>NC_073224.2:85069166-86375833 GCF_029281585.2 Gorilla gorilla gorilla | reverse complement strand
CTCCATGGCTGCTGCCTATGTTTGCTTAAGGCCCTGGGGCTCTACAATTAGCAGGTGGCAAAGCCAGCCAGGCCTGTGTTTTTCCCTTCAGGGTGGTGAAGTCCCCCAGGCCTCAGGTGGGTCCAGAGGTGCCATCTTGGAGTCAGGCACTACAGTCAAAAACCTTAGAAGTCTCCCTGGTGTTCTACTGTATTGTGGCTGAGTGGCACTCAAACCATAAGGTGCAGTTCTTCCCACTCTTCCCTTCCCTTTCCAAAAGCAGGGGAGCCTCATCCCATAGCCACTGGCACCCCAGGCCATGAGAAGTAGTGCCAGACTACTGCCAAGGTTCTCCTAAGGACTAAGGGCTCTTAAGTCAGCTTGTCATGAATGCTGCCTGGACTGGGATTCACCCTTCAGGGCGATTGGCTCCCCTCTGGCCCAGGGGAGGTCCAGGCATACCATTCAAGTGTCAAGTTCTGGAATCGGGGACCCCAAGAGCCCACTTGGTGCTCTACCACCCTGTGACTGTGCTGGTACTTAAGGTGCAAGACAAAGTCCCCATTACTTTTTCCTCTGCTTTTCTCAATCAGAAGGAGTTTTGTCCCATAACCACCAGAGCTGGTAATATGCTGAGTCTCACTTGAAGCCAGCAAGTTTCAGAAGCTCACCCAAGGCCCTTGATGTAGTACCTGGGTATTGTTGCTGGTTATTCAGGGCCCAAGGGCTTTTGAATGAGCAGGTGATGAATCCTGGCAGGACTGGGTTCTTTTCTTCAAGGCAGTGGGTTCGCTCTGGCCCCAGGTGTACCTAGAAATGTCGTCTGAGAGCTAAGGCTTGTAACGGGGTCCTCATGACTCTGACTGGTGCTCATCCTGCTGTGGCAGAGCTTGTATCCTAGATGCAAGACAAAGGGCTCCCAACTCTTCCCCCTCTTCTCCTCAAGTGGAAAGAAGGGGTGTCTTTTGCAGCCAGGAGTTGTGCAGCCTGGACTTAGGAAAGGGGTGATGCCAGCACTCCCTTGGCTGGCTTAGCTGATGTCTCAGCATGTCACGTGTTCCCCCAGCCCACTGTCTCTGGGCCTAGCTCAGCACTAGGACTCACCTAAGAGTTGCAGTTCTTATGATCTAGACTGCCTTCCAAGTTATTTAAAGGCCAGGTGCAGCCCTCAGTGGTGACGTTCACAGGCACTCAAGTTTGGACTGCTGGGATTGGCAATTACCCTCTGGCTCAGGCTGGTTTAAATGTTCCCTCCATGTGCGGGCATCAGATGAGTTTGGTCTGGTTTTCCCTTCTGCTCTAACAGAATAGCACTGAGTTCAATGCCTCAAAATTGCTGGGTCCCCTTCCCACAGCACCCAGAGGTGCTCTCGGCACCACACTGCCACTGCCAGAGAGTGGGGGAGTGGTGGTGTCAGCGATTCAAGAGTGTTTTTTCTATCTCTTCCATGCCTCTTTCAGCAATGTGAACTTAAAACCAGGTGCTCTAAATGCTCACCTGAATTTTGGTTCTTATGAAGGTGTTTTCTCTGTGTATAGTTGTTAACTGGATGTCCTTCTGGGGGGAATGATTGGGAGAGCCTTCTACTCCACCATCTCACTCTGCCTCCTGCCCCCTGTTCATAGTATCTTTTCATGCATAAAATTTTTAAGTTTTCAGGAAATCCAATGTATCTATCATTTCTTTTATTTATTAATTCTTTCATTCATTTATTCATCTTTTAACTTTTATTTTAGGTTCAAGTATATATGTGCAGGTTTCTTATATAGGGAAACTGCATATCACAGGGGATTTAGTGTACAGATTATTTTGTCACCCAGGTAATAAGTCTAGTACCTAGTAGGTAGTTTTTTGATACCCCTCCTACACCCCTCAACCCTCAAGTAGGCCCTAGTGTCTGTTGTTTTCCTCTTTGTGTCTGTGTGTTCTGTTGTTTAGCTTCCACTTGTAAGTGGGAATATGTGGTATTTAGTTTTCTGTCCCTGCAATGGACTTGAGATAATGGCCTTCAACTCCACCCACGTTTCTGCAAAGGGCATAGTCTCATTCTTTTTTTTTTTTTTTTTTTTTGGCTGTGTAGTGTTCCTTAGTGTATATGTACCATATTTTCTTTATCCAGTTTACCGCTGATAGGCATTTAGGTTGGTTTCATGTCTGCTATTGTGAATAGTGCATGTGCCTTTACAGTAGAATGATTTATATTCCTTTGGATATATACCCCAACAATGAGATTGCTGGGTCAAATGGTAATTCTGTTTTAAGTTTTTTGAGGAATTGCCACTCTGCTTTCCACAATGGTTGAAAAAATTTACATTCCCACTGGCAGCATGTAAGCATTCCCTTTTCTTCACAACTTCACCAGCATCTGTTGTTCAAGTGGTGAAGAAAAGAGAATGTTTATACACTGCTGTTGTTTTTGATTTTATGATAAGCCATTCTGATTAGTGTGAGATGGTATCTTATTGTGGTTTTGATTTGCATTTCTGTAATGATTACTGATACTACTGAGATTTTTTCATATGCTTTTTGTTGTATGTATGTCTTCTTTTGAAACGTATCTGATCATGTCCTTTATCCACTCTTTAATGGGGTTATTTGATTTTTTTTCTTGTTGATTTCTTTAAATTCCTTATAGATTCTGGATATTAGATCTTTGTTGGATGCATAGTTTGCAAATATTTTCTTCCATTCTGTAGGTTGTCTCTTTACTCTGTTCATAGTTTGTTTTGCTGTGCAAAGGATCTTTAGTTTAGTTAGGTCCCATTTGTCAATTTTTGTTTTTGTTGCAATTGCTTTTGGCATCTTTGTCATGAAATCTTTGCCAGGACCTATCTCCAGAATGGTAATTCTGAGGTTACCTTCCAGAGTTTTCTTAGTTTTAGGTTTTACATTTAAGTCAGCCATTTTAGCCCAGTTAATAACTCTTGCTGGGCTGGGCATGGTGGCTCACACCTGTTATCCTAGCACTTTAGGAGGCCGAGGTAGGAGGATCACTTGAGCCCAGGAGTTCAAGACCAGCCTGGGCAACATGGCAAAACCCCTTCTCCACAAAAAAATACAAAAATTAGCTGGGTGTGGTGGTGTATGCCTATAGTCCCAGCTGCTCAAGAGACTGAGGTGGGAGAATTACCTGAGCCCAGGAGGTTGAGGCTGCAGTGAGGCGAGATTGCACCACTGCATTCCAGCCTGGGTGTAGAGTGAGACCCTGTCTCAAAAAACAAAAAAAAAAAAAAAAAAGAAAAAAAAGCCTCGCTGGGGAAATACTGCAGTAGTTGGGAGGAAGGAAGACACCCTGGCTTTGTGAGTTGCCAGAGTTCTTACATTGGTTCTTTCTCATCTGTGTGGGCCAATGTTCCTTTAAGTACAATGTATTATAATTTGGATACAGTCAGCAGACTTTTTTTCTGTATGTTTTCAGAAGGCTGGGGCTTTGTGCAGGGACTTTATTTGTATCTGAATTCTTGTCCTCGGTTTCATGGGAGGGTATATGAGCAAAGTATTTTTGGCATTGAAATTTGGGATCCAGTAGGTAGGCTCTTGCTCAGACACACGGCTCCTCTGTATTTCCTAATGATTGCAGCTGTGCTCCCTCTTGGTGCTCTAAAAATGTGCTCTCCTCTCCCACTCAAGTGCTGGCTGCAGATCTTGTTCTGGCACTCCTGGGCTGCACACCACAGCTCTGTGGTGAGCTCGGGCTTTATGTTCCCTCCTCAGCCTGAGGGCAGCAGGGGAAGGGAACTTGGCAGTGGTTCTAGCAGAGGACCTTTCACTTATCTCTTGGGGCTCCACCCCAAAGAGATGCAGAGCTGCTATCAATCTGTGTGATTGGCCCAGGGTGGGGAAGCTGCACTGTGGGCCCAGGCAGGGTCTTGGGGTTCTGCCTAGTGATGAGCAGGGGAAGTAAGGAGGCCACCTTGTGGGATGGGGAGACAGACTGGTCTTTTCTTAGGGCAACTACAGCTTGCTGGAGGTGTGGTTAAAGAACTTAGGGTCTTTGCTCCTTCCTTAATCCAAGGGCAGCAAGGGCAGTACCACTGCAGTGGTTACCTCTGGAAGCTTCACCTCAGAGAAACACAGAACCACTGCTAAAGGGAATCTTCAGCCAGGGGGTAAGGTGGCTGCACTGCTGGGCCAAGCTGGGGCTCCACTTGATGATGAGCAGGGGATCAAGGGCTTACAAATTGGAGAGACTGCACTCCTTTCCATAAGGTTACATGGCACGCTGGAAGCACAAGTGAAGCTCTCAGGCTCTTTGTTTTTTCTCCAGACCAAGCGCAGCAGGGTAGGATCTGGTGCCATGGCAATGGCAGAGGGGCTGTCAGTTGCCTTTGGGTGCTCCTCCCCAGGAAAACACAGAGCCACTACCAATGGGTATGCTCACCAGGCAGGGCTCCCAGATTGGGATTGCAGAATAACCTCCCTACACAATGGGTTTTGGTGTCATATCCAATACATCATTGCCAAATCCAATGTCATAAAGATTTTCCTATGTTTTCTTCTAAGAGTTTTATAGTTTTAGGTCTTACGTTTAGGTTTTTGATCTATTTTGAGCTAATTTTTATAAAATGTTAGATAATAATCCAGTTTTTGTTTTTGTTTTTTTTTTTTTTGCATGTTGATATCCTGTTTTCCTAGCAACATTTGTTGAAAAGACTGTCCTTTTTCCACTGAATGGTCTTAGCACCTTTGTTAAAAAATCACTTGGCCACATATGTAAGGGCTTATTTTTGGGTTCTCTCTTTTATTCCATTGGTCTGTATTCTGTCTTTGTGCTAGTACCACATTGTTTTGATTACTGTAGCTTTGAAGTAAGTTTTGAAATCGGGAAATGTGAACTTTGCTTTTCTTTTTCAAGACTGTTTCAGCTATCTTTAGTCCCTCAAGTGCCATATAAATTTTAGGATGGGTTTATCTAATTCTACAAAAAACATCATTGAGATTTTGATAAGGATCACTAAATCTAGGTACTTTGGGAAGTATTGACATCTTAACAATACTAAGTCTTCCAATCCATGAATACGTGATCTTTTCATTTATTTCTGTCTTTAATGTCTGTCAGTAATGTTTTAGAGTTTTCATAGTGCAAGTCTTTCACCTCTTTTAAGTTAATTCTAAATATATATTTTTTCTTTTTGATGCTATTGGAATTGAATTTTTTTTCATTTCCTCTTTGGACTGTTCATTGTTAATGTACAGAAATGCAACTGATTTTTGTGTGTTTTGTATTCTGCTACTACTTTGCTGAATTCATTTATCAGTTCTAATAATTTGTTTTTGTGGAATCTTTAGGATTTTCTACATATACTATCTCATTATCTGTGAGCAGAGATAATTTTACTTCTTCCTTTACAATTTGGATGCATTTTTTTTAAATTTTTGCCTAATTTCTCTGGCTAGAACTTCTAGTACTATGTTGAATAGAAGTGGCAAAATAGACTTCTTTGATTTTTTCCTGATCTTAGAAGAGCATTTAGTCTTTCACCATTGAGAATAATGTTTACCGTGGGGTTTTTGTATGGCTTTAACTATGTTGAGGTAGTTTCCTTCTATTTCTAGGCTGTTGAGTGTTTTTATCATGTAAGTATGTCAGATTTTGAAAATTATTTTTTCTGTGTATATGGAGGTGACTCTGTGTGTTTTATCCCCTTTATTCTATTCATGTAGTACATTACATTGATCAATTTTTATACATTAAATTACCTTCCATTCCAGGACTAAATCCCACTTGCTTATGGAGTATAACACTTTTAATATGCTGCTGAATTTGGTTTGCTAGTATTTCATTGATGATTTTTGCATCAATGTTCATAAAAGATATTGATCTGTAGTTTTCTTTTCTTCTCATGTCGTTGTCCAGTTTCGGTATGACGTTGGTTCTGGCCTTTTAAAATGAGTTGGAAAGTGTTCCTTCCTCTTCCAGTTTTTGAAAATTTTTAGAAATATTGGTGGTGTTTAAAATGTGTAGTAAAATTCACCAGGGAAACTATCAAGTCCAGGGCTTTTCCTTGTCAGGAGATTTTTGATTGCTGATTTAATTTCCTTACCAATTATAGGTATATTCATATTTTTTATTTCTTCATTATTTCATCTTGGTATATCTTGTTTCTAGGAATTCCTCAATTTCATCTAGGTTATCTAGTTTTTTAGTTTATAATTGTTCATAGTACTTTCTTATAATCCTTTTAATTCCTATAGAGTTGGTAATCACCATACTTTCATTTCTGCTTTTAGTAATTTGAATCTTCCCTCTTTTTTTCCTTAGTTCATCTAGCTAAAGATTTGTCAACTTTGTTGATCTTTACAAAGAACAAGCTTTTGGTTTTGTTGATTTTTCTCTATTGTTTGTACTATATTTTGTTTATCTGGCTGTAATCTTTAATATTTCCTTTCTTCTGCTGGCTTTAGGTCTAGTTTGTTCTTTTTTTTCTAGTCACTTAAGTTGTAAAGTTAAATTGTTGATTTGAGATTGTTCTTGTTTTTTAATGTAAGTATAGTTATAAATTTTCCCCTTAGCACTGCTTTTGCTGTATCCCATACATTTTGCTATGCTGTGTTTTCATTTTTATTTATTTCTACTTACTTTCTTATTTCCCCTTTTACTCTTCTTTGATTCACTGATGGTTCAATTTTTACAAATTTATGAAATTTTTAGTTTGCTTCTGTTACTGATTTCTAACTGTATCCCGTTTTGGTTGGGGTAGTTACTTTGCACGATATCTACCTTTTAAAATCTACTGAGACTTAATTTCTGACCTAGTATGTGGTCTGATATGGTTTGGATGTTTATCTCCTTCAAATCTCATGTCAAAATATGATTCCCAATGTTGGATGAGGAGCCTGGTGGGAGGTGATTGGATTATGGGGGCAGACCTTCATGATTGGTTTAGCACCAACTCCTTGGTGATAGATGAGTTATTGCTTAGTTAGCTCGCACATTATCTGATTATTTAAAAGACTCTGAGACTTCCTCCTTTTCTCTCTCTTGCTTTCTCCTGCTCCATGTGATGCACCTACTCCTCCTTTGCCTTCCGTCATGATAGTAAACTTCCTGAGGCTTGCACCAGGAGCAGATGCTGGAGGAGCAGATACATGTACAACCTGCAGAATCATGAGCCAATGAAAACCTCTTTTCTTTATAAATTACCCAGCCTTAGGTATTTACAGCAATGCAAGAATCGACTAACACATGTTCTAAACTGGAAAATGTCCTTGTGCACTTGAGAAGAATGTGCATTTTGTTGGTGTTGAGTACAGTGTTCTATGTGTATCTGTTAAATATAGTTGGTCCAATGTTCTGTTCAAGTCCTCTATTTCCTTACTTATCTTGTGTTGGTTGCTCTAGCCATTATTGAGAGTGGGGTATTTAAGTCTCCAACTATTATTGTAGAACTGTTTACTTCTCCTTTCAATTCTGTCAATTTCTGCTTCATCTATTTTGATGGTCTATTATTAGATGTGTAAATGTTTATAATTATTTTATTGTCATACTGTATTGAATTTTGTATTGAAATATATGTTCTTCTTTGTCTCCTGTTACCTCTTTTTGATTTAAAATTTGTTTTTTTCATTAGAGTAGCCACCTCTATTGTCTTTTGGTTAGTATTTTCATGGAATTATTTGCAGTTCATTCATTTTCAATCCATTTGTGTCTTTAGAGCTAATGTGAGTCTCTTGCAGGCAGAAGATAGTTGGATCATGTTTTCATTTATTAATTCTGACAATCTCTGCCTTTTGATTGGAAAGATTAATACATTAACGTTTAAAGTAACTACAGTTCTCTCTTGGTATCTCTGGAGAATCAGTTCCAAGACTTCCTATGTATACCAAAATTCACAGATGCTCAAATCCCTTATATAAAATGGCATAGCATTTGCATAAAATCTATGCTTATTCTCCTGTATATTTCAAATCATTTCTGAATCACTTATAATACCTAATAAAATGTCAGTGCTATCTAAGTAGTATTACATAGCATTTTTAAACTGTATTTTTATTTATATTGTATTGATTTTCATTGCTGTATTTTTTTCAAACGTTTTTGATCTGTAGTTAATTGAATCTGGGAATTCAGAGCCCACAAATACAGATGGATGATTGTACTTTAAGGAAGAGAGTTACTCCTGTAATTTTTCTCTATTTGTTTTCTATTTGCCTTATAGCCTTTTGTCCCTCATTTCCTGCATTACTGTCTTCTTTTGTGCTTGGCTAATTTTTTATGAACATTTTAATTTTTTCTCATTTCCTCTTGTTTATATTTTACAGCTCTTTTGTGGTTATTATGGCTATTACATTTAACACCCTAAATTTATAACACTGTAGTTTGAATTTATACCAGCTTAACTTTAATAACATACAAAAACCATACTCCTTGATAGCTCTATTTCCACTCCTTTCAGTAGTTAATATCACAAAATTACATCTTACATTGTATGTTCAAAACATAAACTAATTTTTTATTCTATTAGTCTTTTAATTACTTAGAAAACAAAATATGGAGTTCCAAACCAAAGTTCCAGTAATACTAGTTTTTTAAATGTATTAGTTTCACATCATGTAGGAAATAATTACCCATGTAATAATTAACCTTTATTTCTTTATATGGCTTTTAGTTACTGTCTAGTGTCCTTTCATTTCAATCTGGAGAATTCCCTTTAGCATTTTTTGGAGAGAAGTTCTAGTAGTCATAAATATCCTTAGCTTTTTTCGCAGCCTGGGAATGTGTTGATTTCTTTATTAATTTTGAAGGACAATTTTACTGGATATAGAATTCTTGATTAACTGTTTTTTGTTTTGTTTTTTGCTTTCAGCAATTTGGATATAGCTGCCCACTGCCTTTTGGCCTCCAGAGTTTCTGATGAGAAATCTACTGATAATCTTATTGAGGATACTTGTATGTAATAAGTTGCTTGTCTCCTGCAGCTTTCAAAATTCTTCTTTTCTTTGGCTTTTAACAGTTTGATCATAATGTGTTTTGATGTGAGTCTCTTTGAGTTCATCCAATTTAAAGTTCATTTGGCTTCTTGAATGTTTGGGAGGCTTTCCAACTACTTATTTATGTATTCTCTTCCCCACTTTTTCTCTCTTCTCTCCTTCTGGGTTCCCACAGTACATATCTTGGTCCACTTGATGGTGTCCTACAGGTCCTTTAGGCTTAGTTCAATTTTCTTCAGTCTCATTTTCTCTCTGTTTCTAAGACTCAATAATTTCCATTGTCTTATCATCGTGTCCACTGGTTCTTTCTTCTGCCTGTTCAAATCTGCCTTTGAATTCTTCTAATGAATTTTTAATTTCAGATATGGTAATTTTCAGCTTCAGAATTTTTGTTTTGGTTTCTTTTTAGGTGTTTTATTTCTTTAGTGATATTTCCATTTTGTTCATACATATTTCTCTTGACTTTCTCCATGTTTTCTTTTAGTTCTTTGAGGATCTTTAAGACAGTTGTTTTAAAGTCTTTGTTTAGTAGATCCATCATATTTTTTTCCAGGGACAGTTTCTGTGGATTTATTTTTCTTTTAAATGGGTTATACCTGTTTTCTTGTACAATTTGTGGATTTTTAAATTGAAACTCTAGATTTCAATCTAATAACACTGTAACTGTGGAAATCAGATTCTCCTTCTTCCCCAAGATTCACTGATTTTTTTCTTTTTGTTTTTTCTTTTATTGTTGTACGCTGTCTTTGTGCTAAGAATCTACCTCAGGTATAAATTTAAGATCTCCTCAGGTCTTTTCTGAGCTGTGCCTTTGCTTACACATGCACAGTGACTTTCTAATTTTCCCCATGTATGCAATTGCCTTGAATGTTATAGTCTTTAAGGTCTTGCTTCCAAAAAGCGGGGGAATTGAAGATGGCAGGGATAGTCAATGGATTTTGTTTTTTTTTTTAGACGGAGTCTCTCTCTGTCGCCCACGCTGGAGTGCAGTGGCCTGATCTCGGCTCACTGCAAGCTCCGCCTCCCGGGTTCATGCCATTCTCCTGCCTCAGCCTCCCGAGTAGCTGGGACTGCAGGCACCCACTACCACGTCTGGCTAATTTTTTGTATTTTTTAGTAGAAACAGGATTTCACCATGTTAGCCAGGATGGTCTTGATCTCCTGATCTTGGGATCCACCTGCCTCGGCCTCCCAAAGTGCTGGGATTACAGGTATGAGCCACCGTGCCCGGCCATCTCTGGTTCTTTAAATCTCTTGGAAGTCACTTCAACTAGAGGGAGACAGACTTGTTACAAATCAGGAGAGGTGCAACAATAATGACTGCCTGCCTCTTTGTCTGCACCTCTATAGTCATAAGCAGTAACCAGCAACCGAAGCACAGATCTCTGATATTTGAAGGACAGGATTCTCGTTGCTCAGCCTGGTTCCTTCGAGGTCTGTGCAAACTGTTTCAGAAACATATGCATGGCTGTCTGCCACAGAGATGGGGGAATGGATAGCTGCTACTGTGCTAAAAACTGAAATTGACTGAAATCAACCACAATTTACTGTCCCTGCCTTCCCCTGGAAATTTCAAGCCTTCAATAGGCTTCAAAATTCCAAAATAGTTACATCAGAAAGATTTTGCCAGTGCAGTTATTGCCTAGGTGGGGAAACAGATTTCTGGTGCTTCCTAAACTGCCATTTTCTAAGAGTCTTCTCCGGTTCCAGTTTTAATATGCACAGGAAAATAGCATTAACTCTTCTTGGTAGGAAAGCATCTCTGAATTAGTAAAATATATGAATTAAATCTTTTTAATGTGGAGTTTGATTATTTTTATACTTAAAATAATTAGAGGCTAACAATATGTTGTTTGCTAAAGTGGCACTCAGAGGACCCCTTTCGTGAATGCAAAATATTATTTTAATTATACATACCAAATATTTATATTTACATGTAGCTGTACATTTTTTGGAAAATGTTTTTTCTCTTAAGTTGCTTTAAAATCCTATTTACAATCATTTTAAAACCAAAATTTATTTAGCAAGCTCTTCTTTCTCACCCCATTGAACTTGTGCTATATAAGTTCCTATCCAATGAATCATCAATATTAAATTAAGGCATTCTAAATTTTCCTAAAATAGTAGCTATCATGATTATGTTCCATATCTTCTACATTAACTGTATAAAGCTGGGATCTACATTAACTATCTCCTCAGTGAAGCCTTCCCCAGTCACTGCATCTAAAATTTAAAAACCTCCTTATTCTCAACACTTCTAATCTCCCTTCTCAAGTGTTGCTTTTCTTCTTAACATTTATTGTTATCTAACACATTATTATATAGCTTAGTTTTTCTTATTTATTTTTTGTCTCTCACATTTGACTATACACTTCATAAAGGCAGAATTCTCTGCTTGTTCACTGCTGTATCCCTGTCACCTATCACCTAGGAAGTTGGTGCTACCAATATATGTTTATTCAAACTCAATACCTTGCTTAACACCTAGTGAGAAGTTTTTTGGCATGTGATGTGATACTTGGAGATGGCCATAGTGGATTGAATTATTTCCAAATGTTCTAGCAGATAAAAAATTGTGATAGTGAGAATTACCCAATTTAAATAACCATATTTCACCCTTGTCTGAAGCCACTTGGAGAGGAGACAGTTTACCAAACATCTTACTTTTGGACCCGGCATTCATGTAACCCTCTTTGTACACAGTATTTGGACACACAGTGACTCTTTTGTTAGGATTTGAGAGAAAGAGTTAGAGGGAGAAAATGACATTTTCTTTTCTGCTGGATGTAAGTAAACCTGGGATCAAGTGGGCCTGGGGCTCCAAGCAACCACCTTGGCATTTCATAGAAACCTAAAAATAAAGCCACTGACCAAGAGGCAGAACTAAAACATGGATAATTAGTTCTAGAGGCATTCATTGAGTGTCTGGATACAGCTATGTCTGAAAATGGTTTTGCCCCAACACTTTTTAGTAAGGAGAGCCAATGAATCCACTTACTACCACCCCTGGCAATTTTGTTTTTTGGGGATTTTGTTTATTTGTTTGTTTTTGGCTTAAGCCAAATTTAGTTAGGTTTTCCATCATTGCACAAGAAGGAGCTGATAAAGATAGTGAATAACTAAATTTATAAAATGTATTCCAAAATTAGAGTATTGGGGTTACATTAAAAACTGGGTATAGTGTGTTTCACAAGTAAAATTGACTCTGAAAGAAAAATAATATAACATCAGTTAAATTTGAAGATAATTTTTTAAACTTACAAAATTAGAACTATTTTTAAGATAGATGGAAGGGTAGATGGATGGGTGGATGGAGAGAGAAAGAGAAAGTTTTATTTGGAGGTCTATGGTGACCTTTCGGGGACAGTGTTGAAATCTGGTTCATGATTAAAGCAGGGTGTGGTTAAAAGGGGCAGGGATGGAAAATTGTTTTTTGGCAACTTGTTAGAGATGTGGGGTTAAACTGTTGAAGAAGCCACAAAAGTCTATTGCCAGAAGAGAAAAATAAAAACCTTACAGCAGCTTTATGCTGGGCCAAGCACTGTTAACTGCTTTAGGCATGGTCTCACTGAGTTCTAAAACTGATGTAGATTTTATATTATTATGAACATGTTAGAGATGGGGAAATTAGACTGGAGAAGTTAAATAATCTGTCCAAATTTTCACAATAACCAGTGAAAACTGGGTTTGAACCCAGGTCTGTAAAATTGCTGGCCTTATGCTTTTACCAACTAAACAGAAGTTCAGCCCTGTTGCCGCTTCTAATTTAGAAAAGATTTTATTGACACCTCTTTTCTCCGTTTCATGTTGAGGACTTTTTTTCCTCTAATGATTCTTATATCAAAATCCTCTTGATTGAAAATCATCATGCATGAAATACTGACTCATAACCATGGAAAAGTGTTTTATTTTTCCAGGAAATTTTCTTCTTCTCTGGCCCTCAGTCTGGATTATCATAAGGAAAATGTTTTTTCTCACTTGTCTTTGAATTAAAGAAAAACATATTATTTAATTTTTTAAAGCATGAAATCTCAATGTTCTTTTTTAACTGTGTCAAGGAGGGTTTTGTTTGTTTGTTTGGCTTGTGTGTTTTTGTTCATTTTTCTGCAGTGAAGATGTGCAAAGCCTTTAAAATCTAAAGGAGGTAAAAATGGGATCTGTTCTGGCTTAGCATGCATCTTTAGATATGTCTTGGAAATCACTGGTCTATTGGTCAAAGTTGCCTGATAGCAGCACTGTTTTCAGGAAGTAGCTTCCTAGAAGAAATTCACTTTCTTAGCTTCTCCAGGATGGGTTGAGTTCTACTTGATCCTGGATGATGAATGGCAAATATGTATGTTTGTGAGAGTCTCATACAGGATATTCTGGTGTCTGCTTTTACCTCTAACAGGAACACATTCTCAGTCTAGGCAAATGCTGGTTAATATTGGGGTGTCTACGAGAGGTGAGGATCTTGGCCAATTAGAATTGATCTAATTAAGATTTCCTATTAGCTGAGGCAGACTGATTTTTTTCCATTTGTTACATTTTAAAGCATCTTTAAAACTATTTTTTACATTAAAATGTGAGGACCTGAAAGTTTACATTCATCAGAAGTAAAAAGAAATTTAACAAAACCTATTAAGTGTGAAAAAGACACAGATTTTTTATTGCTGACCACCCAGGTATCACACGCAAGTTACTTTTCCTTCCATACATACACCTTCTCAGTTTAGGCCAATAAGAATTTTCCTAAAACTAGTACAGTGTGTGCTTTGAACATAAGACTTTTGGAAATAAACTTCTTTCAGGTGTCCAAATATCCTGGAAGGAAAGTAAGAGGCAGCTTTTAGAAACTTGAAAATGAAGGCGATTAGAAAGAACTTTGAGGAAGGGCAGCTCTTCTGTTGGGAAGGGGAAAATTAGGTTTTAGTATGGGAGCAGAATTCTCCTGGAACAGAGAAGAGAGAAGCCACTGCATGTGGTCCTTAGGCCAGCCATGTAACCTGAAGAGGGAACACAAAGTTGGAAAGCATCTTTCTGGTGATTTCCCACCAGGTCAATAACATGCAGTCTGCTTCTGAGAATATGTAACTAGAGAACGTTCCCTCTCTTAACTGCATAGCTGTGACATTGGTAAGCAAGAGTACTTACTTTATCATTCAACTGAGGTCATATTATATAAAATGATAACTATCACCATGCCCTGCATCAGGGCATTGGGAACTTTGACATAGTTGCCATGGCATCCTCCCGGCAGAACAATTGGAATCCTGTCACTATTGTTAAATAATGCTGGGCCCTGGCTAGTCTCTACCCTCAGAAGTTATTCTCAGGCTTATTTATAAAGGCTACATTCAAACTTATTTTTTAAAGTTGTTAGATTTAAGAAAGGAAATATGTGATAAGAGTATATTTAATGTGAGATTCATACTTTGATACATGACACAAAATTCAGCCTTTGAGGGAAAGGTATCACTAGAAATACATGGCATGGAAGAATCAAACACAACCTGAAGATGTTTTAAGTGCAGATAAAACAAAGACCAAACATTATTAGGCTCATCACTCTATTTCTCTTAAAAAATTAAAAGAGAGAAAGGGGGATAGGGAAATGTGGTGCACATTGAGGCAGTAGCTGTATGCCATGAAATGGCCAGCTTTACAATTATAGATTATTTTATTCTAGGCAGCTTTCTCAGACACTAAGAACAACAGTATGTGACTCATGGTAGGCACTCAAATAGTTGGCCATCTATCTAAAGTGATTCATCTAGTTTTCAGTCAACAATGAATGAATTAGATAAATAATTCTATAATAGTATTTCAATAAATATTCAATGAATATTCAATAAATATTCAATAGATATTATTTATTGGTAGATCATTAATTACTATGCAAATATAATTTCCAGATGAAAAGTACAGACCTAAGTCATTAATTGAGGCTCTCATTAGGGGGAAGAATGATGAAAAAACAACAACAGAGAAATTAGATATCCTGCTAGATGATTTAAACATATTGATACATGTGCTAGTCAATGCATGTAACAAGAAAAGAAATAACAAAAGAAGAATCCACTTTAAAATTCTGTTCTTAGAAGTTCTAGCCAGAGCAATCAGGTAAGAGAAATAAATAAAAGGCATACTAACAGGGAAAAAAAGGCTAATTATTTCTGATATGATTTGCTGATATGATTCTATATCTAGAAAACCCTAAAGACTCTGCCAAAAGGCTTCTAGAACTGATAAACACCTTCAGTAAGGTTTCAGGATACAAAATCAACATACAAAAATCAGTAGCATTCTTATACACCAATAACATTCAAACTGAGAGTCACATCAAGAATACAATCCCGTTTATAATGGCACAGGAAAAGAAAAAACACATAAAATGCTTAGGAATACATTGAACCAAGGAGGTGAAAGATATCTACTAGAATTACAAAACGCTGTGGAAAAAAGATCAAAGATGACACACACAAATGCAAAAATATTCTATGCTCATGGATTGGAAGGATTAATATCACTAAAATGGCCACACTGCCCAAAGAAATCTACAGATTCAATGCTATTACTATCAAACTACCAATGTCATTTTTTACAGAATTGGAAAAATCTATTCCAAAATTTATATGGAACCAAAAAAGAGCTAAATAGTCAAAGCAATCCTAAGCAAAAAAATAACAAAGCCAGAGACATCATGTCTCCTGACTCAAACTATAGTATAAGGCTACAGTAATCAACACAACATGGTACTACTACAAAAACAGGCACATAGACCAATGAAACAGATTAGAGAACCCAGAAATAAAGCTGCACATTTACAACCATCTGATCTTTGACAAAGTTAGTAAAAATAAGCAATTAAGAAAAGACTTTCTAATCAATAATTGGCACTGGGATAACTGGCCAGCCATATGCGGAAGAATGAAACTGGATCCCTATTTCCACCATGTAGTTTTATAGTTTGGGTTCTTATATTTACATCTTTAATTAAAGATTTAATATTTAAAGATTTATATGTAAGACCCCAAACTATAAAAATCTTAGAAGAAAACCTAGGAAATACCATTGTGGACATCAGCCTTAGCAAAGAATTTATGACTAAGTCCTCAAAAATAATTGAAACAAAAACAAAATTTGATAAGTGGGACCTAATTAAACTTAAAGAATTTTTGTGCAGCAAAATGAACTATCAACAGAATAAACAGACAACTTATAGAATGGGAGGAAATATTTGCAGACTATATGTTTGACAAAAGTCTAATATCCAGAATCTATAAGGAACTTAATTCAACAAGCAGAAAACAAAGAATCCTGTTTAAAAGTGGGTAAAGGACATTAACAGATAATTCTCAAAGAAAACATACAAGCAGCTAACAAACATAGAAAAAAATGCTCAACACCACAAATTAGGAGAGAAATGCAAACCAAAACCACAATGAAATATCATCTCACACCTGTAAGAATAATGGCTATTACTAAAAAGATTTTTTAAAAAATAGCAGATTCAGGCAGGGCTGCAGAGAAAAGGGAATGCTTATACAGTGTTGGTGGGAGTGTAAATTAGTTCAGCCACTGTGAAAAGCAGTTTGGAGATTTCTCAAAAAAACTTAAAGCAGAGCTACTATTCAACCCAGCAATCTTATTACTAGACATATATCCAAAGGAAAATAAATCCTTCCAAAAAAAAGATACATGCACTTGTATATTCATAACAGGACTATTTACAATAGCAAAGACATGGAATCAACCTAGGTGCTCATCAGCAGTGGATTGGAAAAAGAAAATCTGGTGCATATACACTATGGAATACTGTGCAACCATAAAAAAGAATGAGATTATAGCCTTTGCAGAAACATGGATGCAACTGGAGGCCATCATTCTAGCTGAATTAATGCAAGAACAGACAACCAAATACCACAAACCTGTTCTTGCTTATAAGTATGAGCTAAACACTGGGTACATATAGACATAAAGATGGAAACAATAGACACTGGAGACTACTGGGGGAGAAGGCGAGGGAGTCAAGGGCTGAAAAACTACCTATTGGGTACTATGGTCACTACCTGGATGATGGGATCATTCATATCTGAAACCTCAGCATCACCTAATATACTCATGAACAAACCTGCACATGTACCCTCTGAATTTAACATAAAAGTTGAAATTATAAAAAATAAATAATTAAAATGTTAAAAATTTTTTTGAAGAATCCTGCTTTTGCATTCTAGAACTTTTCAGAAACCGTAGCAGAGGTTCATTTTGTCCAGGCTTGGTGTAAATTAGCATCAAATAGATGGACTGAATTGCTCCATTTTGGTGTGGACAGTTATCAAGAGCTTGGAAAAGATGTCTGTGCACAACAGCCTGCAATATGCCAAGAGTCAATCAGCTGAGAAGATCTTTTGTAAATATATACTTCGCTATGCAGAATTTCTTTTAGAGATACTGGACTACTTGGAATAAAGGAGATGTATCTGGGCCTCCACTTCAAACTCAAAACAAGATCTCATTCAAACACTAAAAATATTTGGCCAAGCTTGTTCCTAATAATGCCTCTGGATTTTGAGATTTGGGCCTGTCAGATCATAAACAACAGTGATTAAGTATCCACTAGGTACAATGTGTAAGTGAGATTGGGGTTCTAGGGGGAGGTACAAGAAAAGCGTATGATATGGTCCTTCACCTCTGAGAGCTTATGGCCCAGTGGAAAAAGGACTACCACATAATTGCTTACAAGAAATGCTGGACTAGAGCATGCTTTTAGCAAAATTGCTAAAAAAATAAAAATAAAAAATTTCCAAAGTTGTTTAATCATCATGCTTGTTGGCAGTCTTTCCTTTCAAGAGTCCCTCCCTGCTTGCTTTGTATCTTACACAAAATCTCATGTGGCCTACTCAGGAGCTATGTATTCCAGAACACCGCCCACGGAACATACCCAGGTGCCTGCAGCCAAAAGCTGATATGTTCCCTATTTAATATTTATGATCTTCCATACTGGTAAAAGTCATTATTGTATTGTCATTAGAAAACTTTTCTGGCTAAACAAAGCTGAGGGAAGTTGCTATTAACTTCTGAGACTAGAAACAAATGCAATATTGCTGATGGTTGTGCTTTCTAATTATTTGCAGATGACCTCAGCCATGTGAATGTACAGAGGGAATGCCAGACTTGAGCACTAGTTTTTCAGCATTAGGACTTTTTTTCTTTTTTCAAACCACCAAGTTTGTTTACTAGTCACTTTAATCAAGATAACTAGGACAAAACAGAATAGAAACAGCAGTGACTGTGCAGAAAAAAGAAAACTGATTCACTATGGAGTGTCATAATCTTAAGTTTGGGTGGGACACAGTAATCATTTGAAACATCCCTTCACCTTCAAGTAGGTCCATTCTTAGAATATCAAGACTTTCTCCCTCATTATATATATACATATCTTTATATATTTTATGTGTAAATACATGTGTATGTTCATTTCCACTGCTGTACAGTAGTCCATTGCATGAATTCACATACCACAGTTTATTTATCTATTCCACTCTAAATGGACATTTGGGTTGTTTCTAAGAACAACTACTGTATGGACATGCTGCCATAAACATTTTTATACTTGCATTCTGGTGCATGCGTTTCTCTCTAGCAGGGTTCTTAAAGGGTGATCCTTGGGAGGACCTCAAGACACTTTCATGGGGTCTGTGAGTGCAAAACAATTTTCATGATAATACTAAGACTTTATTTTCCCTTTCCACTTTCAGTCTTTCATGAATGTAGAATGGAATTTTCCAGAGGCTACATCACATGCAACACTGTGCCAGACCAAAAGCAGAAGCAGATAGGAAAATCCAGCTTTCTCCTAGTAAGTCAGACATTAAAGAGATTTGTAAAACTAAAACTATGCTGTTTTTCCCCTAAAATTTGTCTTGCTATGGAAATAATTATTTTGATTAAAATGCTAGTTAGGTTAACATCTAATTTTAATACTCTTATAACAACATTGTTATTTTAAATAAGTAGATATTTAAACTTTTTCTTATTTTTAGTGTCAAATACAGTAAATATCTATAGATATAACTAACATAAACACAGCTTGTAATAATTTTTGAGAAAATTATTAAGTTTGAGGACCACTGCACTGGATCATAAGGTACATATCTCTTAAAATGTAATAGCTAATGCCAATCTGTTACTAAAGATGTTGGATGTTTCTTTCTCCCACCAGCAGCATATGAGAGTTTCCACTGCTTCATATACTCAATGTCACTTGGTTTTGTCAGATTTCTGTCTTCAAATCTGATAGAATATTAACATATGTCATTACAGATTGGCTTTACATTTTTCTGATTACTAATAAGATTGCATCCCTTTGACTTTCTTTTTATAAATTGCCTGTTGAAGTTTTTGTGCATTGTTTTCTATTTAAGTGTCTGTCTTAATTTTGGACAGGTAAAAACTTGATATATTCTGAAATATAATTTTTTGGTCAATTATACATGCTGCAGGTATGTGTTAAAACACAATACTGATTATTTTTATAGTGTTTCTATGATTTTCTTGATGAATGGAAGTATTTAATTTTACATAGTCAATTTATCAGTCTTTTATTTTATGGTTACTTGAAGAAATACTACCCTATCCAGCAATTATTCTTGTTTATTCCTTCCTATAAGCTTTATATTTTTATTTTCAAATTTTGGCTTTAACCTTATCTGGAATTTACTTTTATGTGTGGTTTCATTTATAAATCCATTTTTATTTATTTCCCACTTGTATCCTCGATTGTCCTAGTATCATTTGTTGAAAATTTCCCCACTAATTTCTTATGCCGCCTTTGTCATACATCAGGTGTCAGTCTATGATTTGTCTTGTTTCTGGGCCTTTTTATTGAGTCTCATTGGTCTATTTGTTTGTCCCTGTGCAAAACCACATTGTCTTAATTACTATGTCTTTGTAATAAATCTGAATATATGATAAAGCAAGTTCTCACATTCTTCTTCTTTAAAAGTATCTTGTGTTCCTGACCCCCTCTTGTATTTTAATCTTATGCTACTTCCCCCAACTAGTAATCACACAAAGTGTTGGACTAGTGCATTAAGCACAACAGTAGGAGAAATTTGTTGGTAGCAGATGAGTGCAGAAGTGAGCATTTAGGGCCCACAAAGGTTTTGTCTATTTCTAGTTTAAATGAAGAAATATGTCCATGAATTCTTTTAAGAATTAATTTTACCTATTAATAAACAAATTGGGATGGGAAATTCCATTTGTTAGTCTTACTTGATTTATTGAGATGAGTCTGATAAGCTAATGAAATGGAAGCAAAGAAAGAGACAAGAAGACTTTCATTCTTCTAAATCTGTGGCTAAATCCTTTATTTCCTCCAAGTTTTCATTACCATATGAGAGTCCAACTCAGCCAAAATGGCTGTGCCTTGAGGCATTTCTTCCTGGAGTGATTTGAGAAGAGAGAATAAGTAAATCACTTTTATATACCAGAACCTGCATCAGAGCTGGTGCACAGTAGGTCCCAATAATAATGATTGTATTATTTTCTTAATTACTGAATGACTTTGTCATGAGTTAATTAGTGAATGACTTTGTCATTGAGTCAGAACCTTGCATTTCAAAAAAAGCCTCTAAATGTGTGCTATGGTCTGATGTTGGTGCCCCCCAAAATGCATATGTTGGAACTTAGTAGCCAATGTGATAGTACTAAGAGGTAGGGCCTTTGGGCAGTGATTAAGTAATGAGGGCTCCACCCTCAGGAAGCAAATTAGTGCCCATATAAAAGAGGCTCAAGAACGCTCCCTTACCCCTTCTGTCATGTGAGGACACAGCAACAAAGTGCCATCTATGAAGCAGAGAGCCTTCACCACACATTTTAACTGCCGGCACCTTGATCTTGGACTTCCCTGCCTCCAGAGCCGTGAGCAATAAATTTCTGTTGTTTTTAAATTACCCAGGCTAAAGTATTTTGTTATAGCAGCAGGAACAGACTCACAATATGCTTCTAAAAAATATATTCATTAAGATAAGATAAAATATTCAGGCCTCTCCCCATTTTAAAAAAAATGGCTTTCCAACTCTACTATTAATCACACCAGGTTAGCATTTTCTTTTACAAATCTTCGCTTAGGAACTATTTCCTCACTAACTCTTCGTTCTTAATTCTGTGAAATTTGGCTTCCACTCCTCTATTTCTCCAGTCACTGCTGGCTCAAAGGTTAATCTCCAAATTGTCAAATTCAAAGCTTTTATTTTTAAATCTGAGGATAGGATCCTTTTTCAAGGATAACTACTTATAATATAATTATATTGTGAACCCCTCTTTTCCATGAATATTTTGTCTTTGGTGAACAAAGATTGTAAGTAGCACTGCGTATAGCTCAAATGCCAACATCTACATGAGACTTTCTCTAATCACCCTGTGGAAGAATTATCTCATCTTTCTTAGAAAACCTATGCATTTGCCTGAACATATTTACCAAGTGTGATGGTTAATACTGTGCCAACTTGATTGGATTGAAGGATGCAATATTGATCCTGGGTGTGTCTGTGAGGATGTTACCAAAGGAGATTAACATTTGAGTCCATGGGCTGGGGAAGGCAGATCCACCCTTAATCAGCTGCCAACGAATAAAAAGCAGGCAGAAAAACCTGAAAAGGCGAGATGGGCCTAGCCTCCCAGCCTACGTCTTTCTCCCATGCAGGATGCTTTGGGCCCTAGAACATTGGACTCCAAGTTCTTCAGTTTTGGGACTTGGACTGGCTCTCCTTGTTCCTCAGCTTGCAGACAGCCTATTGTGGGACCTCGTAATCATGTAAGTTAATACTTAATAAACACCCATATAGATATATAGATATCCTATTAGTTCTGTTCCTCTAAGAGAACCCTAATACTCCAAGTGTGATACGTATTATACTGGTGTACTGTTAAATTAGTCAGTTTGTGAAAATCTCTAGCACCAAGTGAGATGATGTACTAAAATCCCTCATAATAAAGCATATTAGCATGTTAAAGGTTTCAATAAGCCTCAAAAATAGAATTGTTTAAGTTTGGTTCAGCATTTACAAAATCTTTGGCATAAAATCATTTTTCATTTGTAACACCTATTAACATCTCGGGGTCATAAATAGTGTATGAAACATGATTTAGGAAATGCTACTCTACTATTCATTTGACTTTTATGATTTGTGACATTTTAGTTACTTGCACACACAACTTTTCTCCCTCTCTAGAAGTGCCCTCGAAGTGGGGACCATGTCATACATACTTGTTATCCCCATGAAACCATGCTTTTCTCCCAAGGGCCACTAAAAAACAATTCAGGCACAGACAAAGCTATAAGCCTGTAGTCCTGGACATTACAGAGGGATTACAATTCTGAATCTGAGGAATTTTATTTGTAATCCAGTAAGAATTACTGGCTTAAAGTCATAGTGAAAAGGTCAACTATTGTACTTGAGTTGAAACTGGAAATAACTGAGAGAGTCCAAACATGGTTTTAAGCTATGTCAAGATGGTTTAAGGAAAAGAAAACATGAAATAGTAAAGTTACATTCCTGGGTGTATAGGATGTGGCTGTTAGTAATGTATCCAGATTAGTGTGTTGCAGAAAATTGCCCGTTGATCACATGCATCAGAATTCCTTGGGGGAAGCTTGTTGAAACACAGGTTCCTGAATGCCATTGCAGACCCACTGAATTATTTGAGATTTGGATCCCACAGTACCTGCAAATTTGTTTTAATACCATTCCTAAATGATTCCATACCCATTGAAGTTTGAGAACAAATGTTGAAAATGTATAAGCCTTGGCATTTTCAAAGGAAATACTTTTCCCTTTACATTTTAGGAAAGTCATTGCCTTAAGAGACAACATATTTATTCTAATGATGTTGCTATTTCTCAATCCAAACTTTTTTTGGAAATACTCCTTTTGTGTTGCCATAACAGCTTCTAAAGCATTCTTTGGTATCTGCTTAGTGGTGCAAATCTGCACTTTTAAAGAGTGGATTTGAACATTAGCAACTGCCACAGTCATGTAGGAGCATGTCTGGTGAGTGAGGTAAATGACCAAGCATATGCACATTTTCACAATCACTATATTTGTAATAAAAATTGTTAAAATGTTACATTTGGCTTGTTGAAACAAATATTTAAAATGTTATGTTTCTAAACAATCCTGAAAATACATTTATGCATTGCTGTTATACCAGAAACATGCACACATAGACATTAATTCAACATGAAGCCTCAAATTTCATCCATGTTGATGACTTTTAAGCACAGATGTTTTAGGGTCAAGTTTGTATATAAAATAAAGAAAGCCAGAAGCCACAATGAAGGGGGTTCCTGGGGATTGTATCACCAATTTTTAAATAACACTTTCACTTGGTTATTGTTGCTTGATCTGATGAAAATCTATTGTTTTAAATATCTACTTTTTGTGTACTAATTTCTGTTTTGACCCCAGGTTCTTTACTGGGTTCTTGGTTTCTGAGTCCTGGCGCCTCAAAGAAGTGCAGTTATTTGAACAACTCACTACAGATTCATATTCTCCTGGCACCAAGGAGAGAATAGTAGTGACAAGTCATGAGCAAATCAGCATATAATTTGTTAGGTGTATGAATTAAATGCCTTTGCAACTTTCAAGGCCTTCTAAGTTCTAAACAAGTTCACAAAAATAATTTCACCATTACAAAATCAATCCAAAAATCTCAAAACAGCTTTCCCTCAGTTAAATTTATTGTCAAACATCTTACAGAATCACTTAAGTTTTCTAAGCCTTAGTCTTGTCATACAGCAAATATACATAATAGTGGAATTGACTTTAAGGAATTTTTGAAAGAATTAAATAAAATAATGCAAGTAAACAGCTTAGCATAATGAGTAACACGCTAACTGATCAAATGTTAGCAATTGTTACTATCGGCATGTAAAGCAATTGGCACAGTACTTGGCTTATGTGGTTGAATAAATTATATCTATTACTGTTGTTATTTTTTAAAAAACTAACTGATGAAAAGTCAGATTCTCGTTTTATTGATATGTATTACATATACATATTTTGGAGGCACATGTGATAATTTGACATATTCATATAATCAAATCAGGGTAATTGGGATATTTATCACCCTAAATATTTATCTTTTGTTTATGCTAAGATATTCTAATTATTCTCTTCGATCTCTTTGAAATGTATAATCAATTAATGTTAACTATAGTCACCCTACTGTTGTACTGAACACAAGATCCTATTTCTTCTGGGTGCGTGTTTATACTCATTAACCAATCTCTTTTCATACCCCCTCCCCACTACCCTTCCTGGCCTCTGATAACCATCAATCTACTCTCTATTTTTATGAGATCCACTTTTATAAGTCACACAGATGAGTGAGAACATGTGATATTTGTCTTTCTGTGCGTGGCTTGTTTCACTTAACATAATGACTTCCAGTTCCATCCATCTTGCTGCAAATTACAGAATTTCTTTCTTTTTTTATGGCTGAATAATATTTCATTGTAGATAGATAGATAGATCACATTGTATACCACATCTATATATATCTCACATTTTCTTTATCCATTCACCCATTGATGACCACATAGGTTGATTCCATATTTTGGCTATGGTGAATAGTGCTGCAATAAACACAGAAGTGCAGATATCTCTTTGATATATTGATTTTCTTTCTTTTGGAGATATACTCAATAGTGGAATTCCTGGATCATATGGTAGTTCTATTTTTAGTTTTCTGAGAAACCTCCATACTGTTCTCCACAGTGGCTGCACTCATGTACATTCCCAACAACAGTGGGAGGGTTCCCCTTTCTTTACATTGTTGCCGGTGTCTGTTATTCTGTCTTTTGATAAAAGCCATTCTACCTGGGGTGAGATAATATCTCATTGTAGCTTTGATATGCATTTCCCTGATGATTAGTGATGTTGAGCATTTTTCATATACCTGTTGGTCATTTATATGTCTTCATTTGAGAAATGTCTATTCACATATTTTGCCCATTTTTAAATCGGATTATTTGTTTTTGTGCTATTGAGTTGTTTTAGCTCCTTATATATTCCGGTTTTGAATCCCTTGACAGATGGATAGTCTGCAAATATTTTCTTCCATTCTGTGGTTCTCTTCATTTTGCTGATTGTTTCCTTTGATGTGCAGAAGTGTTTTAGCTTGATATAATCTCATTTGCCTATTTTTGCTTTTGTTGCCTGTGCTTTTGAGGTCTTACACAAAAAATCTTTGCTCAGACCAATGTCCTGGAGCATTTTCCCAACATTTTCTTCTAGTGGTTTCATAGTGTTAGGTCTTAGATTTAAATATTTAATTCCTTTTTATTTGGCTTTTGTATATCGTGAGAGATAGGGTCCTAGTTTTATTCTTCTGCATATGGATATACAGTTTTCCCAGCATCATTTATTTAAGAGGCTGTTCTTTTGTCATTATATGTTCTTGGCTCCTTCTTTGTTGAAAATGAGTTGTAAGGAAGATTCTTTAATCAATAATTTAATTAACTCAGCCATACACCCCCCTAGAGTAGGCACAATACCAAATTATTTAGTTTTTGGACACTCTGTAATGTATTTTCTATCCTAAATAAATATTGTTAAAAGCATAGATTCCTATATGGAGCCTTACTTTTTGGTTAGGATTTGTCCATACATTAAAAAAAAATCACTGCATTCTGAAATTAGCTAAGACTTTAGTCAAGTACTTTCCCACCAGGGAAAAGACAGGAATTAAACTGAGACCTTACGCATTCAAATAAATGTTTGCAAGAGCTAAGGAATGCTTGGTGTGTTCACAACTAGTAAAAATAACCTAGGGTGAAGAAAGATGACTGAGTCATCTCATATTCCAGACCCACTTTTTAAAAATCCTAACTTGAAGGTCAAAAAAGTTCAGTAAACTTCTCATTTCTATTTTTTTCTCCTCCTCTTTCTTCCTTTCTTTGTTGCTTTCTTTCTTTTCTTTTTCTTTTTTTTTTTTGTACTGTGCCCTCTGCCCTCTGCAATTCTTGGCTCTTACAAGAGTAGGGGAAAAACTGCCTAAATATCATGAGATAGGTGGCCCTCAGGGGTACTTCTTGTCAAGCAGGAAGTGCCAAAGATCTTGTAAAATGTCCAATACAAATTTTATTTTGCAGACTCTAGAGGTTTGCATCTGGATACACATCTGCATTTTCTGGGTGCTGGGCCAAACTGAAACATTCAGTTTATCCATTGCTAATAAACATGTCAGCAGTTTCTTTGCTCTCACATCTGTTGTGAAAAATGTTATCTTTCCTGAAGTATATTTATTTTGTCTTTAATACCAGCTTTCATGGATTACAAACTCAAGATATGCCTTCAGTTAACAAATTCAAAAGCATATGCTGGAAGGTGCCTTACTAGAGTGATGAGATAAATTAAAGATGTATATTATATCTTAGATTCTGAAGAGGAAATCAGTGTAAGGAATAACGATGACTCTCAGGAAGGTTATGTCAATTGAAACAAGTTGCCTCTTAATCAAGTTCATCTCAAAATCTATTCAAGGTACTCTATTCATCACAGCAATTCGACAAAATGTTTTAAAAATTTATCAGTTGTTTCATAATTAAGGCTGTCTTCAGTCAAGCAGATGACTTCCTTTCCTAAGGAAACCAACCCCAGGTACTTGCTTCTCCTTCTATATTCTCTAGAATACCTGCTTTACCCAACTTACTGATAGTGGGGCTATTAGAGAATCAAATGAGGTTTTGCTTATTCAGATGTCTTAAAAAGAAAACTGTAAGTTATTATGTGAATGAAAAATAATTGCCAATATTTCTTCCTCTTTTTATTTTTTCATTTTATCTCATAGTCAAGTGTATTTATTTCAAGAATTCATTCCATCCTCAGCAGTTCTATCTCCTTGTCTTCCCTTAGTAATCCCTCACCCTGTCAGAATATTTAATCGGTGGGAAATTGTTCTCTCTCTCACATAGGTAAAAATTGCATATTTGGAAATTCACCAGTATGTAGTTTAAACAAGCAAGTAAGAAAATCTTAGTATCAAATGTATGGTAATGTGATTAGGGCTGTCAAAGGTATATGTGTATCCTCTTCAGACTCTGGTGTTATGGATATTCCTAATACCATATACCACCCTGTCGAACCCAAAGCTACTTTCTGCCCAACTGGGCAATAGCCAATCTCTGCTAAAGTCAGGGAGGGAATGGTGTGAAATTCCTTAACCTGTCACCTGTTCCTTCAGCAAACTGTGAACTCAT
Organism: Gorilla gorilla gorilla; assembly: GCF_029281585.2. Classification (NCBI taxonomy): domain Eukaryota; kingdom Metazoa; phylum Chordata; class Mammalia; order Primates; family Hominidae; genus Gorilla; species Gorilla gorilla. The sequence continues at coordinate 86,348,675 of NC_073224.2, read as the reverse complement.
TTATGAAGTTATTTGCTAAAGGATTAGAGCAATATCAGAAAGAAATATACCATTGAAGGAATGGTGATGCATTAATAAAAGAAAAATCAAAGATACAATAGAGAGGATCAAAAAAGCCAAAAATTTATCTTCTAAAAGTCTAATAAAATTGATCCACTTTTGGTAAGACTAAAGGGAAAAAAAGGAGGCACAGATGAATAATATTATGAATACAAAAGAGGACACAACTGGAGAAGGAACTCTGTTTAAAAAGATAGCAAGAGAATATCATTAAAGCCTCTGTGCCAATAAATTTGAGGAATTAGGTGAGCTGCACACATTATTAGAAAAATGCAACTTAACAAAATGACAGAAGACATAAAAATCTTGAAGAACTTTTTATTATTAAAGAAATTCAATCCAATTAAATCTTCTCACAAATAGAGCACCTGGTAAAGACATTTTCAGATAAATTAGATCAAATATTTAAGAAACAGGTAATTTCAATCTTACATAAAACTTTTTCAAATAAGAGAAAAAGAGGAAAACTGCCCAACTCATTTTGTGAAGCTTGTTGTAGCCAAGATATTCTTAAAGAATTATATTGAAAGGACTCACCACACCAGAAATCTTTCCTTAATATAAAATTAATCTAATAAGTAAATATGCTATCGGTACAGATATAAACACATAGCCCAGTGGAATGAAATACAGAGCCCCAAATAAACTCAGCCAAATATGGAAACCTGATATGTAACAGAGCTTTTGTTACAGATTAGTGAGGAAAGATTAGACTTTTCAATAAATAGTACTGGTCCATTTGCCTATTCATAAGAAAAAGAAGATTATATCTCATACTACACAGTCATACAAAATCCATATAGCTCTAGAGAGAAATTTTACAGTTTTAGAAAGAACTAGCAGAATAATTCATGAACCCAAGGCAGAGAAGGATTTCTTAAACAAAATTTTTAAAATGCTAATTATTAAGAAAAGTAAAGAAATTTGACTATATTAAAATTAGGAACTTTTGAACATCAAAAGGAAACCCCAAAAAAGTAAAAAAGTCACAAATTCATAGACAATATTTACAATACATTATGAACAAAAAGCCTAGAATCTAGAATATAAAAAGAACTCATATAAATAAACAACAGAAAGACAGACCATTCAGTTTCTTAGAAGTAGGCAAAATGCATGAATATGCATGTTCATATATTAAAAGAGGAAACAGGAATGGCCTGTCTGAATGTAAAAATGTTCAACTGCATTAATAACTAGGGAAATGCATATTAATATTATGAATGAGATAAAATTTCACACACCCAAATTAGCAAAAAACAAAAACAAAAAACAGTTGGATAAATCCAAGTGTTGGAGAGATTGTGGAGTAATGGGAATATAAATGGTACAGTGACTTCAGGAAATAGTTTTACATTACCTAATAATGTTGAGGTATAATGTTGAAAATACTTATAGCCTATAATGTAAAAATAAATTTAGTCTTTTATACTCTGGAGAAAATATTTAATGAATAAGCCAGGAGACATGAATAAACATGTTCATAACAGCAATTTTTGTAAAAACAAATAACTGAGAATACCCAAATATCTATCAGTCAAAAGTAGAAAGTATGAATAAGTTGTGAAATAGTCATATAATGGAATTCCTTACTGCAATGAAAACTAATTAAGTAACACATATTGATAAGCAATAATTTAACAAAATAGTAAGCAGGAAAAGCAAGTCACAAAAAGATATATATATATATATGGTGCCATGTTTTTAAACCTCAACAAAAGCAAAACTAAACATCTCTTAGGGGCATATGCATAAACAGTAAAATTATAAAGAAAAGCAGTGGAATAATAAATATTTGGAAGGGAGGCAGGTGCAATCAGGAGGAGCCTATAATGGCTTCAACAACATCAACAGTATTCTATTTCTTAAACTTGATGGTGTACACACAAGTGTTTGTATTATCATTTGTTAAAACTACACACATGCATATATGCAAGAGTTATAGGGATGAAGTTGATTGATGTATTATTTTGTGTGTATTTATTTCAAATGTAATAAATATAGAAAGTAAGAGAGAAGAAAAAAGTGTCAAGAATTTAGGATGTATTAATAGAAAGAAGATGTTAAGCTCAGGAGAACTTAGCAGGGCACTTTGCACCAGGACCTGGATAAACAAAAACATGCCAATCAATGACTAAGGGCAGTAAAGAGGTGACAATGAGCATCAAGGTTATTTAGTCCTCTCGGAGAGCAATTTTGAACTGAAGCCAAAAAAGTGTTGAATAAGGAGCTAAGACAGAAGTATCTAAAGAGAGGCTGAATTTGGCCAGGTGCAGTGGCTCACTCATGCCTGTAATCCCAGCACTTTGGGAGGCCAAGGTGGGCGGATCACAAGGTCAGGAGTTTGAGACCAGCCTGGCCAACATGGTGAAACCCCATCTCTAATAAAAATAAAAATTAAAAAATTAGCTGGGCATAGTGTGTGCGCTTGTAATCCTAGCTACTCAGGAGGCTGAGGCAGGAGAATCGCTTGAACCCGGGAGGCGGAAGTTGCAGTGAGCTGAGATTGTGCCACTGCACTCCAGCGTGGGCGACAGAGCAAGACTCCATCTCAAAAAAAAAAAAAAAAAAAAAAGAGGCTGAACTTAAACTGGAGGTATGGTGAATGGGCAAGAATGACAGTAAGGGTGAAATAAACAAAGTCTTAATTTCAAGAGAAATTGGCATCATCAACAGGAATTTGGGAATTCGGGAATTCGGGAACTCTTTCCTGTGGGAAAGCTGCATCAGAACACTGTTGCCTTTTAAGAATCCACTACAAACATTTCTATTCATAAGGGATCAAATTTTATGTTTACGTGGACCTGGAGTGTATAAAACACATTCTCAAGATGGTCTTTTATAGAAATGAAGTAAATAGACTAAATAGTGATATGTGAGTTTTCTCCTCCAGAAGTAGTAAAATAATCTTTCTACAAGGTTTTAGAGGACAGCACAAGAACACTTATTAGACGACCAAAGAGGGAAAATGAGTAGATCACAATCAGAATACTTTCATTCAATGTTTATTTTCAGACAACTATGTGAGTGAGTTTGAAGCTTGGCCCAGATGCTGAATAGACTCATGACCTTGGCAAAGTCACAGCATTTCTCTGTGCTCCAGTTTTCTCAACTGCAAAATACAGAGTTAGGCCTTTGCTTTCTTCAGTATTTTCTAGTTCTAACACTTCACAATGCTAAGATTCATAAATTTAATAATTCAATTCCAATTGTGGTTTCCCTATTCATACAGAGAAGCTAAAAGAGAAAGATGCCCAAAAAAACTTTTACTTCCCCAAATTTCCCGTCTTTCAGTTTGGCTTAAAGAGACCTCCTCTCTATAGAAGAAGCATGTGCTGGCAGCCCAAAGGGCGATCATCTGCTAGCCTTTAAGTCCTGTCCACCTCTACAACATCACTGGAAACTGGGTACTTTATTCCTAAAAAACATTTTTGGGACTGGTGCACTGCTGGCTCAGCCTACAGCAACTGTCCATCTAGAAAGTGCCCTTCCAAGTTAGCAATAAAGGGCTCTTTGGTTTCAGTAAAGAATGCTTGAAGGTGAGGGTGAGAGTAACATATTTTTTTTTCTCTTTTACCACATGAATTTTTGTTTTTACGGCCTTCAGAAATGAAGCAATTTTTAACTTAAAAGCAAATATTTTTACTGCTCTTAAAATGCTAGCATTTGAAAACCAATATATACTTGCTGGCAAATAACATGGGAAATAGACATGCAGAGCCTTAATAATGATTGAATACATAAAGTATTTTTCTTTTGTTTTTATGTGACAGCTGGATGAGTTTCAACTTCCTGCTCACAGCACAGGCTCTGAGCTTCTAAATCTGGGGGTTTTCCTTTTCCTATCCCCCGCCCCTCCCCATCTCCCCATCCCCTTCTTGCCTCCTCCTTCCTTTTTGGGAAAACACAAATGTTTTTGATTACATAATAGCTGCAAACTTTATATCTCCCACTTCAGTTGTTACACATCATAAACATGGGAGTGAACTTCAGACTCCATTAAGACAAAGGTTGGTCTGGATTGTTGGGAGGCCTTTTATGTTGGTATGGTGCGGGGAAAAACGTTTCTTTAGAAAAAGGAAATATAATAGGCCTGGCTAGAGACTGCACTGACTACTAACCACTAACCACTCAGCCTAGAGAATGACAAAAACCTCAATTATGGTCAAGGCAAAAGTGAAGCCCGGAGTTCAGAACCAATACAGCTCCTGCAGGATTCACTTAACCTAATGGGAACTTAATATGTGGGAACCAATAAACATCAAAATGTTAAGCAAGGATAGAAAGAACCTGCATAAAAACACTGAGCATTGTGCACACCATATTGATTTGAATTCTCTCTTCTTTAATCTGGAATTTTCTTTTACATTTTCATTTACAAATAAGCTTCTGTTATTGCCATAGTGCCCAAGTAAACAATTTGGAACCTGAAAGGGCAAGACAGCACTTCTCATTCAGCCATCTACAAGTATTTATTGAGCACCTACTAGGTACCAGGACTGTTCTAAATTCTTTTGCTACTTCAGTGAAAAAAACGGACAAATGTCTTTACTGGAGAAGACAAAGTCAATTTTAAAAAGCAGCATGAATAAGTTTATTATAGAGTATTTTAGAAATGATAAGTGTTATGGAACAATAGAACAACAAAGAATTATGTGGGAATACTGGCTCAGGTAGAGAGATGTGATTTTAAGTAGGGTGGTCAGTGGAGGCTATGTTAAAACAAAAGTGACGTGTGATCCAAGGCAACTTTGAGTCATGGGAGAAGGGAGGATAGTGGTGTTTCCATATTTGAAAAAAATAACTGTTGGATAACGTCCTCATTTTTATTGTTTCCTTGGTAAATTTTTATGCTATCTGTTTATGTGACTCCAAATGATTGTCTTTTTACCTTACTTGTGAGTACATTTAATTCAATGTAACACAATCATTCTTTAGTGAGCCTCTACTATGCACCCAGTACTGTTTTAGGTGTTGAGGGTGCATCATTAAGAAGAAAGGTGAGATCTTTGTGGTCCTGGAACTTCCATTCTAGATAGGAGAGGCAAACACATAAAAGAACAAGATGATTTCAGGGAGTGGTAAGGGTTATACAGAAATAAATAGACTAACAGCAGGTAGCTGGAGGGACATCCCTTGATAGAGTGGTCAGGGCCAGACTCTCTGGCTTGGCCCTCAGATCTAAAGAAGATTATAGTGGACAGGTAAAGAGTTTTCCAAGTATAAAGAGTAGGAAGTACCAAATCCATGAGAGTGAGAAGGGCAATCCATTGATCTGTTCTAGGAACAGAAGAAGGCCAGTGTAACCAGGGAAGGGAAAGTGGCAAGAGATCACAGTAGACACTTATTATGAGTTGAATTTTGTCCTTCAAAAAGATGTTGAAGCCCTATCCCCTGTGAGTGTGATTTCATTTGGAAATAGAGTCTTTGCAGATGATCCAGTTAAGATGAGTTCATTAGGACATGCCCTAACCCAGTATGATTGGTATCCTTATAAAAGGAAAAAAGTTGGACTCAGACACATACACAGGGAGAATGCAGCGTGAAGATGAAGGAGGATATTGGGGTGATGCATCTATAAGCCAAGGAACTGCAAAGATTGCCAGCAACCACCAGAAGCTGCGGAGAGGCATAGAACAGATTCTCCCACATTGCCCTCAGAAGAAACTAACCCTACTGAAACGTGATTTAGAACTTCTAGTCTCCAGAACTGTAAGCTAGTCACTCAGTTTGTGGTACTGTGTTACAGCAGCCCTAGCAAATGAATGCGAACAAGGACAGATCCCTAGACATTTAGATTTTAGTATATGTTTAAATAGATCATACTGATGTTGCCATGTCGTCATGGCAGTGCAATCAAGGAGAGCCTGATGATTTCTCCCCGAAAGGTCAATAGAGCTTTACTCTTTATCCATTAAAGACCAACCATCATACATAGGAGAGCTGACTTGATTTTTGAGTGTTGTTAACATTAGTATTTTTTAAAGTACCTTTTTGGATAGAGGTTTTAAAAAAACTAACATGCAAATTATGTAATATATAATTTAACCCCTTTTATGATTCGGAAGTATCCATTTCAGCTCACAATAAATTTAAATTTGAGTGTGATGGGATGTAGGAGGCATTGGAAGTATAAAAATAAACGAAGCTGTGCTCTTGATTATCTTAGAGTCTGATGGAGAAGACAGATACATAAGAAATAGTATCAATCTTTGGCAGGGAATAGTAAGTAGAGGTATATATGGGCTCTATAGGAGCACAAATGAAGGACTCAGTGGTGTTTTTGTGGTGGAGCTGATACCTGAGCCAAGGATTGAAAGTGAATAACCATCTGCCAAAGAAAGAAGAAGCATCACTCCAGAAAAAAGGGAGAGCCTAGCACACCCATAGATGCACAGTCAGTTTCTGTGACTGGCTCCCCTAGAAACAAAAATGGTGACAGAGACCTGATGGCGAGAAGAGGGGCCTGGTCCTGAAGGTCCTCAGATGGCCAGCCAAGGCCCTTTACTGCTCTGTAGGCAGTGGGGATCCACTGGAGAGACGTAAGATGAGACGCACATTTGTCCATGTATATCAATCAGAGCTCTTCGGTTGCAAACAGCTAAAATCAACCCCAACTAAAAAGGAATTTTTAGAATTGAAGGAAAAGATGAAGAAACAGGACTTGGGAAGGATAATTTAAAGCAGCCCCAAGACGGAGATGGCAGGATGGTAGTGGATAACCTCATCAGGGATGCAGCAGTTACAACTGTGTTCCTTGACAAAAAAAGTTATTTTGCCAAAATAACACATGTATAATACATGTGTACAAAACATCAAATGATATTACAGCAGTTATATTTTAATAATTAGGAAAAAATCCCATCCTGATTTCAAGTCCAAAGAACTACTTTGAACCATTTTATCGACTTTTCTTTCTAAAATGTATTTCTGTATTTGTAAGTTTAAAAAATGCTTATTCTGCTAACCAGAATTAAGCATAAAAACATCATTTTGTCAGCCATATGGAGAATAAGTTAGGGAGAGTGGTGGAAATAGAAGCGGGAAGATTAGTTGGGAGGTTACTAGGGTAGTAGAGAAGCAGTTGTGTCTTGCTTCTATGGCTCTGAATAACTCCAACATTTACACTATTTCCAAATAATGCACACTGTTTATTTTGAATATAAGCAAGATGGTTATGACAGGATGAAATGTTTATTTATCATAAATCAAGAAATTAGGTCTATATCCAAAATAGTTGTAATGCAGGCAAAGCATGAATATATATTTTAGGGTTGAAAGAAATCCCTTTAACAGCAAAAGAAGTTTGGAATATATGGTTTTCTATCTTGTTTACCAGCAGAAATGTGGGCTGAAAGCTTTCATTTATTGACTGGGTAAACTTTTCAAGAAAAATGAAAACAAGCCTTTAATTCATATATTTAAACATGTTTAAAACACACACAAATATAAATATATATGCATGAAATAAAAATATGTGTATATATCTGTATATATACAAAATATATCTATTTGTGTATATATATTTTGTATATATACACGTATTTGTATTTCATGCATATATATTTGAGACTGGGTAATTTATAAAGGAAAGAGGTTTAAATGACTCACAGTACCACATGGCTGGGGAAAACTCAGGAAACTTAAAATCATGGTGGAAGGTGATTGCCATGCCTTCTTCACATGGCAACAGAAAAGAGAAATGAAGTGTGAGCACAGGAGAATCTGCCACTTTTAACACCATCAGATCTTGTGAGACTCACTCACTTTCAGGAGAACAGCATGAGGGAAACCAGGTTCCTCCCTTGACACATGGGGATCACAATTCAAGATGAGATTTGGATGGGGACACAGAGCCAAATCATATCATCTGTATACAATGTGTATATATTATTTTCATAATCTACACCTTTGCCTTGATATATTCCTGAATTTTGGATCCCCAAACAATGTTAACCATTTAGATTCTGAAAGTCAGCACCAATCTGGATGACCGCCGAAATGAATCAACCATCTGCTTCTGTAGGGTTTTGCTAGTGACAAACGGGGAAAAAAAGGACAACTGTGGTCCTAAGTTAGCCATTTCCTTATCTATTCTGCTAGACTTTTTCTTCTGAAGGCTTGATTATTTAAAACCTTATAAAGTTTTTGGACAAAATCCAGAACATGAAAAATTCCATAGGACAAAACACCAGATTTCTTCAGTGAATAAATGGCAAAGAAAGAGAACAAGGAGAAACCCAAAGTTTACAAGAGATATGAAACATAATCACTGCATTCAATATGTGAACCTTGTTTGGATCCTGATTCAGACAAAACAATTGATCAACTATTAAAAAAATACATAAGATAATCAGAAAAACATAAAGAGGTTTGATTATATTGAGGAAATTTTCTTACTCTTCATGGATGTAAAAATATTTTACTTATGAATTTTGTTAATGATACTTACGTTTTAAAGATACTTAAGAAAACTTTTTTTTTTTTTTTTTTGAGACAGTCTCACTCTGTCACCCAGGCAGGAGTGCAATGGTGTAATCTCGGCTCACTGCAACCTCCCCCCGCCCCGGGTTCAAATGATTCTCCTGCCTTAGCCTCCCAAGTAGCTGGGATTACAGGTGCCCGCCACCACTCCCAGCTAATATTTGTATTTTTAGTAGAGATGGGGTTTCACCAGGTTGGCCAGGCTGGTCTTGAACTCCTGACCTCAAGTGATCCACCCACCTCGGCCTACCAAAGTGCTGGGATTACAGGTGTGAACCAATGCGCCCGGCCAAGAAAACTTTTTTTTAATGAGATGACATGATGTCTGGTTTGCTTCATGATAATTGGATGACAGGAGGTAAGAATACAGATGAAACAAAAGTAACTTGAGTTGATGATTAGTGAAGCTGGGGTAGGAGCGGGGAGGCTCATTGTGTTAGCCTCTCTACTTTTGTACATGTTAAAATTATTCATACTAAAACATTAAAAATGTTTTTTAACATACGAAAATCTCCCTTATCCATGGTTTCGCTTCCTGTGGTTTCATTTACCTGCAGTCAACCATAGTCAGAAAATATGAAATGAAAAATTCTAGGAATAAACAATACACAAGTTTTAAATAGCGGATATTCTGACTAGCATGATGAAATAGTGTAGCATCCCACTTCAACCCTTCTTCATAACAGGAAAAAAGATGAGTATGGTACAATAAGATATTTTGAAAGAGACCACATTCATGTAACTTTTATTATAGTATATTATTTTAATTTAGTATTTTGTTATCCATTATTGTTATTAATTTCTTACCGTGCCTAATTTATAAATTATACTTTATGATAATTTCCTATGTACAGGAAGGAACACAGTATATATAGGGTTTGATGACATCCATGGGTTCAGGCATCCATTAGGGGTCTTGGAACACAATCCTTATAGGGGTGATTACTTCCAATACTATGTTGAATAGGAGTGGTGAGAGAGGGCATCCTTGTCTTGTGCTGGTTTTCAAAGGGAATGCTTCCAGTTTTTGCACATTCAGTATGATATTGGCTGTTGGTTTGTCACAAATAGCTCTTATTATTTTGAGATATGTTCCATCAATACCTAGTTTATTGAGAATTTTTAGCATGAAGGGGTGTTGAATTTTGTCGGAGTCCTTTTCTGCATCTATTGAGATAATCAATTGGTTTTTGTCATTGGTTCTGTTTATGTGATGGATTCCATTTATTGATTTGCGTATGTTGAACCAGCCTTGCATCCCAAGGATGAAGCCGACTTGATCATGGTGGATAAGCTTTTTGATGTGCTGCTGGATTTGGTTTGCCAGTATTTTACTGAGGATTTTCGCATCAATGTTCATCAGGGATATTGGCCTAAAATTTTCTTTTTTTGTTGTGTCTCTGCCAGATTTTGGTATCAGGATGATGCTGGCCTCATAAAATGAGTTAGGGAGGATTCTCTCTTCTTCTATTGTTTGGAATAGTTTCAGAAGGAATGGTACAAGCTCCTCTTTGCACCTCTGGTAGAATTCAGCTGTGAATCCCTCTGGACCTGGACTTTTTTTGGTTGATAGGCTATTAATTACTGCCTCAATTTCAGAACTTGTTACTGGTCTATTCAGGGATTCGACTTCTTCCTGATTTAGACTTGGGAGGGTGTATGTGTCCAGGAATGTATCCATTTCGTCTAGATTGTCTAGTTTATTTGTGTAGAGGTGTTTATAGTGTTCTCTGATGGTAGCTTGTATTACTGTGGGATCAGTGATGATATCCCCTTTATCAATATTTATTGCGTCTATTTGATTCTTCTCTCTTTTCTGCTTTATTGGTCTGGCTAGCAAGGCATGATTACTTATCTGAACATAGTACAAAGTTTTTGGAAAATAATTTAAAACATTAAACTCTATAACCTAAATTGCTATAGGGCATTGTTATAAATATATCTCCAGCTAAAGTGGTTATTTAAAAATCATGATGGTATTATTATTTATCTAATACTTTCTGCTCAGTTAATTCTAATGTACACATTATTTTGATATACCACTTAGTAATTGATGTGTATTACAATTGTAATCTTATTAAATTAGAACTTGTGATGTCTGTTGTTCTCCACCTCACATCTTTACAGCCTTACCCCAGATTTGAGCCCAGGAGGCTTCCACTTCCTTGGGCTGACAGTGTCTCAACTCAAGTGTGCTCTCCTTTTTCTCTCTGCCTTGGGGCTTCTCTGATGTCCCAGCGTAGGATGCCAGCATGATACAGTCAGCAGGCATCCACGGACAGCTGATCTTTAAACAATGGTGGATGAGAAACCATATGTAAATACTTCTTCAGTTGGCCTTTGGGTGAACAATTCTGAGGGACATTCTATGTGCTTCTCAAAAGATCCTGGTGACATCAAGCCTTATTTACCCATAGAGTGACCAGCTTGGTGTGCACTTTTGTTTTGGCTTTGTGTCTTTTTTGTTTTACTTTCTTGGTTCTCACCCTTGCTCCCTAAGACTATATGCTAAATAAAATGTTTTACAGAAATTTTTACACACTCTGCTTTTGGAGGGGACATAGCCTAAAATAAGACAGTTTTTGAAAGTTGTATTACACTTGAAGTACAAATTTTTCTCAAAGACAATGTTAGAAATTCTAAAACTTATAGCTAAGACATTGGCGTTTATCACTATTCATTTGTATTCCAATAACTTAGATATAAAATAGGCCTCCATTTAAAACTTCAGATAACTATATTCAGGACAGTGTTTTCCAAATCTGAGTGCACATTATAATGATCTAAGGTGATTTCACCATACTTCCCAAAGCAATTTACAGATTCAATGCTATTTCAAATTACCAATGACATTCTTCACAGAACTAGAAAAAAACTATTTCAAAATTTATGTGGAACTGAAAAAGAGCCCAAATAGCCAAGGCAATCCTAAGCAAAAAGAGCAAAGCAGGAGGCATCATGCTACATAACTTATACTACAGGGCTACAATAGCTAAAACAGCATGGAACTGGTACAAAAACAGAAACATAGTCTGGGTGCAGTGGCTCATGCTTGTAATCGCAACATTTTGGGAGGTCAAGGGCAGGTGGATTGCTTGAGTTCAGGAGTTCGAGACCAGCCTGAACAATCTGGCAAGACCCCACCTGTACTACAAAAAAATAGCAGGGCATGGTGACACGTGCCTGTGGTCCCAGCTACTTGGGAGACTGAGGTGGGGGGATCACTTGAACCTGGTGGGGCAGAGGTTGCAGCAAACCCAGATCATGCCACTGCATTCCAGGCTGGGTGACAGAGGGAAATGCTGTCTCAAAATAAAATAAAACCAAAAGCAAGAACAAAAAAAAACCCAGACACATAGACCCATGGAACAGAATAGAAAGCCTAGATATAAGGCTGCACACCTACAACCGTCTGATCTTCGACAAAGCCAACAAAAACAAACAATGGGAAAAGAACTCCCTATTCAATAAATGATACTGGGATAACTGTCTAGCTACATGCAGAAGATTGAAACTGGATCCCTTCCTTACAGCATATACAAAAATCAACTCAAGACAGATTAAAGACCTAAATGTAAAACCTAAAACTATAAAAACCCTGGAAGACAGCCTAGGAAATACAATTCTAGACATAGGAGTGGGCAAAAATTTCATGACCAAGATGCCAAAAGCAATTGCAACAAAACCAAAAATTGACAAATGGGCTCTAATTAAACTAAAGAGCTTCTGCACAGCAAAAGAAACTATCAACAGAGTAAACAGACAACAGAATGGGAGAAACTATTTGCAAACTATGCATCTGACAAAGATCTAATATCCAGCATCTATAAGGAACTTAAATTTCCAAGAAAAAAAAATCCCATTAAAAAGTGGGCAAAAAAGGAGAGGCTGGGCCAAGATGGCCGAATAGGAACAGCTCTGGTCTGCAGCTCCCAGTGAGACCAACGCAGAAGGCAGGTGATTTCTGCATTTCCAACTGAGGTACCAAGTTCATCTCACTGAGACTCGTTAGGCAGTGGGTCCAATCCACAATGGGTGAGCAGAAGCAGGGTGGGGCATCGCTTCACCCAGGAAGTGCAAGGAGCTGGGGGACATCCCTCCTCCAGCCAAGGGAAGCATGGAGGGACTGTGCTACCCAGCTGTGTTACTATGATTTTCTCATGGATTTTACATTCTGCAGATCAGGAGATTCCCTCGTGTGCCTACACTACTAGGACCCTGGGTTTCAAGCACAAAACTAGGTGGCTGTTTGGGCAGACACCAAGCTAGCTGCAGGAGTTTTTTCCATAACCCAGTGGTGCCTGGAACCCCAGTGAGACAGAACCATTCAATCCCCTGGAAAAGGGGCTGAAGCAAGGGAGCCAAGTGGTCTCGCTCAGCAGGTCCCACTCCCACGGAGCCCAGCAAGCTAAGAACCACTGGCTTGAAATTCTTACTGCCAGCACAGCAGTCTGAAGTCGACCAGGGACAATAAAGCTTGATGGGGGAGGGGCATCCACCATTACTGAGGTTTTAGTAGGAAGTTTGACAGTGCTAAGGAGGCTGGAAGGTCTGGACTGGGTGGAATTCATCACAGCACGGCAAAGTGGCTGTAGCCAGACTGCTTCTCTAGATTCCTCCTCACTGGGCAGGGCATATCTGAAGTAATGGTAATAGCACCAGTCAGGGGCTTACAGAGAAAAGCCCCACCTTCCTGGGACAGAGCACCTGGGGGGTGATTTAATCTTTCCTGTTCTGCCAGCTCTGAAGAGAGCAGCTGATCCTGACAAAAGGGATTCTCCCAGCACAGGGTACCAGCTCTGCTAAGGGACAGATTGCCTCCTCAAGTGTGTCCCTGACCCCCGTGCCTCCTGACTGGGAGAGACCTCCCGGCAGGGGTTGACAGACACCTCATACAGGAGAGCTCTGGCTGGCATCAGGCCAGTGCTCCTCTGGGTTGAAGCTTCCAGAGGAAGGAGTGGGCAGCAATATTTGCTGTTCTGCAGCTTGCGCTGGTGATAACCAGGTGAAGAGGGTCTGGAGTCGACCTCCAGCAAACTGCAGCAGACCTGCAGAAAAGGGGCCTGACTGTTAGAAGAAAAACTAACTAACAGAAAGCAACAACATCAACATCAACATAAAGGATCCCCACAAAAAAACCCCATTCAAAAATCATCAGCCTCAAAGATCAAAGGTAGATAAACCCATGAAGATGAGGAAAAACCACTGCAAAAATGCAGAAAATTCCAAAAACAAGAATGCATATTGTCTTCCAAATGATCACAACTCCTCTCCAGCATGGGCATTAAACTGGACAGAGAATGAGATTGATGAATTGACAGAAGTAGGCTTCAGAAGGTGGGTAATAACAAACTTGTCTGAGCTAAAGGATTGTGTTCTAACTCAATGCAAGGAAGCTAAGAACCTTGGTAAAAGATTACAGGACTGCTAACTAGAATAACTGGTTTAGAGAGGAACAAAAATGACCTGATGGAGCTAAAAAACACAGCATGAAAACTTTGTGAAGCTTACCCAAGTATCAGTAGCAGAATTGATCAAGCAGAAGAAAGGATATCAGAGATTGAAGATCAACTTACTGAAATAAGGAATGAAGACAAGATTAGAGAAAAAAGAATGAAAAGGAATGAACAAAGCCTCCAAGAAACATGGGACTATGTAAAAAGACTGAAACTACGTTTGTTGGTATACCTGAAAGTGACAGAGAGAATGGAACCTAGTTGGAAAACACACTTCAGGATATTATGCAGGAGTACTTTCCCAACCTAGCAAGACAGACCAACATTCAAATTCAGGAAATACAGAGAACACCACTAAGATACTCCTTGAGAAGAGCAATGCCAAGACACCTAATCATCAGATTCTCCAAGGCTGAAATGAAGGAAAAAATGTTAAAGGCAGCCAGAGAGAAAGGTCAGGTTACCCATAAAGGGAAGCCTATCAGAATGACAGCAGATCTCTGCAGAAATGAGCCAGAAGAGAGTGGGGGCCAATATTCAACATTCTTAAAGAAAAGAATTTTCAACCCAGAATTTTATATCCAGCCAAACTAAGCTTCATAAGTGAAGGAGAAATAAAATCCTTTATAGACAACCAAATGCTGAGGGATTTTGTCACCACCAGGCCTGCCTTGCAAGAGCTCCTGAAGGAAGCAATAAATATGAAAAGGAAAAACTGGTACCAGCCACTGCAAAAACACACAAAAATATAAAAACCAGTGACACTATGAAAAAACTGCATCAAGTAATGTGCAAAATAACCAGCTAGTATCATGATGAAAGGATCAAATTCACACATAACAATATTAACCTTAAATATAAATGGGCTAAATTACACCAATTAAAAGACACAGACTGGAAAGTTGGATAGAGTCAAGACCCATTGGTGTTCTGTATTCAGGAGACCAATCTCACATGCAAAGACATACATAGGCTCAAAATAAAGGGATGGGGGAATATTTACCAAGTAAATGGAAAGCAAAAAAAAAAAAAAAAAATCATGGATTGCAATCTTAGTCTCTGATAAAACAGACTTTAAACCAACAAAGTTCAAAAAAGACAAAGAAGCGCATTACGTAATGGTAAAGGGATGAATTTAACAAGAAGAGCTAACTATCCTAAATATATATCCTCCCAAATACAGGAGCACCTAATTTAAAAAGCAAGTTCTTAGAGACCTACAAAGAGACTTAGACTTCCAAACCATAATAATGGGGGCTTTAACACTCCACTATCAATATTGGACAGCTCAACAAGACAGAAAATTAACAAGGCTATTCAGGAATTGAACTCAGCTGTGGACCAAGTGGACCTAATAGACATCTACAGAACTCTCCACCTCAAATCAACAGAATATACATTCTTTTCAGCACCACATTGCACTTATTCTAAAATTGACCATATAATTGGAAGTAAAACACTCCTCAGCAAATGCAAAATAACGGAAATCATAACAAACAGTCTCTCAGACCACACTGCAATCAAATTAGAACTCAAGATTAAGAAACTTACTCAAAACCACACAACTACATGGAAACTGAACAACCTGGTCCTGAATGACTACTGGGTAAATAATGAAATTAAGACAGAAACAAAGGAGTTCTTTGAAACCGATGATAACAAGGAGGCAACATAACAGAACATCTGGGACACAGCTACAGCAGTGTTAAGAGGTAAACTTAATAGCACTAAATGCCCACATCAGAAAGCTGGAAAGCTCTAAAATCAACACCCTAACATCACAATTAAAAGAACTAGAGAAACAAGAGCAAACAAATTCAAAAGCTACCAGAAGACAAGAAATAACTAAGATCAGAGAAGAAAGGAAGGAGATAGAGACATGAAAACCCTTTCAAAAAATCAATTAATCCAGGAGCTGGTTTTTTTTTTAAAAGATTAACAAAATAGACTGCTAGCTAGACTGATAAGAAAAGAGAGAAGAATCAAATAGACACAATAAAAAATGATAAAGGGGATATCAGCACTGATTCTACAGTAACACAAACTACCATCAGAGAATACTATAAACACTGCCAAACAAATACACTAGAAAATGTAGGAGAAATGGATAAATTGCTGGACACACACACCCTCCCATGACTAAACCAGGAAGAAGTCAAATGCCTGAATAGACCAATAACAAGCATTGAAATTGAGGCAGTAATTAATAGCCTACCAACCAAAAAAAGCCCAGGACCAGATGGATTCACAGCCAAATTCTACCAGAGGTACAAAGAGGAGCTGATACCATTCCTTCTGAAACTATTCCAAACAATAGAAAAAGAGGACTCTTCCCTAACTCATTTTATGACGCCAGCATCATCTTGATACTAAAACATGGCAGAGACACAACAAGAAAAGAAAATTTCAGGCCAATATCCCTGATGAACACTGATGCAAAAATCTGCAATAAAATACTGGCAAACTGAACCCAGCAGCACATCAAAAACTTACCCACCATGATCAAGTCAGCTTCATCCCTGGGATACAAGACAGGTTCAACATACACAAATCAATAAACGGAATCCATCACATAAACAGAACCAATGACAAAAACCACATAATTATCTCAATAGATGCAGAAAAGGTCTTGGATAAAATTCAACATCCCTTCATGCTAAAAATTCTCTATTAACTAGGTACTGATGGAACATATCTCAAAATAATATGAGCTATTTATGACAAACCATAGCCAATATCATATTGAATGGGCATAAGCTGGAAGCATTCCCCCTTGAAAACTGGCACAAGACAAAGATGCCATCTCTCACCACTCCTATTCAACATAGTATTGGAAGTTCTGGCCAGGGCAATGAGGCAAGAGAAAGAAATAAAGCGTATTCAAATAGGAAGAGAGGAAGTCAAATTGTCTCTGTTTGCAGATGACATGATTGTATATTTAGAAAACCTCATTGTATCAGCCCAAAAACTCCTTAAGCTGATAAGCAGCTTCAGCAAAGTCTCAGGATACAAAACCAATGTGCAAAAAGCACAAGCATTCCTATACACCAATAATAGACAAACAGAGCCAAATCATGAGTGAACTCCCATTCACAATTGCTACAAAGAGAATAAAATACCTAGAAATACAACTTACAAGGGATGTGAAAGACCTCTTCAAGGAGCACTACAAACCACTGCTCAAGGAAATAAGAAAGGACACAAACAAATGGAAAAATATTCCATGCTCATGGATAGGAAGAATCAATATTGTGAAAATGGCCATACTGCCCAAAGTAATTTATAGACTCAATGCTATTCCCATCAAGCTACCACTGACTTTCTTCAGAGAATTTGAAAAAAAAGTTTTAAATTTCATATGCAACCAAAAAAGAGCCTATATAGTCAAGACAATCCTAAGCAAAAAGAACAAAGATGGAGGCAACATACTACCTGACTTCAAACTATAGTACAAGATTACAGTAACCAAAACAGCATGGTACTGATACTAAAACAAATATATAGACCAATGGAACAGAACAGAGACCTCAGAAATAACACCACACACACATCTACAACCATCTGATCTTTGACAAACCTGACAAAAACAAGCAATAGGGAAAGGATGCCCTATTTAACAAATGGTGCTGAGAAAACTGGCTAGCCATATGCAGATAACAGAAACTGGATCCCTTCCTTGTGCCTTATACAAAAATTAACTCAAGATGGATTAAAGTCTTAAATGTAAAACCCCAAACCACGAAAACTCTAGAAGAACACCTAGGCAATACCATTCAGGATATAGGCATGGTCAAAGACTTCATGACTAAAACACCAAAAGCAATGGCAACGAAATCCAAAATTGACAAATGGGACCTAATCAAACTAAAGAACTCCTACATAGCAAAAGAAACTAAAATCAGAGTGAACAGGCAACCGACAAAATTGGGGAAAATTTCTGCAATCTACCCATCTGACAAAGGTGTAATTGCCACAATCTACAAGGAACTTCAACAAATTTAAAAGAAAAAATAACCCCATCAAAAAGTGGGCCAAGGACAGAACTTCTCAAAAGAAGATATTTATGTGGCCAACAAACATGAAAAAAAAAATCTCACCATCACTGGTCATTAGAGAAATGCAAATCAAAATTGCAATGAGGTACCATCTCACACCAGTTAGAATGGCGATTATTTAAAAGTCAGGAAACAGTTGCTGGAGTGGAAGTGGTGAAATAGGAAAGCTTTTACACTGTTGGTGGGAGTGTAAATTATTTCAACCATTGTGGAAGACAGTGTGGTGATTCCTCAAGGATCTAGAACCAGAAATACCATTAGACCCAGCAATCCCATTACTGGGTATATACCCAAAGGATTATAAATCATTCTACTGTAAAGACACATGTACACATATATTTATTGCAGCACTATTTACAATAGCAAAGACTTGGAACCAATCCAAAAGCCCATCAATGATAGACTGGATAAAGAAAATGTGACACATATACACCATGGAATACTATGCAGCCATAAAAAAGAATAAGTTCATGTCCTTTGCAGGGACATGGATGAAGCTGGAAGCCATCATTCTCAACAAATTAACACAGGATCAAAGAACCAAACATTGCATGTTCTCACTCGTAAGTGGGAGTTGAACAATGAGAACACATGGACACAGAGAGGGAACATGGCACACTGGGGCCTGTTGGGGGGTGGGGGACAAGGGGAGGGAGAGCATTAAGACAAATACCTAATGCATGTGGGGCTTAAAATGAAGATGACGGGTTGATGGGTGCAGCAAACCACCATGGCACATGTATACCTATGCAACACACCTGCACTTTGTTCCCACATATCCCAGAACTTAAAGTAAAATTTTTAAAAAGTGGGCAAAAGACATGAAAAGACACTTTTTAAAAGAAGACTTATATGCAGCCAGCAGGCATATGAAAAAAAGCTCAATATTACTGATTATTAGAGAAATGCACATCAAAACCACAATGAGATACCGTCTCACACCAGTCAGAATGGCTATTAAAAAGTCAAGGCTGGGTGTGGTGGCTCACACCTGTAATCCAAGCACTTTGGGAGTCCAAGGCAGGTGGATCATGAGGTCAAAAGATCAAGACCATCCTGGCCAACATGGTGAAACGGTCTACTAAAAATACAAAAATTAGCTGGGCATGGTGGCGCATGCCTGTAGTCCCAGCTACTCAGGAGGGTGAGGCAGGAGAATCACTTGAACCTGGGATGCGGAGGTTGCCGTGAGCCAAGATCACGCCACTGCACTCCAACCGAGACAGACTCTGTCTAAAAAAAAAACAAAAAAACAAAAAACAAGTCAAAAAATAACACATGCTGGTAAGCTTTTGGAGAAAAGGGCACATTTATACACTGTTGGTAGGAGTGTAAATTAATTCAACCATTGTGGAAGGCACTGTAGCAATTTCTCAAAGAGCTAAAAACAGAGCTACCATTCAATCCAGCAATCCTATTACTGGGCATATACCTAAAGGAATATAAATCATTCTGCTCTAAAGACACATGCATGTCTATGTTCATTGCGGCACTATTCACAATAGCAAAGACATGGAGTTAACCTGAAGGTCCATCAATGGTGGACTGGACAAAGAAAATGTAGTGCATATACACCATGAAATACTACATAGCCATAAAAAATGAATGAGATCATGTCTTTTGCAGCAACACGGATAGAGCTGGAGAGCATTCGTCTAACCAAACTTACACAGGAACAGAAAACCAAATACCACGTATTCGCATTTGTAAGTGGGAGTTAAACATTGAGTGTGTATGGTCACAAAGAAGGGAACAACAGACACCAGAATCTACTTGAGGATGGAGGGTGAGAGGAGGGTGAGGATTGAAAAAGTACCTATCAGGTATTATGCTTCTTTCCTGCATGACAGAATAATCTGTACATCACACCCTCGTGACATGAGTTTACCTATATAACAAACCTGCACATGTACCCCTGAATCTAAAATATAAGTTTAAAAAAAATAAAGAACACAGATTCTTTTTGAAAGTGTTGCCCAAGAATCACTATCAATAATAATAATCCAGGTGATTCTGATGCTCAGGCAAGTTTGAGAATCCTCCATCTAGAAGACTTGCTATACTAAGGAAGAATATCTCCTGAGATTCACAGGAATAATTCTCTTGCCTTCAGGTGAGATTATAATCTATTTTTTTCTGGGTTGGTTTAGATATTAAGGACACAGAATCTACTACGTCTTTTAAATATAGAAAATTCTTCCTTATAGCTATTTTGAATCCTGTATGTCACAGTTTAAGATTTTTCTTCTGTTTCATCCTGAAGGAAGGTGAAAAACAGTTTGGATGTTTCACATCAAAATATAAAGTCTATATGCTCTTAAATCTCCTTTGATTATTTTTCTAGGTTAGAAAGTCCCATCCTCTTTCATCTTTCCTCATGTCTCATTTTGCAACTTTTTACATCATCCTTATAGGTCCAAACCCTCTTTCATGTACTTACAAAATTGAATCCATTTTTCAAAGCCTAAAAAAAGTCTGAACAATACTTTAAAAAACTTTTCTAGTAAAATTTCAGGGTTAAGAGTCATGAATAGAAATTGTCATATGTCTTGAAACTGAACAATTCCATTTCATTTATACAGGATCATCAAGAGGTAACTAAGGCACTTGGAACCAGATCCCTGCTCTGTGAAATACTTGTGATAGAACACAGCAGTAGTTCTCAAACTTTAGCATGCATCAGAATTGCCTGGGAGGACTTATTATATATGGATTGCTGGGACTGACCAACCTTCAGAGTTCCTAATTCAGCATACCTGGCTGGAACCTAAGCATTTATATTTCTAATCTGTTTCCAGGCGATTCTGCTGCTGCTGGTGGTCCAGAGACCACACGTGAGAACCACTGGACTAGGGAGATCTTGTACATCATAGACACATTGGTTTCTCTTGACACAGAATGGATCTCAGAAGTCAAGTGTAATTTTGCAGATTTGGACACTATGGTTTAAGGAAGCCAAGTGACATTGCTTGAGGCCATGAAGCAGAACTAAAAGCTCTCTGCTCCCATCTCAGAGCTTGCTGATTCTACATTACTCTGTTCAGCCAGTCTCTGTGCTCATGACTCCCATGGTCCCAACAACGTTTGAGGTCTATGAATGTTTCCAAAAGTTAAAGATAGGTCTTTAACTTCTCAAAAAATGATTTTAACCATTCTGCATAAAAATCTTTCTAAAATGTATTATATTCTTCTGGACCTCACATAGAGTATGTAGGACATACTTGAACCCATTTTTTTTCAATGAGTGCTCACTGCTATGTTGGGAAGAGTAGGTTTGGTAGGGGAAGGGCAGATACCAAGAGTTCATTCTAGACATATTAAGTTTGAGATGTATATTAGGTGTCCAAGTTAAAATACAAGCAGGAGCTAGAGAATATTGATCTGGAGCTCAGGGGAAAAGTCTAGACTAGAGATATTAATTTATAAGTCATTAGGATGTAAATATAATTTAAAGACCTTTGTTGTACTACATTATCTAAAGTCTGAGAAGAGGTAGAGAGGAGAAGAAATACAAGGACCAAGCCCTTAGGGCACTCCAATATTTAAAGATTGGAAAAATGAGGAAAAATCCACAAAGACCAAGAAGGTAAAGCCAGAGAAACCAATATAACCAAACCAATATGAGAGCAGGTTGGATTTATAGTACAGCGGCAGATAGTGTATAAATATATAATTGCCAGACTTTGGGGCTTCAATTCAGATTACATCTGTTTTCTCAGTGAAATAGGAAGCAAGTCAATGAACAAGAATATAAATATGAAATGAGACCAGTCAATATGGCTGTGTGTTTTTCTCCAGCCATATTCAGTTGTATGGGGGGCAGGCAGGGACTAGACAGTTATGTTCAACTTTCTAAGTTAAATCTAGGAAAATATAGGAAAGTAGCTGATAGACAAGGGCATTGAGGATGTTTGCCAGGGAATTATTAAAATTTAATGATGTAACTAAAGCTGGTTTAAGAGGGAAGTAAAGACAGAAGAGGTTAGGGGGAATGAAAAAGCTGTAGAATCAATGAGTATCAGATTACTATGCTTTAAGCCAGAAATGTCACTAGAGAATACCGAGTTAATAGAGTTGTTTCTAATTTTTTGGCAGTAGGTGAGGTATTACCTATAAAAACTCTGAAAATGCTATCCTTGCTTCTATTGGTTTTCAGCAGCATTTTTTCTCACTCACTGTTAAGCTTTCAGGTTTCTCTATTCTGCCACTGCTCTCCCTTTGTCTACCCCTCTTCTCTCCACCTACCTCCTTCCCCAACTCTCAACACATACCTAGTCTTACTTTCTGCTTCCAGTGGGCCATTGAATGAGAAAATGAATTATTAGAATTGTGTGTAAGAGTAAATAGGATTCTGAGAAGTCGGAATCAGATTCACAAAGTGTTTGACAAACATTCAAATTTCTCATCAGAAGTCACTCGGAGCTGAGATGCTTCCTATCTTTTATGTAGCAATATTCCGAATAGTTACTTTACTAAATGAGTCATTTCTCTGAAATCAAATCTGTAGTTGGATCCAGGTTTTCTATTTGCTGAATGAAAAACCTTGGGTAAGCCACCTAACTACCCTCTGAGCCTCAGTTTTCTCATTTGCAAAATGAAGTTTCCTAAAACTACTTCTTCCTCTAGACCATAAGCCTACTAAAGGTTAGGGCCATGTTTTATATATTTTTGCATATCTCTTGCCTAATGTAGTATTTGGATTATAAAAGATGTTCAATACTGTAAAAAAGTCACTAAATGAATGAGAATCTCAGAAAAAATGTAAGCATTTTAATAAGTAGCAAAACTACGTGCAAATGAAGTAAACAGTAAACAATGTCAAGCAACAAATGGTACTCCAAGCTCTATTTTTAGAGAGGGAATACAATTGATTCTGTGAGGCATTTACTATAAGGTAAAAGAATGAGGTCATGTGGGAAAAGGCTAGAGTGCTACCTGAAGGTACATATTGAGCCAGCACACTCCTGAGTATATTTCCCATTTCTCCAAATACCATGTGTGGTAAGCTGAACCATGGCCCCCCAAGATGCCTTCATCCTAATCTCTGGTGCCTGTGAATATTATCTTATATGGCAAAAGAGACTTTGCAGGTGTGATTAAATTAAATATCTTGAGATAAAGATGTTATGCTGGATTATCCAAGTGGGCCCAGTGTAATCATAGGGATTCTTTTAAGAGGGAGGCAGGAGATGAGGGAGACCAAAGGTGATATGATAACAGATGAAGAAGGATAGGGAGAAAGGGATTTGAAGATACTATGCAGCTGGCTTTGAAGACACAGGAACATGGCCATGAACCCAAGGATGTAAATGGCCTCTAGAAGGTGGAAGAGACCAAGAAATGAATTCTCCCCTAGAGTCTCCAGAAAGAACCAATCCTGCTGGCACCTTGACTTTAACCCAATTAAAATTTATTTCAAACTTCTGGCTTCCAGAACGATAATAAATCTTCATTGTGTTTGTGGTAATTTGTTATAATGGCAATAGGAAACTAACGTGCATGTTTTCACATAGAATTTAAAAGAGAAATCATGAAAATTTCATTAAAAATAAAGATAAATATATGTGACTCTCTTGCCAGCGTACTACAAATGCCAGTTGGTTTTAGCAAATGCAGTTATTTGACTGAGGATAATTTTGAGAGAGAAGACACTTTGGAAGTGGAATAAAAATTATTATTCATATTTTAGGGTAGAGGAAACATAATTAGGTAATGGATAAAACTCGCCAGGGCACACTCAAATAGAAAGTTTCTTGCCTTTTTTCACTACCTCCTCATGGTATCAGGTGATTCTCTCCTACAGTGCACTTTGGGACAACAACCCTTTTCCTTTATCCTTCACACATTCTCTTATTCTCTAACAGGCCATCTCAAAACTGTTTAGGTGGCAAGGACATTAATGACCATTTTGTTATACAAATTATACCTTTGTAAGTAGACAGCATTTCACAACTTAGCATACTAATCAGGTTCTCCCAGCCCCCTCTAATTCAGTTCCACTCTGCTGGACTATGCCATTTTTAATCCTACCCCTCTGTACTGAACACTAGACAAATCCTTGAGTTGGTGGAAGATAAATGAAAGAAAACATGATGAACCAACCGAAGCAGAAAAAGTGATCAAAGAGCACCCCAGGCCTAAAAAATCAAGGTCCTCTCTATAGACCCAATTTAAAGTATGTGATTCAAAATTGTTGTTGCTCAAAATGACCGAGCTAGTCTCAAGAGCTTTGCTAATGACTTTGCCATCTGGGAAGGCAGAGAACTTAAAAGATAATTATTTTAGGGGTGAGGGACTAGCACAAGATTACAAGAATATCAAGTGTAAATGAAAAGCTTTGGCCATAGCAAACACTGACAAACTGTCCACAGGAATAGCTTACCTAAAATCCAATTAAAACAGTAAGGCCCCTTATTTAATTGCTCTTAAATAGGAAGTCCAACCCCTAAAATGTATGCCTAAGGGTGACAGAACTCTTCACTGAAACTTCTCCTGTAAGGAACCACAAATCACTCTACGGATCCCAGAGCAAGGACATCATCTAGTGTATGAGCTTCCCTCTAGAACTCACTTATACTGGGAAATGGATTGGGATGGTGAAGTAGCTTTGAAAACCCCTGCTTACTGTGGTAAACACTTATGCTGGTTAGGATACAGTCAGGACTAGTTACCCCTCACAAGGAGACAACCAGAGAGGTTTAAATAAGCTCTTTCAAATACATTAAGGACCCACAAGCCTCAATAGAAAGTAAAAAAGACAACATGCAGAATTTTTGCTATCTGTTCCTTGAAATGATAAAGTGAAAGTTACTCCTTTTATAATAATTTAGATGCAGGTCAACTCCATGGTATCAAGTCATGAACATTCTGTAATTCTGTAGAAACTACAAAAACTGAAGGAATATTGACCTGAACTTTTTTGGTGGGGAGCGGTGTTTCTTTAATTCTTCTTAGCACCTCTTTAAGAAATTTTCCTTCTCTATTCAATCTGTTTCATGGGTGAGGCTGGTGAATAAGAATCATTTGCTTCATTGCTCTAGTAAGCCTGTGTTTAAGGGATGATGTCTAATCTGGTGTATACGCTAGAGTAGGACAAATATTTGGAGTCATTATAAGTTGTTCAAACCCTCTCAGCATCTGCTATATTGCTTTTAAATATAATGTGTAACAACACTTGCACTTCCTACCTAGGCAGAATAATAAGGACAATATTTACCATTTTCTATGGAAAAACCAATATAACCAGTCAAAATATATGAAACAATATTTTTTAAGATACTGGATATTAAGGAACAGAGAAAAAGGGTCCCGCAGATACAGAAAATGAGTAAGGTGAGCCCTACAATTACCTCAGATTTCTGCCTTGTGAGAATTGCCAGTCCATAGCACATGAAGAGAAAATCCAGGTAGAGTTCAGGGGACTCCCTGAGTTGAAGAGACAAAGCTAAGAGTCCAGGGAGACCAACGTAGCTACAGTTCACAAGACAGAGAACCAGGAAGTACACAGCTGCACAAAGGAAGAAGTCCAAGGACTAGCAAAGTGTCCCCCTTGAGTATTCATTAGAGTACTGATCAGTGCATGCATGTAAAGAAACCAACCAAGCTAGGGAAACAACTACTGGAAAAGTTTAATTATAATAGTACGTGGCAATTACACAGGACCTGGAAGAGTATCTGCCCTTATCACCATAGGAAAATGTGAAAATTCACAATGAATTAAGAAGAGTACACAGGATAGTCTTGCCTCTGTGGAATAATTAGTAATAGATCAAATAATACTCTGGTCCCATGTAACAAATCTTAAAAGTCGTATGCAAGAAGATAAACTGTTTCTAAGTAACATAACTGCGTACCAAAAGAAAGCTCAAATATACTTAGAAGAATTCAAAAAATATCCAGTACCCAGAAAAGTAAAATTCACAATGTCTGGCACCCAATCAAAAATTATCAGGAATGCAAAGAAGCAGGAAAATTCAATCCATGGTAAGGAGAAAAAGCAGTATATTGAAATTGACACAGAACTGACACACATGTTTGAGTTAGCAGACAAGGATATGAAAACATTTACTGTAACTGCATTCCATATGTTCAGAGAATTATGTAAAAACATAAAAGAAATTTTTAAAAACCTAATCAAACTTCTAGTGGTGAAAACAAAAATGTCTGATAATAAATACACTGGATGAAATTAGCAGCAGATAGGACCTTACAGAAAGAAATACAAGTGAATTTGAATACACATCAGTGAGCTATGGAGCAACTTCAATCAGCCTAATGTAGATGTATCTGAAAGAGAGAAAAGAAAATGCAAAAGAGATACTTGAAGAAATAATGGTCATTTAAAAAACTGATGAAAAATGTAAACCCAAATATCCAAGAAGCTCAATTAATTCCAAGTACAACAAATATGAGGAAAAAAACTGTACCTACAAAGGCAAATCATAATCTTTGTGAAGATTTTTAACTACTAATTCAGTGATATAAGATCATATAGATATAAAGACTAGAACTATCTAAATTGTTTCTTCTGGAGGGAGTTTTAGTAATTTGTGTCTATCAATCAAAAAATTGGTCCATTTTATTTAAGTTGTTGATCTGTTGGATTCTACCAAACATGAAAGGAAGAAGTAATACCAATTCTGTACAAACACTTTTAGAAAAATTGAAGAGGAAAGAATATTTCCCAATTTATTATTTGGTTTTAGTATTATTAGGATTCCAATCCAGAAAAAAATACATAAAGATAATGATAAATCTAATATTTATAAACAAAGATGCAAAAATTCTAAACAATGCTTTATCCAAACAAATGCAACAATACAACACGAGAAATAATATATCATGAACAAGTGAGGTTTGCTCCATGAATGCAAGGTTGGTTTAACATAAAAAATCAATTTATTTAGTTCACCATATTAAACTATAAAAACTAAACCATATATCACCTGAATAGATTCAGGAAAAGCACATGACAATATCCACATCCATTAATAATCAAAACTCTCAATAAACTAGGAACAGAAGGAAACTTTCTTTACTTGAAAAAGGGAATCTATGAAAGATATATTGCTAATATCATCCTTAATGGTGAAAAATTAAATGTCTTCCCCTCAAGTAACAGAAGATAATAAAAATGCCCACTCTACCACTTCTCTCTATTATTATACTGGAGGCTCTACCTAGTCCATTAAATCTGGTAAGAAAAATAAATGAAAGTTATCCAGATTGGAAAGGAAAAAATAAAACTGTATTTGTTCACAGATAATATGGCAGTCTATAAAGAAGTCATATAGAATTTATGAAAATCCTACTAGAACTAATAAGTGAGTTTAGCAAGATTATAGTATACAAGATTAATAAACAAAAATAAATGGTATTTCTATACACTAGAAACAAAAAATAAATTGAAATAAAAATATCATTTACAATCACATCAGAAAATATGAACTATTGGAGGATAAAGCTGACAAAAGATTTACAAAACCTATACACTAAAAGCTATAAAATATTGCTGAAATTAAAGAAGACCTGAGGAAATGGAGAGAGATATTGTATTTGTGAGTAGAGAAAATCAATATAGTTAAGACATCAAATCTCCCCAAATTGATCTATAGATTCAATAGATTCAAACTGCCAGCAGGCCCTTTTAAAAAAATAGACAAGCTGAGTATAAAATTCATATGAAATTGCAAAGAACATAAAATAAAACATCTTTGGAAGAGAATAAAGTTTTAAAGTCAGGACTTATTTACAGCTACATAAATCATGACAGTGTGGTATTCTCATAAAGATATAAAAATAAATGAATGAAAAATAATAGAGTTCAAAAATAGATACACACATATATAGACAACTGATTTTCTACAAAGATTTCCAAGGCAATTCTGCAGAGAAGGGATACTGTTCAACGACTGGTTCAGGAGCAGTAGAATATTCAAATGCAAAGTATGACTATTATCACACTTTTTATCATATGTATAAACTAAAAAATGATCAGAGACCTAAATGTAAATACTAAAACTGTAGAACTTTCTGAAGAAAAAAGTAGGTGAAAATCTTTGTGACCTTGGATTATGCTAAGATTTCTTAGGTAGGAAACCAAAATCATGATCCACAAAACAGGCCCCCAAAAGTGATAGATTGTACTTCATGAGAATTAAATATTTCTGCTCTTTGAAAGACACTGTTAAGAACATGAAAAGACAAGCCACGGAATGGGAGAAAATATTTGCAAATCATACATCTAAAAAAGAATTAGTATCCAGTATCTATAAAGAACATGTAAAACTCGGTAGTAAGAAAACAAACAACCTAATTTTAAAAATGAGGAAAGATTTGAACACACACTTCATCAAAGATATCTGTGTGGCAAATAAGAACACAAAAAGATACTCAATATCATTAGTCATTAAGGAAATCCAAATTAAAACCACATCACTAGACACCTATTAGAATGTATAACATTAAATAGACTGACCATACCCAGGATTGGTGAGGATGTGGAGGAACTGGAATAGCTGATGGAAGTGCAAAATGACGCAACCATTTTAGAAGACAGTCTGGCAGTTCCTTAAAAAGTTAAATATACACCTACCATGTTATTTCTACTCCTTCATAGAAATGAAAGCATATATGCATACAGAGACTTGTACACAAATATTCATAGCAGGTTTATTTGTAATAACCAAAAAACCGGAAACAATCCAAACATCCATCAACAGGAGAATGGACAAGCAATGTGCGTTATAGCCATACAATGGGCTACTACTCAGGAATAAAAAGAAATGAAGTCTTGATAAATGCAAAAATAAGGATGTATCTCAAAATAATTATAATGAATGAAAGAAGCCAACAATAAGAGAACATGTACTGTATAATTATATTTATATAAAACTCAAGAAAATCCAAACTAATCTATAGTAAAAGATCAGTGGTTGCGAGGGGAAAAGGAAGAGGGAGGAGAGACTGCATGGGTGAGAGAACACTTGTGGGTGACTGACATACTCCACTCTCTTGATTATGTTGGTGGTTTCAAACATATATACATTTATCAAAGTCTATTAAACTGTGTACTTTAAATACCTTATGTTTATTGTGTGTCAATTAAACTTCAATACAGCTTTAAAAATGATCCATTTTTCTCAATTGTTTACCTGCCTTTTTCACTGCTGAAAATTGAACCTTAATTAAATATTTGCTTTCTGTCCCCTATTTCTCCCAGAAACTTACCTTTTGTTTAAAATTCTAAAAAAAAGAATGACTCCAGCTCACAAAGATCTTGGGGATGTTACCAGTGCCACTTAGCTGTTGATTAAGAGTATTTCCAACTCTCAGTTTTATGTTTCACTGACTTTTCATATCAAGCTAAGCAAAGAACTATAAGTTGATTATTACAGAAATTATGGTAGATATATATCTTCCTTGGGCATAAAAGGCACTAAATTACACTAATTTTTCCTGGAAGACAAAAACTTTCTGTATATTATTTCCATTCACCCATTATTCATAAATTCAAACAAGGGATAATTATTGAATGCCTACTACATGCTAGACACTGTGGTATTGTTGAGTGCCTACTACATACTAGATAGGTACTATGCTCAATATTTAGTCCTTAAAACTCTTGCATGTAGGTATTTATTATTACCAATTTATTGATTAGCAAAGGGAGAATCACAGAGGTTAAAAACATGCCAAATTTTATACTACCTAGGACACTGGAAATCTTGGAACAGTGACTTTTTTAACAAAAAATATATAATTAAAAAATCTCTTCCTCCTAGTCATCCACAGGTATTTCTCTGGTTCTCTGGTTTGGTAGAGATGAGTATTTGTCAATTACATATTCACACACACACACACACACACACACAAACACACACACACACTCACACTCAGTTTTTGTAAGGCGTTTGAAATATTTTTAGTTTTGTTACTTTATTCCCATTCACCAGGACTATTTTCATTCATTTGAGACTCTGTAGTTTTAAGGTTGTGTCTAGCTTCCAGCCTTCCCCTGTGAAGTGAAGGTCCCAAAAATATAAAGGAGCCTGGTTAGCAAATGTCAGTAATGCACTTAAAAGGAATTGGGATATAAAAGGAAATTGAAAGTTGTTATTCTTCCTGTAATAGAAGAATTGGACTGAAATGTTGAATTTTCATTAAAACCTTTCATTGGTAAAATGGGTTACTGCCAAAGGGTCTAAACAACTAGTGGTTTAGTGTATGGTAAATAACACTATACACTAACATAACACCTGAACAGCATGAGGTGCAGGTATTTTTCAAAGTAAAATAAGATTGGAAGCAAAGGGGTCATGCACCTTGCAGTAAGGTGAGACATCAGTTTTGCCCCATGGGCTGTTCAAAGGGACACAGCAGCTATGAAGAAGGGGAAGCTGGACTGGAGCCACATAATATATGCCTTAATTTCATTCATGGAACAGACTGAGCACAGAGCAGATGGCCCTTTGATGAATGATCAGAAAGGAAGTCCATGGATGCCATAGAAAACAGGAAAATACAAAATGTTTTTAGGGTACCATGTGTCAAGAAGAGCTCCAGATGAGATGAGATGGTTAGTTCCTTCTTCTCACCCTTAGATCAAAATTCATCAAGACATTGCAATTGGAATGAGTGGTCAGTAAAAAGACAAATAAACAATGGTTAATGGATGGAGTGAATGTCCTCTTCATCAGGTTTCCTTCCTTGGCACACAGACCTACATTCTCTCTTTTTAGAGCCTTTGTCCCTACAATTTCTATTCTCTGAAAGCCTGTCCCTACTTCTTCTGCACAATCTGAGCTTACCTGTCCTTCAGGACTCTGCTCAAATTCCATATTTCTTTAGTTTTCTCAGCCCATAATAATTGTTTCTTCTTTATTCCCAATTTGCTCATAGTTTGTATCAACCATTGTTTTTTAACTAATAATAAATGCAGTAAATGATATTATTTTTATATAATTCTAGCAATCAGTAACTTGAGGTCTGAGCTATCTTTACTAAACACACTAAACTTCTCTTGCCTCACACAGTAGGTAGAATACAGCAGATGTGTGACTGTCTTCTTTATGCCAATTAAGGGCATAATGTAGATATCTTGTCATATGTGAGACTTTAAAAAAAATAGCAAATCCTTAGCCCCAGAGAACGCACTGAAGTTTGAAAAGCACAGCTCTCAGAGAAAAGCTTTATGGTATGCCTCAGCTATTTGGAAATTATCACAAGATTCATGCCAGGTATTTAATATCCAATTACCAAAGGCATACAGAAAGAGGCCATTTGGATTCGATGGTGGAAATAAATACAGCAGTACCCCCTTATCTACTGTGGCCCTTTTCACAGTTTCAGGACCCATGGTCAACTGAGGTCTGAAAATAGTAAAGGGAAAATTCCGGAAATAAACAATTCATGAGGTTTAAATCACATGTCATGCTGTGTAACATGATGAAATTTCACATTGTTCCACTTTGTCCCACTCCAGATGTGAATCATCCTTTTGCTCAGCAAATCCACACCTACCCACCCATTAGTCACTTAATAACCATCTCGGTCAGCAGATGGAAGAAACAGTATATACAATTAGCCCTGCATATCCACAGGTTCTGCATCCATGGATTTAACCAACAGCAGATTGAAAATATATATATTTTTATCATACTTTAAGTTCTAGGGTACATGTGCACAATGTGCAGGTTTGTTACATATGTATACATGTGCCATGTTGGTGTGCTGCACCCATTAACCCATCATTTACATTAGGTATATCTCCTAATGCTAAAATACAGTATGACAACTATTTATACAGCATTTATATTGTATCAGGTATTATAAGTAATCTAGAGAGGATTTAAAGTATATGGGAGGATGAGCATAGGCTATATGCAAATACTACACAACTTTACATAAGAAACTTGAGCATCTGTGGATTTTGTTATCCATAGGGGTCCGGAAAGCAATCCCTTGCGGATACTGAGGGGCGACTGTATAGGGTTTGGTACCATCCCTGGCTTCAGACACTCATTGGAGGTCTTGGAATATCCTCCACAGATTAGAAGGGACTAAAGTATCTCCAAACTAGAAGCCACTGACTTTGGCCTTCCTATTATTCTTGATAATGTTCTTTTATTCATTAGGACTTTCTTTAGTTGGTAGCAACAGAACCTCTAACTGGCTTGTGGAAAAAGAAAATTCCTTCATTCACAAAGCTCTGGAGCATACATGAGCAATTCACACAACTGAAATGAGAGATACAAGAATCAGAGCCTCAGGACTTTTAGCCAGACACTCAAAGCCACAAGATTTCTTCTGTCTCTGTCTAACAATTGTCTCCACTTGGCTTCACTCTGCAAGCAAATTCTCTCCACACTTCTGCTAGCAGCCCCAGGTTCCTATCCTCCTGTCTTGGAAATCTTAGAGAATATGTTTAGTTCCAAGGAAGGATTACGAGTGATTTTTCTTAGGTCATGTACCCATCCTGGATCCATTCACTGTAACTAATGAAATGGAATACTGTAGGTAGACTTGAGCTACCCACCTTTCCACCCTTTAGCCAGGGAACAATATTTGTAACAGGAAAGGAGGAACAGAAAGTTTATTATTCCAAGAAAAATAATAATTTTCACAGTTCGCTGTGAATGTGGCATGTGTTGTTGGATGATAGGTAAGAGAGTTCAAATTGAGAGGGATTTGTGAAATCGTTGAAGTGAAGGAAGCACTTTTACTTATATAAGCCTTTATCAAAATGTTCTCCTTTGAGCCAGGCTGGGGACATTGCACTGCTCTCTTCCTGGATGTCACCTCCATGTTGAAGACAATAAAATTTCCCAAGATTCTGTGAGCCAGGTGAGTCTCTAAGTTATCCTGAAACCCCTAGAATCCAAACCTATTAAGGAACAAGGTGAAGTAATTTTGTCAGCGATGCCTGACAACAGGTTATCAGGATGATTCCAGAAAGAAATATATGTCACTACCTTGAAGGTGCTATAAGTCCTACAGAACCGACATGCAGGTCACATGAAGAGCACTAAGGAAACAAGCATCATAGGGGCACCATTCCCTTTGATTTGTCACACTGATTTCACATCTGCTGGAGAAAATATAAAGGTAAATCCAGGGAACAGTCTTATTTTTTGTTCTCATTTCCTGAAAAACTTGTTGCCACCATCACATTAAAAGATGGCAGAAATTCTAGAGAAAGTATAAATTTCTTCACAAAATACTAAGATAGTTCTGCTTTTCAAATTTCTTTTTGCAAAGATAAAAATCATTCCAAACTGATTGAATATCATTGCTGAGAACATTAATACATCTATAAGTTCATCTCTGTAATTTGTATCTGAAAAATGGGCATCTGATTATGTTTGTTTATAAGTATATACAAGAAAAAAGCAACTAGGAAATTCTGTCTTGCACTTCACTGGGGACCCACTCTGCTTTGAAGAAGCATCTTAGCTATACTATAGAGCCCCTGTATTGTCTGTTACTCTGCTTCTTGGTTTCCTGGATAGAATCTCTAGCTCACGCTAAATTATTACATTTTTAACTGTGCTATAAACATCAAGTTGTCAGTTGAGATAGTTTTCCAGCCTCTAGACACATGTTCAAAGTAAAAACAGGCTGGGGGGAATTATCTGTTATGGGTTTACTCTTACCTGAATGGGTCTCCCACAAATGGATTACTTGGGTGTTTAGCATTCCTCTTTGGGGTCTACTTTCAGAGGTTTCTCAATCTGGCTCCCTTTATTATCTCAGTAACCCAGAGTTTTCGAAGTTTTCTATTCAGAGCTTTCAACTTTGTTAGTTTCTAAGAAAGTTTAATGCCTACCCACCACTTGCATCTTTTCCCTCTGGGTCTTTGCACCAGGAGACAGATGCGGTGTTAAATAACTACTCCATATATCAAACAATGATCCATCCTTGGGACTCTCCAGTGCTCTAAATCACAGACTACACTGAGCAACATGTAAATGGCCACATTTTTCTTCATTAGTCAACATGAATAAAATGAATGTCTCATTTAAGAAAAGTATTCAAGCCTTATAAAAGCCTCAAGAATCAGAAGTCATGATTGGAAACTAGATCTAGAAAGATTGAAAAGGGAAATAACTAGTAGACATTGATTTTTAAAAATCTCCAATTTCCATGGAGTAGCCTCCAGATTATTAAAAATTCCTTTTAAGGGAGTCAAGCTCAAATGAGCTATTTCCAAACTCCTTTCTCATCCCTTCACAGGAAAAAAAGTAGTTTTCCCATAATGTGAACAAAAGTCCCTTCAGAGTATTTTCCCCCTTCCTTTACTGAAGTATACATGTGCATTCATAGATCGTCTCATAAAAAAGAAAGAAGTATACATGAAGTATGATTGTACAACTTAAATGTTCTCAAAGTAAATGCATCCATGTCAATGGGGAAACAGATAAACAATGAGAACTCATCACAACTCCCAGAAGCTCCCTTGCATGTCTTTCTAGTTATTATGCTATACCCCAACTCCCAACAAAGGGTAACAACAATTCTGACCAAAGATAATTTAGGCTTGTTTTTGAAATGTATACTCCTGTTCAACATATACCCTTTTGTGACTTGCGTCTTTCGCTCAACATTTCGTTGAGTGAGATGCATCTATGTTGATGCATGCAACTGTAGTTTGATCGTCATTGCTATTTACTACTTCATTTTAGTACTTCATTGGTACAGCAAATTTAGAAAACTGATACGATGTATTAAAGATGAACATATATATTCTCTATGACCTAGCAATTCTACTCTTATATATCAACAGATGTATAACTAATTATGTATCTGTTGATATATATCTGTTTTTAAAAAGTACATCCCTATTCAATATATACCATTTTGTGTCTTGCTTCTTTTACTCAACATTACATTGAATGATTTTTATCCATGGTGATTCATCTAACTGCAGTTTGATTACTGTCATTGTTATTTAGTACTCCATTATATACTGAAAGACTATTTATTTATTCATTCTGTTATTATGTACATTTGGCTTATTTTTTGTTGAACTGTAAGTGCTGTCACAACAAAGGGTTTATCTGAACTCAGTGGCATCTCTGAAACTGAATGTTCCTTCAGAGTTTTACAAGTTGGAGCTAAGAGCAGGGCTTTTATAACCTCCATTCATTAGAGAAAGGCTTCCTTGGAAAGGTGGTGTGACATCAATGAAGGAATTCCAAGAGAAGACAGACAAATAAATGCTTTTATCTAGCAGCACTCCTAGCAGCTAGAGAAATAATTAGCCTTTCCACCTCAAAGCGGGGTATGAAAGTGAAGTCTGGCCATGTAGCACAGAATGCACTAAAAATCCTTTCCAAACACACAAAGATTTCCAAGAAAATTCTTAAGTCAACATTTGCCAAAATTATGAAGTCACATGTCTCCATCATATTATGGTGAAAAAAAAACTTACCAAAGGGACAACTAGAAACCTTTATAGAATAAGTTTCTAATTGTAACCCAAATGATAGTAGGCATAAATGAAGTCATCGATATTTAAAAACTCAGTTTTTGACTGGGGGTGGTGGCTCATGCCTGTAATCCCAACACCTTTGGGCATGGTGGCTCATGCCTGTAATCCCAATCCCTCATGCCTTTGCGAGGCCGAGGCAGGCGGATCACCTGAAGTCAGCATTTTGAGACCAGCCTGGCCTACATGGCGAGACCTCGTCTCTACTAAAAACACAAAAATTAGCTGGGTGTGGTGGCGGGTGTCTGCAATCCCAGCTACTCAGGAGGCTGAGACCGGAGAATCACTTGAAGCTGGGAGGTGGAGGCTTCAATGAGCCGAGATCACACCGTTGCACTCCAGCCTGGGCAACAAGAGTGAAACTCCGTCTCCAAAAAAAAAAAAAAAAAAAAAAAAAACCCTCAATTTTTAAAGAACTTTTCTTTTTCTGCTCCTGGGTACTTTAAGCCTCAC
Organism: Gorilla gorilla gorilla; assembly: GCF_029281585.2. NCBI lineage: Eukaryota > Metazoa > Chordata > Mammalia > Primates > Hominidae > Gorilla > Gorilla gorilla. The sequence continues at coordinate 86,312,679 of NC_073224.2, read as the reverse complement.
AATTTCTCTGTTATTTCTGTAAGATCCCAACAGAGGTTTTTCTGTGTGTGAGACATCAGTAGGTTCATACATTTCTTTGACAGTATCTTTGTCAAGGCACTCCACATTCGCGTGTTCTGACAGTGCCCTGTCCTACCAGGCAAACCAGTCTGTGCTGATGAACATTTTGTCCCTCAGACTGCTAGACCTACATTGTAATATGAAGCACAGAGAGAGGTCTTCTTTCCTATTCTATGTTGCCTTTTGTCACTGGGCCCCACAGCAGCTCTGCTTGTGTGCAGAGTCCCCAAAAGCCTTTCTGGGAAATAGATCCTGAAGTTTGGTCTATAGTATCTCTACAAAAAGGCTAAAAACTTAATTAGCCCAGAAGGAAAAGAAAACATCATGCCATTGTCCTGGCCATTGTTGTTCACCCTGACTTTTGCTCTCACTCCTAACTCCTCTCTCTGCCTCCTACACAAAAGCCTATACATATGGGCCCTCCATATTCATGGGTTCTGCATACCTGGATTCAAATAACCACAGATAAAATATATTGAGGAAAAACAATAAAAAATAACTATGATAATAAAAATAATACAAATTTTAAAATACAGTATGACAACTTTTATATAGCAGTTACCTTTTATTGGGTATAAGTAATCTAGACATGATTTAAAGTATAGAAGAGGATGTGCATAGGTTATATGTAAATACTATTCCATTTTATATAAGGGACTTGAGCATCTATGATTTTGGTATCTATAAGGGGTCCTGGAGCCAATTCCCCACAAATACTGAGGGACGACTATACTCACATCAGTTCATGCAAACAGATACTTGCAGAGATCACAGGTCCATCACAAGACACTAGACTAAGAATCTCGGTTTGCTCTCACCAGGGAACCCTGCCACGCTATTAGCAGAATCTTTCAAAATGCTTACTGTTAAAACATTTGAGACACATATTTTTTAATTCCTCTATTTTAAAAATTTTATTTGTATAAATATGTAGGGGAAAAGCACATTTCTTTTACATGGATATATATTGTATAGTGGTAAAGTCAGAGCTTTTGTGTGTCTATCACCTGGTTAATGCACACTGTACCCATTAAGTAATTTCTCATCATCCAACCCGCTTCCATTCCCTACCCTTCCAGGTCTGCAGGGTCTATCATTCTACTCGACACCCATGTGTACACATAACTTAGATCCCACTTATAAAATTCATAAAAGCATGGAATCATAAAAATCACACTTATACGTGGTTATAGGCAGAATTGTGCTCTGCCTCCTCCCACCCCCAAATTCACATGTTGAAATCCTGATCCCCAGTACCTCAGAGTATGACTATTTAGAGGCACAAGTCTTTGAGAAGTAATTGTGTTAAAAGGAGGCCGTGATGGTGGGTCTTAATTCAATATAACTAGTGTTCTTATCAGATAGTAGAATATAGACACACATAGAAGGATAAGGACATGGAGATACAGGGAGGAGCAGATAGCCACTACAAACAAAAGACAGAAGCTTCAAAAAAAAGACAAACCTTGCTGAAACCTTGATCTGGAACTTCTAGCCTCCAGAAATCTGAGAAAATAAATTTCTGTTGTTCAAGCTTCCAGGTCTGTGATACTTTGGCATAACGGTACTAGCAAACTAATACATACTTTTTATTTTTTGTTGTTGTTGTTTTTCTTTTTTTAATGGAATTACGTGTATTTTAGAAAGATCTATATTGCTTGGTAAATAACTTGTATTTAAATATGGGGTTTGATTGTATTTCTTTAAAAGGTGGGCATTAGTGGGAGGCTGAGGAAGGACAATCGCTTGAACCCAGGAGGTGGAGGTTGCAGTGAGCCGAGATCGTGCCATTGCACTCCAACATGGGCAAAAAGAGTGAAACTCCATCTCAAAACAACAACAACAACAACAACAAAAGTGGGCATTATGACCTTGATGAATATTGTAACCATCTTTTTCTTTTTCTTTTCTTTTCTTTTTTTTTTTTTTCTTTTTACACTTTAAGTTCTGGGATACATGCGCGGAATGTGCGGGTTTGTTACATAGGTATACACGTGCCATGGTGGTTTGCTACACCCATCAACCCATCATATACATTAGGTATTTCTTCTAATGCTATCCCTCCCCTAGCCCCCCGCCCCCCAACAGGCCGCAGTGTGTGATGCTCCCCTCCCTGTGTCCATATGTTCTCATTGTTCAACTCCCACTTATGAGTGAGAACATGCGGTGTTTGGTTCTCTCTTCCTGTGTTAGTTTGCTGAGAATGATGGTTTCCAGCTTCATCCATGTCCCTGCAAAGGACATGAACTCATTCTTTTTTATGGCTGCATAGTATTCCATGGTGTATATGTGTCACATTTTCTTTATCCAGTCTATCATTGATGGGCATTTGGGTTGGTTCTAAGTCTTTGCTATTGTGAACAGTGCTGCAATAAATATACGTGTGTGTGTGTGTCTTTATAGTAGAATGATTTATAATCCTTTGGGTATATACCCAGTAAAGGGATTGCTGGGTCAAATGAAATTTCTAGATCTAAATCCTTGAGGAATTGCCACACTGTCTTCTACAATGGTTGAAATAATTTGCACTCCCACCAACAGTGTAAAACTCTTCCTATTTCACCACATCCTCTTCAGCATCTGTTGTTTCCTGACTTTTTAATAATCACCATTCTAACTGGTGTGAGATGGTATCTCATTGCAATTTTGATTTGCATTTCTCTAATGACCAGTGATGATGAGCTTTTATTCATATGTTTGTTGGCTGCATAAATGTCTTCTTTTGAGAAGTTTCTGTTCATATCCTTCGCACATTTTTTCATGGGATTGCTTTTTTCTTGTAAATTTGTTTAAGTTCCTTGTAGATTCTGGATGTTAGCCCTTTGTCAGATGGATAGATCGCAAAAATTTTCTCCCATTCTGTAGGTTGCCTGTTCACTCTGATGATAGTTTTTTTTTTTGCTATGCAGAAGCCCTTTAATTTAATTAGATCCCATTTGTCAATTTTGGCTTTTGTTGCCATTGCTTTAAGTGTTTTAGTCATGAAGTCCTTGCCCATGCCTTTGTCCTGAATGGTGTTGCCAAGGTTTTCTTCTAGGGTTTTTATGGTTTTAGGTCTTACGTTTAAGTATTTCATCCATCTTGAGTTAATTTTTGTATAAGGTGTAAGGAAGGGGTCCAGATTCAGTTTTCTGCATATGGCTAGCCAGTTTTCCCAATACCATTTATTAAATAGGGAATCCTTTCCCTATTGCTTGTTTTGTTCAGGTTTTTCAAATATCAGATGGTTGTAGATGTGTAGTGTTATTTCTGAGGCCTCTGTTCTGTTCCATTGGTCTATATCTCTGTTTTAGTACCAGTACCATGCTGTTTTGGTTACGGTAGCCTTGTAGTATAGTTTGAAGTCAGGTGGTGTGATGCCTCCAGCTTTGTTCTTTTTGTTTAGGATTGTCTTGGCTATATGAGCTCTTTTTTGGTTCCATATGAAATTTAAGGTAGTTTTTTCTAATTCTGTGAAGAAAGTCAATGGTAGCTTCATGGGAATAGCATTGAATCTATCAATTACATTGGGCTGCGTATGGCCATTTTCACGAAACTGATTCTTCTTATCCGTGAGCATGGAATGCTTTTCCATTTGTTTGTGTCTTCTCTTATTTCCTTGAGCAGTGGTTTGTAGTTCTCCTTGAAGAGGTCCTTCACATCCTTTGTAAGTTGTATTCCTAGATATTTTATTCTCTTTGTATCAGTTGTGAATGGGAGTTCACTCGTGATTTGGCTCTCTATTATTGGTGTATAGGAATGCCTGTGGTTTTTGCACATTGACTTTGTATCTTGAGACTTTGTCAAAGTTGCTTATCAACTTAAGGAGATTTTTGGCTGAGATGATGGGGTTTTCTAAATACACAATCATGTCATCTGCAAACAGAGACAATTTGACTTTCTCTCTTCCTATATGAATACCCTTTATTTCTTTCTCTTTCCTGATTGTCCAGGCCAAAACTTCCAATACTATGTTGAATAGGAGTGGTGAGAGAGGCCATCCTTGTCTTGTGCCGGTTTTCAAAGGGAATGCTTCCAGCTTTTGCCCATTCAGTATGATGTTGGCTGTGGGTTTATCATAAATAGCTCTTATTATTTTGAGATACATTCTATCAATACCTAGTTTATTGAGATTTTTTAGCATGAAGAGATGTTGAATTTTGTCAAAGGCCTTTTCTGCATCTATTGAGATAATTATATGGTTTTTGTCATTGGTTCTGCTTATGTGATGAATTACATTTATTGATTTGCATATGTTGAACCAGCCTTGCATCCCAGAGATGAAGCCAACTTGATTGTGGTGGATAAGCTTTTTGATGTGCTGCTGGGTTCAGTTTGCCAGTTTTATATTGAGTATTTTTGCATCGATGTTCATCAGGCGTATTGGCCTGAAATTTTCTTTTATTGTTGTGTCTCTGCCATGATGATGCTGGCCTCATAAAATGAGTTAGGGAGGTGTCCCTCTTTTTCTATTGTTTGGAATAGTTTCAGAAGGAATGGTACCAGCTCCTCTTTGTGCCTCTGGTAGAATTTGGCTGTGAATCCGTCTGGGCCTGGGCTTTTTTTGGTTGGTAAGCTGTTAATTATTGCCTCAAATTCAGAAAGTGTTATTAGTCTATTCAGGCATTCAACTTCTTCCTGGTTTAGTCTTGGGAGGGTATGTGTGTCCGGTAATGTATCCATTTCTTCTAGATTGTCTAGTTTATTTGCATAGAAGTGTTTATAGTATTCTCTGATGGTAGTTTGTATTTCTGTGGGATCAGCGGTGATATCCCATTTATCATTTTTTATTGTGTCTATGTGATTCTTCTCTTTCTTATTTATTATTCTGGCTAGCAGTCTATTTTGTTAATCTTTTCAAAAATACAGCTCCTGGATTCAATGATTTTTGAAGAGTTTTTCGTGTCTCTATCTCCTTCAGTTCTGCTCTGATCTGAGTTATTTCTTGTCTTCTGCTAGCTTTTGAATGTGTTTGCTCTTGCTTCTCTAGTTCTTTTAATTTTAATGTTAGGAAGTCGATTTTAGATCTTTCCCACTTTCTCCTGTGGGCATTTGGTGCTATAAATTTACCTCTCAACACTGCTTTAGCTGGGTCCCAGAGATTCTGGTACGTTGTGTCTTTGTTTTCATTGATTTCAAAGAACTCATTTTTTTCTGTCTTAATTTCGTTATTTACCCAGTAGTCATTTAGGAGCAAGTTGTTCAGTTTCCATGTTGTTCTGTGGTTTTGAGTGAGTTTCTTAATCCTGAGTTCTAATTTGATTGCACTGTGGTCTGAGAGACTGTTTGTTATGATTTCTGTTCTTTTGCATTTGCTGAGGAGTGTTTTACTTCCAGTTATGTGGTTGATTTTGGAATAAGTGCTATGTGTTGCTGAGAAGAATGTGTATTCTGTTGATTTGGGGTAGAGAGTTCTGCAGATGTCTATTAGGTCCACCTGGTCGAGAGCTGAGTTCAACTCCTGAATATCCTTGTTAGTTTTCTCTCATTGATCTGTCTAATATTGACAGTGGGGTGTTAAAATCTCCCATTATTATTGTATGGGAGTCTAAGTCTCTTTGTAGGTCTCTAAGAACTTGCTTTATGAATCTGGGTGCTCCTGTATTGGGTGCATATATATTTAGGGTAGTTAGCTCTTCTTGTTTCATTGGCCCCTTTACCATTATGTAGTGCCCTTTTTTGTCTTTTTGGATCTTTGCTGGTTTAATGTCTGTTTTATCAGAGACTATGATTGCAACCCCTGCTTTTTTTTTTTTTTTTTTTTTTTTTTGCTTTCCATTTGCTTGGTAAATATTCCTTCATCCCTTTATTTTGAGCCTATTTGTGTCTTTGCACATGAGATGGGTCTCCTGAATACAGCACAGTGACGGGTCTTGATTCTATCCAATTTGCCATTCTGGGTCTTTTAACTGGGGGGCATTTAGCCCGTTTACATTTAAGGTTAATATTATTATGTGTGAATTTGATCCTGTCATTGTGATGCTAGCTGGTTGTTTTGCCTATTAGTTGATGCAGTTTCTTCATAGTGTCGATGGTCTTTCTAATTTGGTATGTTTTTGCAGTGGCTGGTACCAGATTTTCCTTTCCATATTTCGTGCTTCCTGCAGGAGCTCTTGTAAGGTAGGCGTGATTGTTACAAAATCTCTCAGCATTTGCTTGTCTGTAAAGGATTTTATTTCTCCTTCACTTATGAAGCTTAGTTTGTCTGGACATGAAATTCTAGGTTGAAAATTCTTTTCTTTAAGAATGTTGAATATTGGCCAGGTGCAGTGGCTCACGCCTGTAATTCCAGCACTTTGGGAGGCCCAGGCAGGAGGATCACGAGGTCAGGAGATCGAGACCATCCTGGCTAACATGGTGAAACCCCGTCTCTACTAAAAAATACAAAAAAAAATTAGCCAGGCTTGGTGGTGGGTGCCTGTAGTCCCAGCTACTCAGGAGGCTGAGGCAGGAGAATGGCATGAACCCGGGAGGTGGAGCTTGCAGTGAGCCGAGATTGCACCACTGCACTCCAGCCTGGGTGACAGAGAGAGACTCCATCTCAAAAAAAAAAAAAAAAAAAAGGAAGAAAGAAAAATGTTGAATGTTGGCCCCCACTCTCTTCTGGCTTGTAGGGTTTCTCCTGAGAGATCTGCTGTTAGACCACAATGCAATCAAATCAGAACTCAGGATTAAAAAACTCACTCATTTTTTTCCTTCATTTCAACCTTGGTGAATCTGATGATGTGTCCTGTGGTTGCTCTTCTCAAGGAGTATCTTAGTGGTGTTGTTTGTATTTCCTGAATTTGGATGTTGGCCTGTCTTGCTAGGTTGAAGAAGTTCTCCCGAATAATATCCTGAAGAGTGTTTTCCAACTTGGTTCCATTCTCCCAGTCACTTTCAGGTACAACAATAATACGTAGATTTGGTCTTTTTACATAATGCCATATTTCTTGGAGGCTTTGTTCATTCCTTTTCATTCTTTTTTCTCTAATCTTGTCTTCATGCTTTATTTCATTAAGTTGATCTTCAATCTCTGATATTCTTTCTTTTGCATGATCAATTTGGCTATTGATACTTGCGTATACTTCACAAAGTTCTCATGCTAAGGTTTTCAGCTCCATCAAGTCATTTATGTTCTTCTCTAAACTGGTTATTCTGGTTAACAATTCCTCTAACCTTTTTTCAAGGTTCTTAGCTTCCTTGCATTTGGTTAGAACATGCTTCTTTAGCTTGGAGGAATTTCTTATTACTCACCTTCTGAAGCCTACTTCTGTCAGTTCGTCAAACTCATTCTCCATCCAGCTTTGCTCTCTTGCTGGCGAGGAGTTGTGATCCTTTGGAGGAGAAGAGGCATTCTGGTTTTTGGAATTTTCAACCTTTTTACACTGGTTTTTCTTCATCTTTGTGGATTTATCTAGCTTTGGTCTTTGATGTTGGTGACCTTCGGATGGGGTTTTTCTTTGGATGTCCTTTTTGTTGATGTTCATGCTATTCCTTTCTGTGTGTTAGTTTTCCTTCTAACAGTCAGGCCTCTCTGCTGCAGGTCTGCTGGAGTTTGCTGGAGGTCCACTCCATACCCTGTTTGCCTGGGTATCACCAGCAGAGGCTGCAGAACAGCAAAGACTGCTGTCTGTTCCTTCCTCTGGAAACTTCATCCTAGAGGGGTACCTTCCAGATGCCAGCCAGAGCTCTCCTGTATAAGGTGTCCGCTGACCCCTGCTGGTAGGTGTCTCCCAGTCAGGAAGCATGGGGATCAGGGACCCACTTAAGGAGGCAGTCTATCTCTTAGCAGAGCTTGAGCACTGTGCTAAGACATCCACTTCTCTCTCTAGAGCTTGCAGGCAGGAATGTTTAAGTCTGCTGAAGCTGTGCCCATAGCCACCCCTTCCCCCAGGTGCTCTGTCCCAGGGAGATGGGAGTTTAACTATAAGCCCCTGAGTGGGGCTACTGCCTTTCTTTCAGAGGTGCTCTGCCCAGAGAGGAGGAATCTAGAGAGGCAGTCTGGCTACAGCAGCTTTGACGAGCTGCTGAAATTTACTCAGCATTTCAAGTTGTTTGCAGTTCTAACTTCCAGGCAGCTTTGTTTACACTGTGAGGGGTAAACCGCCTACTCAAGCCTCAGTAATGTTCGACGCCCCTCCCCCCACCAAGCTTGAGCATCCCAGGTCTACTTCAGACTGCTGTGCTGGCAGCAAGAATTTCAAGCCAGTGGATCTTAGCTTGCTGGGCTCCATGGGGGTGGGATATGCTGAGCTAGACCACCCATCTCCCTGGCTTCAGCCCCCTTTCCAGGAGAGTGAACAGTTCTGTCTAGCTGCTATTCCAGGTGCCACTGGGGCATTAAAAAAAAAAAAAAAAAAAAACTCCTGCAGCTGGCTCAGTGTCTGCCCAAACGGCTGCACAGTTTTGTGCTTGAAACCCAGAGCCCTGGTGGCATAGGCACCTAAGGGAATCTCCTGGTCTGCTGGTAACAAAGAGCATGGGAAAAGCACAGTATCTGGGCCAGAGTGCATCGTTCCTCATGACACAGTCCCTCATGGCTCCCTTGGCTAGGGGAGGGAGTTCTCCAACCCCTTGCACTTCCTGGGTGAGGTGACACCCCACCCTGCTTCATCTAACCCTCCATGGGCTGCACCCACTGTCTAATCAGTCCCAATGAGATAAGCTGGGTGCCTCAGTTGGAAATGCAGAAATCACCCGCCTTCTGCATTGATCTTGCTGGGAGCTGCAGACTGGAGCTGTGCCTATTCAGCCATCTTGCCAGCCACCCTCTCTCTTTGTTTTTTAGGAGCTTTATTATGATGTTCCTTTATTATGGTGTGGTTTACTTCATAGTTTTCTATGTGGAATTCATAACTCTTCTTGAATCTATGTGTTGATGTTTTTCAGCAGTTTTGGAAAATTATCAGCCATTGTCTCTTCCAATATTGCTCCTTCCCCATTCTCTCTCTTTTTCTTCTTCTAAGATTGTGATTACACATTTGATAGATATTTTCATTATTTCCTATATGTCTCTTATCCTCTGTGCTTTCCTTTACTTTGTTTCTCTATACTTTTTTCTGAATATTTTCACTGACTTATCTTCTAATTTACTAATTCTATTTTTGGCCATGTCTAATTGGCTCTTAAACCCACACACTGATTTTTAAATTGACTTTTAAATTCAGTTATTGCATTTCTACTCTAGAATTCCAATTTCATTGTTTTTCTAGATTCCAGTTCTATACAATTCTCTTCATGTTGTCCTTTTAGTTAGAATATTTATCAAAGTTATTTAAAGGTCCATGTCTGCTAACTCTAATAAATGTCTCTCCTATAGGTCTGTTTTATTTTATTTTTTCCTGTTTTTTTTTTCTCTTAAGTTTTTATCATTTGCCATTGCCTCCTAGAAGGTGTGGTAATATTTTATTAAATGCTAACATTGTATATGAAATATTTTAGCAATACCTTTATGCTTTTGATGATGTTATCTCCCTCCATAGAGTATTTATTTTGTTTTCAGTGTATTATTAGCCTAGGAAGATTGCTTTAATATAACAAGGGATTAAACTGATATGACAGTTTGTTTCAGTCACTGGAAGGACTTATTCTGTTCATTATTAATTCCAATTTGTATCCCTTTAGGGATCCCAACTGAAAACCTGGTTGTTTACCAGGTCCCTGACACATTCACCAATTCTAATATCTAATTTTTGTCCCCTCGGTCCCATGGAACTGCCAAAAGCAGCCCTCAGTTTCTCAATTTTGTTGACCTGGATAGGAAAGGTAGCACCAATTTTCAGACTCCTCTCCTGGTTCTTTTATCATCTTGACAATCTTGAACTCTCAATTTTTGACTGGCTTATACCTCTCCAATGTCATCAAAATGATTTTTAAAATGTATCCAGCATTTCAAGTTGTATTTCCTGAGTAGACTTCTAAAAGCATAATTTCTTGGTTAAAGTTACAGACATTTTAAAACTCTAAAATATTTTTGCCCTATTGTCTCCAGAAATATTTGGCTATCTATATTCTAATAATTAGGCTTAGTTTTAAGTGACTATCAATAACTTTACATTTTTTTAATTTGAGAAAAACATGAAAATATTTTTATGTGGAAAAGATTTTTCTCCACCTATCCAGCCATAAAATTTTATTAATGGAATTTTTACTTTATTCTTCACTCACAGCAAAAGATCTCTTTGGGCCTGATTCAAAATATATTAAACTTCACTCATAAAGATATTTTATTCCAAGGAACATGTTTCCATTTATATCGAACAGGGAGTTCCCATGAAATTCATGTTGTAACCTTAAATGCAATTGCTTCAATAATTGCTGAAATAAAGGTCTGGTGGGCAAAGCCTAGGAAGCAGAAAAGTAACTTAAAGTTTTGCACATGGTCCGACATTTCAAACATACATGGGTGGCATGACACTTTCCATGCATCTTCTGTTGCCACCCATTAGGAATGCACCTAATTGACCATGTTAATAAGGGTCCATATGTGGCTTGGTTCAGCTCATGAGAGGTAGAAAAACTCAAGTTCTACACTTTGTAATGACAGAAACAAATGCTGTGTGGCCTCTTAAGAAAGCTACAAGAATACGAGGTGGTTTAGGGCACCTCAACCAGAGAGGCTAACTTCAAATTACCAGACACATCTATTATGAAGTGTTGAAAGGAAAAAGAAAAACAAATAATAAAGTTACAAAATAAAGTTTATTTTATCAAAATTAAAACGGCTTCCTTCCCTCCACTTCAGAGTAACCTTGAGATGGAACAGTCTGAGGATTACATTGCTATAATCCCTTAGCAGTTAGTTCCACAGCAGGAGGTGCCTGCTACAGACAAAATTATAGGGTTAGGAATGTTCACAATTCAGTGACCCGATTGGCTGACTATTCCTTAGAGCTTTACAATCAAATATTTATACATCTAAATGGGAGCAAAGAAAGGAAAATGGTTCATAAAGAGAGTCCCAGAGCATGTATTATTGAAATAACAGATGGAAATATTATATTTTTGAAACATTCTTTCTATAAAGAAGTCTTTTGAAGTGTGTTTTGGTAGAATAAGCTGAGCCAAAAGTGGAGCAGAGTGAGAGAAAAAAATAAGGTTTTATATTCAAATGTTTGGTGTCAGCAGAGTATAAAGTTAGCACTTCCCAAAAAAGGCATGTCCCAAAGAGCACTGCAGCACAATGTGTTTGCTCTACTTCACATAACAGTCACAGAGGAGAAATATTTCAAAAATACATTTTACCATCACTGCTCAGTTTGTGTGTGGACTCTCCCAAAACTTGACTTCTGACATCTTTGCAGAGTGTATATGATCTCCCACCACTGAATTTTTTATGTTTCCTAAAATGACTGAAACCTAAGCTAAGACTCAGTCATTATCTTGAAAAAGCTGTTGGCTACCTCATACTTGCTGAGAGTTTGGTAAGAAGTATAGTTAAATTGTAGGTTTTATGCCACATGGGCAATAGTGATTGGTCATCTAGGCAGGGCTTACAGACTAAAAATGGAGACATGCAGAAAGCAAGAAAGTAGGCAGAAGGCCAGATGAAAAATTCATCACACTTTCTTTATTTTCCTGTACATGGGAGCCTGTACCCATGACAGAACCAACAATTCAGAAGTATTCTGTTGTCTTTCCAGGAAAAATATCCCATTACTAAGCAATCAATTTGAAGTGCTCCATGGCCAGTCCAATTTCTCCATCATTTAGCTCTGAGGACACGGTTCAGTTATCCTGCCAGTCTCAGCTATTAGCTGGATCTGCCATATGATGATGTGATTTATTTCATGGCAACTGGTAGTTACTCTGGTTGAAAAAAGAAAAAGAATCCACAGGAACACAATTATTTTGACTTTGTATCCAGACAAGATTTATATCTGTGACACGGATCAGAATGCAATTCCTAGTTGAGTCATTCTTAGGGGAAGACTAGCCTGGGAGAAGGACTACTGGCTGGGATGTAATAAATGAAGGAATTGCCGGTTCTCTTTCCTTCAATACCCTGTTAAGTCCAGGGTATTGATAGATTCACATCAGGTGATCTAGGTATTGATAAGAGTTTGGGGATGTCGTGTTTGTATACAGGCCCAGCACCAAACAATAGTCAGTTGGCAAAGGGCATAAATCCAGTAACCTATGGCCTCTAAAATTCAGAATTGAGTAATCATATGGCAACTTCTGTCAAAAGAAAGAAACAAGAAAGAGAAGAAGAGACAGTAACTCACTTGCACCCACCAGTGAGGCCACCTCAGAGCAAAGCAAAAAAATGCTTTAGTGATGGTTCCTTGGGTGACAGCATCTGTTCAGAGAGTTGACTCAGAGAGCCTCAGAAGCTCAGGGTTCCAGCCAGGAGCAGAAAGGACTCTTGGCAGAGCTGTTTCCTGTACCTCTTTTGATCATAAAGCTCAGTTTTGGAAAGGTTCTCACCAGTCTTGTGGTTTCCTGGTTGTGCGTCAGTACATTCTGGCTGAAACACTTCCCTTCCTTCAGGCCAGCCTCTCCGCCAATGGCTCCCAGTTCCATGGTTCACTCTCTTCAGCTTTGAACTAGACTCCAAGGACACTGCTGGCTGCAGCATAAACCTTGAATGAGAGTTTGCAGCTGGGATGGTAGCACTCCCCTTCTTGTGATGGGGATCCTAAAAGGAAAAAAATAAGGGTAAAACCAAAAGTCCATAGAAGCAGAGAATTTTAGACTCAATGAGTGGTTAGCATACAATCTCTTTCCCAATATAGTATGCAATAGAGTCACCTGGGCAACTGGTTAAAATACAGAGATTCCTAGTCCAAACTCAGATATTCTAAATGAGAATCTTTAAGTAGAAACTGGGAATCTGTGTTTTCAAGAATCTCCTTGGCAATTCTTACGTAGTCACTGTACAGTATAATTTACCAAATTTTATAAATTAGGAAACCTAGGCACAGAAACATTAATTAACTTTGTCAAGGTAAAACAGGTGGCCTAAATCTCACATTGTGCTCTTTCTATTGTACCACATTGTTCTTCACTCTTCTTTCTTGTGATTCTGTAATCAGGCTTGGGTCTCATGCTTCCTAACCATGCACTCTTCCTGTGTGCTTTGACCCCATGTATTTCTCTGAAAATAACTCAGTCTGTTTATATAAGGTCACTTTCAAATCCCACTACCCTCAACTCAGGCATTATTAAGCAAATGTGTAAGTTCAGAACAGCTATTAGAAATGGTAATATTCGTATTCATCTGTTCCTGGCGAGAAGGTATATATGATGTGACCAGGGACACTGGCAGTTTGGATAGCTCACATATGCCCTCCCCACCCCACCAAAAAAAAGGAATTCTTCAGACACTTTAGCAAGTGATAATTATATACAGTCATTCAAAGTTTTCAGGGTTATTTACAGAACAAAGTTTCTGCAGGATGGCTTGTGTATGCTACAAAGTAGAAACGGTTAAGCAGAAGACCAAAAGATTCTCCAGTGAAAGTGGCTTATTTTTCTCTAGAAACTTAATGGTATTAGAAACTGTAAATTTTGCAATGGATCAGAACCATCATAAACTGAAAGGAGCACTAAGGATGATATATGCTTCATCATTCCCATGCTTATAGACCAGAGTATGAACTGTGCCAGGAGTCACAGACTAGCTCAAAGAAGTCATAATACCATGTAATTAAGTACTTAATGGTATATGCATAGAGGAAACTTTTAAAATAATGCAAGAATAAAATTGTGGTTGAAGTGCAGTTTTTGGAGTCAGATAGATCTGAATCAAAATCCCAGATCTACTACTTACCAGCTGTGTAGACTTGAGGAAGTTATTTAATTTCTTTAAGTCTTAATTTCCTCATCTATAAAATGAAACCTGAGAGGGTTCTCAAGAATATTAAATCATGAGAGTGGGAAGAATGAACTGGGGAGGGGGTGCTGGGTTTTTGAAGAAAACAACAGTAAAAGTGAGAAACATAGGTAAACCAAAGTTATCCAAGGAGAAATACAAAGTTATCCAAAGAGTAACAAACTAAAAATATTTGTATGATAATTAACCTAAAATATCAATGTGAGTTTTGTCACCAAATCCCATGAGTCCTGTGCCTACATTAGCATATGTAAAGATTGTCAGGGTCTAGCCAACATGGCCAATTAGGAACAGCTCCAGTATACAGCTCCCAGCATGAGCGACACAGAAGATGAATGATTTCTGCATTTCCAACTGAGGTACAGGGTTCATCTCATGGGGGATTGTTGGACAGTGGATTCAGGACAGTGGGTGCAGCACACTGAGTGTGAGCTGAAGCAAGGTGAGGCATCGTCTCACCCAGGAAGTGCAAGGGGTCAGGGAATTCCCTTTCCTAGCCAAAGAAAGGGATGACAGATGGCACCTGGAAAATCAGGTCACTCCCACCCTAATACTGCACTTTTCCAACAGTCTTAGAAATGGCACACCAGGAGATGAGATCCCACGCCTGGTTCAGAGGGTCCTACACTCACGGAGCCTCGCTCATTGCTAGCACAGCAATCTGAGCTCAAACTGCAAGGTGGCAGTGAGGCTGGGGGAGGGGCGCCCACCATTGCTGAGGCTTGAGCAGGTAAACAAAGCAGCAAGGAAGCTTGAACTGGGTGGAACCCACCACATCTCAAGTAGGCCTGCCTGCCTCTGTAGATTCCACCTCTGGGGACAGGGCATAGCCAAACAAAAGGCAGCAGAAACCTCTGCAGACTTAAATGTCCCTGTCTGACAGCATTGAAGAGAGGAGTGGTTCTCCCAGCATGCAGCTTGACATCTGAGAATGGACAGACTGCCTCCTCAAGTGGGTCCCTGATCCCTGAGTAGCCTAACTGGGAGGCATCCCCTAGTAGGGGCAGACTGACACCTCACATAGCCAGGTACTCCTCTGAGACAAAAGTTCTAGAGGAACAATCAAGCAGCAACATTTGCTGTTCACCAATATTTGCTGTTCTGCAGCCACTGCTGCTGATACCCAGGCAAACAGCGTCTGGAGTGGACCTCCGGCAAACTCCAACAGACCTGCAGCTGAGGGTCCTGACTGTTAGAAGGAAAACTAACAAACAGAAAGGACATCCATGACAAAACCCCATCTGTACGTCACCATCATCAAAGACCAAAGGTAGATAAAACTGCAAAGATGGGGAAAAAGCAGAGCAGAAAAACTGAAAATTCTAAAAATCAGAGTGCCTCTCCTCCTCCAAAGGAATGCAGCTCCTCACCAGCAGTGGAACAAAGATGGACGGAGAATGACTTTGACAAGTTGCAAGAAGAACACTTCAGACGATCAAACTTCTCTGAGCTAAAGGAGGAAGTTCGAACCCGTGGCAAAGAAGTTAAAAACGTTGAAAAAAGATTAGACGAATGACTAACTAGAATAACCAATGCAGAGAAGTCCTTAAAGGACCTGATGGAGCTGAAAACCACAGCACGAGATCTACATGATGAATGCACAAGCCTCAGTAGCCAATTCAATCAACTGGAAGAAACGGTATCAGTGATGGAAGATCAAATGAATGAAATGAAGTGAGAAGAGAAGTTTAGAGAAAAAAGAATAAAAAGAAATGAACAAAGCCTCCAAGAAATATGGGACTATGTGAAAAGACCAAATCTATGTCTGATTGGTGTACCTGAAAGTGACAGGGAGAATGGAACCAAATTGGAAAACACTCTGCAGAATATTATCCAGGAGAACTTCCCCAATCTAGCAAGGCAGGCCAACATTCAAATTCAGGAAATACAGAGAATGCCACAAAGATACTCCTCGACAAGAGCAACTCCAAGACACATAACTGTCAGATTCACCAAAGTTGAAACGAAGGAAAAAGTGTTAAGGGCAGCCAGAGAGAAAGGTCAGGTTACCCACAAAGGGAAGCCCATCAGACTAACAGCTGATCTCTCAGCAGAAACTCTACAAGCCAGAAGAGCGTGGGGGCCAATATTCAACATTCTTAAAGAAAAGAATTTTCAACTCAGAATTTCATATCCAGCCAAACTAAGCTTCATAAGTGAAGGAGAAATAAAATACTTTACAGACAAGCAAATGCTGAGAGATTTTTGTCACCACCAGGCCTGCCCTAAAAGAGCTCCTGAAGGAAGCACTAAACATGGAAAGGAACAACCAGTACCAGCCACTGCAAAAACATGCCAAATTGTAAAGACCATCGAGGCTAGGAAGAAACTGCATCAACTAATGAGCAAAATAACCAGCTAACATCATAATGACATGATCAAATTCACACATAACAATATTAACCTTAAATGTAAATGGGCTAAATGCTCCAATTAAAAGACACAGACTGGCAAGTTGGATAAAGAGTCAAGACCCATCAGTGTGCTGTATTCAGGAAACCCATCTCACATGCAGAGACACACATAGACTCAAAACAAAGGGATGGAGGAAGATCAAGCAAGCAAATGGAAAACAAAAAAAGGCAGGGGTTGCAATCCTAGACTCTGATAAAACAGACTTTAAACAAACAAAGATCAAAAGAGACAAAGAAGGCCATTACATAATGGTAAAGGGATCAATTCAACAAGAAGAGCTAACTGTCCTAAATATATATGCACCCAATACAGGAGCACCCAGATTCATAAAGCAAGTCCTTAGAGACCTACAAAGAGACTTAGACTCCCACACAAAAATAATGGGAGACTTTAACACCCCACTGCCAACATTAGACAGGTCAACAAGACATAAAGTTAACAAGGATATCCAGGAATTGAACTTAGCTCTGCACCAAGCAGACCTAATAGACATCTACAGAACTCTCCACCCCATATCAACAGAATATACATTCTTCTCAGCACCACATTGCACTTATTCCAAAATTGACCACATAGTTGGAAATAAAGCACTCCTCAGCAAATGTAAAAGAACAGAAATGATAACCAACTATCTCTTGGACCACAGTGCAATCAAACTAGAACGGAGGATTAAGAAACTCACTCAAAACAGCTCAAGTACATGGAAACTGAACAACCTGCTCCTGAATGACTACTGGGTACATAACGAAATGAAGGCAGAAATAAAGATGTTCTTTGAAACCAATGAGAACAAAGACACAACATACCAGAATCTCTGGGACACATTCAAAGCAGTTTGTAGAGGGAAATTTATAGCACTAAATGCCCACAAAAGAAAGCAGGAAAGATCTAAAATTGATATCCTAACATCACGATTAAAAGAACTAGAGAAGCAAGAGCAAACACATTCAAAAGCTAGCAGAAGGCAAGAAATAACTAAGATCGGAGCAGAACTGAAGGAAATAGAGACACAAAAAACCCTTCAAAAAATCAATGAATCCAGGAGCTGGTATTTTGAAAAGATCAACAAAACTGATAGACCGCTAGCAAGACTAATAAAGAAGAAAAGAGAGAGAGAAGAATCAAATAGACACAATAAAAATTGAAAAAGGGGATATCACCACTGATCCCACAGAAATACAAACTACCATCAGAGAATACTATAAACACCTCTACACGAATAAACTAGAAAATCTAGAAGAAATGGATAAATTCCTTGACACATCCATCCTCCCAAGACTAAACCAGGTAGAAGTTGAATCTCTGAATAGAACAATAACAGGCTCTGAAATTGAGGCAATAAGTAATAGCTTACCAACCAAAAAAAGTCCAGGACCAGATGGATTGACAGCGAAATTCTACCAGAGGTACAAGGAGGAGCTGGTACCATTCCTTCTGAAACTATTCCAATCAACAGAAAAAGAGGGACTCCTCCCTAACTCATTTTATGAGGCCAGCATCATCCTGATACCAAAGCCTGGCAGAGACACAACAAAAAAAGAGAATTTTAGACCAATGAACATCGATGCAAAAATGTTCAATAAAATACTGGCAAACCGAATCCAGCAGCACATCAAAAAGCTTATCCACCACGATCAAGTGGACTTCATCCCTGGGATGCAAGGCTGGTTCAACATACTCAAATCAATAAACATAATCCAGCATATAAACAGAACCAAAGACAAAAACCACATGATTATCTCAATAGATGCAGAAAAGGCCTTTGACAAAATTCAACAACGCTTCATGCTAAAGACTCTCAATAAATTAGGTATTGATGGGACGTATCTCAAAATAATAAGAGCTATCTATGACAAACCCACAGCTAATATGATACTGAATGGGCAAAAACTGGAAGCATTCCCTTTGAAAACTGGCACAAGACAGGGATGCCCTCTCTCACCACTCCTATTCAACATAGTGTTGGAAGTTCTGGCCAGGGCAATTAGGCAGGAGAAGGAAATAAAGGGTATTCAAGTAGGAAAAGAGGAAGTCAAATTGTCCCTGTTTGCAGATGACATGATTGTATATCTAGAAAACCCCATTGTCTCAGCCCAAAATCTCCTTAAGCTGATAAGCAACTTCAGCAAAGTCTCAGGATATAAAATCAATGTGCAAAAATCACAAACATTCTTATACACCAATAACAGACAAACAGAAAGCCAAATCATGAGTGAACTCCCATTCACAATTTCTTCAAAGAGAATAAAATACCTTGGAATCTGACTTACAAGGGATGTGAAGGACCTCTTCAAGGAGAACTACAAACCACTGCTCAGTGAAATAAAAGAGGATACAAACAAATGGAAGAACATTCCATGCTCATGGGTAGGAAGAATGAATATTGTGAAAATGGCCATACTGCCCAAGGTAATTTATAGATTCAATGCCATCCCCATCAAGCTACCAATGACTTTCTTCACAGAATTGGAAAAAACTACTTTAAAGTTCATATGGAACCAAAAAAGAGCCCGCATTGCCAAGTCAATCCTAAGCCAAAAGAACAAAGCTGGAGGCATCATGCTACCTGACTTCAAACTATACTACAAGGCTACAGTAACCAAAACAGCATGGTACTGGTACCAAAACAGAGATATAGACCGATGGAACAGAACAGAGCCCTCAGAAATAATGCCACATATCTACAACCATCTGATCTTTGACAAACCTGACAAAAACAGGAAATGGGGAAATGATTCCCTATTTAATAAATGGTGCTGGGAAAACTAGCTAGCTATATGTAGGAAGTTGAAACTGGATCCCGTCCTTACACCTTATACAAAATTAATTCAAGATGGATTAAAGACTTAAATGTTAGACCTAAAACCATAAAAACCCTAGAAGAAAACCTAGGCAATACCATTCAGGACATAGGCATAGGCAAGGACTTCATGTCTAAAACACCAAAAGCAATGGCAACAACAGCCAAAATTGACAAATGGGATCTAGTTAAACTAAAGAGCTTCTGCACAGCAAAAGAAACTACCATCAGAGTGAACAGGCAACCTACAGAACGGGAGAAAATATTTGCAATCAACTCATCTGACAAAGGGCTAATATCCAGAATCTACAAGGAACTCAAACAAATTTACAAGAAAAAAAAACAACCCCATCAAAAAGTGGGTGAAGCATATGAACAGACACTTCTCAAAAGAAGACATTTATGCAGCCAAAAGACACATGAAAAAATGCTCATCATCACTGGCCATCAGAGAAATGCAAATCAAAGCCACAATGAGATACCATCTCACACCAGTTAGAATGGCAATCATTAAAAAGTCAGGAAACAACAGATGCTGGAGAGGATGTGGAGAAATAGGAACACTTTTACACTGTTGGTGGGACTGTAAACTAGTTCAACCATTGTGGAAGTCAGTGTGGCGATTCCTTAGAGATCTAGAACTAGAAATACCATTTGACCCAGCCATCCCATTACTTGGTATATAACCAAAGGATTATAAATCGTGCTGCTATAAAGACACATGCACATGTATGTATATTGCGGCACTATTCACAATAGCAGACTTGGAACCAACCCAAATGTCCAACAATGATAGACTGGATTAAGAAAATGTGGCACATATACACCATGGAATACTATGCAACCATAAAAAATGATAAGTTCCTGTCCTTTGTAGGGACATGGATGAAGCTGGAAACTATCATTCTCAGCAAACTATGGCAAGGACAAAAAACCAAACACCGCATATTCTCACTCATAGGTGGGAATTGAACAATGAGAACACATGGACACAGGAAGGGGAACATCACACACCCGGGCCTGTTGTGGAGTGGGGGGAGGGGGGAGGGATAGTATTAGGAGATATACCTAATGTTAAATGATGAGTTAATGGGTGCAGCACACCAACATGGCACATGTATACATATGTAACAAACCTGCACATTGTGCACATGTACCCTAAAACTTAAAGTATAATTTAAAAAAAAAGAAAAAATTTGGGGAAAGGAAAAGGGCAATAAAAATAAGATTAAAAAGAAGAAGAAAAAGAAGATTGTCAAATATGGATAACATACACATATTGTATAAGCCCCATGAAATTAGGGAGTTTTATATGTTTGTTCACTCCCATGCCTTCTGCTTAGTTATGGAATGAATGAATAGGTTGGTAGGATCTAAAAAGAGCCAAAAGTCTTGATACCTCAACAAGAGAGGAGGCCAATTAATATGTAATGAATATATAAATATCTCTGAGCCATCTGGGTGACTGCATATCCTGTGTGCAGTTGTGTGTGCCAAGTCTCTGCCCTACAGCCAAGAGATGAAGGTTAGGTTCTGTTGTAAGAGCAAAGCAGATTCCCTGTTGTGTTGCTAAAATGTCTTAAACTCTGCTTCAATACCAATGAACTTGAGGAACACCTGCTTAGATAAAAGTTCTAATATTAGTAACCAATTGCCTAATACTTGAGATTATCTCAAATCAGATGCCATGTCAAGAAAGTCATGAGTTTGTCCTGAACATTTCCAAAACATTGCTACAATATAATGGAGACTTGGTGAAAAGGTGTTGGAAGTAAACCATTATTTAATAAATACTTCTTGTATTACAGATGAAGTCCAAAGCCATTAAATTGGCAGAAAAAAGTGAGGAGGGAAGAAGGGGAAGGTAAGGAGAAAGAAGAAAGGAATGAAAGAAGGAAAAAGGAAGGAAGGAAGACCAGCAAAGAGAGTATAGGATCATATACTTAAACCAGAATATAAGTAAGCTAAAACTTACCGTTATTTTCTAACGTATAGTCTCTTAACATATCATTACCTTAATGAGTTAAATTAGTCACTATTAAATGAGTCAAACTGTCACAAGAACAAGAGTAGTTCCTTCTTCACAGCTCACTGCTGTGTACCTAGTGCCTTGGTAGTAGAAGTGGTACAGCATGCTGGTTATGAGCTCAAACTTGGGGTCATAGAGATGAAGATTGGCTCTGCCTCTCACTAGTTCTGTGACTTCAAAGAAGCCACTTATGCTGACTGAGCCTCAGTTGTTTTTGTTTTTTTGTAGAAGGGATATAAGAATATATACCTCACAGATTTGTATAAAGACAGTTTTGATAATAAATCCCAAAACATGGTACACAAGGCCCAACAATTTGTAACTACCATTTTCATCATCATCATCATCATCATCATCATCATCATCACTAATATTATTGACATCTTGAAATATCTCAATATCTGAGATCCTGAAATCTCTCAGTTTTATTATTTAAAAATGTATTATGTGAGTTGGTGTGGAAAATGGGGCTGTGATATGTATTTACTGCTGGAGCTCCTGGGAGAAAGATCTAAAACGCTATTCCCCTGTGGCAGTTGAGATGACTATACTTAGCTTTTATATGTATCCTATGCTCACAAACTGCATGCAACTTTTTCTATCCTTTGTATTCGACCTTCTGGTTACACACAATAGATTTTACCTTTTGCTGATGAAGCAACTAAAGCAAAGAAAAATGAAATACTTGGCCTGGGATCATAAGATGAGCCATAATTATCATAATTCCCCAAATCCCAGTCCTGAGTTTAGCCAAACAAACTGGAGTTACCATGGGGTTTAACAATGAGTCAACCACAGAGGTATCTGGGAGAATTTTAAGACAATCCAAATGTACTTTGCATTTCTTAGTTTGTATTATACAAAAAAAAAAAAAAGTAAACTGAAACAGAGGAATGGAGAATACAAGGCTGTGTAGTAAAAATAGTAAGGAGTCTTTTAGATTCTACTGTAAAAACAAAGTAGATTTGATTCATAATCTACAGGAAGATTATTCTGCCAAAAGAGAACCAAAAGAATGAGGTAAGTTTTAGAGAAAAATGATCAACATAGTCTGTGTCGTTACTAAGGTTGTTGCATGGAGACTTAAAATATTTAAATAAAATAAGGAATTCTGAGAGGTCAGAGAGTAGAATAGAAGAACATAGAAGTGGGAGTAGGGAGACCTGGCTCTGTTCATCATGAATTGAACTGCTTTATGGAGATCACATAGTTGCTAAAATGGGGATATCTATCCTAACCCTAAAGAATGATTATGAAGATACAAAAACAAAATGCTAGTTTTTTAAAAAATTAAAAACAATATGCACACTAGGTATTATTGAAACTTACTTATTAGGAAACATTGATTATTTCATATGACCACCCCTGTCTCCACCAGAAGAAACCCTGGAAAAAAATGTAGACTTGAATCCCATTCTCCTTTACCCACAAGTAGACGTGTATTAAATACTAGTTCCAGATATTGTAAAGGATTCAAAGACCTACAAAACATGAATTCTGCCCTTCAAAAATTTAGTTGGAGTATAAAACATACAAGGTATATAATTACAGAAAGATAAACCATTTGATAAAGATAAATCATAGTTTAATAAATTGCTAAAAGATTTCCACAAAAGACCACCATAAAAATTTATTAATGTTGATGAAAACTAGAATGGTTAAAGGGAGCAAAATAAAAGGAAGTTGAGTTTGTGATAAGACATGGAGGAATTAAATTGTTAAAATGAAAGTGTGGTTTTTTTATATCATAATGAAAAGTTAAATTTTCATCCAATAGAAATTGAGGAAAATCTAAAACATATTTTAGTAAGAATGCATCTTTTGGAAGACTCATCTAGCAGTGGTGGTTTGGAAAAAGAATAAAAGCAAGGAGGCTCATTAGGAGACATTTTTGATCATTCAAATACAGGAACAAGAGCCTGAAATACAGTTATGGCTGTGGGAATTAAAATGAAACAAGCGTATGAGAAATTTTTAGGGAGATTTCTTAGGGAAAAAGTCTACAAGATCTGACAATTGATTCAGTGGATAAAGTAAAAATCAGGATAAAAATCAGACAAAAGAGACTATGGTTTTAAGCCTCAGTTCAGAAAAACATGGTCCTACCTACAGATATAGAATGTCACAAGAAGAATATTTTGCTATTATAACTTTTAAGAATAAAATTTTCAGCACAGTACTTGGGGAGTAGTAATAGCTCTAAAAATTACTACTGTCAGATATACTTAGAGATGTCTCAATAAATCAAGGGTAGGTTAGAGAAATTCAGAGACCTGGAAACAAAAGTTAGGGCTATATTTAGCAAATTCCAACAGTCTGCAAATATGCTATCTACCTTGTGGACTAAGCATTATCCACTGTGACGTAAGCAGGCATATCAAGTTTACATGGCCTTAGAAAAGTGAATAGTTAAATTTGCTTAGGTGTTATCAAAGCCTAAGTGTTGTAGTGTCTTTCAGATCATGTGGGGTGTATATCAATAGATTATCTCTTCTTATAGTACATTCTAAGAATGATGATGTATTCTCCCAATAATTCACAACAAAAACTTTAATAATTGTGGTCAGCAGAATAATGGTTCCCCAAAGATGTCTATTTCCTAGCCCCTGGGACCTTGAATATGCTACTTTACATTGTAAAAGGGTCTGCAAAGATGATAAATTTAAGGATCTTGCAATGGAAGATGACACTGGATTATCCAGTTGAGCTTACTATAATCTCAGGTCCTTTTAAGTGAAAGAAGACAAGAAAGTCAGAGTTAAAGATTTGAAGATGCTATGCCTCTTAATCTGAAGATTTAAAAAGTGGCTATGAGCCAAGGAATGCAGGCAACCTGTAAAAGCAAATAAAGAGATTCTCCCCTAGAACCCCTAAAAGATATGCAGCCCATTCAACACCTTAATTTTAGTCCAGTAGGAATTTGCTGGACTTCTGACCTACAGAATTCTAAGGTAATAAATTTGTATTATTCAAAGCCTCATTTGTTACAGAAAAAATAGGAAATTCACACAATAATATTGTGTATATTTGTTGAATAATACATGTTAATTGTTGAAAATTAAAAGTCTATAAAAAAGTATCTTTTTAATAATATTATGACCAAATTTACTTTTCTGGCAGTGACAGAATAACATGTACCTGATTTGTCTTCTTATAAACAACCAGAAACTCGACAAAATATAAGAAACAACTCTTTTCAGATACATGACTATATTCTCTACAAGAGAGTAGGAAAATGAAGTGCGCTCTACAATTCCCCAGCTGTCTCCGTGAAAACGCTTTTGAGACCACCTTTGAAATTCCAGTCATCCAGAGGGAAGAGACTTTTTAGAACATCTGTACCATACAACAGAGACTCAAGAAATATTGCACCTTAGTTGTAGGACTAAACTAGCTCCAGAAGACAGGCAACTCTAGACCTGCACTGAGAAAGTTTAAAAATAAGCCTGAAAAAATTAAATGAAACCTCAATTTATCTAGCTGGCACTCAAAACAAGAGTTAACACTCTTCAAAAGGAAGTAAACAAAATACACAGACTCTTCAATGTAATATTCACATTGTTCAGCAGCCAATCAAAAAATACTAAATATGCAATAGGCCAGGAATTATGACCATAACCAAAATAAAAATGAATTGATAGAAACAGATGCAGCAATGATAGAGATGGTAGAATTAGTATACAAGGATATTCAAGCAGCTATAATAAATAGGATCATGAAGTTAGTAAAGCACGAACATAAGAACAAGAGAAATCTAAACTAAAGAAGAGTGAAACTGAACTTCTAAAACTGAAGTTCATGTCCAGAACTTCACTAGACTGGAATAGCAGCCAATTAGACATTACAGAAGAAAAGATCAATGAATTTGAAGACATAGCAAGAGAAACTATCCAAACTATAGCACACAGAGAAAAAAAGCTAAAGAAAAAGATGAGACTCAGTGACTGTGGAACAATATCACATAGTTTAACATACATGTAAATGGATTCCCAGGAGAAAAACTATTTGAATACGTGAAATCAGAAGTTTCCCAATTTGATGAAAACTATAACCCATATATCGAAAATGCCCATGCATTCAAGAAGCAAAATAAAAACAAAAAGAACCACAGGAAGTCCTATCATTATCAAATTACTGAAAATCTGTAATAAAAAGAAAATATTAAAAGCAGCCGGAAATAAAGAGACACATTAAATTCAGAGAAACAAATGTAAGAATGATTAATGACTTCTCAGAAATAAAAAAGCAAGAATACAATGAAACAGCGCCTTTAAAGTGCTGGATATAAAAAGTGTCAACCTAGACGCTAATACACAGAAAAAATATCCTTCAAACATGGGCATGACCTAAAAGCATTTAAATACAAACAAAAGCTGAGAGAATTTGTCACTAGAAAACATGAATTAAAAGAAATGTCTTTGGAAGTTCTTTAGGACCAAAGGAATATCAGATGGAAACTTGGATTTATAACAAAAATGAAAAGCCCTGAAAACAGTATATGTGGATAAATATGAGAAATCTTTATTTAACTGTAATTTACTTTACTTTTTAAAATCTGTTTAGAACAGTAACAACAATGTATTGAAAGCTAATGTGTGTAAAAATATAATCTATGACAATATTAGCACAATTATGACATAATTTTATGCAAATAAAGTTGTATGGTAGTAAGAGTCTTACATTATACATGAAGTAGTATATTATTTGAAGGCAGACTTAAAGAAGTTAAAGATGCTTATTATAAAACTTGAGTAATCACTACAAAAAAAGACCACATTGATAATAAGCAAAAAAAGAAAGGAAATAGAATATTTAAATATACTCAAGACCAAAAAAGCCATGAAAATTGTAAAGATATATAAACAGGAAAAATGAAGAAATATTTAGGATAGTAAACATATAAGACGAAAGGATTAAACTTAGCTATATTGATAATTACACTCAATAATGATCAATTATCAATTGATAATTACACTGTTTAGATGACCTAAACATCTCAATTAAAAGGCAGAGATTGTCACATTGGATGAAAAAGCAAAACACAACTCTATGTTGTCTAAAAAAAAAACACTTTAAATATAAGAATATACAGAGGTTAAGAGTGAAAGAATAGAAAAAGATACCACAGAAACACTAAAGAGAAAGCTTATATGGCTATATTAATATCAGGCAAAATGTAGTTCAGAACAAGAAATACTATCAGGAATTACAAGGCCATTTCATAATGACAAAAGAGCCAATTCATCGAAAAGATGTAACAATCCTAAATGTGTATGCACTTTATAATACAGCTTCAAAAATACATAAAATAAAAACTAATAAAAATGACAGGAGAAATGGAAAAGCCCACAATTATAGTTGGATGTAATAACACATCTCTCCTAGTAATAAAACAGGTTGACAGAAAATCAGTCTAGAAAACTTGAACACTATCAACCAATGTGACACCTAATTGACATATACCAACAATGGCAGGATAGACTTTTTTCACATGCAAATTGGACATTTACCAAGATAGACCATATGCTGAGACATAAAACAAGTCTAAATAAGTTGAATGGATTCAAATCATATGTAGTATGCCCTCTGACCTCAACAAATTTAAATAAGAAACTAATAACACAAAGATATATGAAAAATCTCCATATTCTTAGAAATTAAACAATATACTTCTCAATAACCCATGAATGAAAGAAAAAAATCTAAAGGCAAATAAGATAATATTTCAAATTGTATGAAAACGAAAACACAACATATCAAAATTTATGGGATACAGCTAAGTGATTGCCTGAAGATAAATTTATAGTTTTAATGCTTGTATTAGAAAAGAATATGTAATATCAGTGATCTGAGTTTTCATTCTAAGAAGCTAGAAATCAATTATACTATTAAGCATAAAATAGAAAAAAGAAAATAATAAAGGCAAGAGCAAAACTCAATGGAATAGAGAAGAAAAAAATCAGAGAAAAACCAAATATCTAAAAGATACTTATTTTTAAAAGATCAATAAAATATAGACATCTGGCTAGATTGACCAAGAAGACAAACTTTTTAAAACATAACAGGGAAAAAAACAATACATTTGACTTTATCAAAAAAAATTTTTTAACTCTCCAAAAGAGAAAATTAGGAAATTAAAATGCAAGCCATAGACAGGGATGTGGGGGGATATCTGTAATACATATATTTGATAAAAGGCTTGTATCCAAAATATATACATATAAAATTTTTGCAACTCTATAATAAGAAAAGAAGCAACCCAATTTTTTGAAAATGGGCAAAAGATTTGACCAATTTCTTACAAAAGAAAATGTATAAATGGTAAATAAATAGGGGGAAAGATGGTCCATATAATCTGTAATCAAGGAAATACAAAAATCAAGCCCACAATGAGATATTACTAGGCAGGCATTTAGAATGGCTAAAGGTATTTAAACTGTCAGTATTCATTGTTGCTATGAATAAAAAGTAAGGGAAATTTTTATACATTGATGATGGACGTGTAAAAGATACATCATTTTGGAAAAGAGTTTAGCAATTTGTGTCAAATTAAAGTATGCTTACCGTTTGGCCCAGTGATTTCATTTCTTGGTATTTACCCATGAAAACGGAAAACATATATTCACAAAAAAAAATCTGTATACAAATGCTCATAACGGTTTTATTCATGATGGTTCCAACCTGGAAAAAACCTAAAGTTCCATTAACAGATAAAAGGCTAAACAAACTACGAATGCTACTTAGCCAAAGGAAAAAAAAAAAAAAGAAGAAAGAAAGAAATGAACTGCTGACATATGCAACAGCAAGGCTAAAGTTCAACAATATTATGTTGACTGAAGAAAGTTGAAAACAAAACAGTACATACTGTTATACTGTATGTGCATTCCATTATACTGTTACACATTGCATTATATGACATCTAGAATAGGCAAGACATACATAGTGACAGAAAGAAGGTCAGTAGATACTTTACTGAGTAAAGGAAGGGATGCTGACAGCAAATGGGCATAAGGGAACTTTTGGGGGTGATGAAAATATTCTTTATCAATTCAAGTGATTGTTATATGAGTTTATATGTTTGCCAATACTTATTGTTTACCTAATATATGTGCATTTTATTGTATGTAATTTATATTCCAATAATGCTGATTTTAAAGAAAAATCTATTTAAAAGTCTATAAATCTGTCATCCAATTTTGTTATAATTACTCCTAATTTTATCAAATTTCTAATTCATATTCAAGATTCTATTCTATGTATTATTTGATGCCTGTTTCTCTACCTGTACCATTTATAAGCACTTGATGCATACCATCAGTAATTATTTGCAGAAATTTACTAGCTTAATGATCCCTATGATCCTTTATTATTTTAATAAAAATTTGTCTTATAGTTTGGTATTTAGATTTTCAGTTTATCATTTTTAGAAATAACATTCCAGTCATCACCTCTACACATAAAGCTTTGTCCACACTTGTATCAGTTCCTTGTGAAAGATTTCTAGAAAGCAATATTGGCTTAGGTTACAGGATACAGGAAGAAGTTATTTATATGCGGCCCCTACTTTTCTAGAATTTTACTTATAAAAATTCTGCTTAAAAGATGAGCCACAAGGACAAACTAATACTATGATTCTTATTTCAAGATGATTTGCTTGGAAGTCATATTTTAATTAATTAGCCCATTAGAAATTGGGGCAAGATGTCTGGGCACAGTGGCTCATGCCTGTAATCCAAGCACTTTGCATCATTGTCAGATGCAAAGTTTGCAAATATTTTCTCCTATTCTGTAGGCTGTCTGTTTAGTCTGTTGATAGTGTCTTTTGCTGTACAGAAACTCTTTAGTTTAGTTAGGTCCCATTGTCAATTTTTGTTTTTGTTACAATAGTTTTTGTAGTTTTCATCATGAAATCTCTGCCAGGGCCTATGTCCAGAATAGTATTTCCTACATTTTCTTCCAGGGTTTGTGGTTTTAGGTTTTACATTTAAATCTTTAATCCATCTTGAGTGATTTCTGTACATAGTAAAAGGACAGGGTCTAGTTTCAATCTCCTGACATGGCTAGCCAGTTATCCCAACACCCATTATTAAATAAGGAGTCCTTTCCCCATTTCTTGTTATTGTAACCTTTGTCAAAGATCAGATGGCTGTATTACAGATGTGCAGCTTTATTTCTGGGTTCTCTAAGCTGTTCCACTTGTCTGTGTGTCTGTTTTTGTACCAGTACCATGCTGTTTTTCTTACCATAGTCTTGTAGTTTAGTTTGAAGTCAGGCAATGTGATGCCTCCAGCTTTATTCTTTTCACTTAGGGTTGCTTTGGCTATTCAGGCTTTATTTTGATTCCACATGAATTTTTGAATAGTTTTTTCTAATTCGAGGAAATGTTTTTGGTAGTTTGATAAGAATAGCATTAAATGTGTAGATTGCTTTGGGCAGTATGCCCATTTTAACAATAGTGACTCTTCCTATCTGTGAGCATAGAATGTTTCTCCATTTGTTTGTGTCATCTCTGATTTCTTTCAGCAGTTTTTAAATTCTCATTATGGAGATCTTTCATTTCCCTTGTTAACTGTATTCCAAGGTATTTTATTACTTTCGTGGCCATTGTGAATGGGATTGCATTCTTGATTTGGTTCTCAGCTTGG
The DNA here is from genome assembly GCF_029281585.2 of Gorilla gorilla gorilla. Taxonomy (NCBI): domain Eukaryota; kingdom Metazoa; phylum Chordata; class Mammalia; order Primates; family Hominidae; genus Gorilla; species Gorilla gorilla. The sequence goes on along the minus strand of NC_073224.2, from coordinate 86,282,932 downwards.
ACATTGTTGATGTATAGAAATGCTACTGATTTTTGTACATTGATTTTGTATTCTGAAACATTGCCAAAGTTGTTTATCAGATATAGAAGCTTTTGGGCAGAAACTATCAAGTTTCCTAGGTATAAAATCATATCATCTGCAAAGACAGTTTGACTTCTCTTCCTATTTGGATGCCTTTTATTCATCTCTTGCCTGATCACTCTGGTTAGGATTTCCAGAACTATGTCAAGCAAGAGTGATGAGAGTGGGCATCTTTGTCTTCTTCAGGTTCTCAAAGGGAATGCTTCCAGCTTTTGCCCTATCAGTATGATATTGCTTGTAGGTTTGTCATAGATGGCTCTTATTATTTTGAGATATGTATCTTCAATGCCTAGTTTGTTGAGGGTTTTTAACATAAAGGGATGTTGAATTTTATTGAAATTCAACATTCTATTGAGATGATCATGTGGTTTTTGTTTTTAGCTGTTTATGTGATATATCAGATTTATTGATTTACATATGTTGACCCAACCTTGCATCCCAGGAATAAAGTCTACTTGATCATGGTGGATTAGCTTTTTGATATGCTGCTGGATGTGGTTTGCTAGTATTTTGTTGAGAATTTTTGCATCTGCATTCATCAGGGATATTGGCCTGAAGTTTTCTTTTTTTGTTGTGTCTCTGCCAGGTTTTGGTATCAGAATGATGCTGGCTTCATAGAATGAGTTAGGGAGGAGTGTGTCCTACTCCAATTTTTGAAATAGTTTCAGTGGGATTGGTATCAGCTCTTTATACATCTAACAGAATTCATCTATGAATCTATCTGGTTAGGGACTCTTTTTGGTTGATAGGTTTTTTATTACTGATTTAATTTCTGAACTCTATTGGTCTGTTCAGGGTTTCAATTTCTTCCTGGTTCAATCTTGGGAGGTTGTATGTGTCCAGGAATTCATCCATTTCTTCTAGGTTTTCTAGTTTGTGTGCACAGAGATGTTCATAGTACTCTCTGAGGGTTTTTTTTTTTATTTCTGTAGGATCAGTAGGATTGTCCCCTTTGTCATTTCTGATTGTGTTTCTTTGGATCTTTTTCTTGAATTTTAATATCATTCTCTCTAGCAAGGCTGGGAAAATTTTCATGGAAAATATCCTCAAACATGCTTTCCAAGTTGCTTCCTCTGTATCCCTCTCTTTCAGGGATACCAATGAATCATAGGTTTGGTCTCTTTATATAATCCCATATTTCTCTGAGGTTTTGTTCATTTTTTAATTATTTTTTCTTTATTTTTATATGACTGAGTTGATTGGAGGACCCAATCTTCAAGCTCTGAGATTCTTTCCTCAGCTTGCTGTATTCTACTGTTAATACTTCCAATTGTATTATAAAATTCTTGTGTGAGTTTTTCAGCTCTATTCAATTAGTTTGGTTCTTTCTTAAAATGGCTATTTTGTCTTTCAGTTCTTGAATAGTTTTACTGGATTCCTTAGATTCCTTGGATTGGGTTTCAACTTTCTCCTGAATCTCAACAAGCTTCAATGCCATCCAGATTCTGAATTCTATGTCAGTCTATTCAGCCATTTAAATCAGGTTAAGAACCATTGCTGGGGAGCTAGTGCAGTCATGTGGAGGTAAGAAGACATTCTGGCTTTTACAGTTACCAGAGCTTTTATGTTGATTCTTTTTCATCTCTGTGGGCTGATATTCCTTTAATCTTTGCATTGCTTTCTTTTCAATAGGGCTTTTTGCTTTTATATTCTCTGATGCCCTTGAGGGTTTGACTGTGGTTTTAAGCTGGGTTTAGTCAACTGGCTTCATTTCTGAATGATTTCAGGGGGCCAAGCCTCAGCTCAGCACTTCTGAGCTGCATGATGTATACCTGGGGGCCTGGGATCAGGCCCACAGCTTTTTTTCTCAGACTCCTCAAAGTTAAGCACCTGCTCTGCTGGAGGGACTGAGGTACTCCCTGTCTACTGGCAATAGCACTCCGATGGGGAGTGTCAGACAAAGCACTTAGGGCAGTGGCACCAGGGTGCGTGCCAGCAAAGCAGTCATGGGAGGCTACAGACAAGTGTGTTATGGCAAATCAGTGGAGTGCAGCTGCAGGCAGGTGCATGCTGGCAGGGGCACATCTTCAAAAGCTCTCTGATGATTAGGCAGGGTCATCTCACTATGTTAGTGGCCACCAAGAAGCACCCTGTTTGGGAATCTGAAGCTGCACTGCAAACAAGTTCAGCCAGACAGGAACTCCGGGAGAAGCTGGTGGCAGACAGGAGAGTCGTCAGATCAGATTGGCCCTGTCCCACAGGCAAAATATCCCTGCTCTGTCCAGGTACAGCAGTTAACAAAGACCAAAGCCTCCTAGAGGAACATGGCAAGCCTTGAGGCGTAGGCATCTCTGGCCATGCTCCACTGCAGCCATTCCCATGCCAAACCCTGTGGGTTCCATGCAGACTGTAATCCTGTCCCTGCTAACTCTCCAAGCCATTCTCTCTGCTGGCTTAAATGTCCATGGGGCTTGCTGGCAGGTCTCCTGCAGCCAGGATTCTGGAGGTCCATGGAGAGAGTGGTCCGCTGCATACCTATTTAGCTTATCCTCCCTCAGGAGCCACTTGGAAGCAGGAACAAATACTGGTGCTCACTATCTTTTATTTACATATGTTACAGGTATATTTATTATACTCTCCAAAGTCACCCCGAGAGACATAAGGAAATAATGAAGTGTATCATGGCAAACAATAGAACAGAATAAATAACCAAAGAAATTGAAGCAGAGTGAAAACTTAAGGTCTTACAATTCATAAACCATTTAGATATTAAGTCCACAAATTCTTGAAAGCTATATTGTAAATAGTAGGCTAAATTTATGATTAATAAAAACTATTTAACATGATTATATTTTCTATGCTAAAGTTTTATATTAAAATCATCTTAGTGCCTCCTTCATCCTGAATAGGTAAGGCTGAGAACACCATAACATGAGTATCTCCAAAAGAAGGCATTTTCTGATCAGGATAACACTTTTCATAGATTCCCTGATTATGATAGTAGTAAAAATTCTAGATGATTGTTTATTATTTTTTGTTTAATGAAATCAAAAGTTAACATACTTTCTTATTCTAAGATGCCATTGACTGTCATATGCACTATAAATAACAACTTTAGGCACAATAAATAAGCAAACATTAAACATTCACATTGAATTTAAGACTCATTCCAACTATGGAAGAATAAACTATGGGCAAAGTACATTTTATCATTGAGGATACCGTACTTTTAAAATAGCTGATCTGAATTCAGTGAGTTCACTAGTAATTTTGAGACAGTAAATATCAAAGTATTGGATCTTTTTTGCTCCCATTTGCTTGACTTTATTTTTTTTATTTATTTATTTTTTTTTTTTTTTGAGACGGAGTCTCGCTCTGTCGCCCAGGCTGGAGTGCAGTGGTGCAATCTCGGCTCACTGCAAGCTCCGCCTCCCGGGTTCACGCCATTCTCCCGCCTCAGCCTCCCGAGTAGCTGGGACTACAGGCGCCCGCCACTGCGCCCGGCTAATTTTTTGTATTTTTAGTAGAGATGGGGTTTCACCGTGGTCTCGATCTCCTGACCTCGTGATCCGCCCACCTCGGCCTCCCAAAGTGCTGGGATTACAGGCGTGAGCCACCGCGCCCGGCCTGCTTGACTTTAAAATGAGATTATTCTCTGCCTTTCTGAAAGTAGAGAAAGAGAAGGGCTAAAGGAGGACAGGGCAGAAGAGATAATATTTGAAGAACAATTCTAGCTCTAAGGCTTTTAGGTTACAGTTCCATGTTTCTCAATAACAATAAAATTATTGAAAGGGAACAGATGCTCATTTGATTAATTCATACAAACACTTGTTTTAACTTACATTCTTTTCTGAATCTATTTGCAGTTCTCAGAGAATTTCTATCTTTGTAACCCATGATTTTGAAAGAAACTTTAAAAGTTGATGATTTTAGGAGTTGATGAGTCATTCTTTCTTCATAAAATCTTTGACGACAAGCTCCAATAGCTAAAGTAGACACAGCTTCCAATGAGCAGGACAGCAGCTCCACTTCTAATAAGTTAATCCAATGGTTTTTGTCATGAGCAAAACAAGAAATCATGTTTTTAATAATACTAAAAGGTCGCTGCATCTTGTTAACATCTGGAGTTCAATCACTTCTGTGCTAAAAACCGGGGAATGCTTCAGCAGGGCATAAATCTTGCCCCTTATTGTACATACGATCCAGATGCCGGAGGAGAATTAACGTTTGTTTGTAACACATCTGGTGTCGGCAGCTTTGAGGAAGCTCTAATAGAAAGAGTGTGGAACTAACGCAGCATTACACCTTCACTCAGGCCAGGGGTTCTAGACTGAAGGTAAAAGCCTTCAGGTGTCCCTTGGGGTTTAGCAATAAACTGCACTAATCAGCTCTGGCATTGTGTTAAGTGCAGGGTGTTTTGAATTTTCCACATCAGTTTCGCAGCCCTGTAATTCTACATTCCAAGTGTCTGCTTTTGACAACTTTGTAGACTTGCCACCATCTTAAGCTCCAAATGAAAGAAAGGCCCAGATTCACTGTCAGAGTTCAGACTATCCCATAAAATGGGGGAGGACAGATGATCACTACCAGAGCAGTAGTGAGCAAATAATAACAAGACTAGCCTTATCCGTAGATATAAAAAGTGACTTGGTATCCTATCCATGAAAAGCAATAGAATGAAGTAGAAAGAGTGCAGAATTTCAGTTGGGACATCTAAACTCAAGCCCTACCTCTGGTACGTGTGCAGAAGTCCAAAATTAACTGGGTCATATTTTCTCACAAGGGATGTACAAGAACAAAACCAGAAGATGACTTTTTGTAACAAGAGGATCAGGTCCAAATTTCCTGGAATAGTATTTTAATTCACTTTGTAATATAACCTTCCTTCCCAACCTTTGTTATCATCAGCATATTCTGGGTTTTAAACTATAACAAATATCTTGCACCTTAAAAACCTGCCACATAATTTGATGTTTTACAGTCTTTGTCCTTGTTATTCCTATTGGTTATAATGTTTTCTTCAATCCATTTGCCTACTTATTAATTTCTGGGCACTTTGCACTAAGATTCCTTCTTTATAAAGCACTTGTGCATGTCTCTAGCGTAGTACTTTTTATGGAGTATTATATATTGCCCATTGTTTTCTGTGTCTTTCTCCTTGGCTAAACGGTGACCCTACTTCATGATATCTGTGAAAGAAAAGGTGGTAACCATTAGGGGCACTTAATAATAAAGTCTTATTTTTTTGAGCTAGTGTCTCGCTTTGTCACCCAGGCTGGAGCGCAGTGGCATCATCTCAGCTCACTGCAACCTCCCCCTCCCACGTTCAAGCGATTCTCCTGTCTCAGCCTCCTGAATAGTTGGGATTACAGGTGTGTGCCACAATGCTTGGCTAATTTATTTATTTGTTTTTAAGTAGAGATGAGGGTTCACCATGTTGGCCAAGCTGGTCTCGAACTCCAGGCCTCAAGTGATCCACCCGCCTCAGCCTCCAGAAGTGCTCGGATTACAAGCATGAGCCACCACGCCCAGCCCATTTAATAATAAAGTCTTAAGGATACATTTCATGTTGTTGCAGATAGCCTCCAATTAAATCACACTTCTATGAGAAAATTATTTGTGATGGCCAAATGATATGGCAGCAAATGCTACTGGGTAATTGGGGGATTTTATAGTAGGATTTAAAAGAGTACCTACCTAACTGTAAATGTGTTTTTATGATGGTGTTGTGCTCTGTCGGGGATCAGGCTCTGAAATCAGAGAGGTAAGATACTCACATCAGCAGAGGCATATAGGAACCAAGATCATCTGAACCAAGGACAGATTCATGTGTCCTAATTCACACTGTCTGGTTCATGTGTTCATTGAGGAAAATGGTGGGTAAAATCTTCCACCCTGTTCAAAGTGTTCTTCATTTTAAGTTGGTACAGCATGTATGGTTGACTGAGTTAAATATGCATATGACATGGTTCCACTAATCACATGTTTTAAATTTGGCTTTTGTAACTGTAACTAGAAACCCAGAAGAGGCTATTTTCCAATTTAGACTTGAAAACTGCCACAGCACCAAATGAATCATATAGAATAAAATTATAAGACAGGAACATTGGAAGAAAAAATGCAGAGTACAAAAGTAAGATTGAAAAAGGTATTAATGTCTCAAAGAGACTGATTTCTAGTACTAATATGATTCTAATAACTTCACTTTGTTTTTGGAGAATGCTTGTATATTCCTCAGCACTTTCATATGTCTTTGATTTGTTTCTCTTCCCTGCCTACCTGTGGAATAATGGGCAAGACCATGCTTAGGGTGGAAGGAAAAGCAAAGAATGGATACCTCAATCTGAAAATAGCCACATAAGTTATATCAGTTTTCCAGTAGGAAGTTTTCTAGCTTATAAAGACTTATTATGGAAAAGAGCTTAGATTGAAGAAGACATATTTAGTTCTAGTATGAAGAAAAAATAACTAATAGAAGATAAAACTAATGAAGTGCTGAAACACACACACACCCAAGGCTGACACAATTCACAACCAACAGATCTTCACTGCAAGAAATATAAAAGAACATGTTCTAGACTGAAAGAAAATAATAAAAGTTGAAAGTGCAAGAAGCAATGAACATCTTTGTGAAAGGTAAATATGTAGATAAATATAAAGTATTGACTGTTTAAAGCAAGAACAATTGCAGTATTTTATGGGGATTATCACATGTAGAAGCATATGACAATAGCAAAAATGGCAAAGGTGGAGTAGAGGGTAATAGATGTATACTGTTCTAGATGTTTTACATTGTTGGAAAAGCCAAAAAGGTATTAAGATAGACCATAATAAGTTAGCATGTGTCTTATAATTTTTAGCGTATCCACTAAAGCAATTATATTAAAAAGCATAACAAAAGCCTACCAGAGGAGAAAAAATGAAATATAAAAAGTATTTTATTATTACAAAACAAGTATAATAAAAGAACAAAAACAAGGGAAAAATAGAAAACAAATAGCAATATGGGAGACTAAACCCAACTACATCAGTAATTGCATTTTACGTAAATGGATGAAACACTTCAGTTAACAAGACTTCCAGTTCACATTTTTAAAAAAATACAATTATGGCTGCTTATAAAAAACACACCATAAATATAAAAATATATAGTATTTTAAAGAATGTAAAAAAGACATGCTAAGTGAACATTAGCCAAAAGAGAGCTGGTGTGACTAAGGTGATATCAAAGTAGAGTTTAAGATGAGAAAAATATAGAGCAATAAAGAGTGATATTTCATAATATTAAAAGAACCATATATTCACAAGAACACAAAGTCCTGAATAATCTGTACACCCTCCTTGTTTGGAGATTAAAGCTGACTTCATAAGACTAGGTTAGAATTATTGTAGGCACTTAAACTTTGCTTAAGTCCCTATCTCTACAAAAATAAAGATTAAAAACACAATTAGCCAGGCATGATGGCACACATCTGTAGTCTCAGCTACTTAGGAGGCTGAGGCAGAAGGATCACTTGAGCCTGGGAGTTTGAGGCTGCAGTGAGCTGACTGTGCCACTACACTCCAGCAAGACACTGTATATATGTATATATCATTATTATATATATATCATTATTATATATATATCATTATTATATATATATATATATATGTTGTTAAACAATAACCTGCCATTCCTTAGTTTACTTTTCTATAAGTTGCTTATGACCCCAGAGTCACATAACTGGAAGTCAAAAAATTTATAATGGCCGGGCGTGGTGGCTTATGCCTGTAATCCCAGCACTTTGGGAGGCCGAAGCAGGTGGATCATGAGGTCAAGAGATTGAGACCATCCTGGCCAACATGGTGAAACCCCGTCTCTACCAAAAATACAAAAATTAGCTGGGCATGGTGGCATGCGCCTATAGTCCTAGCTACTCAGGAGGCTGGGAGGCGGAGGTTGCAGTGTGCCGAGATCATGCCACTGCACTCCAGCCTGGCGACAGAGTGAGACTTCATCTCAAAAAAAAAAAAAGAAAAAAGAAATTATAACTTCTCCAACTACTCTATAAATAACGTCATTATTGTGAAAACTAAAAAACTGGTCTTTGAGACATTTTTCAGATTTAGCATTTTGACAGACCAAGAGACAAAACTTGGTCCTGAGGCCCCTTTTTGGAAGTGACTCAGCCACACAAAGACAGTTTAGACACCGCTGTGATTTCATCCCTAGCCAATCATTGTTTCAATTCCCCCAGCCCCCTGCTTGCTAAAATATCCTTAAAAACCCTAGCCTCTGAAGTTTTAGGGAGATGGATTTAAGAAATACCTCTCCTCCTCTGACTTGGCTGGCCCTGTGATTATTAAACTCTTTCCTTGCTGCAATACTGCTGTTCTCAGTGAATTGGCTTTTCTGGGCAGTAGGCAAGAACCCATCAGGTTGCTACACAACCAGATGATTGAGGCTTATGTACCATCTTAGGCTAACCAAAACAAAAGGTGTTTGGGGCTCTGTGCAGGGAAGGTGAGAGGAGGATATTATGGTAAATAAGGTTTGTCTTGTTATGCAGATAAGATCTCTCTGGTGATAACAGTTGTCTCCAGGATTAGCTTTCTTCCTGGTAGGGAGACATCTTTACAAATGGAAACTTCTTTTATAAATGTAAACATCCTTCACAAAAGGGGAGATTTATATTCTATTGTTAGGCATTTAGGGGAAGGTAAGAGCTCTTCCTGTACCTGCAGGTTCTCAACTGTCTTTAGCTCAGAATATTCTATGTAACAGAGTCATATTTTGAGGTGGCATATTCTGGTATCTTTCAACAATATCTTTAAATAGGTTCTCACCCAACTCACCTAATAAAATAGCTTTGTAGGGATACTAGCCAAGATGGCTAACTAGATGCTGCCAGGAAGAGCATCTACCATAGAATGACAAGACCATCAAGAAGACTGGCACACTCCAAGCAGATCTTTGGAGGGAAGGCATTTGGAGTGGACAGAGGGAGGACTCAGACCCTGGGTTGAAGTGGGAGGAAGCTGGGAACCCTGCATCAGGCCGCTGAGCACCATGACTCCTTTCTGGCCCCCAGCAGCTTCTGGGGCAGAAGTGAGTTGAACAGATGAGGAGTGACCCACTCTTGCCACAGACCTCTGGAATCCTAGCTGCAGAGACCCTGAGACCCCCATGGACATTTGAGCTGACAGGGAGAACTGGTTGGAGAGATGGCAGGGACAGAACTCCAGCCTACAGGGAGCCCAGAGGGTTTGGTGTGGGAATAGCTGCAGTGGGACATGGCCAGGGAGGCCTATCCCCTAAGGCTCATCATACTCCTCTAGGTGGCTTTGGTCTTTGTTGACTGTCAGACTTCGACAGAAAAAGGCTTTCTTGCCTGTGGGATGGAGCCAGTCTGATCTGAGCACCCTCCTGTCTGTCACCCTCTCGCAGAGTCCCTGCCTGGCCATGCCTACTTTCAGCACAGTCTCAGATGCCCAACTAGGGTGCTTCCTGGTGGCTGCCACTATAGTTCCTTTGTGTGGTGCCTCATGCCAGTAATCACAGCACTTTGGAAGGCCGAGGCAGGCAGATCACTTGAGGTCAGGAGTTCAAGACCAGCCTGGCCAACATGGTGAAACCCCATCTCTACAAAAAATTAAAAAAAAAAAATAGCTGGTGAAACCATCTCTACTAAAAATAAAAAAAAAAAAAAAAAAGCTGGGTGCAGTGTCGGGCGCCTGTAGTCCCAGCTACTCAGGAGGCTGAGGCAGGAGAATGGCGTGAACCCTGGAGGCAGAGCTTGCAGTGAGCCAAGATAGCGCCACTGCAGTCCGGCCTGGGTGAAAGAGCGAGACTCTGTCTCAAAAAAAAAAAAAAAAAAAAAATTAGCTGGACGTGGTGGTGTGTGCCTCTAATTCCAGCTACTCGGGAGGGTGAGGGAGAAGAATTGCTTGAACCCGGGAGGTGAAGGTTGTGGTGAGCCGAGATCATGCCACTGCACTCCAGCCTCAGTGACAGAGGGAGACTCTGTCTCAAAAAAGAAAGAAAGAAAAAAGACGGGGGGAATAAAGGAGTGAAGAACATGAAGAGACACTTCTAAACTTCTAAAAAGAAGACATAAGACTGAGCGCGGTGGCTCACGCCTATAATCCCAGCACTTTGGGAGGCCGAGGCAGGTGGATCACCTGAGGTCAGGAACGTGAAACCAGCCTGGCCAACATAGTGAAACCCCTTCCCTAATAAAAATAGAAAAAATGACCTGGGCATGGTGGCAGGCACCTGTAATCCCAGCTACTCGGGAGGCTGAGACAGGAGAATCACTTGAACCCAGGAGGCAGAGGTTGCAGTGAGCTGAGATTGCACCATTGCACTCCAGCCTGGGCAACAGTGAAACTCCATCTCAAAGAAACAAACAAACAACAAAAAAAGAAGACATACACATGTCCAACAAGTATATGAAAAAATGTTCAACATCACTAATCAGTAGAGAAATAAATATCAAAAACAAATGAGATGCCATCTCATACCAGTCAGAATTATGGCTATTATTAAAAAAACAACAAATAATAGATGCAGGCGAGGTTGCAGAGAAAAGGGAAAATTTATACACTGTTGGTGGGAATGTAAATTAGCTCAGCCACTGTGGAAAGCAGTCTGGAGATTTCTCAAAGAACTAAAAACAGAACAACCATTTGACCCAGCCATCCCATTACTGGGTATATGCCCAAAGGAATATAAATCATTCTACCATAAAGACACATGCACATATACGTTCAACACTGCGCTATTCACAATAGCAAAGACATGGAATCAACCTAGATGCCCATCAACAGAGAACTGGATAAAGAAAATGTGGTACCTATACACTATCAAATACTATACAACCATAAAAAAAGAAAGAGATCATGTCCTTTGCAGCAACATGGATGGAGCTAGAGGCCATTATCATAAGCAAATTAATACAGGAACAGAAAACCAAATACTGCATGTTATCACTTGTAAGTGGGAGGTAAACACTGAGTAGACATGGGTGTAAAGAAAGGAACAATAGACACTGGAACCTACCTGAGTGTGGAGGGTGGGAGGTGGGTGAGGATCCAAAAACTACTTACCAGGTACTATGCTTATTATCTGAGTGACTAAATAACCTGTATACCAAACCCCCACAACACTCAATTTACCTGTATAACAAACCAGTATGTGTACCCCCGAACCTAAGGTAAAAGTTGAAAAAAAATGCTTTGTAATTGTTATTTGTCATCAATAATAATGTATCCTTTGTATTAATTCAAAATATTAAAAGCAGCTCACCCTTTACCCCTACCAATATTTATTTTTTAATGGAATTTTGTGTTAATATTCCCAGGTACCTAAAGCTACTCTTAACCCACTATTTGCATCCTCCACCTTTCCTAAAAAGCCTTCTTCCAGGATTTCCTAAATGTAAACATAAACAGCTTACATAAACGTAAGCATATTTTTATGCAGCATCCAGTCATTCTTGCATTTAATCAGCAAAGAGAAAGTAGTGGTAAAAGCCCAATATTCCCATTTTGCTACAGGTTACATTTTAGAAAATAAAGTTAAAAACCAGCAACACCAACACAGACTATTCTCATTTCAGTTTTCTTTACAGTTTTTTCCTACTGCTGTTTATTCGACAGAAACTCAATAGCTTACTGCAGGATGACTGCATGAGAAGAAATTTTTAAAACATTAATAAAAATAATAGCCTAAAGTATTTGGCCCTTAATGCAACAGTAGCTTTCTTTTTATTAAACAAGTGTAAGACAGGGAGGGAGGACTTGAGACTTGATTTAAGCCTCTGAACATCAGGCCATTTAAACTCAAAGAGTTGTAGGGAAGAAAAATAGCTTTTTTCTTCACCCCTCTAAGGTTCTTAGTTGAAACAGACCCCTTAACAAAAGACAGATTTACAAGAGAAAAATAAACTGAAGTTTATTAACATGTATACCTCATGTATAAATGGGAGCCACTCAGTGAAGGAATAATTTTCCTAAGAAGTAGCTTTAAGTTCAGGCATCATCTTCAACTGAAACAAAGAAAGAAGGGTATGGGGGAAGGCCTATTATGGGGAGATGCACAGAAAAAAAACTTGGTAAAACAAGGGTAACGTTACTGTGCAGATTTAAGTTAGTGCCTTCTCCACTGATGAAGGTTTCTAGTGATTTCATCTTTCTCTTCCTGGTACAGAGAGGAGATGCTTTTACCAATGGGCATTTCCTTTATACATGTCAATTTCCCTAACAAAAGCATACAGGTAAATTTCTACTCTGTTTACAGAGCTCCTCCTGTGTGTAAGATTTCTTTAAAAAGCGAGGTGTGGTGGTTTACCCCTATAGTCCCTGCTACTTGGGAGGCTGAGGTGGAAGGATCCCTTGAGCCCAGGAGTTCAAGGCCGCAGTGAACTGCCATGCCACTGCAGTTTAGCCTGGGGAACAGAGTGAGATACCATCTAATTCTTAAGAAACATTTTTTTAGGTGGCATATTCTGGTCTCCTGCAGTAGCTATCACAATATTGCCCTCCAGTGAGGTTTAACAACGTACCCACCTACTAATTATGTATAAGAATGCCTGTCACTTACCCTCATCGGCACAGTATGCTATTAAATTTTATGATCTTTGCCAATCTAGTGGGTGACCAGGGGTATTTTATGAGTATCAAACGTAATTTTTGTGTTTGTCTTGTATGGGTCTGTTTAAGTATCTTTCTACCTGTTTAAACTAGATTTGTTTCCTTCCTTTATTACAAACTATTCATTTCAACTCTACTAAGACACCTGTTTTATATGTAATTCCTGGGCATGAAGCTGTGTTCTTCTTATTAGATCAAATCTGAAAACAACAAAAACTTAGGAAGACACTTAACCAGAAATAAATAAGAAGTGAAGAAAATTTTTAAATGCTCCTAAGAGTCACAAAATATACACATATATTCACATATACACATAGCACAAACACACATGAACACACACACATTTAAACAACTGGGAAGGAATACCATGTATTTGCAAAGAAATACCCCCAAAATATGAAAGTGTCAATTTCACTTAATTTATAAATTTGATATATTTGTTTGAGAGGGTTGATAAGACTAAGCTAATCTCTAAAGATCATCAGAAAAATAAGCAAGTAAAAATAGCCAGAAAATTTCTGAAAAACTAAATCAAGAAAAGGAAGCTATTCCATCACATTTTAATACATATTATAAATATATTAAAAATTTAACAGATTTTTTTAAAAAAAGATACTTGTACATGAATAGACAGATAAGCTTATGAGAGAGAAAAGAAATTCCAGAAATAGATTCAAATACATATAGTTACATAGTAAAAGATACAGGAACATTTCAAAATAGCATTGAAAATATGGATTATATACTAACATTATGGGAAATCTGGGTAACTACCTGAAAAAAAATAAATTTAGATTTATATTGTTTACCAGAATAAATCTGAAATTGATCAAATATTTAAGAAATACAATCATAAAAGTAGTAGAAAAAAAGCCATGAAAAATATTTTATTCTTTCAAGTGAGAAAATTTAAGTAGAAACAAAATCCAGAGGTCACTGAAAAATTAATAAACTTGGTACAAAAAATTTAAAGAAAACATTCTACATGGCAACACTCACAATAAAATTGAAATCAAGAAAAAATGGCGAGAAAATATTTGCACAAGAAATAAAGATATAATTTCTCTAATACATAAAGAACTCCTATTTATCAATAAGAAAAAACCCAACCATTCAGTAAATTAATGAGCAGAGAATGTGAGCAAACTGATCATAGGAAAGAAAATATAAACAGCTCTTAAATATACTAAAATAAATTCAGATTTGAAGGAAACACTTTTATACATAGATTGTGAACATTTAAACAAATAAAATCTGTTTGCAGGGCATTCTGACCATGCCTATCAAAATTATAAGTGCATATACCCTTTAACCAGCAATTCCACATTTAGAATATACTCTACAGATTTACTCATGCATATAAAAAATGAAATGTATACAAGATTATTTATTGCAACTTTGTTTATAAAAGCAAAATATAGTAGTCTTCTAAATATCCATCAATAGAATAGTGCTTATAGAAATTATAATGTATACATATAATGGTATATTATGAATAGTAAATAAGAAATAAAAAAGATTTTCATATATAGATATGAGATGATCACCAAAATGTTTTTAAAAGAGAAAATGATGTAGACCATTGTGTATAATATACAAACATTTGAGTAAAAATTAATTGATAGAAAGATAGATAAAATACGTATTTTAACTCCAGCCACTACATTTCAATATCAACAGACACCATGGTGTATTCCCCATATACACCTTTTTGTTAGTGCTATTATACTTTTGATTACATTATTCCCTACATAGATAGACTTTCATCTTGATTTTTGCTTGCTAAAATTCAACTCATCTTTGGATCCTGTAAATTAACCTTTCTCTTCTGTTCTTTTAATACAACTATCTGAATCTAGGTTCTTTTTCTAATAAAAACTAGTAAAATCCATTAATTCCAATAACACTAAAGGAAGAGAAGGAAGGGAAAAGGAACAACTACTAAATACATGTCTGCCAGACAGTTTAATGTCCTATGACATTTAATTCTAGACAACTTTTTAATTCAGGTATTATTCCAGTAACAAATGTTGTTACCAGTTTGAGAAGATTAGAGAATGTTCACAATGTCACACATCTGATAATAGGAGGTACAGAGGTTTAAACTCAAGTATCTAGGATTCTAAATCCTTTTCTGACTATACAGCCTTGTACTTGATGGAATTTCTGCCACATTTCTTTAGAATCCGAACCTTTGAGATCACCTAGTTTGACACTCTTGATTGACAAATGAGGGAAAGAAAGCAGGAGAGGTTAAGAGCTTTGCAAACTAGTTTGTTAGTGTCAATGGGGTTGGATAGGGGTCTATAAAAACATATGTATGTAATTAGGACTAGGATGTAAGGTCAACCCGGTACTTTACACTTTCATAATAGAATTTAAGATTAACAGGATAATTGATAGTCTTTAAAATTAAAAAATTGGCACATACCACAGACAGGAGGAGTTTCAGGAATGGAGAGCATAAACATCTGACAATGAATGCCTATCTGTGAAAATTAACACCCATCCATAACATTTGTAAGAATTCTTTAGTGTCATTAACTCTTTGCCAAGCATCTTCCTGTGCTAAAGACAAAATGAGTTTTTGACATTCTCATACAAAGTCCATGTGCCCTACAATAAAATCCTGAGGTCTCCAGCACTTACTTGCCTGCTCCCTCCAATATATCTGGCTCCCATCCCACAGCCTCTACCACACTGGCTCAGGAAGTAGGCAATTTCCTGCCTTGGCTGAGCCGGATATTAAGACCTCTTTGTTCCCTTATCTCTGAGAAATAACACCCCTCTGAAATACTCCAATAGCTGACTGATTCATGCTCAGACTTACCTAAAGGACTCTCTGCTGTTCTTTAATATTAGTGTTGGCCGAGGCAGAGCAATTCACCCACATTCTAATCGTAAAATGTCATGGGGTGATATGGAGCACACTGGATAATTATAGTTCGTAGACTGTCTAATATTAGAATAAAGAAGATTTTTTAAAGAACTATTAAGCTAGGGGATCTTCCTCTCTGCTCCCACCTCCCCTCACTGACCCATCCACAAACAAACCCATTTATGTCCGTTTGCATTTATAAAAGCATCCTTTCTCATACAAGACATCTTAAATAGATTCATTCATATTGGTACAGACTAAACTGAAATTTCTAGGCTGTATAACACAGGCAATTTGATTATTCTCCTTGGAGGCAATACATACAGAAATAACAACTGCTGACAACTTCTTGGTACCTCCCAATGTATAGAGACACATGACATATCGATCTATACAAATAGCCTGTGTTCTCTATTTGACTGATGGTTAGTAATACCATCTGCACATCCACAGCTTGTCCAGTTTCCAGGTTTCTTCCATTTAGTGGAATGTTCTTAATACAATATTCCTATTCAACACTTCAAAGCCCTTTCAAAACATTTCACTTTTCATGTAATGCATGCCCTACATTCCAGCTTCTTTTGTTTGGAGTTCTGATACGAGGAAAAGCTAAAAACAATACATCATGATGACCAAGCACAGAAAATGCAATTTAGAAGTAAAAATGAAGGGAACAAAATCTTCCCTCTTCCTTCACTGGCAAGGTTAAATGAACCAAAGTATTCTAGAACTAAGAAATTTTAAAGACCATTTAGTCTCACCAGCTCATTTTACAAGTGGGGGAACTAGGCTCTGGGTGATGAACAACATTTTAGGTTGTGGAATGGAGTAAGTTCCAGGTAAAAGAAACATCTGCATAGACACAGGGATGCTCATTGTGCCACCAGAGGAAGACTTTGACTAGATGGGCTATCAGGAAGAATAGAACAAAAGATTAAATAAGTAGAGTTGAACACATTTACAAAGGACGTTGGAATTTCCATTTGCAATTTGTGGGTCAATGTTCTACTTTCATGAAAATGTAGACATTGAATCATATAGGTTAGATTTGGAAAAGAACTCAGGATCTCAGCTCTTATTTCTTTCCTTCATAATACTTTATTTAGTTGTAATTTTGTATTAATTTAACTTTAAAATCTTTGTCATTCACTAGTTTGTAATCTTCATAGCATCTGGCACAGTTAACAGGCATACAGTAAGTACTCCAAAACTGTCTGTTGAAAGAATGAGATCATCTGAGTTAGCTTTCTACATAGAGATGGCATCCTTTTGTATAGTTTCCTGAACAGTTGACTCTCTGTGGTCTCTCTGAAAATACTCAGTGATGAAGTCTGGCTATCACCAAGGCCCCTGTCAGGCCATCCTTACTGAGAAGGTGGTAACTTCTTTTGGAAGAGGGAGAACAGACTTTAAGTTACCCGGACAGTCTAGGTCCAAGAACATCAGAATATTGAATGTTTCTATGTTTCTGGTAGGCACTAGTGTTTAATTAAGATACAAGGAAATGAAATATGTGAGGACCTTTTTGTACTTATTCAAAAAGCTCTATAGAATTAGGCATTACTGGCCAGGCGCAGTGGCTCAGACCTGTAATTCCAGTACTTCGGGAGGCCAAGGTGGGCGGATAACCTGAGGTCAGGAGTTCGAGACCAGACTGCCCAACACAGTGAAACCCCGCCTCTACTAAAAATACAAAAATAGCCGGGTATGGTGGCACATGCCTGTAATCCAAGCTACCTGGGAGGCTGAGGCAGGAGAATCGCTTGAACCCAGGAGGCGGAGGTTACAGTGAGCCGAGATTGTGCCACTGCACTCTAGCCTGGGTGACAGAGCAAGATTCCATTTAAAAAAAAAAAAAAAAGGCATTACTAGACACATTTCACATATGAGGTAACTGAGGCTAAGCTTTAAGTACTTTATTCAAGGCAACACAACACACTACAGTGAAATTAATTTGAAATTGGGTTTGGCTTTGGAGATCAGGTTCTTCCTAACTGGCTACACTGCCTCTATTAAAAAATATAAACAGAATTGCTACCCTCAAATGACACACAATCTAGCTGGAGAGATAGATTTGGAAACATCCTTTATAGTATTTATCACTGGTATGTAAAACACACTAAGCACACAGATGCAAGCTGTTAGTTCTTCCTGGAGTTTGGAAATGTCATGAAAGGTTTTACCAAAGAGGTGCCTCCTGACATGAGTTGTGAAGGTGATTGTCAGGTGGAATCAACCAGACTCAACCAAAAGAGTTTCTCAGAAGAAGGAGTCCAAGAACTCAATGCTGCCAGATTTTCTCATTGGGGCATAATATGTCCCAATTAGGCTGGGGACACACCTAAGTTGATATGCAATAATTTCAGTGGGATTTTTATCAGATTTTGCTTGCTTGCTATGTGAGTACCCCTTCAACTCCACCCCCTCATCCTACATGCACACACACACACACACATATAGAAAGAGAGAGAGAGCAACTATCACCACCATATACGTCCCATTGCCATGACTAAATAAATTGCCTCAGTGCCTTTTCTGCTACACTTGCTGTCTCTGACCATTAATAGATAAGGTACTCAGTTTATGTAAATATAAGAGTGTAGCTAAAGGAATTTTAAATTCCAGACATGGTCAATTTAGCTGCCTTAAATGCTGCAGTGACTAGCCTGCACCAAACTTTTAGAATAGGGAGTAAATACAGACTAGGCAACAGTAGAGAAATTTCCTGGACTTCTCAAGTTCATGATGGAAATTGGTGAATGTCTTTGACAATTTGCTCTTAATGCAGATGGAATCAGTCTCTCATGGAAACAGATACCTTCCTTCACATTTATTGCATGTGAAAAAACTGTGTCTGGCTTTAAGGCAGTCATGGACCATCTTACTCTCTTCCTTAGCAGAAACTCAACAGAGAATTTAAAATTAAAACTCCAGCTTGTTCATCACACAGATAACCATACAATACAAACAAGCTAAAAATAAATCAAAGTTGCTGTATTATAGTATTCAAATTTGAATATAGTATTTGAATATGGTATTCAAATACTACATGTCCTTGGAAGAAAACATTACATTTTAAATTTCTTCCATGCAACACAAAATGATACAGCAGCTGATAAAGCAGAAAGTAAATGTGTATCCAGGATGCACTGGATGTAACACCCACTTTTATAGCTCATCAAGGATACTGAGGCTGAGGGTGGAATGTGTCAGGGATTTTGGTACAATCCCCTGCCACCAGGTTAAGAAAAATATTGAAAAATGATGGTGGGAAGTGATATGGACAGTGTGTGGAAAGGAGTCTAATTTGAGAAAGGACATGATTTCCTTAGTCTTGAACTTGATAGGCCTCAAATTCCCAACACTCCATGGCTTATACAACTGGATAGTCTTAATGAGGTCATGGAAGATGATGTGGAAGTGGCATTAAATCTTTACAATGAGTCCTTAGAGAGCAAGTGTTGCTGCTACTGAGGAGAGTCCAAAGGGTTTGCTAATACATAGAACTCTAACATGTACAAAGGGGCCAAATATAGTTTTGAAAAAGAGACCCTAAAAATGGGAACCATAGCAGTGAAGTCTTAAAGAAGATGCCAAAAGCACTGACCTACATAATTAAGTGATGTCAGGAAAGAGGATAAAGCAGATGCTTTTAGAAAAAAATCATTATTTCTTGATTCACAGAAAGACACAGAAGGGGATTAGCCCAGGATGAGAAAGTTGAGAAGACTATGCCTTAACAGCATGGTCTCTCTTTCAGGTTGTCACACTTCCTCTCTTAGGGAAAACAGTCTTGGAACATTAGAACCATAATGAATATTAGAAATAATCTATGCCAACCCCTTATAATATACCTGGGGAAACTGAGGCACAACAGGTAGTGATTAATTCAAGGTTGCACAGCTAGTAACAGGACACCCAGAACTAGAGCCCATCTTTCAGACTTTTTGTGTTCTCTGGTTTAGAAATTAGAAGACTGGATCTAGCCCTGGTTCCTAAACCAACGAGCTATGATACATTAAAAAGACTCTATAATCTCTCTATGCCCAGTTTTCTCATCTGCTCTGTTTCATGGTTAGAGTAAAATGAAGATGCGGCATGTAGCATTCATTATAAAAGACAAATAGTACCATTCAAAAATAAAATATTTTTACCAGATGGTATCTTCTTGAAGTTTAAGGATGGATATTAACTTTGTATCTTTCCCAGGTTCTAGCACAGACATTACATAAATATCAGTGAAATGAACTGAACTATCTTCAATTTTTATGAACTCAAAATAACCCAATTGTGTACAACAGGGAAACAGTCCAGCAGAACGACTTCCAAGAAGGCTATATTGAATACTCAAAACAATAAATGTACTCTTTGGGGAAAAGCAATACCCATCTGCAATGTAGTCTTAGATCTGGTGATCACATCTAGTAAGAATTCAGTGATATAGAGCTGGGTGGGAAAAAAAAATTTATTACATTTCCAGACTTTGGAACCCAACACATAATTTCTAATTATTATGCAACTTCTTTTCCTTATTTCTCTATTTCAGTAGAGGAGACTTCTACTGAAACTAATCTTACCTATATTAGCAAACCAAATAAATTTAAAAATATAGGACCACTCAATCGGGTAATGATTCAATATAATTGACATCTACTTAAAAATACTATCAGTCTTTATGAACCAACTCATTCATTAAATATCTCAAATAATAATTCAGTTTAAGCTAAGCATTTGAACTTTCTAAAAATAAAATCTACTCTGTTGATACAAACTGACAATATTTAATTTGCTACCTAGTTTTAAGTGGGAGAACATACAAGTTATTTTAAATTCATAAAATGTTGGCTTTTGGTTTCTATTTGTCTCTGTACATTTTCAAATGTCTTTCCTGTAAACCAGGACATCAAATGTCTTATGCTAATCTCTATTCTGTTGCATCTTCTCAGAGAACATTTATCATTCGGTACATAAGAATGATACCTCCCTTCATTGTGAAATTGGCTGAATCTCAATATATTAATATTTTGTGAAATTCAACCAACTTGCCACCCGTACTGTCAGGAAAGAAACTGGTCCAAATTAACAAACTTGATTTTACTGCTCAGCTCTGGAGCATAGCAACATTAGTTAATTTCATCATTAGAAAGTTCCAGAACCAAATTCTACCAGATAAAATGGTACTAGTGCAAAGGAAATAAGATACCTGAGAGAAACCAGATGATCTTCAAATTTGATTTCCCTCACTGAAGAAATTCCTGATAGTGCATTTTAATATACACAGCTTCCCCTGCCATGATCAAAACTTTCTTGGGGTCTTACATTTCTGTCAACTGACATTTTTCAATTCTCAAAGGTGGAAAAATGCTCCCAGAGACATGGTCATCATCCCCATATCTTGTGACAGCAATGCTCTCTCTAGGTTGTTCTCACCCAAGAATTTTGATGTGTTAATTATGGTCATGGGTAAACTTTGTTTACACATAACAGATAGCAATATTTTAATGTCTATTAGCAGCTCCCTGAATATTTAAGTTTAGGGAAATCTTATTCTTATTTTACTCACAGAAGTTCCAGAGGAGAGAAACTGCTTCTACAGGATCAAAGAAGACATCCCAACATCCCACATAGTTTGGCCTGAGCAAACTATAACAGGGATTTTCTTATCAGTAGTCTCTACATCAGGGTGATAAGAGGAAACGAGATGAATGAGAGCATCAACATGTGACCTGTGTATTGTTCAAGGGGGTGTGAACTATTTCTTTATCAAAAGTCAGACCAGATAGGCGAAATAAATTGATTGGCTCTAGAAGTAGTTCAGTGAGGATCCTCAGGATCCTGTAAGATAAAGGGTCTGATATTACTGCTGAAGGCTATATGGAGTCACATTGCAGACCAGACACTTTCTAGTCAGACAGATCTGAGTTTGAATTCTGGCTCCATCACTCACTAATTGAGTGACCTTGGACAAGTCACTCAACCTTTCTGAACCTGTTTCTGTACGTGGGAAGTGGGGATAACATTGACTGTACGTGGGGATAACATTCTGTACGTGGGACAGTGGGCTACTATGGGAATTAAGTGGCAGGCGAATGTGAATGCTTAACCCAGTGCCTGGCACACAGCAAGAGTTGAGAAAACGTCTAATCCAGGGGATTGGAGATGTGACCAAAAGGTTTTACAAAAGGTTATATGTACTAAGCACAGAGGAGTAGTGTGCTATCGTTATAAGTGAGAGGGCATGACAAGTCCAGAAACTCCATTTAAATCTTCTGTTTTTCTAAGTAAATGATTGATTATTAGTAACCATGTAAATGGAGTTAGGACTAGAATTTAAAAAACAGATTTAAGTAATAACTGGGGATGATTTTAAGAACAATATGGGTAAAGAATATCAAACTGTATTATCACCTGACAATGAAGAAGTTTATCAGCTAAAGAAGACAAAAAGAACAATGCACAACATAAACACTCAAGTGATTCCACTGATGTAAGCTCAAGTATCGCTGATAATTTTTAATATATGAATTGTTACTTGTAATCATGATCTTCCATTAATAAACTTTCCTGAAGCATTCAGAAATTTGGTAGCAAATGAGATACCACGACTTTCCATTTATATAGTTGCTGTGCAAATCATCTCAAACCAGTTGTTACTGCCCAAAGTCTGTCTTTTGGCAATAAAGGTGAAAGTACAATAGCCTTCAGAATATTTCTAACTAATAGTTTCAATATACCCCTTAGGAATTCCTTCATGTGTACTTGGCTGTGTAAGTGGAGAATGATACAATAGTCTTTTCATTGTCTTCTGAAGTCAGTTGTTGCCCATCTTATCTGAAAACTATTTGTTCAATAGATAAGAAACTAGGTTATAATTTTCACATATACATAAGCCAAATCCATATTTTTATCCCTGAAAGGGCTAAAAACATATCCTGGCCTCCCAAAATTTAGTTATTCCTAAACATTTGAGAAACTGCTATTTCCATTTTTCAGGACAAGCTGCATGTCCAGAGGGAGGCAATAGAACCTAAGAAGGGAATGTATACAGTTTGAATAAAACATGTTCAACATTCTATTTTTTTAATATTTAGAAACAAAAGAATGATAAAGGATTTTCCCAAAGGTACAGAAAGAAAAAGGCTCAGTTAATTTTCTCGACTGGTAAAAGAACCCAGAAAACAAATAGAGCAATGATCACTCCTTATCTCTTTTTGGTTTTCTCTTTTTGCAGGCAGAGCATAAAATAATTTCCAGAGAAATAGGAGATTTTTCTTTTTCCAAAAAGGGCAGAGGTTATAAAAAGGTTGAAAAACACCTATAGAAACATATCAGCTGGAGAACTATTTAAACATCACTAGGGACAACATATTCTCCCCATGAGGCATGTTGCAGGAAGGAGATGAATTGTAGTCTTTAATCTCCTCTGTGGTCAATGGAGCCCCAAAAATCAGATTGTAAACATTGGAATACTAGCTTGAGTGGTTCCACCAAAGACTTTATTGCAGTAACTGTATTAGACCTTTGTTGTTATTGGTTCTATTAGGAGCAATAGCTTTAGTTTGGATGAACGAGATCCCTGAAAGGGGATTCACTGCTTTACAGAACTGCTAATCCTACATTCATTTTAAAAGGAAAAATAAATGTTGCCCTGATTACTGTCAATTTTATGTAAACTTAATACATATTACTATTTTTAAAATGACCTTTCACTTAAATGAGACTGGTATTGATATGCCCAATTTTACTATAAAAGCAGAGGTTTTTTATTATATTAAACGTATGGTTGCCTTGTGTTATGAAGTATATGACTTCAGCACCTTCTATTAGATTTTTATTTCTTTGCATCATTGTGACATCTGCTCAAGTGTTTTCAATCTCATTTCTTAGATGTGTTTCTTCATCAATGTTAGATTTTTAAATTAAAATAATACTTTACAGAAAAGAAAAAGTCACCTTTCTTTGGGCAAAATGACTAGTCCAAGATCATTTGTACAGATCTCAACAACTATATAATAGCAAGTCTGGATATCTCATCTGCTACGAAATTTCTGAATGACTCCAGAAAGTTTTTAGATAGATCATGGTTATAAGTGCAAATTCAAATTGTCAAAATTATCAGCTGATACTCGAGCTTACATCAATAGAACCACTGCGGTGTTTATATTATTTTTTTTTATTTTATTCTATTTTTTGAGACGGAGTCTCACTCTGTCACCAGGCTGGAGTGCAGTGGCATGATCTCAGCTCACTGCAACCTCTGCCTCCTGGGTTCAAGTGATTCTCCTGCCTCAGCCTCCCGAGTATCTGGGACTACAGGGACGCACCACCACGCCCAGCTTATTTTTGTATTTTTAGTAGAGACGGGGTTTCACCATGTTGGCCAGGATGGTGTCGATCTCCTGACCTTGTGATCCGCCCACCTCGGCCTCCCAAAGTGCTGGGATTACAGGTGTAAGCCACCGTGCCCAGCCTATACTATTAATATAATGGGAATGCAGAATGATTCAAATGAAACAACTGAATGGCATCGATGTTAGGCTCTGGGTTATTGTTGAGTGGGTTGTGACAAAAATTTGGGGTTTTGCTATTCTTGGGTCCTGGTTGATAAAATAGTTCAAATAAGGGTGACCTCGAGGCCAAGTAGGTGGCAAATAATCAGTTCAGAATCTCAAACAGCAGTGGAGGTTGTTTGTGGAGTTGTGTAGCAGAAATGCTTATGCAGCCCAGCTCAGTAAACATGTTACATCACCTTGCATGAGGGATATATAAAGACAGTGTTTACTGCCATTGATAAAGCCTCAATGTATATGTGCCAAAGCTAGGACTGACTGGCTGAAACTGCGGAGCAAGGCTGCTCTGCAGATAAAGTATTGAACGAGACAGCTGAGCTCATCCAGAGATAGGCTAAAATAAGACTATAAAATCTGTCATGGAAAACAGAGAGCTTTTGGATCATCTATAGCAGCTAGGACAGTCTTCCCCTCATGTCCAGCTGGGCAACTTTAAACTCCTTTTCTGTATGCAGATGTTTTATCCCGTGAACAGCTCATGACTAGACAACAACTGCATGAGGTGTACTTAACTCTTGAGATGCTTCTTTGGCACCAGGTCCCTACATCAAACTCAGAAGACCTCTTTAAAAATCAACTGTGTAACTGTTGGCTATTTAAATAAGTCATTGCATTTGTAAGACTGACCACTGGAAGTTTTTGTCATTTCATTTGCCTTGCAAGCCAGGACAGGTTCCCATGTGCTTTTCTAGTAAATGAAGGAAGGAAAAAAAACATCAAATATTAGATGTCATTAGAGATTGCATACAGATTAAGGAAGAAATTATAATATGGATCCATACCACTAGAACTACTCTTAAATGGAGAAATAATTTGAAAGGACTCATATGGTTAGCTTGGTGAAGAAAATATAATAGGAGTAGCATCTTCTAAGGCTTTAGTCCAGACTTAATTATTTGCTTCAGGAGAGTGAATTCAGAGAATCACTCTTGAATTTAATGATAATTTCTAGATTTTCTTTTGAATCTAATGAATTATATCTGGCATTTAAGTCTTTACATAACATAAAAGGGACCCAACACTTTTTGAGACGGGTGAAACAAACATTCTACATATAGGTTTGTCCTCAATCAATATAGGCTAGAAAACTGTGAGACTATTTTCAGGATTTTGACGTCAATTTCTGTACCTATTGGCATAAAAGACTAATATCCCATTTTCTCATTTTGTATGATGTTTTGATTTCAGGAATCCAAGTTCTATTTAACATTTAAGTATCTACAATACTCAAAATACTGATATTTAGATATATTAGGAATGGTCTTTGTCCAAAAGACAGGCATCTCATAAAAATGTAACTTAACCTCAAAAAGAAATTGAGCTTGTCACCCAGGGTACAGTTTCCTTTTTTTTTTTTATGGTTTTTTTTAATATTTTAATTTCTGGGATATAAGTGCAGAATGTGCAGTTTTGTTACATAGGTATACACATACCATGGTGGTTTGCTGCACGCATCAACCCGTCATATACATTAGGTATTTCTCCTAATGCTATCCCTCCCCTAGCCCACCACCTCCTGACAAGCCCCTATGTGTGATGTTCCCCTCCTTGTGTCCATGTGTTCTCATTGTTCAGCTCCCACTTATGAGTGAGAAATATGCAGTGTTTGGTTTTCTGTTCTTGTGTTCGCTTGCAGAGAATGATGGTTTGCAGCTTCATCCATGTCCCTGCAAAGGACATGAGCTCATCCTTTTTATGGCTGCATAGTATTCCATGGTGTATACGTGTCATATTTTCTTTATCCAGTATATCATTGATGGGCATTTGGGTTGGTTCCAAGTCTTTGCTATTGTGAATAGTGCCGCAATAAACATACGTGTGCATGTATCTTTATAGCAGAATGATTTATAATCCTTTGGGTATAATATGTGTGCATGTGTCTTTATAGCAGAATGATTTATAATCCTTTGGGTATATACCCAGTAAAGGGATGGCTGGGTCAAATGGTATTTCTAGTTCTAGATCCTTAAGGAATTGTCACACTGTCTTCCACAATGGTTGAACTAATTTACACTCCCGCCAACAATGTAAAAGCATTCCTATTTCTCCACATCCTCTCCAGCATTTGTTGTTTCTGACTTTTTAATGATCGCCATTCTAACTGGCATGAGACCGTATCTCATTGTGGTTTTGATTTGCATTTCTCTAATGACCAGTGATGACGAGCTTTTATTCATATGTTTTTTGGCCGCATAAATGTTTTCTTTTGAGAAGTGTCTGTTCATATCCTTTGCACACTTTTTGATGAGGTTTTTTCTTCTAAATTTGTTCAAGTTGTTTGTAAATTCTGGATATTAGCCCTTTGTCAGATGGGTAGATTGCAAAAATTTCTCCCATTTTGTAGGTTGCCTGTTCACTCTGAAGATAGTTTCTTTTGCTGTGCAAAAGCTCTTTAGTTTAATTAGATCCCATTTGTCAATTTTGGCTTTTGTTGTCATTGCTTTTGGTATTTTAGTCATGAAGTCTTCGCCCATGCCTACGT
Organism: Gorilla gorilla gorilla; assembly: GCF_029281585.2. Lineage (NCBI taxonomy): Eukaryota > Metazoa > Chordata > Mammalia > Primates > Hominidae > Gorilla > Gorilla gorilla. The sequence continues at coordinate 86,256,348 of NC_073224.2, read as the reverse complement.
CCTGAATGGTATTGCCTAGGTTTTCTTCTAGGGTTTTTATGGTTTTAGGTCTTACATTTAAGTCTTTAATCCATCTTGAGCTAATTTTTGTATACAGTGTGAGGAAGGGATCCAGTTTCACCTTTCTGCGTATGGCTAGCCAGCTTTCCCAACACCATTTATTAAATAAGGAATCCTTTCCCTATTTCTTGTTTTTATCAGGTTTCTCAAAGATCAGATGATTGAAAATGTGTGGCATTATTTCTGATGCCTCTATTCTGTTCCATTGGTCTGTATATCTGTTTGGTTTTAGTACCATGCTGTTTTTGTTACTGTAGCATTGTAGTAGAGTTTGAAGTCAGGTAGCGTGATGCCTCCAGCTTTGTTCTTTTTGCTTAGGATTGTCTTGGCTATGCAGGCCCTTTTTCAGTTCCACATGAAATTTAAAGTATTTTTTTTCCAATTCTGTAAAGAGAATCAATGGTAGCTTGATGGGAACAGCATTGAATCAATAAATTACTTTGGGCAGTATGGCCATTTTCATGATATTGATTCTTCCTATCCGTGAGCATGGAATGTTTTTCCATTTGTTTGTGTCCTCTCTTATTTCATTGAGCAGTGGTTTGTAATTCTCCTTGAAGAGGTCCTTAACATCCCTTGTAAGTTGTATTCCTAGATATTTTATTCTCTTTGTAGCAGTTGTGAATGGGAGTTCACTCATGATTTGGCTGTTAGTCTGTTATTGGTGTGTAGGAATGCTTGTGAATTTTGCATATTAATCTTGTATCCTGAGACTTTGCTGAAGTTGCTTATCAGCTTAAGGAGATTTTGGGCTGAGACGATGGGGTTTTCTAAATATACAATCATGTCATCTGCAAACAGAGACAGTTTGACTTCCTCTTTTCCTATTTGAATACCCTTTATTTCTTTCTCTTGCCTGATTGCCCTGGCCAGAACTTCCAATACTATGTTGAATAGGAGTAGTGAGAGAGGGCATCCTTGTCTTGTGCCAGTTTTCAAAGGGAATGCTTCCAGTTTCTGCCCATTCAGTGTGATATTGACTGTGGGTTTATCATAAATAGCTCTTATTATTTTGAGATACATTCCATCAATAACTTGTTTATTGAGAGTTTTTAGCATGAGGGCTGTTGAATTTTGTCAAAGGCCTTTTCTGCATCTATTGAGATAATTATGTGATTTTGTCATTGGTTCTGTTTATGTAACAGATTACGTTTATTGATTTGCATATGTTGAACTAGCCTTGCATCCCAGGGATGAAGCCAACTTGATCATCGTGGATAAGCTTTTTGATGTGCTGCTGGATTCAATTTGCCAGTATTTTATTGGGGATTTTCACATCAACGTTCATCTAGGAGGTTGGCCTGAAATTTTCTTTTTTTGTTGTGTCTCTGCCAGGTTTTGGTATCAGCATGATGTTGGCCTCATAAAATGAGTTAGGGAGGTGTCCCTCTTTTTCTATTGTTTGGAATAGTTTCAGAAGGAATGGTACAAGCTCCTCTTTGTACCTCTCGTAGAATTCAATGTGAATCCATCTGGTCCTGGGCGTTTTTTTGTTGGTAGGCTATTAATTACTGCCTCAATTTCAGAACTTGTTATTGGTCTATTCAGGGATTCGAATTCTTCCTGGTTTTGTCTTGGGAGGATGTATGTTTACAGGAATTTATCCATTTCTTCTAGATTTTCTAGTTTATTTGCGTAGAGGTGTTTATAGTATTCTCTGATGGTAGTTTGTATATCTGTGGGATCGGTGGTGATATCCTCTTTATCATTTTTTATTGCATCTATTTCATTCTTCTCTCTTTTCTTCTTTATTAGTCTGGCTAGTGGTCTATCTATTTTGTTGATCTTTTCAAAATACCAGCTCCTGGATTCATTGATTTTTTGAAGGGTGTTTCGTGTCTCTATCCCTTTCAGTTCTGCTCTAATCTTAGTTATTTCTTGTCTTCTGCTAGCTTTAGAATTTGTTTGCTCTTGCTTCTCTAGTTCTTTTAATCGTGATGTTAGGTGTCAATTTGAGATCTTTCCTGCTTTCTCTGTGGGCATTTAGTGCTATAAATTTCCCTCTACACACTGCTTTAAATATGTCCCAGAGATTCTGGTACATTGTGTCTTTGTTCTCATTGGTTTCAAAGAACGTCTTTATTTCTGCCTTCATTTTGTTACTTGCCCAGTAGTCATTCAGGAGCAGGTTGTTCAGTTTCCATGTAGTTGTGTGGTTTTGAGTGAGTTTCTCAATCCTGAGTTTTCATTTGATTGCACTGTGGTCTGAGAGACTAACACATACATAGTTGTTTGAGGATGAAGGTAAAAGTTGGCTTTAATGTGTATTTCTTTTCTGCAGAAAAGGAATCATCGCTTTTATCAGCCTAAAAATTGGTCAGGATCATTATTTTGGTGTTTGAGTTGTAGACTCTATTTATATATAGTACCAGATGTCTATTACTTCTGAAATGAGGAGGCTGATAGTTTGTTATAATTACAAACTGTATAGAGAGAATACTTGATAGATCTTAAGAAATATTCAACTATTTTAGTTTGAAAAACTGCTTTTCTTGGAGTAACTGACCATAAATTTGTCATTCAGATAGATCTGGTTTACTGCTTGTGGAAAGGAGGGAAAGGAAAAGGGAAAGTCTTTGAACAATTTAAAAGTAATGTCTTAATATATTAAAAAATAATAATTAGGAATGTGAAAGTACTAGCGGGAAAATGTAATTTTTTTCTTTTAAAAAATTATTATTATTTTAATTGACAGATAATTGTATACATTTATGGGGTACAGTGTGATACTTCAACATATGTATACAATGTATAATGACCAAATTGAGGTAATTAGCATATCCATCATCTCAAACATGTATCATTTGTGTTGGGAACATCCAAAATCTTCTCTCTTACTATTTGAAAGTATAGAATAAGTTGTTGTTATGTCACCCTATAGCGCTGTGAACCATATTGCTCCTATCTAGTTTTTGTATGTTAACCAACCTCTTTCTATCTTCCCACCCCTTACCCTTCTCCCCCTCTAAGTGATGACTATTCTACTCCATACTTCTTATCAAATTTTTAAGCCTCTAGATATAAGTGAGAATGTACAGTATTTATCTTTCCATGCCTGGCTTATTTCACTTAACATAATGTCCTCCAAGCTCATTCACATTGCTGCAAATGGCACAATTTTGTTCATTTTTATGGCTAAATGGGATTCCATTGTACATATGCCACATTTTCTTTATCCATTGATCTACTGATGGACACATAAGTTCATTTCATATTTTGGCTATCGTGAATAGTGCTGCAATAAATATGGGAAAGCAGATCTTTTTTAAACATTCAGATTTATTTTCCTTTGGATATATACCTGGTAGTGGGATTATTGGATCAGAAGACATATAAATGACCAACAGGTATATGAAAAAATGTTCAGCATCACTAATCATCAGGGAAATGCATATCAAAACCATTGGGAAATATCAACTTATCCCAGTTAGAATGGCTATTATCAAAGAGACAAAAAGAACAAACACTGGTAAGGATACAGAGAAAGGAGAACTGTTACACACAGTTGGCAGGAATTTAACTTAGTATAGCCATTATGAGAAAGTAAAATTAAAAAGTAAAAATAAAACTACCATATGATCTAGCAAAATGTAATTCTTAACATAAACAGTTGAAATGAATTCTGAACTTAGGACCAATATTAATTATAAAATTGATTTTGGAACACATATACACACACACACACGTATATATACACACACACAATCAGGAGTTGCTTAGCAATGGGGATACATTCTGAGAAATATGTCATTAGATGGCTTTGTTGTTTTGTGAACATCATAGAGTGGACTTAAACAGTGGTATAGCCTACTACACACCTAGGCTATATGGTATAGCCTATTGCTTTTAGGCTATAAATCTGTACAACATGTGACTGTACTGAATACTGTAGGCAACTGTAACACAATGGTAATTATTTGTATATCTAAATATATCTAAACATAGAAAAAGGACCGTAAAAATATGGCATTATAATCTCATGAGAGCACTATCATACATGTGGTCTGTAGTTGACTGCAACGTCGTGGCACGGTGCATGACTATATATACACGTATGTATCATGGATACCAAAGCACCTAAAATTCAAAGCCATAAGGTAACCTTATCATTTTACTAACAGTTTTTGAACAGCAGAATTGAGCAATCTTAATAACGTAAGTTTTAAAATATTGTGAACAATCTGAAGTAGTCAGAGTCACTATAAAACAAAATGCATCAGAGCAATAAAGGAAATTTAATGACAAAAAGGCTGCCTACTGATTTTCAAGCAACCCAGAATCCACTATTTGAAACATTACGTATAATATCTGGGGCTCCTGGTACTGAAAAGCAGAGACTATCTTGCAGGATTTCATATCCCTGAAGTTCATGACACAGTAGGCACTTAATAAGTATATGTTGAATGAATTAAGTGAGTCTAAAGATTCCACAGGCTAGGAATACTTGGGTTAGTTGGTACTGACTCCACTGCCATCACAATCCTAGTGTTAATATCTGTTGTCTTAGATGAATCCACAGAGAAGGGAGGTCTTGGCAGCATTAAAAATGTGGAGCTAGTTTTTCAGAGCTGAGTCAGAAGGTAAGCAATGAGCTGGGAGGAAAGGGAAGAGGTAAGGAAAGATATTATAAATGAAATATATACATCATGTTTGTGAGAACACATAGGCTAGCTTATAACACAATCATTATCTGAGTAAAGGGGGTACTAGTTTATTCATTCTTATAAAGAACTACAGTGGTTCCCATCATACATCAGCACTGGTATGATTTGATAAATGTCAAAAGATGGATTTTTCTTACATATACATGGATACTGAGTAAGGTAAGACATACATAAATAAGAATCCAATACAAAATCCTACTCATAAATGATAAATTTCCAACAGTCTGACTTTAACTTTCAGTTAATAAAAGCACTTTTGTGTTTGAAATATACCTATTCAAAATATGCAATCTTGTTTATATGAATGGAATTGGCAGTAGGGGAAACAATGACAAATCTGTGTCCACTGAAAATAGAATCCTCCATCCTCCCCAATCCGTCTTCTGTTCCCTTGGGTTCCAACAAAGAGGCTCTAGGAGAAGAAGCAGCATTAGGATGCCACTGGTGGTGGTGACTGCTGTTGGCTGCATCTTCACCCTAAGATGCATGTCTGTCTAGTGGTGGAAATAAGGGTCTCTGTAGCCCAACCAGCCAGTTCTATGCTGCCACTCAGTCTCCAGTGTTCATTATTGAGGCCACATGAGGGCAAAACCTTCCATTCCTCTCCTCATTCCCCTCCCCCAGCTGAGCATGGAATAGACATTAAGTAAGGCCTCCTTCGTGGAGAGCATTTCCCCCACTTGAACATTCTCTCACAGGCCCCCTTTGTTCCCTGCCCTCCGCCCCATCTACATGCTGCAGCAGCAGTCGCCCAGATGTTCTCTATCAAAGCCTGAGCCATGCCAGCAAACTTTGGCACGCATGAAAGTGCACTGAGTACTGGCCCTCCAGAAATACCTTTTCCCCCCTCTGATTTCTGCAAATATTTTTAAATGTTAATGGGTTCCACTCACCCACAACGTAGGGGGAGGTTGCAGAACAGGACTCTGTGTGTCCAGCAAATTGCAGCCTGAGGATACTGCTTGGCGCCTAGGTTCTGTCCCACCCTCGGGGCATTGGCTGGGGTTCTCCAACCTTGAACTGTAGAGGCCAGTTTGCCAGCACATAGCTTTCTAGTGACAGAGGTTAGATAGGTCATTGACAGGAAAGTTGCTTCAGGCTACAAAATAAATAAATAAATAAATAAATAAATAAATAAATAATACCTAAGCTGTCTCAAAAGTTTCTGAAAGCAACAGAGATCCTTTAAGTACCACTGTAATAAGATTTTGAAATGTTTATTTTCTCCTCTTAACTCATCCTCTCTTCTCCTCCTCTTCTTTTTTCTACTGTTTAAAAATATACAATTTTCCTGGTTTGGTACGTAGTCAAAAGATAATTTGACCTATGCTTTGGTACTTTGTACATCACATCCCTTTTAAGGCCCCTTCATAATAGAAAATGGTTCATTAACAAAAGCCTTGGTACAAATTTCAATAAAATGTAAATTAGAATATTTTAGATGGAGGTGGGAAAGTGGTATGTATTTGGAGAGAAAAGGAAAAGGGTGGATGACATGTTTTTCCAGGAGAGACTTATTCGTCTCACTTCCATTGTGACAGTTGTTTGAGGGCCTGGCTAGAAGCCATCTAAAAGATAATGTAAGGCCACCTGCTATGGGCTGAATGTTTCAGTGCCCCCCACCCCCCCCCCCCACCACCAAAACTCATATGTTGTAACTCCAGTCCTCAGTGTGATAGGATTTGGAGAGGGGGCCTTTGGGAGTAATAAATCATGAGATTAGTGCCCTTATAAGAAGAGACAGGAGACAGGAGATTCTCTCTCTTTCTCTCTGCCATGTGAGCACACTAGGAGAAGACAGCCATCTGTAAACCAGGAAGAGGGCCCTTATTAAGATCCCAACCATACAGGCACCCTGATCTCAGTCTTCCAACCTTCAGAACTGTGAGAATAAATGTTAGTTATTTAAGCCACCCAGGCTATAGTATTTTGTTTCAGTAGCCCAAAGAGAATAAGATACTATCCTTAAAGAATTATTTGTTTTTAACTCTGTCCTAATGGGCTCACTCTGGAAACAAATTGCTTAGGTGTTATTGACCTCTCAGGCCTCTGAAGGTTTCTCCATAGCTAAAACTCCATATGTTGCTTACAAAGTTATAATGCTTGAGGTAGGTACCCCATATGTCTTGCCCCTGCCCATGCTTTGAACTTTGTTCAAAGAAGGATGGTCAGTAACTTTTTTGTGAAGTAAAAGTGAACCCTCAAAACTCAATAATAAGAAAATATACAATCCAGCATAAAAATGGGCAAAAAGATTTGAATAGATACCAAAGAAATGATACAGATGGCAAATAAACACATGAAAAGATGCTCAACATTAGATGCCATTAGGGAAATGCAAATTAAAATCACAATGAGATACAACTATACACCTATTAAATGCCTAAATTTCTTTTTAATGATAATACCAGGTGCTGACAAAGATGTGGAGCAACTAGAACTCTCATATATTCCTGGTGGGAGTTCAAAACTACAGCAACAATAATCAAATTAGTGGTTGCCAGAGGCTGGGATTGGGGAAAAATGTTAATAGTTGTTTATATTCTGTGTGCTGGCAATACAGGTTTATGTTTTATTTCCTGTACTTCTGTTTATTTTTTAAAATTTCCTCCAAATAAATTTTTTTAAGAAAATGAAGAAATGTATACATTGTGCTAGGTAATCTCCATTTGCCCATCCAGATAAATTCACAATCTTTCTTTTTTCTGTTTTGTGCCCTGCAAGGCTGACTTCTATGAGCTACGTCAATCAGGCGCTTTGCCCTCTGACTTCCTGTTGGGTTAGGCTAGTGGGAGGCACCAGCAGGAGTAAGTAGGTAGGAAGAGAAAAAGGATGGAGTATTTATTCCTCCAGCTCCCTCCCTGGCAGGCCACAGGATGGCAGTGGCTGACTTTCTCTACAGAGGGCCACAGCTCCTGTCAAGGTACCTTCTACAACTACAACTTTAGCAAGCAACAGCCACCAAGTTCTTGGATTCTGGTTACCACTTCCTTTCCTTGTTCCTGTGGCCTTGGTGGTCATGGTTCCTAGCAGTTGCTATCATTCCTTGTTAATTTCCTTTAACATAGCTCACACCTTTGTAAATGGTCCCTTCATTAAATTTTTCTCAAATTATCCAATTTGAGTTTGTTTCTTTTTACGTTACATGCTAATACCTCGCTAACTCTAGGTGCTCCACAATTTTAATCAAAAAGATCTTTCTTTTGGAATCTTTAACAAAAGCCTGTCAGATTAAAAAGTAGAAATTAATTCCCAGACTAAAAGTATATGCCATCAAGTGTAGCACATAATTATCTGTCTACCCATCCATTTTAGCATTAGGTAGCCAGACAAAGCCATTGCTACTTACATACCTGGACTGCAGTATTTGACCATTCTGTTTGGCCATAGAATTATGCTAATCAATCAGTCTATATATATATTTTTTAAATGGCAAAACATGCATTGTACTCTAAATATGTTGAGGGCATTGCTTACTAAATTTCATAATATAACCTTTATTATCACTTATGGGAGAAACTTCTATGCTTCTTTTAAGTACTTTTAATATATATATATACACATATATATACATATATATACATATATGTGTGTATATATACATATATACATATATGTGTGTGTATATATACATATATACATATGTGTGTATATATATACACATATGTGTGTGTGTGTATATATATATATATATATATATATATATATATATATGAGACACTGCATATCATTTCCCCCCTCTATTTTGGTTCTGAAAAGATTCACAGCAAAATTATGATCCAGCTCTAGAAAGTATATGAGACCTAGAAACATAGTGTTTGTGTACTACCCTCATTCTCTGCCATGTTTTCTTTTTCCTAGTCTTAGTTTCCCTTAAATTACATTTCTTTATTTTCATATATATAATATAGTTGCACACATATACATATATATTTACGTGTGTATATATACATATATATATATATATATATATTTGTGCCTGTGTATTTTTAAGGCACCTTAAATTATTTCTGGCCTAAGCAGCAATATAAAGAGTACAAATTTATAGTTTCTTGACAGATGATTTCTATTAACTAAAGACAAGAGTATAGTTTAGCCACATTACTATTTAATCTCCATTTTGTTAATGTAATCTAAAGATTATCTGGCCCAGAACTATTCTAACCTTAAAATGTGTGCCCTTTACAAACTGTCTACCCCTCTGAATATGTCTCTTATCCACATATGTTGACAGAATCTTACATAATTTCAATTACTGTAAGGAACATTAAAATATATGAAATCATTGGCTAACTATAGTAATGACTAGGTTTCTTTAAAAAAATATATTTGAGGCATAAGAGTGTATTGACTGGCCAGGTGCCGTGGCTCACGCCTGTAATCCCAGCACTTTGGGAGGCCGAGGTGGATGGATCACAAGGTCAGGAGATCGAGACCATCCTGGCTAACACAGTGAAACCCCATCTCTACAAAAAATACAAAAAAATTAGCCAGGCATGGTGGCAGGCGCCTGTAGTCCCAGCTACTCGGGAGGCTGAGGCAGAATGGCGTGAACCCGGGAGGCGGCGGAGCTTGCAGTGAGCAGAGATCATGCCACTGCACTCCAGCTTGGGTGACAGAGCGAGACTCCATCTCAAAAAAAAAAAAAAAAAAAAAAAAAAAAAAAGAGTGTATTGACTAACAGCACAAACCCTTGAGTCGGACTGTCTGGGTTAACCCAATTACTAGATGTGGAATTTAAGTTACTTAAATTATTTGTTCCTCAGTTTCCTCATCTGAAAAATGGGACAGATAATAAGAAAGTTGTGCAGATTCAATGAGATAATACAGAAGAACAGAAACTGTCAAAATAAATATTATTTACAATTATTTTAATAAAATACTTTTCCTGGAAAACATCTTTCCCAGAACTATCATACAAATGATGATGATTTTCAAGGATCCAACTCAAACCTCATTCAGAGCAAAGCAATGGTAAAAATTATTTATGAATAACAAGAATGTATTCATAAGTATTTATGAATACTTTAATTTTTTCTATTTCTATTCATTTTGTCAAGCCACTGATTCTACAGCTACTTAAGTTTATGACTACGCATTTTTTCAAAATGCTCCATTTGATAAGGTGACTAAATCTTGTCAAAACTGTCTCAGGAGGTCTATGCCCAAAGTAATGGTATTAGTCCATCTTACTCAGTTAAACATTTTTTCCTGTTAAACTTGGGCCTTTATAACTGATTGCTCCCATATTGCATATTTAACAAATATAAAGTCATTCCTCTTCAGTAGTCTCCTGGAGCTGGTTGATGCCATTGGCATCAGATGGTAAGGGGTGATTGTACATATCTCTTCTTAACTCCACAATTCACGTTTACACTATGGAAACCAACAATCAAATTGTTTGTTTTCTTTCTGGAGAGGCTTTTATTAAACATTACCAGCACATCACTGCCCCTAGTCTAAAAGAACCAGCCTTCACAAAGTCTCAGAGTTAGAATGCCCACAATATCTTTTATAATCGTAGCCCGTATCAACAGCTAGTATTAGAGGCTATCCTGATTTGCATATATCAAAGAAATGTGGTGTTTAGAAAAACAGCAAAACAATTGGGTTTCTATCTGGAATGTTCATATTTGTGAATCTAGCTTTTTGTTCTGGTTTAAAATGTGAGCATAAGTCTTTTCAGTTGCAACAGTAACTACTGTAATGATGCTGTTTGATGATTCCTTATATCAAATTAACTTGAAAATATTGATACATGATGTAAGTACCCTTAGAAATTCAGTCTAATTTATTCAAAGAAGTTTAACTACAGAACATTTTATTTTGTTCTGGAAATTTTATAAAGGCATTTTGCCAAAAGCATTAAATATTTGATTTTACTTGTTAAGATTTGTAGGAACTCCTTTAAATTTATTATAAAAAATAACAGCTACAGCAACACATTTTCCCCTTTCATTAAGGTAGTGAAAAAAAGAACTTTAAGAGCTTTTCCATAAAAATGCTCTAAAATATTCCATTAAAATTAAAAGGCAACTGCCATATCACACGTGGTCAGATTTAACTATTCAAAGTTATTTTAGGTATATCAGCCCCCAAAGACCAAACTACCTGAGAGTCCAGCTGTGTTCAAATTAGATACGGATCTACAGAACTCAACCTCTACAGTGGGATAGGGCTGGCACAAACAATTGTTAGACCAGAGAAGAAAAGAAGAATTCTGAGTTCGATATTAGCATCCGACTCCCTGAAAAGCCTCGCTTGATTACAGGATTATTGTTAAGGAAACAATCATCCCGTGATGATCAGGGAGAAATCTATGATAGAGCAAGGAGCTTAGAACAAAAGCCCAATTCCAGTAGTACTAGCCATGTGATCCCATGCCAGCAATGGTGAATTGAGAATCTTAGTATCAAGTAATTTTCTAGGTTGTGGGAAATAATTGCGTTTCAGTTGAAATCTTAAACTCTCATAATTACAAAAAGTATCTTTAAAATACTACAACCATATGCATATTTGTTGTTAACTATTATACTCCTTCTGGTATGGTTCTCCTTGCCTAGTTTTGTTTTATAACAATATTTATGCATTTTAAATATGGTTTAAACATTAGTGGCCACAAAGATACATAGCTCCATGCATAAGTAACTTATTAATGTATTTTGTAGGGTGGTCCATTATACATATATTTAATTAGCTTTGGAATCAGATGTTAAATATTTGTTTTAATGTCCCAAACATCAACAAATAAAAGTACCCTATATTTTTCAAGAATTTATTATTGATTTTGAACTTAAATCTTAATCTTTTACCAGTATCCTTGTTAGGGTCACCCAGAACCCCAACAAACTGACATAATGTACTTTCACCTGAGTACCAGATGCTGATGTCTTTGGAATCTTATTTTTTGGTATAAAAGTGAGTTATCAAAAAAAAAAAAAGGTAAGCTAATGACCACAATTTTTTTTTAAATGTGGACACAGTAAGACAGTAACTAAGTTAAGAAAAAAAAAACAAAGACTTGCCAATAAATGTTAACATTTCACTTTTTGAACCAGTGTTAGACACAGGATGTACGAGCAGGAATATTTTTGTTTTGTTTGCTTTGTTTGTTTACAGTCAAGTAAAAAGTACAGGGCTTGAAACTATACATACCTGGGGTATAATTCTGGCTCCTCCATTTACTTATTTGCTTGACCCTGAGAAAGTCACTCAGCTTCAAGTAACATCTGTTTCATCAGATTTTCATTCAGACCCATCAAATACTGAAAAAACAAAAATAATAGACAAGACTTTCCTGACCTTATTTACATAAAAACAGCGCCAATGATGAATAAAGGGCAATGGTAACATTGGATTAGGCCATTGCCTTTCCTTGGAATATCCCTGTTAAGAACCTCTCAACCTTTGCTTTAGAATGATTTCCTACCATTAAGTACGGCTATAATTTAATCCTAAAAGTGAAGGATTTCTTCAAATTCACACACACACCATCACTACTTGTTTGCAGGCCAGTGGCCATTGGCTTTTCTTTCACCTAAACGAAAGAAGGAGCCATTTCCAGTCTACTCGCCTACTCATTTACTGTGAGCTCAACTCTGTTATTTGGAAAGCTGCCATACATTTATGAGAGCCTAAGGGATATTAGATGATTGTCATCTTTCTCTTGTTCCCTCGCCCTCCTCCACCAAATGCCCTGGCAAGGTTGCCGCACCTGGACATGGAATTCCCTGCAGAGTCCCTTGTTACCAGAATTGTGGAAAACTTGGACCGAGTTCAGAGAAGAGCTACTAAAATGGTTAAATGACTGAGGGGGCCAATTTATAAGGAACTCAGAAATGTTTGATTAAGTGGTAATTACCCTAAAAAAGGTGTGGTGACTGGCATTAAGTTTAAATTCCAAGCCATACTTGGCAAGAGGCCTTCTTTCAGGCAGCCTCCACATTCAGAAATAGTCTGAAGAAGGAGTAGAATCTTACTTTTGCTTGAGCCTCCAACCCCTGCACAGGCTGCTTGGGTGGTATCCACATGCCAAGTGTAGTAACCTCTATAAACAAGCACAGAAGGCAACACCACTAACGCAGAAAGCTCATTTAAGATGACTGAAGAATGCTTAAAGGAAAGTCTTCCCAGGAATCAGGAAGAATAAGCCTGGGTTGTGAAAAGCCAGTCCCTACATCCCAGTTAAGCACCTATCACACCCCACACAGCCAATATCTGCTTGATGGGTGGTATCATTTAATAAGAACTGCTGGCTGAGTCCAAAGTATACAGGTCTGTCTCAAATACACTGCTGGGAATATGGATTCCATTACCTGACAAGAGTTTCTACTTGACCAAAGAGGAAAACCTAAGAACAGGTATAATCGTCAAGAAAGCAGAGTGAGAAAATTTCTTATAACAGCATTTTCCAAAATGTCTTCTAGGTGATGTCAGTATGTGTTATACAAATTAAAAAAGAAAAGAACCTAAAAACTGGAATAAATGAAATTAAACCTTGTGTGTTTATGATGTGTTTGTTTTTATTAACAGTAAAACCCCTCAGAGCCATTAATATGCCGAAGCCTATAGTGTGTCACTAAGAAGGGTAGAGTGTACACTATTTCCTAAATTCAGATTGGGCATGGAGTGCTTTATTCCAGAAGCACGGACCTTTGTATTCACTGTATTCACAGCCACTTCCATAATACCTTTTACAATGCTGCATTCAGTAAATGAGCAATGAAAATGAATGAGTCAACCTAGGCTAGAACACAGGTCTTAAATCCCAATCTACTCCTCTTTCCACCACATTCATATTCTAGTTACACTTTACTTACAATGAATCTTTTCACTCTATATAAATGAAATTAAATTTGTTAACCAGAAGCAGACTGACCTGAAGCTACTAAAGCTCAAGCTTGTGGGCCTCTCATCAGGCTTCCTAGTCCCAATAACTCAGTGTATATTTACAGTGCTGGATTTGCTTTTTACTTAAGGAGGCCTCACAAAACTGTATAGCCTTCATGTCCTGCACAACCTGCTGCTACCATATAAAATGAAAATGAGTTTTCAGCAAATGTCTAAGTTGTCACTGAGATGACTGAACTGAAATTATTGATGATATTATGGATGAAAATATACTCTGGATTACTCAGGCTCATCTTTAAGAGATTTCATACTCCTGTGTAGCTGAAATGTAGATTCGAATAAGAAATAAATCTCAGTTCATTCTTTCCATACTCTTCATAATTATATTAGCTTCAACCATCTCTTTTTTTTTTTTTTTTTTGAGACAGGGTCTCACTCTGCCGCCCAGGCTAGAATGCAGTGGCACAATCTCGGCTCACTGCAACATCCACCTCCCAGTTCAAGCGATTCTCCTGCCTCAGCCTCCCAATTAGCTGGTACTACAGGCATGCGCTGCCATGCCCGGCTAATTTTAGTAGAGATGGGGTTTTGCCGTGTTGGCCAGGCTGGTATCGAACTCCTCACCTCAGTTGATTGCCTGCCTTGGCCTCCCAAAGTACTGGGATTACAGTCAAAAGCCACCGCACCTGGCCCATCTCACTTCTTATATGCCTCTTAAGATGTTTATCACTTCTACTATTCTGTTGTTTTCTTAAATTAGCACCTTACCCAAAATAGTCTTTCTTCCAATCTCCCCACCCTTCAATATTTTAAGACTATAAATAGTCACTATGAAAACATCACATTGTAAATATTACTACAATTCCTTCTGAAGACCACCAGAAGCTTCTGAATCATTTTTTTCTATGTAGTAGTGACTGACACTTATAAACCTGAATCTATAGTGCCGCAATTTGGTGTTCTACTTCAATTCTTTAAAAACTTCACTTATATTAGCCTTGTCTTTTGAAATTTCCTGTTGGCTGCCTGAGATAAAATAATTTCCAGCCTAATCTTCATCTTATCTCCTATCCATTTGACATTGTGCCTTCAAAATAATATTTTATTATTTAATCTAAATGAAGAACACTTGATTCCAGAACATTAAATCAATAACATTAACAGACTGACCTTTGTAATTCATTTTTATCATGATTGATAAGCCAGTTTAAGCTTTCACTATAGCTACCCAAAGCTTTGCAGATTCCTTCTAGACTATTCAGAATTTAACAGGATATTCTAACAACCACATACAAAAACATCACTTCCAACCTGTTTGTGTCTTAGAGCAAATCAGGGTTTTACTCCCTCATTTTTTCACAGCAAAAATTACAAAATTAGAAAACTGAGCACAAATGCCAAAAGTTTTACCTGCCTCTCTTTCCTTCCCATCATCTTACTGAGTTGGTGACTATGAAAATATGCTGAGCCCAAAATAGCAGTTGTGTACTGCCAGGTCAGCCTTAGTCATTTCCAAGCCAAGGGGGAATTGACAGATACCCCCTTTACAAGTCTAGTGTTTGTAAATATCAAATGAAATGACTTCATTCAGTCAATTATTTCTGGAGAAAGCTGGCAGAATAATGTGGTAATTAAACTGAGGACTGATGGAAACTGTTAAACAGGAGGGCTATTTTGCCTGGCAGTTCTAGTTAATGCTTTTTATGTGTTTTTGTTTTTTAAAAATGCTTGAAATACTAGTTCACTTAAATGGAATTGCCTCTTCATTGAAATACATATTTAAAATGTTCCAGTGAAGACAGCATAAGTAAAAGACAGGAGAAACTCAATTTTCTCGTATCTTCTGAGTCGTCAGTATGATTTCCTTATTTTAGATGAAATCAAAATGCAACTGTATTCAAATGTAAGTAGAAGATAACCATATCCCAAAGCCAGAACACAATATAGTCAAGACTCAATTGCCTGGGTGCTGGGTATTCACTTCAGTCTGAATATGCTGTCTATAGCGTATGTTTGCCCAGTCTAGTCTAGACTCCCTTAGGCTCCTCTAGCTGGCCACCAGCTTGATTCATCCATCCATCCACTCATTCATTCAACAATATTCAGCCACCATCTCCAGCACTGTTTCTAGTTACCTGTAATGCAGCAGTTAAAAAAAAAAAAAAAAAAAAAAGTACTTTCCCACATATCTCTTCTGGCTACCTAATTGTTATGCACTCAGGGACAGACAAAAGTTCTAACAAAAAAGAACAAATTGGAATCCGAAAGCTAATGGAAAAGATCTCTGAATGCTTCCCAAAGGAAAATGCAAGCTGTTAAATTACTTGTAGCTCTTCATTTTTAAGTGATTTACATACAAATAACCACCATTTTCCCAGTCTTTGATGAATGGATACAAAGGTTTAAAAAAGGGAAACTTTTAATCCATTGGTAATAGTCTGAGAATGGATTAAGAGAAATTGGCAAAAATTAAGAATAACTTAGGAAAACCAAGCCAGAAAATTCCAAGGTAGAGGGAAGCTGGGAGAGTTAATAACTAAAAACAGCTTCTGCTATGTTTCATAAATATTTCTCATTTTTCTTTGTTAGAATATATATTTCTATCATATATTTAATAGTATGTGATAGATAAATAAGCATACTGAATAAATAAGCATATTCTTTTGAAAATGCAAATATCATGGGGATGTGGAGTTAAGGACCATTAGTCATCCACATTCTGCTCATATGAGCTATATAAACATTTAATGAAATGTTTGCCACAGTTCTTAGCAAGCTTAGAAGTAATATGAAAGTAGATAGTAGTAGTTAAAATTGTAAATTCTGAAGTTACACTGCTCAAGTATTCAAGAGCTAATATTTGAATTCTAGCTCTATGACTAACAAGCTGTGAAAGCTTGGACAACTAACTTAATCTCTTGGTGCCTCAGTTTCCTCATCTACAAAATGGAATAATAGTTGAAACTTTGCTGGGACTTGCATTTGGACAAAAACGGAGTAAGTAACAGGGACTTGATTTATGTTTCCTTCTAAACCCCAAATAAACAAACAAATAGAATAACAATAGTTTTCAAGACACAGGATATCAGGCAACCAAGGACAGTGATCTCTAAGAGATGAGAAAAAAAATGAGGCAAGACCTATGATTTCCCCAGTTGACTGCCTTGAGAGTCCTCAGGCCACAGCATGTGGCAGGGGAGGGACTGGACAAATCCTAGAGGACTCCTACTTGAGGAGGTGAAGCTCAGACTGCAAGAAGAACAAGGAAACTAGAATTTGTATGACGAGGTATCAGAAAGGAGTGAGCTGCATAGAAGAAGAATCATGGAGACCAGTAGACAGTCTCCCTCAAGGTGATCAGCACATATAAGTGAGGAAACTACATGAGCCAGAGGCTATGATTTGACTGTTTGTCCCTTCCAAAACACATGTTAAAATTTAATTGCCAACAAAATGGTTTTGGAAGGTACAGCCTTTAAGAGGTGATTATGTCACAAGGGCTCCATCTGCATGGGCGGGTTTAATGCCTTTATAAAACGGCTTCCAGGAGTGGGTTCTCCCTTGCTTGGCCCTTCCACTCTTCTATCATGTGAGGAACAGTGTTCCTCCCCTTCAAAGGACGTCATGTTTAACAGCCATCTTGGAAGTGAACACCAGGCCATTACCAACACCAAACCTGTTGGCACCTTGACCTTATACTTCCCAGCCTCCAGAACTGTGAAATAAATTTCTATTATTTATAAATTACCCAGTCTGTAGTATTCTGATATGGCAGCACAAAATGGGATAAAACACCAGGGAAAGAACTATGCAAAAACACCAGACCAGGCATAGTGCCTGTTCCCATCAATCAGACTGGAAACCTTCACAATTCCCAGAGCATTTGGTAGAGTATTCAGAAGATTCTTGCATTAGTAGCAGGAAATAATTAGTCCCTGACTAATCATTGAATAATTAGTCCTTGACTAACCATTGTTTTGGTTATGTCACAAATTCCAAAATCAAGGCTCAGAAAGATAAGCCTATTTTCAAGTAACTTAAGTGTATCTCAGAACAAAGCTCAAAAATATTTATAGGAAAACAAAAATAGCTAGCACCCAACAAGGTAAAACTGACAATGTCTTGAACCAAACAAAAGATTACCAGTCATGCAAAGAAGTAGGAAAATAAAAATAATGAGTAAAAAGATTAATCAATTGAAACTTACCTAGAACTAACATAGTTATTAGAATCAGCAGACATGGATATTAATATTTGTCATTCCTGTATTCCATATGTTGAAAAGATATAAAAATACTTTAAATAATCAAAGATATAAAAACTATCTAAATTGAATATCTTGAGATGAGAACTACAACGTCTGTAATAAAAAATACTAGATGCAATTAATAAAAGATTAGACATTAGAGAAAAAATTATTAAAAATATTAGTGAACTTAAAGATGTAGCAATAGAAACCATACAAAATGAAGTAAAGAGAGAGAAAAAGATGTTAAAAATGAAATGACCATCAGTGAGCTACAGGAAAACTTCAAGTAGCTAACATGTAATGGAAGCCCCAAAAGAAGAGGAAAAAGGAAGGGAGAACAATAATATATTTAAGGAAATAATGGTCAGAAAACTTTCAAATTTGATGAAAACTATAAACCCAGACATTCAAGTATCTCAAAGAACCCAAAGTACAAAAAGAAAGAATGAAAGAAAGAAGAGAAAAAGAAAGAAAGAAAAAAGGAAGGAAAGACAAAGAGAGAAAAAAAGGAAGACAGAAAGAAAGAGAAAGAAAAAGAAGAAAAAAAAGAGAAAGCAAGCAAGCTACACACTATACCATGGTACATCATATTCAAATTGATCAAAAACAGTGATAAAGTAAAAATCTTAAAAGACAGAGAAAAAACACCCATTATGTAAGAAGGAGCAAAGTGATGATGATACAAATTTCTCATCAGAAACAATGCAAACTAGAAGAGTGGAAGAGTATAAAGTAATTTTTTTAAAAAAGTTAAACTAGAATTTTATATCTAGTGAAATGTCTTTCGAAAACTAAGGCAAAATAAAGACTTTTCCTACAGATGAAAGCTGAAAGAATTAATCAGCAGCAGACCTACACTGTAAGAAATACTTAAAAAAAAAAAAAAAAAAAAGCCCATCAGATAGAACGAAAATGATGCCTGGTGGAAATATGAATCTACACAAAGAAGTGAAGAACACAGGAAATTTTATCTACATGTGTAAATATATATTTTTATTTAAATCTGTTTAAAAGTTAACTTACTATTTTAGCAAAAATGATAACATTGCAGTGTGGATTTTAAGACATATGTATAAATGAAAGGTATGAAACAATAGCATAAAGGCCAGGAGAGAAAAAGTAGAGGTGTATATTTATAAGGTTCTTATAGTACATGTGGTATGATACTACCTGAAGATAGACTATGATAAGTTAAAAATACATACCAAACCCTAGAGCAATTACTAAAATAACAAAACAAAGAATATAGCTAATAAGTTTATAAAGGAAATAGATACAGTCATTAGAAAAAGGAAAGAGGAAAAAGATACACCAAGGCTAATATTTAGCAAAAGAAAGTTACAGTGGCTATATTAATATCAGATAAAGTAGATTTCAGACCAAAATTAGGGGGAAGAAAAAGATCATTTCATTATGATAAATGAGTCTAAGAATCAAGAAGACATACAAACACAAACATTTATTCACCTGTTATTATTATAACAGAGTTTCAAGATACATGAAACAAAACTGAGATAACTGCAAGGATTAATGAACAAATCTACAGTTATAATAGGATATTTCTCATCTCTCAATAAATAATAGTACAAGGAGTCAGAAAATGAGTAAGGCTATAGAGGACTTAAAAACCTAATCTTGGGAGGCTGAGGCAGGCGGATCACCTGAGGTCGGGAGTTCAAGACCAGCCCGACCAACATGGAGAAACCCTGTCTCTACTAAAAATACAAAAATTAGCTGGGCATGGTGGTGCATGCCTGTAATCCCAGCTACTCAGGAGGCTGAGGCAGGAGAATCACTTGAACCTGGGAGGCAGAGGTTGCGGTGAGCTGAGATCATGCCATTGCACTCTAGCCTGGGCAACAAGAGCGAAACTCCAAAAAAAAAAAAAAAAAAAATTAAAGGGAAACTATATTATGAGACATTTAAGAAGTCTTAATAAATTTAAAAGGATTTAAATTATACAAATTAAATTTTGATGACATGGAACTAAAAATAGGAATCAATAAGAGAAAGTTCTCCAGAAAATCTCCAAAATATTTGGAAACCAAATAACAAAATCTCAAATAATCCATGAATCAAAAAATCAAGAGGAAATAAAAAGGAATTTTGAATTAAATGAAAATAAAAACACAGTATATCAAAATTCATGGGATGCTGCTACAGTGATACTTAGGGAAAATTTTATTGTATTAAGCACTTATTTAGAAAGGAAGAAAAGTTTTAAATTAATGAACTCAGTTTCCACCCTAAGAAACTAGGAAAAGAAGAGCAAATGAAATCCAAAGAAAGCAGAAGAAATACAACAGTAAAGATTAGAACAGAAATCAATAAAATAGAAAACCAATAAACAATAGAAAAGTTCAACAAAACCAAAAACTTATTGGAGAAAAATTAATAAAACTGATAAACCTCTAATGACAGTGACAAAAAAAATTTTAAAGAGAGAAGACAGAAATTACCAATATCAGTAGAGAAGCGAAATCACTACAAAGTCTACAGATATTAAAAGAATGATAAGTATATGAGAGGTCTCCATGCCACCCTTAGGTTTGATGATTTGCCAGGAAGACTCATAGAACTGAGAAAAGCAGTCGTACTCAACAGTTACAGTTTATCACAATGAAAGGATTCAGATTAAAATCAGCCAAATTAAAAGACACGTAGGGAAGAGTCCAGGAGAAATCAGGTGTGAGATTACAGCTGTCCTTTCCTAGTATATTTGTGTGGACGGCACTTAATTCTCCCAGCAGTTATGTGTGACAATGCATACAAAGTATTGATTGCTAACCAGGAAGCTCACTTTGACGTGTAGGATTCTTATTGGGGGTCAATCACATAGGCAGAGAGCACTCATATAACTGACTTTAGCTACCCAATCTCCAGCCCCTCCAGGCATCAAACTGATACAGCATGGCGCAGGAAGACAAACAAACAAAAACAGCCATTTACTGAATCACGTTGTTAGCATAAACTATCTGGTAAGGCCAAAAGCCCCATGTATATAAAGATGATCTTATTAGGTGGGATATTCTAAAAGCTTGGAGCTTATCTCCTAGGAGCCAGTCAAAGGCTAGTCTTTTCTTGGGCAAGTGCAGGGTTTGAGCATCCCAAGTCCACTAAGTTAACTCTTTACTGCGCAATGAAAGAGTATTATAAACAACTTTATGCCAATACGTTGAAAAACTTGGATAAAATGGACAAATATCTTGAGAGAAAAAACACCAAAGTCACTCAAGAAGATTACGTGAATAGCCCTGTATCTATTAAAGTTATTAAATTTGAAGTTAAAAACTTTCCCACAAAGGAAACTCCAAATGACTTCACTGGTAAATTCTATCAAGTATATAATGAATATCAGTAGCACAGTCAGCCAAAAAATTTGAGAGACTATTTCTCAACTCATTGTGTCAGAATATTACCCTGATCCCAAATCAGACAAAGACATTACAAGAAACAGAACTACAGACAGATATCCCTCATGAACATATGTAAAATTTCTAAATAAAATATATTAACAAACCCAACATATAAAAAGGATAATATATCATATCTAAATGGAGTTTATCCCAGAAATACAAGATTAGTGTAACACTGGCCACTGAATGCAATTGACTATATTAACAATATGAAAGAGAAAAATCATATGATCATCTCAATAGACTCAGAAAAAGCATGCATCAAAATCCACTATCCATTCTGAGAAAGGTTCTCAGAAGACTAGAAACAGAAAGGAATTTCATAAGCTGTTAAAGGGCATTAATGAAAAACCTAAAGTTAACATCATGCTTAATGGTGAAAGGCTTTATGTTTTTCCCTCATGATCAGAATCAAGTCAGGGTATACAATCTTGCTTTTTCTATTCAACATTGTACTGGTGGGTCTAGCCAGTGCAATAAGGCAAAAAAGGAAATAAAAAGCAACTAGATTAGAAAAAAAAAGATGTAAAACTGTTTATTTGCAGACATGATTGTCTTTGTAGACAATCCAATGAAATCTACCAAAAAATGCTATTACAACTAATATATGTGTTTATTGTGGTCAGAGGATACAAGATCAACAATGAGTCCATTTTATTTCTATATTGTCTTAGCTCATTTGGCTACTATAAAAAAACCTTAGACTAGATAATTTACAAACAACAGAAATTTATTGTTCAGTTCTAGAGGCTGGGGAGTCCAAGACAGGGTGTTGGCAGATTTGGTGTCTGGTAACGGCTTGCTCTCTGCTTCATAGATGGAATCTTGTTGCTCCATATTCACATGGAAGAGGCAATCCGACTCCCTCAAGCTTCTTTTATAAGGACACTAATCCCATACATGAGGGCCCTGACCTCGTGATCAAATTACCTCCTAAAGGCCCCACCTCTTAATACTGTCACATGAAGATTAAGTTCCAGAATATGAATTTTGTGAGGTATACCAAAATTAAGACTGTAGCAGGTATAAATAACAAACTAATTAAAAATTGAAATTAAAAATAACACTACTTATAATAGCATCGTATTTTAAAGTAAATCTGACAGGTGTGCAAGACTTACTGTTTTGAGAGCCCAGAGCTAAACTGGGGTTGTAGTACCATAGCAACCCTGACCTTACAGGAAATGAAGGGGAACTAGATATGGGTGTTTACAGAGTGCCTTTCATGGGATACTTCTTTTACCTGGTAGACATCCTAGTTGTCTGACCCACAACCAGGGGGTCCCTCACAGGGGGATCTCTTTTATACTGGCAGACACCCTTGTGGCTCTTGTCTGACCCACATCCACTCTGTGCCTTTCTGACCACTGCTCTGGCACTGGGAGTCCAACCTGTGTTTCTCCAGGACAAAACTTGGTCTGGGGTAGCCCCATGTTCTCCAGATGGAAGGCACAAATTCAATACACAACCACAATAGGAAATAAGTTCAAAGATTTTTACTTACAGATCCTGAGTAAAGAAGGCATAAGGGTTAGAAAGGCAGTCTTATATCCCCAAGTCGTAGGTAGAAATGAAGAGTCAGGCAAAGGAGCAGGGACAGGAAAGGAAGAGAGGCAACTAGAAGTATAAAAAAGGGAATTGGATGGGTCACTTTACATTCGAGGATAAATGCTGGTAAAGCAAGGAGCTCAGTCTGTAGACAGAAGAGATGAGAAATTTTAATTAGTGCCGTAAAAAGTAATAAAAACATAGAAGTGGGCGGGTGCTACTTAGATAGGGTGGTCATAGAACGTCTATGTGAATATTTAAGGCCAAAGCGTAAAGAAGCAGGAAGAACCAGCCAGACAAGGGAAAGATAATAATTAAAGGACAGCATTTGGGAAAGCCCTGGGTAGGTAGTAGAGGATAGTAGAAAAGAGAGTCTGGTGTATTCCAAAACCCCAACGAATGCCAATTTGGCTGGATTATAGTGAGTGCACAGTAAAGGGAAAGACAGCCTAATGATCACATAAGAGAGGTAGACAGCAGTGAGATCATGTAGGATCATGCAGGAACTGGGATTTTATTCAAAGTGTGCTGGGAAAGCATTTTACTGTTTTGACCAGGCTACAGACACAATTAGTCTTCATTTTTATATTCTAGTCGCTCTGATGGAGAATCAACTGGAGATATTGTCTAAATTGTCATAGGTAGTCCCCTTCTATAAACACGTAAAGATGCTAAATACTGTATAATATGTTCTTATTTATGTAAACAAAAAATATATATCAGAGCCTAAAAGAAAGCAAAGAAGATGTTGAAAGGGGGGGCCTCTACCTAGATATAGGTCCTGGGGATTGGGATTCCTACACATAATTTGAAGACAAGATTGCTGAAATAAAGCTGAGTCTAGAAAAGACAGACCATGTGATCACAGAGGGTTAGAAAAACTCCAGGCACAGTGGATCATGCCTGTGATCCCAGCAAGTGGGAGGCCCAGTTGGGCAGACCGCTTGAGCTCAGGAGTTGGAGAGCAGCCTGAGCAACATGGCAAACCTCGTCTCCACAAAAAAGTATAAAAATTATCCATGCATGGTAGTGGGCACCCATAGCCCCAGCTACTCTGGAGACAAAGAAATGGAAGGATCGCTTGAGTCCTGGAGACAGAGGTTGCAGTGAGCCAAGATCATGCCACTGCACTCCAGCCTAGGTGACAGGGTGAGACCCTGTCTTTAAAAAAAAAAAAAACACACAAAAACTTAAGACTGTTGCTTTGGAAAAGCAGTAAGGAGGCTTGCTATCTGTGAGTAATATTACTATTATTATGTTTTTTGTTTACATAAAAACATAACATGTTTTTATTTACATAATCAAAAAATACATCATAGAACTTAAAAGAAAGCTAAAGAGATATAGAAAGGGGGATTCTATGTAAATATAGATCCTAGGGATTGGGATTCCTTCACATATTTGAAGACAAGACTGTTGAAATAAAGTTGTGTATAATTTGTATACATATAAAGGCAATTAAAAAATACTGAGACCTGAGTCCTATATCATACATGGGGGTGGGACCCAAGAACCAAATTTACAGTAGAAGCTGAAAAAATTACCTTAAATCTGGATTAAAACAACTGAAACTTTAGGAACAATAAAACCAATCTGTAGAGACACTTTAACTCAAGGAAGAGAAGACTTCTGCAGAACAAAGAACTTTGAAGATAAATTCCCACTTAAATATTACACAACATTTGAAGAAACTAGCCACCATGAGGGAGAGCCAACAGAAACAACAAACAGGAGATTTAGAACCTAGCAAACTGGAAATTATAACTTTTATACAGACGGATTTTATTATCTTTTACTACGTGTCACTTTCGCTTTGGTTCTCATTAAGGGCCAACGCAAAACCTTTTAAAATATCCTAATTTACATCTTTATTAAGATTACGGATAATTTTTGAAATTCCCCCAGAGCGAACTAAAGAACATTTATGTATAAAATTCAACATGGGGCACACAAGGTGGTTTACTGTTATTAGATGAACTAGATGGCGGTTGCCTGCAACTAGGAAACTGAATTAACTACCAGATTGCCACTGATCCCCGTCTACTACTTTGGAGCTAGATAATCTATAACTTGAATATACGTAGTCTATATTCAGTCTATATTCAGAAACTGGTGGTAACTGTCTCCTCCAGGCATTTTGTTTAATATTATAAAAAATTAGTACATATTTAAAATGACGCGTCTGCAGCATCCCCAAATTTCAGAAACCACTTTAAGTTTTAAAAGCTCGGATTTACATGGGAAATTCCAAACATCCTTCACTTTTTATCACTTACTAAATCTGAAGTACTCATTTCAACTTTTCTTGACGTGTTTTATTTTGTACTTTACTCCTTTCTTTCATTTTGTTTAAAAATATCAACACACTAAAGCCAAAGTATTTTAAAATGTAAGCCAAGATGAGGTGTTTTGTTGTTCTTACTGCAAAAATAGTGAAAGAGAACCATGAAAAACAGTATAACTAGGTCTCTCTTGAATCATCCTTATCTATGTGTATTTTGACAACGCTTGCATCTTTTAATCTTTGCAACCATATTTCAAATGAGGAAATGGGATCTCAGGTTAGTGTTCAAGGCAGAACCCGAATTACGGTATTAGGATTCCAGGCAGGATCCTAAGAAATGCTTTCCCATCGCCCAGCACCGACGTTTTACAATGTCTTCTCTGAAAAACAGATTTAAAGGGGAGACTTAAGAAATCCCAGCCGGGCGCAGTGGCTCACGCTTGTAATCCCAACACTTTGGAAGGCTGAGGCGGGCGGATCCCCTAAGGTCAGGAGTTCGAGACCAGCCTGGCTAACATAGTGAAACCCCGTGTCTACTAAAAATACAGAAAATTAGCCGGGTGTGGTGGCCGGCGCCTGTAATCCCAGCTACTCGGGAGGCTGAGGCGGGAGAATCGCTTGAACCCGGGAGGCGGAGGTTGCAGTGAGCCGAGATCGTGCTATTGCACTCCAGCTTGTGCAACAAGAGCGAAACTATGTCTCAAAAAAAAAAAAAAAGTAAGAAAAAAAGAAAAAGAAATCCCTTAGGAGGAAAGTTACATATTGTAATTATTCACAAAGGAAACAACCCAAAGCAAAAGAAATCTGAGAGCCGCTCCGGCCTGCGAGAGACCTGGTTTTGCCTGTTCCCTTTTCATCAATTATACCCCACCCCTTTTAAATGTTTCTTCATCATCAAAATCCTAAATCTGATCATTTCCTGAGTTAATCTGAAGGAGGCCTCCAGCGCTGTGCACACTCCCAGCAAAACACAAGGATTTTAGGGCACACTAAGAGCCACAGAGAGCACCGCTCCCGCCCCACAGGTACAGGACCCCAAAGGCACTTAGATCTCCCGTTTCCGCCACCGACTTGTAGCTCCTTCCCAAATACCTGTTTATCTCCACCCTTATCCCCATCGCCATTTCCCCCCTTAGATCCTGAAGCGATTAACCAGCAACAGTGAGAAACAATGAGAGGGAGAGAGAGTAGAGGCAAGCCAGACGAAACGAATGTCTGCGTGGCAAGGTTTCCTTAGGCAGTTTGTCAGGCACTGCTGAAGGCAGCCTGGAAGGAAGCCGGACCCTGAGGCCGGGGAGAGAGGGCCTTGTGTTTGCAGCCCGATGCACTGATTGGCCGCGGCCGGGGAAAAACCCGGATACGCTGGGCAGCAGAGTTGGCAGTCGCGGCTGCGAGATTTGGGCACTTTTGGGGGTGCCGGTGGCCCGGGCCGATGGCGCAAGGTTGGGCAGGCTTCTCTGAGGAGGAACTGAGGAGACTAAAGCAGACTAAAGGTAACAAGATGGGTTTACAGTGGTTTAATTCTTGGGTCTTAAGGGGAAGAGGCGGGGATGCAGCTTTGGCGGGGGAAGGGGGCGTGGAAGCGGCTACGTTTGTGTTAGCTGAAGGCGCTGTAAGTACGTGGACTGGATTAGGGGGTTTCAGAGGAGGACTTATTGGGAGTCACGATGGGAGGGGCAAGCCAGAGGACTGGGATCTTCTTTTAGAAAAAACGGTCCAGGAATCCACTGTAGGGATTTGACTGTTGTGAAAGGAATGGGACTTGGGAGAGGAAGTGAGCCTACAGCCGGGGTGTCTCCCTTAGGGAAGATTGCTGCAGGAATCAACGGTTGGAAGGTTAGGGTCAGGGTAAGGGAAGGAGGAGGGGCGCACACCGTATTAGAATTGTGATGAATTTATAGAAGCAGATGGTTGGAAAAAAGGAGCACAGGCGTCTGAATAAAGGCAAAAATTCGGTACTTTTCACAATTCATCTGGAGCGTTGCATTCACTTCTGGTTGCCAGATGATTTTTTGCAGTATTTCCCAATTTTTGAGAATCAGCAAACCAAAAGGGTCTTTGAGAGGGTAGATGTGAAGACTTTATATGTTTATATACATACAGTCTTACTGACTTTGGAGTAAGCTAACCTTGTGCTTCTCTCTCTGGCTTTATAGAGTAATCATTGAATGGGCTTGTACAATTTTTTTTTTGTTGAAGGAATTAAGTTTGCTGATTGTTGGTGGAAAACTTAGTAATATTAATTGCACTTTGCTTGTGGTTGAAATTTCGCAGTGATCTGTATGGTTATCGTGGTAGTACACACAATTTCTGTAAGAAGTGTACATCACTCTTGGTACCTTAATTCAAATACTTTATTTTGGTAGCAAATGAAGTAAACCTTTTATTAGCGTTTGTGGGGAAATTGGATGTTGCTCTGGTAGCTTGTGCATTTTTAGCATAAATATGAGAATAATCTAGGGCAGACAAGTGGGAAAAGAAGTAAATTAGTAAGATAAGGCCAATGTAGATTATATCGATTGGGGACATTTTGACTGGTCCAGGGGACTTTAAGAACTCTATAATAAAGGTTATGCTACGCTGTGTGGTTAACTGCCTCTGTGTTATTTGATATACTCAAATTCTTTTGCTCTGTGTTTTCAACATCCATTCACATACTTTGATATACAGGGTACAAGTGCCCTGGCCTCTGGTCTGACTCCAGTAGACTCATGAGGAGACAAACCACAAAGTTATGTGATAGTAGATATTGCAAGAACTTGCTTCAGAGACAAGAGGAACCTCACTCTGCCGGGGATTGGATGGAGCTTGGGAAGATTTCACAAAGGTTGTGTGTTAGCAGAGGCGCATTTTCCAGGGTAAAGACGACTTAATATAAAAATCTAAATTAAACAACATATTCATTATGTAGAAGTATATTTTGAAATATCTTTGCAACTGGGGGTAGATAGAGGATGGTAAGGACCTGAACTTCAAGGCCCACTGTAGTGTGGAAACCAAATTGCTAGTCCGTGACCACCTCGAGAACGGAAAATATCTTAACCTCCTTGTATACCCGTAGCTAAACACAGTGATTGGCATATAGAACTTCCAGCTCTTCCTCTAAATCTTTTCTCCTTGGATTCCTTATTTGTAAAATTAGAGGATTTGGCCCTTTAATTTTAAAGCCATTTCTAGCTGTTCTCTATCCTTAAAAATTTATTGAATAATTTAGGAAGATGGAGTTGCTTGCCAGGAAAAATAAGGACAGTAGTACTCTGGAGACCCCTGTATGGGCATTGAGGAACATGGTCAAGAACGTTGTTAATAGTCTTGTTTATAATATTAAGAAGTTGGAAACAACCAAAGTGTCCATTAACAAGGGAATGGATAAATGAATTGTGGTATACTCATCTAGCGGGCTACTGTACAGCTGGTGGGAATATATTAGTATTAACTGTAGCCACATGCATTAAAATGTTTGTTAATACAATATATGTAATTACACTTGGCCCTTGAACAACACAAGTTTGAACTGTGATGGTTCACTTATACACAAATGTGCATTTAAAAAATACAGTATTTGGGGGATGCGAAACCTGAGTATATGGAGGGCCAACTTTTGGTGTATGTGGTCTTCACAGCGCCAACTGTGGGACTTGAGTATGCACAGATTTTGGTATACATGGGGATCCCGGAACCAATTATCCTCATATACCAAGGATCAGCTAGCTGTATATATAATATATACAGTCACGCACTCAGTAACAGTATTTCAGTTAGCAGTGGACCACATATATGGTGATGGTCTGGTAATATTATAATACCCTGTTTTTACTATGCTTTTTCTATGTTTAGATACACAAATACCATTGTTACAGTTGCCTACAGTCTTCAGTATAGTGACATACTGTACAGGTTTGGAGCTTAGGAGCAAAAGGCTGTACCATATAGCCTAAGTATATAGTAGGCTGTACCATCTAGGTTTGTGTAAATACACTCTCTGATGTTTGCACAAGGACAAAATTGCCTTACAACACATTTCTTAGAATGTATCCCTTTGTT
Source organism: Gorilla gorilla gorilla (assembly GCF_029281585.2). NCBI lineage: Eukaryota > Metazoa > Chordata > Mammalia > Primates > Hominidae > Gorilla > Gorilla gorilla. The sequence goes on along the minus strand of NC_073224.2, from coordinate 86,227,233 downwards.
AAGTGACGTATGATTGTATATAGTGGGGAGGCGTGGGAATGTGATCAAGGAGAGGGAATTTCAGAGGTATTGGTATTTATGAAATCAGATTAAGGCAAGTTAAGCTAAAGTAACAAATAGCCCTAATAAGTCAATTGTTTAAAATAAAGATTTGGTTTTCACTCTAGTTTCATGTTTAACGTGGGTTTGGCAGGTGACTGTGTTGCACAGTCACTCCGTCTTTTGGTGCTGTCTTGTAGGAGTTTACCATGGTAGGAAGAAAAGAAGATTGAAAATTGAACATTGGCAATTAAATCCTTTCACCAGTAAATGACATGTGACACTCCTGCTTTTATTTACCAAAAGCAAGTCATATAACTTGGGAGACAGGAAATAAATTTCTCTCTTCTAAAAGGAGGATTATGTCTATCCCTAAAGAGTAGTTACTTCTACTACGGTCATATTTTATTTCTTAAACTTTTTTTTTAATCATATAGGTTGGAAGACTGAGTGTGTGTGTTTATGAGTGTAACACATGCATATCTTTGATGTATGGTCTATTTCATAATGAAAAATTGGAAGAAAACAGTACAGCCACATGCTGTCAATTTTTAATTAAATTATTTATTCAGAAGAGTTATTCTTCATACTGATTCTTTGCCAGTTACATTATGAATATCTTCTCCCAGTTTTTAAGTTATCTTTTCACTTTTATCTTTTTGATGAACAAAGGATTTTATTTTTTGAGACTGGCTTTCACTCTGTTGCCCAGGCTGAAGTGCAGTAGCACGATCATAGCTCACTATAACCTTGAACTCCTGGGCTCAAGCGATCCTCCTGCCTCAGCCTCCCAAGTAGCTGGGATTACAGCTGTGTGCCATTACACGACGCTAGTTTTCTTTCTTTCTTTCTTCTTTTTTTTTCTGTAGGGATAGGATCTTGCTATTTTGCCTAGGTTGGTCTCAAACTCCTGGGTTCAAGAAATTGTCCCTCAGCCTCCCAAAGTGCTGAGATTACAGGCATGAGCCACCACTCCAGGCCTTAATTTTAATTTATTCAAATATGTCAACCTTTTTTTAATAGCCAACATTTCCACGTCTTAAGAAATTAGTTTCTTACTATATTTAGTATAGTAGTTACAGGTGTGAGCCACTGCACCCAGCCAGTATTCTTGACCTTCTATCTTTTCATATAAAAATTTTAATAATTTTACCAAATTTAATGGAAAACCCATTAGGAATTTTGATTGTAATTGCATTGAATCTTTAGATCAATTTCATCTTCATATTATTAACATTGCCACTAACATGGTATATGTCTCCATTTATTTAGTACTTGTTTAAATTCTCAATAAAATTTTAGAGTTTTCCTTATAGAAGTACTAAACATCTTTTTGTTAGATTTGTTCCTAGATAAGTAATAATTTCTGGTATTGAAATATATTCTCTTTAATTGTATTTTCTAATTGTTTTCTGCTGATATATAAAAAATACAAGCCAAAAGAAAAGTCAACAAAAGACATGAATAGATATTTCCTAGAAAAGGAAATATGAAGAGATGCTCATCACCACCAAGGAGCAGAGAATTACAAATCAAGAATACAGTGAGGTACTATTTTACACCCATTTGATTGACAAAAATTAAAACATCTGACAGTATCGTATATTGAAGAGAAAGTGCATCCACAGGATCTTATACATTACTAGAGGGAGCACACTTTGGAAAGCATTTTCACATGTCTTCTAAAGTTATATTTAGTGACTCAGTAGTTCTTAGATAATATCCAAAGCAAATTCTTGTACATGTAAAATAAGAGACACAGTATTGAAATTTACAAAAGCAAAAACCTAAATGTAACCAACCTAAATGTCTATCAGTGGAAGAAGATCAATAGACTCCGGTTTATTCACACAATGAAATGTTATACAACAAAATGAATGACTACTGCAACATGGACTATATGAGTGACTATTGACAGTGTAATATTAAGTAAAACAGACGTACAGCACAAAACCCTTTTTATAAAGTTAAACAACTAAGTAAATACTTTTTAAAAATATTTGTAGATGCAATATGACTATTAGAGAAGGAAGAGAATAATCAACATATGATTCAAATGATAGTTTTCTGAGGTCGAGGGAGCAGGGCTTAAATAAAGGATATGGAGTATATATCACAAACTGGTAGCCCATTAGCTTAATTTAACCCAAAAATGTATGTGGCTTTTCAGCTTTGCCTCCTTCCTTTCCCCTTCTTTCTTTTTTCCCTCCTTTCTTCCTGCCTGCCTTCCTTTCTTTCCCTTCTTCCCTCCCTCCCTCTTTCATTCCTTTCTTTCTTCTTTGTCTCTCTTTCTTTTATCCAATCTTTACATTTCTTTTAGTTAATAATGGTGATAATCATTGTGTTATTTGCTAAGCCAGCTATACCTGTTGCCTTTGTTTGGGGGTAGGTCCATGTACTAGGTGAGCCATTGCATTGTGAGCAGAAGTGTTATGTCACTACTGGGTCAGCAGTTAATTGCTGTAGCAAGACCTTCCTGACCTCTCTCTTCTCCCTGTGTTGTGGTGGCCAGCAACACTGAATACTGACTGTACAGTCAGCCTAGAGCCTTGAGAGACTAATCAGCAGAACCTCCCTGTTAGCCTTTAGTTGGCACATGACATTAATGAAAAATAAACCTTTGTGGTTTAAAACCACTAAGATTTGCCCCTACAGCGTAATCTAGATTTTCCTGATTGATACAGTTCCCTACATTTAAAAATCAAGATATTTTACATAGAAGTCTAAATTGTAATCATAAAAATCAAAATATCTGGCTATGTATGGTGACCTAAATTTTTTAATGATAGCAACTGACTAAAGGTGACTCGGAATTTGCCCCCTTTACACTAGACTTACGCTTCTCAGTTCACCACGGTCTCCTTGATATTTGCAGCCCCTAATACAGAGTGTGGGAAGCAGTATGTTCTGTGTTTAAGTGGCCTGATTTGCTTATTGTTTATTGTTTAAAATTAGCATTTTCAGTCTTATAGGTAGGTTCTGTAAAAATGCAAAATAAAATAGAAGTTACTACCTGAATTTCAGAGGAACTATTAATAATTCAGCTAATGAGTTCAACAGGGAGATAAGCAGGCTAAGTGACATTTTTTGATGGTGTGAATAAAGATCAGAGCCAAGAATGTGTTCCTGTTGCAAGATACAGGATACTTTGTGTTTCTGGCTAAAGTCAACAATAACATTTGCTTTTGATAGTACTTCAGTCTTTTAAAAAATATTTTCTGTACATATCTCATTTAATTCTTACACCAACTTCATGCATTAAGTAGAGCAGGTTAATTTTCAACCAGCTTGATAGATGAGGAAACTAAGGTATTGAATAAATAATTGACTTACCTGAGGTCACTGAGCTGGGCAGAAGCAAAGCTGGAATTGTGACTCTAGAGCTTTTAACTATACTTTGGGAAATTCAAATAATAAACTTGTTTTGCTTCAAAAGTCAATATGCCAAATTTGAAAGTCCCATTTGAGTTGTTCGTTTACAAGAACTCATAACTTCACTTCCCAGGCATTTAAGAGAGAATGCTATTTATAGATCTTATTAAATATAGCATGAATGTGAGTCAGATTCTCCAATTGTCTGCCCTAAGATGTTAACACTGGCGTGGACAGTCCAAAAAGTATAATAGAAGTGTTATTATTTATAACTTTAAAGATATTTCCCCTCAGTTGTTTTATCTTCTATTGCTTTACTGAGGCTACTATTAAAATCAGTTTGAATGCACTGATTAGAGCTTGACTAGGCTTCGGGGAGTACAACCTTGGATTGTTCTGTAGGATGAAAGACAACAATTTAAGGTTAACTAGCATTCCTAGAAATAAGAGACTTCACTCAATTACATGCCTGTTATAGCATCTGAATATGTATCACATATGTACCAAATTGCCCTAAAAGCTGTTAAAATTTAAGAGAGGGTAATCCCATTTGAAAATGCAACCACCATTTTGTTTCAGGAGAGCAGACAGAACCATAAATCAAATTTAAAACCAGATAATTCAGTCATCTCCCTGATTTGGTCAAAATTAGTTGCTTTCTTTTGACAACTATGAAATCAAGTTGAAAAAGAAACTTCACTTTGTGACCTAAGGCCTAACTCACTGATGGACTTTCTCTGAAGATAAATTAAGAGATGGGGCAGTTTCTGTTAAATATTAACATTATGATCTGAAAACTATTGAAACTCTACAGGAAGATGGCTGTTTTTCCCCTAGACTTTCAAGATAGAGAATGGGGTAGGAGAACCACTAGAATTATCAAAGTTTAATGTTAATTTTTTATTTTCCTAGAGCAATTATAATTATTTGCTGCCCACACAAAGGAATTTTCCTCTATTTTCTTTTACATAGATCCATTTGAACCACAGCGACGTCTCCCCGTGAAGAAAAGTCGACAACAACTTCAGCGAGAAAAAGCCCTTGTAGAGCAAAGCCAAAAACTTGGGCTTCAAGATGGATCAACCTCATTACTTCCAGAGCAGCTGCTTTCAGCACCAAAACAGAGAGTTAACATTCAAAAACCACCTTTTTCTTCCCCTCCTCTTCCAAGTCATTTCACTCTCACCTCCCCTGTTGGTGATGGACAACCACAGGGCATTGAAAGTCAGCCAAAGGAACTGGGACTTGAGAATTCCCATGATGGTCACAACAATGTTGAGATTCTACCTCCAAAGCCAGATTGCAAATTGGAGAAAAAGAAAGTGGAATTGTTAGTAAGTCTATATGAAAAGTCCATGAGACTTTTCATTTAACCCGTTTTTTCCTGATGGGCTTTAAGGAAATATAATTTGTTTATTTTAACATTTTCTCTCTTTTATATTCATTCAATCATAGGAATGTGATGTATAAACTATTGAAAAATAGCTACCGCCTAAATATAAGCTGGACACAGGCATTCTGTATGTTTTATGTTCTTTAGTCTTCAAAACAGCCTTACAATGCATGTTTATTATTTAAACTTTATACATGAGGTATCTGGGACTCAGAAAAGATGATACCTTCCTAAAGCTAATACACTGCTAGTAAATAGTAGAGTTGAGATTTACATATAAGTCTGTCTGGATCCAAAGTTTATGCCTTTTACACTGAGCAGAAGCAGTTCTTTTTTTTTTTTTTTTTTTTTGAGATGGAGTCTCGCTCTGTTGCCCAGGCTGGAGTGCAGTGGCGCAGTCACAGCTCAGAAGCAGTTCTTATATGCATAGTGCCTCTCCCCAAATTGACCCCTTTTTTCAACTTCCAGACTACTTCCATTGGCCCAGAAATTGGAACTTGTGGAGAGACGTGAAGGGATGGTCAAAGGAGAGAGTGTAGGAAATTTAGGGGACTAATGATATAACTCAGTTCATCATTAGATTTCTTTTTATTTATTCTTTACTGTCTTTGTATTAGAAACAACCTTCACAATTTAGCTACACTGTTCTTGTGGAAGATGCCATTTTTTGATTTGCAAATTCTTAGAATTTTTTATTTGATAGCTTGTGTTTTAATATATACTCTTATTTCTTTGTTTGCTCCTGATTTATCACTCACAGAGAAGGAATGACATTTGTCTCTGTTTTCTCTTTTCTGAGTTCTTTTCAAAGTATCCTTTTTTTTTTTTCTAATCTCTGACATCTTTTTAATCTCTGCTGATCCAGATTCTATCCTGTGAATTTAAAATGTTTCCTGTCCACTAGGGGTTTACAACTAAGAAATCATTTTGACAAGAGTTATAAAACCACATGAATTATGAAACCTATATTGAACAAGTGCATACATTAAAGTGTCTCTAAGTGTAGTTTACTAACAAAGGCCTGAGACAAATAGGAGGTAAGTTTACATTGAGCTGGACAATTTGGATTGGATGTTATAGGGAAACTTATTCTTTTTTTGGATACTTGGAAGAATTTTCATAAAAGACCTGTAACCTCAAACCATTCACGTAAAGGAGAAATTTTGAGGTTTTAAGGAGGAGAAAGGAAAGCTGTGTCCTAGAGAATGTTCAGAGATGATACCTCATTTCTCTGGGAGAGGTGGCAAAGGATAAGCCAGAGAACAGTAGAGAATTAAAGAAATGAGGAAGGAGGACAGGCGCGGTGGCCCACACCTATAATCCCAGCACTTTGGGAGGCTGAGGCAGGCACATCACTTGAGGCCAAGAGTTGAAACCAGCTTGGCCAACATGGGGAAACCCTGTCTCTACCAAAAATACAAAAAAATTAGCTGGGTGTGGTGGTGCATGCCTGTAGCCCCAGCTACTTGGGAGACTGAGGCACAAGAATTGCTTGAACCTGGGAGGTGGACGTTGCAGTGAGCCAAGATCATGCCACTGCATTCCAGCCTGGGCAACAGAGCAAGATTCTGTCCCAAAAAAAAAAAAAAAAAAAAAAAAAAAAAGCAGAACTGAGGAAGGATCAGAAGCAGAAGCAGGGGATGAATAAGTAGAGAATTAAAGAAATGAGAAAGGATCGGAAGCAGGGGATGCCTTCCTTCCTAGCAAGTTCACTAATGCAGCAAGTTACCATGAAGCTCTCTGAGGGCTAAAGGCCGCAATCAAAATAAAGGTTAGAGAAATCCCAGGTGTCAATATTGTAGATCATATGCGAGAGAGTACAGGGTGAGCTGTGGAACTAAGGCGCCTGGTGAGGAGATGCCTGCAATAGTAAAAGTGAGAAATGACCAGTCCCAGCACTAAGGTGGAAGGTGTAGAAATGGAGAGAGAAGGACAATTTTGGAAGTGGCTACTAGATTTGGGAATAGAGGTATGTGATATAATGGCTGTAAGAAGTGACAGTAATAGGAATAAATAGCTTTGCCAATACCTTAATTTGAGTTGTCATCAAGCTCATGACTTTATGGGAAATTTTAATGTATTTATTTTAGAATTGGACAGATTGTAAGACAATACATGTTTTCACATCTTTGAATTTTTTTCTTTAGCCCAGCATTCCAGTCTTAGCTCTTAGTGTTTTACTTTGTTTAAAAATGTCTAAGTTGGGCTGGGCACAGTGGCTCACACCTGTAATCCCAGCACTTAGGGAGGCAGAGGTGGGAGGATAGCTTGAGCCTAGGAGTTTGAGACCTGACTGGGTAATATAGCAACACCCTGTTCTCCACAAAAAAGGAAAAAAGAAAGACAAAAAAAAAAGTCTTAAGAGTTGGGAAAAAGTGAGCAAATTGAAAGAAAATATTAATATATGAAATAAACATTGGTTATTGTCTGAAACATGTTAAGGTGGTGGAGACTTTATAGAAAACTCTAAAAGATATAAATAATATGACATCAGCTACAGACCAATTTTTATTAATCTCCATTCTGCATATAATACATAATTAACTTACACAAATTTCTTTGTACTCCTAAACACATGCCACAGTATTCTGGCTTCCAGTTTGTGGCTTCCTAGATTATATATATAATGGATTTCAGAGGTCCAATTTATGTAAGCCTCTTTCCTTTAGATCGTAGTCTTTGTTCCCATTAGAGCAAAATAATGAACTGCAGATGGGTTTCTTTTAAGAGGACTTTTGAAAGAACATATACATAAATCTTCTTGATTAAACTTTATACTTAGAGGACTGAGACTGGTAAGGTGTTGGATAGGGTAGCAATTTCTTTTTCTTTCATAAACTCATTTTTATGCTTTTTTTTGCCCCCTAGGCAAGAAAAATCTCGTTGGGAAGTCCTCCAACAAGAACAACGGCTAATGGAAGAGAAAAATAAACGTAAAAAAGCTCTTTTGGCTAAAGCTATTGCAGAAAGGTGAGGCACCTGAACCAGGAGAGGCTGTTTGTAACCTGTAACCAGTTGTGTCATGTGTTATATTTATTTTCCCATGTCTCTTTTAATAAACTGATATTTTTTCTTCAACCATTACTTTTAAGACTAACTAAACAAATTATGTTTTATAAGTGATACTGAAATACTAGTTATAATTTATTAAAGAGAACTTTTTAAGCATAGAGCATATTAAATTTGTAAATATAGTTGCAGTTAAAACTTAAAGACCTTCGTTAGTGCTCCCAGTTTTAACCATCTACACATTCATAAGGGAAGCAGTAAATAGCTATCAGTATATGTAAATTAGCAACAAATGCAAGTTTTAATTTTTATGTGGGGAGGCCTTAATCATTTGATGTGTAGAGGAATAAGGTTTTCTACATAAGTGACATACTCCCATGAATCTTAATTGTATTTCCTATGGGCATTTTTCTTAAATAATTTGCCCCGCCTCCACAAGTAGAAGACACATGATATAGTTTAACTTTTTATTGATGACTCAGGGTCATTATTATGAGCACTGTGTGAGATTCAATTTTTCTTTCACCTTCCAGTGTCTATCAGCAGCCCCTTCACATTTACTGCATTGTACCAGCCCCACACAACAACATTCCCGCTGGAATCATTCTTCCCATCCCCCACCACTCTTGCTGAGTTTGTAGTTTCTGTCTAATCTCCTGTGGCCTTAGGAAACTAAACTTAGTCAATAAATCAATGGTTGTGAATAGTGAAAACTAAATGCAAGGAAGTACATTTTCTTTTTAGACTTCCAGAAAAGTCTGTCAAACTGTTACTGCTTGAAGCTAGAGTATGTGTAGGGGCAGGAGAAGAGGGAAGAAGGTGATGGGTATAAGAGTAGTTCAGAATTTTGTCTGCCAGAGGAGTGAGTGTAGTTGAGAAATGGTGATTTTTCTTTTTCTACTACTGGTACACCTTGATCTTTCTTGAAGCATAGGAAATAATGCAACTCACTGAGTTACTATGTTTCAAAGGAAAAAACCAGCAGATAAAAGAGTAGTTCCCTCTTTTTTTTTTTTTTGGTAAGTGATTATTTAAAAATAATTAAAGCATTTTAGTAGTCTTCAATTTCTAAGAGATGGGAAGGCTGTTTTCTGTGGTTTTACAAAAAGATGTACAGGCTCAGCAGTTCTTCTCATAAGTGCTTTTGATTTTAGACAGCACCAGTATAAACAGAAGTGTAAGGAAATACAACATGTTTGAACTATTAATAAATGGACAATGAAGTACTTGACATAAAAGAATCATACTGTTAAGTGAAGTTTTGTAGGCAGGAAGGGTAAATGCCTAGGAGTAGAAATCAAGAGAATATGCTATGTAACATGGTGGATTTATGTGGGGATTTTTCTTCTTCCTTCACAATGTGTGTGAAAATTTGAAATGAGTGAAATCATGATTAAAGGGTTGCTTTTTTATTTGCTTGTTCCCTTTCTTAAGTATATATTGTACTTGGGAGAGGGGATTGAGAAATGATGAGGTTGGATGTGCTTTTAAATAAGGAAAATGAGTGTTTTGATGTTCAGCTCCATAAAGAATTTTGGTAACTAGTAGTTTTCCTAGAGAACAAGAATCAAAGCAATAAAAGTTTGGGGAAATGGGTCCCAAGAAAGTTAAAACTAAGTGGATGTTCTCAGATATATAAAGAGGTGTGGTTTAGTATAGACATCTATCTGTTCTTAACGTCAGGTAAGTATCAGACAAATGAAAATGGGCTTAGCAAGAAGAAAAATTAAAGACTAGAAATTTGGAAAGCTCTGTTGAATGTTTCAATGTAAAGGGAATACAGATAATATTCTTTTAGTGTTTGTTCTCTTTACAGAATGAATATCAATCTAAAATGAACTATTTGCTGAGTTTTTTTAGACTTATTTGTTACTTTATGAAACATGCAAATATAAAATTTCAAAAACTCAAATGTTAACCAGCTTTTACTTTATTTCAATTTTTCTGATTTTTTTCTAACTTTTAAAATATAAATTATAAATGTATATGCAGTATCTTGCTTTTTCACTTACATTGTATATGGACACATGGTTTTAAAATGTTCTTATTTTCCCACTCACATACCTGATTTTCTAGATCCAAAAGAACTCAGGCAGAGACCATGAAACTAAAGCGGATCCAGAAGGAGTTGCAGGCTTTAGATGACATGGTGTCAGCTGACATTGGAATTCTCAGGAACCGGATTGATCAGGCCAGCTTAGACTATTCATACGCTCGGTGAGTTGGGGAAATTGAATCTGAACAAGGAGTATGATTTAATTAATGTTTATTGCCAGCTGTTCCAGTGGCTTTTATGTATATCATCATTGAAGCCTCAAAACAACCCCATTCAGTGCTGTATTTATTCCTCTTTTGTGCTAATTCAAGTGTCTCCTCTTCAGTGAAGTCTTCCTTAACTCTGCCCTACTAGTTAACCTTGTTCGTGTGCCATTAGAGCAGTTCTTGCATTATTTATTTACGTTTTAGTCTTTGCTGCGAAACCCTCAGCTATTTAATGTTTGGAAGTGTTTTTGCTCCTCTTTCAGCATCTAGCAAAGTAAATATCTGAGTGATTTGCCCAAAACTGTTACTCTGACACCAAGTCTGTGTTCTTTCCATTAAAATTTTTGATATCTGATATGGTCCTATAGGATTGAAGTCTAGTCCTCACTTTAGCTTTCATCAGAGTAAGAGGATCTAGTTTAGTTTTTAAAAGCTTATGAATATTTTAAGCATATCCTCTGTCTTGGAAATTTGAAATATTTTCTCTTTTTTTTTCTTTTCAATTATACTCTGTATGAAATGGTTTAATATATGTTTCCTTGGTTTCAACCACTGGCATTTTTTAAAAGAGAAAAAATACCATGGAGTATTTTTAAAATGAACTAACACATGTAATGAATTACATGGACTTTGCAGACAGATAAAAGGGCAAAAAAATATGTCCAATTTCAGGGTTTTCAGCCCTTTCAACATTGCTTTAATCATCCTGGTTTGTCTTTTTTCACAAGGGAATGCTGTGTTAATGACTCAGTTTTCTATCTTTCTCTGTTACACTAGAAATCAATCAGAATGCCTCATTAGGCCAGGGTAAACCACAACATCAGAATGTTTATATAACAATTTATTAAAGCGGAAATGCTTGATTGTGGTTTTTAATAAACTGTTGAGTGTTTAAGAAAGAGTCTTGTGGTTGTCCTTGTGACTTTTGTAATTGTTGCTGGACCATATGCTATTAGACTTAGAGTTGTCTTTATTAATTAACTACTTAAAAGAATGCTGTCAGTAGCTGATAACCAGAGGTTCCGGGTTTCCATTAATAAGGTCATTAAGGGAGGTAACAGAGATTTTATTTAAGATTAAACTAAGCCTTGATTTGTAGCACATTTTATTCTCTGTAACATAAGTTTGCCAGAGGAACATTTTTATGCCTTTGTAGCCTTTTATATGAATAATTCATATTATAAGGGAGAAGTACTAGGTACCTCAGTTGAAATTTGAGGCCGGGCACGGTGGCTCACACCTGTAATCTCAGCATTTTGGGAGGCCAAGGCAGGCGGATCACGAGGTCAGGAGTTCAAGACCATCCTGGCTAACACGGTGAAACTTCATCTCTACTAAAAATACAAAAAATTAGCTGGGCATGGTGGTGGGCGCATATAGTCCCAGCTACTCAGGAGGCTGAGGCAGGAGAATGGCGTGAACCTGGGAGGCGGATCTTGCAGTGAGCCGAGATTGCGCCACTGCACTTCAGCCTGGGCAACAGAGCGAGACTCCCGTCTCAAAAAAAAAAAAAAAGTAATTTGATTTTAATTTTGTCCTAGTGGAAACTGGAGAAAGACGCCTTTTCATATTCAGTATTATATAAGAAATGTCATAGTTTTAGCCTTCTAAGAACCACAACAAAGAAGGTGGGATTACTAAAGGAAAAAACATCCTATAGTCTATAAGTATCCTAAATGAAATTTTAGTAAATTTTTAAATCTTTAGTAAGTTACAGATGACAGTTTCTCATGGTACTAATATTGATGTAGTTGAATGTAAGTAGATGTTGTGTGCCACTATTTTTGTTTTTATTTTTAGGTTTTTGAGACGGAGTATCACTCTTATTGCCCAGGCTGGAGTGCAGTGGTGCGATTTTGGCTCACTGCAACCTCCGCCTCCCAGATTCAAGCGATCCTCCTGCCTCAGCCTCCTGAGTAGCCCAACTATAGGTGCCCGCCACCACACCTGGCTAATTTTTTGTATTTTTAATAGAGACGGGGTTTCACCATGTTGGCCAGGCTGGTCTCGAACTCTTGACCTCAGGTGATCCGCCTGCCTCCGCCTCCCAAAGTTCTGGGATTACAGGTGTGAGCCACCACGCCTGGCCATGTGCTGCTATTTTCAAAAGCCGAAGCTCTTGCGTTGAGTCAAAGGGAAACAAAAACTTTGGTGACTAGAACCGTAGTGTGTCTTGTTCATGCGTAAGATTAAGGTATTATTTTCTAAACTTGCATTTGTGGTTATTGAGAAATTACAGATTGGTAAAATAATATTATGGTCCAGATTTGAAGTGAAAGATAATCCCTAGGACAGTCAGTTTTTATGGGAGATTTCCTTGTTTTTTCTTTTTTTAAATAAAAATGATATCTTAGTTCTATAGTATTTGGTACAGTGCTATGTCCACAAAAGGTTCTTGGATAGTGAATAGGCCAGAACTTGCTTTAAAATTGGCTTCTGTAGAGCAGTGTTTGGATAGACACCTCTGAGAAGACTAGCACTTTGAGCCAATTTGAGAGAGTTGCTGCTGCTGCTGCTGCTGCTGCTACTGCTGCTACTGCTACTGTTCACCACTGGGATTACAATGTTGCCGTATGCTGTGCAGACCAGTTTATAAAATCCAGAGTGGCTGCACGTAGAACATTTTTTTAAATCACTATTGACCATCTAGGTTTCATAAACACCCTCATACATGCAAACATACACCCACAGACAAATATTTTTAAATCACTTCATGAGTAATTTTTAAAAGTAAGATTAAAAGGGATTGTGTAAAACAACTTTGTTTTAAAATTTTAATAAGAATGTAAGCATGGTGTAACCATCTTTGTATCAAGTAATGTTTGACTCACAAACATGAAAAGCTGAGAGAGTATAGTTACATCCTTGTAGCAATGTAGTATAGTCTAGATACTTGTAAAATATTGGGTGTATGTTCTCCTTCCTGAAATGATTAACTCTATGATAAAATCATTTTTCCTTTCTATGCTTAGAAATATATTTTTTACTCACTGATTCTTAAGTTTGAGAAAATTCACCTAGGATATGTTTTGCTGAAGACTCATCTGAGATTTCACATATGATCGATTTTATCATCTAGACTCTAGAATGTGTCTCTGCATTTGTATTAGTTTCCTAGGACTACCATAACAAGTAATCCAAACTGGGTGACTTAAAACAACAGAAATTACTTCTCTTTCATTTCTGGAGGCCACATATCCAAAATCAAGGTGTCAGATTTCTGATTTCTTCAGAGACTCTAGGTATCCATTTCTTGCTTCTTCCAGCTTCTGGTGGCTGTGGGCATCCCTTGGCTTGTGGCCACGCCACTCCATTCTGTGCCTCCATAGTTATATTGCTTTTTCTTCTCTCTCTAAACTTCCTCTGCCTTTCTCTTAAAAAGATGCATGTGATTACACTTAGGGTCCAACTGGATAATCTGGAATAAACTCCTCTCAAAACCTTTATCTTAATCAGATCTTTTTCCATATAAGGTAATTTTCACTTATTTGTCATAGAAAGTAATATACACAGGTCCCAGGAATTAGGAAGTGAATATCTTTGGGAGGCCATTTTTTAGCCTACCACACTATTCATCTTTTGATTTCTGTAACAGTGGCAAAATGTCTTCCTCTGTCAGTTGTCTCTACTTTGCAAATACTGGATAGGCAGAAAATGAAAACTAAAAACAGGTTACAAAAATGGTGTTTTCAGTCTTCTTTTATACTTTCTGGAGGTGACATGATACTTTGTACAGCACAGTAAAGAAGCTCAACAATGATAAGTTATTGCATCATCCTTTTAGATCGTTTTCTTATTTTAATTTCTTTTTATTACAAAAGGGAGTAATTGATAAGCAATGATGAAATAATTCCTAGGATGATGAAATGGCAAAATGTTTCAAGATACAGGAAATATAAAAATACTGCAATAATCCTATAATATATCTTAGATTTATGAAAGGGTTCTTTGGACCTCTGGTAATTGCAAAATATAATTTATTTTATTCTGTTTTTTTAAATAAGTAAATTTTCTCATTATTTGAAAGACTTAAGAAAAGATAAAAATTATGAAATGCTAATTTATACAAATAGTGAGAACTGCTCAGAAAAGGAACTGAAAAACTAAAAGTGGACCCGTGGAACCCAGTGGTATACTGAGGGTTAATGGTTGAGTTTTTAAACATTTCAGGGGATACCAAAACAAAGAGACAATTTCTAGAATCCTTTAAAAATAACATTCATTAATTCATTCCATCCCCCTTTAAAATAACAAAACAGTTCTATAATTACATTTCCAGTTCACTCTGTCTTACTGTGTTATGTATAATGCTCTTATTATTTTGTTCCAGAATGTCATCATACACTAATTTGGTATTACCCACCTGACCATAGGCTGGTAGTGCAGTTTGTGAAACTAATCAATATTTTAAACATTAAATCACTCTGTAGGAGAATATATATTCGTATTTCTGGCCAGAAGGACTTTAAATAAATAAACAAAATACAAAATCTTCAGTGATGTATCCAGGGTGATAGATCAATGGAAACCAAGGGACCTGTTTGCAAATGTTAATTTCAATTCAGTATTCATGAATCCAGACTGTAAATCTCTACTGATTGACTTTGACTGGCTGAAGGAGACCACAGACTTGCAGAAAAGGGAGGTTTGAGGCAGGGTCAGGGCAGGGTATTCATACACCTATAGAGAATGTCAGAACTCTTGTCTTGTTGCAAGAACATTACATGAACAGGGTATGTTATAAAGTATGGAGATAAGGGAACTAGGTATCCAGTAGAGTTCCTTTAGAACAATTCTTTTAACATAGAGGGTTATTGAAAGATAATGGGTGCTCTCATTTTTACATTTACTATATTTACAGTTAAAAAAAGGAAATAGGATAAATTAACATTATGTAAATGAGTTTTCAAGTATAAATACCAGGTCCCTAAATTTTCCATAATCTTAATTTTAGATTCATGCTTACTAATATATTAACAGTACTTTTTGATTCTGGTGTTCTAAATGAGAAGTTCTGTTTCTTGAGCACCTACCAGGCACAAAACTGGAAGCTTGCCCCATTTATACTGTTTAATCCTCAAAACTCCTATGAGGTATTATTATCATCATTGTTTTACAGGTAGACCAAGACTCAGCTTAAGTAACTGCTCAGAGTCACTGTACTGGAATTTTCAGTTATTGCGTGCCTCTTCCCCAACCCCTTCCAGAGGAACCTGGCTGTGTTTTGGACTCTGGATGCTGACCTGGGGCATACCTAATTAGAATAGTGATGGGCTACCAACTCCAGTACATTTAATCCATAGGCTAAATAGTGGTTCATGGCATGGCCTGACACTAAGAGTTCTGTTTAAACTGAGATGAGCCGGGCAAACCTATGTTCTCCTCTGAGAGTGTGGAATTGGATCACTGAGAGATTGGGTGGAGTGAATTTGATACAGAGTGCAGGTGGTGACCATATTGGCCTGTGAGTATGATAGGAAAGCTGAAATGAGAGAAAATGTGTCGCTTCTAAGCATTGAAAAGAATAGCCTTTGATTCTGATGACATGACTATGAAATTGCCTCGTGTATCCTACAATAAAACCCAATTTTTACCTGAGCTAGTTTGACTGGATATCTGTTATTTGTATCCACAAGAAGCCTTGACCGAAACGGGTGCACATGGTAAATGTCAGGAAGGTTTTGAACCCTGGGTTTTCTAAAATGAAAGCCATTTATTATTTTCACTGTATTTTCTTCCAAGACAGAGAATCCTAAATTAGGAGATATACCTGTTTCTTTTTTGCTATAACTCTTGTACTAGAAGCTACTTATTACACTAAGTTGATGTGGGCACTCATAACAGGTAAAGCAGCATGGCCTTCACAACTGCTAATGGTAATGAAATTAAAGAACTAGTTGGAAATCAATCTTTTTTCTTGCAAGAGAGGAAGGACCCTCTTGTTGCAAAAAGAAAAGCAGCAAATTTTATAGAAAAGGCAAAAGACAATAAATTAAGACACGATAACTCTTCTTTTTGTACTGACCTAATGCAGAAGAAAAAAAGTGAGACTGCAAGGTGACTTCTCCAGTAGAATTGCCCTACTTCACATAAGACTTCACATAAGATTACCTGTCAACAGAGTTTATACATGTGTAACTATGTAAAATTTCCTAGTAAGAGTGTAAGAGGAGTAGTGGAGAGAGTGAGAACAACTTAACCCAAGGATTCTCAACTGGGAGCATTTTTGTCCAATAAGGGACATTTGGCAATGCCTGGGGACACTTTTGGTTGTCATAACTTTTGGGAATTACTGGCAACTAATGGGTAGAAGCCAGTGATGCTGTTTAGCGTCTTGCAGTGCAGGACAGCTTCTCACAACAAATAATTATATGGCCCAAATTGTCAGTAGCACCAAGGTTGAGAAATCCTGCATGTAGCTGTCCTGAGGTTTTCTACTTGATGTTTACTTCTTGCCCTCACCCAGTATCATTTTGCTGAGTGTGCTCTGTTCCATTTATATTCATCTCCCGACCACTGTCCGTATCTTTCTCCATCAGAATTTTTCTTTTTTTCTGATTTATTAATCAAGAGAACAATTTTCCACTTTCTCCATCTCTTGTCTGTCTTCTCATAAATTTAACCAGCTGTGTGCTGAAGCTAGCTTACCCTGGTTCATGTGGATTTTGTGTATCTCTTCCCAGTTCTGCATTCAGTAATATCACGTTGGTGGCTTGAAATTGGACAGGGTGGTAGTAATTATCCCATGGAAATGTAAACGCTACAAATCAGGGCTCCCCATCCTCCCGCCCCAGAACTAGCATACCACTGAATTAACCTTTTAGCCTGACTTCACTCAAAAACAGCTTTGTAAAGAAAACATTTGTGCAGAATAACATGTTTTCATTAGGTGAATTCAAGTAAGGATACTGTGAAAGTTTCAGCAGCCATAGCCTAGTCTGGCCAACATGTAGACAAGTGTTTGTAAAGTAGTAATATCCGTATCTTCATTATATATTTTTTCCCAATTTTGGAGTTGAGTTATTGTTTCTAGATCCTCTTTTGAATATCTTCTTCAATGGAAAACTGATGGACCTATCTTTATACACATCCTTACAGGAAGCGGTTTGACAGGGCTGAAGCAGAGTACATTGCAGCAAAGCTAGATATACAGCGCAAGACTGAGATAAAAGAGCAACTCACTGAACACCTTTGTACGATCATACAGCAAAATGAGCTCCGAAAGGCCAAGAAGTTGGAGGAGTTGATGCAACAACTAGATGTGGAAGCCGATGAAGAGACTTTGGAGCTTGAGGTGGAGGTCGAGAGATTGCTACACGAACAAGAAGTAGAATCAAGGAGACCAGTGGTTCGTTTAGAGAGGCCATTTCAGCCTGCGGAGGAGAGTGTGACATTAGAATGTGCTAAAGAGAACAAAAAGTGTCAAGAACAAGCTGTTTCCCCAAAGGTAGATGAACAGTGTGGAAATTCCAGTAGCATCCCCTTTCTTAGTCCACACTGCCCAAATCAAGAAGGTAATGACATTTCAGCTGCTTTGGCCACATGAAGTTCTGGTATTCTTTTGAGCTAATATGGTATTGAGTAAAGTATACTTTTTGCGGTTAGATCATGCCCTGACCTCCAATAAAAACCTCTTTAAAACAATGCTGATTTTTGAATTCATGATTAGTTTTAGTAAATTAATATGTTTGGCCATTCTAAAATCCAAAATTATGATAACTATATTTCTAGGGGTATGTTTCACCTTGATTTTGGCCCAGTTCTTTCAGTGTTCCGTTTACCCTTTTTACTGAAACTAAGTGACTCAAAAGGATGGAAGAAAAACTACATGGTTGGAGTGTTTTTAGATCAGATAAATATAGAAAAGTAAAATGGAAAATGATACTCAATACCTAGTTAAACTCATTTCACTTCTGGGAGACGTATTAAGACTGGAAGTCCTATTTTATTTAATCAGTATCAGTAAAAAGACAAAAATTACAGTGTGAACAAGAGAAAAACAGGAATAGAAGAAAAAAGTTGCAGGTTGAATTATCTATCTGGATATTACTAGAGTTGTAAAACACAACTTGGAAATTGGAATTTATGTGAAGAACCAGACAACTTAAACCAGCATCACTTTTGTCTTCAATTTGCCTTCCAATGATTTTAGTTTACAACCTGCGTTTTGTTATTTGAAACACACACACAAGTATATATAAACACATGTAATTTTACTATTTTATTGTCTTTCCTTTAATCGATGAATTGATTAAATTTAGACAATTAAAACATTTCTAAAGTGAGGCTGAAAATAATATAGAAAATCTCATTGCTACTTGTGATTATCAAAAAATATGTATTTTCTTTCTAAAGTTATCTATAAATATGTGTTTGATATGTTGGACATGAATTACCCTGTTATGAAGCATTTAAATTGTTAAAATGCTGATTTTCTTATTAGTTTGTTAATTGCCTGTTACTAGTACTTGACAAATACATTGTGCTATATGTAAATGTGTAAATAAATATTGTAATTTTCTCACAAAGTCTGTGAATATCACACTATGATTTATTTATCAGAAATTCCAAAAAGTAAAAATATTACCTTTGAGGACTTTTTTTTTAAAAAAAAAGAATTATTATCAGAGAACATAAGCACAAGTATAAGATTGTATCCATAAAAGTTTCTGAAAAACTTAGGGACATCGTGTTTTTAAATGGGTTTGTTTGAGGGTATTATCTTCTGTTAATATAGATGAGCTTTATATTTTTATATTATGTAATTTGAGTTGAAAGTATAACATTTTACTACTGACTTCTCTAAACAGGAGCATTTCTATAGATAGTTGTGCTTTTATTTATGAAATAAATAAAAGCCAAAAGTTTCATTGTCTAACACACTTCTTTTTCTAAGGAATAAACAAGTTTGATGTACTTATAGTGTCTTTCATTTACCTTAAAAAAATTTCAAACAGTTTAGTATGTATTAAGCATTGTGTGACAATAATGCATCTTGGATCTCCTTGTGGTACATACAGTTATTTACTTTTATTAAGCCTCTGTTAAGGAAAATTCATTATCAGTGAGGTTTTATAATATTGGTTAAATGCAGGCATGTGCAATCTTAATTCTCAGTCTAAACCCTTCAAAGATATATGAAGAAATGAGAACCATGAAAAAAATATAAGTTAGATGAGACCTCAGAGATAATCTAATTTAATCTTTTATTTTTTTGAGATGGAGTCTCACTCTGCCGCCCAGGTTGGAGTGCAGTGGCACGATCTCGGCTCACCGCAACTTCCGCCTCCCAGGTTCAAGCAATTCTTCTGCCTCAGCCTCCCAAGTAACTGGGATTACATGTGCCTGCCACCACACCTGGCTAATTTTTCTATTTTTAGTAGAGACGAGGCTTCACTGTGTTGGCGAGGCTGGTCTCAAACTCCTGACCTCAGGTGATCCTCCTCAGCATCCCAAAATGCTGGGATTACAGGCGTGAGCCCCCTCGCCCAGCCTCGTTTTATTTTATAGTGAAGAATTTGAGAGCCAAAGATTTCAGTAGCAGCTTGGCCAGCTGGCTCATTTGAAATTTAAAGTGCTAGTAAAGTTGCAGTTCCATATTCCAGATGTGTCACTTACATATTTCAGGCTGTGAAGTTCACTGCACTGCATCCCTCCACTTGCAAACTTTGCTCTATAACCCGTTGAGGAAGAGTGTGTGTGTGTGTGTGTGTGAGAGAGGGAGAGGGAGAGAAAAGTGCTTTCAAATGTGGCTGTAAAAGGTCCACTGAACGCATTATTTTGAGAAAATGTTATCTTGCTTGGCTTTCCTAGGGTGGTATCAGAGTGCTCAGGTGATGATATAAGTGACAAAATCATATTGCATCAGTTTTATACAAAGGCAGCTGTATCCCATCTGTGGGAGGAACAAGAGCAAATGAATGAGAAGTGAGGGTTCATTGGTATGAAGACCATATGCACTGGCTTTTCCAGGATCGCCCTGACACAGACATATTTAAAATAAAATACAGTACATTTGAAGGGCTTTGATATATAAATTCACAAATACACAATAATTGTTAATTTCTGTGAAGGAAATTACTGGTTCAAAATTACTGCCATGAGTTTATTGCAGCATTTTATAGAGCTGTCCCTCCTCGGGTTAAACTACTCTCCTTGCTTCCACTTCTCAAATTGTTAGAGCAAAGGTGTATCAGGATTCCTAATGATGTGAAAAGTAACCTAGGGGCCACCTCCTTTGTGTTATCTCACTTGTTCTATTTAAAAGATAATCTTTACCAAATTGTAGTAATTCTCACTTAAAGTATACACTTACTTGGGTAAACTTAAATTCCTGAATAGAAGGGTTTTTATACTTTGATTTTCTATTCCTTTTTTTAGGGCCATTTTTGGGGGGTTTCAGAGAAGCAAAATTTCTTAAAGCACAGTCCTCATTGCACTTAAATAAAAACTTGAGTTTTTCACCTCCGCATAGTTCTGCTGAATTACAGCACTTGCAGGTGGTAAATCTTTGTACTCACTGAGGACAGCTGGTTTCCAAGTCAGATGATAATCTCTTACTGGAATTCCTACAGCATATTTCATTGCTGGATTGGCATTTGAATTATAGAGTAAAAATTCAGCTATAAACTTATCGTTCTTTGTTTGCATTTAGCAACATAGTACTCTCAAGGAACTTATCTAAATATTCAGCAACTTCCTCTTCATGGCATTGGCACAAAATGAACTCAAGTTATTCTGACCCAGGCCATTCCCAGTGACCTTTATAAATGATGTTTTGAGTTTTATATTTCTAAGGAACCAAGTCAGCCTTTTAAAAGGCCCTGATAGATGTAACTCAGTCTGCCAGGCAAGACCTGGGGCCACTCTGGATCAGGGTAATTATACCCTTTCTCAACATAGATCTATCCTAGGCCTGATTTGAACTATTCTCTGGTGGGATGAAGCAGGACACTGTTCTCCAATCTGGCTTTATCTTAATGTCAGGCTATTTGTGCAAGCTTCTAAAGCCAAACAGCTGTCTTGAAAATACAATATCATTTATTTATGCAATTGATCAAACAACTGAGTATAGCTAGCTATAGGGACAGAGCTATGTAAGAGGCATATGATCTCTGCCTTTTGTTCTTCAGAAGCTTATACTTTAATTGAAGCAATAGGATTTACACTCATAAAACAGGTTGATATGAAACAATGTCTTAATGGAAAGCAAACTAAGTGATTAGAACATTGAACATGGATGTATCCTCCAGAAGTCCCAAATTTGTAAAACACTCATAATTTTATTCTATCCAGTTTTGCAATCTATGCATGTGCCTAGGACCTACCATATCTTTCAGTTCGCCTTTAGTACTATGGAGCAACACATATACAACCAAAAGAAAAAACAAAAATATCTATGTTAACACAGTGTATGTAATCCCAGCGCTTTGGGAGGCTGAAGTGGGTGAATGACTTGAGCTCAGGAGGTCAAGACCAGCCTGGACAATGTGGCAAAACCCCATCTCTACCAAAAATACAAAAAATTAGCCAAACATGATGGTGTGTACTTGTGGTCCCGGCTACTTGGGAGGCTGGGGTAGAGGATCAATTGAGCCTGGGAGGCAGAGCTTGCAGTGAGCCAAAATCATGCCACTGCACTCCAGCCTGGGCAACACAGTGAGACCCTGTCAAAAAAAGAAAAAAAAAGACAATATGTGCAGATTTTGAGTTTGAAAAGTGCAGTCCCCAGGACAAGAGTGAATTGGAAAGAGGGAAGGTTTTTGACTGTCACTGATTTAAAATAGGGGACCCATTGGGATTCATCAGTGCAAAACTCCATCAAGTATTGGGAAAAATTACTTTAAGAACAGACCTTTCTGACTGAGGGTTGATGGTATCTCTTTAGATGAAAAACAGCATAAATATTAGCACTCATTACAATTTTTCAGGATGTTGTGGAACCAAGGGGCAGTAAGTATTGCTTAAGTCAGAACAAGATGTAAATGGAACAGACAATGTGAGCTCAAGGATAACTCAACATGGAGGCTTGTTCAAAGATCACATACAAGGGAGGTCTTTCCAAGCCAAATGATTCCATGAGCCTAAAATAGAACCATAATTAAGCAATAAGATATGACAGGGATAACATTTCTTAGTGATTATAGCATGCCTCAAGGGATAAGTCACTAGGCCAAAGGTTCAGCTGAGGAGTGAAATAACCCTGCAATGTATAGTGTCACTGCTGTTAGAGGGAGAATGAGAAGGAAATGAACAATTGGAGTTAGAAGAGTCATTTCATGAGCCATTATTTCAGTTGTTGGGTAATATTACCATGTGTATAGTACATGTGGCCATTAGTTGTATCCAGCATTCTGAAGCTGTGTATTTATGCCAGAGCTTTCACTAAATTTAAAACTGCAGAATTAACTATCTCATATCTGTAACCAAGCAAAAACCAGGCAGTTGAGACACAAACTTGAAAAATCAGTAGCCATAAATATGGAAGTACAGTCTGGTAGAATTATGATTACAGTTGCCTAGCCCTGAAGCATGTTGGGTCATTTCCCATACTGTGGTTCATTCACCTCATGTGCATTTCCCTCAGAAATTACCAGTAGGCATGGCTCCAGTGTCACAGCCAGAAGCATCTCGAACTTTTTAGTCTGAGCTTTTCCTTCCCTACCACTATGCTGTTGGTGGAAGAGAGGGAGGACCCTAGAACTAGTGATCAACTAAACTGCACACTATGGTGGTGCCAGGTGTTTCAACAGGATGAAAAATGAGATGCCCAGTAGCCATAAGATGGAGCAAGAAGTACCCACCTCTGACAGAGACACTGGAAAGCCCTGCAGATAGAAGCAGGTGTCTTATTGCTGTATTCCTCTCCATGTTTCTGTCTGACCACTTCAGAAGATACGAAATGAAGAGGGCAGGGTCTCCTGTGGTCCTACTAGTCTCCCATGGCACAAGACAGGTCTGTATTCTAGACAAAAGTCTAGGCAAACAATGGCTTCTCTTAGCCTAAGTCCTCTTTCAGGGCGCCAGTGCTCTTTCTTTCAAAATATGCTCTTTGGAGAAGATCTGAAGACAGTTACTTGAATCTTGGGGAAATTTTAAGTTAGTAGATCACTTCTCCCAAGAGTGTTTGCATTTTAATGTAATGGAATATTTTAAAGTAATGTATTTTAATTTGTGTAGTATAACTTTTAGCCCCTAGCTAAAGAAATGCCAAGCATCAGAGAGCAGGTGAGAACTGGGGAATGGTGTGCCTGGAGAGGACTTGAGGACATCCTGAAATCATATCCTAGTGCATGAGCTGAGAAATGAGTTCCTGAAGCCTTTGCCTATACCATGATATTCTCTATTTGAGGAAAATTATCCCAACCTGTCCTGTTCCTATTGCTGGTGCAACATGCTGTTAGAGAAGGGAAACCAACTATGCCATTCTAGCCACATATATCTGTTGTTTATGGCTGCATAACAAACCACTGCATAACTTAGTGTCTTGACACAATAACCACTTTTATTTGCTCATGGTTCTGTGGGTCAGCAATTTGGTCTAGATTCAGCTGGAAAGTTCTGCTGATCTTGCTGGGGATCACTCATGTGATTGCAGTAGTCAGGTGGCTTTCCTAGGGCTGGATGATCCAAGGCAGCCTCATTCACATTCTGGCTGTTGGTGATGCCTGTCACCTAGATCTTTTTTTCCATTTAGTCTCTCAGTCTCAAGGAGCTAGCTCAGGCTTCTATTCATGGAGGTCCCAGGGTTCCAAGATGGCAACAGTAGGAGATGCAGGGCTTCTTGAAGTCATATCACATTACTTGCTGCAGTCCACTGATGAAAGCAAGTCATAGGACTGGCCAAGATTCAAGTGGTGAACAAACAGTCTTGACAACTTGATGGGAGGAGTAGGAAAGTCACATTGCAAAGGGGCTTTCATACAGGAATGAGAGGGATTGTTGTGATCTTTGCAAACAATTTACCACAGTCGGCTGCCTTGTTACAATCATTTACATCTATTACAAATACAAAAATGTATTCACCGCCTGCCCAAAAAGTCTCATCCATCCCATTCTGGTTTCAGATGTGGAGTCCAGGATTTCATCATCTAAGCAAGTCCAGATGTGAATGAGGCACCTCAGGTTTTGAACTGCCAACATGACTCCTCTTAGTCTAAAAACTTGTGAACTAAAATGAAAATTTACCTGTCCTCACCACACTTCAATATACAGGGGTGAGGGGAATAGGATAGCTTCAGGAGACAGTCCCTTTTTAAAAGGAAAGGTAGTTGGGCATGGTGGCTCACACTTGTATTACTTGCACTTTGGGAGGCTGAGGCAGAAGAATTACTTGGGGCCATGAATTTGCCTGGGCAACATAGTGAGAACTCATCTCTACAGAAAGTTTTTAAAATAATAAAACTATCCGTGCATAGTGGCACACACGTAGTCCTAGATATTCAAGAGGCTGAAGCAAGAGTATTGCTTGAGCCCATAATTTAAGGTTGCAGTGAGCTATGATTGCACCACTGCACTCCAGCCTGGGCAACAGACTAAGATGCAGTCTGAAAAAATAAAATAGCAACAACAAAAAGAAGAAGAGGAACAGGAAGCAAATGGGAAGCATCCTGAAATCTAGCCTGGGACATATTGTCAGGACTCTCTTTTCTGGAGACAGTGAGTGTGCAATTTGGGTTTAATTCTGCTTTCTGGGAGTGGTTATCTAGTTCTATGTTTTCCACAATTCTTGGCTCTGCACTCTGAGATATCTATTTTTTGTTTTTGTTTTTGTTTTTTCCTCGAGGAATGATCCGTGTTTGCAACTTAGTAGCTTTCTCAGCCAGCTTCCTGACCATAAAAACTTCTGATGGTCCTGAGGCCTCTTTTCATTTTGTAAAGTCTCCTCTTTTAGTTCAAGCAGGTGGTGCTTTGTCAATACAACTATTTTAAAATTTGGTAGATTGTCTTTGAATCTGATATGGTTAGGCATTATGTCTCCATCCAAATCTCATCTTGAATTATAATCCTTATTTTCCCATGTGTCAAGGGAGAGACCAGTTGGCGGTAATTGGATCATGGGGGCAGTTCCTCCCATACCATTCTTGTGACAGTGAGTGAGTTCTCATGAGATCTGATGGTTTTATAAGGGGCTCTTCCCCTTTCACTTGGCACATCTCCTTCCTGCTGCCTTGTGAAGAAGGTGCCTTGCTTCCCCTTTACCTTCTGCCATGATTGTCAGTTTCCTGAGGCCTCCCCAACCATGCTGAATTGTGAGTCAATTAAACCTCTTTCCTTTATAAATTACCCAGTCTTGGTCAGTTCTTTATAGTAGTATGTGAACAGATTATGGCTGGGTACGGTGTCTCACACCTGTAATCCCAGCACTTTGGGAGGCCAAGGCAGGCGGATCACGAGGTCAGGAGTTCGAGACTAGCCTGACCACCATGATGAAACCCCATCTCTACTAAAAATACAAAAATTAGTTGGGCGTGGTGGCACATGCCTGTAATCCCAGCTACTCAGGAGGCTGAGGCAAGGGAATCACTTGAACCCAGGAGACGGAGTTTGCAGTGAACCGAGATTGCGCCACTGCACTCCAACCTGGCCGACAGAGTGAGACTTCATCTTAAATAAAAAAGAAAAGAAAAGAAAAGAAAAGAAAATGGACTAATACAGAGTCTTGGTGGGGTACATTCATAACCCCAAAGACATATTTATTTTAGGCAGCTGTGAAACAATACCTCCACTGTGGACTGAGCTGTGTTCCACCAAAATTCACATGTTGAATCCCTAATCCCCAGTGTGACTGTATTTGGAGATAGGGCCTGTAAGGAGGTAACTAAGTTTAAATGCAGTCATAAGGGCTGGGTGTTGATCTATAGGATTAGTATCCTTATAAAAAGAGACACCAGAGAGCTCACACACACCTCCCCACATGAGGACACAGTGAAAGGGTGGCCATCTGCAAGCCAGGAAGAGGGCCCTCAACAGAAATCAAATTGGCCAGAACCTTGATCTTAGATTTTTCTAGCCTCCAGCACTGGGTGGCTGTGTTGTTTAAGCCACCCAGCCTATGGTATTTTATTATGGTAGCCTAAGCTGACTAATATAGCCACTAAGCTTCTTAGAAGCCCTTTTGTCTGGCTGAGAAGTTCAAGGCATCACCACCTTAAATATTTTTGAGGTCTTAACAAAAGATCTTATAGTCACACCCTTGGTATAATTTACCCTGAGCCTATTTCTTACTTTCACAATCTTCTGGCAGCTGGCAAGGCTAAGGATGAGAAACAGTTTTATTTTCCAACCCAGTAAGTCTTAGCCCTCTCTATTTTCTTTAAATTCTGCTTGCAAACTGAAATATTTTTGTCTGTTTTTGTAGTATCTCTCTCATGGTACCTTATATGCATCTAGAAGCACTCAAATGATCAATATTCCGTCTAGAAATCTCCTTTGCCAGAAATTCATTAGGCACATTTTCTATTTTCTGAGTTATCATGGGCGTTATTTTTTGCCAGTTGTTCCACCATTGGATAATATGGGCTGCCCACTTTCCATCTTTCCGTAAGCAGTTTCCCCACAGCTTTTGCAGCCTCTATCTGCTACCTGGTCCCAAAGCCAAAGACATATGTTTTAGATTTTTATTACAACAGCATCTCAGTTCTAGGTACCACTTCTTCCCCAAAACTCAATGGCTTACATAAAACTATACACCTAAAAAGCATGACTTCACTCTATAAAAACCATGTCTCAGCATGACTTTGAGGAAAAAGAGTTGCTTAAAACAACAACCATCTTATTTTCTCACCATTCTGTGCGTCAGCGAATTGGGCTAGGATCAAATGGGCAGTTCTTTTGTTCTATCCCCACGATCAGAAGCAAATAAAATGGTTGTTGTTTAAAGACATTAAGTCTTGGGTGTTTTTCAATGCAGCAATAAATAACTGACATGCTGGGCGGTCACAGTTGTTCATGCCTATAGTCCCAGCACTTTGGGAGGCCGAGGCAGGCAGATCACCTGAGGTCAGGAGTTCGAGACCAGCCTGGCCAACATGGTGAAACCCTGTCTCTACTAAAAACACAAAAAATTTAGCCAAGTGTGGTGGTGTGCCTCTGTAATCCCAGCTACTCAGAAGGCTGAGACACAAGAATTTCTTAAGCCCTAGAGGCGGAGGTTGCAGTAAACCCAGATTGTGCCACTGCACTCCAGCCTGGGTGACAGAGAGAGACTCTGACTCAAAAAAAAAATTAAAAGAAAAAAAAAAACTGATATGTGGGTTGAATCAGGAACTCCAGCAAGTTCTTTCAGGCAGTGAAATATAGGCTGACCCAAAAGGGAGGCCAGCCATCCTTAGAGTGATTAGCAGGAACTCTGCCCCGTAGAGGTGTGTGCCATATCTAAATGATGTCTAAACTATCTAATCAGAGTCTCCATTTGGGGAAGTATTCAGTGCAAAGAGTAGAGAGCTGTGGTCTAACATGCTCAGATTGCTACCCGGAGGGTATCCAAGCTGCTTTCCCAGAATGACTCAAGGTCCTTGGTGTGTCTCAGGTTTGGTTGTTGGTTGTTATCTTTCCAGGCTTGCATCCTTTAAGCTGTAGATGGTACCACTGGTACCCAGTACTCAGTACATTCCCATGTGGATTACATCTTCATTATCCCTTAGACCAGACTGCAGGATTCTTCTAGGTCTGGGTCTCTCTCAGCCACTTCTACACTCATCTCAAGGTCCCAGAAAATAATAGGCTCACCTCCCTTACCACTCTGAGATTACAGAAAACTCTCTGAGGAAACCCTAGACGCTTCTGCTCTAGATGTACCAGGCAGCTCCTCTGATCCAATGCTGAGTATAGAGGATTTCTCTGAGGTTTGCCATCTCCTAGATTCCAACAAGGAAATAAGCCACAGGTCTCCTGATTCTCAGAACCTGAAAAACCCACACACAGGCCAGGGCTCAGCAAGGGGAGGGGCAGCAGAAGAGTGCAGGAGCCCCTTCCCAGGAACTCAGCGGCATCTAACCATCTTGCTTTGCCTTAGAATCGCCTCTTGTATCCCAGCCAGGGGAATTTTTATCATACGAGGGCAGGGGAAAAAAAATTGGCTCAAATTAATCAAATCTTCTTCTTTCAAATCTTTTCTGTCTGAAGCCTGAAGCTCAGCTTTTTAAACTTGAAAGCCAAGAATTTGTCTCTTTTGTTCTCTGGTTCTGCTGTGACCACCCTCCCTTGAGGCAAGGAATGACTCATGGTCTAGCTGCCGGGATGGGGGAGGGTCAGGGGTAACAGGAAATCACGGGGAAAACACATTGGTTAATACATCAAAATATTATCCTATTACACTAGGATTTCTATTCTCTTTTTTATTCTCTGTAAAATTGAGATGAACTCGTCTTCCTCCTTTCTTACAAAGCCTTCCACATTAGATAGGGTTCTTTGGGATGTGAGTAATAGAAATCAACTCATTTTTGCCCACCGCTTCCCTCAGAGAAAATATAATGCAGGTGCTAGAAGGAGCGGGAAGGACTGGAGTCTAAGACAGAAATGTGATCATGCTTCATGAAAGCACCAAAGCTGTGGATTTCTATCAGAACCATGCTTCCTCTGGTTTCTGTTCTTTGCGTGTTGGCTTTGTTCATTCTCTTCATGGCTTTTCTCTTCCCCTCTGCAGACAGGGCCTAAATTTATGCTCCTCCTCCTGCCATGCTGAGACTGAAATCTCTTGTTCTGATATTTGGATTCTAATGGATCTTCTGATTGGGCCAACAGGGTCAATAATCAATTAACTGTAGCTGAGAGACCCCTTGAAGGGAAGGATAGGATCTCATTTTATAAAATGGCTATGAAGTACCCACCACTGATGGAGGAAAGAAAAAGTGGAGGCTGGGCAGACAATCCCTTCAATATTCAGCTTTCCATTGCCTGGGTAGAAGTGATTTCATATTTATTGAACTATCCTGGCAGCTTATCTATACATACCACATTTTATACTGCTTTTTATACTGCTTATTTTGTAGCCATTTATGGATATATCTCTACCTTGTAGCAGACCACCAGTAAATAGTGTGCAAGGACTTAGTTCCCTTTCTCCACAAAGGCAAACACAGTGCCCTGCACACAATAGACATTCAAAAGCGTGCATTGAATGATCAAATGAATCAATGAATGGGAAGGAAGAGTTAACAAACCCAAACAACTGATGGGCACTATGAAAGGGGAAACACAAGGCATTTTCATGACAGGTGTAATTTTGAAAAAAAAAAATCCAAATAAGTTCGATTATGCAGCGTACTAAGGCTTTTCTCTTGGCAAGGAAACAGTTAAGAGGTTTTGCACTGTGTTCATGGACTTCTGACATGATATAAAACACTACAATTTTGGCTTTCCCATTTTAGCTGACATAGTTTAAGTTGATGAATATTTTGATTTGTGCCAGTCTCAGGCAGTTTTAAATGCTATCCCTGCAGGAGTCAAGAAGTCCAGTCATAATCATAACAATATGCTTGTCAGTCAAAAGCACCGGAAGACTGTTTAGGTGCAAAGAGAGCGTTTTCCCCTGAAAGGAAACAGGGCAATTGAAATCACCTACTTTTCAAGGTATTGAAGTCAAAACTGTTACCAGCTTCATGGTGTGAAAATCCAGGTCTGTGCACCCCCTTGGTCAGACTCCAGTATGTCCTTAGGCTATCCAGTCAAAAAAAGTTACAGTCTAAAGTTCAGAAGAAATTAGACTAAAGGAAAAGTGTAGCGATCAAGGTTGATTCCCCATCATTATTTGCAGGTCACTATTTCAGCAAGGAATGTATAATGAATTCTCTTCCATCTTTGCAGTCAAAGCACCTTGGGATAAATTTGCAGAGCCAACTAAATCAGAGCATTCATGCAATTACATAGGATCTGGGCAGAAGAAAGCGATTTTATTTTTCCTGAACAGACCAAGCAAATAATACTTGAAGAGTTGACCTAAAGGTTATACCACAGGAACTGTTTGCACTATAGCAGGCAAAATTTAAAAATCCACATAGAACTGGGTTCATTAGAAAAAGGAGAAAAGCCAGAAACCAAATCAGTGTGGGAGAGAGATAGAAAGAAAGAAAGAGAAGAGAATAAGGAAGGAAGGAAGGAAAGAAGAGAGAGAAAGAAAAGAAAGAAGGAGAAGAAAGAAAGAAAGAGGAAGAAAGAGAGAGAGAAAGAAAAAGAAAAAGAAAAGAGAGAAAGAAAGAAAATGTAAGAAAGGAAGAAAGAGAGAAAAAGAAAAGGTAGAGAAAGAAGGAAAGGAAGGAAGGAACAAGTCAGAGCAAAGGATTTCAAAACTGGAGTCTGACCAAAATTATTCAGATCTTCGAGTATGTTGATGTCAGGACCTTCTTTTTTCAATGTTAGTGTGACTTTAATAATTCCAGCTGCTCAACAAATTTACTCAGCAACTTTACCCCACCAGAAGAAAATTAAAACACAGATCCGGTGTGTCCCTTCAAATTTTATTGCATTGATAGCAGTTCTTTTTGCATGGAAATGCACTAGTTAAATTGAAAGTTACTATAATAGAAAGTACACCTTTCACCCCCAAAGAATTCCATACACCCCATGCTGATATCAAAAGAATCTCCTCATGGGAAAGTACAATGTGGAAAGCAGAGAGTAACAAAAATCTGGTGTTCAGAGTCCACTGGGAGCCTTAGAAAAATATGAAACAATGACTTCATGTAGTAGATAAATTTCTCACATTCTTCAACCCGTTTTATTGGCTTCATACTCATGTATCCAGTTGTATGAACAGTAAGCCAGCCCAAAAAAGAATCTGATCGATATTAAAGAATATATCCAGCATGAAAATTTAATAATATGCTGGTCCTTTGTCCATAAATTTACAAATGTTTTTATTAGTTATTTTTGAAGTCATCTAAAAATATGTCCAAGATTATCCTCTTTCACAAATAAGTAAATGATAACTTTGAAAGAGGAACATCTTTTAGTAGTAATAAAGCAGTAGGACATTTACTGTCGTAATGTCTAAGTCCCATCTTCCACCTTATCTACTGCCCCAGGATGCCGTACAAACCCTAGTGTTTAAGACACACCACAATTTGTCCCAGACCCTTCTCTCTGTCTCCCTATTCTCCCCTGTGAGACCATGTCTTTTCATTTAAGCTATTTCTACTCATTGTTCCTAAATGAGCCATGGACATACCTGTCTGTGCACCTTTGTATGCCCTGTTTTATCTCTTCTCTTGCCAAAGCTCCATCTATCCTTCAGACTCAGGGCCTCCAAGAAATTCTCCTGGGCTACCTCAGCCCTTTGCCAGGCATCACTTATCTGGATTCTTCTCAACTGGCAATTACCCTACTCTGTCTTGCCCTATAGGTATCTCTTAGGATTTCATTAATCTCTAACGACCATGTGGTATAATAGAAAGCATGTAGGCTTTAAAGTCAGGCAGATTTAGCTTGAAATCCAGGCTCTCTCCCTAACAAACTGGTAATTTAACCTATCTGCAGTTTTGTTTTCTCATGTTTAAACTGAGAATAATAATAACTAGTTTAGAGAGTTCTTGGGAGTATCAAATAAAGTTACGTAAAAAAATGCCTAGGGTTTATATTACAAAGTAAGTCGGTCAGGTTTTGTCTGTTGTGTTCACTGCTGTATCTTTGGCACCTATAAGAGTTCCTAGCACATAGTAGATACTCAATGTATGCTTACTGAAAGGATTAGTGACTATTTGATACTCAATAAACATTGGTTCTCTTCTCTTTTTTCCCCATCCACTAGCTTGTAATTCTTTGCAGGACAGGCCTTATGCATACATCTCTTGGCATTTCACTGTGAGAAGATTTGATGAATGGGTTTCTCATGAGTCCTTGGTCTTCCTACTTACTAGATAATTCTCAATGGCATAGAAAGATCCATTTATCATACATATGAGCTGACCCATTTGTCTATGAACCTCAATTGCTACTCCCCACTGATATAAGTAGTAGCAGAGTAAAAATAATAATAATCTTAGGAAAAACAAGGAGTGAAATAAGGCATTTTAAAAATATGAAATATTTATTAACTTTTCCACTGGGCTAGCAGGGTGAATATACTATAAAACCCAAAAAGAAAAGTCAAAAGATCAATAATAAAGGTATTGAAGAAGAAGAAAAAAAAGATGGTAAGGAGGGAGGGAGGAATAGAAGAAGGAAAGAAGGAAGAGGGAGGCAGAGAGGGAAGGACAGAAAAAGGGAAAGAGAGAAAAAAATAAGAAAAAAAGAGAAGGAAACAAAGTCATAAACATATTGCTGTTGCCTCAGGTTGCATGTCATGTTTGTTCCCAGGCCTCTCGTGACCATTCTGGCTCAGGCTGTGAACAGCCTCAGAGGAGTCTGAAATCCCAAAAGGATAGTGATATTTAAAGTCAGTAATCTTCTAACAGAATCTCTCTCAGAGACTATGCCAAGCCTCCATACCATCAGCATTTTCTCTCTGTGTATATACAAATAAGAAACTAGATCTGAGAGCCTAAAAGATCCCTTTTTGATTTGAATCCAAGAACTTCTCCAGATTTTTAAAAATTGAGTTCTCCAAAGAAGAGGCTGTGATGTCGTGCACCAGAGAGACAGTCAAGAGCAGCTAGGTCAGGCTTTCCGTTGGCATAATGGAAACCATGTGTCCTGTACCATTATGGATTTCTAATGCTCCATTGAGGTGGGTATCTGTTGCTTCGAAGAAAAAAAAGCCATTTCCACCCCCATTTCTCCTGATTTATGCTCCAGCCGCAGAAGGCCCAGACAAGTTGGAAAAGATTTGGTAACTGGAGAAGTGACAGGGGGTGAGAAAGTATATTTTGTCAAAAACTACACACTTGACTCTCACTTTAAATCCTTGCCTTGGGCAATGTGTGAGTTACAGAGTTTAAATCGTGTTTTTAGTTTAAGTCAGATTGAGGGTGAAAGACTACACAGCTCTATGAATTAGGACTGGATTGTTTTGGTAAAAACATTTTCTAGGTTGGTCAAACATAAATCAGTCCTAATGAGACACCTGTGATTATAGGCAGGTCTAATGCTCCTCACTGCTCTCCGCCCATTCTCATTCCTCTCCTATTTGCCTTTATTTTTTCCTAAACAGAAAATCAGAAAGCAATGAGAATTAAAAAAAAAAAAAAAAAAAAAAAAAAAAAAAAAAGCATGTTGTACTCAGCCCAAAAGAGATTAGAAGAGTCCAGAATGACATAAGGGCAGAGCACAGGACATAGGTGACTGAATGAGTCTTAACAAAGAAGCCAGGTCCAGGAAGAATCAGATGGTGGACACAGAAGAGCTCTTCATCAAACAACAGTGAATGGAAGTCCTAGATTTCAGTGTAATGTCCAAGAATTTGCATCATCTGTCACCTGGCAGCTGGCATTCCACCCCTCCCTCCAGGGGGCCTCCTTGACTACACACACAGGCTGCTTACCTGGAAGAGTCTCATCTTTCTTACTCTTTGGCCTACAAATCTTTGTTCAGGAGGTTCTAGTCTCTCATTTTTCAGGTGACTCTTGTCTATCTGTGGAAAAACTTCATAGTTGTTTTCTTATTAAACCTTGGGTTTTAATGTTAGTTCTTCAGCGTTATATTATTCTTTATTGCTATATCATGAAAAATGGTTTTAACTTTGAATCACTGCTCTATTTCCATTAGCAAATGCCTTCCTTCTTCAAGTCCTATTAGAAACAGAACAACACTGAAAAAGACACCAGGATTATTTTGCCCCTTTGCATACCTTGTTAACTGCTCAAATAGACTTGAAACCTTTTGTCCACCAAATCCCATGGCCTTGGGAAAAAGCAGTGTGTATGGCTCTTTCTAGTCTTTTATCTACATTTTAAAACTAGATTGGTAGGGGCAAGATGGCTGAATATGAACAGCTCTGGTCTGCAGCTCCCAGCGAGACCAATGCAGAAGGTGGGTGATTTCTGCATTTCCAACTGAGGTACATGGTTCATCTCACAGGGACTGGTTAGAGAGTAGGTGCAGCCCATGGAGGGCGAGCAGAAACACAGTGGGGCATCACCTCACCTGGGAAGTGCAAGGGGTCAGGGAAATCCCTCCCCTGGCCAAGGGAAGCCACAAGAGACTGTGCCTTGAGGGACTGTGCTATCCTGCCCAGATACTACGCTTTTCCCAAGGTCTTTGCAACCCACAGACCAGGAGATTCCCTCAGGTGCCTACACCACAAGGGCCCTGGATTTCAAGCACAAAACTGGGCAACCGTTTGGGCAGACACCGAGTTAGTTGCAGGAATATTTTTTTGTACCCCAGTGGTGCCTGGAACGCCAGCAAGATAGAAACATTCACTCCCCTGGAAAGGGGGCTGAAGCCAGGGAGCCAAGCGGTCTTGCTCAGTGGATACCAACCCCATGGAGCCCAGCAAGCTAAGATCCACTGGCTTGAAATTCTTGCTGCCAGCACAGCAGTCTAAAATTGACCTGGGATGCTTGAGCTTGGTGGGGGCAGGGGCGTCTGCCATTACTGAGGCTTAAGTATGAAGGTTTTCCACTCACAGTGTAAACAAAGCCACCAGGAAGTTAGGACCAGGTGGAGTCCACCACAGTGCTGCAAAGCTGCTGTAGCCAGACTGCCTCTCTAGATTCCTCCTCTCTGGGCAGGGTGTCTCTGAAAGGCAACAGACCCAGTCAGAGGAATGTGGATAAAACTCCCATCTCCTTGGGACAGAGCACCAGGGGGAAGGGGCGGCTGTGGGCGCAGCTTCAGCAGACTTAAATGTTCCTGACTGCTGGCTCTGAAGAGAGCATCACAGATCTCCCAGCACAGCGCATGAGCTCTGATAAGGTACAGACTGCCTCCTCAAGTTGGTCCCTGACCCCTATGCCTCCTGACGGGGAGACAACTCCTGGAAGGGGTTGACAGACACTTCATATAGGAGAGCTCCAGCTGGCATTTGGCAGGTGCCCCTCTGGGATGAAGCTTCTAGAGGAAGGAGCAGGCAGCAATATTTGCTGTTCTGCAGCTTCTAGTGGTGATACCCAGGCAAACGGGGTCAGGAGTGGACCCCCAGCAAACTCCAGCAGAACTGCAGAAGAGGGGCCTGACTGTTAGAAGGAAAACTAACAAACAGAAAGCAATAGTATCAACATCAACAAAAAGGATGACCATGCAAAAACTCCATCCGAAGGTAACCAACAGCAAAGAACAAAGGTAGATAAATCCACAAAGATGAGAAATAAGCAGTGCAAAAAGGCTGAAAATCCCAAAAACCAGTGCCTCTTCCCCTCCAAAGGATCAAAATTCCTCACCAGCAAGGGAACAAAACTGGACGGAAAATGAATTTGACAAACGGACAGAAGTAGTCTTCAGAAGGTGGGTAATAACAAATTCCACTGAGTTAAAGGAGCATGTTCTAACCCAATGCAAGGAAGCTAAGAACCTTGATAAAAGGCTAGATGAATTGCTAACTAGAATAACCAGTTTAGAGAAGAATATAAATGACCTGATGGACCTGAAGAACACAGCATGAGAACTTCATGAAGCATACACAAGTATCAATAGCTGAACTGATCAGGTGGAAGAAAGGATATCAGAGATTGAAGATCAATTTAATAAATAAAGCATGAAGACAAGGATAGAGAAAAAAGAAATAAAGGAACAAGCAAAGCCTGAAAGAAATATAAGACTATTTGAAAAGACCAAACCTACCTTTGATTGGTGTACCTGAAAGAAAAGGTGAGAATGGAACCAAGTTGGAAAACACACTTCAGGATATTATCCAGGAGAACTTCCCCAACATACCAAGACAGGCCAAAATTGAAATTCAGGAAATACAGAGAACACCACAAGATACTCCTTGAGAAGAGCAACACCAAGACACATAATCAGATTCAACAAGGTTGAAATGAAAAAAAAAAAATGTTAAGGATAGCCACATACAAAGGTCGGGTTGCCCACAAAGGGAAGCCCATCAGACTAACAGCAGATCTCTCTGCAGAAACCCTGCAAGACAGATGAGAGTGGAGGCCAATAGTCAACATTCTTAAAGAAAAGAATTTTCAACCAAGAATTTCATATGCAGCCAAACTAAGCTTCATAAGGGAAGGACAAATAAAATCCTTTACAGACAAGCAAACGCAAATGCTGAGGGATTTTCTCACCACCAGGCCTACCTCACAAAAGCTCCTGAAGGAAGCACTAAATATGGAAAGGAAAAACTGGTACCAGCCACTGCAAAAACAAACCAAAATGTAAAGACCATTGACACTATGAAGAAACTGCATCAACTAATGGGCAAAATAACCAGCTAGCATCATAATGACAGGATCAAATTCACACATAACAATATTAACCTTAAATGTAAATGAGCTAAATGCCCCAATTAAAAGACACAGACTAGCAAATTGGATAAACAACCAAGACCCATTGGTGTGCTGTATTCAGGAGACCAATCTCATGTGCAAAGACACACATAGGCTCAAAATAAAGAGATGGAAGAATATTTACCAAGCAAATGGAAAGCAAAAAAAAGCAGGGGTTGCAATCCTAATCTCTGATAAATAGACTTTAAACCAACAAAGATCAAAAAACATGAAGAAAGGCATTACATTATGGTAAAGGGATCAGTGCAACAAGAAGTGCTAACCATCCTAAATATATATGCACCCAATACAGGAGCACCAAGATTCATAAAGCAAGTTCTTAAGAGACCTACAAAGAGATTTAGACTCCCACACAATAATAGTGGGAGACTTTAACACCTCACTGTCAATATTAGACAGATCAAGAAGACAGAAAATTAACAAGGATATTCAGGAGTTGAACTCAGCTCTCAAACAAGTGGACCTAATAGACATCTACAGAACTCTCTACCCCAAATCAACAAAATATACACTCTTCTCAGCACAACATACCACTTATTCCAACATTGACCACATAATTGGAAGTAAAACACTCCTCAGCAAATGCAAAAAACAAACAAACAAAAAACAACAGAAAACAGAAATCATAACAAACAGTCTCTCAGACCACAGTGCCATCAAATTAGAACTCAGGATTAAGAAACTCACTCAAAACCACACAACTACATGGAAACTGAACAACCTGCTCCTGAATGACTACTGGGTAAATAACGAAATTAAGGCAGAAAGAAATAAGTTCTTTGAAACCAATGAAAACAAAGACACAACATACCAGAATCTCTGGGATACAGCTAAAGCAGTGTTTAGAGGGAAATTTATAGCACTAAATGCCCACAGGAGAAAGTGGGAAAGATCTAAAATTGACTCCCTAACATCACAATTAAAAGAACTAGAGAAGCAAGAGCAAACACATTCAAAAGCTAACATAAGACAAGAAATAACTAAGATCAGAGCAGAACTGAAGGAGATAGAGACACGAAAAACCCTTCAAAAAATCACTGAATCCAGGAGCTGGTTTTTTGAAAAGATTAACAAAATAGATAGACCACTTGCCAGACTAATAAAGAGAAAAGAAAGAGGAATCAAATAGACACAATAAAAAATGATAAAGGGGATATCACCACTGATCCCACAGAAATACAAACTACCCTCAGAGAATACCATAAACACCTCTATGCAAATAAACTAGAAAATCTAGAAGAAATGGATAAATTCCTGGACTTACAGACCCTCCCAAGACTAAACCAGGAAGAAGTCGAATCCCTGAATAGACCAATAACAAGTTCTGAAATTGAGGCAGTAATTATTTTTGGTTGGTTGGCCTACCAACCAAAACAATCCCAGGACCAGATGGATTCACAACCAAAGTCTACCATAGGTACAAAGAGGAGCTAGTACCATTCCTTCTGAAACTACTCCAAACAATAGAAAAAGAGGGAATCCTCCCTAACTCATTTTATGAGGCCAGCGTCATCCTGATATCAAAGCCTGGCAGAGACACAACAAAAAAAGAAAATTTCAGGTCAATATCCCTGATGAACATTGATGCGAAAATCCTCAATAAAATACTGGCAAGCCGAATCCAGCAGCCTATTATAAAGCTTATCCACCATGATCAAGTCAGCTTCATCTCTGGGATGCAAGGCTGGTTCAACATATGCAAATCAATGAATGTAATCCATCACATAAATCGAACAAATGACAAAAACCACATGATTATCTCAATAGGTGCAGAAAAGGCCTCGATAAAAGTCAACACTCCTTCATGCTAAAAACACGCCATAAACTAGGTACTGATGGAACATATCTCAAAATAATAAGAGCTTTTTATGACAAACTCACACCCAATATTATACTGAATGGGTAAAAGCTGGAAGCATTCCCTTTGACAACTGGCACAAGACAAGGATGCCCTCTCTCACCACTCCTATTCAACATAGTATTGGAAGTTCTGGCCAGGGCCATCAGGCAAGAGAAAGAACTAAAGAGTATTCAGATAGGAAGAGAGGAAGTCAAATATCTCTGTTTGCAGGTGACATGATTATATATTTAGAAAACCCCATCTTCTCAGCCCAAAAACTCCTTGAGCTGATAAGCAACTTCAGCAAAGTCTCAGGACACAAAATCATTGTACAAAAATCACAAGCATTCCTGTACACCAACAGTAGACAAACAGACAGTCATATCATGAGCAAACTCCCATTCACAATTGCTACAAAGAGAATAACATACCTAGAAATACAACTTACAAGGGATGTAAAGGATTCCTTCGAGGAGAACTGCAAACCACTGCTCAAGGAAATAAGACGGGACACAAACAAATGGAAAAACATTCCATGCTTATGGATAGGAAGGATCAATATTGTGAAAATGGCCATACTGCCCAAAGTAATTTATAGATTCAGTGATATCCCCATCAAGCTACCATTGACTTTATTCCCAAAATTAGAAAAAACTACTTTAAATTTTATACAGAACAAAATACAGCCCGTATAGCCAAGGCAATCCTAAGCAAAAAGAACAAAGCTGGGGGCATCATGCTACCTGACTTCAAACTATGCTACAAGGCTACAGTAACCAAAACAGCATGTTACTGGCACCAAAACAGATATACAGACCAATGGAACAGAACAGAAGCCTCAGAAATAACACCACACATCTACAGCCATCTGATCTTTGACAAACCTGACAAAAACAAGCAATGGGGAAAGGATTCGCTATTTAACAAATGGTGTTGGGAAAACTGGCTAGCCATATGCAGAAAACTGAAACTGGACCCCTTGCTTACACCTTATACAAAAATTAACTCAAGATGGATTAAAGATTTAAATATAAGACCTAAAAGCATAAAAACCCTAGAAGAAAATCTAGGCAATACCATTCAGGACATAGGCATGGGCAAAGACTTCATGACTGAAACACCAAAAGCAATGGCAACAAAAGCCAAAAATGACAAATGGGATCCAATTAAACTAAAGAGCTTCTGCACAGCAAAAGAAACTATCATCAGAGTGAACAGGCAACCTACAGAATGGGAGAAAATTTTTGCAATCTATCCATCTGACAAAGGGCTAATATCCAGAATCTGCAAGGAACTTCAACAAATTTACAAGAAAAAAAACAAACAACCCCATCAAAAATTGGGTGAAGGATTTGAACAGACAATTTTCAAAAGAAGACATTTATGCAGCCAACAAACATGAAAAAATGCTCATCACTTTTCATTAGAGAAATGTAAATCAAAACAGCAATGAGATACCATCTCATGCCAGTTAGAATGGTGATCATTAAAAAGTCAGGAAACAACAGATGCTGGAGAGGATGTGGAGTAACAGGAACACTTTTACACTGTTGGTAGGATTGTAAATTAGTTCAACCATTGTGGAAGACAGTGTGGCAATTCCTCAAGGATCTAGAACAAGAAATACCATTTGACCCTGCAATCCCTTTGCTGGGTGTATACCAAAAGGATTATAAATCATTCTACCATAAAGACACATGCACATGTATGTTTATTGCAGCACTATTCACAATAGCAAAGACTTGGAACCAACCCAAATGCCCATCAGTGTTAGACTGAATAAAGAAAATGTGGCACATATATACCATGGAATACTATGCAGCCATAAAATGAGTTCATGTTCTTTGCAGGGACATGGATGAAGCTGGAAACAATCATTCTCAGCAAACTAACACAGGAACAGAAAACCAAACACTGCATATTCTCACTGATAAGTGGGAGTTGAACAATGAGAACATATGGGCACAGGGAGGGGAATATCATACACTGGGGCCTGTTGGGGGTGGGGGGCAAGGGGAGGGATAGCATTAGGAGAAATACCTAATGTAGATGATGGGTTGATGGGTGCAGCAAACCACCGTGGCACATGTATATCTATATAGCAAACCTGCATGTTCTGCAGATGTATCACAGAACTTAAAGTACAATAATAAAAAAAAAAACTAGATTTAAATTGTCTGCTTTTATTATGTTCTCTGCCATTTGTAAATATGCTTTTTCTTTCTTCTTTTTTTTTTAACCAGTATTACCTTCTTACTTTTATTGTTTATCACTCACCACAGGTAATTCCCTTCTTCAGTTGACTTACACTATTTTAATATCCCATATCAACTACTGCTTGGGTTAGTTACTGAATTCCAGGATCTGATGGAAAACAATGATCTTGCTTGGGAGCATCATGTGATCAGGGACTGCTAATTGTTTGAAAATGTTTGGGTTCTCCTGGGTCTCATCACAGTTGGAAAACAGATTATGTCCTCATCTTTAGGGAGTTGATTTAGTTTGCATTGTGTATTTTATATAATGCATCAAAGTGTCCATTTCTTTTAGTAAATAAATGACACATTTGAGCTGAAATCTTTCACAAATATCTATTTAAAATAACATTTAAAACCAAACTTGTATAAAGTATTCAAATTCTGTATCTGGCAACACTGTGACATCAACCCTAACAGGCAGAATTGGCTATATTTTAAAATGAAGAACAGAGGTTCAGAAAGATGAAGTAACCTGTCAAAGTTCATATAAGTCTTATGTTGGGTACTCAGGAATTGGGCCATTTTTTGTCTGGTTCTAATGCCTAGTTACCTCCTAAATAGATTGTTAAGTGAATAATAATAACACAGGCCCAGTGCAGTGGCTTATGCCTCTAAATCTCAATGCTTTGAGAGCCCAAGTCAGAAGGATTGCTTGCGCCCAGGAGTTCAAGGCTGCAATGAGCTATGATCACACCACTGCACTCCAGCCTCAGCAGCAGAGAAAGACCCCATCTCTAAAATAACAACAATAACAACAATAGCAAATGATTGCCATATAAAACTTCCAAGTTCTCAAGTTCTGATTTCACTGAATATTCCTGAACACGAGTCAAGTCTGGCAAAGAATTATTATTATTTCCATTTTATAGTTGAAGAGATGGAAGATCAAAAGGTTCAGAAATTTGTCAAAGACTCTAGTCTTCTGATTCCTACTTCAGCACTTTTCTTCTAGTACATCCTATCATCTCCTGAGGCTTTCTTCTCAGCACTGCCTTTGCATCTTTCCCTACTTCTGACTGTGGTGTTTGTTAGCCACCCAGAATGGAAGATGAAGATGGTTCCGGAACAATCACATGGATGATGACAGAAATAATGCCCCGTTATACACACAAGAAGGCTGTGTGTATTTGTAAAATTCAAACTAAATTTTAGTTTTTCTGTGACAAAAATTATATATGTTTATTGTGTACACCATTTGTTTTGAAATAGGCATACATTGTGGAATGGCTAAGTAGAGCTAATGAACATGTGCAATACTTCACATACTTTTTGTGTGGTAAAAACACTTAAAATCTACTCTGTTAGTAACTTTCAAGAATATATTTGTTATTTAATCACCAAGTAGTACAAAAGGTCTCTCGAACTTATTTCTCTTATTTAACAAAAATTTTGTATCCTCTGATCAACAGCAACAACTCCATCATACCAACTCAACCCCAGACCCTAGTAATTGCTATCTGCTTCTATGAATTCAACTTTTTAAAATTCCACAAATAAATGAGCTCATATGGCATTTGTCTTTCTGTGCCTAGCTTATCACTTAACATAACGTCCTCTAGGTTCATCCATGTTGTTGCAAATCACAGGATTTCCTTCTGTTTTTTAAGGTTTTCTATTATGTATAACTACCACATGTTTATATCCATCCATCCACTGATAGATACTTAGGTTGATTCCTCTATCTTGGCTATTTTGAATAATGCTGAGTACAGATACTTCATCAACATACTGATTTCATTTTCTTTGGCTAAATACCTAGTAGTGGGATTGGTGGATCATACAGTAGTTCTATTTTTAATTTTTGAGAAACCTCTGTACTGTTTTCCATAATCGCTGTACTAGTTTACATTCCCACCAACAATGATCAAGGGTTCCATTTTCTCCACATCCTCACAAGCATTTGTTGTCTTTCATCTTTTTTATAATAGCTATTCTAACAGGAGTGAGATATCTTATTGTGGTTTTAATTTGCATTTCCCTGATGATCAGTGATGTTGAGCTTTTTTTTTTTTAATTTTTTTGAGATGGAGTCTCACTCTGTCGCCCAGGTTGGAGTGCAGTGGCATGATCTCGGCTCACTGCAAGCTCTGCCTCCTGGGTTCACACCATTCTCCTGCCTCAGTCTCCCAAGTAGCTGGGACTACAGGTGCCTGCCACCATGCCTGGCTAATTTTTTGCATTTTTAATAGAGACGGGGTTTCACTGTGTTAGCCAGGATGGTCTTGATCTCCTGACCTCGTGATCCAACCACCTTGGCCTCCCAAAGTGCCGGGATTACAGGCGTGAGCCACCGCAGCTGGCCAAGCATTTAAAAAAAATATATCTGTTGGACATTTTATGTCTTCTTTTGAGAAATGTCTATTCAGTTCATTTGCCCGTTTTTTAAGTCAGGTTATTTGTTTTCTTGCTTTTAAGTTGTTTGAGTTCCTTATGTATACTGGATGTTCACCCCTTATGAATATATGGTTTTCAAATATTTTCTTCCATTCCTCATTACTTTCATGATGATGAATTGT
Source organism: Gorilla gorilla gorilla (assembly GCF_029281585.2). Taxonomy (NCBI): domain Eukaryota; kingdom Metazoa; phylum Chordata; class Mammalia; order Primates; family Hominidae; genus Gorilla; species Gorilla gorilla. The sequence continues at coordinate 86,184,214 of NC_073224.2, read as the reverse complement.
GTTCACATGATGATACATTGTTTCTACTGCATGATAATACCCATGGCCTCTATTTTGCCTGATTAACTGAGATGTACTCTTTGGGGTAAATAAACAACAAGAAATAAACATTAGGCCTCAAAAGTATGTGCTTCACATAGCTTAGTGTGTAGCCTTAGAATAAAGCCTATTTAGGATTTTTCATAATAGGAGGTTGTTTCAAGAGATTTAATCCTCTAGAGTGAACTCTTTTGACAAATTTCATTCTTCAAACAATCATTTCTTGAATATCTACCATGTGACAAGTACTATAATATTGGAGACACATCAATGAAAATCAACAAATTGTGATCCTTTGGTTGAATTAAAAGAAGGTGTATTGACAGGTGGGAAGAGAGTTGGTGAAGGGAAAGGCAGTAAATGAACAGCAATGAACAATATCCATGTGCCACTTTTATGTATGCATAATATATATATGAATATGCATCACAGTTGAATACCAACTGGAATAAAACAGTGGTAATACATTTACTGACAACGGGATTGATGATGAACTTTAAATCATGTGTCATGCAAGGGCATAGAGCAAATAGTTACCACAATGTGGCTAGCTCATATATAATGTTGTTAGTCATTCTAACAACAACTGCATGATAAAAGTTGGCTTTTTGTTTAATTCATATTTCAGAATGTCTAACCTTCTTCAATCCTCTCCTTTCTCAAATTTCCAATTAGTTCTAAAACTCCTAAGAGATGCCTCACTAATTCTTCAGAATAAGTTCTCAAACTACCGTGTACCACCTGCCATACTCCCTTCTCTGTCTGTTTCCCTTTAGTGATTTTCCTGTGAATACAAGTGAAGGTTCTTTATTGCAGCCACTGAGGTTGGACTACTTCCTGCTGCTGGTGTTGCCACCCAGTGGTCCCTCTGGGCCACCCTGTGCTCCTGCTGTCCTGCAGAGGAGCTGCACTGCTCTGAGGAAGTAGAGAGACCCCTTCCCCCTTTCCCTGAAAGAAGTGTATTTATGCCACTCTCTGCTACCGGATCTTAAAGGAGGGTTGTCTTGCATTCCTAACTCCTCGGGGTGATTTCTTACTTGTACGCCACTTTTTAAAGATTCAGTCGTTTATGCAGGTTGTTGAAAATACCAGTTTTTCAAAAGACTTCATGCTTTCCTCCTGTCTTACTTGTCCCGAGTAAGACATTATATATGAGCTAGCCACAATGTGATAATTATTTGATGTATAGTTATCAGCAGGCAAGGATTAACTGCTGATGCTTTACTTGGGGAATCGGTTAGGGTGAGGAAGAACGAAGGGAAGAAGAGAAGAAACAGGAAGCAATGTTGTGCTGGCCACTGCTTTGCAGTGATGGTAAAGAGACATGGCTGGGTATGCAGGAGCTATATCCAGTGGGAAGTTCTACAGATAGGCAGGAGTTTCTATTAAAAATTTCATATTAATAAATGATGCTTCAGAGCAGCCTGTGGGTGTAAGGAAGAAGAAGGAATTTATCTGGCCAGGTCTCAACCATTTCCTCTTTCCCATTGCCTTGTAGGGTATTAACTCCTCCCCCTTCTGGATTACATTAACACAATGGCTGCTGGGTGTCAGATACTTGCATGTATCCTATGCCTGTGATGTACTGTTTATCCAAGTTTAAAAGTGGTGAGAAGAGACGGAAACTCTGGGCACATGAAAGTCAGCTGAGGGGGAGAACTTGGCATTTGCAAATAAAGAGGCTGCTCATCCCAGCAGGCGAGCCACAGGCCAAGTGGAGTTGGTAGGCTGTGGCAAAGCAAGGCAAAACAAAGAGTGAGGGCCTGGAAAGTGAAGACTCCAGGGTAATATTGGGAGATGCTTAGGATTTGTCAATTCACATTCAAGTCCCACCCCTCACCCCTCCATCCCACTCTTTCCCCACAGTCTTGTGATCATTCAGAGTCCCCCAGCACTCTATAACTCAGCACAAGACTTGGTTTACTTTGAGATTTGTGCTACATAAATATGTCCCATTTAATTTTGATGAAGTGTCAGGTCTGAATCAGTTATGAAGCCATTGATCATAACTTTTTTGTAAAACTAGAGTGCTAAACTGAACAGAATAATATTTTTCAGGGACTTGTTATATATTTTCTTTAAAGATTGAAACATGAATTATTTGACATCTCATATAATAATCAAGATGGTACAATAAAAACTGGTAATATAAATAACGTGGAAAAACTCACTTTCATTCCTAAACACCTCAGACTCCTTTAAAGAGAGGCAAAATGGATGGCTAAATGTAAATAAACTAAAATAAAAACCACACATTTGGGGGGATGGGATTGTTTAGCTCACACAATGGAATGAAAAGTGGTTTTTGTTTGTTTGGGTCATTTTGGTCTGTTTTATTGTTACGGTTTTAAGTTCTCCATGGTTAGAGCTCAAGTAATTTTCTTCTTTTCTATTATAAGTTGCTGGCAGGCTGGTAAAGACGTGATTTCATTCCAGCGTTTGGAGAAAAAGATCTTCTTGTTCCATATTCAAAGATAAAAATGTCTGCCCACTAAAGAGATTGTCAATGCCAGGGCCAGGTTCCTTTTCAAGAATTTCCTTCCTAGACTTGGCCCTTCAACTTCCAAAATAACAATTGTTTTTCAGCTTTTCAAAAATCAAAATATTTACCAACAGTGTTTGGTTTTATGATATTGCACCCCCTTCTTTAGCCTGTTGTAGTAGTTACATCAGACTGGCTGACACTGAGCTTGGGAAAAGCCAGAAGAAAACCTCTGTGGGCAAAGGAGAGAAGGAGAGAATATGTAAGAATGAGGAACAAGCCTTGACCATTTGACATACACATGCACATCAGAATTTCAAAAGAGGCTGCAAACCCTGAGTATCCAAACAGAGAGGAAATGTTATCAGTTGAAACACCCACACTTGGGTCTTTCTTAGAATATAATTCCTTTTAGCAAAAACCCTTTGTCACTGCCTATTACGAAAAGTAACTCCTTGTTGCCATTCAATAAGGAGAAAACAACAATAAACACCTTCCAATGGAAAAGCAGCTTATTGAGAACAGTGCATACTATTTGTTTTTGGCTAGGGTTCACTTTTTAAAAACCCAACAGGGTTTGACTTTTTAAATCCATTAGTGTTGGCTGCTAATGGCTCACTGGTGATTCTCTCTCCAGGAGTTTCTCTAGGCTAAAGAGAATGGCCTTGCCAAAGGTTGTTCCCCTTGGGAGGGTGGAAGGCAGCACAGCCAAAGATGAATAATTATGTGGATAGAAAGGACTAACCCCCTTGCCTCAGTTGGGCTGAGCTGGGGGGCAGGACTCCCCATGGGATCTGCTGAGGTCTTTGTTATGACTGCATCACATCTGAACCTCTTGCTGTGCCCAGTCCTGCTTTCTTGGTCTCTTACAGTTGTTTGTCCTCAAACATATTCCCCAATAAACTACTATATGCATTTCCATTTTAGGGTTTTTTTCCTGGTAATCCTGACCTATGAAAGCCTTCTGGGTCTGGAATGCACATTAAAGCAAACACAAACCAACCAACCAACCAAAAACAAACAAACAAAAAACGAACAACGACAACAACAAAAACCCAACAATCTAAAAGCCAGGACACAGAAAACAATTAAAAACTAAAAAAACCCATTAATCTGCCCCATCATTTTAACATAGTAGCTCTAGTATTCTACAGAGAGATATCCAAAAGTGCCACTCAGTACAAAATGGAACCCCATACACCCTAGGATTTTACTTTTAGAACCAAAATGAATGTTGAAGAATCTTTTCACCGGCTGGGCACAGTGGCTCACGCCTGTAATCCCAGCACTTTGGGAGACTGAGGCGGGCAGATCACCAGGTCAAGAGATTGAAACCATCCTGGCCAAAATGGTGAAACCCCGTCTCTACTAAAAATACAAAAATTAGCTGGGCGTGGTGGCATGCGCCTGTAGTCCCAGATACTCGGGAGGCTGAGACAGGAGAATCACTTGAACCCGGGAGGTGGAGGTTGCAGCGAGCCGAGGTTGCAGCGAGCCGAGATTGCACCATTGCACTCTAGCCTGGTGACAGAGTGAGACTCCATCTCAAAAAAAAAGGAAAGAATCTTTTCACCAATCCCACCTTCATCCACCTCCGTATTACAGTTTAAAGGATAAATGAAGCTTAGAAAAAGTAAATAACTTGGTCATAGTCACCCAGCTATTTGAAAGATTAGGACTGAGTGCTGAATCCAAAACATCACTATAAAACATAGCACAGGTCATATCAAACTTTTGTTAAATTAAAAATGCTTTTATGATGCATACTATGTGCAATAGTGCTTAAGCCAGAAATGCTAGGTTCTCCCATCCCAATTTTAGAGTTAGTAATATATAACTACTACCTTTAAAAATATAATAAAAGAAATCTTGACTGGGTGCAGCCAACACTTTTGGAGGCCGAGGCGGTGGATCACCTGAAGTCAGGAGTTCGAGACCAGACTGGCCAACATTGCAAAACCCCATCTCTACTAAAAAAATACAAAAATTAGCCAGGCATGGTGGCACACACCTATGGTCCCAGCTTCTCAGGAGGCTGAGGCAGGAGGATTGCTTGAACCCGGAAGGTGGAGGTGCAGTGAGCCAAGATCATACTAGTGTACTCCAGCCTGTGTGACAGAGCAAGACTCTGTCTCACAAAAAAAAAAAAGAAAAGAAAAAAAAAGAACTCTTAAATATCATACATAGAAACAAATATTATACTCTGTGTGAACTGAATCATGCTTGACTTCACTTATTTTAACCAAGTAGTGGCTTTTATACATTCACTTGAAACTGTTCACACAGTTTTAGGCAACACATCTTCTCTCTTTCTGCCATCCTGTCCTAATTTTAATTTAAATTTAACCACATTACATAATAGTTTATTTTATTTAAAAGGAACCATTTCAAGTATGCCTTACAGAGCCCTGAGAGCTCTTTTTCCCTCCAATCCAATTAGCTTGGTTTAGAAATGGGGATCTCAAAAACTGAAAGATGATTCAGTCACAAAAGGGAAAACCTTCCCCTCCGTGATTCTGATCCACTACTCCCCACCCCGCCCACCCCCAAAACCCCTGTCCTCCATCAAGAGGTTAAAGGACCATGGCCTTCTGTTTCATGAGATGGATTAACATTGCTGGGCTGCTCAGAAGGAGAAAAGACTTTCCAAGCTGTAACACGCTGGACGTGTTGAGAGTGCATGGTAATGTAACACCATATTTTTTAATACAACTGACAGTCTGTCTTGAGATTTAAGTGTTTTTTGACAGTTTTTATGCACCTGTTAATTCAAAGCTCTTAACATATGCCAGTTAAAAAGAGCCAGGCACTAAAACATCTAGCTTTAGAGGCTAAATATGGCTCAGCTGCAATTCCAGGCAGGCAGGCAGGTGGAGGCAGTCACGTAGAGGCAGGCAGGCTGACGGAAACAATTCCTTCCTCCAAGATGGAAATCAGTTGTAGCTGCCTCTCTGTAACCTGAACAAACCATTTCTAGGTGGGGTGGTTGGAAACACCATTTTATTTCTCAAGGAACAGTTATCTGAACCAACTCGGGTCTTCAATGTGTTTGGTTACTCTGGATAGTGTTCTGTTGTGTTCAGATGGAGAATCGGGATTTGGAAAGACATTTATGTTCATCATGGATGCTCAAGGTGGTACTTGAGCCTCCTTGGGCCTTAAGTCTGTTTAATATAGCTCTCTATCTGTCCTCTGCTCCACATAACTCCTCCACACCCACCCACACCCAGAAAAAGTGGGGGCAAATGCCCACATTTTTCCAATGCTGACTCCATGGTTTTTAAGGAATAAGCCCATGCATTTGCCTATAACACAAAGCAATATTTCTGGTATAAAAGAAATAATTCTTATGAACCTTAAATTAGGATGATTAAGGGATATTCATTTTAGCACTAGCCTCTGGCCAAAGGATAAATATCTCTCCATGCGTTCTAAGGACCTTGTAGTCAAAGCCTTAAAGCAGGATAGGATGGAAGCTGAATAAACATTTGCTTTTATTGTTCTCTGAGACTATCTGGAGCAAGGTGTGGATTTGATAGATTTCAAACATCTGGTACATTCCACTTTTGAGGTTCCAGAACAATGCTGTTCAACAGAAATACAATGCAAGTTGCAAATGTAAACCATATATGTAATGTAAAAATTTCTAGTAGCCACATTTTAAAAAGTGAAAAGAAACAGGTGAAGATAATTTTAACATGTATTTATTTAACTCATATCCAAATATTATCATTTAAATGTGTAATCAACTAATGAGGTATCTCACATTTTTTTTTTGTGCTAAGTCTTTGAAATCCAAGGTCTATTTTGCACTTACGCATATCTCAGTGTGAACTAGCCACATTTCAATTTCTTGATAGCCACATATGGCAAGGGCAGTTCTAAAATGTCAGCCATGAAAATATTCAAACAAATAAAAAATAATACTTAACGACCCTGAGCAATATTACTAGAAGCCAGATAATGGCTAGGAGACTTGTAGAGAATTCAGCAGCTTTTTCTTTTCTTTTACCACATATGATAACACATTTTTGCCCCTTGTTTAAATGTTCTTCCTGGCTTTACAGTGATGATCATCAGATTCAAAGTAAAGACCTATAGAAAAACAGAGTTATCAAAAAGTGACATGAGTCACCTCACAGATGGAAAAATGAGTATTTGAGCGGAGTCTAAATGATGATCTATAGAGTTGCTATGATGGATTCTGTACTATGTGATTCAGTAGCATAAGGCAGTATACACACAGCAGTTAAGAGCTTGGGATTTAGCCAAGAGGACCCGGGTTTGAATCTCATCTCCATTATTTGTGTAGTGGAATTTTTTTTTTTTTTTTACCATTTTGAATCTTCATTCCCTCATCTGTAGAACAGAAATAAGTACTTCATAACATTGTAATGAGAAATAAATGAAATAATTTGTCTATGGCTCACACCACAATGCTAAAAAAAATCATGGTATGATGATTATTATTACAGCACAAAAACCTGTTTATGGATATTTGGTACTAAAGGTAAATTTCAGAGTAAGACATTGTTCATCATGTCTCCTATAACTTCTACAATTACATGACTCTCTCGTGATCTAATAAAATAGCTATGGCATAGCAAGACCATCAATTATCAAAGACAGCTGAGAACTGGACATTAGAATGATTTGCAACAAAATTGTTCACTGCAAAAATTGTTGTTTTGTTTTTAGGGTGGAAGAAACAATTAGCTTTTATTGAGTGTCAAGTTTTGTTTTGTTTTAATATTACCAAGCACTTTCTGTATCTTATCTTAAAACTTCCTTGATGTGGTGCTCATTTTAAAGGTAAGAAAATTGAAGTTCAGGGAAGTCAAGGAACACACAGCTAATATATCATGTAGTTAATTTGTGAATCCCGATCTGTCTCACTTTAATGCCCCTGCTATTTCCAGTACATAGGAGGGGCCAGATTTGACTTTCCCTTATCCAGAACTTTCAATCAGTAGTAGAAATTGATAGAAATGGTATTTCAGTCAATATTACACTACAAACATTATGGTGGACTGTGTTTAAGATGCATGTCCTTCAGCTATCAGTCTATCCTGGAAAAGGAATTAGTGCTGTACCCCTGGATCATCGCTGTTGTCCACATCACAGCTGCTTTGACTTTGTCTTCTAACTGCACCACTCAGAGTTTTAGCCCTTTGAGGAGCTCACTTCTTATGTAAAAAAAAAAAAAACAAAAAACTGGAAATGGGAACACAAATAGAACACGTATTTCAAGAGACTTCTCTCAAAGGCACAGAGAACTCAGACACTACACAAATGTTCTCAGGGGAAGAATGGCAGTTACCCTAGAGGTGGGAGCCATCAACTTTCCAGGTGTGTCTATCCTAACACAACTTGGTTAAGGTTGACACACGGAGGCAGGAGGAGGAGTGGAGTGTCAAGGGAGAAGCACAGAAAATAGATGCTTGAATGCTACCCTTTTGTATAGTCATTACTGTCATGATTAAACAGTATCAATGCCTTTACAACACATCTATCACAGAAGAAAACAAAAGTCTCTGGCAACTGTTCCGAGGATCTTTGCTTCAACAAATCTAGTTTCTGTAGAGTTGCAGGAAGGGGTCTAAATAAGAATGTTCACGCTGTTGCCTCAACTTTCAGAGCAGTTAAAATCTGCCAGTGCTTTGATAATAGGGCAGAGGGAAATAATTCAGTTCAGACTACCTTTGTATTTCTTACCCTGAAGGTATTCAATGTAGTTTAAGCAAACTTCCCTGTTTCCCTTGTGTTTACTCATTCCAGAAGAACTGTTTCTACAAATTATATATAATTACCCACTCCTGGTCAAAGGTGAAAGGGAAATTAGCATCACAATGGCAAGTTTTCTCTCTGGGTGTCGCCAGCTCATTCACTTCCATGGATGATTTGAGTGTGTTAAGCCCCTGCTTACTAGCAGGAAAGTTCAGCAGAGCCCATGAGGACAGCATTAACAATTCCTAATCATAGACAAGCATTTCAGACATTCATTACCACACAAGCCATCAGTGGATTAGATCTAATAAGCCAAACGCTTGCAGACCTCAGCCTGGAGGCTGCTTAGACTACTCAAACTAATGCAGAATCAAAATTGGCCCGCAGTGCGCTCCGCCTTCTTTTGAAACAACTGCTCTGCTTTTGTTAAAATGGACTGAATGAAACAAGCAGAATGGTCCCTATCTCCTTATAAGGGGGTGTTAGGAACTGAGTTGAACAACAATAGACTGACACATTTGGGGTTTAGTATTCTTTTTGGTTAGAGACCATAGGAAATGATGTAGTGTTTCAACTCAATAAAACATCTTAAAACTGAAAACTGCGTTGTTAGAGGAGGCAGACTTTGCGGGGGTGGAGGGGGGAAGTGGGGGAATAGGGATGATTTCTTCATGATTTAAAAGAAGGAAAATAACTCATCTTTTTCAGTAAGAAGAATTTGCAAAATATTCTTCCAGAAAAAAAATAAAAAACTACACACACACACACACACACACACACAAATCTCTGAGATAGTTGCCAAGTACTTCTCTGAAACCACGTGAATTTTTCTCTCGTGCATTTGTCAGCCTGACTCCAAACCATTTTATTCTTTCCTCATTTCTCGTCTCTGTTCAGTCTGTTTTTGGTTAGTTGCTTCTTGGCATAGCTTCCGTTGGAGCTGAGAGTGCCTGTTCTTTTTTCTTCTTTTTTTCCTTTTCCTTTTCTTTTCTTTTTAAAAAACTTCTCTTTTGGTGTTCTTTCTTCTGGGCTCTATAGTGACTCTGCAAAAATTACCAAGATCAGAGCAAATAGAGTCTCTGGAGCCCACGTTGTCTGACTCCATCAAACCTGTATACAGCGTAGAAGGAGCCAGGCTCCAAAGAGTGGCACCGAGACATGTTTGGGAATAGAAATGCATGCCGCCTTTGACCACTTCTCTGTGAGAGTCTGCAGCTCTCCCAAAACCTTCTTTGTGAACAGACTTACTCAACACTGCCATGTTGTGTGGAGGACTTCCCTCAGAAGAATCCTTTGAGTTACTTTTTAAGAATTAGTTTTTAGACACCCATAGAATAGAAGTTTCTATATTCGTTTATTTACTGAACTATGTTATGTTTTATTGGAACTCTTTTTAACTGGCCTTGTCACAGTATGTTTTGACTTGTGGAAAAACGAAAAGTACAGTCACACTAGCTATGTAACCACATATAGCCCTAAAAAAATGCTTGCTTTTTCTAAATTTAAGCAAACAATTTTGCATCTATACTTTTGTATATATATGGAGTAAGTTTTAAAGGGCATCATAAATATTATTCTGTACTATAAAGTGAAACACACTGTCAGGGTACATCTTTGTCCTCATCCTTCTTGTTTGGGGAACTTGAATGGATTTAAGGTGGTGTTATTATTTTCACCAATGTGTGATTAGACTTCAGAATGACTAACATCAGAAAATACTCATAAGTGTGCTTCAAATTAGCATGTAAGAAAAATAAGGCACAGTCAATTTCTCTAACAAATTGAGAGTTAGTTAAACTTGAATTAGCCCTGTAGTCTAATAGGACAGTAGAAACTGAGCTATTTCTTCCTGTCTAGACCTGCTCAAGTTCATGGACAGTCTGTATTTTTGAAAAACTTACCCATGCAGCAGGAAGCTCACTCTATCTTCAGGTCACACTTAAAATGAAGAGATTCTTTTCCTGTATCAGAAAATTATTTTCAGAGATGTGAAACACAGGGCTATTTGCTGATGATGTGCATGGGATTTATGAACAAAATCAAAATTCTATAGAATTATGTATAGAGTTTTTAAAAATAGCATGTTAGTTTCAGGAACCAAAAATAAAGAAATTAACACACACAAGTGCAAAGACTGATGTGGGAGAAAATTACCTCAAGATATAAGAAAAGAGATGTGAACTGGAATGACTTGGTTTGGCTACCTGTAAGGAAAAATGTCCAAACTTTCCCGTCTTTAGTTATGCAGCCTGGAGAATGTCATTTCAATCACTTCTGCAGTTGCTCCACTGAGGACTTTTGAAATGCTCCTTGTCTACAGATGACAGGCCCCCTCAGCAGAGAGGGAACAGAGCTTGTGGCTGTATCTACATGATTCCAAACATCTGGATTAAAAACTGAAAACATGAGGTCTGTGCCTCGATGATTTTCAAACACCTTGCTTTTGGCATTGTAAAGGGAAACAATCCAGATAGCTGGCTAGAAGTTTCAGTTTTCATTCTGATATTTGTCATTGTGAAGTTATAGTCGATGACTAGATAAATGTATGTTCTCTCCACCAAAAGAAGAAAAAAGTTATACATTTATACGATAGCTGGTCCAAGAGAAGTAAATTATAAAAAAAACCTTACAGCTAAATCACGGTGCCATGGTCACCTATGTGTCCTTATACACAAACACATAAACACACACGTATGTACACACATGCTTAAACACCAACAAAAAAATCCAGCTAGACCAGACTTCCTTCTCTATTTTCAGTTATTTGATGAGATATTTCAAGTTTACATATTTACAAAGAGAAATCATATATTTCTGCAGTTTTATTCTCAGAGGAGCTTCAACCAGATAGCGCCTATGAGAATAAAGTGGCAAATACATGATTTCTCTTTGCAAATCAGCAAACCATTTTTCCTTCTATTACTTGTATTGCTGTGGTTTTAGTTATGTGCAGAATATATTTTAAAGGAACTGCTCAAGTTCATAATGTTCTGAATCTCTGTTATCTTAGTGATCATGTGGATGCTGAAATACAGTAAATCAATGTGCAAAAAAAATTCTAGCTTTAGTTTCTAAAATATTCTTAACTTTTTACAGTTAAGTAAAAATACAGATCCAAAAATATGTGATTCATAATCTTAAATTAATGGATCCAAAATCAAGATGATGAGAATATCTTTTGTTTTGGTAGCATGATATATTTGCCAAGGGACTTACCTTGATTTTTATTAATTAGGAAATGGAGAAATGAGGGAATGCATTGAAAGTGAAGAACTACATTACAGTTGACTTTTTAAAAATGGATTTTAATGATTTCTAAAATAAACGGAAAAGGAAATATTTAAACTGTTTGAGAAAAGCTGCTTTCAAGAGGCACATAGTATATACTACGGACTTTTTCCATGAGACCGGCATTCTCGGAAATTCTCCTGGCTATAAGCATATTCATAAAGCTCAGATCAGTAGAGACATATTTGTCACATCCTATCTTGTTATCATCTCAGTCATTCATTTTTCAGCAATAATTCCTCCTCCTATTTCCTCAGTTTTTAAGGGCAACTGCCTCTAGATTATACATATATAAATGGTATTCATTTCCAAGATATTTAATGTCATAAATAACGTCATTTTAAGGTTAGAAAGAATTGGCATTTTCAAGACAATGCCCTTGAATTATCAATGCAAAGACATACATGTGCTTAAGTAAAATTGTAATTATATGGGGTTATCTATGAAGTTATAAATTACAGTGTTTGAGAAAACATTTGAAATGAGCGCTGAGAAACTGTACAATTAAATACAAATGGAAAGCCTTTGAACATGTTCAGATTAGTGTAAATGGCTTCACAGATATAGATTTCATGTTTTTGTTTTAATAGCAATAAAATATTTTGTTTGTGTACATTCATTTTAAAACCGTTTTAAAAGCATAGCATATATAACATTTATGCACATGTTTACCATATATTTAAAGAGAGATTTTAATGGGGCATGGCTGGAAATCCATAAAGGTTTGCATGTCAACACTAGTTCCATTATAGAAAATATTTTCCTTCCCCTATTTCATTTCTAAAAATATAAAATGTCTGGTGAGTATGGAGGGCAAGAGGGAAGAAGTGCTTTGAATAAACATATACAGATTTTGAAGGTGGATTGACTTTCTTTCTCTCCTTTTTCCTTATTCTTTCTTTCTACTGAGAACAAGAATAAATGCATTTGTGGCAAAATTACACAGAAAAGATGTAGGATGCAACGTCACAACAGTGATAATGTAGGGATGCTGTTAGCAGCTCAGCACTCCTCTAACACTTGGGGACCTTTAGCACATCTTCGGCATATTTGCTGAGTTGGATAAATTTTTGAAAATGTACTTGTTAAAACTTCAGAATGTAGAGTTTTGTAATTTTGCACAAGGAAAATTAAATTGGTTGCAAACTAAATATTGTTATAGAAGACAAATGTATAAAAACCAAAAGCCAGGAAGGCGGGAAGGGGAAAGGAAGGAAGGAAGGAAGGGAGGGAGGGAGGGAGGGAGGAAGGAAGGAAGGAAGGAAGAGGAGAAGGGAGACAGGGAGGGAAGGGGGGAAGGAAGAATATATACAATGGGAATAGTATGGAAATAGAGGGAGAAATAACTTGGGGGAAGGTCAAAGAGCACAAAGTGAAAATCAGGATCAAAAGGGTCTGATAAAAGAATCAGACATAAACTGTAAAATATGGAAACTGAGTAAACATCGCAAATATGCCCTTAACAAACCCCAGTTCTGCAGGCTCTTCTGCTGCCACACAAAAGTGTATTTTTCAAGAAAATTGGTTACAGCAGTTACCGAGCCTTCCAACAGCAGCGTGTAGAAATAAGGCAGTGAATTTAAAGGGGCTCTTCGCAGAGCTACATTCTATACCTTTTCAGTTCCTGCCCCTTTCTCCTAACCATATGGAATCCATCTCGTTCAAGGACTTAGACTAGGAGAGGGGCTTGAGGAAACTAGGGCTGCTGCTGGCTCTTTTAACGGCATGCCACAGGAAAGTTTTATTTCCAATTGATTGGTTACAAATCAGATAAATATCGCGTCTAATGAAAGCAGCTTTGAACTGCTGGAAATGTTATCTATAGGAGTCTGGGGTTTATCAAAAGTCAAACGTAGCTTTAATCACATCAACATGCTAATTACAGGCAAACAATAAAAGCTTTAAGAAATGATTGTGTGGGTTTTATTACTATTGACAGTCACTGAGGTATATTTATTTCGGGAGGTAATTGTCAGAAGACTTTCTCCAGAAAGACTTGTTTGTATAATTAAGTGCGTGTTATGCAAGCTTATCTGCTGATCGGCTCCTGCTAGTTATGTAGTTCCCCCAATGCCTCAGAACACAGAAGCAATTAAGAGAAAGGCTCAGGAAGATGGTTTTTCAGTAGTTCATTTGTAAGGGATAAAAAATAAATAAATAAATGAGTGAATATGCCCTGAAAAACAGAGTGTACTAGAATAGGAAATGTCACTAAAAATTAATGAATAAGAACAATAAAGAAAAGTAGAAAACCCTTCATAATCAGTGATGCAAAAAATGGAAAAAAAAAAGAATGGAGCTCATATAGTTTCATTTAGAGTGCAAATTGGGGAATGGGAGGGCAGGAATTTTCTATTTTGTGTACAAAAGATCATTCAATGGGATGGGGCAATCCAATCTAAAAATATATATGATGAAAATGAGGCAAAGTGGAAAATAACAATAAATGGCTACATATGCTCCAGTACCACTGATTTTATTATTTTATTGTGGATTTATGACATAATTCTCCGAAGTACCTAATTTAAAAATAAGAGTCTTTAGTTCTAAAAGTTCGGTAACATAATTCCAAATCTATACAGCCACAGATGCTTTTCTATCCAAATAAACAACAAAGGCAAATTTACTGTTGCTGCCCTGAACAGTTTTTTTTTTTTTTTTCCAGGCCAGGATGCTTGAAACATACATTTAAAATTTTTTTCCATCTTATTTTTAATGACAGACTGACTGCATTGTGACTGAACTAAAGAGGGAAAAATAAACTTTTCTAACTATAAACTATTTTTGTGCCATAAAGAATCATTCAACTCTAAAAGGGAAAAACTCCAATTTAAAAAATATCATTATTATTTTGAAAGGTGTTGGACTGGATTTAATTCTTTTCATTCCCAAATATTGGCCTCAGTTCAGTTTTCATTTCACTGAATGCAATTAAAAATGTGGCAAATCCTTGATCAATTTTTTACCCTTAAACAGGGTCAGTTCTGAAGTTGTTGTCACATTTTAATGGGTTCAGACTCAGTTTATGCAAGAGACAATCAAATGTTTGCTTTTAAAAGCCCTATAAAAAGTAAGAGCTTTTAACCTTTTGAATGCGTTAATAAAATGCTAATGACATCATGGCCAAGACCACATTTGGAGGTCCCAAAAAATTCCAAATGACTGTTGTGAAAAGAAAACAGAATTTTAATCAAATGATCTGTTATTTTAATGGCCACTTACAAAACAGGAGATTTATTGAGAAGCATAAAGTTTGTTTGCATGAGTCAAGACAAAGCTTTTAAGAATTACCTTCTGGTTTTCCCCCTCAGTTTCTTGCAACATAATACTACCAAATATTTGTGAATTGTGACTCAAGTCTGCAGTCTTATTTCTCACAGAAAATAAAAGGGAGGCTGGAGGAAAAAAAAAAAAGTGGTGCCAATTTGTCTGCCCAGGCTCTGATTATTGGATGCAGAATTTTTTTTTTTTCTTTCAGGAGAGAAGGATTTGGTGGGAATGTTTCTCCCTTCAGGGTGAGACATCTGATATCCATCCCGAGACCAGTCATAAGGCCAAACTTTCATGCAAAACTGCACAAGGGGAAAAAAATTAAGCTTTGGGTAAAATTCTCATCTGAATTTGCAGCAGATCTCTAGTTTCCGCTGGCCAATTATGGCTCTTTTTACCATTTCTGATTGCAAAACACATTGATTATTCTTAAAAGTTATTTCAGATAACTTGAGAACCTTCTATTCTTATCCCCTTCCCCCAACTCTTCTTCCTCCTCTTTGAATCTCTGTTTTCCTCATTTCTTTCTCTCCTGTCTAGAAGTGCTATCCAGTGACCCCTGGTGCTGATTAAAGTTTCTCGGGTGACCCCTGAATGCATTTTATTACACTGGCTGATCATAAAACCTGCTTAAACTGCTGGCTTATCCAAACCGCTTCTTCTGCGGAAAGCCCCATAGTCAGTCTAACCTCAGACTGGGAAAACACGAACAAGCAAACCAAGGAAGGGCAGAGAAGGCTTGGAGACAATCTTTGTCAATATCAGGGAGCACCCTGGCAGATGGGAAGAAAAAACTTACACAGACACTTGGCAAACGTCCTGGAAGAAGTCAATTTAGTACTAATGTAGGTGTAGGTGGGACATGACATGGAAAAGTAGAAACACAGGGAAATAGGTGTTCTGTTCTTTTCGTAAAATGGATATCACAACATTGAAATAGCTCACAAAGTGAAAGTAAGGCATAACTAACACAGATTAGCATAAGGCATCTTTGGAAACAATGTACTCCTAAGATGAATACCAGAAAAACATTTGCTTGGCTTCTGGAAGCAACATGAGGTGACTAAAAACCTTAGTATATTTATGTATTTACTGTATCTTGGCAAAAAAAATGCATTATTTTATTTCTATGGCTTAAAGGAAATCAACTTAAGTTAGCTTCAATTTAGCTGTTTGTTTCCTAGGCTGCCAGGTGTTAAAGGGAGACAGAAATCTGTAATATTCACCATCCTCCATGGATGGAATTTCTGTGGCAGGGATAACGCATAGTAATGCTTGTAGGGGAGGCCAAAGAAGTCAGCATTTGGAAGGAGAATGGAGCTACTGGGAACCCCAAGTTCCAAGGCCCTGGAATTTCCCTGGTCCTAAAACTGAATGTATACATGTGTGTCAAATCCCATTTGGCATTTGGACGTAAAAACTGTTTTAAATTCCATTCCCACTGGCAAAGTCTTAAAATAAATCAGCAGGGTAGATTCTGATCCCTGAGCCAGAGTAGAATACAGTCTGGTTGTTTGCTGAGAGATGTCCATCTGTTTGGTTGTTAGCAAAGTGCTGCCTTTACCTCACAAGCCACAGGATGAAGATCTGAAGCACATCGTTAGCCCCTGGCAGCTGTCTGGCCAACATCAGCAGAGATTCACAGAGGCAAAAGGAAGACACACCTTTCCCATACTTCCCTGGTCAGGCCCCCACTGAAATGTGACTGCAAGGCTAAAACAGGTCCAAACTCTGCCAGAGCCCCTGACATCCATAATCCCCATGATGACAGAGTCCCAAAGAGCTGGGTAGTTTTTCCAGTAGTGCCATGGTCTACAGCCTCAATCATTCTCGTACTAGCTAGAATCCTGACTTAGGCAAAATCAAGGGCCCAAAGTGAATCATTGACTTTTTCATTGGCATCTGATAATTAAAAAGTGATTTGTGATAGTTTATCTTGTAATAATTTCCTTTGTTTTCTCAAGTCCTTAGAAAATTTACTGCATCAATCACCCTTTTATTCAAACAAATAAATACAAAATAATCATGAATTTAACAATTAGAGACTAGGAGTACCCCCCTTTACCTGTTTATCTTTTTCATGTAGTAACTAAGCAAAACTCAAGCATTCCTTCAAAGACACTGTTAGGAGAAACTGGTGTGTTTGTCAATACCTATAATGAACTGGTGAGTTATGCTTTAGTTATTTCGGTCTTGACCCAATTTAATTAATTTAGAGATATTTTCATAGTGGATGATAAATCTGATAGCCAATGATTCAACAAGAATTTTTAGGTTTTTCATATGCAACTACTTTCTATGGTTAGAGTATATTTTATAGACAGGAATGCTAGGAAGAGTCCATTAAACACATTATGCCTGAAGAAGCCTACATCACACCGGGTACAAGACTTTACTAGGTTGCTGTTGCTGCTGTTGATTAAGATCTACTGACCTAGGCACTTTACAGATGTGAACAGTTCTTGCTATAACCCCATGAAATCTACATACTTATTCCCTATTTATAGATGAGGAAACTAGGGCTTAGAGAAATTAGATAATTGCCTGAGTTCCCATAGCTAGTAAGTGGTAGAGTCCGGAATTTAACCCTGGACAGTCTGATCCTGTGCACTGCCTTTGGTTCCAAGTCACTCCATACTCAACATCCTTAATCAAGTTTGCTGAGTCCCAAACAGAGTTCATATAAGGAAAAGATCTCAGGTGATAAACAAATATACATTTTATTGATTATTTTATTTTTTCAACATGTTAGGTCTAGTATCTATTTTAAACCACAACACCAGGTAATTTCCTTTATGAAAACTTCCTGAGTAAACTACCTTATACTCCACTTGATAATTGTATTTATCACCACTTCTTTTCTCAGTGTAATTTTTTTCAACTTTTAAGTTCTATGTATTTTAGTTGATTATATGTGGAATGTCTTCTTAAAGGAAATAATACATTTTTCTTTAAATAAGTTTGTTCTGTGCCTTTAGACAGAAGCTCTAAGATAGAAAGCAGGTGTGATAAGTTCCAGAACTCCAGACAGGTTGGAGTTCAAGTAGAAGCAGGCAAACAGAAAGGATGGTAGCCCAGAACCAGTAGTTAGTCTTCTATGCATTTGATCCAAAAAGAAAAATAGTGAGTAAAGTGGTGGGAGTGACAGAGGCAAGCAAGGTAAGATATAAAATGACCAAGTAAACACATTTCTTAGAATCTAGGCTAGAAAAAGATGTAATGAGGGAAAAGTTATATGTAGGAAAATATTCCCAATAGAAAAACTTTAAAAACAGTGAAAATGTTCCAAATTGGGAAAATGAGTAACTAAACAATGACTCATAATATGAAATATTATACAATTACTAAAGTGATAATATACTATAAAGTGAATAAATTGTAGCAAATGTCTTTACACTATTATTACTCTAGGTGAAAGGTATATGCAAATGGACAAAGACTGGAAAAGAATGTATAGAACCTTTCAAAGCTGCTCTAACAGGGATATTGGTTAGAAATCCTTTTTCACAATTGTTCAATATTTCCATAGTATTGCTATAAAGCTTTAATTATACAATACAATATATACAATATAGTAAACAATAATATATTTACTATGCATATGCAAGTCTGTGAAGACCAAATACTTTCTTTGTCTAGCTGAGGATATCTTTACTTTGGCTTCCTTTTTGAAGAACAATTTTGCTGGATATAGAATTCTTGGTTAATAGTTATTTTTCTCTTTCAGCACTTTGTTTTTTATTGTTATTATTTTATTTGTATTTTATTTTTGGAGACAGGATCTCACTCTGTTGCCCAGGCAGGAGTACAGTGATGCAATCTTGGCTCACTGCAGCCTCAACCTCCCGAGCTCGAGTGATCCTCCCACCTCAGCCCCCCAAGTAGCTGGGACTACAGGTGCACGCCACCATGCCCATCTAATTTTTGCATTTTTTTGTAGAGACAGGGTTTTGCTATGTTGCTCAGGCTGGTCTCGAACTCCTCTTTCAGCACTTTGAATATGACATTTCACTGCCTTCAGGCCTCCAATGTTTCTACTGAGAAATGAGTCTTCACTCGTATTGACGCTGCTCTGTTCATAATGAGTCACTTTTACTACTTTCAAGATTTCCTGTTTGTCTTTCAATAGCTTGTATCTATATGGATTTTTAAAATTTATGCTACTTGGAGTTTAATAAGCTTCAATGTTTTCATCAAATTTGGGAATTTTCTGGCCATTAATTCCTTAAATATATTTTCTGTATCATTATCTCTCTACTGTCCTGCAGGAAATCTTACTGCATACATGTTGGTATGCTTGATCATGCCTCATGTGTCTTTGAGACTGAATATTTTCCTTTAATCATTTTCTTTCTGTTCTTATGGGATAAATTTTATTGATTAATTTTTAGATTCATCAATTTATTTCTTCTGCTATCTCAACTCTGCTGTTAAACCCCTCTAGTGGATTTTTAAATTTTTTTGGTTATACTTTTTAACTCAAAATTTCTCATTTGGTCTTTTTTTTAAGCTTATTGAAAATCTTCGTTTGTCAATTCATTGTTGCCATACTTTGCTTTAGTTCTTTAAAGATAGTTTACTTAAGTACTCTGAACATATTTATAGCATATTATTTGAAGCATTTGCTTCCTAAATTCAAATTCTGGAGACAGGGCATTATGAGATAGTTTCTGTTGGTTGCTTATATTTTTCCTGAATGGGTCACACTTTTGTATTTCTTTGTACATATTATCATTGTTTGTAGCAACTCTAGATGCTGATATTTTTGCCCTGAAGGTTGTTGCTGTTGCTCCCTTTTGTTTGTTTGTTCTTTGTTTAATAAATTACCCAGGCTAAATTTGTGAAATCTGACTCCCCTATAGTGTGTGGTCACAAATATCTCTGGCCAGTTTAGTTTTTTTGTTTGTTTGTGTGTTTTCTTTTAGTTCTTATTTTGACTTTCAAGACCGAATTCCTAGGGGTTGTCCCTGCACTTGTGTAGCCTCAGCCAATGATTAGACAGAAGTCATGCTCAAATACCTCAAGCCAGTAAGTCTTCTGACCTCTGTAAATTAATCTGTTGGTAAGGGAGCACCTTTAAAATTCAGTATATTTTGAAGTCTGTCCCAGGTTTTACTTTTCACCAAGTCCTTTCTGGCCTCCTAAATGCAGGTACACATTGTCAGGGTCAGCCAGGAGCACATAAATAATTTGGCCCCTCTCCAGTCTTCACGGCACATGTGTGCAGCTAGGAAAAATATTGTGCCAATTATGACTGAAATCTCAAGCCTGTGGAGCCAAGTTATTGGCCCTCCCCTACTGTCCCACATCCCTGAAGTCACTTATTCTGACAATGCCATTGGGGTAGGTACCACCCACTTCTCCAGGCTGCCAGAAAGAGTGCTATTTCTATGGCTTGCCCATCCCTGGCAGAGCCTTCATGCTCACTGAGCTGGGGGAACAGGATAGGAGGAGCCCCACGCCAGAGTGCTATGAATTCCCACTTTCTTTACCTGAAATTCAGCTTTTTCAAGAATGAACACTTCTCAGATTGTTATATGCCTTTGGCCAATTTCCAGAAACCAAAATGGTTGTTTTTGTCAATTTTCTCCAGCTTAGGTTGCTTCTCTCAGAAAGGATTTGTCACTGTCCTCACTTGGCCGTAACTAGAAGTCAATCATATTTACTTTACAAAAAGTCTTAACATTTATTCACATAATTTCCATTATTGGTGCTCTTCATCCCTTTATTTAGATCCAGATTTCCATCTGGACTAGTTTCTTGTAATGTAGGTCTGATGGTGATAAATTCTTTCAGATTTTGTGTCTGAAAATGTCTTTATTTCACTTTTGATTTTGAAAGATATTTTGACTGAATAAAGAATTCTGTGGTTGACAGGTTTATTTTTTCCTTTCAGTACAGTCATGCACTGCATAACAATGTTTCAGTCAACAACAGACTGCATATAAGATGGTGGTCCCATAGATTATAATGAAGCTGAAAAACTATCATCTAGTGATGATGTCATAGTGAAACACATTACTCGTGTTTGTGGTGCTGCTAGTGTAAGCAAATCTGCTTTATAAACTTTATAAAGTAAAAAGATTATAGAAAGCTAAGGCTAATTTATTATTGAAGAAAGATAAGTATTTTAAAATACTCACCCAGAGAAACTTCCAGTCCTGCAAGCTTCATTTATGGTAAGTGCTCTCTACAGATGTGCTATTTTAAAAATCTTTTCTCCTGTATTTTTACTGTATCTTTATCTTTTCTCAGTTTGAATATGTTTAGATGCACAAATACTTATCATTGCATTACAGTTGTCTATGGTGTTCAGTACAGTAACATACTGCACAGGTTTGTAGTCTAGGAGCAGTAAGTTATGCCATATAGCCTATGTGTGTAATAGACTATACCATCTAGGTTTGTATAAGTGCACTCTGTGATGTTCACACAATGGCAAAACCCCCTAAAAATGCATTTCTCAGATTGTGTCACCATTGTTGAATGATGCATGATTGTAATTTAAAGATGTTGCTCCACTGCCTTTTCACTTTCATTACTTTGGTGAAAATGTGCTATCATCCTTATGGTTGTTCCTTTGTAGGTAATATGTCTTCTTTGCCTGCTTTAAGATTGTTTTCTATTATTATTTTTAAGAAATTTAAGTATGATAGTTCTTGGTGTAATTTTCTTCATTTGTTTAGCTTTTTGGATCTGTAAGCTTATAGTTTTCATTCAATTTGGAACTGTTTTGATCATTATTTTGGCATCACATTGTCCCTCCATATCTGCCGGTTCTACATCTAAGTGTTCAATCAACTGAAGATAAAAAGAACAATAAAAATAATAATACAACAATAAAAAAGAATACAAATGAAAAACAATACAGTATAACAACTATTTGCATAGTATTTACATTTTATTATATTATATATCTAATATATATTGTATTATTTAATCTAATGTAAATTACTTATAATATGGAGATGACTTAAGTGTATGGGAGAATGTGCATAGGTTATATGCAAATACTATGACATTTTATATAAGATACTTGAGAATTCTTAGATTTTTGGTATCTGTAGGGATTTCTGAATAGAGAAATCTCCTCAGATACAGAGGGATGACTGTATTCCTTCAGTTTTTTTCTGTCCTCCCCACCCTTATACTTTGGGGACTAGAATTATGTGTATATTAGCCTGCTTGAAGTTGTTGCACAATTCATTAAAGCTCTGTTTGTCTTTTTTGTTTTAGTATTTTATTTTTCTCTGTGATTAATTTTGGATAGTTTCTATTGCTGTATCTTTAAGTTCACTACTAATCTTTTCCTCTGCAATGTTTAATCTGCCATTAATCCTGTCCATTGTATTTTTCATTTGGGTCACTGTAGTTTTCATCTTTAGAAGTTTATTTTGGTTCTCTTTTATATCTTTCATGTTTCTAATTAACATGTTCAATTTTTCTTCTAGCTTTTTAAACATCTGGAATTCTGTTATAATTGTGTTAATGACCTTGTCTACTAATGCTATTATCTGTGTCATTTATGTGTTAGTTTTGACTAACTGGGTTTTTCAAATACCATATTATCAATCATATGAGTTACAAGACTGATAATATTTTTTATTGGATGCCAGATATTATGAATTTTACCTCTCTCAGAGCTGAAATTTTTTATTCCTATAAATATTTTTGAGTCTTATTTTAGGACATTGTTAAATTATTTAGAAACAGTTTAACCCTTGAGCTTTATTTTAGGACATTGTTAAATTATTATTATTATTATTGTTATTGTTATTTTCAAGATAGGGTCTTACTCTATCACCCAGGCTGGAGTGCAGTGGAGCAATCTTGGCTCACTTCAACCTCCACCTCCTGGGTTCAACTGATTCTATGCCTCAGCCTCCTGAGTAGCTGGGACTACAGGTGCATGCCACCACTCCTGCCTAATTTTTGTATTTTTAGTAGAGATGGGTGTATTAGTCTGTTTTTACACTGCTGATAAAGACATACCAGAGACTTGGCAATTTACAAAAGAAAGAAATTTAATGGACTTTCGGTTCCATGTGGCTGGGGAAGCCTCACACTCATGGTGGGAGGTGAAAAGCCCTGTCTCACACAGCAGCAGATAAGAGAAGTGTTGTGCAGGGAAATTCTCATTTTCAAAATCATCAGATCTCATGAGACTCATTCACCATCACAAGAACAGCACAGGAAAGACCCTCCCCCATAATTCAATCACGTCCCACTGGGTTCCTCTCACGACATGTAGGAATTGTGGGAGTTACAATTCAAGATGAGATTAGGGACACAGTCAAACCATATTATTTCATCCCTGACCCCTCCCAAATCTCACGTCCTTACATTTCAAAACCAATCATACTTCCCCAACAGTCCCCCAAAGTCTTAACCCAAATTCCACAGTCCAAAGTCTCATCTGAAATAAGGCAAGTCCCTTCCGCCTATGAGCCTGTAAAATCAAAAGCAAGCTAATTACTTCCTAGATACAATGGGGGTACATTGGTGTTGGGTAAATACAGGTATTACAGGTATTGGGTAAATACAGCCATTCCAAATGGGGGAAATTGGCCAAAACAAAGGGGTTACAGGGCCTATACAAGTCTGAAATCCAGCAGGGCAGTCAAATTTTAAAGCTCCAAAATGATTTCCTTTGACTCCAGGTCTCACATCCAGGTCATGCTGATGCAAGAGGTGGGTTCCCATGGTCTTGGGCAGCTCTGCCTCTGTGGCTTTGCAGGGTACCACCTCCCTTATAGCTGCTTTCAGGTGCTGGCATTGAGTGCTTGTGGCTTTTCCAGGTGCATGGTGCAAGCTGTCAGTGGATCTACCATTCTGGGGTCTGGAGGATGGTGGCCTTCTTCTCACAGCTCCACTAGGTGGTACTCCAGTAGGGACTGTGCATGGGGGTTCCAACCCCACATTTCCCTTCTGCGCTGCCCTAGCAGAGGTTCTCCATGAGGACCCTGCTCCTGCAGCAAGCTTCTGCCTGGTCATCCAGGTGTTTCCATACATCTTCTGAACTCTAGGAAAAGGTTACCAAACCCCAGTTCTTGACTTGTGTGTACTCACAGGCTCAACACCACATGGAAGCTGCCATGGTTTGGGGCTTGCACCCTCTGAAGCCACAGCCAGAGCTCTATGTTGGACCCTTCAGCCATAGCTGGAGCAGCTTAGACGCAGGACACCAAGTCCCTAGACTGCACACAGCATGGGGACCCTGGGTCCAACCTGTGAAGCCATTTTTTCCTCCTAGGCCTCTGGGCCTGTGATGGGAGGGGCTGCCATGAAGGTCTCTGACATGGCCTGGAGACATTTCACCATTGTCTTGGGGATTAACATTCGGCTCCTCATTACTTATGCAAATTTCTGCAACTGGCTTGAATTTCTTCTTAGAAAATGCTATTTTATTTTCTATGGCATTGTCAGGCTGCAAATTTTCTGAACTTTTATGGTCTGTTTCCCTTATAAAACTGAATACCTTTAACAGCACACAAGTAACCTCTTGAATGCATTGCTGCTTAGAAATTTCTTCCACCAGGTACCCCAAATCATCCCGCTCAAGTCCAAAGTCCCACAGATCTCTAGGGAAGGGACAAAATGCCACCAGTCTCTTTGCTAAAACATAACAAGAGTCACCTTTGCTCCAGTTCCCAACAAGTTCCTCATCTCCATCTGAGACCATCTCAGACTGGATTTCATTGTCCATATCATTATCAGCATTTTGATCAAAGCCATTTAACAAGTCTCTAGGGAGTTCCAAACTTTCCCACATTTTCCTGTCTTCTTCTGAGCCATCCAAACTGTTCCAACCTCTGCCTGTTACCCAGTTCCAAAGTTGCTTTCACATTTTCAGTTATCTTTTCAGCAACGCCCTACTCTACTGGTACCAATTTACTGTCTTAGTCCATTTTCATGCTGCTGATAAAGACATACCTGAGACTGGGCAATTTACAAAAGAAGGAGATTTAATGGACTTACAGTTCTACATGGCTGGGGAGGCCTCACTGTCATGGTAGAAGGTAAAAGGCACATCTCACATGGCAGCAGACAAGAGAAGATCTTGTGCAGGAAAACTCCTGTTTCTAAAAGCATTAGATCTCGTGAGACTCGTTCACTATCACAAGAACAGCACAGGAAAGACCTGCCCCCATAATCCCATCATCCCCCACCAGGTTCCTCCCACAACACATGGAAATTGTGGGAGTTACAATTCAAGATGAGATTTGGGTGGGGATACAGCCAAACCATGCTATGTTTGCCAGGCTCATTGCAAATTCCTAGGCTCAAGTGATCCACTGGCCTTGGCCTCCCAAAGTGCTGGGATTACACATGTGAGCCATCGTGCCTGGCAAACTATTTAGAAACAGTTTGTTGTTAAGTTTTGTTAGGCTGGAATATAGCAGCATGTAGTCAGAAGGTAATTTTTTCTTATCTTGAGACAAAATCCTTCTGAGTACTCTAACTAAAGCTCCATGATTATTAGGTTTTCCACTCTAGCTTGTGGGACTGCTCTATCTAATCCTTTCCAGTGGGTTTTTCCCTGTCTCGGTTACTTCGTCACGTGCATGTGCTGATTAACGTTCAGATTAATACTTGAGAAGAACACCACCCAGACATCTAGAATTCTCGCTGTGTTCAGCTCTTTTCTCTCTGGTTACCCTGCCCTCAAAATCTAGCCATGTTGTTCTCCCTCCAACCCCTAGCTCTGTCTCCTCAACTCAGGAAGACTGCCATACTCCACCTGAATTTCCCCATTTTTGCCCTGGCTGAGCATGTTCTCTGGGCTGTAAGCTAGGATAATTGTAGGGTTCACCTTGTTTGTCTCCCATCTCTCGAGCATCATTTTCCTTCATTGCTTCATATCTGATGTCTCATGAAGCAATGTTTCATGTATTTTCTTTGACTTCTTAGTTGTTTTATGTAGGATGGAAATCTACTTTGACGGGAAGTAGAAGCCTCCATGTCTTTTTTTTTTATTTTTATTTTTTTTATTTGGGATGGAGTCTTGTTCTGCCACCCAAGCTGGAGTGCAGTGGCATGATCTCAGCTCACTGCAAGCTCCACCTCCCGGGTTCATGTCATTCTCCTGCCTCAACTTCCCGAGTAGCTGGGACTACAGATGCCCACCACCACACTCAGCTAATTTTTTTTTTTTTTTTTGCACTTTTAGTAGAGACAGGGTTTCACCATGTTAGCCAGGATGGTCTCGATCTCCTGACCTCGTGATCTGCCCATCTTGGCCTCCCAAGGTGCTGGGATTACAGGCGTGAGCCACTGCGCCCGGCCAGAAGCCTCCATGTCTTGAACAGCCAAATGTCACAGTGGTCTAAGCTAATAGTTTATTTGACAATGTAGTTAAAAATCTTGCTAGGCTTAATACTTTAAAAATGCAGTAGGCTTCTTATCTGTTTGCTCAGTTCCATATGCCAGTGACCACATCCTAAATATTTTTGAGGCATAGTTTTCAGATTCGCTTTATTTATTTGCTTTTTCATCCTTTGTCCTTCAGCTTAATAGTGGTTGTCTTGAGGATTTCAGACTTGACAGTGAGAATCTGAATGTGATGACTTTTGCCAACAACGAGGTTTATGGGGCACTTTTCTTTAAAATCTTTTGTTGTTGTTACTCTCTCATACTCTTTGAGGTTGACAAGTATTTGCTCCGAAACCTGCATGGCCTCAAATATCTGTTTTCTCTCTGTTCCTTTTCATTTCTGCTTGCAAATCAGCCAATTTTTTCTGAGTTTATAATTTTCTTATAATATTTTGACAAAGCTTGAGCAATAGCTGATATTCACTTCTAATTATTGTCTCTTCTAATCTCTTCTGCTAAGCATATGATCTGTTCTGCTGCCCAAGTTACCACAAGTGACGATTTCACTTTTTTTCCCTCACTGAATAACATCAATTTCTTTCTTTCATCTCATGTCAATTTTCTCACTGCCTGTTTCCCACTAATACACAGCATATATTTTAACTTTTTAGTTCTAACAACACCTCATTTCAAAAATTAATAGCTGAAGTAGGATAATGTAAGTTCCACAAGAGGAAGATGCTAAAATCTGAAAGACTTAACAAAATAAATTTAATTTTCCTTTGCTAAATTTGATGTGGATTGGCAGTCTTCCTCAAGCTTGTAGCTATGCCATATGGAATATGTGGCTTTCAGATTGGCCAACGCAGGGGAAGATAGAGATGCAGAAGCACATCATTTCATAACTACATCAGTCATTTTTACTCACAGTCCATTGGCCAGAATTTGTCACGTGGCCCCAGTCTAACTACAGAGCTATACCACACTAATAACTTAGTATGGAGCCACTCGCATTTTTCTCTGTGGTCACATTCTTCCGTATATAAATAATATATTCATAAATATATATTTAGAAATATAGCATTTTACCATTGTTTATTTTATAATAATGGAATCAGATTTATACTTTTCTGCTTTCTTTATACCAAACATCTATTGAAAATCTCTCCAAAACAACTGCTAGACTTCTAATTCATTCTTTTTAATGGCTCCACAGTATCCTATTATGTAGTTGTATCATAATTCACTCTGTCATTCCTATCCTGAGGTACATTTACTTAACTATTTTATATTATTGCCAGTATCAACAATGCTCCAATATATCTGTTCATACAAAATTCATTTTTTAAAAATTGATGGCTTTCACTTCATGGCACAGATGTCCAGGAGTGGGATTTATTGAGTTAAAATGCACACGTTTTATAAATTTCTATATTTTGTTAGATTGGTATCCATCTGAAACTATTCACATTTTCACCAGCAATTTATAAAAGAACTCTTGTCTCAATGAACCTGACAACAATTGATGTTTCAACACTTTCTAATTTTTCAGTCTAATGAGGAGTAAAAAGACGTCAGGGAAATGCAAATTAGAGTAAGAACATTTCATATGTTGGTTGCCCATTTGTTTGCCTCTTCATATTCTTTGTTATTGGGCTTCACATCCCATTTTTGCCATTTAGTAAGAGCTTTTGATTATTATAGTTAGTAAATATCTGTTGATCTGCATTGTAAATATATTTCCCAAATCAATTTTGTAAATTATTGGATTTTTTCTTATATATGAAATTTATTTATTATATAACATACCTAACATTATAATACATAATATAATATATGATTATCTTGCCATTCAAAAAGTTTAAGTTTCATTTGTTCAAAAAAGTCTTTTATGAAGACAAAAATGTTTTTCCTGCCCCTGGATTGTACTTGATTGTATACTAGATTTTCTTGCCATATTTTATTTCTTAAACTTATTTAATGTTTTAATCTGTATGAAAATGATTTTGTATAAAATAGGGTTTAATTTTATTTTTATTCTGATAGGTAGATTTCTATGGCAGCACTATTTACTAAATAATTCATTATTTTCCCTCTTATTTAAATATCAAATTAAGTATTTTCTGGACTTCTCTATTCTGTTCTACTGATCCATTTGTTTCTTCTTATGCCTATGACCATATTAATTTGATTTCCGTTTTTAATAGTATACTCTAATAGTAAGGCAAGTCCTTCTTCACTATCTATCAAAATTTGTTTGACTATTCTCAGAAATGTTTGCTTTCTTATAGACTTTGAAGTCTTTTTATCCGCTTCCTCCAAACCCCTGTAAGGATTGAAATGGAGATTACATTTAAGTAATAGTTTTTGGCAAATTAACATTTTCATTATTTCAGATCTTTCCATAAAAGAACATTGAAAGACTTTCCGTTTATTACGTTTATTTTATATCTAGCAACAGATTTTACATTTTCTTCATATAGAACCTGTTCCTTTAAAAAAATTATCTCCAAGTATTTTATAGTTTCCTCTATGTGTCTTACTTGCTAAAATCTAGCACCACAATAATGTTCAATGATAACAGAATTTGCACTTACCCCTATCTTGTTCCTAAATTTTATTGAAATTGATTTAGTGTTTTGCCATTTGGGACGACCTTAGATGTTGGGTTTAATAAATTATCTTTTAAAAATTATAAATTACAGCTGAATTATAAAATAACTTTTTAGCAGCTAGTGATATAATTACATGGGTTTTTACTTTCAAATATTTGATATAATGGATTATCTTGATAGATAACAAAATAGTCTTTCATTCCTGCACTGAGACGTAGCTTTAAAAATATATGTTTGTTCTTTTCATGTATCACAAATTCTATTTGGTAATACTTAATGTTTTTTTTATAGCTACCTGCTGGTGCAATTGGCCTTATTTTTCCTCCCTTTGCAATATTATTGTTAGGCTTTGATATCAAAACTATGCAGGTTTTGTTAAAAAAATTAAAGAATTTTAAAACCTTTTCCTATGACCTGAAATAGTAACACTATTATCGAACTTAACTATTTTTAAATGGTTAGATAAAACTTAGTTATGAATTCATCTGCTCCTGGTACTGTTTGTAACGGTAAATCTTTAATCATTTGACAATCTCATTTATGGTAATTGATCCATGGATGTTTTCCACTTCTTCCTGTGTCATCATTGGTAATTTTATTTTTCTAGGAAATTATTCTTTCTTAGACTTTTTCAAATTTGTTGTTTAGAGTTGTGGGAAATATTATTTTGTAATTATTTTCAGCTTTAATTAGTCTATGATGTCTTCTTTTTAACTTCTGATCATTATCCCTTCTTGCTTTACCTGTTTTGCCCTTAAGCAGTTAGTGAGATAATTTAATTATATTACTATCATTTTCTTTTTTTTAAATTTATTTTTTGGGGTTCTTATCATTCTTCAAACAATTTTTATTTCTAGAGACAGGGTCTTGCTCTGTTACCCAGGCTATAGTTGTGCAGTGGCACAATCTTAGCCTACTGCAGCCTTGAACCCTGCCTCAGCCTCTAGAATAGCTGGGACCATACGTTCCATCGCACCCAGCTAATTTAAGCTTTTTTTATGTGTGTGTGTAGAGATGGGATCTCACAAAAAATTTTGCCCAGGTTAGTCTCATACTCCTGACATCAAATGATCCTCCCATCTCAGCCTCCCAAGTAGCTGGAATTACAGATGTGCACCATCATGTTTGTCCTCATCTGTTCTTTTAATTTGCAAATTAGGCCTTTATTTAAACAAGGAAAGTCTATTATTTTCCTCTTAATGCTTCATTTCCTTTTGTACCTCCTTCTTCTAGAAGTTCCATAATTCACATTTGGGGTTCCTGCTCTATCCTGTAAGTGTTTTGTATTTGTGTGTGTGTGTGTTTGTGCATGTGTGTACACGTATAATTCCCATGTCTTTGAGATATTGTGGGGTACTCTGAGATATTACTTTACTTAATATTCTACGTCACTAATTTTAGTCTCAGTGGTAACCATCCAATTCATCAACTAATTTACTAAATTACTCTGTTCAGAAATTATGGTTTTAGACACAAGAAGTACTTTGGGCTGCATTTAAATCTTTTTATTTTATTATTATACTTTAAGTTCTGGGATACATGTGCAGAACATGCAGGTTTGTTACACAGGTATACATGTGCCATGGTGGATTGCTGCAGCTATCAACCCATCATCTACGTTAGGTATTTCTCTTAATGCTATCCCTCCCCTTGCCCCAAACCCCCTGACAGGCCCCAGTGTGTGATGTTCCCCTCTCTGTGCCCATATATTCTCATTGTTCAACTCCCACTTATGAGTCAGAACATGTGGTGTTTGGTTTTCTGCTCCTGTGTTAGGTGCTGAGAATGATGGTTTCCAGCTTCATTCATGTCCCTGAAAAGGACATGAACTCATTCTTTTTTATGGCTGCATAGTATCCCATGGTGTATATGTGCCCATTTTCTTTATCCAGCCTATCATTGATGGGCATTTGCGTTGGTTACAAGTCTTTGCTATTGTGAATAGTGCTGAAATAAACATACGTGTGGATGTGCCTTTATAGTAGAATGATTTATACTTTTGGGTATATACCCAGTAATGGGATTGCTGGGTCAAATGGTATTTCTGGTTCTAGATCCTTGAGGAATTGCCACACTGTCTTCCACAATGCTTGAACTAATTTACACTACCACTAACAGTGTAAAAGCGTTCCTATTTCTTCAAATCCTCTCCAGCATCTGTTGTTTCCTGGCTTTTTAATGATCGCCATTGTAACTGGCATGAGATGGTATCTCATTGTGGTTTTGATTTGCATTTCTCTAATGACCAGAGATGATGAACTTTTTTTCATATGTTTGCTGGCCACATAAATGTCTTCTTTTGAGAAGTGTCTGCTCATATCCTTTGCCCACTTTTTGATGGGGTTGTTTTTTTCTTGTAAATTTGTTGAAGTTCCTGGTAGATTCTGGATGTTGGCCCTTTGTCAGATGGATTGATTGCAAAAATTTTCTCCCGTTCTGTAGGTTGCCTGTTCACTCTGATGATCATTTCTTTTGCTGTGCAAAAGTTCTTTAGTGTAATTAGATCCCATTTGTCAATTTTGGCTTTTGTTGCCATTGCCTTTGGTGTTTTAGTCATGAAGTATTTGCCCATGCCTATGTTGTGAATGGTATTGTCTAGGTTTTCTTCTAGGGTTTTTATGGATTTAGGTCTTACATTTAAGTCTTTAATCCACCTTGAGTTAATTTTTGTGTAAGGTGTAAGGAAGGGGTCCAATTTCAGTTTTCGGCATATGGCTAGCCAGTTTTCCCAGCACCATTTATTAAATAAGGAATTCTTTCCCCCTTGCTTGTTTTTGTCAAATCTGTCAAAGATCTGATGGTTGTAGATGTGTGGCATTATTTCTGAGGCCTCTGTTCTGTTCCATTGGTCTATATATCTGTTTTGGTACCAGTAACATGCTGTTTTGGTTACTGTAGCCTTGCAGTATAGTTTGATGTCTGGTAGCGTGATGCCTCCAGCTTTGTTCTTTTTGCTTAGGATTGTCTTGGCTATACAGGCTCTTTTTTGCTTCCATATGAAATTTAAAGTAGATTTTTCTAATTCTGTGAAGAAAGTGAATGGTAGTTTGATGGGAATAACATGAATCTATAAATTACTTTGGGCAGTATGGCCATTTTCATGATATTGATTCTTCCTATCCATGAGCCTGGAATGTTTTTCCATTTGTTTGTGTCCTCTCTTATTTTCTTGAGTAGTGGTTTGTAGTTCTCCTTGAAGAGGTCCTTCACATCCCTTGTGGGTCGTATTCCTAGGTATTTCATTTTCTTCGTAGTGACTATAAATGGGAAGTCAGTCATGATTTGGTGCTCTGTTTGTCTATTACTGGTATACGGGAATGCTTGTGATTTTTGCATATTGACTTTGTATCCTGAGAGTAGGGAGATTTGGGGCTGAGGTGATAGGGTTTCCTAAATATACAATCATGTCATCTGCAGACAGAGACAATTTGACTTCCTGTCTTCCTATTTGAATACCCTCCATTTCCTTCTCTTGCCTGATTGCCCTGGCCAGAAATTCTAATACTATGTTGAATAGGATTGCTGAGAGAGGGCATCCTTGTCTTGTGCCAGTTTTCAAAGGAAATGCTTCCAGCTTTTGCCCATTCAGTATGATATTGGCTGTGGGTTTGTCATAAACAGCTCTTATTATTTTGAGATATGTTCCAGCAATACCTAGTTTATTGAGTGTTTTTAGCATGAAAGGGTGTTGAATTTTATCAAAGGGCTTTCCTGCATCTATTGAATAATCATGTGGTTTCTGTCATTGGTTCTGTTTATGTGATGGATTACATTTGTTGATTTGCTTATATTGAACCAGCCTTGCATTCACAAGATGAAGCTGACTTGATGGTGCAGGATAAGCTTTTTGATGTGCTGCTGGATTCAGTTTGCCAGTATTTTATTGAGGATTTTTGCATCGATGTTCATCAGGGATATTGGCCTGAAATTTTCTTTGTTTGTTGTGTCTTTGCCAGGTTTTGGTATCAGGATGATGCTGGCCTCATAAAATGAGTTAGAGAGGAGGCCCTCTTTTTCTATTGTTTGGAATAGTTTCAGAAGGAATGGTACCAGCTCCTCATTGTACCTCTGGTAGAATTCAGTTGTGAATCCGCCTGCACCTAAGCATATTTTCATTGATAGGCTATTAATTACTGCCTCAATTTCAGAACTTGTTATTGGTCTATTCAGGGATTCATCTTCTTCCTGGTTTAGTCTTTGGAGGGTGGATGTGTCCAGGAATTTATCCATTTCTTCTGCATTTTCTAGTTTATTTGTGTAGAAGTGTTTATAGTGTTCTCTGATGGTAGTTTGTATTTCTGTGGGATCAGTGGTGATATCCCCTTTATCATTTTTTACTGTGTCTATTTGATTCTTCTGTCTTTTCTTCCTTATTGGTCTGGCTAGCAGTCTGTCTATTTTGTTAGTCTTGTCAAAAAACCAGCTCCTGGAATCATTGATTTTTGGAAGGGTTTTTCGTGTCTCTATCTCCTTCAGTTCTGCTCTGATCTTAGTTATTTCTTGTCTTCTGCTAGCTTTTGAATTTGTTAGCTCTTGCTTCCGTAGTTCTTATAATTGTCATGTTAGGGTGTCGATTTTAGATCTTTCTCACTTTCTCCCGTGAGAATTTAGATCTATAAATTTGCCTCTAAACACTGCTTTAGCTGTGTTTCAGAGATTCTGGTATGTTGTGTCTTTGTTCTCATTGGTTTCAAAGAACTTATTTATTTCTGCCTTAATTTCTTTATTTACCCAGTAGTCATTCGGGAGCAGGTTGTTCAGTTTCCATGTAGTTGTGCGGTTTTGAGTGAGTTTCTTAATCCTGATTTCTAATTTGATGGCACTGTGGTCTGAGAGACTGTTATGATTTCTGTTCTTTTGCATTTGCTGAGGAGTGTTTTACTTCCAATTATGTGGTCGATTTTGGAATAAGTGGTATCTGGTGTTGAGAGGAATGTATATTCTGCTGATTTGGGGTGGAGAGTTCTGTAGATGTCTATTTGTCCACTTGGTCCAGAGGTGAGTTCAAGTCCTGAATATCCTTGTTAATTTTCTGTCTCATTGATCTGTCTAGTATAGACAGTGGGGTGTTAAAGTCTCCCACTTTTATTGTGTTGGAGTTTTTATAGGTGTCTAAGAACTTGCTTTATGGATCTGGGTGCTCCTGTATTGGGTGCACATATATTTAGGATAGTTAGCTCTTCTTTTTGCATTGATCCCTTTACCATTATGTAATGCCCTTCTTTGTCTTTTTTGATCTTTGTTGGTTTAAAGTCTGTTTTATCAGAGACTAGGATTGCAACCCCTGCTTTTTTTTTATTTTTTGCTTTCCCTTTGCTTGGTAAATATTCCTCCATCCCTTTATTCTGAGCCTATGTGTGTTTTTGCACGTGAGATGGGTCTCCAGAATACAGAACACTGATGGGTCTTGACTGTTTATCCAATTTGCCAGTCTGTGTTTTTTTTATTTTGTTATTGTTGTTTTGTTTTGTTTTTTGAGATGAAGTCTTGCTCTGTCACCCAGGCTGGAGTGCAGTGGCACGATCTTGGCTCACTGCAACCTCCACCACCTGGGTTCAAGCAATTATCCAGTCTCAGCCTCCTCGGTAGCTTGGATTACAGGCGCCCACCACCACACCTGGCTAATTTTTTGTGCTTTTAGTAGAGATGGGGTTTCGCCATGTTGGGCAGGCTGGTATCGAACTCCTGACCTCCGATGATCCACCCGCCTTGGCCTCCCAAAGTACTGGGATTACAGGTGTGAGCCACTGCACCCGGCCCAGTCTGTGTCTTAATTGGGGCATTTACATTTAAGGTTAATATTGTTATGTGTGAATTTGATCCTGTCATTATGCTGCTAGCTGGTTATTTTGCTCATTAGTTGATGCAGTTTCTTCATTTTGTCAATGGTCCCTACATTTTGATATGTTTTTGCAATGGCTGGTACCGGTTTTTACTTTCCAGATTTAGTGCTTCCTTTAGGAGCTCTTGTAAGGCAGGCCTGGTAGGTTACAAAATCTCTCAGCATTTGCTCATCTCTAAGGATTTTATTTCTCCTTCCCTTATGGAGCTTAGTTTGGCTGGATATGAAATTCTTGGTTGAAAATTCTTTTCTTTAAGAATGTTGAATATTGGCCCCCACTCTCTTCTGGCTTGTAGGGTTTCTGCAGATTGATCTGCTGTTAGTCTGATGAGCTTCCCTTTGTGGGTAACCCGACTTTTCTCTCTGGCTGCCCTTAACATTTTTTCCTTCATTTCAACCTTGGTGAATCTGACCACTATGTGTCTTGGTGTTGCTCTTCTTGAGGAGTATCTTAGTGGTGTTCTCTGTATTTGCTGAATTTGAATGTTGGCCTGTCTTGCTATGTTGGGGAAGTTCTCCTGGATAATATCCTGAAGTGTGTTTTCCAACTTGGTTCCATTCTCCCCTTCACTTTCAAGTACACCAATCAAACAAAAGTTTGGTCCTTTCACATACTCCCATATTTCTTGGAGGCTTTGTTCCTTCCTTTTCATTCTTTTTTCTCTAATCTTGTCCTCACACTTTATTTCATTAAGTTGATCTTCAATCTCTGATATCCTTTCTTCTGCCTGATCATTTCAGGTATTGATAGCTGTATATGCTTCCCGAAGTTCTCGTGCTGTGTTTTTCATCTCTGTCAGGTAATTTATGTTCTTCTCTAAACTGGTTATTCTAGTTAGCAATTCCTGTAACCTTATATCCAGGTTCTTAGCTTTCTTGCATTGGGTTAGAACATGCTTTATTAGCTCAGAAGAGTTTGTTATTACCCACCTTCTGAAGCCCACTTCTGTCATTTCGTCAAACTCATTCTTGGTCCAGTTTTGTTCCTTTGCTGGCAAGAAGTTGTGATTCTTTGAAGGAGAAGAGGCATTCTGGTTTTTGGAATTTTGAACCTTTTTGTGCTGGATTTTCCTCATCTTCATGGATTTATCTACCTTTGGTCTTCGATGTTGCTGACCTTTGGATGGGGTTTTTGTGTGGGCATCCTTTTTGTTGATGTTGGTGCTATTGCTTTCTGTTTGTTAGTTTTCCTTCTAACAGGTCCCTCTTCTGCAGGTCTGCTGGAGTTTGCTGGAGGTCCACTCCAGACCCTGTTTCACTTGGTATCACCAGCAGAGGCTGCAGAACAGCAAAGATTGCTGCCTTCTCCTTCCTCTGGAAGCTTCATCCCAGAGGGTCACCCACCAGATGCCAGCCAGTGCTCCTCTGTATGAAGTGGTTGTCAACCCCTGCTGAGAGTCATCTCCCAGTCAGGAGGCATGGGGGTCAGGGACCCACTTGAGGAGGCAGTCTATCTCTTAGCAGAGCTCAAGGGCTGTTTTGGGAGATCCACTGCTCTCTTCAGAGCTGGAAGTCAGGAACGTTTAAGTCTGCTGAAGCTGCACCCACAGCCACCCCTTCTCCCATGTGCTCTGTCCCAAGGAAATGGGAGTTTTATGTATAATCCCCTGACTGGGGCTGCTGCCTTTCTTTTGGAGATGCTCTGCCCAGAGAAGAGGAATCTAGAGAGGCAGTGTGGTTACAGTGGCTTTGCTTAGCTGCAGTGGGTTCTACACCCAGTTTGAATTTCCTGGTGGCTTTGTTTACACTATTAGGGGAAAACCACCTACTCAAGCCTCAGTAATGATGGACGACCCTCCCCCCACCAAGCTCGAGCATCCCAGGTCAATTTCAGATTGCTGTGCTGGCAGCGAGAATTTCAAGCCAGTGGATCTTAGCTTACTGGGCTCCATGGGGTTGGGATCTGCTGAGCAAGACCACTTGGCTCCCTGGCTTCAGCCCCCTTTCCAGGGGAGTGAACGGTTCTGTCGCACTGGTGTTCCAGACACCACTGGGGTATGAAAAAACTCCTGCAGCCATCTCAGTGTCTGTCCAAACGGCCACCCAGCTTTGTGCTTGAAACCCAGGGCGCTGGTGGTATAGACACCCAAGGGAATCTTCTGGTCTACGCATTGTGAAGACTGTGGGAAAAGAGTAGTATCTGGGCAAGATAGCACCATCCTTCACTGCACAGTCCCTCACAGCTTCCCTTGGCTAGGGGAAGGAGTTCCCCGACCCCTTGCACTTCCCCGGTGAGGCGACGCCCCACCCTGCTTCTGCTTGCCCTCTGTGGGATGCATCCACTGTCTAACCAGTCCCAATGAGATGAACTGGGTATCTTAGTTGGAAATGCAGAAATCACCCACCTTCTCTATTAGTCTTGCTGGGATCTGTAGACT
Source organism: Gorilla gorilla gorilla (assembly GCF_029281585.2). Classification (NCBI taxonomy): domain Eukaryota; kingdom Metazoa; phylum Chordata; class Mammalia; order Primates; family Hominidae; genus Gorilla; species Gorilla gorilla. Next base: position 86,147,260 of record NC_073224.2, on the reverse strand, counting down.
GGAGCTGTTCCTATTCAGCCATCTTTGATAAAGAGGGGGCTGCATTTAAATCTATGTGTCTCCTTCAGCAGCTATGTGGAGTGTGCTATGCATTATGACCTATCTTCTTCTCATGAGCTGATAGGCTCTCCTCAATTGATTATTTTTCATCACAAGTAAACTAGTTATTTAAATACTTCAATTTACTATAAGCCTACCCTATAGTAGAAGGTGAAGCAACCTTTACAAATAAAGGGCTGGCCCTTGTTGAAGTACCATATGAAAACCCTCCTGCTGTGAGCTATTCTTTTCCAGTCCTGGGGACAATGAAAGTTCAACCTGCTTTGGTCCTCAGTTCTTTAAGGTCAGAAAACCAGGCACCTTCAATGGAATGAATGCCAATCTTCTTCCAAGGATCTATGCTGTTTTAGAAACAGAAACTCTTTTTCAAGATCCGCAGTCTTATAATCTTCACCTTGAGGATCTCTGTTTGATCTCCAGGCTCTCCCAGACTACACAGAGAAAAAAAAAAAACCCTATATAAGTTTTCTCCTTTGAGTCCAAAGTCCAAAACTCCTTTGAGTTTTGCCAGCATGAGAGTGTATCAATCAGCTTTAGTCGTCTTGAAGCTCAGAAAGCAGAATAGACCACGGTTGAAAGGAGAGGGAAAACAAGCTACATTCAAGTTACCAGTTTGCTAGAAACTTCCTACTATATTTGTAGAAATTATTGAAATTGAGAGGACACAGTAAGAGAGTGATGGGCACTGTGACATAGTGGGGCACTCCATCCAATTATTGCCAAGTGGGAAGGAAGACCTTGTGTTGCTACATCTCTCCATTTTTTTCAAGAAAAATCATAAATCCGGAATTTTATTTAATATCTTTTCTTTTCAAAATATTGAAGATTTGTGGAATTGTTTTTGTAAATGCTGTGTGAACCAAACCAAACTTGTCTTTAGATTGGATTCAGCCTGCAGCGTCCTAGGTTAGGATCTCTAGAGTAGATGGTATTTTGGATAATAGATGGACATCTCTAACTTTTAAATTCTGTATTGATATGGTTTGGCTCTGTATCCCCACCCAAACCTCATCTTGTAGCTCCCATAATTCCCACATGTTGTGGGCAGGACCTGGTGGAAGATGATTGAATCATGGGGATGGGTCTTTCCCATGCTGTTCTCATGATAGTGAATGGGTCTCATGAGATCTCATGGTTTTAAAAATGGGAGTTTCTCTGCACCAGCTCTATTTTGCCTGCTGCCATCTACGTAAGATGAGACTTGCTCCTCCTTGCCTTCCACCATGATTGTGAGGCCTCCCCAGCCATGTGGAACTGTAAGTCCAATAACCTTTTTTTTTTTTCTAAATTGCCCAGTCTTGAGTATGTCTTTATCAGCAGCATTAAAATGAACTAATACACATATGATGGAAGGCAACTGTCATGCTTTCTCTTTAGGCAAGTTCCTTGGAAACAGAGGCATGTCCTCTACTTAGTTTTTTATTGCCAAATGTTCCAAGTATAGCAGAAGGTAGACACAGGACATTTCGTAGGTGTTTGTGGAATGAAGAAAGGCAATGCTTGGTGCCAGTGCCAGAGACTAATAGGTGACTGGTCTGACTTTTGTGAATATAAACAGTACTGCAGTAAAGGAAGCTACTAATGTGGCAACTGAAAGTGTGAAGAGAGCTGAGATATAGTGTCATGAACAAAAAAATTCCCTGAAATTGATTTCAATTAAGGTAAGCAGAATATGCAAGTATGTGCCTTCTGCAAAACCAGAATATTTTAAAAACTTTCAGCTGTCCAACTTACCTGTGGCACGGAGCTAGCTGAACGATGAATCCTGCTTAATGAGGAATACAAGAAGTTTTGTCCCAACCATGAGGATTTGAAGATTTTATAGTATGACAACCACCTGTATGCAAAGCTTTGTCTCCTGTGGTATAACCTGAAGATGAACTCAAAACCATGAATTTTCATTTTTTTTCCTATTTGCCATGCTTCTCAAAGAGTCTCTTGTAGGGAAAGGAAAACAATGAAATCATTATCCTATATTTTGCAAGCACAGAGTCTGAATACTATAATAGTGAAGAAATGATTGCCTGGAATAACAACTCAAATGTGATTTCAAAATATGAGAGAGAAAGGCCAAAAACAGAATTTGAATTGCAAGCCTACTTAATTGTTGATTGGGCTCTAATGGTCTGTTCACTGTACTACTGCCTATATGAACATGAGCCCTATTCCTAATTACAACCCATTTTTGTTGTTGTTATCTAGATGACATCAAGATGTGTGGGATTAAACAGATAGTGCCATGCATACTGTGTAATGATTGTAGCAAAATACCATGTTTTCTCAAGACCGTGGAGAGAGAGTGATTTCTTCAGTCAAAATATCAATAGCTAGACTTTCAAGGCTGCTACCATTATACTGTTGTCATTCTGGAAACAACAACAACAACAAAATATCACTCTATTGAGTCAACAGACTGTCTTGAGCTTATCTTCAAACTCATATTATTTTACTCTGTAATTTCAAAATTTTTATTAAGTTTCTCTCTGGGAGAGTTTGAAACATGAGTTTTGAAACAGATTATTATTAACATCAAAGACTACTGAGTTCACTTATAAGTAATAGGAATATAGAGAAATAACACTACACATTTATATATAATCTGTCTACTTTCAAAGAAAGGATTTGAAGTAGGCTCTTCAGAGTAAATGAGCTAAATACAATCAGCTTTTTCTGTCTGGAAATTCAAGAATCTAACGAGTGCACCCAAAGAATGGCAAACATGGCATTTTCTTCAGGACTGTCACAGTGCCCTGCTTCCAAAGGATATGACATGCAAAGAGTTCACAGCTGTGCTGTCATCGCAAGTTTAAATTTAACACTGGTGATATCATAACCATGGAATATAATTTTTTAAAAATATCACAGCTGAATTTTTAGATTACGTAGTATCATTAAGAAGTGAGCTCCACCAGGCTTGATAGAGACTACTGACATTTAAGAGCATACAATGAAGGAAATTTATTTAAAAATCAGCTGTGTCACATACTGTGTTAAGACTTTCATACCTATGATCTCACTTAGCCTCACAACAACCCCGTGAGCTAAGTAGCATTATCCTTATTCTGTACACTAGCAACTTAAGATTTGAAGAGGTTAAATACCTTCTCCAGGATCACACAGCTGGTAAATGACTGAACAAGGAGGCTCACCCAGGTCTTCCTGATTCCAAAGCATGTGCTCTTTCCATTACACATGGAATGTTGGGAATTCAGATTATATTTCGTTTTGGCCTAGGTTAAAGACCTGCTCTGGACATTTCTCAGGAGTCAAATAAAATAGAGGCTAATGAAAACAGCAAATTCATCTCCTAACAAAGCCTAACACACCTCAGTAGCAAAGGACAGGGTCTCACTAATGGAATAAAAATTATGACATGACCAAATACTCTGTTCTCAGCCATTCCCTCTCATAGATGCAGTGATCTCTTAAAGTCCACCACAAGTGTTCCTTCCTATGTCCTTTTTTTAAAAATAAAATTATTTCTCTGGGAGACAGGAAAGAATCATATATGAGATAAATTCACACTCAAGTGCTTAGTGACTAATCTTTCTTTCTAAGAAGAAAGGCAGTCAACACATTTTTGGTGTGTGAAGATGATGTGGCTGAAAGCAGAATGGAAATCTGGAAAGGGAATGAAAGAACACTCTGTCTTTTTCACTTTCTGCTTAGGTCAAGTCCTAGACCCAGTACTTGGAAAAAGAAGAGAAAAGGAGATTCTGTTGTTGTTTTTTTCTTGAGTAGTCTGGAAACTTGCAATGGGTCAAATTTGCAGTCATGTTCTTGATTTGAAAGATATCTACCTGAAGATAATCGTAGTTTTAAACATTTTATTTTAAATGTTTTAATTTAAATGTTATTTTAATGTTAAAGCATTGGCATCAAGGTTTTTTCTAAATCCTTTGCTTTTACAATTTTAATGGTACTATACATGAAAGAAACACTTTGAAAACTTAGGAGATTTCGTCCTTTCATACTTGAGAATTTGACTTTTGAACTATCATTAAGTCTGAAGTCCAAATTATGGAGTTGACTAAGACTGATACTAGATAAAAAAGTGTGCAAAACCATGGGATTAAAAAACCTAGTGAGTTTTTCTGTGTCACTGACTTTCCTGCTTAACTGAGTATTGGAGAGTATTACATAATTAAACATAGGATGTACCACAGATCTTAAAAGTCAATAACAAGATTCCAAGCACTGTTCATAGTTGGTAAAACACAAAGTTCCACTTTAAAACAACATTTTTCAAAGCCTCTCAGAAATTAGTCTGCTCTCAGGAAGTCCTGCCGAGGGCCGTCACAATGAGACAAGCTTATGGAGCTGGCAGCCATCTTGTGCAGTGAGAGACGAAGTGTCTGGCTCTGAGCCAAGGAAAGCCAACGTGATCAATATTACATCCTGAAAGCACCAATGGATCCTTTGTCCCAGAACTAGCGCTTCTGGGAGATGTGCCAGAAGATTCACATGTGCACATATGTGCACACACAGTAACATGATGATTCAGGAAATTCAGTCATATGGGAAGATCAAAAGCACAGCAGGATATTCCTGTGACTCTGGCATTGGTCAACAATACTTCAACCTCCACATCCAAATATGAAGGCAGCTTAAAGAGCCTACAGATGGAAGACAAACAGAAACTTGAAAAAATGTACTAAGACGGCTTATTTTTCTCCTGTTGTCTTTACACCTACCGTGAATACTCTGGTGCCTTGCCAGTCACTCCTGCACCACTTTGAAGTTTGAGTCTGTCCCTGAATCCTACAGAGTGGATGCCAGCCTGGCCTGATCTCACCCCTTTAAGCCTTTTGCCTCCAGCATGCTCACAAGTGTTTGGAACATGTATTGGGGATAGAGGGGAATATGATCCCAGACCCAGGTCCAGAGGGCTACTAGAACATGTCATGTGTCTGGCATTGAACAAGATCACATTGCCAATTTAAAACCATCTAAGTGATCTCAGTTTTCTTGGGAAAGAAAAAAGAAAGACCATGTGCCTGATGAAAGAACAATGAAAATATAACTTACACACATAAATATCATCTGCCTGAAAATCCAGGCCATATTTGGGATCAGAAAAATATATTTTAAGTGGATAGCATTAACAGAAGGGCTTAATCAGGCACTCTTGCTACTGTTGTCTTTATGGATAAATTTTAAGGACAGGTGGAGTCAGCCAGGAAGTAAATATTCAATTTAGAACGTTTTCCTACATTTAATATCTGCCTCTCTCATCATGTTTGCAATTTTTACAGTCTTTGTTATGAATAGCTTCTCATCACATTTCTAAGAGGGAGATCATCATAATTACAACCTTATGTTATGGCAGAGCAGAAAGAAGTGACTTAGCAAAGGTCATGTGGCAATGCAATGTCCTAGACAGGAAGGGAACTGATATATCTGGAAACTATTGTGAGTTGTGCATTCCAGTGTGCATGGCAGAAAGTAAGGCTCAAGTTGCTGCAGCCAAAGCTTAGAGCTTTTTCTGAAGCATGAGTGCTTGGTATAGGTATCACCAAAAAGAAAAAGAAATTAAACTTTAGTAGTATTAACTTGAGCAAAATCCCACTGGAGAAATTTCCAAATTACTGTTACTATTATGGGTATTAGGAGTAAGACAGAGAAAGGATAAACTGCCCTTTAATAATAGAATATTTGATTTGGCATTTAAATGGTTACAAAATCTACTCTTTGGCAACAATTTACCCTGTGCAAAAGTGTTATATTAATTCAGGTAAGGATGGTACCTCCTTCATGAGACTCTCCAGGGGTTCTCTGTGTTCTTGTATGGTCCACATGGCTATATAATCAGCCAACACATATCCTAGGATGCTGCTTTGCAGTAGGAATTAGATGCTTAAATAATTTTAGAAATGAAATATCGTGAAGTCTATAATTTCTACACAATGAATGAGTCATTTGCAGATCGTTATAGTTATTCTTTTCCCACCAAGAAGTTCAAGAATAAAAATCCCCTATCTCCCACCATAACATCAACAAGAATAAGATTGAAAACTCAGAAGAGAGAAACAAAGAGATTCATAGTTAGTATTTTTTCAGAAAATACATGTTTCCCAGTAAGCAAATCTCCTTATAAATATAATTGATTAAAAATGAAAAAAAAACTCTGAATTTACTGTATGAACTTCAGAATATTTAAAATGGAGAAACCAAGAATTTTCTGTAATCAGTATTAAAATTCTGACATATAGAAGTAAAAATTTAAATAATAAGGTATAGGACAAGACTTTTATTTGATACAGGAAAGGTCTTACTGGAGGAGAATATGACCCGAACTGGATAAGGACAGACACATCTTCCTTGGCCAGATCTGACAAGTGGCTTTTCCCAGTTGTGTCACAAAAAAGAATTACATATTAATAACCCATATGCTTTATGTTTCTAATATTTAAAAAAGAGGTGATTGTAAAATATTTCAAACAACAGAAAATAGTATACTATCACCAGCCATATTTTACATGGTTTAGTATCTTATCATATTCGCTTTAGATCTAATTTTTTGTTGCTGGGCGCGGTGGCTCACACCTGTAATCCCAGCACTTTGGGAGGCCGAGGCAGGCGGATCACTTGATGTCAGGAGTTTGAGACCAGCCTGGCCAACATGGTGAAACCCCATCTCCACTAAAAACACAAAAATTAGTGGGGCCTGGTGGCGGGCGCCTGTAATCCCAGCTACTTGGGAGGCTGAAGCAGGAGAATCGCTTGAACCTGGAGTGTGGAGGTTGCAGTGAGCCGAGATCACACCACTGCACTTCAGCCTAGGTGGCAGAGTGAAACTCCATCTCACACACACACACACACACACAAAAGACCTTATTTGTAAGAAAGAAGACATAGCAGATATATTAATATTTGAAGGGTACAATAGAAGACAATCCTCTCCTGCAATTCCATTTCCTTTCTTCTCTCCATGTTAGTACCTGAAATTGGTGTGTATTTTGTTGTTGTTTTTATACCTTACTACCTGTAGATGTATCAGCAATCATTATGTAGTATCGTTTGCACATTTTAAAATTTTACTTAGATAATATTATGTTGTTTTACATTTTTGTATGTGATTTTACCCTACCATAGTTATTAACATTTATCCAAGATAGTATATACATATATATCTCTCTTCTAATTATTGTAACCACTAAAACTAGTCTACTTATGTATATGTGTGGGATGCCATTTAATGATAGTTCACTATTATTACTTTTCATTGTTGTTGTACTTTTTATTTTGCATTTCCTTGATTATAGGGAGATTGATTTCCTTTTCTGTGATTTCTCTTTTCATATCCTTTGCCCATTTTTCCCACTGGATTGTTTGACTTTGTGAAATTAATTTCTAGCAGTTTATAATATATTCTAAATGTCATTTCTTTGACAATTATATGCCTTGCAAATAACTTCTCTACTATGTCTCTTTAATGATTTATAGACTGCTGTATATAATGGCACATCTCACCTCAATTCCTTAAATCAGCCTCATCCACTATACATAGTTGATGCCAAAAAGGAAATATTACAGCAACTTCACTGTGCTTTTCTATCAACCTCATTCTTGTTCAACTTCAGTTATACCTTGCTTCTAGCCCTTGGCTCTGTTTTTCTTTGGCCTCAAATCCAATGTTTTGTATGACATTTGAACTTGCATATCCAAGTTTTTATATTCTGTGCTTCCTGAAAATGTTGTTCAGCACTCAACCTTTGTCATCTCATCTTTTTCCTTCTTGTGTAGATTCTCTGGATCTTATATAATTTATATCCCATGCTTTCATGATTGTGATAAGCTAGATCCTTTGGTCTAGCATTGAACTTTCTCTTAAATGCTAAATCTTTAATAAATGAATTTGTTTTCTTCAGACATATATTTCTATCATAAATCATCTTATTAATGTATTTTATGACTTCTTTATTATCTGTTTCCCTCCATTCCATCCTCCTACAAGAATGGAAACTTTATGAGAGCAAGAACTTTGTCTTTTCACCACAGTATTTTCAATAATTTTTGAATGCAAAAATGAATCCAGATAATGTTCTTTGCATGATTTCTTATTTTTGGAAACCCAGCACAAGTCTTTCTAACTAAGGTTCTATACCATTCTCACATCATAATATGTAACTAGCCAATCTTCATTAATTATTTTTGTTGTAATTTCGTTCTCAGAGCACCTTTGATAAGTATGGCAGTTTTAAAACATGACTGTAAATTATTTGTCATTTCTCCCATAAAGAGGTCCGATTTGTGTACTCATTCTTGATTTGGGTGAGTTTGTGGTGCCACAGGATTTTTGAGACTGAGTCATAAAAAGTCATGCAATTTGCACCATGTTTGCTGGAACACTTGCTCATGGAATCCTGAGTCATCATGTGATAAGTCCAACAGCATATCCTGAGGCCACCATACTGTGAGGAAACCCAAGCCATATGGAGAGGTCACATGACAACATGCAGATCACATAGTCACATGTAGGAGTTCTAGGTGACAGTCCCCGCTTAGCCCAGGCTCTGATTTATTCCTGACCAGTTCCCAGACATGGAAGAAGCCTCTAAATGATTCTGTCTCTCAATTGTTCAAGTCACTCCCAGTCATTTAAGTCTCTTCAGCTGAGTCCACATATACTATGAAGCAAAGACAGAATATGTCCACTGTGCTCTGCCTGAATGCTAAATGCTACCTATACAAAACGGATGCCAAATTAATTTTGAGGCCAAAATTCTGTTATGGTAGAGTGAAAAGACCAGATAAACCATGTTTTAAATTAAAATGTATAACCAAGCTGACAATAATTTGGATTTATTGCAAACTAAAACTCCACCTTAATAGATCAACTATCCAAAGAAAAAAATCTTGTTTTCTATACTTTTTGGCTATTATCACAACTCAAAGTGATAAAAGAAAAATAAAAAATTGAAGACTCCAGCAAATATGTTTCTAAGATTTCTGATTTGAACAAATCATCCTGGAAGAATACTTTATAAATTTAACCATCATTACAATACCCTCAAGCCCAAAAGCAGTCTAGAGCTTGGGTAATTTTGGCCCAAGAGTTCATTATAATGATGGAATCTATTGCGTCAATACCAAAATCCCCAGCAAAGGCTCTTAATATATAAATGGATGAAGGTCAGTACAAATGAACCCATATTCAGGACACTTCAGCTCATGCTTTACATATCACTCAGGGGCATTTTATTCTACTCGTTACTGTGTTCTTAAAGCTCTCCTCTCCTTGGGAATCTGTGACGCTATTCTAGTGGTTTTCCTGCTCCCTATCCAGGTTTTTCTTCTAAGTCTTCTGTGGACACCTGTTCCTAATGCTACTCCAAGCACCGTCTTCAGCTGTCGGTTCTTATCAAAGTCATTCACATGAGTGGCCTAATCTACTGTATACATGCTGACGACCTTCACATGTCTACCTCCAATTCAGATTTCTCTTGAAGCTAAACATATAATCTGCCCTGTTGGACATATTCCCTTAAAGATAGAATCTTCTTTCTTCCAAGGTTGGCTTGCTGCAGGTGTACTGGTCAAAGCCTAGGAGCCACCCCACCTCTGGCTATGTGTGTTGACTTCAGACCAGAGTGAATGTGCATGGAATCTAAGATACATTTCAGGGCCTGATCCTGGACTGGACATGGCTGTGGGTCCAGGAAAAGGCTGGGTCTCCAGTAAATTTTAGAGGATCAACAGGAATTTTGAAAGCTATCTACAAGGCTTCTTGTAGAAATGCCTAGCTTGATGACCTATAGAAGCTTTAATGTTTTCAGAAATTGACTTTGTTCTTAGACTGCAGGCTATATGACAATTTTGTCTAATTTGCTTAACGTTGTATATCCAACACTTAACAGATTGCCTAATCCAGGATAGGCAGACAATATTGACTGAAGAGATGAATGTATGAATCGATGAGTGAATGAAATATTCTCAGAACTGTTTTCCTCCCAATATTCCCTGTTTTTGGAATGGTGACATCATCTCTTTCCATTTTCCCAAGCCAAGAACCTCAAAGTCATCCTAGATCTTCCTCTCCTAGCCCTCACACGACTGTTTGATCATCAATTCTGTCAATTCTACTTTCTGACTATCTGCCCCTCCTTCCCATCCCCATGACCATTGCCCGAGTTTATCACCAACCTCTTCATCTTCTACATGGCTATCAGAAAGATAATTCTAAACACAAGTGCCACTACGTCACATCCTACCCAGCTCTGCCACTGAGCTGAATGACTTTGGACAAGTTACTTAACCATGCTGAGTCTTGCAGCAGATTGTGAGGCTTAAACAAATTAATAAATGTAAACTATTTAGAACAGAGCCTGGAATAAGGTAACAGTCAATAAATGTTACCTAGTGCTTTTGTTATTATAATCCACTATTCTTCAATAAACCTGATTTGTCTATAGAAAAACAAAAACAAAGGCCAGGCGCGGTGGCTCATGCCTGTAATCCCAGCACTTTGGGAGGCCAAGACAGGCGGATCCCCTGAGGTCGGGAGTTCAAGAGCAGCCTGGCCCACATGGTGAAACTCCATCATTACTAAAAATACAAAAATTAGCTAGGCATGTTGGCGCATGCCTGTAATCCCAACTACTCAGGAAGCTGAGATGGGAGAATCACTTGAACCTGTGAGGCAGAGGTTGCAGTAAGCTGAGATCACGCCACTGCACTACAGCCTGGGCTTCAGAGTGAGACTCTGTCTCAAAAAACAAAAACAAAAACAAATCAACAAAAGTCAATCCCTTTGCCAGGCATGTAAGACTTTTCTTACCTGACTTCCACTGGTCCAGCCTCATTCCCCACTCTTTTTCTCTAAATTTGGGTGATATCGAATCACTTTGCAGATTCTTTTTTTTTTTTTTTTTTGACTCTGTACGCCAGGCTGGAGTGCAGTGGCATGATCTTGGGTCACTGCAGCCTCGGACTCACAAGTTCAGGAGACCCTCCCACCTCAGCCTCCTGAATAGCTGGGACTACAGGCCTGTGCCACCACACGTGGCTTTTTTTTTGGGTACAGACAGGGTTGCACCATGTTGCTCAGGCTGGTCCGTAAGTGATCTATCTGCCTTGGTCTCCCAAATTACTGGGATTACAGGTATGACACCACCCCTGGCCACTTTGCATTTTTGATACATGTCATGCTTCTTTATACCTTTGCATACACAGTTATCATCCCTTTGTAAACTCCTCTCACATTTAAATTTCAGTTTTAATGCTGTGTCCTCTAATGAACTTTGCCTGACATCTTTAAAGTCAGATGCTTCCCTGAAAGTGACACTTAACTTGTGTGTATGACACTCATGTATTTCAGCTCACTGTATTAGTAAATTTTCAAGCAGCATTTCTCTAGCTTTATTAAATTGTATACTTCTTTTGGGGAGAAATAATTCTTTTTATCTTTGTTCCTTTTTTCTATTAATAGTGATAGAGTCTAACATTTAGCATACATTCAATAATTGTTTGTTGAACAAATAAAGCACCCTATTATTAAACCATTAGAAATGACATATTATTGATAGGAAAATAATGTATTGAGTAAATAAAAAAATCCTTTAGAATTTATGATTCTTTTCTGAGAAAAACTTCAGTTCTGTATATTTAATGATTTAAGTAGGTAAGCTCATCTTTTGAAGAGGATCCATAGTTCATGGTATTTTACTGTCATATGTTTCTTCTCTAACACTCTGCCTTTCTTTTTCTTTTTTTTTTGATGGAGTTTCACTCTTGTTGCCCAGGTTGGAGTGTGCAATGGCGTGATCTTGGCTCACTGCAACCTCTGCCTCCCGGGTTCAAGTGATTCTCCTGCCTCAGCCTCCTGAGTAGCTAGGATTACAGGCGCCTGCCACCATGCTCGGCTAATTTTTTTGTATCTTTAGTAGAAATGGGGTTTCACTATGTTGGCCAGGCTGGTCTTGAACTCCTGACCTCGTGATCCACCCACCTTGGCCTCCCAAAGTGCTGGTATTACAGGCGTGAGCCATTGCACCCGGCCCTGCCTTTCTTTATGTAGATCCAAGTATCTATCATATCATGTTTCTTCCTTCTGAAAAAATTCTTTTAACATTTCCTGCAAGGCAGATCTGCTAGTGACAAATTCCTCAATTTTTGCTTGTTGGAGAAAATTTTTCTCTTTTAGTTTAGAAGAATGAAGAATTCTAGACTGGTGTTTTTTTTCTTTTAATACATTAAATATTTCACCTTACTCTCTTCTTATTTGCATGCGTTCTGAAAATAAGCCCAATGTAGTTCTTTTTTTGTTTTGTTTTTCTTTATTTCTTCTAAAAAAAAAACAAAATGGGATACATGTGCAGAACGTGGAGGTTTGTTACATAGGTATATGTGTGCCATGGTGGTTTGCTGCACCTATTGACCCATCCTCTAAGTTCCCTCCCCTCATCCCCCACCACCAAAAGGGCCCTGGTGTGTGTTGTTCCCCTCCCCATGTCCATGTGTTCTCAGTGTTCAACTCCCACTTATGAGTGAGAACATGTGGTGTTTGGTTTTCTGTTCCTGTGTTAAGTTGCTGAGGATAATGGCTTCCAGCTTCATCCATGTCCCTGCAAAGGACATGACCTCATTCCTTTTTATGGCTGCATGGTATTCCATGGTGTATATGTACCACATTTTCTTTATCCAGTCTATCATTGATGGGCGTTTGGGTTGGTTCCATGTCTTTACTATTGTAAATAGTGCTGCAATAAACATATGTGTGCATGTGTCTTTATAGTAGAATGATTTATATTCCTTTGGGTATATACCCAGTAATGGGATTGCTGGGTCAAATGGTATTTCTGGTCCTAGATCCTTGAGGAGTCACCATACTGTCTTCCACAATGGTTGAACTAATTTACACTCCCACCAACAGTGTAAAAGCGTTCCTATTTCTCTACAGCCTTGCCGGTGTCTATTCTATTGTTTTCTGACTTTTAAATAATTGCCATTCTGACTGGCGTGAGATGGTATCTCACTGTGGTTTTGATTTGCATTTCTCTGATGATTAGTGATGTTGAGCTTTTCTTCATATGTTTGTAGGCTGCATAAATGTCTTCTTTTGAGAAGTCTCTGCTCATATCCTTTGCCCACTTTTTGATTTTTTCTTTTTTCTTGTAACCGTAAGCTCCTTGTAGATTCTGGATATTAGAACTTTGTCAGATGGGGAGATTGCAAAAATTTCTCCCATTCTGTAGATTGCCTGTTCACTCTGATGATAGTTTCTTTCACTTGCAGAAGCTCTTTAGTTTAATTAGATCCCATTTGTCAATTTTGGCTTTTGTTGTCATTGCTTTTGGCACTTTTTTCATGGAGTCTTTGCCCATGCCTATGTCCTGAATGGTATTGCCTAGATTTTCTTCTAGGGTTTTTATGGTTTTGGGCTTTACATTTAAGTCTTTAGTCCATCTTGAGTTAATTTTTGTATAAGGTGTAAAGACAGCATCCAGTTTCAGTTTTCTGCATATGGCTAGCCAGTTTTCCCAATACCATTTACTGAATAGGAGATCCTTTCCCCATTGCTTGTTTTTGGCAAGTTTGTTGAAGATCAGATGGTTATAGATCTGTGGTGTTATTTCTGAGGTCTCTGTTCTGCTTCATTGGTCTACATGTCTGTTTTGGTACCAGTACCATGCTGCTTTGGTGACTGTAGCCTTGTAGTATAGTTTGAAGTCAGGTAGTGTGATGCCTCCAGCTTTGTTCTTTTTGCCTAGGATTGCCTTGGCTATATGGGGGGGTGGGTCTGCTTTGATTCCATATGAAATTTAAAATTGTTTTTTCTAATTCTGTGAGGAATGTCAATGGTAGTTCGATGGGAATAACAATGAATCTATAAATTACTTTGGGTGGTATGGCCATTTTCACGATATTGATTCTTCCTATCCATGAGCATGGAATGTTTTTCCATTTGTTTGTGTCCTCTCTTATTTTCTTGAGCAGTGAAGAAGTCCTTCACATCCCTTGTTAGCTGTATTCACATCGCTTGTTAGCTGTATTCTTAGGTATTTTATTCTCTTTGTGGCGATTGTGAAGGGGAGTTCATTCATGATTTGGCTCTCTGCTTGCCTATTGTTGGTGTAAAGGAATGTTTGTGATTTCTGCACATTGATTTTGTATCCTGATTCTTTGCTGAAGTTGCTTATCAGTTCAAGAAGTTTCTGGGCTGAGACGATGGGGTTTTCTAAATATACAATCATGTTATCTGCAAGCAGAGACAATTTGACTTCCTCTCTTCTTATTTGAATACGCTTTATTTATTTCTCTTGCCTGATTGCCCTGGCCAGAACTTCTAATACTGTGTTGAATAGGAGTGGTGAGAGAGGGCATCCTTGTCTTGTGCTGGTTTTCAAAGGGAATGCTTACCACTTTTGCCCATTCATTATGATATTGGCTGTGGTTTGCCATAAATAGCTCTTATTGTTTACATGTATGTTCCACCAATATACGTTTATTTAGTTTATTTATATAGTTTATTGAGAGTTTTTAGCATGAAGGGATGTTGAATTTTATCAAAGGCCTTTTCTGCATTTATTGAGATAATCATGTGGTCTTTGGTTCTGTTTATGTGATGGATTACATTTATTGATTTGCATACGTTGAACCAATCTTGCATTCCAGGGATGCAGCTGAGTTGATTGTGGTGCATAAGTTTTTTAATGTGCTGCTGGATTTGGTTTGCCAGTATTTTACTGAGGATTTTCGCATCAATGTTCATCAGGGATATTGGCCTGAAGTTTGTTGTTGTTGTCGTTGTGTCTCTTCCCAGTTTTGTATCAGGATGATGCTGGCTTCATAAAATGAGTTAGAGAGTAGTCCCACCTTTTCAATTGTTTGGAATAGTTTCAGAAGGAATGGTACCAGCTCATCTTTGTGTTTTTGGTAGTATTCACCTGTGAATCTGTCTGGTCCTGTTTGTTTGTTTGTTTGGGAGGCTATTAATTTCTCCCTCAATTTCAGAGCTTATTATTGTTCTATTCAGGGATTCAATTTCTTCCTGGTTTAGTCTTGGTAGAATGTATGCATCCAGGAATTTATCCATTTCTTCTAGATTTTCTAGTTTATTTGTGCAGAGGTGTTTATACTATTCTCTGATGCTAGTTTGTGTTTCTGTGGGGTCAGTAGCGATATCCCCTTTATTATTTTTTATTGTGTCTATTTGATTCTTCTCTCTCTTCTTCTTTATTAGTCTAGCTAGCGGTCAAACTATTTTGTTAATTTTTTCAGAAAACCACCTCCTGGATTAGTTGATTATTTGGAGGGTTTTTCGTTTCTCTATCTCCTTCAATTCGTCTCTGATCTTAGTTATTTCTTGTCTTCTGCTAGCTTCTGGGTTAGTGTGCTCTTGACTCTCTAGATCTTTTAATTGTGATGTTAGGGTGTCAATTTGAGATCTTTCTAACTTTCTGATGTGGGCATTTAGTACTATAAATTTCCCTCTTTTGGGTTTTCAACATTGTATTGTTGATTCTTTCTCATCTTTGTGAGTTTGTCTAGTTTCGGTCTTTGAGGCTGCTGATCCTTGGATGGGGTTTTTGTGGGGGCTTTTTGTTGTTGATGATGATGCTGTTGTTGTTGCTTTCTGCTTGTTTTCCTTTCAATGGTGAAGTCCCTCTTCTATAGGGCTGCTGAAGTTTCTGGGGATTCACTTCAGGCCTTATTTATCTGATTCACTCCCATGTCTAGAGATGTCACTCAAGGAGCCTGGAGAACAGCAAAGACGGGTGCCTGCTCCTTCCTCTGGAACCTCTGATCTCAAGGGGCACCAACCTGTTGTCAGTAGAATTGCTCCTGTATAGGGTGTCTGACAATCCCTGTTGGAGGGTCTCACCCAGTTGGCTTAACAGGGAGCAGGACCTATTTAACAGAGCACTTTGTCCCTTGGCGGAGAGGGTGTGTTTCACTGGTGGGGGGAACTGACTCATCTGGGCTGCCCGAATTCCTCAGAACTACCAGGAGGAGAGGCTAAGTCAGCCGGTCTGTAGAGACTGCGGCCACCCCTCCTTCTAGGGGCTCAGGCCCAGGGAGATCCAAATTCTGTCCCTGAGGCTCTGGCTGGAGTTATTGGAGAACCTGCAGGAAAGACCCGCCCACTGAGGAAGGATGGGTCAGTTAGGCCTGAAGATGCACTCTGACTGCAGGCCAGCTGGTGTGTTGGGCTGTGGGGACAAGTGTTGGGACTGAGCCGTCCAGCCTCCCTGACTCCAGCAGAGGAAAAGCGCAGCCTGGAGCTATAGAAATGGGTGCTGCCCTTCCCCCACCCAAGGAGCTTAGTGTGTTAGGCAGTTGTGAGTCCCAGTGCTGGTTGCTGCCCCTCCCCAAAGGAGCTCAAACAACTTAAGACAGCAGGCAGCCACAGCCGGTGCTGGTCGCTCCTCCTCCTGGGAGTTCGATAGGCTTGATCAGATTCTAGCTGAAAAGCTGTAAGAATCTGTGCATTCTGGTGTGGGGGTGCTAGGCCCTGGTGGAGTGGGTTCGCAAGTGGGATCTTCCGATCCGTGGGTTGCACAGTTCCGTGGAAAAAGCAGTTTCCCCGGCTGAGTAGCGTGCTCACTCACTGCCTCCCTTGGCTGGGGGGCGGCGATTCCCCTTCCCAGTATGGCTCTCAGGTGGGTCGCAGCACCACACTATTCTTCCTTGTCTCCATGGGTCATGCCAGCCCTTGAGTCCATTTTGATGACAGAACCTGGATACTTTGGTTGCCGGTAAAGGATTCACAAGCTTATTATGTTTTATTTGTCAATGAGAGCCTCCTAATGCTGTTGCTTCTAGTCAGCCACCTTGGCCCCTCCCCCAGTCCCCCTCCCCCTCCCCCTCCTCCCCACTCTCCACCCCCCTCCCCCCGACTCCCACCGCCCTACCCCCCACCAATGTACCACCCCCACACCACCAGTGTAATTCTTATTCTTACTTCTTTATAGGTAAGGTGTTTTTTCCTCTGATTTCTTTCAAGATGTTCCCTTCGTTTTTAACTTTCTGCAGTTCGAAAATTATATGCCTAGATGTAAATTTTGGTTTTTTATCCTACTTGTTCTCTGAGCTTTCTGTATCTGTGGTTTGGTGTCTATCATTAACTTTAGGAAATTCTCAGTTAGCATTGCTTCAAATATTTCTTCTGTTCTGTTTTGTCCTTATTGTCCTTCTGGTATTCCTATTATGTGTATGTTGTACATTTTGTAATTGTTCCACAATTCTTGGATATTCTGTTGTCTTTTCTTCTCTTTGTATTTCAGTTTTAGAAGTTTCTATTGACATTTCTTTAAGCTCACTGATTCTTTCTTCAGTTGTGTTCAGTTCATTGAAGTGCCCCTTAAAGATATTCTTCATTCTTGCTACAGTGTTTTTGATTTCTAATATTTCCTCTTGATTCTTTTAAAAAATTTTCTCCTTTCTGCCTACATCACTCATCTGTTCTCACATGTTGTCCATTTTCTCCACTAGACCTCTCAGCATATTAATCATAGTTGTTTTAAATTCCCAATCTAATAATTCCAACATCCTTGCCATGTCTGACTCTGGATCTGATGCTGGCTCTATCTCTTCAAAAAATTTTTTTTTGTCTTTCATTGTGCCTTACAATTTTATATTGGAAGCTAGACATGAAATACTGGGTAAGTGGAACAGAGGTAGATAGGGTCTTTTTTGTGAGGCTTTATGTTTATCTGACTAGGAGTTAGGCTGTAGCTGTAGGTGTCAGAGGTTAACATTTCCTCTTGTGTTTTTCTATTTGTGTTTCTGGTTGTCTCTGAGTTTCCTTAGAGATTTCTTCTTAAATAAAGTCTGACACATCCAATTCTTTTAGTTGTATTCCCCAGTTATTATACAAGAGCCCTATTGGTGTGATGGTAAGGTGTGTGGCAAGAGTAAGTGTTCCACAGTCCTTTGATGCAGTCTTAGGCTTTTAGTTAGCCTGTGCTCCTGAGCTGTGAGCTTCATGAGTGCTTCTCAATTTTTCCTTCTCTTTGGTGAGTAAGACTGGCTAGAGGTAGCTGAAGTAGGGTATTTCTCTCAGGTCAGTTAGGTTCTGATAAGACCTCCAATTGATTAAACTCTGATAAAATAGTTTTTCATGAGAGTAGGCCTGCTTGAGAAGAACGAAATAATCTGGGCAAATTTTAAATGGAAACTTTCCCCATACGCTTCAGGAAACAGAAGGGTTTTTTTTTGTTTGTTTGTTTTGGTTTTTTTTGTTTTTGTTTTTTTGTTTTTTTTTTTTTACCAGATATTCACTGTGAAAACCTGGTAGGGCTTCTAGATGTAAAACTCACAAAAGAATAGGGGCTCCCCTAAGATTGGGCCCCCTAGAGTTTTTAACTCTCAAATTTGTCCACACTGAGCTGCCAACAACTTGTCAATTACAGTTGAAATCTTCATATCTTGATATTGGTTCTTGCAGAAGATTCTTGCTTCTGGTCTGGTAATTGTGATTTTCTGTATTAACCTACTTCTCTGTTTTGAGTTTGCCTTGTGACCTCAGTTTTCTGATATGTATAATGAGTGTTTATTTTCAGTTTGTTCAGCTTTTTTGTTGTTGCTTTGTTTTGAGGATGAGAATGACAGTTTCCAAGTAGCTTACATACTGGAACAGAGACTAGAAGTCTAGTTTGTGATATAAAAATTTATAAATACATGCTATTGCATTTGGCTAATTGCTCATCCCCTAAGAAAACAGTGAGCATTCATTTGTCTATCTGTGCTTAGATGACACTGATTTTAGTTTCTTTATTTTTTTCTTTCTTTCTTTTTTATTTTTTGAGATGTGGTATGGCTCTTTCACCCAGGCTGGAGTACAGTAGTGTTCTCATGGCTCACTGCAACCTCAAACTTCTGGGCTCAAGTAATCCTCTTGCCTCAGCCTCTTGAGTAATTGGAACTACACACATGTGCCACCATGCTCCACTAATTTTTTTTTTATTTTGATTGTAGAGATGGGGTTTTGCTGTGTTGCCCAGGCTGGTCTCAAACTCCTGGCCTTAAGAGATCCTCCTATTTCAGCCTCCCAAAGTGTGGGGATTACAGGAATTAGCCTTGCCATCTGCCTAGATGACACTGTTTCTGAGAAGTGAATAATAATATTCTGAGGTTTTCTATAATTTTGTGCTTAATTTCAATTTCACTATGTCAGATGAGTATTGGCTTTTAGCAATACTGCTTATATTCAGTGTAATGTCAGAACTGTTAAGTAGTCAGTAGCTGCTTAACAATCTAAAAAGAGTTCTCATTCTGGTAAGCCAAATGTCATCAGATAACTTTTTCTGGTAGATGATAATGCCACTCTGAAATGTCTACTTTTTGTGGAAAAAAAGTACGAAATAAATTGAGTGGTCCTTAGAAAGCTGGCATTTGTTTCTAAAAACAATTATTTTTGATTTGGCACATCTTACATGGGTGACTACAATGTAGACTAAAGCATGCAGGCCCTGGGGAGGCAACTGCAACTTCCAATTTACTTTTTCTCTTTTTACCACAAAATCTACTGCTTTGATAGAATGGAGAGTCTTTCATTGGGTCATCCTTTACTAATGCTATTAATGAGATGTCAGTGATGTACAAGCAACATATGGACTCTAGAAATCAGACTCTCAATGAAGCATTGGGAAATTCCAGAGGCATTATATTCTAAACTGAAGAGGTTTAAGTCATATTGTTTTCAGAAGATGAAAATAGCTATGGATAAATTTTAATTAGGTAAAGTTTCACTGAGTCTTTTCCCCAACAAAACAATAAAAAAGCCATTGGCTAACTCTGGTGGTCTCCCTCTATGCTATTAGCCATGATATTAGTCTTGCTTGTTACTGACTGTGTGTAAAGATGTAACTGGTTTGAGAACACTTGTACCTTAATTGTGCTCCTGGAAACATATTTTGTGATATTAACATACCCTTTTTCTATTTTCCACCTTCCCTTCTCCACATTGAAGGTTGCTAGTCCTCCTGTCATTACTCAGGAATGATGATACAGGGCAAGGAAGGAAGCAAACACAGACCAAAGTCATTCTGTCCATTGTTTCTAAAAGCCCAAGCTTCAGAGGAAATGATTGGTTGTGGAGTATGCTGAGGAGGCAAAAAGAAGGAAATTCTATAGCAAGAACAAATGGAAAATTATTTCCATTAGGGTGAAAATCACCCTGCCCCTTTTGAGCTAGTGGGTTGAAAGAAAAGAAAGAGATTTGTGAGCTGTTAGAGTAGAAGAGATCAACATCCTGCTTCTCAGGGCACCACAGGAAATGTTCTGAGACCTCCAAGAGGAGCTGGCTGAGCAGTTCTCAGGCAGAACACACAAGCAATCTCATCAAGAAAGGGTCTGTGCTGGAAACATTCCAGAAGCAGTAGGAATCTGTTGGTCCTGAAAGGGTCATGTGGGCAGAAGACATTTCCATGGCTATCAATGTGGCAGAAAGACTGAAGACAAGGTGCCTCACCCCTAGTCTTCACCCTGTATAAAATCTAAAATCTATACTATAACCCAGAATGGAGAAGTCCAAGAAATATTAATGTTTATGTTTTTTGTCTCATGTGTTGCAGTCTTAAAATAGGAATTAAATTGATTTGACAGGGAGGTTGCAACATTTCTTTCTGACCTGAATCTGTAGATTTGGCAACACTTTTATTAGATTCTTATGCTCTTTTTAAAAAATTTATTTTCCCCTTAAAGAGTGCAAACTTAGCATTCAAATTATTTTGAAGAATTGTTTCTCTAGCTCTCTTTTAATAGAATTCACCATCTTCAGAAACTTAATAGACATGAAACACGGAAGTCGTTAGCAAAATAGACTTTATTGCTGCAAAAACTACTTGGGATTAAATCCAATCTAAATTAATTCAATATAAAACGAAAGGAAAGAAAAACCAAAATGAGAATAAATAAGGAGTTCAGAAGGGTCAAAGATGATAATAGTAAATAATATTATAGTCCCCTGATTATGGACAGTGTCACAACTTGGCCTCGTTTTACACCATTGCTACCGCAGCTCTCCTCTTGTTCAAATGTTTTTTCTTTTTTTTTCCCTTTTTTTTTTTTTTTTGAGACAGAGTCTCTGTTGCCCAGGCTTGAGTGCAGTGGCACTATCTTGGCTCACTGCAACCAACCTCTGCCTCCCAGTTTCAAGCGATTCTCATGCCTCAGCCTCCCAAGTAGCTGGGACTGTAGGAAAATGCCACCATGCTCAGCTAATTTTTTTTTTTTTTTGGTATTTTTAGTAGAGACGAGGTTTCATCATGTTGCCCAGGCTGGTCTCAAACCCCTGAACTCAGGCAATCTGCCCATCTTGGTTTCCCAGAGTGCTAGGATTATAGGTGTGAGCCATGGTGTCTGGCCTCTTGTTTCAGTTTTTGGGTTTTTGTTATTTTTTTTTTTTGCTTCTTTAAAATCTCCTGACCCAAACATTATTATTGTTAGGGACATCACATAAAAAATTACTGCAATTATTGGCATTTCAGCTTAGGAATTATTCCAAGCTTCTGATCACTCAGGGCTCTTTGAACCCCATCATGAATGGGTTCTCTTAAATCTCCAGTCTCCCTTGCTTTTGGATCTTGGCTTTCTCTTCTGTTGGTTGCCCAACCTCAGACCATCGTTATTGTTTTGGGTTGAATTGTATCTCACCCTCCCTCCTCAAAAGATACGTTGTAGTCT
This sequence comes from Gorilla gorilla gorilla, assembly GCF_029281585.2. NCBI lineage: Eukaryota > Metazoa > Chordata > Mammalia > Primates > Hominidae > Gorilla > Gorilla gorilla. The sequence continues at coordinate 86,125,570 of NC_073224.2, read as the reverse complement.
TATCCAGTGCCTCAGAATATGACCTTCGTAAAGGCCTAAAGATGGAGTATTCATGGAGATAATGAAGGAAAAATCACTGGTACCCAGTATGACTGGTGCCTTGCAAAAAGGAGACAGAAATACATAGAGGGAAGACGATGTGAAGAGACACAGAGAAAATACAGCCATCTATAAGCCAAGAAGAGAGGCCTGGAACAGATCCTTCCCTCACAATACTCAGAAGGAATGACTGCTGTGGACATATTGATTTCAGACTTCTGGCATTCATCACTGTGAGACAATTAATGTCTGTTGTTTAAGCCACTCAGTTCCTGGTACTTTGTTATGGCAGCCCTAGCAAATGACTACACTGATCCTCACCTGACACTACCTTCTGTTAATTGTTCTTTGGCTTCAAGCACTGAAGCCAAAGGCAGGAAGCCACTACCCTATGGAAACACAGCAGAAAAACAACACACGCTCCTTACCCTTCATTTATCAGGAGAAGTAAACTGGATAGCCACCCCGTGGGCTTCAGAAATATTTTTTCTATATAACTATATCTGTTTAATATTAATGATTAGGATTAGTCTCTTTCAAACACGTAATTCACTATTGCATTACCTCATAAACATTGTCAAGGGTATTGTTCACAGTATCACCCATATATCTAAATAAAATCCTACGTAAGAAACATCTTCTGAAATTCAGTGTTTCACAATTTGGTGATACCTATAAAACTTTCAAATGTAATGATAATCCATGACCGAGCAATTCTACATGGCTCTTAGGTAGGCAAAAGCTTGGAGGGTTTGTGGAATATGAAAAAGGCCAGCCTTAGTCTTTAGGTGCTTCAAGATATGGATCTTGGCCAGGCAGCGTAGCTCATGCCTGTAATTCAGCACTTTCGGAGGCCGAAGCGGGTGAACTGCTTGAGCCTAGGAATTCGAGGACGGCCTGAGCAACATGGCAAAACCCCATCTCTATCAAAAAATACAAAACTTAGCCAGGCGTGATGGCACCTGCCTGTAGTCCCAGCTACTGAGGGGGCCGGACACTGAGATGGGAGAATCACTTGAACTCAGGGTGGGGCAGAGGTTGAAGTGAGCCGTGGTTGCACCACTGCACTCCAGTCTGGGTGATAGAGGAAGACGCTGTCTCAAAAATAATAATAATAAAATACATTTAAAAAAGGATATTTCTGGAACAGTCTGTTCTTCATTTTAGCAAACAATCAAGGTTACAGCAAAGTGAAAAATATTCCTAAAACATAAAATGCACTCCTGTAATCCCAGCACTTTGGGAGGTTGAGGCGGGTGAATCACCTGAGGTCAGGAGTTTGAGACTAGCTTGGCCAGCATGGTGAAACCCCGTCTCTACTAAAAATACAAAAATTAGCCAGGCTCAGTGGTGGGCCCCTGTAATCCCAGCCACTTGGGAGGCTGAGGCAGGAAAATCGCTTGAGCCTGGGAGGTGGAGGTTGCAGTGGGCCAAGATTGTTCCATTGTACTCCAGCCTGGGTAACAGAGTGAGACTCCATCTCAAAACAAAACAAAAAAACAAAAAACAAAACATAAAATATTTTCTGTTTGGCCCTTTTGACTCCTTGGAATTTACAATGTTTAGACTGAGGGTTTCAGTTTAATGTAGACCTCATCTATACCATATATGTGTGACCCTTCACATTGTGGGTCCTCAAATATGAGATTAAGGCTAATGATGCTCATATGATCAAGTTAATAGGGCAGAGGCAAACATCAGGTATGTCTTTTCAAAGAGTTCTACAGCATAGCTGAGATGATAGCCCTCACCCCATATATATGGCCATGATGATGGGCTGTTTGTGAATTATTTTTTGTGTTGTCATTTTTTCAACTGACAGGTAAAGATTGTATACATTTATGATGTACAGCATGATGTTTTAATATATGTATAACTTGTGAGATGGCTAAATTGAACTATTTAACATTCGCATTATCTTACTTTTTTCCTTTTTTTTTGAGATAGAGTCTCCCTCTGTAACCCAGGCTGGAGTGCAGTGGCACAATCTTGGCTTACTGCAAGCTCCACCTCCAGGGTTCATGCCATTCTCCTGTCTCAGCCTCCCAAGTAGCTGGGACTACAGGCGCCTGCCACCACGCCCAGCTAATTTTTTGTATTTTTAGTAGAGATGAGGTTTCACCGTGTTAGCCAAGATGGTCTCGATCTCCTGACTTCGTGATCCACCCGCCTTGGCCTCCCAAAGTGCTGGGATTACAGGCGTGAGCCACCGTGCCTGGCCTACATACCATTTTTTATGAGAACCTGTAAAATCTCTCCTAGAAATTTTTAAGTATAAAATATATTGTTCTTAACTGTAGTCACCATGATATACAGTAGATCTCTTAAAGTTATCCCTGTTGTTTAACTGAAATTTTGTGTTATTTGACCAATATCTCCCCCAATAAGCATCATTTTACTCTCTGTTTCTAGGAGTTAGACTTTTTGTTTGGTTGTTTGTTTGTTTGTTTTAGATGGAGTCTCTCTTTGTCACCAGGCTGGAGTACAGTGGCACAATCTTGGCTCACTGCAACCTCTGCCTCCCGGTGAGATGTAAAGCCAGCTGGACCTCCTGGGTCGAGTGGGGACTTGGAGAACTTTTCTGTCTTACAAGAGGATTGTAAAATGCACCAATCCGCAGTCTGTAGCTAAGATTGTAAAACGCACCAATCAGTGCTCTGTAGCTAGCAAGAGGTTGTAAAATGCACCAATCAGTGCTCTGTAAAAACGCACCAGTGTTCTGTAGCTAGCAAGAGGTTTGTAAAATGGACCAATCAACACTCTGTAAAATGGACCAATGAGCAGGAGTCTAAAAGTAACCAATCACGGGGAGGATTGAGAAAAGGGCATTCTGATAGGACAGAAACAGGAAATGGGGGGATACAAATAAGGGAATAAAAGCTGGCCACCCCAGCCTGCGGCAGCAACCCACTTGGGTCCCCTTCCATGCTGTGGAAGCTTTGTTCTTTTGCTGTTCACAATAAATCTTGCTGCTGCTCACTCTTTGGGTCCCTGCCATCTTTAAGAGCTGAAACCCTCACTGCGATGGTCCACGGCTCCATTCTTGAAGTCAGCAAGACCACGAACCCACTGGAAGAAACCAACTCCAGACACACCAGGTTCAACTGATTATCCTGCCTCAGCCTCTTGAGTAGCTGGGACTACAGGTGCATGCCACCACGCCCAGCTAATTTTTGTATTTTTAGTAGAGACGGGGTTTCACCATGTTGGCCAGGATTATCTCGATCTCTTGACCTTGTGATCCACCTGCCTTGGCCTCCCAAAGTGCTAGGATTACAGGCATGAGCCACCATGCCCGGCCAGTTAGACATTTTTACACTCACATGTGAATGAGGACATTTGGTACTTATCTTTCTGTGCTTGGCTTATTTCACTTAACATAATGTCCTCCAGATTCATTCATGTTGTCGAAAATTACAGTATTTTCTTCCTTTTTAAAGGCTGAATAGTATATATTTTGATTTGTAGTTGTATATATGTTTGATTTGTAACTGACTACATTATTGTGGCTATATACTATATTTTCTTTCTTCATTCATCTGCTGATGGCCACTTAGATCGATTCCACATCTTGGCTATTGTGAGCAGTGCTGTAATGAACAGAGGAATGCAGTTATCTTTCAAGAGTCTGATTTCATATATGCCCAGTAGTGGGATTGCTATATCATATGGTACTTCTATTTTTAATTTTTTGAGGAACCTCCATACTGTTTTCCATAATAGCTGTACTAATTTACATTCCTACCAACAGTGTGTGAGGGTTGCCTTTTCTCCAGTCTCACTGGAATAAGCCAGTTTCCTGAGGCTTGGTTGCACCAGGGCCAAGAGTACCTACAGTTCAGAGGGGATGAGCAGAGATTAAGTTGGTGCAAGTTTTTTAAAATGAAATATAAATTAACAAATATGAATTATTAATATGAAAACTGATGACTTATTTTACACCCAGAAGAAACAAACACTGTGCACCTGCTTCTGTAATCCTTATGTAAGTGAAGGAAGTGCTGTGCTTTAGACTTTATTGTGGTTTCTTTGGCTTCTATCTGCCCCCAAAGAAAACAAATACACACACAGCTGTTACAGCACTTGCTTTCTGCTCCAGAAAAGGGTAAGTGTGGAATAGAAATATTGGGTGCCTTCAGACATTGCCTAATAACTAAAAAGTGTCAAGCAGCAGGACTCTCCTAGTTCCCAGTAAGGAGGCACTAATTCATTATAAAAGCAACTCTGCACCTGCAGTGATAGCTGTTTTATGCTCATCTGTGTACTGGAGGCTGTCCTTGCATAACTGTGAGTCTGAGGCTAAGGAAATAACATCACTACTGTGAGCCTGGAGAAAGAATGCACAATGGTGATTCCAAAACCAAAGGAGACAGATTTTCAGTCCCACTGGGATAGTCCAGTTTCCAAGGCTTGGTCCTATCAAAGCTAAAAGTGCCTTCAGTTCAGCGTTGGTAAGCAGAGATAAAGTCAGTGCCGTTTTTTTTTTGTTTTGTTTTGTTTTTTTGTTTGTTTTGTTTTTTAATGAAGTGTAAACCAAAGACTTGAGAATTCTAGGCCATGCCCATTTAAAATTCTTTCAAAGGTCCAGGCAGCTGCAATACAATAGGTGCTTGGCTGAAGTTGACAATGCCAGTGAATTTAACCTTTCTTTCAACTCTTTTTTCTCATTGTCGTTATTGGTGGTTTTGATGAAGGATTAGGTGATATATGGAGAATATCTTTTGGGCTTTATTTTAACACATCCCGTTGGTAAAAGAGAGATGGACTGTCCTTTGACAGTCCTCTAGAAAGCTCTTGTCTTTTCTTTCTACTATAAATCAAGTAATCTTGTAATGATTTTAAATATGAATTATTTGACATAAAATGAAGATACTAATTACAAATTCTATGAAGCATTTTACAGAAACATATTTACTGGTTCATCCAACCAACTTTGATTGATTCCTGAGAGCCAACTACAGGTTGTGCCAAACACTGGGAGAACAGAGATAATAAAAACACTCCATACCCAGAAGAAACATACATTTTAACAGGGGAAAATAGACATGTGAACTAATAAAAGCAATAGAATGTGATATATTCTATGATATGAGGGTAAACTATGATTCAACAGGGCCCAAAGATGAGAGTGATCAAAAAAGATTTCTAGAGGAAGTAAAGTTTGAGTCAATTTCCTGAAACAGGACCAAATACAGGTTTTCAGGAGAAGGACAGATTCTCCAAGCAGATAAAACTAAAAATGTGAAAGTAGAGTCTGAAATAGTCTGACACATTTATACAGCTGAAGATAGATTTGATCAGAATAAGGGCGCAACTCTTTATTTATTAAATAAGTTCCTTAGAGTAGTGAACAAGATATGTTCAGTCCATGCCCACAGGAAGACTATGTTACAGTAATGAAGGCAGATTTTAAAAATTACTATGTGAATAGATAAATAATATAATTACAAAGTATAAGTGCATATAAAGAAAAAGAAAAGTGGGGGCTGAGATAGAGAATTGGGCAAAGAAGATGAGAAGGGACGGAAGTATTCGTTAAAGTTCAGGAAGTGTTTTTGTGAGAGGTGGCTTTGAAACTGACACCTGAAGCATGAGCAAAAGCTAATCTTTAGCAAAGCAGGTGAGATAACCATTACAGACAAGTAAAGGGCACAAGCTAAGTCCCTGATACATGAAAAGGAAGGTAGGAGGTAATGCTAATCTAGTCAATGTAAGGAAGTGCATGCCATCACTATACTAAGATATTTATGCTCTCTTTTACTGGCAATAAGGAACCACTGGATAATATTAAAAGAGACAAATATGATAATATTCTTTTTAAGAAATCCACTTTGTTGGCATGGTAGAGAGATATTGATCATAATGAAACCAGTTAGCAAATTACTGCAGTAGTCCAGTCAGTGGAGACAGAATTGAGGCAAACAATATTAAGGAAAGAGAATTGAAAGGACTTAATTTCTTTTTGGATATAGTATTCTTTTTTTTTTGAGACAAGGTCTCATTCTGCCACACAGGCTGAAGTGCAGTGGTGTGATCACAGCTCACTGCAGCCTCTACCTCCTGGGTTCGGGTGATCCTCCCACTTCAGCCTCCTGGGTAGCTGCTACTACAGGCATGCACCACTATGCCTGGCTTTTTTTTTTTTTTTTTTTTTTTGTATTTTTTGTAGAGATGAGATCTCACTATTTGTCCAGCCTGGTCTTGAGCACCTGGGTTCAAGCAACCTGCCCGTGTAGGCCTCTCAAAGTGCTGAAATTACAGGTGTGAGCCACTGATCCCAGCCCTGGGTAATTCCTTTCTATTTGCTTTATTTTACTTTTACTTATTGCTTATAATACAAGAAATGAATGTAAATTTGGAAGAAATAAATAACCACCAAACAAAAAATTATACAATTAAATCATGAAAAATTCCAACACGTGCACTTTCTTCCAGTCTCATTTCTATGCAAATATATAGTTTATAAATATGCTTGCCTAATTTTTTCACGTAACTCCTGTACTGTGAATATCTTTCCAAATCAGCAACTCCATTGACTTCATTATTTTAATAGCTATACAATATTTAATTGCATTTATAATTTATTTAATCACCCCATTATTAGACTATTTGGTTCTTTCCATATTTTCTATTATAAAAATGCTGTAAGGAATATTACTTTATATAGATCATTGTCTTCTTGTTTGATCATGTTCTAAGCATTTATTCCTAAAAGCCAGATTATTATGCCATAGCAATTTTTTAATGCTTTTAATACAATTTACCAAAATACTCTCCAGAAAATCAGACACTTTCCTTCTATCTGAACTCAAAAAACCATTTTCTCACATTGAAAAAAAAAAAAAAAAAAAGGAACTTTTTTTTTTTTTGAGACAGAGTCTCGCTATGTTGCCCAGGCTGGTCTTGAACTACTGAGCTTAAGCAATCCACCTGCCTAGGCCTACCAAAGTACTGGGATTACAGGTGTGAACCACAGTGCCCAGCCAAAACAAGTAACTTTTATTGGGACTGCGTTACATTTACTGATTAATTTGGAGATAATTGGCATTTTTAATATATTGAGTATTTTCATCTGAGTAGGAAATGCCCGTCCATGTCAAGTCATATCTTCTTTTATGTCCTTCAATAGTGCTTTCTTAGTCTTCTTTTGTATGCCTTACACATTTGTTTTTCATTTTGCACTTAAGATATTTGAAATTTTATTATCCTTATGATTGGGGTATTTCATTTAACATCATGTATTCCGACTGACTATATTTGATATCTAGAAAAACTTTGGAATTTTAAATGTTTGATTTGTAACTGACTACATTATTGAATTCATTAGTTTTAAGGAACTTTTTTTGTTGATTTTTTATTTTATGGTATTTGGTAAATTTACTTTCTCTTTCCAGTATTATTACATTATTACATAGTTTTCCTATCTAATCGTGTTAGTTGGCATTTTCTGTATAGTCTTATATAACCATTGCAATTATAGACCCCTTTCATTAGTCTTGACTTTAATGAGAATTTCTGTAGGATTACATCATGATGAATGATATTGTTCAATCATTTTAAGGTATGCATTTTTATCATGTTAAAAAGTCACTCTCTAATTCTATTTTTTAAAGTTTTATTGAGAATATATGCTCAATTTTATTAAACACCATCCAAGTATCGCTTCTGATACCTTTAATAATGGTAATACATATTTTGCTATCAAACCATCCATTTCTTTTGCTTAGTCATTGTGGCTTGGCATTTTAATAAATAGTTTAGGTTGTTTAGTTAATATCTTGTTTAGGAAACTGATGAGTCTTTTGATTTTTGTGCTCTAAGATTTTGGTATCTAGATTGTGCTAGCTATATTTTTAAAAATTAGAAACAGCCAATTCTAGCAATTTAATTAATCCTTTCTCTAGTTTTCTATACAGCTATATGTTCCTTCTTGGTGTTTCCATTGTAATTTATACATTTAAAATGGGATAATATATTTTTTAATAATATATAATAGCATATAGTATGTTATAAAACTATAGAAGTGTAATATATTTTAAAGTCATAAGATATAAATATATCATAATATATAATGCATATTAAATGTATCCCTTTCTTTTATATTTCCATACATGTAACTTTCTAGTTATTCAGAAATATTAATCTACCTGAAGGTGGTAAATAGGAATGAAAAAGAAAAAAGCAAGAAAATAGTTGACATTCAACTTCTGACTACCAAAAATGGGACTTTTTAGTCATTTTTGTGACAATATTCTCAGAAGGCTGGCATTGTGGAGAGAGTAAATAAATTTCTGTTTTTAAACTTTCTTTATAATATCAAGAATTAGGACAGGCTGACCTCAATATCAAGCTCTCAAGGGTAGAGAGAATTCATAGGCATAATTCCTTCCCATACAGGGAAGGGAGAATAATATGGCCTAATATTGGTCTAATAGATTATGAGAAGGAAAGGAGAAAAAGAGGTAGGAGGAGGTAAAGGTCAGACCTTGTCCCTCAGACGTTCTCTCCATGGGGGCCCCATCTTCCCCATCTTTCACTAACTCCAAGAGCTTGTCTCCCTACTTCCCAAAGACCCGAGTTTTGGAACTCTGGAAAGAGATGGCCTCACAGGGTACAATCCTGTATCAAAATAAAATGGTGGAGAGACTTGGCTTGTTTGTAAGGCCTGAGTTAGCTATTAAAAGACTCCCTCATCTCCTGTAGTAGATGGAAGGGATCCAGAAGTTTGCATGCCTCATGGTGTGGAGCAGGGCGAGAGTGAGAAAGGTAATTGAGTTGACCCATTGGACCTGTAAGAGACTGCTGCAGTAAACAGTGAGGGGACCTACTCAATATACTAGTGCTGGGAAGCTGAACCCAGCCGGGTCAGATTGAGAGGAATGTGCAATCCTGGAGAGAGTTGAACTGGAGCTTAGTGAGTTGGGGAAGACTAAAATGAACTGATGAGCTAAGTAAAAAAACACCTGTATTAATAATAACTGCAAAAGGGAGCCCAAGGATTGATCCCCACCAAACACTTTGTCACAGAGAAACTAAAAGTCAACATAGAACTTTTATTCATGGAAGTTAGACTCTCTCTTCCCAGCTTCTAGTAGACTTCAGACCCCTCCTTGATATACAGTAAGTTCTCACTTAATGTTGTCCATAGGTTCTTGAAAACTGTGACTTTAAGCAAAACAGCATATAACGAAACCAATTTTACCATAGGCTAACTGATATAAACAAGATTTAAGTTCCTATGGCATACTTCTGGTCACATACACACAAAAATCACCAAGCTTCTAAAAAAAAAGAACACCAAATACTTCTAATATGAAACATTGAAATAAAAGTGAGCTCTATATACATTAAAGAAAGATTAATAAAAGCAAGTAAGACACGTATTTATCCAATTTTTGGCCAATCATTGAGTGACAATGGTCATAGTGGTGGTGGGTTAAATCAAAGAATAATGTTTGCAAAGCAAGAATCGTAATGAGCTCTTCCTACCCACACGCCATTAGAAAATAATAACAAATGTGGTGGGCTTGCCAAGTGCTTTTGTACTGCATCATTTATTGCCATGCATTGTATGATTATTGTACACTTTACCGATTTTTATTTGACAATAATTTGTGTCCATTCATTCATTTCCTAAACCATTTATTCCAGTTCAGGGTCATGGATGGCCTCCCATGACCCTATCCCAGCAGCTCAGGATGCAAGGTGAGAATTAACCTGAACAGGACGCCATTCCATCTCAGGGTCATTCACCCACACACACACACTCACTTAGACTGGGACCAGTGAGACACAACTATTCACCTAATGTGCACAGCTTTGGGATATGGGAGGAAACTGGAATATCCAAGAAACCCCATGAAGGCATGGGGAGAACATGCAAATTTCGCACAGACAGTGACCCTGGTCAGAAATCAAATTTTTTCTTCATCAATTTTATAGCAAAACGATATTGAGTAAAATGGCATTATCTGAAGACCTGCTGTACTACGATGCCATTGTAGAAGAAACTCAGAGGAAGGGAAAGCAAACTGAAAGACTGAGCATTGACATCCCCTAAGAGATGAAGTTATCTTTGAGAGACTATTATACACTCCCCAGGGGTCTGAGATGCTGTTAATTACTTAATTTAGGCTTTTCCTTTGGTCCTGATGGATGAAGGGCTAGGATAAATAGATGTTATAAAAATTTTTTAAAATACTTCTTTTAAGATTTGAGAAATAGAGTATTCAATCATTGACTCTACCACACAGATGTTTTTACAAATATCAATTTGTTTCTCTTCCCTCTTAGATAGTGAGCACACTGTAGGCAGATCTGATTTTTTTTTTTTTTTTACCCCTCAGAATTGGTAGGCACTAGACACCTTTTTAGTAAGTGAATAAATATGTGTCTAATTCAGAAAGGCCTGAAGGATTGTTTTAAAAATACACATTTTGCTGGTTAGGCTTTGAGATAAACATACATGAAAAGTGCAATGAAGACACACATCTTGTTGAGAAATAAAGTTTTAGGTGAAAAGGTGAATAGTTAAGAATCTGCAAATATAGAAAAATCAAGATGTACAAGGGTTATTGTGTTGAATTATATTGGACCTTCAATCTCAAATGCCATTAACAACAATATGGGCAATAAGAATGTTTTAATCCTCACTTATTGTGCTGTCTGACTCAGTATTTATACTTTTTATTTGATCTTCAATAAAGCTCCCTTTGTTCTCATACATGAGTAATGGGTTCAAGGTTTTTATTATTATTCTCACTGCAGTAGGGTGCAGTAGCTGAAAATTTTCTTCAACTTATGTAAGTTCAGATTTTTTTCAGTTGAAGCTGTTATCTCCAGAAAGAACATACTTCACCAACACAATCCAGAGGCAGAGCCATGACAAATCTTCCCTTCTGTCCAAAAAGACGAGCCTGATTCCTAGCACCTGAGAAGCATACTGATAACAATATGCATCCCGATGTGACATGGCAAATGAGTTTTTCATTGCAAAGAACGAATACCTTTCAAAAATAGGGTGGGTGTAAAGATAAGGAGAAAAAATAATCTAAGTACAAGTATTCTCTGATTTATAGGCTAAGCATTCATTTTGTAATTCCCTCTTTTCCATTGTTTTACCAAGAAAAACAGCAAGTCTGGATGCTGACTATATAACCTCCCTCTTTACTCCATCTTCAGGAAAAGCATTCAAAAACTAGACAGATTCTAAAACAATCTGTGTTAACTCTATTTTGGGATACGAACCCTTTAATAAGATAAGCAAAGATATCACTGTTTTCCTCTTCCTTGTGATATTTTTATGTTTTCAATTGCCAGTGTAGTGCAAAGTAACTCAAGGGGGTCAAGTGAGGGTGAAGTAGAGGCTAAGGGAGGGAAACAGAGGGATATGGGGGAATAAATTTACTCTAAATCTTACCTATACAGTTTCAGACCATTGAATTGGTCTGAATTTACATCATTAATGCATTCCGGCATGATACACCATCTAGCAAGGTGGTTAAGAGTCCAAGCCTGGTCATCAGAGGGAACCAGATTCTAATCATGCCTGGGTGATCCCCTGGGAAAACTACTTGTTTGATTTTCTTATCTGTAAAAGAAAATAGTAAAACTTACCTTATGGGGTTATTGTGAAGATTAAATAAGATAAAGAATATACACTTAGCACAGTGTTTAACATATAGTGAATACTCATTAAGCCATTATTACTACTACTACAATTCCTTGGTTATAAAATTGAGGTCAGTGTGAACAACTGGATAGCTGGGAGAGAATTATCATGGCCTTATATATTTCAGATGCCTGTGTGCAATGCTATATACTTAGTATATAATTTCATCAGACACAAAAAAGCATAGTCAAAATCCTGCTAAATATTAGAAGGCAATTTGTGAAAATATTTTATGTTTTTTAGAGCAATTAACATTCTGTTTTAAGCATTTTATTCACATTTCCTACTCATTCTTACAGAAATCCTCTGTGGTAGATAAATACCGAAAACTGAGCCTCTGATTTCTTGCTTGAACTATAGTTTCTGTGAGAAATGTAATAATATGAGATGTTTTCAGCTTGGGAAGTAGAATATGGAGAGAATCATTTTTTTTCTTAAATAAATGAAATGTACAAACTGTACTCTGTGCCTGTCATTTTTAAATCAACATTATCTTTGTGAGATTTAACCATGTTGGTGCATGTAGCAGCAGACAGTATTCAACTATATAAATATATTAATTTCTTTTTACCCATAATACTGATATTTGGGTTATTTGCAGTTTGGGTCTGGTACAAATAGTGCATTACTGTTTGTGTGTGTGTGTGTGAGTGTGTGTGTATTTCTTTGGGTACATGTATGAAAGCATTTCTGTTGGATTGTTACCTATGACCCAGAATAAAATGTCTGGGTCATGGCATATATATGACTTTAGTAAGTGCTGCTGGTTTTCAAAAGTTGTACCAATTTACATTCCCTGAAGCAGTGTATTGGAGTTTCAGTTGCTTGTACAAAGTTACCAGCAGTATATGAGTATTTCAGCGTATGAGAGTGGTGTTCTAACTATTCTAAATTCTTAAAAGCACTGTCTATTTCATTTAACTATTTTGGTGAACGTATGATGGTATCTTAATGTGGCTTTAGACTAGATATATCACTATGTCATTTTCACATAAAAAGAGCTTTATTTCTTTCTTTCCAATTTTTTAATTAGTTTTTCTTCTTTTTTATTGTACTGCCTAGGGCCTTAAAAGAATGCAAATAGAAATGATATTAGTAGGCATCCTTTTCTCATTCTAAATCTCGGGGGGAAAGCTTTGAATATTTTACCAGCAAGTATTATTTTTTCAGTAGGCTTTTCATAAGTGTTATTTACCAGATTGAGGGACTTGTTTTGTATCCCCAGTTTGTTAAGGTTTTTAAAAATTATTATGAATGGGTAATTTTATCAAATACTATTTCTTCATGAGTTTAGATAAACATAAAATTTTTCTCTTCTATTCTCTTAAAGTGGTGAATGACATTGATTGACTTTTTAATATTAAACCAGCTTTGCATTCCTGGAATAAACTCAACTTGATTGTGAAGTATTATGATTTTTGTGTATTACTCAATTTGATTTGTCAGTATTTCATATAATAGTTTTGTTTGTTTACTTATTGACCTGTAATTTTCCTTTTTTTGTTATTTTCTTTTCTTATAATGTCTCATTTTGGTTTTGTTTTCAGAAGTATGCTGGCCTCATAAAACAAGTTGAGGCATGTGTCTTTTTTTTTTTTTTTTTTTTTGAGACGGAGTCTCGCTCTGTCGCCCAGGCTGGAGTGCAGTGGCGCAACCTCGGCTCACTGCAAGCTCCGCCCCCCGGGGTTCACGCCATTCTCCTGCCTCAGCCTCCCGAGTAGCTGGGACTACAGGCGCCCGCCACTACACCCGGCTAATTTTTTGTATTTGTAGAGACGGAGTTTTACCGTGTTAGCCAGGATGATCTCGATCTCCTGACCTCGTGATCCGCCCTCCTCGGCCTCCCAAAGTGCTGGGATTACAGGCGTGAGCCACCGCGCCTGGCAGACATGTGTCCTCTTTATTCATTTTTCAGAAGAGTATTTATAATATTGCTACTATTTCTTCTTTAAATTAGTGAAAAAATTGATCCTTCATGCATTCTGAATCTGTCTGAAGATCTCTGAGTGGAAAAGATTAATTCAATTTCTTTAAAATGTGCAAGATTACTCACAATTATTTTTGTGTTAATCTTGTTAAATTCTATTCTCTTTGTTTGTTTGTTTGAGACGGAGTCTCACTCTGTCGCCAGGCTGGAGTGCAGTGGCGAGATCTTGGCTCATTGTAACCTCTGACTCCCTGGTTCAAGCGATTCTCCTGCCTCAGCCTCCGGAACAGCTGGGACTACAGGCGCGCCACCACGCCCAGCTAATTTTTGTATTTTTAGTAGAGACCGGTTTTCACCATGTTAGCCAGGATGGTCTCCATCTTCTGACCTCGCGATCCACCCGCCTCGGCCTCCCAAAGTGCTGGGATTACAGGTGTGATACACCGCGCCCGGCTTTTTTTTTTTTTTTTTTTTTTTTTTTTTTTTTTTTTGAGGAGTCTCACTCTGTCGCCCAGGCTGGAGTGCAATGACGCCATTTCAGCTCACTGCAACCTCCACCTCCCGGGTTCAAGCGATTCTCCTGCCTCAGGATCCCAAGTAACTGGGATTACAGGTGCCTGCCACCACACCTGGCTATTTTGTGTGTGTGTGTATTTTTAGTAGAGACAGGTTTTCACCATGTTGGCCAGGCTGGTCTCGAACTCCTGACCTCAGGTGATCCACCCGCCTCGGCTTCCCAAAGTGCTGGGATTACAGGCGTGAGCTACCGTGCCCGGCCATTAAATTCTGTTTTTAAAGAATCTGTACATTTCTTCTGAATTTTCAAATTTATTTGAATGAAAACATAATTACTCTCTTAAGATGTATTTAATACATAGAGATCTGTGTTGATTCCCCTTTTTTTTACCCCAATATTGATCATTCATTTTTTTCTCTTTTGTTCTTTCTTAGACTGGCAAAGAACTTACTGATTTTCTTGGTCTATTCGAAGTATCTGCTTTTAGCTTTGTGGACTTTCTCCATTGTACCTCCTTTTTTTCTATCTTATTAGTTTCAATTCATCTTTATTGTTTCTTTTATTTTACTTTATTAGTGTTTAATCTTCAGTTTTTTATGTTTTTGAGATAGATACTTGAATCACAAGTTTTCAGTCCTTTTTTCCCTAATATATCTTAAGACTATAACACTATAAAATCTCCATCACAAATATCCTTAGATGCATTCTATATGTTGGATATGTAGGATTTTCACTGTGTAGTCCAAAATGTTTCTAGCTTCCATTTAAATTTCTTCTTTGATAAATAGTTTATGGAATAAAATAGCTTAATTTCCAAGCATACTGGAATCTTCTGGTTATCTCATCTGATTATGTCTTTATTTTACACTTGGGTTCAGCTTGAGCATTTAATTGACTAGTTTCAATGCCTTGAATAATTTTGAGACTCATTTAATGGCTCTGCATATATTTTTCTGCCTTAGTCCATTTTCTGGTGCTACAACTGAATACCTGAGATTGGGTAATTTATAATGAAAATAAATTTATTTTTCATAGTTCTGGTGACTGGGAAGTCCAAGTTCTTGGAGCCACATCTGAGGAGAGCCCTATTACTGGTAGAGACTTTCTTTAGAGCCCCCAAGGTGGCATCACATGGCAAGGGAGCTTATTAGAGACAGCCAAACTGGCTTTAATAACAGACCCCCTCTCATGATAACTAACCCATTCCTGCAAACCTATTAATCCATTGATGAGGACAGAGCCCTCATAACCTTTTTAAAGGCCCCATCACATTTTAAAGTTCTCATCTCTTAATACTGTTACACTGGGGACTGAGTTTCCACATGAGTTTTGAAAGAGACATTCAAACCACAGTGCATATAGTCATTAACATTTTGGTCAATGTTATCTATGCATTTGGAAAAAATATACATAGTTCATCATAGTTGACTTCAGTGTTCCATATGTGTCAACTAGGCCAAGTATTTTTCAGACCTCCCCTCTTTTTAATAATTTTTTTATGTTATGGAGAAAGATATATTAAATATTCTCTATAATTATGGTTTTGTATGTTTCTCCTCTTGGTTCATCTAATTTTTAATATTTATTTTTGGAAGCCACACTAATAGATGCATACAAAGCTTAATTGTAATGTTTTCCTATAACATTCACTTTATTTGTTGTTATTAAATGTCCTTTTTCATGTCTAAAATTGTTTCTTCCTTTTAAGCTTATCTTTTCTGGTACTCATATTCTTTGTTTTGCTGATCTTTTCACAAAATATTCTCATTCTTTTGCTTTTAACTTCTTTTTCTTTATATTTAAGGAGTAGCTCTTGTAGCAATCTGTAGCAGCATGATGTTTCTTGTCTTTTAATTAGTGTATTCAGACCATAAGACATTATTGTTATAATTATTTTTACAGTCAATATTCATTCAGACTTACTGACATATTTGCCATTTATTTTGCACTTTATTTCTTCCTGAATTTCTATGTTTCTAGGTAAAATCATTTAGAAACTGTGTTTAGTGTGAGTTTGCTGGTAGCAAATTGATCTCAAGTTTTACTTTGTCTGAAACTATCTTCATTTTGTTTTAACAAAGATACTTTCACTAGGCATAGAACTTCAGGAGGGCAGTTATTTGTTTCCAGTACTTAAAAAATGTCATCCCATTGTCTCTGGTTTTCATTGTTTCTGTTGAGCAGTCAGCCTAAAGTTTTGCTTTTGCTACTTTGGGGCCAAAATATCTTTATTTCTCTGGCCATTTAAAATTTTTTCCTTTTTGTTGTTTGTGTTTTGTTTGTATCTCACCAGTCTTATGATGTATGTAGGTATCATTTTCTTTTATTTGTATTTATTCATCTTGTTGTTTAAAGAGCTTCTTGAATCAGTGACTTGATGTCTTCCATCAACTTTGGACAAATTTTAATCAAACCCAATTTATTTAAATTTCCCCCATCCTCTCTTTATTCTTCTTCTGAAATTCAACTACATGGATGTTAGATATTATCCATATGTCTATATCTTATCATATATATCTCTTCTGTTTTTTTCTATACTTCTCATTATTTTTGCTCTCTGCTTCAGTCTTTTCTTCTGACCTATTTATTTTCCAGCTCACTAATTCCCTCTTGGGCTGTGTCACATATCCTGATAAACTCATCTCTTGAGTTCTTAAGTTCAGTTTTTGCATTTTTTAGTTCTAGAAATTTCATTTGATTCTTATAGTTGCATGTTTTCTTGTGAAAATCTCATCTTATCATTTATTACTTTGATTATGTTAATTAGTCCATGTCTGTTGTGTATTGTTTGTCTTGGACTAATTTTTTAATACACTAGATTTTTTGGTGCCTTTTTTTGTTATTTTTATCAAATGTTGGACATTTTGTGTAAACGTTAAAATGATTCTAGGCCAGATTTGGTGGCTCATGCCTGTAATCCCAGCACTTTGGGAGGGTGAGGTGGGTGGATCACTTTAGGTCAGGAGTTCAAGACCAGCCTTGCCAACAGAGTGAAACCCTGTCTCTACTAACAATATGAAAATTAGCTGGGTGTGGTGGCAGGCACCTGTAATCCCAGCTACTTGGGAGGCTGAGACAGTAGAATCGCTTGAACTTGGGAGGCGGAGGTTGCAGTGAGCTGAGATCACACCACTGCCCTCCAGCCTGGGCAACAGAGCAAGACTTTGTCTCAAAAAAAAAAAAAAAATTACTCTAGTGCTATATTCCTCCAGAGAAGATTCAACCTATCTTGAAAGGCAACAGAGAGACAGATTAGCTCAATCCAACCTGGGACTAAACTCAGTCTTTCTAAGGCTCGGTCTACATGCAATTTTTTTGCATTCATAGGGTGTAGCTTTCCAGGACTTCTAACAGAGAGCCTGGAGTGTTTCTTACGGATTCTTCTCGTTGACATGAACTTCAGTTTTTGTCTCCTTAGTATTGTCAAGTTGCAAAAATCTCTGATTTGCCATTATTCACATTATGTTCTGCTTCTTAGACTTTTGCCTATGCAGCTTAATTGGCTAATACCTTGTGGGGAAAACTGATGTGAATGTTGGTCTCATTTGTCTCAGCCTCCCTTCTCTATAAAATCTCATCAACACCAAACTCCAATTTCTCTTCCTCCAAGGCCATACAGTTGCATAAATCTCTACTGTTCTCCTTTTTTAAACAAATACTATCTCTTTTTTCAGTCTCTTGTTTTATTCCAAAGTGCTGCCGATAACCCAAGGATAAAAATGGAATGAAACAAGTCTGACTTACCTCAGAGCATCCTTGTCTGGAATATACAGTTGCTCAAGTCTTGATTGCCTTGGTAGGTGTCTGATATTTGAAGTGAGGAAGATATAAATATTTTTAGGTTCTTAAGTTGCTTTTGCAGGGAGCACTACTCTTCTGCTATAAGCTACTACATCATTGCCAAAAGAATTTCTGAAGTAACTTTTAGTGAGTATTTATTACTTGCCAGGCACTATGTTAGGTCTTACTTATTATCTTACTTTTTTTTTTTTTTTTTTGAGATGGAGTCTCGCTCTGTCACCCAGGCTGGAGTGCAGTGGTGCAATCTTGGCTCACGGCAAGCTCTGCCTCCCGGGTTCACGCCATTCTCCTGCCTCAGCCTCCCGAGTAGCTGGGACTACAGGCGCCTGCCACCACGCCCGGCTAATTTTTTGTGTTTTTAGTAGAGACGGGGTTTCGCCATGTTAGCCAGGATGGTCTTGATCTCCTGACCTCGTGATCCACCCCCCTCAGCCTCCTAAAGTGCTGGGATTACAGGCTTGAGCCACCGCTCCCAGCCTTACTTTTCTTTCAGATGTACTTTGAGCTTCTGAGACTCAAAGTGTGAGACTCAGAGGAACTAAGTTACTTGCTCAAAATTTCTTTAAAGAGTTAGAAGCAAAGAATAAACTTTCAAAGCCTCTAAAGCCTCTAGCCTTTACACCACATTAGGGACAAAGTAGGATGTAACACAGTGTCTGCTAATGGTTAAAGATTAATGGTGAACTACTACTTTATGTCATTTGGTCCAAAATAGAATATAAATGTTGATATCTTTGATCCTGTGTGATAATTTTTAATGGAGACTGAGACACACAATAGTAATGAGTATTAGAGAGGTCAGTAAATCTCTTTTCATATTTTGAAGGAAATAATTCTGACTTTTCGCTTAAAGGAGCAGATGATGCTCAAAAGAACAAATCAGGAAAGAGGAAAGAATAAAAGGGTAAGTAGCAAAAGGAAGTGTTTTTTTTTTTCCAGTATGTGTTTCGGAGACAGGTAGTTTTGGTGCTTTAAATGCAGAGCTGGGTACCAGGTTCATGAAAGACAAAGGTATGTATTGTATAAAGAGGTGAATGGTGACTTAACAAAATGTGGAAATAATAGGTTTGTGATCTGCAAAGTGCTGATATAACACAGTATTTTAGACTTTTTAATAAAAGTTAGTTTTCTTATTTCCACTATATAAATCCTTACTTCTTTTCTGTAGTGATAAAGGCAAGAAAAGAATGTAAGGAAAGAATGACAACTGGAGGTAATGACAAATGTAACTGGTCCTATATACACTCATACCTTTTACACTGAGTTCCTCACATACACATTATTTCAAAGCATCACTTTGAGGCAGGAAAGAAAAGTCTCTGAAATTTTGTGAAATTACTGTGGAGAAAAACTTGAAATAAGGCAGATCCGGGTGTCTTTAACAAGATAAAAAGATGAAGAATTAGGGTAAAATATATACCTAACCTAACAGGTATAAAGGGACAAAAGAAGTTGTGACCAGCTGGGATGTTTACCTGTGAGCTAGCATTGTAGGAAAAGTGGAGATCTGGGAGAAGAGAGAGAGACAAGCTCAGAAGTTTAGAGATTTGTAGAAGGGAAGGAAAGCAAGCAGAGAAGTGGGCTGTACTTGGTTCCAGATTTATGGGAGCAGCAAGCCAAGGAAGGTTATCTAAAGCGGCACACCCACCAGGTATGCTATAAATAAGCACCAAAGTCAGCTGAAGGACCTTATGCATTTCAAATCAGCCTAACTTACCCAGGTCCAGAGAATTTTGTATTTGTACTGTTGGATTCCATCTCACGTCTGCCTGGCCTGGAAACAGAGCTTCAGGGCCCAAAAGTTGAAGAGCTTGCAGAGGCACCAACCTAGTCTGGGATCTCAGTTTAGATGTCTTATTCAGGGCCAATAGTCTGGTGAGTATGCAGGTTCTCAAATTCTCAGAGTGAGACACAAAAAAACCTACCAGGCATGAATTTTTCCTGCAAAGGAATGAGGGGTTGGCATTGGTTTATCTTACAGCTCTGTGTGCTGCTGCTTGCCTAGAGCCATTCCCATTTTTAAGCATCTAAGTTACATGCATATGCCCAACCTTAAAGGATTTTTCTAAAATAGGAAGATAGCAAGAATTAAGCTTCCTATTATCCTGTGAAGCCCAGAAGAATCTGAGCATAAGGTAAAGAGTGGAGGAAGGGAACTAACATTTGTTGAGTATTGATTATGATAAGGCATTTTTCCTTTATTCTCTTTCTTAATCCTCTCAATAGCCATTTGTGGTACATCTGAATCGGCCTGGTGAGTAAGATTTGGGTTCCTCAAGACAGAGAAGGTATGGCACCTGCATACTCATATTTCCTCTGAGAGCATCTGGCAAGACACCTGGACTACTAACTGTTGTTATGTTTATATAATATGAACACAGTATAAATATACTACATACATATTCACATATAGTGTTGCCTATTCACCTCCTTCAGTATTACTTTATTTTCAATTCCAATTTCGTAAGGATTTATTGGCTATTTTGCATCAGGATTGATGCTAGCTAGATAATATAGGCAGACCTGGAGGTGGTATCAAAGAGGAAGGAATTTGGGATAATTCCTAGGTTTACTACTGGGGTAAGAGTTTAAATTTATGTTTCTTCAATAAATGTACAGATCCAGCAAGGAGATAGCTATCATTTTTTTCTTCAGAGCTTACTATATGCTAAGCACTGTGATAAATTGATTGCCTGCATTCTTACTTAATTTTCACAAATATATATGGTAGGTGCCATAATTAGCATTATTTGAGAGATGGGTAAGCTGAGGCTTGGAGTGGTAACTTGCTCAGTTTGCACAAGATGACAGTAAGTAGATGGACAAGCTTAAGGTTTACATTTTGGACTCATTGACAAACAGGTGGTAGTTAACTGCTGTGGTTTGGATATGGTTTGTTTGTTACCACCAAAGCTCATGTTGAAATTTGATCCCTAGTGAGGGCGAGTTGGGGGTGGGGCCTAGTGGGGGGTGTTTGGGTTATGGCAGTGGATCCCTCATGAATGGCTCAGTGCTGTTCTAGCATTAGTAAAAACATTCTTGTTCTCACAAGAGTGAATCAGTTCTCAGGAGAATGGATTCTCATGAGAGCGGGTTGTTATAAGCTGGGATGCCCCTGAGGTTTCCCTCTCTTCACACATGTCCACTTCCCCTTTTACCCTCTCTGCCATATTGTGATGCAGCAGAATAGGTCTCACCAGAAGCCAGGACTTGAACTTGAACTTATCCTTGAACTTCTCAGCCTGCAGAACCATGAGCTAAACAAACGTCTTTTCTTTATAAATGACCCAGTCTCATGTATTCTTTTTTTTTTTGAGACAGAGTCTCGCTCTGTTGCCCAGGCTGGAGTGCAGTGGCGAGATCTCGGCTCACTGCAAGCTCCGCCTCTTGCGTTCACACCATTCTCCTGCCTCAGCCTCCCAAGTAGCTGGGACTACAGACGTCTGCCACCACGCCTGGCTAATTTTTTGTATTTTTAGTAGAGACAGGGTTTCACCGTGTTAGCCAGGATGGTCTCGATCTCCTGACCTTGTGATCTGCCCACCTCGGCCTCCCAATCAGATATTCTTTTATAGCAACATAAAACAGACCAAGACATAACCCATAAAAAGTATGATATCTTCTAAGAACAACCTATTTATTTTGAAAGACAGTAAAATGAAGACCAGAATTCTAGAGAATATAAATATTTAAGGAGTGAGCAGAGAAAAAGGAATACACTATGAAAACCAAAATAAGTGGTCAGAGAAATAGAGGACCAGGAGAAAAATATCCAAAAAAAAAAAAAAAGGATGCTCAACACTATCAATTATAGCAGAAGCATTTAGCAAAATAAGGCCTGAGGAATACTTACTGCATTTGTAAATGTGCAGGTCACTGATGTCTTTAGCTAAAGCTGCCTCAGTGATATATGAAAAGTCAGTGTCCAGCCAGTGATTTGAGGAGCATATGGGCTTAATGAAACTATTCTAGGTCCCACCTGAATATATTGGGCTTCCCAGACTATAACAGAGCAGATCAATTACCAGCTCATTACTTGGAAATGTATTTTTAGTCTGACTTCCTTTGATTATTATAAAATTTCAAAATAATTCAATGGGGCTATTGGATAAAGAATAGAGCATAGGAGAAATGCTCCTGAAATAACACTTATTATTACAAGAATCAGAACTGGAAGGATAAAGGAGAGTTCCTTTCAAGCCTGACATAAAGACTCCTAAAAACATTAAAATATGGGAACCCTGCAGAATCCATTTTGCATTTGTCTTTTCCCCTGTATCATTGCTAATGAATATGTCCTAGATTGTCAACCATGAGAAGGAAAACATTTTCATTACCACAGCATGTTATTTGCCTGAGAGTGGTGTTGTCTTCTTTATGTGTCATGGAACCTGTGACCTGTCACCTAATTATCATGTTGGTTTATTAACATGTCAGGGAGTGCAACCCCTGGTTTCCACCTTAGAGAGGAAATTGCTTAGGGTGGGAGACATTCTGCTAGCCAGATAAGGCAGAGTTCTGCCAACTTTCTGTGCCAGGGAAACCCTAGACAGTAATCAGTACCAAACCTGACTATTAATAGGACCACCCAAAGGCACATGGCTGGGAACCAAACCTCTCTCCTACCTTGGTCTGATCTATTGGCAAGTTTCCTTGCTAGATCCAGCTTTGCTCCCACTTACATAGGGATGAATTCAGAAATAGGAGTTATTGTAAAGGAGGCAGGGCAGAAGGAATGGTTGGAAAGTGGGTCTCAGATGCTGGAAGGGTCATAAGGGAGAAGTTTCTGGTTAGTTACATCATGCAGGGCTTCAAACTTCAAAAAATAATAATTGATGGATGGAAGTCAAAGCTAAAGCCAAAGAAAGGCCTACACATGTTCAGAGATTTTGAGTTAGAAATTCTCTTTTTCCAGCTCTCTCTCCCACCCCCAAAAGTCCCATGGGGAAAGCAAAGTAGTGATTAAGGAACTACAGGGGCAACAGCAGGCTATTCTCCCGGGCCTTCTAAATGCCAGGCCAAGCCTGCCGCCTGCTTGGGAGATGAGTATGTGCTGTCCACCAAAGCTTCCTCAAGTCTCCTCTCCTGACATCTTTCTGCCAGATGGTCGTTCAGTTTCTCAGGGTGCTTTGCCCTTCTGGTTCCTACAACGTGAGCCAAGCCCAGAGAACTTTGGTCCTTCAATTTCCCCCTTGCTCCACCCCTCTTGTGAGCAAGACCTGGAGCCTGGAGGTCAAGGAGAGGCTAGGAGCAGCGACCTATGGCGCTCTGGGAAGGAGCTCCCGGCTTGCCTATGGGTGCCCTGGGGAGAGCATCACTTCTGGCTCGGAGGGTTTCGGGAGCGCCTTCTCCAGCTCAAGCACGCCTTTTGTCGTTTATGAGGTGAACGCATTATCAGCTCTGTCTTGAATTTCCCTGAAGGGTTATCCCGATTTTTAAAATTGCAATCCAGACTCTCAACAAATTACAAATGTGTGTAAACATAATCAGAGTGTGGATCCAATCCACTTGTAATTGCTAATAGAAAAAAAGGAAAAGAAAAAACCCACAAAGACTTAAACAAGCAAGAAAAGCCGGGGGGCGGTGGGGGGGATCAGTTCTGCAGGGTGTTTGCCTTTGTGATTTGCTTCCTAGGAGACTGTCCCAACGCGTCCCGCAGCCCACCCTGCCTCGCAACTCCCTGCGGTGATGTTGGGGCTAGAGGAATCCAGGGCTTTGTCCCTGCAGCTGAGGCCTACGGGATATCCCAGGAAAGAGCAGCCTCTCCGGGGTGGTGAAGAGTCTCTCAAGCCTTAGCGCTCTGGTGACCTCCGCGGGATTCTGAGAAAAGCACTGCGGAACGGCGGGAGCGGGCCCTGCTGCTTGCTTCGCGCCCCCCACCCGCCCGGGGACCGCGACTAAGTACCCGACGCCGCTCTTCCCTTTTCCTGAATACCCTGGGACTCTGCTCCCGAGTTCCAGCTCCGAGGACTCAAAGACAGTCTCCGTTCCTCACTCTTCAAAGACCACCTCCTTTTCTAGAGGTGGGCTCCCCGACCTTGCGCTTCTAGAGCTGCAGGAGCGGCGCTGCACAGGTCTGACAAGCCCAGCTCATTGGCGGGTATCTGAGCCATCAGTCTGAAAGACATTTGGGGAAAATATTGCACATAGAAATTCATATTATACATTATGTATATTATATAATATTATATATATAGTCCATAAATTAGTAAATGTTTGCGGTGTTTTTCTTGAAACCGTTAGCATCCTAGTTGGTATTGGTGGTATTGGTTGGTATTAACACGAATGACAAGTGGGTGATTTTCAAGAAGCGCCCGGTCCCTCTAGAGAATGCGTCCGAATATCAGCGGAGACGACTGCGTATGCCTCCGGATGCCCATCTATAAACTCTCTTGCTTGTGGCTATTCCTCGCTCCCCAACCATATTGGCCATTCACCCGGATAAGGCAATTTCCTCGAAAGGACGATCTGAGGACGCTGACCCCCTAAATGACTGAGGACGCTGGATCTTTAGGGGGAACATCGTGTCTTGGGGGTGCCAAAAGTCCCCAGCCCTTACCCACACCTTTGTCACGACGGGCAATTGGGTCTGTGTAGGGGAAAAACAGCAACGTTAAAACGCAACTGTGTAAATGAGGTTAGAGAGTGCTAAAGGAGGGAGAGGCGAGGAGCTGCTCTATTTCTAGGCAGGTTTTGGGGAGACTGATCAGCTCCAAGGACAGACCGCTGGGAAGGCAAAAACGGCCCACATCCAACTGGATGCCGGATGGAAACCTCTCTGCGCTATTAGACTGCGTCCAGTACCGCAGATGGCACGAGCACGTGCGGCGCTCAGCTTAGGCTCTCGGAGGCAGCTGAGTTGGAAATCCCGACGGAAGGCACCCACAAGCTCCCACTCTGCGCCGGCCCACCCGCGTGCACGCCCACCCCCCACGCGCGTCCCTGGCTCAGAAGCGCACAGATGTTTACTGCTTAGAGCCGGTACCGCTGGGGAGATCGAGCGACGTGCGCGGCGCGCAGTGCGGCGCTGGCAGGGCTCTGGGCTCCCGGTCAGGGGTTCGAGCGGCCAAGGGATGGGGGTGGGGGCGGGGAGAGTGGGGGGGCGGGGGCGAAGGACCGCCGAGAGGAGGGGGGAGTGGGTGGACTAATGATGAAAAAGTCTCTTCCATCCCAGCTCCTTAATTAAATGCATGGAAAGAACCGAGGCGAGCACATCTGGTTTCAATCTGCAGCCCTTTGATGGCATCAAATGTTCTTTTCCCAGATCAGGGCTGGAAGTTCTGGGCTAACTATGGCCGTTTGGAGCCCAGAAACCATTTACACACACTCGTACCCTTCTTTCTCTCCAGTCGAGCCTCTTGACTATAGGACGAAAAAAAAAAAAAAAAAGTCTAGCTATCAAGGGAGTACGGGAGTACGGATGCGTGTGTGTGTGTGTGTGTGAGTGCGCGTTTAAAGAACATAAAACGCCACAAATAAGCACTTAATATTTTACTTAGTCGCCATACAGTAACTCATTTCTAATGAGACTGTTAAAGCTGTTACCAAATTCCAACAGGTCGTGAAAAAACTGCTCAGCCCCTCTCTGTCTTCTGTCAGGTTAGGGCTCCGCAGACGGACGACAGAGGATTATCCGTAGACTTAGATGGGGGTTCCTCCGCCCCTCTCTGTCCTCCCGCCACCACAGCCAGGCTGGACGCAGAACCGCACGGAAGCCTCCCCAACTCCTGCCTCTGGGAGTGCTCCTGCCTGCTCCAAGGAATCTGGGCAGCGGGACCCTCTGCGTTTAGCGTCCTCGCCTGGGGAAGCAACTTTGGCCTTACCGTAGAAGTTACAAAATTGGCGGGGGTAGGGAGAAAGATTATAATATATATTTGGAGTCCTTTCTTCCAGTTTAATAAACACGTACTTTTCTCATTGCCCTAGTCCTGGTATGCCTAATGGCGGGGAAAGCCTCAAATAAACTCGGTGCCCTCTGGATCTCCCCAACCTGCCTTTAGTCCTTGCGAGAGGTGTGAGAGAACTATTATCATCCCTCTTGTTATTTTTATTACATTATTTAATAGGCTCCCTCTACGGAACCAAAAATAGCCTTAATATGCTTACTTTCTCCCTGTACTCCGCCCCAAACTGTTAGAACAGCAGAAAATGTTTTTTTTTTTGGGGGGGGGGGTGGCGGTTTGGGGGAAGGCAGAAGGAGAAGAAAATTTGATTGTGATGGTGGTGGATTTTTTCCAAATTTCCCCACAGCTGTTATCAAAACATGCAAATGAGATTTTCCAACAGGATCTTAAACAAATCTGGAGGAGTTAATGCCGAAGCAAAATAATCAGCACGTTTGAAGTGACTGTGAGTTTCAGTTTGTCTTTTCTCCCCGTGATATTATTGCAGGGGAATGATAATTAGACCTTTAGAAATCCAAAGGGGCTCTCTTGCTCTCTTCCCTCTCTCATTTCTCTTCTCTCTTTCTCTCTCTCTCTCTCTTCCTCCCTCCCTCCCTTCCTCCCTCCCTCTCTCCCTCTCTCCCTCCCTCTCTCTTGCTCCCTCCCTCTCCCTTTCTCTCTAACTCTGATGTTGGCAAAGGGGGTTTTCTTAATCAGACTGTTTTTTGGTCCCAGGGAAAGGAGGAAGAAGGAGATTGTGATGGAGAAAGGGGGTCTGTGAAACGTCAGGCACAGCACAAAGGCTTTGCCACGTAATTACAGGCTCCTATTAAGTCGAGATCTGCCCTCCCAGGGGTCTCCAATTTTCTTGTATTCCCTACAAAGCCTCCTCTGCATGCCAGTTTGTGCCTTTTGAAGTGCCAGAGAGCTTCTTGATCCAACTGAGAAGGAAAAAGGAGCCCAGCAAGAAGAGGGGGAGAGAGAGAAGGGAAAGGGGGGAACCCACCAGCACCCTCCGTCGGACTCTTGAAGCCTTTTTTTTTTAATTCTTAATTTTTTTTTTTTTTTTTACTCTTTACAAAAAGTAAAGTGAGAATCCTGCTCTCTAATACATCTGCAAGACATCACCCTCTCCTCCTGAAACTTTAGTCACTCCTGAGAATCCACAGGAGTGCCGAGAGGGGGGAACACGTTTTCTTGAAGATGTTTTAAAGCTGGAACAAGCCTTCTTCTGTTGGTGCTTGAACTCTTGCCTGGGAATAACTTTTTTAACCTTTAAAAAAACCATTCACTTTGATTCTTCTCTCCCACCCCTTCTTCTCTCTTCTTCTGTTTGCCTAACTCCCCCGCCCTGCTGGCCTCCGCTTTCCTCTCTCCCCCTTATTATTATTTTTAGTCTGTGCGTGTGGACACTTTTGGAGAGTTGGAAGGGGTTTTTTTCTCCTGACTTGAACATAGGGTGACTTTTTAATATTGTATTTTAGTGTGGATTATCTCTTTGGACCGCGCCGGACTTGGCCTCAGGAAAGCAACCAAGGCTGCGGAAGGCGGCTGGTGCAGAACGCTCTGCTCTACAGAAGGGGGTCCCCCGCCCTCTTTTCCAATTTTTTTTTTTTTTTTTGGCCTTCCTCTCCTTCCCTCCCTCTTCCTCCCTCTCTCTCTCTCTCTCTCCACTACCCCCCTCTTTCTTCCCCACTCGGCTCCTCTCCCCCCTCGCGCCCACAGCGTTTGGTGTTGATTCGAGCGGGAAGAGGGGGGTGGGTGGGATCGGTGGGGGAGACCATGACCTCCAGCTACGGGCACGTTCTGGAGCGGCAACCGGCGCTAGGCGGCCGCTTGGACAGCCAGGGCAACCTCGACACCCTGCAGGCGAAAAAGAACTTCTCCGTCAGTCACCTGCTAGACCTGGAGGAAGCCGGGGACATGGTGGCGGCACAGGCGGATGAGAACGTGGGCGAGGCTGGCCGGAGCCTGCTGGAGTCGCCGGGACTCACCAGCGGCAGCGACACCCCGCAGCAGGACAGTGAGTGAGGGGCGCATGCCCACGGGGGTGTGTACCCGGGACAGAGGGCGGGGACCCGTGTAGGGCAGCTAGAGCCCGTCCGCGGCCAGAAAGACAAGGTCCTGGGACCAGGAGAGGTGATGGCAGACTTCAAAGGAAGGGCCAGTCACAGGGGAAACCAGATGAGAAAAGCGGGTCTCGGCCGAGGGCATAGCCAAGGAGGACGCTGGAGAGAGGCTCCAAGGTCCGGGGACACTCCGAGGCCCTGCGGTCTCAGGCAGGGACACTCCGAGGCCCTGCGGTCTCAGGCAGGGACTCTGTCCGCGGCGGACTCTCTTTACTTCGGCCAGGCACCGGCTCGGTTCATCCCGCACGCGGGGCTGCGGGGCTGGGCTGGGAAAAGGTCTTAGCGGGGTGCAAACTCAGAGAGCCAGCGCTGCTTGGGAAAGCAGCAGGTTAAAGATGCTGAGTCGGGTTGGAAGGGCTTCTCTCGGGCAGCGTATGACGGCTTGAGGGAGGGCACCAGGCACAGGGAACAGGACTTGGCGCTGCTCAGGCTGCACTCTCCACGCGGGCACCTTAAGGCCGGGCGCGACCGGGAGGCCCCGAGAGAACGCCCGGCCCCAGACGCTGGAGCTGCTCTCTGCCCCCTGCTGTTGCCTCTACCGCAAATGGGTTTGAGACTGGCAGAGTCAAAAGCTCGGCTGGCTTGGGAAAACTCAGGCCAAGCAAAGGGAATGTCCTTTACGGGTGAAACTTGAAATCCAGCCCCGCATGATCCCGCACAGGCGAGCTGCATCCGGGAGGCGCGAGCTTCAGTGCGGAGGCCAGTGTCACCTTAGAGGAGCTCTCCCTATTGGCTCTTAAACGCCCAGAAAAGTCCAGTTTCCCTTCCCCATCCTCACCGACCAACCTCGCGACCCATGAAAATCTCGCTTCGCTAGTGCCTTAAAAAGAGACTGCAATTGTATCCCCATGTCCCCAAGTCTGTAACAGACCGGTCACCCTGTTCATCCCAGGTGACATGTGGCCAGATATGTACAGATACTCCCTCTTCTCCTCGAGGTTGCAAGAGTCTGAACTTAGCTGTAAGTTCTCAAATGAGGCTGGTTGCTTTCTACGTCAGTAGTTGCTGGTTACCATTTTGCCTTCAAATTTGGAAATCGTGGAACCGGGGGGCCCGCCAGCATTCTATGATTTTCACAAAACGTTGCCTATTTCAGACTCTCAAAGAATAGACATACAAATCAAACTGCACATAGAAACAATTGGAAACAGGGTCCGGGCACAGTGGTGGCCCCGCGGGCCACGCTACAGCAAGCCGCAGAGAGAGCCTCTGGTGTGCTCAGGGCGCCTGGTCTTCACCCTGCTTCCTTAGTTCCGGCCTGGGCGCCCCTGGGTGTTTTTAGCCAAAAGCGGCCCAGGGCCGATCCACCCAATGCATTAGCAGAGGGCTACAGGAACTGAATGAGGAAGTCTGGCCTGGACACCAGAGAAAGGTGGCCAACTCTGAGGAATGAAGAACCAGGTGTCCCCAAGTTCCGCATAAAGGGCTAGGCGCAGAGACAGAGACGTTCTGTTTAGGGTTTGGGTGCTTGAGAGGCTGCACCCGCAGCATTACTTAAGTGTTTGCATAGGCACTCTTAGTTCTAACAAAATGCACCGAGAAATACTATGATTGTTTTTAAATGTTTTACCAGGGAAAATGAAAAACGAAAAATGTAGGGAGAGTCCAGGCGCGGTGGCTCACGCCTGTAATCCTAGCACTTTGGGAGGCCGAGGAGGGCAGATCACGAGGTCAGGAGTTCGAGACCAGCCTGACCAACGTGGTAAAACCCCTCTCTCCTAAAAATACAAAAATTAGCCGGGCGTAGTGCCGAGCGCCTGTAATCCCAGTTACTCAGCAGGCTGAGGCAGGAGAATCGCTTAAACCCGGGAAGCAGAGGTTGCAGTGAGCCCAGATAGTGCCACTGCACTCCAGTCTGGATGACAGAGTGAGACTCCGTCTCAAAAAAAAAAAAAAAAAAAAAAGGAGGGAGAACAGCATTTGGTGTAGACCCCAGCTTCACCAATTCTGCACGTCCAGTCGTTTCTGTTTTGCCAGGACGACTTATTAATTGCAACGTTTACCACTGTTCGGATACTAGAGGCTGGACCCACAACAGAAAACAGGACCACGAAGAAACTTCTGCTTAGAAGACCAGAGTGGGGCAGGAGAGACTAGATGCTGCTTTGCCCAATGAGGAGGCTGAAGGATGAGAAAACCAGGGCCAAGGCCAGTGGCCTCGGCCAGCCTGGGGAACAAGCCAGCCGCGGTGGCCCTCAGATACTGCAGGGGAAGAGGGATGCAAATTGTACCGGTTGTTTGGCTCTGAGTGGACGCCACTCCCAAGAAGGGAGCTCGGGATTCGTCGTGGCCTTAGAGTGGGTATAGAGCCGGGCTGGCCAGAGGAAGCTAGCTATGGAGCGCCCCCGAGCAGATTCGGAGGCGACGCGCGGTGGCTGGGAGGCTGCCCTGGACTGGGGACTGGCTTCTGTGAGACCTGAGCCTGGCGCCTCAGAGGCCCTGTGGAGCACGTGGAGTCCTCAGGAGCGCTCGAGGACAAGCTCAGCATCCCGGGCGGAGTTGGGGGCTGTATGTCCCGGGAGAAGGGGAGAAGACTCTAGAAACTCGCCCACGTGATACTCGGGCTTATCTCAGAGTTACAATGACTAGAGAGGCCTTGTGGGGAGAAGACCCAGAAAGGAAACTGAGGCTCAGAAAGAGGATGCTCTGCGGAAGCATGATCAAGAGACAGCTTCGGGAGGAGGCCGCAGAAGGCAGAGTGAGGTGATGGGGACGAAGTGACAGGCACCTGGAGCTAGGAAAGTAGCCGAGAAACACACACACACACACACACTCCAGGCCTTGCTTCCTAGAGAGATGAGGGTAGCGTTCTAACGAATAGTTTGTTGCTTTTATAAGCACTTTTCTCAACCTCTCTTTTCTCCGCTGGCATGAGAATGGGAGGGCCTGATGAGTCTTATGGTAGCAAGCGTCCAGGGGAACCCGCAATCCTAGTTTTTGGGCTCCCATCAGGAGTTGCCAAGAAAGCTGTTGTGAGCTACTTGGAAGTCAGGACAGCTGGGCCTCCAGCCTGCAGTGACAATGAGGCTCAGACTGTGAATCAGGGAAGAGGGGAGTGTCTCGGGAAAGGATGGCTAGAGCAGACTCTCCCCCACCCCCAAAGGGACTCAGGGATGAAACCAGGAGTCTGGCGCTCTTTGTATCCCGCTGGAAGTCTACTCGAGTGGGAAATGATTGTCTCCTGCGGAGAGATGGGGAATATTAAAAAGAAGCCTTTGGCTCTTTCAGCTATATAGAAACAGTCCTCGTCCTTTCTAAATTTTCTCTTCAGCTGAAATTAGCAAAACAAACTCCACTTACACCTTCAATATTAGATTCTTAATTTTGCAAAATTCCTAACTATAACCTGGGCCGAATATAGTTAGAAGGAGTAGGTGTTCTCTAAAGTGAGGGCTTCTCCCAGACCCTCCCCACCCCACTCACCATCAGCAATTCTGTCCCCACCCCCACCTTGGTTGATATTCACTACACTGTCCTCTCTGTAGAATGCTTTCTTTCCCTTTTTACTGAGTCTCCCAGACTAGTAAATTCTCAACTTCTGTGCTCAAATACATTAAGTGTTCAAAGAAATAGTTCTTTAACATTGTTTGGGATCCAGTGGCTAATGGGAGAGTGTGGAGTGTGAATGGGGGTGGTGGCAGAACGTGGGTAATCAGGGAGAGGAAAGAGGAACAGGTCATAAAAATAGGCAGACCTACTTCAATGAGGACAGTGCATCCCGCTGTCATTTCTTAATCTGAACTTCTGCAAAGTCTTTGAAAAAAAAAATGCGCCTGCCTTCCACGTTTCCAACCTCTAAATTAGTGAAACCAGATTGTCCTAATAAGACCTTTTGTTGGAAACACATGTAGTCATAAAAAGGTAGACGGAAAGTCAATTAGACACGCGCGCACACACGCACACATTCACAAGCCGGTGCTAAGTGTGCACCCGGTGCAGCTGGCTCCCGGGCCGCGGCGGGATGCAAATACAAAACAGCGACGCGGGAAATCGATTTGTCACAAAGGGAGAGGTGTAAACGCAGCGCAAAGGAATTGCTTGCCCAATCTACCAGCCACACTCTCTCGGGACCTTGCCCCGCCAACTTCTCTTCGCCAGAGAAACGCCCAGGAGAGCGGGAACATTTTCTAGGGCGCTCCCAAGTTGGAATTCGCATCACAGTAATATCAACTTCTAGAGTCTTAGCTTTTGCAACAACCCTGGCGCCAGAAATTTTCTTATGCAGCACCATCCTGGGACTCTGGAGCCCGTGCTGGCAGTCTAAATTTGAGCTTCAATTATCTCGTTGAAGAGGGGAGCCAATGAAATATATAGCTTTAAGGGTAGCCTGGAAACTTTTCTCTTTAGAGGAGGTGAAATACAGGATTAAGTGCCTCACTGAGTCCCCAAAGCTGAATGTCAAGGCCAGCCAAGAGGTGGTGATTTCGGTTAATTTTACATGCAGAAGTAGGGGCCCGGCTGACCTCCTTCTCTTAGAATTTTGGGGAAATTGATAGTCCAGTGATTCCTACCCACTTTTGGGTGAAGGACGATTTGGAATTTGAAGTGTGGGGAGACAGGCCTGTGAAGTCCGAAGGACTCACGGGGCCTCCAGATCCCCCAACTCTGGAATGCAGTGAATACCCACCCCCATGTTTCAGAGCATCTCTCCCATGCGTTAGACGTCGTGCAGTCCTGCATTTTGGCTGAGACACCTAACCCCGGTGCACTCAGGTCAGAGCGCCAGGGCTTCAGGCAGACAGCAATGGGTCACACGGGTCCTTATAGTTCCTTCCTCTTCCCAGGAGTGTCATTTTAGATTTTACAACACGAGCGAATAAATCATCTCCAAACCAACAAGATGTCACCTTCAGGCTCCCCGCTGCAAAAAAAAAAAAAAAAAAAAAAAAAAAGTCCATTCAGAAGCAGTGATGCCTTTCTATTCCACCGACCCAGCTTTGAATGTCTCTCCCAGCCAGGACCCTTTTCCAAGAAATAACAACTGTAGATTTTCAACCACGACAATCCCTAGACCAGTCTGATTTTTTATTTTAAAAGGCATGTTTCTTTTACAATCCCTCTCCTACACACTGTTTCCCGCTCCATCCATCAGCCTACCACACCACCATCGCAGACCCCTAACTCCTGGAAAACCCTCCTTGGCGGAAGCACTAGGGCCCTCAGGTACCGGATTGTTGCAAAGGTCTGTACGTGCCTGTGCCTGCATTGCGACCCCCGGCGCGCCTCCAGTTCCAAGGCCGAGCTCACTTTCAAGCGCTCTGGAAATATGAATGTATTTTTCCCCCCTTTAGAAGAAGCTATACGAGGAACAACTTTTTGAAATCGGGAGTGTGTTTGTAGAGAAGGAGATAACGATTGCATTTCGCTTATTTTTCTACAGGTGATAGAAGTGTTTTGGGGGTCAGAGTATCCTCTCAAGGAAAATGTAAAACGTGGGGGCTCGCATTCTCTATCCAAGCCTTTGTAAGTTTAATTAACAGGACCCTTAAAGTATTCCTTATAGCTACAGATAAAAAATTACAGGCAATGTTTGGATAACGGGCCAACTCTCCGTGTCCAAACATTTAGAGAACTGCCTGTGAGTGTACACCGTTATAATCTGATTGGGAGCCCTTTGTCGAATTCTGTATTTTACTTTGATGCTTTTTGAGTACCATTCCCAATGTTTGGGTGTCCTTTAACTCCGTTTACAGCAATATATTAATAAAGAGGATGCGTATGTCAGCGTTATGTATCCACAAGAATTTGGATTCCTTTGAAATCAAACGGCTTGGTGAGCATGCAAGCACTCAAAACCCAACAGTCTCAAACAGCAATAATAATGTCAGCAAACGGCTGCCATGCCCCCCTTTTCTCCAAATGCTGTTTATTCTAAAATCAATAAGTTAGGAGATACATTGCAGAGAAACAGTCATTAGTGGTTCAGGGTTGGCAGGTTTGTTTTTCAGGTGTAGATGTTCTTGAGTAATACCTCTCCACTGTGGACTAAATATTAGTAGATTGTCGTTGTCATTTTTCTAATTTAATGCGGCAGCCTCAGAGAAGTACTCATCCAGACAATTATGGGGTATCGATTTTTTTAACTTTAAGATTAAAAAAAATACCATATTTCACTTGCCTTGGAACTACTTTTCTTGATATAAATATATCTGGGAAGATGATTTTAGGGGCATGTTAGCGTAGGGGAGGGGAATTAAGGCACAAATGGTGGTTGGTTAAAGAAACTTTATGAAAGAAAATAAAGAAAACATGTCAGAATAAACCAATCAGATGCACAAGTGAGTTAGAGGAATCTGAGGACAACCAGCATCTTGGGGATTCTTCTGTTCCCGCGGTTCTCAGATATAGGAATAAGGGTCTGGGTTATGCCCAGAATACATTCGTCGGGTACTGGATGTCCCAGTCCCTTAGCTGTTCCTCGTAATGAAGAAGCTCTAATTCCCGAGAACTTTGGAGCTTATTTTTACCATCATTGAGTCTGCCCAGGCTCAGCTCTCTTACAAAGGGATAAATCTGAAATTCATGTATTAATTTGAATCCCCAAGATCCGAGTTATGAGAAAGGGCAAGGGCAGGTTCTACTCCTATTTTGTTTACTTTCACCGAGTTACTGTGAAGTGATTGGAAACTTTCTTAACGGGCAGAGAGAGAATACACGGAAACTCGGATGCAGTAATAAAGTTGACATAGGAGTCGGAACAGGGGGCTCTTTTTGGATCTCACCTTTACTGGGGCTTGAGGTTGTGGAATGGGTGGAAGAGTAATTAACTGAATGAAGAATTTTAACGTTGGAAACAGAGCCCACAGTATTTTTGGTTATAGTGGTGTGGTCTCTGCCTCGGCAAAGAAACACCCCCACCCCATCTTCGCAGTTCTCCTCTCTGCTCTACCGACGCCAGGCGCTGCTTTCCGCCGGGTAAATTAGCGGCGAGCCTGGCCAGTCGCATTCCTCCTTGCCTTCTTTCGCCGAAAGGGGGCGCGCTCCTCCCAGGCTGAGCTGGTACCTATCCTGCCTTCAAAAATTTCTGGGTTCCTGCAGGAGAGACAGTAATAAAACGTGGGAAATAATAGCTTGAAGACACTTCAGGGACTATAGGAATATAAGCTGCACACACATGCATCTTAATGGAAACATGTAGACAGGGGGCAGGAGTATTGGCTGCCTGCCTCTCCTCCTTTCAAATGAGGGTGGTCGGGGTTCCAGGGTGGCAGGAGGGGAGTGGGGCCAGATGACCGTGGATGGAATTGGTGGGTGCTAGGACTGACGCCTGGGTTCCATGGCGGAGGAGAGGGTTTGTCCCCATGGAGCTGTGTGGACTTTTCTGCATATGTACTTGAGGTCTTCAAAGAAAGAAGGGCAGATCTGAGAACTGGAGAAGTGGCTGGTATTAGTGAGATGTTGAAAAACTGCCACAGAAGCCCTCACAGTGCCTGGAGTGTTAAGACAGAAGAGAAAACCTGGCACCATAGAGTTTTAGGCCCTGGGATCAGGGTAACCTTTCCTCCTCACGAAAGAACAATAACTGCCCCAAATCTTGTGTGAGCCTGCAACTTGGGTACCTAAAGCCATTTCCAATCTGCAAATCTGACTCCTGGCCTCCACTGATCCTCCATTTTTGGGCAAGAGTTTCAAGAGACTCACAGGACAGATGAGGATAAATTTTTAACCCCTTCTGTAAATTTAGGGATTTTCGACTTCTTACCACTCCCTGACAATGGGGGTCAACAAATCAAGGCAACGGTGAGAGTAACAAATTGGAATAATGAATATTTTGTCTTCATAGCATAGATGATGGTTAATACATACTTTCCAAGATAATCTGAGCTGGAGTGTTCACTAGAAACAGGAGCACAAGGCCAGAACTGTAAGGGAAATTGCTTTCCCACAAACGTTTGTCTGAGAATAAGAACATTCACCCCATTCACTTAATTTCTCATCATCAGTCATGTCATTATATTTTCAAGGACCTCACAGTGCTGGAAAGTGGTGTAGTTATAAACAAGCATAAAAACAGATGGGTGATCCCAGTCCTCTAAATATAATCGGGGATGCCAAATCTTTTCAAAGAGAATTCATATACACAACTTAAAGGCCAAGGAGCCCAACTCAATCAAAATTTGAGCCAGGATATGCTAAGTTCAATCAGCTTGAATATGGGCAAAGTGTAAGACCTAGCCAGCACTTCAGATATATACAGAGAACCACATTTTCTCAAGTTTCCATTGTTATTTTCCACACAAATTTAGTATTAGTCTTCAAAGGGATTGTTAGATTTGGTTTGGGGCGGGAGGGTGGTGAGAGTCAGTGCCCCAGGCTCCTGTCCTTGTCTACTCCCCTTTTTTTGGTACTCTCTCTGCTTCAGCAGTTTGCCGAAAATCTGTGTTGCAGAGAAAATTGACACCTAGAGGCCACAGAGGTCTCCTAAATGCTGTTTTCTAGGATCCTCAGAAAACAAGAGGACCGCTGAGCTCAATTATATGTAATATACCTGGTATCTTTATGTATTTTTCTTTTCTGCTAATTCATTTTATAATAGCCAAGTTAGAGACTTCTTGGAGATTTAGGTTTTGGGGACTGGATATCATTCTGTTTTATTTTCAGCTAACTCATAAATATATGAATTTGAAAGTTCCCATTGAAGTAGGTATTCAATGTAAACCTTTATACCTGGGCATTTTCACATATCACCATTGATTCAAACTGGGAGGTAACATTAAATAATTATGTACATTGTGACTTTCCATTTTCTACCAATGCTGCTTCCCTAAATACTGGTCTAGACTCCAGCAGTAGTGTACTACTGGGACAGTTGCTAAATTGTTGCCTGTGTTCCGTTAATGCTTACCAAGTGAGAGAATGAGCTCTCCATCCTTGGTGGAACACCTTTCTAATCTAGCCTAAGTACTAGCCACTTTACCCTCCCCTTCCCATTTCATACCTTTTGCCTAGGAGTTATCTTCTAGGCCCACCATTTTAATGACCATCTATATACTAACCACTCCCAGTTTACAGCTTCAAGACTCTCCATTGGAGCTGCAATCCATATCTGCAGCCACTTATTTGACATTTCCATTTGAATATCACAAACGTGCTTCGACCTCAAAATCAACAAAACATGGAACTAACAAACTTTCTTTCCCCAGTCTGATGCTCCTACAGCTTTCCCTGTTTTCCTATATGGTAACATGTGGATGCAAGACTCATGCACTTCAGACTCATCCTTGACTCTCCTTCCTTTATGATTCTGTTCCATCCATCCCCAAATCCTATCAAGTTTACCTTCTAAAATAATTTGAATTCATCTACTATTTAAGTCTCTATCCTGGCTCACCTGCACTGCTGTACCACCCTCCTAGCCTGTGGAAACTCTCTGTATCCATGCTTGTCCTTAATGTGTTGGTTACAAAGACTGGATATAATAGATCCCTAAAGAATATTTGTTGAATTTCCAAATGACAAATGCTAGTGTATTTTTCTACAAGTACATGTAAAAAATCATGTCATGTTCTTTCTTTAGAACTCACAATCACTTTTCATTTTTTACATCAAAATTGAATTATCTTGATTTTAAAAATCACTCTTGATAGTCTACCTTCCCATCCCTGCTCTAGCAGCCTGCCTGATACCTCTCTCTCTCTCTCTGTCACACACACACACTCGCGCGCGCTTGCGCACACACGCACACACACACACAGATTGTAACTGTTTTCCTATTGTTCCCTAGTATACTAGCTAGGCTAGTATACTGACTCCCTGTGTTCTAGTCTCCTTTCATGTGCTCTGGTCTCATTTTGGCTTCTCTGACTTCTGATGTGACGTGTCCTTGCTCTGTGCCTTGTTTTTGCAAATCTTCCCATGCTTTCTTCCAAGATTCTGCTCCCATCACACCTCCTTGCGAAACCTTCTCTGACTACTTTATTCCAGACCACACAAATCTCTTTTCTCAAGACTTACTATGGAAATAACAATCAGTGGCTCCACAAGTAGTGCTCAATTGTTTTCTAAATATTTTATGATTATCTAGATTTTTTTAAGATTTAGAGACTTTTGGGGAAAAGGTGTATTCTGCAGTGTACAACACCGCTGCAGTAAGCAAATTTTTTTTTTTTGTACGGAGTACTTCTACTGTTTTTGTAATCCTTTTTTTTCTCCCCTCCTCCCCGTCTCTGTTTTTGTAATCTTTAGCTGCAAGTAATTTTGTAAATTATAGGAGTAATACCAAAGTGTAATACATGTTCATTTTTGAAAATGTATTATTGTACATTTCAAAATTGAAAAGGGACTATCAAGACACCAATTTTTCACCAGTCTGAGCTAGATACAATTAATATTTTGGTGTTAAAATATTTTCTCTTAAACTTTTTACACAATTGGCATCATATTGCATTAACATTCTTCATTATTGATTTTTCTTTACTCAGAGGAAAAAGTTTTAACCCCATTTTCAAAGACTGTGTTTCTCTAAAATTAAAAAACTGCGTAAGCATTTAACCCACTTGCTCTGATCAGAAAAATTAAACAAACATGCACCACACTAACAACAGTTCTCCAAGGATTGTGAAAGCTGTGGCATCAGTTAATTCCCAGCTTTCTCAAGTTCCAGTGGGTACATTTTCAGCAGTAAAGTCCTTCAGAGTAAACAGCTTCTTTTCCTTTTCTGCTTGTTCTAGCTGGGAACCTTCCCTAGATATGAGCACATGTCTTCTTTTGAAATGGGAAAAGCCTGCGTAATACCTAAAGGATGTTCTTAGACCACAGTTAGAGAACTACTGCTCCAAAAATCAATTTTTACATGATTTGGTGAGGAAGAGCTCACAAAATTAGTCGGGGAAAAATTTTGTAGCAAACTAGAAATTTTCTGTTACTCTTGGTCCCTGAATCTTGAATTTTTAAAATTAAATATCTTAAGGCTCATACATGCTTTTTGAAAGAAAGAAGGAGGAAAATGACATTTATTTCTTTATACCTTTTAGAGGTATACGTAAGACAGTGACATCTTCCAGGACATGATAGTGTGGTTTGACAGAGGAAGAAGCAATTATAAAAAATTAAAGATAGTGCACTTACCCAGACATGAGCATCTACAGCATCTCAGCTTTTTTAATGTGATAATTTCAGGGAAACAACATATTTTATTATTATGAAGTCTATGTAAAAATTTTTCCCAAGCAAGTGGACATTAAAACATTTGCCTGATGAATACAAATATTTTATTTAGGGAAAGTATTAACAAGTGATATAAAATCCCATAGAACAGAAATTTTAAATTACGAATGACATATATGTTAATAATTAATCTTTCTCCTCATGAGAAAGGGAGAAGAGAGAGAGTAAACACCATTTTTGAAAACTAAAAACCACACTTGCCTAATAAAAGTTTCTGAAGTTCCCCCAGATTGCCTATTTCTAAGAGAGGAAAGAAAGAGAACCACCCAGAGAGCTCTTGGCCTATAACCAGATGTGCTGTTCAACAGCTCTAATCCTCAAGATCAGGGGAAGACCACAGGATGAATCCTCAACACATTTAAGAAATAAAATATAATTTAGTTAATTAATCATGGAACCAAAATCTGCAGTTTTGCTAGCCATATTTCAAAGACTGAATCCCTTCTGACAAGGGAAATAGAAAATAATATCACTCCACATTTGACTGTTACAGTCTGTTCTTAGCTTTCCTCAGGGAAGAAATTTTTCCTGGTATGATCGTTCTTACTCAGAATATACGGACTACTATTTAAATTTATATCTCCCTTCTCTCTTTTTTTTTCTTTACCTCAACATTCTTTTTTTTTCTGGGTGGTGAGAATATCTGTTTTCTGAACTGTTTTGGGCTTTTTGATTTGGAGAATCAGAGCTACCTTGAAGGCCAGGAAATCCAATGTATGTAGTCCTTGAAATATAATCATTTCAGCTGAATTAATATACTCAGACTGCTGGTTTATTTAGATGACTTACTTTGTCATAAAGAATTAATAAAATTCTTAATATGAAAGATAAGTTGGGATAAAACATAAAACTGCTTCACAAACTTTAAGAAAATGTGCAGATGCTGCTATGTTCTATAAAGCCAATTTTAAGAAATAAGGTAGGGCTAATTATTTTCATTTTACAGATAGGAAAACTGTGGCTTGGAGCTGCTCTGACCCCATTTTATTTATTTTTCATTATATTCTATGATCTTTGATGTCAACCAAATTCCTCTAGATGCATTATTATCTGGTGAAATCATACTGAGTTAGGAATGAAGAGTCTGGCATGCCATTTCATAACATATTGCCATGCTGCACAGACCTTTTTAAATTCCTCTGGTTCATGTTCTTCATTATAAAATTGGCATGTGACTGCTGCACCTATCTTCTTCACGCTAACACAGCAGGTCGGAAAGAGATTGTGTTTGTGAAAATATTTGAGAAATAAAGGGCTAAATGCATGTGAGTTGTCATACTATAAGGGAGTGAATGGCGAATTTTCTAAATTAAGTTGTCAAGTAACAATACATAAAAAAACAAGAATGCATTTTGTTGGATTTACAGCAAGGTCTCAAAATGTGAAATATTTTAAATTTAGATTTAGACACGTTAGGAGTCTTCATGTGTTTTACGTTGGATTCAGAAAATTCTGTGTTAAATTATGGCTCCACCATTTATTAATACTTGCCAACTGATTTTAGACAAATCTCTGTGTCTCAATTTCCTCATCTATAAAACTGGCACATTAATATTTATCACACAGATTTGTTATTTGGAATAATAAAATGATGTAAGCAAAATGCCTAGTACCCTACTCAAATAAATGCTTTATTATAAATTGTTATAAATGCCCTTTAGGGCAAGCATTTATTTGAGTGCCTTCAGTGGGAATGGTAGTAGGGTACTGGGCATTTTGCTTATATTATTTCCACCCCACAGCATCTCTGACTAGTATGACTTATTTCAGGCATGGATATATGTCCACTGTGGCTTCCCAATCAATGTTGGAGGCCATTTAGTGCCATTGAAATTAGGAATATTTGCATATTCCAAAAGCCATACTCTTGCAGCATGTCACTTATTGAGTCTATTTGTTTTCTATCTACAATTAGAAACTGATGCCTCATAACTTTCAGTGATACTTATACGGCCACACCATGAGTATCTGGAAGAGCCAGGAGTTTGGCTCAGAAGTTGCTGACCATGGTTATCACCTTTAGGTCACCCTTCCTCTCTCAGCGTGAAACAATAACACAGATCATTTTATATTTTTGGATGGCACCAATATTAAAGATTTTACAGGGATTTAAGATGTTACAGTGATTGAAGAAGACAAATCCCTTTCCTCTAGCTTCTGAATTTTATAGAGACTCTATGACATATGCTTGGGACACAAGGTGTTAAGGTTTCTTATTCCAGACCTGACATAGCTAGTAAATTTCTGGAGGCCAACCACGTTAATTTCTCTCTGTCATATAGTGCCTCTAACATAGCACTGCCTTACTACTCCACTGAGATTTCTGTGGGTTTACTTAATTTTTTGTACATGAATAATGCTCACCATGTTAACTACAATTATACATAAAGTTGCCATTCTTTTGCCAACTTAGATTTCCTAAACCAGTTGAGTAAGATAAACATTCTGTCCTCCATTTGATATGTGACCTGTTTTCGTACATATTTTCCTTTGAAACCTGATAAGCCTGGAAGACATACAGATGGCACTTCTATATCATGAAACATCCAGGACTCTATTTTTTTGCCAAGCAATCAACAGTTAAATCTCTCTGGCATATTTGAGCAATAGATCAGCATGGCTAGCCGTTGTGGTACATGTGGAGAAAACTGGTCACCATGGTTGAGGCACTTTGACAAGTTTATTGCAAGGCTAGTGTGCTTGTGGTCTAGGAAAGTAGCTCAACATGTGCCTTATGCAAGAGAGAAGGGGCAGGTCAGCCCCAACATGCTAAGTGAGTGTTAGGCAAAGATTAGGAGCACAGCTCTCTTGGCAATAG
Organism: Gorilla gorilla gorilla; assembly: GCF_029281585.2. Classification (NCBI taxonomy): domain Eukaryota; kingdom Metazoa; phylum Chordata; class Mammalia; order Primates; family Hominidae; genus Gorilla; species Gorilla gorilla. The sequence goes on along the minus strand of NC_073224.2, from coordinate 86,083,619 downwards.
CATTCTGATATACGGAAAAGTGTTTGTGTGTGTGTTTGCTAAAAATGCTGTCAATATTTTATCATATTGTGTAGGATCTCTAACTGGGGATGTAGATAACTCTGGGTCTCTGTTCTTTGGAGCACATGAAGCCCTTCCTCATCTAGGAAGATTTTCTTTTGGCCGTTGTTTTTCTTCTTCTGTCTATGTCTCTCCCATATGTGCAGTTAATGTCTAATAATTTAGAGAATAGGGATAAGAGAAATAACAGATTATAAGATTCTTTCTTTAGTGTCCTTATACTCTAATCCTGCATATCTTCAATGTGATGCCTGGTTCACTTGCATCAGAATGAACTGAGGTTTCTCAAAACGCAGATTCCAGGGCCTCACTCATACCCAGTGACTCAGAATCTCCAAAGCATATGCATATTAAATATCCCAGATGATTTTTATATCCCACAAAGTCTGAAAACACTGATCAAGACCACTTTCTCCCATAGCAATTGGTATTGAATAATATTTTCCTCATGACATCCACTGTATCCTGTGTGTTCCATTGTTATTTAACTCTCCTTAAGTGTCAGTCTCATCTCTTCAAAGGAGTACATACAGCTTTAAAGACAAGGGCAGAGGCAAACAGTTTAAGCCTCAGAGCACTTATCATGGTGCTTTTTATATTATAGGAGGCTTAACAAACGGTTGCTGAATAAACAAATATGTGAACAAACAAGTGAGAAAGAGCACACATATAGCACTTATTAGGCATCTGGCATTTTGTTAAGCACTCCACATAAAACCAAGAAAAACAATGTGAGGCAACCATCAGGGGATGTCAAAATTCTAAGTAAGACTAACTGTTTTGTTTTATTTTATTTTATTGAGACGGACTCTGGCTCTGTTGCCCAGGCTGGAGTGTAGTGGCACAATCTCGGCTCACTTCAAGCTCCACCTCCCAGGTTCATGCCATTCTCCTGCCTCAGCCTCCCTAGTAGCTGGGACTACAGGTGCCTGCCACCACGCCCGGCTAATTTTTTGTATTTTCAGTAGAGACGGGGCTTCACTGTGTTAGCCAGGATGGTCTCGATCTCCTGACCTTGTGATCCGCCCACCTCGGCCTCCCAAAGTGCTGGGATTACAGGCATTTTATTTTTTGTCATATATTGATAAATTGTGGTTGTACATATTAAAACTAGTTTTAGGTGGTTGTTAGCACTTATTCTAGAAGAAAAAACATGTGTCAAAGAAGTGGCAACCTACCCCATGGATGATGTTTGCAATTTAATTTTAGTTTTAAGTATGTTTTTAAATGAAAGTTTATCTTTATCTTCTTTTCTTACAAAGTCCTTCCTTACTTTCAGACAGTTGATAAAGCACAATATTTCTATTTTGAAATTTTGTTTACTTATCTTTTTTATGGTCTGATAAAGCCAAGTTTTAATTTTCCCTTTTTTCTGATGCTGATTTTTGAAAAGGTCGTGTATGAAATTCCAACATAACCTTTCCAAATGTATCATTTAAAGACAACTGCATTTATTCCACTAGTAGTTTTGACACACGCTAAAGTTATATCTCAAATATCCCCTTTTAAGGTATGTTTTAGGGCTCTTGTCCTAAATGGATTTTCTATTAAATATCAGGCTTTTTTTTCTAAAGAAGTATATATAATTATGAATTGTTGTCCAAAGGATGTATTTGTTCATCTGCCTTGAATGACAGACCAATGAATGAATTAAAAGGAACTACATTTAGAAAAGCAGGATAAGTATGATTTTAGAAAACTTGAAGGAAGAAAACAAGAAAGAAGGGCACTTGTAGAGATGTGAAGGGGCAGAAAACAGAGGTGAAAGGGTTTCCTGGACCCACGTCTGTAGTAGAGACCACTACTGAGTTACAGTTCTCTAAGCCCATCTGGGATCCTTTGGTGACATGAATTTTGCTCTAGTGGTTTATGACATCACTGGAACCCCATTGGTGGAATTACAACTTCATAATTCACAGTTAGCTCTTGTTTATTTTATATTTAATCATTTGTGGAGCACACTGGCAGCATACTCAGGGGAACTATGTGGTTATGCTCCTGCAAATCTTGTTGTTGCATAATTAAGTACGTCAGAAGTAATTCACCAAGTGTCATAACATCCCATAGTTCAGGCCTTGCAGATGCTGGCATTGGTTATGATTGTCCTGAAAGTTATCCTGGCTGCATCACCTTCTCCATGAGTTTTCCTTTTGGAGGAACAGTTACCAAAGACAGCTGGGCTTCCTCATTTAAATAAAATACAATTTTCTGAGTAGCAAGCATATTGCTTCCGTAGAAAGACAACTCCAGAACCATGTAGGAGTGACTTCTATAATGTGACTGTAAAATGTGGTTCTATTCCTGTTAACCCATGGGTATGTAAAATGTATCAATGAAACAACAAAGGCAGTTTTTAGGTGAGCGAGGAGACTTCGGATTTGTCTCCATATTTATTTGTGTTTAACCTCGAGACTCAGAAATGATTCCACTTGTGCCTTTGCGTCTCTTAATGGAAGAAGAGAACTAAAGGGAAGAAATTAAGGTGTATTGAGTACCATAATGGATCAGACACTGTGCTGGGTAATTTATACTAATTATGTTGTTTAAATTTTCACAATAATGCTGAGTGATAGATATTGCCACCCCCACCTTACCAATAGGGCTTTGAGACTCAGAGGAGTTGGAGCAATGTGCCTGAAGCCTCAAAGTTAGTTATTGACAAACCAGAACTTGTCTCGACCCCTCTGTTCTACTGTATTCCAGTGTTTTCTAACTCCAGTGGCTAGAAAATTGGAAGGAAGTGGTTGAGTTCAATGGTTTTTCAGTGGCATTTATTCAGTAGAACATAGAATTCTTGTAACTGTGGTACCTGACTGTGCTAGAATTACAAATTAAAACTGCAGATAATCCTTCAGAAAATGTTATCTTTGCAAAAAAAAAACACCCTCTTGATAGCACTAGACATTTAGATGTCAGATAAGTAGCAAAACTGAAGTCAATTACAAGGCTCAGTGAACATAAATGAAGAAGTGAGTTGGAAGATAGTACTAGAGAAGAAACAGGTGAGCCAGAGAGCTTTCCTGAAGGTGAGGAGTTGATTTTGACCATGGTCCTTCCAAAAGTATGGCCTTGAACATGCCACCCAGCCCTTATGAGCTCTAATCACAGGAATAATAGAAATATCTTCTTGACAAGTCTATTGAAGATTAAATCAGATATTTATGTAACAACCTTAACTCACAGGTGGAACCAAGCTCCTAATTTGCATCATCTAATATTGAATTGTAAAACACTGACAAAAAGGTGACAGGTTCAACATTTCTGATGATGTTCTCTGTTGCTATGGAAATGAATATTTATAGCCAAGAATATAATCTTATTTAAAAGATTCAGACAGTTGTTTCTAATTTGGCTGTTTGGAACTGGAAATTCATTTGTCCAAATGCAATGTTTTAATTTGTGATTAGGTTCCTAGGAAACCTCCAAAAGATTGGTGGATGGGTGATACAGTTGAACTGTAGTGTAAATGGAAGCAGCTAGTGTGTTGCATCCTGGAAGAAATAGATTTGTGGCTCAGAATGAAGAAGAAAGGGATGGCCCTTCTCTCTTTACTGGTATAGGACCAAAATTTAGGCAAAATTTAGAACTAGATGAATTTAATCTCTAGGCAGCCTTCTCCAAACCCCTTCTCCCCTGACCTCTAAGGTCTGAATTCAATGTTTCTTCTGTGTGCTCCCATGTTCTCAGTCACCCTTGATAGTATTATCACACTGCATGGCTTAAGAATGCCAGTGAGGTTTTGGTGCCTCAGTCACATCCTACTTACTCCTCTTCTCTAGAGTTCCCCGTAAGGAAGATAAACACATAGAACAGTAGCTGAAGAGGAAATAAGGTACTGAATTATCATCATCTAGGCAAACACTCCATAAACTCTGGGCACCCCACGCCCCCATCTCCTAGGATTTGTTAGTATAACAAAGTTGGAGGCCTAGGTTTAAATCTGTTATGTTTGTAGAACAGACTTCCATGCCCATCTCTTTTTCTTTCTCTCACTCATTTTTTTTTTCATACATATTTGGCAAATGTGTCTTGAGTACCTACTACGTGCCAATCATTATGCTAGGTTCTGGGATGCAGCAGTGAATAAAATAAACACGTTGATTTTTCTCCCAAACCTTATATTCTCCTGGGAAAAAGAGGCAATAAACAAATAAATGAACACACACCTAGATAAGTAATTCAATTGTGATTAGTAAGTTTTATGAAAGAAATGAAACAGCCTATTTGAGCAGGAATATGAAAGAAAAGAAAGAGAGCTAACTATGTAGAGAGCAGGGTGAAAAGCCTTCCAGGCAGAGGAAGTGAACAGCAAGTGCAAAGGCCCTGAGGCAGGAACAAGCTTTATAGCCAAGGAACAGAAAGAAAATCAATGTGACTGGAAGACAGTAAGTGATGGGACTTTGAGAGATGACAAAGTCAGAGAGGTATGTAGGGGCTAGGTGACAGGGACTTGTAGGTCACACTGAGGAACTGGGCTTGTATTCGAAGTGTGACGACAATGGGAAGCCAAGGGAGACATTGAAACTGGAGAGTTTTGTAATGTGATTTATATCTTTAAAAGAACAACCCAACTGCTTTATGGAGAATGGATATTAGAGGAAGAAGGAGAAGCAGTTAGGAGGTTATTGCAACAGGTCAGATGAGAGATGATGGTGTCTTGAACTGGCTGTATGGTTGAGGATAGAGCAGCAGTGGTCGGCACCCAGAGTGTGACTCCTACAGGGGGGCTCAGGAGGCTGACGGAGCCAGCGGAGTTTAGCAAATGAAAGAGGAAAAGAGAGGACAATGTCAATGAGGCTGTGCAGCCTGCCCTGGAGGACTGACCTAGGACATTCATCTTTCTTAGTCTCATCTTTTCTCAGTCTCATCTTTTCTCTGTTTCTGTACCTGGGTTTTCTCTCAAACTTCCAAGCCTTACCATGGTGGGCTCCCTGGAAGCAGCTGCTTCCAGGAGAAGGAGTGGTTGGTTGTGTGCAGTGGGGTATGAAATAGGAGCAATTTATTTTGATTTTGTTATTTGAAATGTTAGAGTCTATAATCCAGGTACTGCCTTTAATTTTCCCAGAAAGGAAGGGTTCTGCTTTAAATTCTGCAAAAGCGGCTCTTTGTAATTTAGCAAAACATCAGAAGGCAGCATTGCTAAAGACTGCAATTCAGATATGTGAAGACTTGTGTAACTGAAATGTCTTCCGAAGTTTTTAGTGTTTCCGAGGTCTTAGTCTCTTCTTTTTAGTGTGTATGCATTAATGGAGCCAAAGGTCAGAAATCAGTCAGGTCTTTTCTCCAAGCAAACAATGAAACAGTAACCAAAATTCAGGGGAGCTAAAATCAGAAAATTATACCCACCACCAGTTTTTTGGTTAACAAGTATGCATTGTATTCAGCATCATGCCAAGCACTTTGGAGGATATTAAAGAAGTGAATGGCATGACCTCTTGCCAATCATCCAGCTGGCAAGATGGATCTAAAATTGTGCCTCACATAGTTCATATTCAGCATGATTTTAACATGTCTGCTCCTGGGGTCATAGATCCTGTTCCTCCTCTTTTCCCTATCACTCAATGGTCCCTCGTGCTCTCAGGTGGCACCTGCTCAAAATGTTAATAGCAACCTCAACGTCTTCCTGTCTTTTATTCTCTATGCCTATTTCTCAGGCTTGTCCTCTCTTTTCTAAGACAGACATTTTATCTCAGAAACTTAATCAGATCTTTTCTTGTAGTTTCTTACAGATGGAACTTTGTATGACCCTGAAGTGATTCCAGGCTATGAGAATTTTAAACCCATAAGAAACAGCTAGTTGGAATACTATCAGAATAAACTATTTGTATAGATACATCTTGCTTTTAAAGATTTGGAATCGGCCGGGCGGGATGGCTCATGCCTGCAATCCCAGCATTTTGGGAGGCCAAGGCAAGTAGATCACTAGAGGTTAGGAGTTCAAGACTAGCCTGGCCAACATGGTGAAACCTCATCTGTACTAAAAATACAAAAATTAGCTGGGTGTGGTGGTACACGCCTGTAATCCCAGCTACTCAGGAGGCTGAGGCAGGAGAATCACTTGAATCCAGGAGGCGGAGGTTGCAGTGAGCCAAGATCATGCCACTGCATTCCAGCCTGGACAACAGAGTGAGACTCCATCTCACACACACACAAAAAGATTTGGAATCTCAGATACTTTAAGCATTCTGCAGTTTGTAGCACCATGAAGAAAGTTAAGAAATGCCTCACTATCTCATTTTTCTCAGCATCTTGAGCTTTCCAACATTTTTCATGATTTTAAAAATAATTTGGCAGAGGATAAGTTATAATCAGTATAAACCTAGAGTTATGCCATTGATTAGGTAGACCATGCAGAGAAGTTTAGTATTTGAAAAGAAAAACTGGACTTCATGTAAACTGAAGCTTGGAACAAGAAAGGCAGTCATCTGACTTCCAAATTACAATTTAGAACCTACCAGTTTTTCAATTTCTTGGCACAGGAAATTTAATCAATATTTTTCCTGATGCTGAAATATTGGTTTTGGACCAAGGCTTATTTGAGGTTTATCTCTTCTTTTGAGCTTTCACTAATGTCTTTATTAACGATCTGAAATAAGGAACGGAGAAGAAAATTGGGTCAGAGTAAGCCAGTTGACACCATTTGTGACTGGACCCATTATCCTTGCTCACCTCCTGATGCAGGAGGACACCAAGGACTGTGTGAGGTGGGTGAGGCCACAGCCTGGGAAGTCTTGTCAAAGGGTGATTCAAGTGTGGGCTAGCAGCTGACTCAGGAACAACCTGGCAGTGCTCTGAAGGCTGACTCAAGCTAGGGGATTTGTTAGGCCATCTGCAAGACACATTTAGAGGGAAAATGATTTGGGAATGAAAGTGCTGTCATCCAAACTTGAAAGTTTATAAAGTATTCATTTTGATAGATGGAGACTAAAAGATTTTGGAATTTGGAGTCAGAAAATCTAGATTTCAATCCTGCCTCTATTTCTGCCACTCTTGGCTTGTATTACCTACCTGTAAAATGAAAACGGTAATGCCTGCTTGATTTCTTTCTTTCTTTGCTTTTTTTTTTAATCATGGAGATCTGAAGAGGGCACAATGTGGAGGAAAAGTTATACATGGTTTGAAGTCTAGTGAATACCTCTATGAAGCTCTAATATAATAAGAGGGTAACAAGCTGCTAGGGATTCAGAGGGTGGATTTTTCATATCTAGCAAGGGTATATAAGGACAGGCCTTGAGTGCACAAGGCAGCATGTGAATGCAACTTGAGTGTAATTGATTTTATTTTTACAAGTCAGACTATTGAGAGTTAAGAACAGTATAAACACTAAACAAGCAAATTCAATTGGACATATACCTGTTCATTCCCACAAGAGATTGAACTGAAGGGTGAGGCTTGTGAATTTCATTGGCAGTAGTCAATACTGCTTCACTCTGTTATAGTTAAAATGTAGACCGTCTGCCTCCAAGGCTGTCAATCCGGCACCTTTCACCATCATTAAGCTCACTTAAAAATGATTTGAAACAACATTACATCAAAAAAAAAAGCCTGGTAGATCCTTAGTTAAGGGTACAAAAAAAAAAAAAACAAGTTGCTATTTACGTTTCAGATATTTTTTAAAAATACTGTCTGGTGAGTGGAAAATGGCAGCTCGAAAAAAATGCTAGCTTAGAGGACTAAAAACCTAAGAGGGCAAGAGCAAGCAGCTCTGTGCTTCATACGCGAGCTTTTCTTTAAAAGGAGCTACAGCAGCACTGGGGCGTAGGGGAAGCAGAAGGGAAGGAAGAGACGTGGGGAATAGAATTTCTTGTTCCAATAATCCCATAGTTTTCAGCAAGGTCAAAAGTCTGAGAGTTGTGTAGAGCCTTGGGGAGTGGGTCTAAGAAAAATGTGACCTGCCAAGGTCAGCAATTCTGACACTGATTCAAATTCTAGCCTTAGGGGGTAGCTGTTTGATGAGAACAGAGAAGGAGGTGGCATGAATAGATGACATTTAGCATTGGTAGGAGACGGGCGGCTGCAGCGGCTTGTGCAGTCGATTCCATGAGAGATATTTCCAGAACAAACAGAGTCACCTCTTAATTGCCTGCATATGGATTTACCACTTGGTGTATTCTTTTAAAATCTATAGTTGACACCTCTCTCTAACTTGCATACTCCAGAGTTTCTTTATTTCCTTATCAGAGAATCTACACTTTGAGGATTCAAAATCATTTGGAAATGAAACAAAAATGAGGAAACTATGTAATGTGGGAGATGGAACTATAATAACATTGGTTGAGTGCCTTATAAATGGTCATGCCTTGCCTCTCTCCATTAGTTAGAATAAACAAGAATTGACTGGACGCTTCTCCAATCCCATCCCAAATGCACATCATTCAAGTTTTCTTACTAATTAAGTATTCTCCCCCAGCCCCCCACCCTCAGAGTACCACAAGGTTAAACAAAAAGCAAAATTTCTATGATAAGAAGAGCTTTTTACAAAAAGGTCACCTTGACCATTTAGGATTTCTCTCTCTCTCTCTCTCTCTCTTTTTTTAACTTTACAAGTCAGAATGTTGTGAGTGAAGAACAAAATAAACACTAAACAGGCAATTTCCAAAACCCCATTTGTGAAGGCTGGTTTTTAAACGATGAGAAAATGTCTGCATTGCACATTTACAGTCTGTTGAAAGCATATTTGGTGAACAAGCCCGTTGGAGGCATTTATTGAAACTAAACAAGAACTCTTGGTCTACAAGTCTCCTTCTCTAGCCTCTTAAAGGCAATCTGTTTGGATGCTCAGGGATGCTCCCCAACTTTTGTGAATTCTGTCTTTTCTTTCCTGCCTTAAGCTAACAGTAGATGACGTTTGCTTCGACAGAGCAGCAGGACACAAGGGCTAAGAACATGGACTTGATATAGCACCCTTCTCCCGTCACTTAATTGTTCTATGAAGTCGCCCTCTGAGCCTCACTTTCCTTTTCTCTAAAATGAGGATTATAATACATCCTTTATAGGGTTTTTGTAAGCATTAAGTAAGATAATGTATAGGATGTGGTTAGCATTGTGCCTCGCGTGTAGCAAGTCCCTGCTTAATGGAAGTTATTTTATAGCATGTGCTTGATTCTTATTTTACAGTTGAACAGACATTGTGGAGTCCGTTATCACTCAGCCATAAAAACTGTGTGGATATATCCTTGAAATATTTGTAAACATCTGGAAACAATTTAGTCTGAGGACACTTTAGGTAACTAAAGGGACTCATTCTCAAAATGAATATATAGTCTCAGGAGACACCGGGGTCAAAGAGCAAGTGACCAAATACTTCTACTCAATTCAAAAAGCTCTGTGGTGAGAAAAAGGGAAAAAAGAAAGGAGAAAGAGAAGGACCGGGAAAGAGAAATAGCTAATCATCAAGAATATTTTGATTGAGAAGCAATGTGTTGCTTACTCTATAATTTAGAAGGCAAGCATGTAGGCATACATTTATTCACTTGCTATGTGACCTCTAAATTCATTGTCATACTTCTCAAAAGTTGCTATTATTATTATTTTTCTATTACCCTAAAGATCTTGAGAGATGAAATAAATCCTGGAGCTCACTGTTGACTTTGGACCCAGAAAGCAGTATAAAATAAGAATGTAAGGAAAACTAACACTCCGAGTACAAAGTGCGTCCAAAAAATGTAATGTTATATAGTGTTAATATATATTTCTGAAACTGGACTGTACTGAGGCAGAAAATTAAGGTATCTATTTTTTTCTATTTTTCTTAAAAATTGCTTTTATTTAACCAATCCATTTGAAAAAGTAATAGAATTTTAAAAAATGTACTCTTAAAGATAGCTTTGTCCGGTATGTTTCAACAGTTTCTAACTTTTAATATCCTTGAAAATTAATTTCAGGTGAATGTTCAGGGTTATACAGATTTATGAAATTTATTTACCAATAAAATTTTATGTTTAAAAGGTATGAATATTTACTTATTTAAATAAAAACATTTAAATAAACCTCCTATAGTCTGCTGACTATATCATTTCATAGACGAAAGAACATTATAAGACCAAAATAATAAAATTGCTATGCTTGCTAAGTAAAATAAATGGGCGTATTTAACATATAAAACTTTACTATGTTGTACTGATTTTTGCACCCATTTAATTGTGACACTTGAAGAGTTTGACTTTGTTCTGGGAACTGTTTACAGGAAATTTCTGATTGACATTTTTTTTCTTCCCATATCTTAACTATATACTTGCTAATTTCAGTATTGAAACTTATTTGATAATTTTGTGCTGACTCAAGTTCAAGTGAAATTCATATTATTTTTTAGCTATGCATCTTTTTGGTTTTTAGTTCTGTGACAATATAATTGTTATCAATATACATTAGCAATCAATAGCATATTGATAATGAGATGAAAGATTAACTGAGCTAAACATAGATATTTGAGACTTTTTCTTCAGGAATTATTGATCTGAAGTTGTATTTAATCTATCAGAATATGCTCTTTTCTAATCCATTGGTTCCCAATCTCAGATTCCCTAACTTCTTTGGGCAGTAATAGAGGACCTTTATCTTTTTTCTGTTATTTCAAAAAGATTAATAAAAATGTATGTTTACTCTCTATAAGCAAAAAAAGAACTTTAAGATTTTTGACAGGATTGATAGTAATTTAGTGAGACTCTTTCTGTGGAGCTGTGTACTGTCCTTAGAACAAAGTAGGGACTCATTAAAGAGCTGAATAAATCAATGAATGAACAATATTCCTGGCTATCTCAGACTAAATGATATCATAGTCTGACAATTTTGAATTTACTTAATGCAAATGACAAAATATAGTTGATTTAGTAGAAAAGGTTTTAAATCATGGAATCTATGTAGGAAGGCAGTCCATGGGGCTGCAACAATTGAGAACATTCATAAAGATGTGAGTGGAAACAAGGGTGAGTTTTGAGGAAGATTTGTGTATTTAATCTTTATATGCCTGTGACCAGATGTCTATGCCAAGAAGCACATGTTTTGTTTTTGTTTTAAACTTTCAGTTTATGGTTTCAAGGTCCTGATACTTATCAGCTTTAAAAAAATCGTTTTCATTTTTTAGGTAGTTTTCTTGCTTTTGGGCACCAGGTGGCGATATGGAGTGAGGTGGGGAGTGCATGGGGTACAGAGGTTGGGTTGTCATAAAGACCAAGCATCTGTAGAGCGAACTGATGAGATTTAATATTCCGTCTCTCTCTCTCTCTCTCTCTCTCTCTCTCTGTTGCGTGTGTGTGTGTGTGAGAGAGGGAGAGAGATCCAAAAAGAGAAAACTTTGTAAAGATTTGGTTCCATTTTGTCTGAGAAAGACTGGATTGACATTCCTCATCTGTATGAAACACTTTTCTCAACAGATTCCATACAATATATCGCTCGGAAAATTCAAGAGCTGCCAGGTCTCTAGCTCTTGCTAGCATTTGGTTAGCATTTCACTGTATATAAGATCCTTACTCCTCCCCTCCCCCCCATTGTTTCAGCATTTACTGAGCACCTATAATGTCCCATGCACTGTAATAAGTATTAGAAATATTGCATCAGATAAGGTCTGGTCCGTGCCCCCTATGAGCTTATAGTTTAACAGAGATAGACATATAAACCCTAAATCAGCTGCATGTTATGGCTTCTGCGATGGAGTCAGGATCAAGGCAGGATGTAGAAGGGTCACAAGGATGAACTTGTCAGCTCAGTGGGTAAAGAAAAACATCCTGGGAGATATGAACTATAAGCTGAATAGTGGCAGATGAGTAGATATTCATCACTTAGAATAGACTTGGAGAGAGAAGTTATAATAATCAATTTTGCTCCTTTGAACCCTTCAGGTGTGTGTGGTGCATATGAGAAAGTCAGTTGGATCTTAGCATTTATTTATAATAATACTCATAAGCACAATCTGTAGTTAACATTACCAGCCTAGTTTTTGAATTTGAAAATGTGAGAAAATAAATGTTTGGTAAAATTCAACTTCCCTGCTTCCTCCTATATATGAGAATTTGTGTGATAAGAATAATTATAATATAAATTAGACTTTAAGTATTGAAATGTTTTTATTGGGTCAGGGCAGATCAAATATGTGCCACCTGAATTATGTACCAGAGAGGCCCTGGAACTGTGACTCTGGGAAAGGTATCAGTAAAATTAAATTTAGAAGATATTCAGAGAGATGGATATTTCAGAAAATGTAAGAGACTACAGAGAGAACAGTAAGTTAGCTCGATGCAGTCTTTGCTGTGAGCATCAAAATAAGGAAATGCATGAACTGGTCAGACATAGTCCATCAGAAAAGGGTTGATTCCAAAGAGACGGTATTCGTGGTTTTATCTAGACAGACAAAAAGAGGCTTGAGAGGATAATGTAATGAAAAGATGCTTGACAAAATTTAGGGATGGATAATACACTAATTTGTGTTTTTGAAAGCTATCGAGAGAGCAAGGTAATGTAGCCTTTCAAGTGAGGGCCATATTTTATTCACCACTGTTTTTCCAGTGCCAATCATAGACCTGGAAAATGGTTGTGCAAAAGGTATTTGTTGAATGAAGAAATAAAGCAGATGGGTTGCATGTTTGCAACCAAAGATTGGATTAAAAAATGTTTATTAGCCAACCAGAGAGTGAAATATAAAGTAATGTCTTTTAGAAACTGTTGATGGATTTAATCAGATCAAACTTACATAAATAATGAGAAACAGCTTGCTTTTATAAAGTTGCCACTCAAATGGATTCTGACATCCCTAAGAAGAAATTTATTCCCTTTTCCTTCCCTTTCCTTCCATTTCCTTTCCTTTCCTTTCATTTCCTTTCCTTTCCTTCCTTCTTCCCTCCCTCCCTCTCTTCCTTCCTTCCTCCCTCCCTCCTTGCCTGCCTCTCTTCCCCCACCTTTTTTAGTTCTTTTTAATATTTTTGTTTTAATTTCAGATATATTGTTGTGTCAATTGCTTTCTTTAATTTCACTCTTTCCTCTTCTCTCTTTCTTTCTTTTCCCTTCTCTTTTCACTTTTCTCCCCTCCTCTCCTTCCCGCTTTCTCTTCTACTCTTGTGTGTTGTGACAAAGATAGTATTGAAAATAAACAAAATGAAGCATAGTCCAAATGGTTTAACGTAAAGGATGAAAATATTAACCCTGTGCCCTGGGTTGTGGTCAACAGAGTTCCAGCAGCGGGTTTCAGAGCACTATGGGGCCTTCTGTTAGGGTGAGGGGAAGCAGTGTTCTCTAAGCCTGCCTTATCAGCACATTTATTCAAGAAATATTTAATGCACAGTTATTGTGTGCTTGGTACTGTGTTAAGTGCTATGAGGAATACAAAGCTCCCTGTCCTTTAGGAAACTTAAGAGGTCATATATGGGTCTAGAATCTAGACTCTAGATATACACATAAATATAATATCAAATGGAAAGTCATGCCATGAGAGAGGAGCCAATTCCATAATAAAGTTGTTTTTATCCTGGCAGACCAAAATTGAAGTTGGATCTATTCAGGTTCACATTTCCAGGAAAAATATGCATTTGTATTATTAATAACAATTGTCCAGGATCAGGAAGCCCTTTCTAATAACTGACATAAATCCTTATGGGGTAAGAACCCAATTTATTTTCCATTGTTTCAATACTTTTGATTAAATTCTTAATTTGAAGGGTTTAACTCAAAATAACAGCCTACAAAATTTCAATAAATAGAATTGGTGAGCCTGTTGGGATATCTTTCCTTAATTCACTCTTGACATATTTTACAATGTAGCTAACTTTCTAGAATGTAGCTAAGGGATCACCTTACATTATTCTTAAATTGTTGTGTGTATTTGATGAAAAATTAAAGCTGTTTTTTTTTTTTTAAATTCAGGCCACTAGAGTTCTACTATTTTTTAAGAACCAGGTCTGTTCTAGTTGAATCTTTTTTTTTTTTCAAGATGGGAAGTAATAATCTACAACAAGTATTGGGGATTAAAATGGGTCGAATAGAGAATCTTCATGGAAATAAGTGGAAAAAACCCCTTAACTAACTAACAAATCCTCTCTCTCTCTCACACACACACACACACACACACAGACACACATGCACACGCACATGCATCTCTCACATTTTTCTGCAACTGAGACTTCTAGAATTTTTATATCATCAAAAGGCTTACCTTCTGCAGAAAGCCCTTGACCCTGAGGTGTCTTGGGAAATTTTAGGACTTGGCCTAATCCTATATATATTCCAGACAAATTTTGACAGCCTTATTGCTTTTCATCATGAAGTGATCCTGGAACTTTTCCTAAATATTCAGGCATGTTAACACCAGCATCTTGATTCACTTCCAACCCAACCTTCAATTTATTCCACTTAGGCTAGTCACAGCATTTTTCCCCAGTGCTTCTGTGACCTAAGCAATTCTGGGAGACTGCAATGTGTGCTGTTAATATTTGTAGCATTCTCAGGAGACAGAAGCTACAGAAAAGCTAAATACCATGGTTTTGTTATTACTACTAATTACAGGGCTCTACCTCAAAGGAATCAGGGTGAGAAGAGATGAATTAGCATTGATAAATGACTTGCAAAATAGAAAATGCTGTAGAAAGGTTCTAAATATACTATAAAGAGTGGAGACAGCATGCAAATGTGATTAGGGAGGTGGGGTCAAAGGGAGAAACACTGGAATACGGGTGTACTTAGGGTCAGTATGACCAAATTCTAGTATGATGTAATTTCCTGCACATACCAATCTCAGAGGAAGGCTCTCAGGAAAGAGGATATTTGATATGCAGTACAGCCTTTCTTATGAAGGGTACCAGGAAAGAACAGCAGTTGACTTTTTTGCTGGGCTGTGATCTTCCACTTTCCCTATCCACCAGCCCCCACTAAAATCAATAATCACTGTTGTAAATAATTTGGAAATGTATGTTGTTAGATAAAACTTACTCAGCTAGACTCTTAAAAGAAAAACTATTAGAAATAAGAAATTTGATAGTGTGGATAGTGTGATGGAAGCTGACAATTTATTATTTAAAATTTCTTTGGAAGTTGGATCAAAAAGATGAGAAGCTCAGACCTTGAATCAGACTAAATTTACAAGAGGAGACACAAGATCGAGGGACATTTATTCTCTAAGAAATCTGATCCGAATGGGGAAAATGAGATGTAGTGGCAAGGCAATGGGTCTGCATAGTATACAACTCAGGCAAGGTTTGTGCCCACAAAGAAAAATGGTTGGGAGCAATAATTCCATCTTATTTATCCATATTTTATTACTAGTTTTTTTTTTCATGTTTTCACCACACAGAGATTCCATGAAGCAAAGAGAGGCTTAGTTTTGTAAAGAACTTTGCAATTTTCCTGGAGGAAAGTTGTCGCCATGAAGGACTTTATTACCACATACTTTGGTTTCCAGGTGCAAGTGAGTCCAAACCCCAGGTGCAAATATATCCAAATTTCAGCACCATAAGGTTTCAGTTTCTCACTTGTGTTTTTTTTATAGTACCTGCCAACACATGAAACACGGTAGAAAGGTTTGATCAATTTTTTAAAATGAATTTAGGAAAAAATAGTAACTTACAGAAACTTTGAATTCAGAGTTGAAAGAGAGCTTATAAATGATCAAACCAAACCTATTCTGGGAGCCGAAATTCCTTCTCTGGTATTCCTGGCAGACAGGATCCGGCCTTGCTTAAAGATTTTCACACAGAACAGCTGTTTTCGTTGTAGAGTGGAAATGATTCTTATGAAATTTATATGAAAATTCTGTGAATGTCTATGTGTATGTGCATGCATAATTTATATTTCCATCTAGAAGACGCATATTCCCCATATAATTGTATTTGCTTATTCAAAAGCTAGTCACATGGGTTGAGAAGTATGAGGGTACTTATGGGGAAAATAAGACAGAATTAGGATAGTACTTTAAATCTGGGAAATGTGCCCACAGTATTTACTGCTGTTTTAAGAAAGCATATTTATGCTTTTAGTACCAAGCAGATCTTCTTGTTGATTCAGGACTTCTGCTATTTTACAATGAAAGCAGATTGTAAATGAAACTTTACTGATTTCCCTTTTTCCTTTTCCTGTAGTAATCAAATGCTCTCAGCCACTGGATCTAATGAGTAACAGCTGTGCTTGAAGTGGCCTTATAGATAAAAATTAAAAGTATGATAACATCTAAGGATTTTGTTGTTTTTAGAATAACAGTAGACTTAGGAATTAAGAGGAGGCTAAAGGCATCAATGCTTCTAATATGTCAGTCAGCCTCTTCATGTAGTAAGTTGGAGAAACTGACATAGTCTAACAATTTGATGCATTGGGAGATATGCTGTGGTGATCTGACCTTACTTGTAGTTGCAAAGACTTGCACTGGAAGAGTCTATCTCCTCAGTGATGGTGGAGATGGTTTGCTAAATGTCCATGAAGGCCTGATTTGCGAGATATCTGATGTTGTTATGATTAAATGCAATAACCATACCCCATGAACTATTAGAGACAGAAGGAGCTAGAGAGGGTCCCCTTCCAAATCTCTCACTGGCAAAATGAGGAAACTGAAGTGATTTGCACAAGATCAGCCAGCTAGCTGCACAACTGTGACTGGAAACTGAGACCCTACATAATGCTCATTATGTCCCACCAATGGCTTTCCCATAGCTGCATTATGGTTGTAGCAACTCTAAACGAGATGCTATTTTAATACTACATACCTAAGGTTCAATCAGTTGGATGTTTTTCTCTTTTTACCAAAACCTTTTTAGAACATATTTGACACTAGTGTCATTTGTCTGTTGACATACGCTTGGTGGAAGGAGTAATTGTCCAGGGGTAGAAAGGTTATTCTTCTCTGCTGGGGATGTGAGGGATCCTCAGTCACAGTTGAATAGAAGAGAGTATTTTCTTCTTCAGAATCAAGACCACAAATTTTATGTGGCCAGCCTTGAGTTTTTGCAACTTAATTAAACATATCAATTCCAATCAATTATATTTCCTATTAGTTCAAACACTTCTCCAGTCAACAACAAATCTGTAAAGAGTCCCTGAGTGCCTGCCCTCACTCTCACACACATTTCTTTGTGTGATCAGTATGAACGTGCATCTTTTCCTTCAAATATCATGATCCCCATCCTTATTTTCTCTTTTCCCTTATTTTCCTGGGTATGCTTTTTTTCCCCCTCTCTATTCTCTGAGACCTTTGATGGAACCTTTATTGAATGCATAGCACATGCTTGGAGCAATTTAGGATGACTTTTCTAGGATCATCCAGATGTCCAGTGTGGAGAAATAAAATAAAACATGCTTTTCTCTACATTTCAACATAAAGGCTTTGTTTGGCCTTTTAGTTTTCTCTATCTTTAGCAGTAGACATGTCCAAAGACCAGTACAGAAAAAGAGACAGAAGGGATCAGCATGTGCCTCACACCTGCACTGGTCACTCATTCAAGGTGCAAGGTAGGCAGGAGCAAAGGAGAGAGTGACACATGAAAAGTATCCAGGCCATATGGCAGTAGGACAAGCCAGGCATGCTTGTCTAGGTCTATTTGTAAACCCTGTGAGTGTTATCCCCACACGCAAGAATAGTGATAAATACGTCAGTAACCATGACCAGCAGAGATATGTCTATATTAGAGAAAAAGAGGCAACCCTAAATCTTAACATTATATTTTACGTCCTACATTGCCTATTCTTTAGTGTGCAGTTCTCAGAGAGGAATGTGCCACAGTATTCCAATAGTTATGAAAAGATAACATAAGGTGCAGCCAGCAGTCCAGAAGAGATGTGGTCAAGATTTGTCAAACTATTTGAAGTCGTTTATAAGTAAAAATACCTCACTCAATGATTCTTACGAATTCAATTTTCCAGTTAAAAAAAGGGCAAAGAACACATTTTGCCATTTGTGCTAGAGATTAATATCCCTTTATTTACATGCAAATTACTTTAAAAGGTAGGAAAACCTATAAAATTTTAAAGGTTCCACACTGGGGGCTTACACTAAGAGTCTTTGTCAAATAAAATGAATTCTCACAAATCTGCTTTGAGCTACTTTCTTTGCCTCTAAGCACAGCCTCTCTTAGAGGAAGGAAACAGTAAAGTTCTCACAGAGAAAGAAAACGTTTACCACTCAGTAAAAATCCCTGGGCCTCACTGTATGAAAGCTTTAATTTAGCTCGGCTCATTCCTCCATGAGTTAATTTAGAACACCAATGAAAGGAGATTATTTTTGGACTGAGAATCTGCCTGGCACATTTTTTGAACTTAATAGAGCTAAATAAAACTATCCAAACTCCTGTGATTTTTGGAGGAGGTCATCTACAAGCGATAGCCCTGTGATAGTTTTCATGAACATAGCAGACCAAACGTGAAGGAACATTCTCTAATCTGGAGAGATTAGGGGCCTCATACATGAATAGAGCCACTTCTTAAATACACATTAACTGGAAAAGATATGGAATGTGAACATGCATGCACACGCTCTCCAGGCAGGAGACAGCCAGGAGAAATGGAAAGCGCAGAGGCCTAGGAGTAAGATAAGCCATGTCTTTCTTAGCTTTGGCTGTGCTGGGGAACTAATTTCCATTGGGAAAACAGCTTCATCTCTTTGAATATTAGTTACTTTTGTAAAATGGGAACAATGATCTCCCTTGAAGGGTTATAATATTGCATGTGTAAAAGTTTTATGAATGCATGATCTTCCAAGTGTGATATTTTTGTTTTGATTTATTGACTTGCCTGTATTTTCTATTTTCTTATAATAATACATGTAAGACAAGCTTATCTTAAAGAATTAGAGAAATATATAGAAAGGAAGATAAGGGAAAAAGTCTTCATTATTGCATCATTCAGAGGTTTTTCTTCTAATCTTTGCATTATTCAAAGGCACTTTCTTCCAATCTTTTGCTGAACATTTTCTTATATAGTTAAGAATACACCATATTTGCAGCTGGAATCCTTAAAAAAAGATATATTTTACATATCTGTAAATATATGTATATTTATATATGCATATATATACATATACAGATATCTATACACATATATAGATATATAAATATATACATATATAGATATATAAATATATGCACATATATAGATATATAAATATATATACATATGTAGATATATAAATATATACATATAAAGATATATAAATATGTATATATAAATAGGTAGAAATATATCTCTATATAAATATATAGATATACAAATATGTATATATATATACATATATAAATAGATCTAGATCTAAGTCTGGATATATTTATATGTATCTAGATCTAGATCTATATATTAAATCACTGTGTTCTTTTGTATTATTAAAAGGCCTTTATATAACATAACTTTTAATACTGCATATTCCACCTCCCCATCATCATCATCTTTATCTTTGTTAGTATCATCTCCAAGATCAGTATCATCATCATTTGTTAAACACTATGAGCCAAATCTTATGTAAGTGGTTTACACATATTATGCTATTTTACTTTATTCTCGAGAATTATTCACATTTGTAAATGGAGACAAATATAGCCAACAAAAACAAAAATATTGAAGAGAATAATAATCATCTGTAAGCTTTGTGCCTCTGAGAGAAACTCCAGGACCATTTCAAACTAACTTAACTGGCAACAAGGTGACAGAAACACTGATTATTACCTTGTACTTTTTTGGAAAGTTAAAGCTAAATAAGGCTATATACTTATATATGTTTCTTGAAAGAGATTTCTTATCATTATATAACCACTTGAGAAAAACACTTTTTAAAAAAATTAAAAACTGAAAAACAAAGCGTCTCTTTATTTTTCGGATCCTAAAGAATGGAATCATTTAAAGATGGGGAAATGCTTCAGCTCAATGCAAAAAGGCTTCTTCCAAGAATACATAGGCACTATTCAGGGTTTAGAAAGTTGTTTTAGAATCACAGTAGAGCCTTTTGCTTATTAAAATAGACTATTTTTTTTCCTGACCATTTAGCCTTGCAAAGCAGCTGAGAGGAGTAACACCGTATTATTTCTTCAGCTTTCAGATATCTATCTAGTAATTTCCATTTTCATCCACAGAACACATTCAGAGCAGAATTGGAGTAAAGTTGTTGCTGATTTGATTTGGCCAATGATTCTTAAGAAATGACGGTGGCACAACTGTCACATCTTTCTGCCAAAACCTTGTCAGTCCAGCAGTCTCCACTGGATGAGGTGAAGGGAGACGAGGGCTGGAGATAGGAGAGTCAGTCCTGAGAGGGGAGGAGGGTGGCTAAGGAAGTGTCAAGGGGGTCTCTGGAGAAGGGGCCCCGGGCTATTAGCTAGCTGTCTAATCCTCCCCTCAGCAAGGCCTTTTGGCTGCCAAAACTGTTATCCTGTGTGCAGTGTTGATGGTCTGTAATCCTTTGTCAGAGTAATTGACGGTGAAGTCTGCACTTTTGCAGCTAATGATAAATAGGGCTTTTAAAGGTTGTAATTTCTTGTTTAACTGATGCCAGTTGCAAATACTTTGTGCTGAGGAATAATTCCTCTCTGCCAAATAAAATACAGTGGAAGTCTGTGGTGTGTTTTTCAGCTTATTGTTAGTCACAGCTTTCCTGACAGAGCACTTTCTATGCAGGAGATAAATGCTCAGGCCCTCCGGCTGCCAATTTCAGCACATAAAGGACTTTTCTGTGGAAAAGACTTTTCTGTTTCTCTAGTAAACATTAATAAGGATTTTTATTTATTTTACTTTTTATTTTATTATTTTACAAAACCCTTTCAGAGGGGCAAATGTTTACTTCCTTGGAATGAGAATTATTTGAGTTTTTAAATGGGTCTCATTTCTTTCTCTGTCCCATTCATGAGCTCTAGTTTGCACACAGCTCCTCTAGATAAATGGCAAGAAGATGGCTCTCTAGTCTGTTCACAGAAAACTGTATTATGGGCAATGGGATTGGGGAAAGGCTTCCCCAAGGGTCTGTGCACCACAAGACTGAAGGGAAAATTATAGTAAAAGGGGCCAGAGGATGGCAAAAATGAGAGAAATCAGGTTCCTATGGGCTCAAAGAAAGATTGGCTTGCTTGGATATAAACTGAGATTCATACCTTTCACAATGAAACAAAGCAACACAAAAGTGCACCGAGAAATACCAGTGTGCCTCAAAAGTGCAAGTGAATGGATTTGAGAAGGAGTCTCGCTCTGTCACCCAGGCTGGAGTGTGGTGGCGTGATCTAGGCTCACTGCAACCTCCCCCTCCTGGGTTCAAGTGATTCCCCTGCCTCAGCCTGCCAAGTAGCTGGGATTACAGACACCTGCCACCACGCTTGGGTAATTTTTGTATTTTTAGTAGAGATGGGGCGAGGCTGGTCTTGAACTCCTGACCTCAGGTGATCTGCTGGCCTCAACCTCTCAAAGTACTGGAATTACAAGTGTGAGCCACTGAGCCCAGCCAAGCGGATGGATTTCAAGGGTTTTCATATATATGCCTATAATCATATTTAAATGTATTGATGGGGTTACAAACTTAAAAATGTCCTATGGCCTCCTATGGCCATTTTTTTTAAGCAGATGAAACACCATATTCAATTTTATGCATTTGGAAATTATTTTTTTGTGAATGAGTTGGTTCAAGCCAAATTCATTCATAGGAAATAATTCCTGAGCCCAGGAAGTCCAGTAGGTCTCAGGTGAAATGTTGGCAGGTGGAGGTGCTTCTAGCTAGTATAGAACCGCTGATGAGTGTGTTACTGCAGGTTCTATTATAGGGTGGGAGAATCTTTAGGATATATATTCAGACCATTTGGAAAGTCCTTCAGAGCTCTTCCATACATTAAAAAATGACATGTCCTTGTGTCTTGAATCCCTGCTTTACTTATCTAGTAATTTAGACACACGGGTATGTCATAGATTGAAAGAAAGATGACCAGGAGAATTAAAAACAGACCTATACAGGGGAGAAAGTGGGAGATGATGGACAGAGATATTGTGGTCAAAGTTTAGCAGTCAGAGAGGCCTTGAGCATCCTATCCATTAAAAGTAGCAGACAGGCTGTATTATTAGTACTGTCCTTCTGAATCTGTAAAGCATTAATGTTTGTCTCATGCCCAGCCAAAACCAAACTCCAAGTTACCAGGATGCTACCTGGAGACAAAACTGCCCCTATCACCCACTTTGCTGCTGAAAACCCATTACTGACTGTCCTACCCTGGAGGATGCAGTTCAAAGAGTCTTAGCACGTTGGGAAAGGTCCTCTACCATCTGGCCCTACTTTCCCACTACGGCTTCATCTTCTCTTCTTAAAGCTCCCAAATGCTCGGCTGAGACAACATAGGGAAATCATGATCATATCACTTACCAGCATTGCATTCCTGAGAAGTCTATTTTTCTGAACTCCTGAAATTAGGACAGTGACATAGTTTTTCATAGGGCTGTTATGAGGAATAAATGAGGTAAAAAGCCACTTTTAGGAATGAGTAATACTGCCGTTATCACCCTGCTCTGTCCATTACAAACAGTATTTTTCCACTGGTCAAAATGTGTATTTTTCCATCAAAATCTAGTGCAATTAGTTCCTCTTCTTTATGACTCATCTATTATCTCATCTATTAAGGTACAGTTGATCCTTCCTTTGCATCACAGCTTTACAATCTATATCCTCCATTATCTTACATAACTCATTTTTGAAGTTACTTGCTTATATATCTGTTTTTCCTCACTAAATTTTGAGCTCCTTGTGGGAAAGATTGACCTTTCATACTTACCAGCCAGTACTCATCACCAGTAGTAAGCATATATTACATTAAATAGAAAGAAAACACAACATAGGAACTCTAAATTGTGATTTGTCATTGCAACTTAATTTGAATTCCATGGTTTAAAGGCTCATATAATCCTTGGGCATGAAATCAGTTTATCTTGTGGGCATCTGATCATTCCATTTCTACTCAGGCCAAATGTTTTGCTTGTTTTGTTCAAGAATTACAAATGTAGAGTTTATGAAATTTTCTTTCCAAAAACTATTAAGAAGTAGAAGAACTTTTTTAAGGAAAGATTTTATTCGAAAGGGTTATTGCAACAGGGAGAATGCTTCAACTACAAGTTTTACAAATGTCCTAAAGTCAGACAGAAAATATATTTTGTTTAATATATTATTATTTTTAATTGACACATTATAATTGTACTTGTTTATACAGTACAGCATGATATTCTGATACATGCATGCAATGTCATGATCAAATCAGAGTAATTATTAATAGCATATCCATCATCTGAAACATTTATCTTTTTTTGTGTTGGGAACACTCAAAATCCTCTTTTCTATTTGAAGATATACATAAATTATTTTATAGTCACCCGATAGCACTATAGAACAACAGTCCCCAACCTTTTTGACACCAGGGACCGGTTTCATGGAAGTCAATTTTTCCATGGATGGGGGAAGGCGGGGGGAGGGGGCGAGAATGGTTTTGGAATGAAACTTCCTCCTCAGCTCATCAGGCATTAATTTAAATTATCATAAGGAACCTGCAACCTAGATCCCGCGCATGCGCAGTTCACAATAGGGTTTCTGCTCGTATGAGAATCTAAAGCTACCGCTGATTTGACAGGAAGCCGAGCTCAGGCAGTAATGCTCACTCACCTGCCGCCCACCTCCTGCTGTGTGGCCCTGTTCCTATCAGGCCACGGACTGTTACCGGTCCATGGCTCTGGGGGTTGGAGACTAGAACACCAGTTGGAACTAGAACACTAGAATTACTCCTCTTATCTAGCTGTAATTTTGTATCTGTTATTAACCAACCTCTCCCTGTCCTCCCCTCCCCTCACCCTTTCAAGCCTCTAATAACCACAATTGTACTCTCTACTTGGAAGAACTTTTAAGAAGTGGGTTTGTCGGACTCCTCCCTATGGAGTTGGCAGTGCTGTACAATGGGTGTGTGTGCAGGCAAAGCAGATCCATATTTCTGTTAACAAATGTAATTTATAACAAGTAAAAAGAGAACTATTCAACTTAATTTCTTTAGAGTGAGGGTAACTAGTTCCCAGGATTGAGGCTTTTGCCCGTGTTCATGTAAGAACGTATCACATGTTTTCCATTCTTCTATCACATGAACACCCTCTAAAGGGTAAACGCTCAAATTTAAAATTTTAGTTTTATGGTACTTAAGGCAAAAAGACAATATAATGTGGGTCTTAAATAGCAGAGTGTTTTTTAAAACTTGGAAAGTGTTTTTTAAAACCCAGAAAGCTAGGTTGCAGCATTTCAATAATTTACGATGTTGGGTGAAATGGATGGGTAGATCTATCCAATTATCTTGCTCTCATTGGCTTCGTGCATAATTAGATTAATGCTCCCACTATTCTGAGAGGGATTTATAACCATTTGATCAAGAGAAGAACAGAAATGTCTTGCAGGCTGGAACTTCAGTTTGCAAAGCCAAATCAAATGCTCAGAGGCATTTCTTTGAAGAAAACATCTCTTATGAAAATCATAGAATTGCAATTCAATCATATCAAGAAGTTTATCTGTCTATCTAATTTAATTTCTGGGTTAAAATTATACCCAATACACTGCCACGAATTCCTATCCATTTCTTAAAAATTCTTCCACTTCTTAATAGTTTATAGGAAGAAAATTTTATAACCTCTGAATTCTTTCAGGATCATTGGCTCTACGAATGTCAAGTGTTTCAGAACTTGGGCTCTGTAGCCAAACTACCACATGTCGTCCATTGTGTGCCCTGGGCCTGGATGATCAGCTCCCTGAGCCTTGGTCTCCTCATCTGCAAGACCTCCTAGTGTAGTGAAATACAAAATGGTCCATGCAGAGCACTTAACAGAGGTTCTTAGCAAGTAGTTAGTACTTAATAATTGTTTGTTATTCAGAAATATTTATTAAGTACTTACTTGGTAAATCATATTGACTTGACATTACATTAGTTCCTGGAAAGTATATAGCAAAAGTACAAAATATTGTCTCTGTCTTCACAGAGTTTATAATAATGATACATTATATAATAGTTTTTTTTAAGTCATCTTACTTGAACCTCACAACAACTCTTTAAAGCATTTAGGACACTTTCCATTGGTATTTTACATTTTATTTCAGAACTTGGGCTCTGTAGCCAAACTACCAGATATCAGCTGCATGCCCTGGGCTCAGGCAAGATGAGTGAGTTTGCTGAAAGACAGTGAGTGACAGGACTGGCTCTCAAGGCTCTGTCTTCTAATTAATGTCATTTCCAGTCCATGTCAGCTCTTCCCCCTGAATACGTAGTTGAGACCAAAATACATAGAAAACAAAGAAGACATCATGAAAATATACAGCCATGTGCTAAATTGTGTGAATCGAGCACTAGCTCAGAGTTAAGGAAGGAGAATAATTAATGTGGCCTAGAGTACTGGGAAAAGCAAAGCAAAAATAAAAATTTTAATTAAAGGTAAAACTAATCAACTTTCCCACTGACCATTTTTATTCTGAAATATAACTAAACATTGATTTCCCCAAGTGTTAAACTAGATAAATATAACTTTGCTTAGTTTTGTTAAAATTTATTAAATTAACACTTTTTAAAATTAAAATTGTATTGTGTCCTTTTGTTATACTATAAACACATTTAGAATATAAATGAAATAACGTAAGTGAGGTGTTTTATGATCTTTGAAAGAAAGGCCTATATAAATGCAACCTCTCAACGCTGGGAAGTTATGAACACAATTAAGTTTCTCTCTCATGGAATTCTGTTCTTTCCAACTGCACTGAGAATAAAGTGGGGGACATAGATTTCTACTTATTTTTCTAAAGTTCAAGAATCTCTAAGCTGTGGTTAACTTTTGGCATGAGACCACAAAAAACACACTCCAAATATTCATCATATTCATAGGTTAAGTAGGGTACACAAGATGTAATTGATTTATTGGCCATTGGTCACTGCAGTCATTGTATAGGCCTGAATGCAAACTTCCCTTCTCAGCTGTATTGTGTTCTTAAAGGAACCTTGAGAAGCAAGATAGACTTTGGAAAGTTGATGTCATACATCTTTCCTGTTTCCTGTCCTTAGCCTCCACAAATGATGATCTTGGAGAAACTCAACTTCATGAGAGTCTTTGTTGGAACAAATAAAATGGTAAATAGATTTTCCCCAACAGATCTGCACCCGGTGTGTAATAGACTATACCCAAAACATTTCCAAATCTTCAGTATTAGTCTTTCACACTCAGTCTGGAGAATAAATTTTTTTTCTGGATTCTCTCCTTTTGGAAGAGGCATCATCTTGGGATCAAACTAACAGGCCTAGATTCTGTTGTTACTGGATGCTTTGTGCCATTATTTTTCCAGCCCTGACAAGAAACTGCTCTTCTAGAGGGACCCATAAAACTTACCTAGTGGCTTTGGTCCGAACTTTGAAACGTACACTGCAAAGAGTTCCAAAGGCACACATGTTATTTGGGTCCTAGTGGAATGGTCTCAATATATAAACTCTCACAATTTAATGGGAGAACATCCTTAGTGATTCACCTTAAATGTACCCCATTCTTTTTTTTTTGTCGCCACTTTGCCACTTTCCTACTCCATGTTTGCATTACATAGCAATTTAAGACCTCATTTATATAGTTCATGGTCATGCCAACCAGCATAATCTGGCAATTTACTTCACTAGGAACCTTACATCCTCTGCCTTGGTCTATTTAAATTTTAGACATTATATATATATATTTTTGGCAGGTTCTCACTCTGTTGCCCAGGCTGGAGTGCAGTGGCACAATCATGGGCTCAGTGCAGCCTCAACCACCTGGGCTCAGGTGATCCTCCCACCTCAGCCTCCCAGGTAGCTGGGACTACAGGAGCATGCTACCACACCCAGCTAATTTTTGTTATTTTTGTAGAGACAGGGTTTCGCAATGTTGCTCAGTCTGGTCTCAAACTCCCAGGCTCAAGTGATTCACCCGCCCTGGCATCCCAAAGTGCTGGAATTACAGGTGTAAGCCACCTCTCCTGGCCCTGAAATATCTATTTAAAATATATATTTTTTATTTACTGCTAAGTTCAGCAGGCAGTGATATCATGTGACCTATTGTCTGGGAGCTCCTACCAGAAACTACTATGTCAAAGTGAGCTACCAGATACAGTTAGTACTGTACTAGGTAATGACAGTAGGTCTCAGCAGTTTTAGTGGGCTATGCAGAGAACTCAAACAAGTAAAACTTTTGCATTGCAAGAAGTTGTTCCTTCTCACGTGAGCAATTGAATCTGCTTCTAGTTCTCATGTTTCTAGCACTGTTGTTACCAGTTCAGTTTTGGGTTCTCTGGGCTAAGTCACACATATACCCACATAGACACACACACACACACATACACACACACACACACACACACAAACATTTTATAAGAAATTATGCCCCCCACCCTTAAATGTTAGATTTTTTTAAAAACTCTGGAACTTTATAAATAGTTTTTCAATAGTTTTCTTTGGTCTCTTGTTAAGTATTTGAATACCTGCTAAGTCTGAACATTATCTTTAAAAGTTATCTAAAAGAAAATAAGCATTCAGGCAATGTTGAAATAACCCTGATATCTGCAAATATCATTACTAGTGTTATTTAAAAATAGTCAAAGACATTGCAGATTTGACCACAGGAATGTATATCCATGGAATTACACAGTGTCTAGTTAATCCATTGTTAAATTTATAGATTCCAAAAATGGAGATAATTAGCAATTAAGTATATTATTCTTTACTATATACCTCTTTGAAGGCACAGATATATCTATTGGTCAAGTACTTGAAGAGGAGTTTGTAATTTAAAATTAGAAAGAGTTATTAAAAACAATTTAATACTATGCCCTTTTTCAACAGCAACAGTTTTCAGTAGAACAGTGTTCAATAGAACAATTTCAAACAGCAACAGGTTTCAATAGAAACCTAGATTGGCAAAGTTACATTCTCAAGATCACGTGACTTTTTGGGCCAGAGACAGAGAACTCATGTTGTCTGGCTTCTGATCCACTGACGTTCCCCCGTACCCCATTATATAAAGTTGACTTCTCATACATTTCTATGAAAAAACTTTACTAACATTGAATTGCTGAAAATGTGGGAAAGAGTATAAAGTTATAATTGTATAAATTTGGTCTGGGGCTATGATTAATTAGAGAGAAGTTTTGATATAAAAAAATGGGTTCTCTCAGGTCAAGAAGTTACCTATATTTGTATCACTTGGTGACCACCTACACTTCATGGCCAGAAAAGCTCAGTGCCATTTGGTCTTGGGAAGACCTGAGACTGGTGCTCAAACCGGAAGTCTCAGCAGGGCGCAGTGGCTCACACCTGTAATCTCAACACTTTGGGAGGCTGAGGCAGGAGGATTGCATGAGACCAGGAGTTCAAGACTAGTCTTGGCAACATAGTGAGACCCCAAACCTAGCAAAAAAAAGACTGCTGGGCATGGTGGTGTGCAACT
Organism: Gorilla gorilla gorilla; assembly: GCF_029281585.2. Taxonomy (NCBI): domain Eukaryota; kingdom Metazoa; phylum Chordata; class Mammalia; order Primates; family Hominidae; genus Gorilla; species Gorilla gorilla. The sequence continues at coordinate 86,055,170 of NC_073224.2, read as the reverse complement.
GCAGTCCCAGCTACTGGGGAGGCTGAGGCAGGAGGATCACTTGAGCCCAGTAAATGAGGTTGGAGTGAGCTGTGATTATGCCACCGTACCCTAGCGGTGACAGAGTGAGACCCTGTCCTTAAAAAAAAGGAAAAAGAAAAAGAAAAAAAATACCTGGATGTCTCTAGGAAAGAAAATTGTAATAATCCTTCTAGTCTAGAAGCTTTCTCCTCAAACTAACAGATCTGTAGTAAAGGAATAAGTTTAATGATATCATCAGGGAAAGTATGACCACTACTACTAAAAAGCCCTAGTATAGAAATAACCAAATAGAACAAAGTGAAGGAGCCCAGCAGGGGTCTGCAGAACACAGCTGAATAGCAAGAAAGGAAAATATTTCCTTTTAACTCTCTTGTTGGAGAGTTAAAAAAAAAAATTAAAATGTAGCTTAGAATGTCCCCACCTTTGCCCAAATCAGTTACCACGCACACATCTTCTTTAATTGATTTAATGCAAACACTGTGTTTATAAAATCTGATTTTTCTCAAATCCTTTCTTCCATCTACTCATCTAACCAGTATATGTTTTCTATAAGAATCTCCTGAGTCTATGAAATTTTCATGTTTATTCCTAGGATGCTTTATTTTAAAGGTGCTGACTTCTGAGTAAATTAACCACATAATTATACCCTGTGCCATTTTAATTAAATAGATTAAAGAAAAGAAATAAGAAGGCTTGTAAATGAAACTTTTACCAATTGTTGGAAATGCTCTTGCAGTGGAATTAAACACTAGTATATCCAGTTTGTCCTTGTTCTTGGTTCAACATATTGCTATCAAAGTCCTTTTTCAAAGTAATTTAAAAATTGGAAAATTTTTAGAAATAGGGAAAACCTGAAAAAAGACCCAAGGTTATATGAGGAAATATATCTGTAATTGCCATGTAAGTCATATTGGAAACAGATGCCAAGGAAGAGAATGACCCAGATGGTGATTAAAGAGCCATTGTCCTTCCTTAACCTTGATTATCTTCCTTTTCTGGTTATCATTTTATGTTTAATCAATACAACTTTTTCTTAGGTCTTTCCTTCATCCTACTTTCTTCCTGTTATGAGTTGAGCAGTGTAAATTCTTCTGCCAGATTTCAGATGATGAGGATTTGGAAGTGTTGGCCACGACATGAGTCACAGTGACACACAGATTACTCATAGATTTCCACTCCAGGCAGACAGAATGACTATTAACAAGGACTTCTTTAGGGCTGTTCAACAACAGGGGACATGATTCAATGGAATAAGATTATTCCACATGAATTTTTGGGTGTCTTACCCAAATGTAACTTTTTTTTTCTCATATGACCTTAGTGCATCGGCTTCCTTACTAGTTAAAACAGTCACATATCCTTGGAGAGGAAATCACCATATAATTAAGGCTTAGGTGTGGTTGACAGGCCGTAATGTTCCTGTATATTGGAGAATGAATTAGCCAGGCTTTTGCCCAAGCTCCTTTGCCAGAGAAAGGGAACAGAAAACACGGTGACTGCAAATGACTAACTAGAAGAAAATACAACCTCAAGCTAAATATGTTTTTTGGAACATAGAAATAACTGTATCAGGTCACACCTTTTGAGACTTCCTTTGTCTTTTCTAGGAGCAAGATGGTCAATAATTCCATATGTATCATCATTATCAAAGTCAAACATTTATTGAGCACTACTAAGAGGTTTAGGGCTCTATTCTACACACTTTGTTCACCTGCCTTCAAGGCTTACTTTCTAATCAGAATAATTACTGCTGCAAAGTCATTCACTGAGAAAGTGCATGAGAAACCTGCATAACACTTGATCCTGGAATTTACATGCCTCACAAAAATGCAGTAAGCAGGAAATTTTGTGTGTCAAGACCTTGTTACAGAAACTGATCCCTGAAAGAGTGGTCAGGTTTGGTGGCTGAGTGTGAATGGACCAGGTTGTTCAGAGTAGGCACTTTCACCAAGCAGAGTCTAACATATTAATTTAATAATTCTAAGAAAAGTACCCAAAATATGGAAGACTAATGTCAGGTGCCGGGATAGCACAGTTAACAAGTCAGGTAAGGTGCCTACCCTCATGAAGCTATATTCTTGTGTGAGACAATCAACATAAATAATTACAGACTGTCATAAGTGTTATAAAGCAAATGGTTAAGATGCTGGATGAAGAATAGTGCGAAGACTACTTCTGGTTGTTGATCACAGAAGATTCCTACAAAGAACTGACAGGTCAGCTGAGACTTAGGAAAGAAGAAGGGGCCATTAATGTAAAAGTTAGTAGGTATGGGTAAGGTCTGTGATGTGTTATTAGGCAAAGAAAGACAAGGTCAGAGAAAAGTATAAATGAAAAGGACAAGAAAATTATGTTTTTATCACCATTAGCAGTACAACTAGAGTGGAGTGATTGGGTGAGAAATAATAGATCAGCTGAGAAAAGGATGCTAAGCTTCAGGTATGACAAAGAGAGGCCCATGCAGTGTTTTCTAACCTTGCACTCTCTTTGGTATATCTGTCCTCCTTCCTGGCCCATTCCTGGCTCTGATGGTCACCAAGTGTACTGGAATATTTTTTTTTCTACTATTACTTTACTTGTCAAGTGCTTTTGACTTCTTTCTCCAGATCAGTTATAAAGTAAGTATCTTGAAGTGCAGACAACATACAACATTTCTCTCTACTCAGAGCATCTCATTGCTTGGCATGTAGGTGCTCAATAGATATTTGTTCAAATGAATGAATAAAGTGATAGTGAGGATGCTAAAGTCAAGATTGAATGTAACCATTGTTAGTGGCATCCATTTTGGGATTACCCTAAAATGGTTGATATAGGCAGTGTTTGCAGCAAGGCTGACGCCACTCGACTCATGGTTAAGAGGTCAAGGATGGCAGAGAAATGAAGTATGTAGCTATTCTTATTTCCTTTTAGTAAATTTAGAAGATAGAATAACTCTTTATAGTTATTCTAAAAACCATCTTAGGTTTATTCTTTCTCTAGACTGTGGTTAGAGGTAAACTAATGTCTTCTAAAGATTCACATTGATTTCAGTCTGGAGTTTATCCCTGCAGAGTGCTGTGGGCATGGAGGAATATGTCAATCATTGAAGCTTTCCTCAGGCCTGGTAATTACATTACAGCGCTTATGCAAGATAAAAATCCAGCCTAACTTTTTCTCAAAAAAGTAAAAAAACACACCACCAACACCATCACCACCAAAAGAATATAATTCAGTTATCATGCTAAATGAGCAATTATTGAAAGTTTTTTATTAGGCTAGGCATTGGAAATGTAAAAACTATTCTATAACTCCACAATGCTGAATTTGAAACAGATCTTAGTCCCATAGCCCAACTTACAATTATGCCAGTTAGGACACTTGAGGGCTAACATCACAGGCTTTCCCAGTAACTCCTCTGAATTAGAATCAAAGTCTCCTTATTCCCAATCCAAAGCCATTTCCACTATTGCTCCATAATACATATTTTACAATAAAATATAAGGAAATGTGTACAGCTAGTTGTCACAATTTGTATCATTTAAAAATATGTGTATCACTTGTATCTTAAAGCAGTTGTCATGGACTGAATGTTTACATCCTCCCCAAATTCATATATTGAATCCGTAACCCCCAGTGTGACACTATTTGGAAGTAAGACCTTTGAAAGGTAATAAGGTTTAGATGAGGTCACGTGAGTGAGTCCTCATGACGGAATTAGTGTCTTTATAAGAAGAGACCAGGAAGCTTGCTCTCTTTTGCTCTCTCTGCCATATGAGGATATAGTAAGAAGGCAGTTGTTTGCAGGCCAGGAAGCAGGCCCTCAACAGGAACTCATATAGGCCAGCCCCTCTTCCTGAGGCTTCCAGCCTCTGAAACATATTTCTGTTGTCTAAACTACCCAGTCTATAGTATTGTGTTTTGGCAGCCTGAGCTGACTAAGCCAACAACCCATTTTACAGATACGGAAATTGAAAGCTTCACATGTTAAAGAATGGTATTTTCCTCAAAAAAGTCAAGCTTTAAGCCACTATTTACACTTTGACTTTTCTTATTTTTTAAACAAAATTTGAATTTTTGTTCTTTGAAGAGAATTTTATTTCATCTAAAAAGTATTTTAAAATATCAAGCTTCTTATTTTGACCATTTTTAGCATGTTTTCATCTTCAGATTTATTTGACATCCAAGACCAGAGTAACACCAAGAAGAACTTTGATATCCTTTTCAGCCCTCTTCATTTATTCTATATAGTGTTACAGAATTACCTTTGGTTCTATCTCTTACTGTGATGGAAAGCTAATTCTCTGTTACTGTGGCTTTCTCTGCTATAAGCACCTTGTCCTTTTAACACAAGATAAAAAATTATAAGAAAATTCAAGTCATACTTTTGTTCTCGTAAGTTCAAATGCCTTGTAGCTGTCTTTCTATCTAAGGAGAGAAGCTCTGCTCCATCACTCCTGTCCTTCTAAGAGCTGAGCTTACTCATTAACTATGTACATCTCCTTCATTCCTGTCTGCTTCCAGTCTTGGTTTTTTAGAACCTGTGCTTACCAGATTTTTCTTTAGAACATTAAAAATTATAACCAAAAAGATAAGGAATCATTGAAAAAGGTGACATATGATGCTTGCCTCTCATGAAAACACTAGTTTCTACTGGTAATAGCAAGATTGATGTTGTCTCTTTTATGAAGTGACAGCAGTCTCACTGCAAAGGGAAAAAAACCTCAGCAGAAGAAGACAAGAGGATATGTCTCATCCTCAGCTCTGTTTGTAATCCTAGTCAAATTCCTAGTCAAATACCAGGCACTTCCAAGGGGACCACACATCTGGATTATTGCAAGTTCAGGAAGCTTCTAATATCTCAGTCAGAACTCACTCTTTTAAAAGAGTCACTGAATAAATAGTGAGTAATATGACTCAACTGTTGTGTTTTTAGGCATATGGCAACCAAATTAGTTAACCAAAAGCAAATAGGCTGGGAAATAATTGAATTTTCATAACCTGTCTTTAGCTCTTGGCTTTCTTTTCTTTCCTGTCTTTTTTTCTGAAGCTAATTTCCAGTGAGACTGCTTGTTAAAGGTACCAATTGCTTATCCGTCTGAGTACTAGAATCTATTTGCTTTCTAGATTTTTTTTCCAAAATTTGAATTTAAGAAGGCAAGCTGGCTTTTTAGAAAGCCAAGAATTGAATAATAGCAAAAAAATGCCCCAAATGGAACTTTTGGGACAAACACCTGTGCATGATATATATCCTTGTGCAATTTTGAGTCTACCCCATATCTCAGTTCTTGCTGAATTTTAAAGCTTTTATTCATTTTTTCAGTTTCCTAGTTCTGTTATGCTCTCCATAAAACGTGACCGAGCCATATAAATGTATTTGAATGGCTTTCTCACTTTCTCTCCCGTTATTTTGTGATAGAAATCTTACTGAACAGCTAAATAACAACAAAGAGTGAGCAGAAGAGTAAAGGTACAGCAGCAATGGCTTTGACCAGCCCATTTTTGAGAACGCATTATGGTAGCACTGGTAGCAGTAAAATCCACCTCTTGTCAAATGCCTACTATGTGTCAGCCTATGTGCCTTTTATGCATTTATTAAATTTTCAAATGACCCCGGGATGCAGGTGATCCTACTCCCATTTTATCATTTTGGAAACTGAGGCTCAGACAAGTGAAGCATCTTATCCAAGGCCACACAGCTAGTCAGTGGCAGGATCTGTATGAGAACAAAGGTTGTTCTTATTTCTAAGCTGGTTTACTTTCTACTCCACTCCACTTCCAACTATGCTTCCATCCCAATTATAGCTAGTTGGGTCTGACAAAAAGATTCTCATTTTCCCTTTTTTGGCATCCTGCAATGAATTGAAAAAAATGAGTAAACTGGTAATTCATCCATCGAAAAATTGGAGGTGGCTTACATATCTGAAGCCAGAATTTCATGTCTTTATCAAAGAGAAGGTACTCTGTTCAATAACGCATCTCTTACAGTAAGAATTCTAACATATTCATGAATACATTATTGTTATTCGTATTAGTAAATTATGGATTCATGAACACATTAGTATTATTATTAGTAGTAGTATTTCATGTCTGATTATTCACTTACTGAATATTGATAAGAGCTTCAATTAAATACAAACACAAATGTTGTGCTCTGGAGTTATAGTCTAAAACAGATTCATCATCACACGGAAAATGCCCACATAATGCGGTGGGGCGGGGAGATTTATCAACATAGCCTCAGAAGTAAGTACAGTTCCAATATGGGACTACATGGAAAACCTTGCTTTGTGTTGGATATTCTCAGGGGTTCTGATCAATAATCCTTTAAGGAAAATGTCTTAAGAGAGTTAAAGCGCTTAAGGTGATATGGATTGTGTTAACATTTTTGGCGCTATAGAAAAGTATTTGTTCTATAGAGGTGAAAAGAAATATATAACAAAGAAGCTAAAAACAGTGCAAATCACATTAGAGTACCTCACATTCTTGAGTGTTTTCTACTTGAAAGGAGGGTTGGCTATATTGAGAGAGTTAAATTTTGAGCTGTCTACACAGAACCACTGTTGCTTTACACAGAGCCACTGACTCATCTCTTTGATCAAAACCATTCAAAGTAATGTAATTTCACACTTCTTAGAGCATTTTGTTCTCCAGAGAACATATGTCATTTCCCAAATCACATATAAGATGTTTTAATTCTATTTGCTAAGGCTTAGTCTGATACTTGACTAAAAATGAACCAAGTCTATACCAAGATGACAGTAAAGATGACCATACAAAGTTTAGGGGCTTTAGTGTGCTATAGTTCAGGTAGCTGTGCTGTGATAATGCACAATAGCTGCACAGTTGGGTATTTGTATTGGCAGAGATTTGTTCGCTCTTGATACTTGCTGGGAGTCAATGATGGAGGACCGCTGAAGGACTATGCTGTTGAGACGACGTGTGTGTGCTGCTAAACTTGGCTTTGGTCATTGTGATGCACTAAGCTCAGTCTATATTGCAACAATCTTCCCAGTTAAGTGACCCATGTGCCATTTATCAGGGCACATATTAGAAAGATGCTGTCCTAATTTCAGTTAATGCTAAGTGTAGCCAAAGAAACTCAAATGAATGCCACAGCTCTATTTCACTGCTTTTCATAGGCCTTGCAATAAAAGCTAAACGGTTTTTAGTGGCTTTTGCAATTACACTTCCTTTCAATTTTCCAAAGGTTACAGGGCCTGAACCACACAAATCCCATTAAAGTAAGTAGCTGTTGTGCAATACAAGTTCCTTTGAAAACATTCTTCAATGCCCATAAAATGATCAGCGGGCTGCACTTTAGATCCGCTTGCCTGCCATGCTTTCAACCAAAAGGCAGATGACAAACTTTGATGTGGTAGTTGGTTTCTGCTACTGGAGCTGGCATTTTATCTTCTTGCATCAGATTTTTTCCCAAACTGATGTGACCCAGGCATAGGAAACGCATTTTTCTTCAGATTTTATTCCTAAAATATGTTTTTACCGTACCTTTAAATTACGTTTGGCTGACCAATGATTTGGAATCTCTAAGGTTCCTCCCACAGGATGCAGAGCAGAAGAGGGTGAGGGGTGTTGGAGTTAGCTGAAGCTTGCATGGCGAGAGCAAGGCCTTAGTGAATAGGGATCACCACATGCTGTCAGGTCCCCATGCTTGAGGATGGCACTTTATGCCTTCTTCTCCACCTCCCCTCAAGGGCAACTTCAGCAGCCACATGAGGAGTCCAGAGTGAACTTCATACTAGAGCCAAGGTCAGGGCTATTGTTCTCTTTAACTCATATTTGAATGCACAGAGGGTAGCCTACCTTGGGCTTACAGTCTTCTTTTCTCAAGAAGTTCTTCATATGTATTCTAACATTGTGATCCATTAGAAACACCCATCTCTTTTAGTACCTTTTTCTTGTGTATTTTCTTGGTGGTTTAAGTAATTCATGTATCCTGCAGCCGCTTTTCTAGTAAAGGATAAAAATGAAAGAATAATTCCTACATTTGCAAAGGAATCAGACCACAAGGCTTTTTCCCTCTCTAAATCTGGTGACTATCCTATCTGATAAAGAAACACTGCAAAAGAATTTTTCCTCTGCGGGTAAAACTATCCAGAGACAAAAGACAATGCTAACATAATTACTTGCTATGTATTGTTAAAAAGAATAATTGGAATTCAGAAATTACTCAGTCCTTGAAAACTTTAAATAAATCACTAAAATTCTAATATTCTGGGACTGCTTCTATACCATGACATTACTATAATTCTTTCAACTTTTACTGTAATGTAATATGTCAAAGAATCCTATCTCTTTTCTATAGAAATACCTGAATGCATTAAGGTGACAAAATATTTACAGAGAAAATATTGAACCATAATTTTTAAAAAGTATTTGATACTGTACTAATATATGTATATAAATTTAGAGCCTGAGAAATCAATATGAATTGGTGCTATCAGAAAAGGTTTATAGAGAAGGTAAGATTTGAGATGTGTTTTAGGAACAGAGAGATTTTAAACTGTGTCCTAAAGTGAAAATCATCTCCTATGATTGTGGGAGAAGATAGAAGATGGGGCATACTACTAAGCTAAAATAACCCTGCACTTATTTAATTAATGAAGCAAGGTCTTATGGATATCATTGTAAAGAAGAATGCAAGACCATCTGGATCAAAATGGCTTTCTAATGAGAATGGTTGCATTTTTTTAATGGCTATTTTGGTAGAAAGGACAACATGTGATATTCATCGACCCTCTTTCTCAGACCTTCTTTATAACAGCTAGTATGGAAAAATCTGTCTTTCCTATAAATATTTTCCCTGGGGAATGGTTTCCATTTGTGTGTTGGATGCTTTGTTGTTTCTCTCTTGCACAGCGTGTATGTTGTCATCTGCACTTAAGAGTGGAATGGAATTGGGAATCCTGGTTTCTCACTCTGGCTGGAGGTCCCAAGTCCGCATTGTGATTTTGGGCAAGTCATGTTGTTCTTCTAGATCTAATTTAACTCATCTGTAAAATAAGATGGTTGAATTTGACAATTTCATGGGTTTCATTAGATGCCAATATTTTATGACTCATGATCCCAGCAAGACTACACCTATTTATAAGGCTGTTTTGCTTGTTTTTACTAAGAGCGACAGTAACTACATATTTTCAGTTTACTCAATCATCAAAAAAATTATAAAATCCATAAACACTTTGGATTTGAAACATTGCGACTTTGATAAAAAATGTATCCATGTAGGCCAGGCACAGTGGCTCACGCCTGTAATCCCAGCACTTTGGGAGGCCGAGGCAGGTGGATCACAAGGTCAGGAGATCGAGACCATCCCGGCTAACACGGTGAAACCCCATCTCTACTAAAAATACAAAAAATTAGCTGGGCGTGGTGGCAGGTGCCTGTAGTCCCAGCTACTCGGGAGGCTGAGGCAGGAGAATGGTGTAAACCCAGGAGGCGGAGGTTGCGGTGAGCCGAGATCGCGCCACTGCACTCCAGCCTGGGCGACAGAGCAAGACTCCATCTCAAAAAAAAAAAAAAAAAAAAATGTATTCATGTTTCCACTGGTTGTTCTACAACTTGGTGAATCCTTCCCATTTTAGAATGCCAAAGAATGAGATGCATTCTAATATCCAGTTGGATGTCAGTATCCTCAGACGGCATGTTTCAAAATCAACTTTCACTGTAGTTGTTTTTGCAAGAAAAGATGACCCTCTTGGAATTAGTAAAAATACACTGCTTTCTCTCCCCTGTATTCAACCAGAGCCAAGAATCTGATAAATGTGTTTATCGCAGGTCCTTCAGATACCCTGCATTTGTAAACCTCTACAGTGTTTATGTTTCCTTTTGTACTGCTGAAGATACTGTGCTGGGTCCTGTTCTGCATTCTTGGGGAAAAACAGGGAGCTCACATTTTGTGATTAGTGAGCAAAGACAGACCATCCCCAGGACTGCTGCTCGAGCTGTCTCTGTTGCCCGCTCATCGTCTCTTTCTATTATACTTGTACTCTGAAGGACATTTGCCAGAGCCAGACTCCCTGGATCCCTGTTATTTGTGTCTTTTCTCACCTTCAACATGATCTGAACTAGTGTTTTCATTTGTTAAAAACAACAAGAACATTCACTGGGAAACTTTTGCTGGAATTGCTTCAGGTCATCATAGCTATTTATTCCCTGTCATAAACTATAATTCTCCATTTCCCTTACTCCCACATCAGGGGAGTTGGTGGTTTATGGTGGACAGTCAGCGGAATTTGATTGAACAGTGGAATATTTCAAAGAACTACTGAGATTATGTAGCAGGTTGTAATACTAAGAACAAAACATAAAATATTCTTGGTCTTGATTGCAGTTGGCAATACAAGAAGAAATAGGCTTTTGAAACAACATAAAAGATTTATAATTTGTGGTTGCACCTAAGAAAGAATTTTCTTTGAGAGATGAAAACAAGTCATGGGATTGGCTTAATAGGGGATTTTCTCTATATGATTAAAAATAATGGCTTAGGGTCTAATTGGTCTCAGTTAAAACAAAGTACAGAAGCTAAGGATTTTTTTTTTTTTTTTTTTTTTTTGCAGACTTCTGTTTTGGGGGCATGAAATTCAGATAATTGTGCTATCACAGGGGCTTGTATTACTTAGAAAGACCTGAAGTACGAGACAAAATGATTTGGAAAAATGAATAGGAATGGGAGGAATGCTTCCAAATATTAAATAGGAAGGAGAATGCAAGTGCAATGTAACTACTGAAAGGTATTTAATCCTAGGTGTTTGAATTCTAGTGCTGATCTTATTGCAAACTAATTTTGCTAATAGCTAGTGGTATAATCAGTGATGTTGGTTGGAATATTTTAGGCATTGGTAGATCTCAAAAATTATTATTAAATTTGCTCCATTTCCAAGATGCAGCTGATCTTACATTCTTACTGAGTGTCACAGAAGTGCCACCAAAGCTGGGCCCTGAGGTAAGGCACCACAAGTGTAAAATACCAAAGAGAAGGTTGACTGTGCAAAACCATGAAGCAGAGAGAATGGTATGGTAGCTTCTTGGCTGGAGGAATCTGGTTGAGATCATCTGACATTTTTTTCTACAGAAACAGTCTTCTAAAGACAAGAGGAGTTTCACGTTTTCCCTGAAAACAAATTCAACAAGCATTTACTATATCTGGGTGCTTTAATTATCAAGAAGAAATGTGCAGTCTCTATTCTAAGCTTCAAGGGTATTCCTGGTAAGGAAGCATTGATGAAGAAGGATTCTCTTAGCAAAAGACTTAGAGGCCTCAGTTGTCAGGCCTCTGGATTTAAGCTACATTTTGACTCTGTACACAAATCTAGATCATTCCCTCAATTTGTAATAAAAACAATATTATAGCTGAGGTAGGTGTCATCATGACTTGTGCTAATAGTTTTGCTGAGTACATTGTGTGTTTATAATCAGAGAGAATCAGGAGAATTTGCATATTAGAAGAGAGAGCCAAAAGTACTTTCTAAATAGTGAATGGCCAAGCTCTCCTTTTTCTCCCCATCCTCACTCCAATGCTTCATAATTTTCTTTGGGCTGAGCCTCTTTGGGGAAAAGCTATGGGGAATGTAAGTCAAGTTCATTAGATGGAGCATGTGACTTGCGTTTTGGCAGCATGGTGTTGCAAATCTCTGGGACCTACACAGGCTCTGCAGAGCTCAGGCCTTAGGGTGATAGTTTGATGGAGGTGTCAGCACAGCTGGTATTCCACTCAGTTTCACATATACGTCACTCCTGACTGGGCTGGGTGGGGGCAGCAGGAGAGGAGCATACTACACTCTGACTGCTATGGACAACCTGGACAATTATCTCACCATGCTACCTTCAGGGGAACTCAGAGAAAACCAAGGAAGGATCTTGACAGGTAAAAATGGAGTTGTGATTCTTCAAAGGTCCCTAAGATCTCAGGGTCCTAGAACTCAAGTTTGAGTGAAACATTTTCAGGGATCTTTCTGAACTGTTTCCTGTTCTTGGGTTCTCAGGGAGTGAGCCCCAGGCTAATGTTAGCTTGGGTTGATGGCATTGTAGCACTAGTCCTAATCTAGGCTGAGGCCTCTGAAGCCTGCCTTTGCAACAGCATGGAGCCTTGAGTGAATGCTGTTAGAAATTACTTGCTGCTTCAAGGAGAGTGCATGGTAAAACAAATCCCTGTAATGTGGTTTGAACATAGTTTCCTCTCTATAACTCGACATTTGTGTTCATGTATATATGTTAGGAGAGAAGAAACCAGGAGATAATTGGTCTACTTGATTATTAAACTATATGAGTGAGCATAATATTGTCAAAGACAAATAAGGTACAAAACCATTTACTCTTCTTCCTTTATCTCTAGAGAAGTCCAAAGAACATGGGCAGGGGTAAGATTTTCCTTGACAAACAGGCATCAAGGATCATGCAAGTAATGTCTCTCTGACTGTTCAGATCTTGTCCCAGATTTAGAGGCAACAGCCAAGCATTAGAGTTGCTGGGATTCTTGACATATGAACTTGAGAGTGCTAATGGCCACATTTGCGCATGCAAAGTGGCATTTGGCTATAGGACTTTGATAAAGATGTGAGCAAATGAAGCAGGATCTCACTACAGATATACCGTAAAAAAGTCTTAACTGGGACTCCTACAGTGAATTTGGCTTCTTTTCATCATTGTGTTCTATTCCAGATGATCAGCTGAACTCAGAAGAAAAAAAGAAGAGAAAGCAGCGAAGGAATAGGACAACCTTCAATAGCAGCCAGCTGCAGGCTTTGGAGCGTGTCTTTGAGCGGACACACTATCCTGATGCTTTTGTGCGAGAAGACCTTGCCCGCCGGGTGAACCTCACCGAGGCGAGAGTGCAGGTAACTCAAGCTGTGGGAGGCTGGCACCAAGTAGTACCCTTCTCAGAGGCACATCTCTGAAAACTGTTTAAAAACACAAATTATAGCCCAGCACAGCGGCTCATGCCTGCAATCTCAGCACATTGGGAGGTTGAGGCAGGCACATTGCTTGAGCTCAGGAGTTCGAAACCAGCCTGGGCAACATAGTGAGACCTCATCTCTACCAAAAATACAAAATAAATAAATAAACAGCCAGGCATGATGGTGCGTGCCTGTGGTCCCAGCTTCTTGGAAGTCTGAGGTGGGATAATTGCTTGAGCCTGGCGGGTGGAGGTTGCAGTGAGCTGAGATCGCGCCACTGCACCCCAGCCTGGGTGACAGAGTGAGACCCTGACTCAAAAATAAACAAACAAACAAACAAATAAATAATACCCAAGTTATAGGCTTCAGATGGGAGCTGGTACTTATAAGGGTTACATATGGTCAGCATGAGGATAGAATCCTGTTTCCAGCTGTGTTTCTTTGGGCAGCAAGTATTTTTTAAAATAAAATTGAATGCCTTCAGGTAGGGCAGAATAATCCTTGCTACAGGTTCCTCTCCCAGCACCCCTTTCTTTCTGACGCTTCCAGATTTATGTGATATACATTGTCCATCTGAGTATTTTACTCTGCACCCTTAGATTTCAATCTGATCTCGAAGTGGTTAAAGAGATGAATTCTCTGTCCCCTACCTCAGCTCTCCTCCCCAGTCTTCAAGAAACTTGTTGTAAGTACACATGAGTATGAGCACTGATGGAGTGAGAAATGAATACTTATGAACTGAGTTAAGAGCACACTTAAGTGGATGATTTTATTTTCCTTCAGTGTCTCTGTGAACTGAAAGAAGGTAAGAGCATGAAAGGCAGGAAAAAGAGAATAGCCATTCTTTCTAACATTAGTGCCATGACACACCAACTGCAAGCCAGACATCTAGAACATGATACAACCTGCGATTAACAGTCATAACAATATGTAATACTAACACTACTGGAGCCCTTATATGCCAAGTAGTGTTCTTTACATAAGTAATTTATTTCATCCTCACACCAATTCAGTGATGTGGATAGTATTCTTCATTTTGCAGATGAGAAAACTGAGACACAGAGAGGTCAAAGTATTTTGCACAACATCACATAGCTAGGAAGTGTCTGAAATAGGATTTGAATGCAAATATGCAGATCCAGAGTTCATGCTTTTAGTTACCACTCCCCACCCCGCCTCCCAAAAAAACTGAATGAATAAGAGTCTCCTGGCTAAATGCCTTTTCAAGTAGTGCTTTGTTGTGCCTCTGCTGAAAGATCTTGTCTTCCATATTGCCAGTAGCAAGATGCTGTTTTGATAAGGTGGGTAGGTCCAATCTGTCTTGTCTTCCTTACAAAATTATTGTTTGTATATCTATGTTCAGTCTGAGTGTTAATAATTTCTTTCTGCAAATGATAACCCTCTTGAACAGCCAGAACTTGAGCTAGACCTCAGGGTAGATTCCTAGCCCATTGATTAGGGCCTGTGTCTATGGAGGAGGCACAGTACACAGTGGGAGACCACTGTGGAGTTGATGCAGAGATCCTGGTGCTCCCTTCAGCCTGAAGAGAAAGTGTGAACGTTTTCCCATGGGGAAACAGGGACCTCACCAAGAAGTACTCCCCAAGAGAAAAAAGAAAAATGTCAGTGACAAAAGAAGAAAGTCGTGGGAGCCTGTGGGGCCCCTGAGGGTAGGTCAGGAGGAAGTGTGAGTGCAGGTGCCCCTTTGGGCTCAAGTGAGAGTGACCCATAGAGACAACACTCAGTTTTGCTCTCCCATTCGCCATCCAGTGCAGATTATGCAATTTGTCTTCCCACACCCTCTTCCTCAACACTGCTTACCGCAAATCTCTAACTCTGCTGTTAAATCCTTTCCTCTCTCCTCAAAAACCCCATGTCTTTTATGCCACGCCTCAGCTTGCGGTGGTGTAATGAATACTTTTAGTCCAGTAACCCACAGCACACTAATGTGCCACTTTTGCTACGGTGATCTAAATTTTAAATAAGGAAACCTGCAGAGGGCAATGGTGGACATTTCCAAAAAAAAAAAAAAAATGAAAGACCAATTTTGGGGTTGGGGGACTGTCTTGCCCCTATCATGACAGGGAAATACCTTTTTTATATGTTGGAACTATTTTTTATTTCTCTTTTCCCACCTTGCTATGATTTAATGACTTTTAGAGTAGTGAACATTTCCTAAATGAGTAGGGCAGAGTTCTCCCTTCATGACTTCATTCTTCCCCCATGAAAGCCTACCTTTTCCCAGTCTGAACCAATCCCTTCTGATTCTGGGCTTCTTTGTATTTATGGCATTTATCATAACATGAAATGTATTATATTGAGTTGTATCTGGGCCAACTTCCCCCACAGGACTGAGGAGGCCTCTTGGATGGAGACCATGTTTTATTCATCTTTGCAAAATTTATTTTTTTCTTCTTTTCCTCTTTTTTTCCTCATACACTTATCAAGCACATATTATACTCTTGAACCCGGTTTTGCTTTGCTGGGGATGAATAAGATACTGACCCTCTCCCTAAGGATGTTTGGACTGGGGTGGAGAAGATAGATGTACAAACGATACACTTATGATATCATAATATGATTCCTACATCAGTGGAATGTACAATAATTAGTGATAGACCAGAGGAAGGAATGATCTAATCTGCCTGGGGGAAAAGGGAGAGAATTTATGTTTATTAGGCACTAATTCTGGGCCAATTCTCAAAACTATCCTGTAAGTAGATATTGTTATCTCCAATTGATTAGGAGACAAAGGAGCAGAGAAATTAAACAACTCACAGGACAAATGTTGAAAGTAGTGTAGCCAGTATGACTTTTAAGTCATGTTCAATGTTAAAGTTGAACTTTGAAAAAAATATGTGGGCTTTGATACCTGGACAAAGCGGGGAAGAATATAATAGGCAAAGGAAATATCTGGTGTGAATATTTTTAGGTAGGAAAGGGCCTAACACATTTAGGAGTCCACAGGTAATTTTGAGCACAGGGTAGGAGCTGGAGCTCTAGAGGGCCAGTGTATGAGGCTAGAGTGATGTGGTTTGTGGCTGGATTGATGGACAAAGAGCTAATTTCTGAACAGCCTTAGTTCTATGGTTAAGAAGTTTTTATTTTATTCTGTGAGTAATGGGGAGCCAGTAGATGATATAAAACAAGGCAGTAAGGTGATTGTATTAACATTTAAGATGATAGCTCTAAGAGCAATGTGAAGGCACATTAAAAACAGAAGAGCCAGGAGTCTGGGAAGCCAAGTCCAGATTCCACCTTGGCCAATTTCCACCCAGGCCCTTCATGCTGCACAGCTCTACAGGGCACTGATCATGTGGTAATTTATGTGTATGTTGGCCCCTCGAGCTGTACAACTGCTCACTCCACAAAAAGGATTTTCTTCTCCCATACCTTGTTATATATTTCCATAATTGCACTTAAAATACTTGTTTTGTAGTTTTTCAAATTTACATGTCTTCATTTAATAGGTTTTGATCTGCTTAAAAGCAGAGAATAAGTTTCTCATCTCTCTCTTTCCAGCATTTAGTACTGGGCCTGGACCATAGCAGGTGCTCCATAAAGATTTCTTGAATGAGTAAATGAATGAGTAGAGTTCCATAGCACTCTAGAAGAGTTGTATGATCATGAATTGGATGTCCTTGAGTTCAGAAACTCAGCCATTTATTATTTATGTGAATTTCAACAGATTGCAGTCATACAATGCTTAACAATGGTGATCTGTTCTGAGAATTGCATTTTTAGGTAATTTTGTCATTGTGCAAACATCATGGAGTCTACTTACACAAATCTAGATGGTATAACTGACTGCACATCTAGGCTATAGGGTATAGCTTATTGCTCTTAGGTCACAAGCCTGTACAGCATATTACTCTACTGAATAGTGTAGGCGATTGTAATACCATGGTAAGTATTGATTTTTTTGCGTATCTAATCATATCAAATAGCAAAAATTTGGTATTATAATTTAATGAGACCACCGTCGTATATGAGGTCCATCATTATGTGGTGCATGACTGTATTTAATCTCATTGAAATTGCTTCCTCAACTGTAAAATAGAAATAATAAAACCTAATATGTGGAATTGTCATGTTGACTAGAAATAATGTATGTAGTGTGCTTATATAAGTTCCTAGCCCTGGTAACACTTAACAAACGATATCATTTGCCCACTTTTTCATGGGATTGTTTGTTTTTTTCTTATAAATTTGTTTAAGCTCCTTGTAGATTCTGGATATTAGACCTTTGTCAGATGGATAGATTACAAAAATCTTCTCCCATTCTGTGGGTTGCCTGTTCACTCTGATGATAGTTTATTTTTCTGTGCAGAAGCTCTTTAATTAGATCCCATTTGTCAATTTTTGCTTTTGTTGAAATTGTTTTTGATGTTTTCATCATGAAATCTTTGCCCATGCCTATGTCCTGAATGATATTGCCTATATTTTCTTCTAGAGTTTTTATAGTTTGGGGTTTTATACTTAAGTTTTTAATTTATCTTGAGTTAATTCTTGTATATGCTGTAACGAAGAGGTCCAGTTTCAGTTTTCTGCATATGGCTAGCCAGTTCTCCAAGCACCATTTATTAAATAGGGAATCCTTTCCCCATAGCTTGTTTTTGTCAGGCTTGATGAATATCAGATGGTTGTAAATGTACAGTCTTTTCTGAGTTCTCTATTCTGTTCCATTGGTCTGTGTGTGTGCTTTTGTACTAATACCATGCTGTTTTGGTTACTGTAGCCTTGTAGTATAGTTTGAAGTCAGATAGTGTGATGCCTTCAGCTTTGCTCTTTTTGCTGAGGATTGTCTTGGCCATACGGGCTCAAAAGTTCTATATAAATTTTAAAGTAGATTTTTCTAATTCTGTGAACAATGTGAATGGTAATTTGATGGGAATAGCATTAGATCTATAAATTACTTTGGCCATATAGCCATTTTTGTGATATTGATTCTTCCTGTCCATGAGCATAGAATGTTTTTCCATTTGTTTGTGTCCTCTCTGATTTCCTTGAGCAATGGTTTTTAGTTCTCCTTGAAGAGGTGCTTTACTTCTCTTGTTAGCTGTATTCCCAGGTTTTTTATTCTCTTTGTAGCGATTGTGAATGGGAGTTCATTCATGATTTGGCTCTTTGCTTTTCTGTTGTATGTGTATAGGAATACTTGTGATTTTTGCATACTGATTTTGCACCCTGAGACTTTGCTGAAGTTGCTGATCAGCTTAAGAAGTTTTTGGGGTGAGACGATAGGGTTTTCTAGATACAGGATCAGGTCATCTGCAAACAGAGACAGTTTGACTTATGTAGCAAACCTGCACATCCTGCACACGTATCCCAGAACTTATAAAATAAAATAAAAATAAATAAAATTAAATGATAGGTTTATTATTAGTTGTAGCAAATGCTGTCAGTGCTGTCCATTTCCCTTGAACCCTACAATTAGGTGTAGTCTGGTCAGCTTCCAACTTTCAGTGCCTGCATTTCTGTGCCAGCAGTTTCTTCCTAGAACTTCAGAAGAGTGCCCTGCCTTCAGCATTCCAGAAGTGCTGGAACATTAATAGACAATGACTGACAGGATCCAGTGTACACACACCCAGCTCTATCACCTCCAAGAGGGATAACTCTGAAGTGTGTGTTCTACGTTAGTCTTAGTCTTCAGGGTCTCTGCAGGATTGAGCTACCACAGAGATAGCTGGTTTAGTAGTACACCCTTTAGTGGTTGCCTTTTCTTCTCTGTTACTTCCTTGCTCCCCAAATGGTGGTCCTTGCACCTCCCAAATAAAACATTTCCTTCTTAAATCTTTGTTGGAACATCTACTTTTGGGAGATGGGGAATTTGCTTAAAATATAATTATTATGAAAGCAGATAAAATTTTCACATTTTGAAGAATTTTGAAAAAGCTTTTAGAAAAGTCATTATTTCTGTGGCAGAAGTCTAATGAGATTTTTCTTCACTTTTCTTGATTACAATTGTAACAGGGATTATAACCCATATTTTGCTGTCCCGTGGGTAAGTAACAGATCCCATATCTGGAGACCTGATTACTGGAGAATTTCATGGTCTTGTTGTAATAGTCTTGACCTTTAAGAATGGCCCTCATGAGGGAAGGTGGATGGCATGTTTCTATTGTTCTACGGAGAATTCCATAGCCATCTTATATCTTCTTTGGGAAGGCATTATATAGTAAAATCAAGCAGAATTTCATTCATGTAACCCCTTCTTCTTTGTTTTTCCTCTCTTTCCTTACGCCTTCTTGCCTCCTAACAATCCTCCAGGTGTGGTTTCAGAACCGAAGAGCCAAGTTCCGCAGGAATGAGAGAGCCATGCTAGCCAATAAAAACGCTTCCCTCCTCAAATCCTACTCAGGAGACGTGACTGCTGTGGAGCAGCCCATCGTACCTCGTCCTGCTCCGAGACCCACCGATTATCTCTCCTGGGGGACAGCGTCTCCGTACAGGTGAATGACTGGCCCACTCTCCCTTGCTCCACTTCCACATGTTTCTCAGCGGTCGGTCATGTTTCAAGCTGCTTGTGCAGCTCACCGACATTTCTTACTGGGTTAATCTCTTCAGAGACATTCAACTTGCTGACATCCCCACATTTTCCCAGGGGATTATAAGCTGCCCCAGCAGCAGGGTTTGGGGCAGAAGTGAGAGGGGCAGGCTATCTCACCAATCTCCTCTTGGACTCAGGAACTCTTGCAAAGGTTTCAAAGATGAGGAAGAATCTAAAAGAAAAGATCATTAAGCTGTGCCCAGTGTTCCTCTTGCAACAATTCTGGAACAAAACTTTACCCTGTTTCCAAATTTAAGCTAAATTCGTTGTATTATGCAAATGTAGGGACGTAACTTGTAAAACTCCAAGTATAGGGCCAAAGGCAAACTTTGCAGTAAAACTGGCTTTGAATTAAAAAAAGGAAGAAGGAAGGAAGGAAGAAAGAAAGGAAAGAAGGAAGGAAGGAGAGAGACAGAGAGGGACTATGACAGAGAGAGGAGGAAAGAAAAGCCAAGTTCATTCTGATCACTTTCATGGCCAAGGTTCTTTGTTAGTAGGTGTGAATTTCTTATAATGCCAAATGCCTTCCTAATCTATTGCTAATTCTTGTCTACTTGTCTGAAGGTTTCTCTGGGGATCAGTTTGTGTGTATTTGTGTGTGTGCGTGTGTGTGTGTGTCTGTGTGTGTTTCTTTTAAATAAAAAAGGAATGTATAATTTACACTAAACTTTTATATTAAAAAGTTGAACATTTTTAAAGAAACAAATAACAGAGTACTATTTCAATCTCATAAAGAGGCTTTTAACCTCCAATTATTATGCTGTTCAGAAAATATAGGCTGCCAGAAGGGAAGCTGAGACACAAATTCCTAACCCGTTGGATTAGTCTAGAGTGCCTTTCTTTGAAAATATACCTGAGTACTCTGAGAAACCAGGCCAAGCCTACGTGTTCTCCCTGGCTGATTTCAGTGGAGGAAGAACTATTCAAAAATTCATTTATTATGCTTTTGTTTACCTTTTTATTGTCAAGGTTAATTATTGGTTTAAGGAGAGGTTTTAAATGAAATATAGGGATTATGTCTCAGATGAAGTTGAATTTCTGACATGAAATGCTACATTTTTGAAATGCAAATGTTTTTCAAAGGTTCTTAGCTTTAATCAAAGCAAAAAGCCTCATCTAAAAGTTTCTTTCTGTTCCAAATCAGTTCCTTTAGAGAAACATGGTAAATGCACTTGGAAATTTGTTTTAATCCCCTGTTATAAAATTAGCCTGAATTCTTTTGGTCTTAGCACATGGAGACCCTACGTCTAGGAAAGTCTTATTCTGGGCCCTATTGCACTCAGATGTGGTGTGCCTTACTGATCTTGAAACATTAGTTATATCTGTGTGCCCTATTTTAAATTTAAACTCCTCTAAGATTTACTACAAATACATTTTTTGAAGACCATTGTAAAATCACATATTCTCTAATATTTTAAATAAATGAAAGGCTGCTTTATTTCTCTTATAAACATTGGTATAAGAGAAATTTAGTGTGTTCATGAACACGCTAAATGGCTTGGAAAATGGGTGTGGTTCAAAGCCTGATGCTTCAAGATCTCTGGTTTGAATTTGGTCACAACCAGGAAGTATTGCCCCTTTTTCTGTCTGGGTCCTCCATAGGAACTTTCCATACCAGCCATAAACAATCCAGATGGCTGCCACGGGGTCCTTACCAGTGAGAGGCGTCACACAGCACACACTGCATGAATGGGGATGAAATCATTCCTGAATTAATATAGGGTTATATTACTTGGACCTCAGCCATTTGAGCCTCAGTGTCTGCATCATATGTGTTTAGTATATAGACATCTAACTGAAATTATTAACGTGGCAATTTATGCGTGACTTTTTTGGAAATATTCTATTTTAATGGAAAGAATTATGTAGAAATACTGGATACATTTTTAAAAACATCCATAATTCACCATCTTGACATAACTAGTATATTCATTTTTGTGATTAGAGTTCAATGTTTTATATAGATGTAGCTTTAGTATATATATTATTTTGTATTCTGCTCTTTTCACTTAAAGTCATATAACCTAGTATGTTTTACTCATTTCTTGGTATGCTTTTATATTATTTCTCTCTTAGAAATTGGATTTGTAAAAATTAATTTAGAAAATCATAAAATCTGTTCATATTCTGTATGAAGAATAAATTAATCTTCAGATATAAGCAGAAAAGTGATGTTAAAACAATAATTTAATCAATAATAATGTTTTTTGATCCAATGTTGACTGAAGTGTTTATATTTTGGTTGATTTCTAAAAGTAGCAAAAAGCTATTCTGTTATTTGGAGAATTTTCTGCTATGTTTAGAACCAAACTGTGTTATGATTTCACACTTTGAAGCTTGATAGGAAATATTGTTAAGGAAATAAAAAAGAAAAACAAGTGATCCAAAGCAAAGGAAATGATAGACCTTTTGTGTTATGAAAAATTAACTCACTGTTCTTGTTGGTACTATTATGTCAAGTTAGTTATCTCACATGTGACACTCATTAAAAGGCATTTCTCTTGGTTAATTCTTGGAACACTCTTGTGTGATAGCTCTGTCTTGCTGTGCTTCCAAAGAAGAGACTAAACACTTGCCCAAATTTAAGTCTTCAGCAAGGAGAATTAGAACTAATGCTTGTGTTCCCCGTTTTCATGCAACATGTTAAGCCACACGACTATATTTTCATTCAAATTAAACCTTGCATTGTATTGAAAGTAGTAAAAAAAGTATAAGATTGGAAAACTATCTAAAATCCCCTTTTTATGCAAGAGCTATCTCAGATCAGTGAGGCATGCCTGCGGCTGAAGTCCACACTCTGTGGGGACCTCATCCCATTGGACTGATAGACGTGGCTTGGTCATACAAGCCAGAGACAGTGAGCAGACAGTTTTGCCAGAAAGGATAGTTTGCTGACTTCCACAGTTATCCCCTGAAAAAAGAAAGGAGAAAACCAAGGCATAAAAGCAGTTATTTGCATATGGTCAGAATTTTGGGTTGGAAAATAGCCAACATACTTTTTTCTGGGTGTCTTTTACATCCAGAGTGATGGATGTGTAATTTATTGTTCAAACTGGGACATTTTTTAGAGTGAAAGGGGAGCATTATTAATAATTATACTAGGACAACAGGTATAAGCCAGGATTGTCCCTAGCAAACTGGGACATATAGTTTGCTCTAATTATAGCTTGTCATGACCTCACTCATTCCCTTGAGCATGTTAGAGGTGATGACATTAGGCAGGCAACTGAGTCACCAGAGGGACAAAGCATTCCCTATCACGGACACTGTTGTCCTGGCAGGTTCCTTCTTTACATCCGTGGCCAGTTAAAGGAAGCTTGTTTTTGGCACACACACCCATTGCTTAACTCAGAACTATTTTTCTTAGGCAACTTGTAAGAGTGAAAGCACACACAAGCACCAGAATTATTCAGACTCACTAATCTTGCAGTGCTTTGCTTCTTGGGTAGCAGTGATCAACCAAGTCCTGAACTTTTGACTGTTATTTGAGATGAAGTAGCCAAGAAACATTTTCTCAGAGACATCCTTTCCTAGGTGAAGTGGGTAGTGAATGGCCTGGTTTTGCATTATTTACCTGAAGTGCCATTTCCAGAGGGAGGGCTGGGCTTAAAAGAAAGCTAGTGATGAGTGAAAGAGAGGTCAGCTATCCCTGTCCACAGCTTCCCTCCCCATCCTTCTCCTCCCCTCATTTGATCGTGGTCATGGTGCTGCCTGACATCTGCTGAACGCATTTGGCTTATTTCTCCCTTTCACACTTTCAAAAATAGATCCTCGTCCCTCCCAAGATGTTGTTTACACGAGGGGCTTCATAACGGATTCTAACGGAAGACACTGAAAAGGTAACTTGTCAGAGGGGGAAGAGGGTGGCTGCTTGGGGTAGGGTTTAAGTGGGAATTCAGAGTGTTTAAGAAAGTGGGGGTTGCAGTTCTAGAAATTTCAGCAGTGAAGTCCTCAAGTGAGGAATATTATTGGTAACCAGAGCTGCAAGAAAGCATGTCCACGAAATGAAGCATAGTGTGATACTAATCTAGAGCAGGGCTCTTCAGAGATTGCTGTGCACAGGAAACATCTGGGATCGCGTGACTGTGCAAACTCTGATTCACTAAGTCCAGGTTGGAGCTTGGATTGTGTATCTCTAACTTGCTTCTAGGTGATGCTGATGCTGTTGACACTTGGTACACATTTTGAATAGCGAGACTTTGTAGGTTACAGGACGGGGTTCGGAAGAACTAAGTTCTTGTCCTGGCTTCTGCTGCTCCTCAGGCCAGTCAGATCATTGCTCTCTTATGTAGCTTTGTATCTAACATGAAGCTAGCAATAATCTCCCTATTGCTTATTTCACAGGGGTGTTTGGAACCTATCGATAAGCAGTGTGCACTTCAAAAAAAGTCTTGCAACAATAGAAAGATACAAGAGGCTTTATATATAAAAGTATTTCTAAAATGAAAAGTTAAACATAGCAGGAAGATCACTGAACATACAGTACAAACGGAAAGCTTACCAATGAAATGTGCAAGTGTGTTCACTTTAAGAGATAAATATATGTATTAGAAAATCAACTTCTGAATTTCAAAAGAGAAGTTAGAAACAGAAGTTAGTTATTTAAATCAGAAAAGATCCATTTCCAAAGAATTTACCAGATCTCTTTTTAAAAGTAAATTTCCCTAGGAAAACTGGTATTACATTTTATCAGGTGAAGCAAGTATGCCTCCGTTGTTCTTGCACTGACAAAAGAACAAACCAGAGACTTTCTGCAGCTTCTATGCATCACAGTCTTGAACACCGTAACCCCTACAGTCTTTGAAAAAATCCTGAGCTGGTGAAACCCAAGGATTTCAGGAAAACTCATAGACTTCTCGGCTGACAGATTTGTCTTTAGGGTGAAATTGTAAACATCTTGCCATCATTTGTTCAAAGGGCCAAATAGAAAACAAAGAGTTGAAAATAGAGTCAGGTATTATTTTTTTCCCAAGCTATCAATTGTTTTGTGATTTGTGGGACTTAACACTATAGGTGTTTAGAAAGCAGAGGGGCAGTTGTCCATACGTTTCCTGGCTTTAAAATCGTAGTACGAATAGTATTTTCCATACTTCCTCAATGTTTGACAGTCATTTTAACACATTTTTCCTCACAACTTTCAGGGTAAGTTGAAATGATAAAAAATGATTTGTCCCAGTGAAAACAGTACTCCACCTCTGCTAGTGGTTAGCATTCTGCTCTCTATGGCTGTGTTGCATCTGTTAGGAATCTCCAAATAAGTAAATGGAAACATTTGAAGCTGATTTAAATGTGTCAGCTCTGTGTAAGTCTCAGGGCAGATTAGCTGAATCAACAGATGGGGTGCAAGCATTTATTATTAATCTCTAATTTCTCAATGCACTTTATTCAGTAACGTGGTTTCTTGGTCACTGACACAAAGAACTTAACTAAAACTAACTAAAAATGGGGCTTTAGCCAAAGCCTAAAAACTCAGTCCCAGAACTTATGTCTGTACCCCGCTTCCAAGAATAAGTGGGTTTTACTTAGAAGGCAAGACCAACAGGCAGGATCTCTGGTTGTTGTTAAGCAGGCTTCTGGTTGTTGTCATGTGCTTAATCTGTACAAATCACTTAGCTTCAATCTCACCATTTTACCCGAGCAAGCTTAATCCTGTATAGGAAGGACTGGTCATTTTACATGCTCTGAATGGCCCTATAAATTGGTTGAAAACAGTTAATTACCCTCTTTGGACTTTTAAGAAAACATTTCAGGGTTCTCTTTCTTTTCCTAAAGCAGAACTTCAGAAGTTTCCATGACATGGAAAGCAGATGGTCACAAACAATTTCATACTGGCAGCCACTCAAGGCTCTCTTGCATCTGTTGACACTTTAGGAGGCAGGTCCTCTGCATCTTACTTCTAATGCCATTTTTGAAGAATGACTAAGCTACTCTTAGAATACTCACTCACTAATTCTGTCTTTTCTGACCTGTAATACAAGTTTTGCTTTTCACTGGTATATCCAAGGACTGCTCACTGCTTGCCTATATGGCACCCTTAGCTCAAATTGAGAAGCTAGAGCCATGTCAAACTACTGGAAAACAGACTTGCAATTATTTAGTATGTGTACAAAATATTATTGGAATCCCTATTTGTAGGATTACATATTCTAAACATTTGTTAAGAGGCTGTGAAATAAGATGGCTTTGGTTCTTTTATCCTACTTCTTGTGGCTATAGAATGCTGGAACAAGTTAAATCAATTTTGAAAGTTTATACATTTCCTAAGCATTTATCAAGTGAAAATGTTATCACCTATCAAGCTCCCAGGGAATTGCTAAATTCATTCATTAAAAACAACGACTTTTTAATCCACTAATTTGAGGGATACCTATAAGGCATTGTCACAGACTTGCCTCTGGTGGTGTTCTTATACAATGCCACCATATAATCAGACGAGGGCACTGTTCTTTACTGTGGAAAAGCAGGCTGCCATTTATGTGAAAAATGTGCCAGTGAATATCCAATCTCCTGTGTAATAGATGATCTGAATTCCCATTAATTTGTTTTTGAGATAGAAAGTGCATTAACATTCATCTCATTTGGGATATTACAGTCTTGCCTACATTCGAGAGAGAAACTCAGTATTTCCAAGAAATGTGTTACCCTGCTAAGTCCTCAGACTAGAATATCAGGTGGTAAAGCTAGTTGACTCTGAAATCACTACAGCAAAAACGGTTATGCAATAGACAACTTGTAATCGTTATTATAGGAGACATTTCTGGGAAATAGCAATAGCATCTTCAGTAAACTAAAATAATCTCCCCAAGGTTCTAATCTCCGTTTTTGGCTAAAGAGATGGAATACAGCTTTGATTATCTAAGAAAGGGCACATTTCTGTTACATAAGACTTTGCTTGTCCAGAATCTCAAAAAAACACATCATCTTTCAGAAAATTAGACCAAGTACTTAAAAGCACAATATTCTACGACAATCTACAATTTAGGATGAGAAAATTTTTGTTTATACTCTCTCATAAGTTTTAGCTTTCTGTTTTCAGAAGCCATTCAAATTTGTTCTCAATACTTAGCAAATAATACAGACAACTCCTAATTCCAGCTTCTCTTCTATGTGTTTACAATTTCACTAATTGTGCATCATCTTTAGGGCTTAATTCTCTCACAGAAACCTGATTAAGAAAGGTTGACTTGGTTGATTTTATAATAATCTATGACTTAGGTACATTTCCCAAATCCAATAGTCTTTTTTTCTCAGATACTTAGATCTTCGGATTCTTGGTATACCCTAGAAATTTTTTGAATATAGGTTTTGTGGGTTTACATACATTTATGGTAAGGTCTTGAATGGAACTGTGAACTAAATGATAATACATATATGGGCTTTGAAAATAAATGACATTTCTTGGTATATTCTAAAACAAACTTGTCCCACTTTAGTGTATCGTTGTGGTCATTTATCTCACTTATAATTTAAACCTACCTTAACTGGGAACTCTTCTGCTTCTATCCCTTGGTAGGCAGTGGTAGAAGTGATAGTCTAAACGGTACTAATAACTTGTTCAGTTTTTATTGTGAAATATATTTTTTGATGGATCCAAGTATACACAGTCACCAGCTCCTGCTTTTGTCATGTCCTACTGACTTTGCACTTTCTATTAAGATAGTAAAATTGGCAGTAAGGACCAGTTCCTATGAATAAAAGCATATTGGTAAGATTTTTTTTTTTTTTTTTTTTTTTTTTTTTTTTTTTTTTTAGAAATCATTGCTCACAGCAGAATGACAGAAATCAATGACATCGAGCAGGAATCAATTTAATCATACTATATATAGATATTTCTTAGTTATCTGTCTATTCATTGAACACATGGTACTAGATATGGTGTCATTTCTACCTGAGGAAACAGTTGTGAACAAGGCAGATGTGGTGTCTGATCTATGGAGCTTATAGTTGAAACAGTGATAGATACTAAACAAATTATTAACTAAACTTGAATCAAGTGCTAAAAGCAAAAGTTTAGTGTGCTATAAAAGAACGTAGCCTTGTCTAGAGGGTTGAGATCATCTATCATGAAATGATGAGTAAGAGTTAAGCAGGCAAAACTGAAATAGAAGAAGGTAGGATCCTTTTGAAACCTTTCTGAGTCTCCTGTGTCAGAACACATACATGTATGTGTGCACACACACACACACACACAGTCACCCATACACTTAACCAGGGCTATAAAGATTTTAAATTAAAGATGTATATTTCTGGAAAGACCTAGTGATCTGGGACTCATTATATTTCTCAACTTAATTTTCTTGAGTTAATTATTAGTAACTGAGCTGAAATAAGTTATTATGAGTTTTGACTCCATGGTGTCCCAAATAAGTATCAATGATATATTCTATTTGTGGAGTAGCTTTACTTTTCTCTCTTTCTGATCTTGTCACTTGATCCCCAGAACCACAAAGTCTTATGTGGCTGACAAAATTCCACTGGAATTCAGGCAACAGAAGAGCACATGTCATTCCATTTATAAGTCTATCTCATTCCAGCCCTGAGTTGAAAGGGATTTTGCTAATCTTAGAAGCAACTAAAAACATTTTTATTGAAGTAAAATACGTATACTTTTAACTATTTAGTAGAAAGACTAATTTGCTATTAAGTCTATGAAACCATTTGTTTTTCCTTTAACAGAGATTCATGGATGCAATTAACAGAAACCCACCAATTATAAATTTCTGCCTAGCGGTGTTCTTAGGTCTTAATTGTAATCTCTGACAATGAAAAACAACTTCAGATTTTTCTCAGCAATGAAGACAGTGAGAAACAGTTACCTCTGAAATCAAGAATGCTGAAAATGGAGACTTTGATAGTTTATCTAGGAGATTTAAACATTTTCAAAATAATTGACCCAAAAGGCAGTGTGTGCTATTCAAGTTCTTTTGAGGAGGTTTTAAAATCAAGGCCAGTGGGTTAGTAACCTCTTGATTCAGCAATGCTTGGTGCTATCAACCAGTAAATTAAGAATGGCAGAGAATGTATGTTAGGTTGTTTAACTGGTTCTCCAGGCACATTATTTATTATGGTATTTATTATCTAAAATGTGTTAGAATTAAGGTCAGTTATCTAGAGTGAAGGAGCAAAATTCCCTTTAGTTTATTTTCAAATGCTTGTCTCTATTCCCCACTGCTCCCACAGGCTGGGGAGGTAGGCAGGACAAGAGATTAAATACTGTTTTAATAAGTCAGCTGATGAAACACCTGCTATTCAACTTGAGCAACTTTCTTCTCTCACCCCAGAAATAAATCATTACTCACTGTATCCACCACAACAAATACCTCTCCCTCCCTTTCCTCACTCTACACCACTTTCTCCTGCTCTTCAAAACATGACCACTCTTCCCTAAGTACCTTAGACGAATGGAAAGCTGGGGCTGTAAGGGACCCTAGAGGTCATCTAGTCCAAGCCATTGCCCCTGCCTGCCCCCATCCTGAGAGTACATCCATCTGGGGCACAGACTTGCAGCTTTGTGAAACTAATGCCTGTTATTCTCCCTGCTCTCTCCTTTGTCCCTACAGCGCCATGGCTACTTATTCTGCCACATGTGCCAACAATAGCCCTGCACAGGGCATCAACATGGCCAACAGCATTGCCAACCTGAGACTGAAGGCCAAGGAATATAGTTTACAGAGGAACCAGGTGCCAACAGTCAACTGAGGAAAAAAAATAATTAAACAGGCCTAAGAAGAAATCAAAAACCATAAGACACCTATCCTGCTCTGTTATTTCTTCATCTGCTGGGGGAAAAAAGTAAATTACAAACAAACAAAGCAGAACTAAAATATTGGGACCATGGCAGAGAAAAGCAGGAGAGGAGCAAAATGAAAATTAGTTAACAAATGTTCCTCCTCCCTCTGGGATACCACCACCACTTGTTTCTGTGTGTGTTTATTTTGTTTTTCTTTCTATTCATGCTTTGCTTAATGTACTCCAGGCTTCTTCAGCTAGGTTCAGCCCACCCACCCCCATGATTGTATGAAGTTTTAAAAAAAACTACAGCAGCCAAAGAAACCATATATATATATCCAGAATGATTGCCTCTACTGTCCTCATTGACTTGTTTGAACCTTAGTGCCTTACCCTGTCCTCTTCCCAGTTCTCTTTATAGAAGCTCTAGGAGCTTTTGAAAAGCCAAAGTCTTTCTAAAGAATCTGTGCTGGACAGACATAATTCCCTTTCTCATTGTCTCCATCTTTGTTGGTCATGGTAAGGTTTTTCCATCAGCCTCTGAAAAAATAGTTGTGCACAACATCTGGTCACTGGACTGTCTGATCCAATGTAACTGGCTGCGTCTGGCTGATTCTAAGCACTAAAGTCTACATCTAAGCTATAGATTTAAGCTTGAAGCTACAGATTATATCACTATCACCACCACCCCTCACCCTACGCAATCAATCAATCAATCATCTTAAGTTAAAGATATTTGTTGTCTTTGAATGATTTGCTGTCACAGACTATTTGGTAGAAGAAATATTTTTCACCTGAGAGAGGAAGAGAAATTTCTCTACTAACACAAAGAGTGAGTTCTAAAAGGCATGCCCACATCTCTTCCGTGCCTTAAGGATAGTGAGATGCACACTTATATATATACTGTATATATTTATATATTTATATATATATTTCATATATATATAATATTGCAAGCTTAAGTTTGCAATTTCCCAAACAATACAAAAAGCAAATTACACACCATCACCACTGTTCTTATCTCTATAGCGATGAGACATTAATTAGGGATCTTGCTGCTTTTCTTTTTCTACACGAAGTTTTCATTAAAGCCACAGAATAATTGATAGGGCAGCTGTTTGAGAACAGGTCCCATTTTCACATTAGGGCTTTAAATGAATTAGAAACTATTTGAGGCTATAAAAATGTCCTTGAGTTTGGAGCCTGAGCTCTGGTGAAATGCTGATACATCTGATCTATCATGGGAATTGCAGTTAGAGAGAGTAAGGAATACCATTTAGTCATCTATCCGTTCTTCACTTAGCAGGAATATGAAAGAAAGGCACATGTTTAAGAGGAATACCTAAAGGTTTTTCTAAATTCCAACATTTAAAAGGCAATTGTGGGCTATTTTTATTTTTTAATATTTTGAAATAAAGTTTAGTGTCTAGGGCTGGGAACCAGGACTGATCTTTCATTTCTTTTTCTTTGTTCCCAGCCATGCTTTTGTAACTTGCCAGGTGGACTTGACCAACTACATTACCATGCTGTGCCTCAGTTTACCCATTTGTAAAATGGGATTAACAATACTTGCCTACCTCACAGGGGTGTTGTGAGGCTCTATTCATTTGCTCCTTTATTCTTTTCTGTATTCTCTGTATGTCCAGCACTTTGTAGCCATGGGAGGAAAGGGACTATAAAAGTGTTCAATGTTAATGGAATGATGAGGTACCTGAAAGCCTTGTTTTCTAGTAAGAAAATGCTACCTTGCTGTACATACTTATAACCTTGTATTTGGAAATGAGAAATAGGTTTATATTTTCAGATCTCTCAAAAATCACATCATTTGACCAAACAATAATTTAAGACACATAGAATCGATTTTTTTAATTTATATTTTCATCCTGACCAGCTTAGTTCTAATAATTTTTAGTTGTGAGTGATTAAAAAACTTTGGATCAATTTTGGTCAAACATGCCAACTTTGTAGTCTGAGTGACAGGCAAGGATTTTGGGGTTTAAGATGCACTTTTAGCACACATTTGTATTTCCCTTGGCATATCAGATTGAGCTAATGGTGATGTTATTTCAATCTAACAGCCACCGATCTGAAATTGTATTTCAAATGTTGATTCTGTAGTTCTTTAAATAATAATGAAGCTCATCTTATACATTTTGCTTTCACCAATTGATTCCTTCTTCTTTTAACCCACTATTAAAACATTTCTTACTGAATGGTTCATGCAGGTTTGCTGAACAGCACGCATTACTTGCTTCCTGAAGAGTTCCCCCATTCATCCATTTGTCCCATTAGTTGCTGTGGATTATCAAGTTTTGAAGGAACAGTACACCCCAACAGACTGAAACATTCTAAGTGAAATGAGTATAATCCAAGAAACTGGTGAACTTTGGAGGTTTGGAGCTTGGAGAGAATGGTTAAGAAGATTTGAATTACAGGGAGGGAACAGAAATCATACATGAAAAGGTTTTACTGAGAAGGGGAAAACCTTAGATAGAGGGACATGTGAAACAAAATCATTTGAAATTTTGATTCAGACATCCATTTCCAGTGGCAAACAGCAAAGCCTGAACCCATAAACCCAAATGATAGGTGAAATTGGGTGGTTTTATCCAATGTCTCAAGCAAGCAATGTCTGGGAATATCATAGAGTAACCAGTGCTGGTCAGCCAAAGAAACATTCACTGCTGGTGAACCAATACCATAAGCATGTATTATCTAAGCACTTGATCAAGAAATATACATGTTGTACAAGCTCTCAATTTTGTTCATTTATTATCAATTTTTTAAAATACAAGTTTGGTATGTGATTTGGAAAAGATGCCTTCTGGATCTTAAGCCAGTTGTCAGTGGAGGTCCTCAGGGCCGCAAATGTCAAGACATATCCCTGTTCCTCACCATCATGATACCAGATACAGGTGAATACATAGGAACTATCTGCCTGTGTCCTCAATCTCCCTTCAAACAAGATGCTGATTTGTAGGGTACTTGGCAGGTTAAATTAAACCGGAAGAGGTGACTTAATAAAAAAGGGAATGACATTTAGGGTATAAAGATCTCATAAGAAATGTAATATGTAAATTATATCTTGCTTTATGTTGTAAAATATACATTGTTTGCGCTAGAATAGAAATGATTTCTTTTCAATAAAAAGAAAGAAGGACACTACCATGTCTTTTGTTATATACATTTAAGCCTGTTGATTCTTTTCTCTTTGAACTTCAAAAACACAGATCTGCTAGAATCTGAGATTACATGCAGAAGAGTGAAGGTAAGAAGGGCTTATAGACAAGATAACTTTATCTGAGTGTGATATTATTTTCCAT
This sequence comes from Gorilla gorilla gorilla, assembly GCF_029281585.2. Lineage (NCBI taxonomy): Eukaryota > Metazoa > Chordata > Mammalia > Primates > Hominidae > Gorilla > Gorilla gorilla. The sequence continues at coordinate 86,022,654 of NC_073224.2, read as the reverse complement.
AAAACAGGAAAATAATCTATTTTTCCTCAGAAACAAAGACAATGGTAGGAAGAAGAGGGGACACTTACTATTATAATAGATGAGAATAGAGTGGAACTTTTATGAGAGTTTAGCATTTTTAAAATCAATATCTTTAACATTCACAATACTGGACACCATAAGGAAAAGACTTCATATAAGCATGGCTGTTTCTTCTGGAGTAAAGAAATAGAAAAATAAAATTTCTTAAGCATCCATTGTGCATAGCGTGGGGTGTGTGGTCATGGGGAGGACAGAAAAACCAAATTGTGAGACACAGATGCTGTTTTCATATCAATTAAAATCTGGTTTAAAAAGCAACCCTAGCATGCAAAAATAAGCCACAGTTCAAGATAATATATTAATAAGTATCAAACAGAACAGATAAAAGGAGTTCAGAAGAGGAAGAGAGAGAACATGCTGTTAGCTGAAGTGGGAGATCGGTTTTACAGAGGAACTGGGACTTGAATTTTATCAGTAAGGATCCGGACAGGTGAAGAACAGGTGATGGCTTTTCAAGTGAGGGCATGGAGAAGAAGGGGTGAAGGCAGGGATATAGGAATGAGGAATTTGTGTTCAAAGATGTATGGCAAGATGGGCCTGGATGAGATGGAGAGATAATTTTAAAGTTGAATGGAAGATAATAGAGATGCAAGTTGAGGCTTAATCTTGCAGGGTACCACATGTCAAAGATGTTTGGACTTTTCCTCAGGCCACAGAGATCAATTGAAGGCTTTTGAGCAGAAAAAAAAGCCATGTGAAAAAATGCTACTTTAGGCCAGGCGCGGTGGCTCACGCCTGTAATCCCAGCACTTTGGGAGGCCTAGGCGGGCGAATCACAACGTCAGGAGATCAAGACCATCCTGACTAACACAGTGAAACCCCATCTCTACTAAAAATACAAAAAATTAGCCAGGCATGGTGGCGGGTGCCTGTAGTCCCAGCTACTTGGGAGGCTGAGGCAGAAGAATGGCGTGAACCCGGGAGGCGGAGCTTGCAGTGAGCCAAGATTGCGCCACCGAACTCGAGCCTGGGCGACAGAGCAAGACTCCGTCTCAAAAAAAAAAAAAAAAAAATGCTACTTTAGCAGGATTATTCTGGTAAAAGAATGAAGGTAAACTAGAGCAGAACAGGAACTGGAAGCAGATAATATAGAGATTGCTGCAAGGGGAACAAAAAAGAAAGGATGATTAGAAAACATCTTGCAAGGAAAGAATCATTGGGACTTCATAGCAAGAAAAAGAGAATGGAGTCAAAGGTAATATTGGTTTAAAACCTGGGGACTGGGAAAATGAATCACTGACAAAACTGACAAAATCTACCCAAAATGGAAAAGACCAAACTACAGAAGATAAGCACGGTTTTTGTTGTATTATTGAAGCTGAAAATCCAAATGTAAGCATGCAGTAAGTGAAGACATAAAAACGGGACTTGGTACCAAAGTCGAAGATGGAGATAAAAGTTTGAAATTAATCTTTAAGGAGGTGATACTTAGAGGTACAATAACAAATGGGTTCATTGAAATGAGAGAGTGCCATTATGACTCAAATAATTATTCCCAGTAAATGACTTAAAGTAGTTTCAGCCAGGGAGGAAGACTATACTTTGAAGAACATCTCTAGTTGGGGAGATGGCTAATAAAGTGTATTTAAAAGAAGCTGTTTGAAAAATAGGATGAGATTTAAGCTTACTTATTATTCCAGAGTTAAGAGAGGTTTTCAAAAAGAAGGGAATGTTTAATATATTCAAATATTATAGATAAGGCCAGCTAATTGGGAATGGAGGAAAGACCATTGGATTCATGACTTTTCAAAAGTACAGTTCACCAGAGTGCTGGAGGGGGAAGGTTGATTTAGCAAGTTATGGTAGGAATAAATGCTTTTAAAAAATGGAACCCCTTGCATGGCATTATAAGCTTATTAATAAGGATTCTTTCAGTTGCAAGTAGTAGAAACATCAAACTAGTCAAATTTATAAAGAGGCTTTATTTGAAGGACAGCTCACCCAGCCAAGATATGCTGCCAGAGCCAGGACAGCCCCAGGGATCCTAGACCCTGGAACAAAGCCTATACCTGTTTTTGTCAAGTTGGGCTGCTATAACAAGATACCATAGACTGGTAGCTTTAAAAACACACAGTTATTTCTCACAGTTCTGGAGTCTGGGAAATGCAAGATCAGGATGCTGGCAGATTCCGTGTCTGGTGAGGGCCCTTTTCCTGAGACAGCCATCTTCTTGTGGCTTTACACGGCAAAAAGAGTGAGCTCTAGTTTCTTTCTCTTATAAGGACATCAATTCCACAGTGGTGGCTCCACCCTCATGACCTCAGCTAAATCTAATTACCCCCAAAGACCCTACCTACTAGCAATATCCGATTGGGGGTTAAAGTTCCAACATATGAATTTAGATGGTACACAAACTTGCAGGCCTTTTAAGGCAGGTATATTAGTCTGTTCTCACACTGCTAATAAAGATATACCTGAGACTGGGTAATTTACGAAAGAGAGTTTAGTGGCCTCACAGTTCCACAGGGCTGGGGAGGCCTTACAATCATGGCAGAAGACAAAGGAAGAGCAAAGGGTTGTGTTACATGGTGTCAGGCAAAAGAGCTTGTGCAGGGAAACTCTCATTTATAAAACCATCAGATCTCGTGAGACTCATTTACTAATTTACTATCATGAGAACAGTATGGAGGAGACCACACACATGATTCAGTAATCTCCACCTGGCCCTGTCCTTGGCACATAGGGATTATTACAATTTGAGGTGAGATTTGAGTGGGGACACAGCCAAACCATGTCACTCCACCCCTGGTCCCCTCTAAATCTCATGTCCTCACATTTCAAAACCAATCCTGCCTTCCCAACAGTCCCCCAAAGTCTTAACTCCTTTCAGAATTAACTCAAAAGTTCAAGTCCAAAATCTCATCTTAGACAAGGCAAGTCCCTTCCACTTAAGAGCCTGTAAAATCAAATGGAAGTTAGTAACTTTCTAGATACAATGGGGGTACAGGCATTGGGTAAATACACCTGTTCCAAATGGGAGAAATTGGCCAAAATGAAGGGGCTACAGATCTCATGTGAGTCCGAAATCCAGCAGCACGGTTAAATCTTAAAGCTTCAAAATGACCTCCTTTTCTTCCATGTCTCACATCCAGGGCATGCTGCTGCAAGAGGTGGGCTCCCATGGCCTTGGTCAGCTCCGCCCCTGTGGCTTTTCAGGGTACAGCGCCCCTCCTGGTTGCTTTTTCACAGGCTGGTCTTGAGTGTCTGTGGCTTCTCCATGCACATAGTGCAAGCTGTCAGTGGATCTACCATTCTGGGGTCTGGAGGATGGTGGTGCTCTTCTCACAGTTCCACTAGGCAGTGCCCCACTCTGTTTGAGGGATCTCACCCCAAATTTCCTTTCTGCACTGCCCTCGCAGAGGTTCTCCATGAAGGCTCTGCCCTTGCAGTCTCACCTCTGCCTGGATGTCCAGGCATTTTCATACATCCTCTGAAATCTAGGTGGAGGTTCTCAAACCTCGATTCTTGACTTCTGTGCACCTGCAGGCTCACCACCACATGGAAGCTGCAATACCTTTGGGTTTGCACCCCTGAAGCCACAGCCTAAGCTCTATCTTGGTCCCTTTTAGCCATGGCTGGAGTAGCTGGGATGCAGGGCACCAAGTCCCTAGGCCATACACAGCAAAGAGGCCCTGGGCCCAGCCCATGAAACCATTTTTTCCTTCTAGGCCTCCAGGCCTGTGATGGGAGGGCTGCGGTGAAGGTCTCTGACATGCTGACATGCCCTGGAGACATTTTCTCCATTGTCTTTGTGATTAACATTTGTCTCCTTGTTATTTATGCAAATTGCTACAGCAAGCTTGAATTTCTCCTTAGAAAATGGGTTTTTCTTTTCTGTTGCATCACCAGGATGCAAATTTTTCAAACTTTTATGCTCTGCTTCCTCTTGAACACTTTGCTGCTTAGAAATTTATTCTGCCAGATGCCCTAAATCATTTCTCTTAAGTTCAAAGTTCCAAAAATCTCTAGAGCAGGGGCAAAATGCCACCAGTCTCTTTGCTAAAACATAGCAAGAGTCACCTTTGCTCCAGTTCCCAACGAGTTCCTCATCTCCATCTGAGACCACCTCAGCCTGGACTATATTGTCCATATCATTCACTATCAGCATTCTGATCAAAGTCGTCCAACAAGTCTCCAGGAAGTTGCAAACTTTCCCACATCTTCCTGTCTTCTTCTGAGCCCTCCAAACTGTTCCAGCCTCTGTCTGTTACCCAGTTCCAAAGTCGCTTTCACATGTTTGGGTATCTTTACAGCAACACCTCACTCTACTGGTACCAATTTACTGTATTAGTCTCTTCTCACACTGGTAATAAAGACATAACCAACACTGGGTAATTTATTTTTTATTTTATTTTATTTTTTGAGACAGGGTCTCACTCTATCACCCAGGCTGGAGTGCAGTGGTGCGATCTCAGCTCACTGCAAACTCCACCTCCCAGGTTCATGCCATTCTCCTGCCTCAGCCTCCTGAGTAGCTGGGACTACAGGTGCCCGCCACAATGTCTAACTAATTTTTTTTGTATTTTTAGTAGAGATGGGGTTTCACCATGTTAGCCAGGATGGTCTCGATCTCCTGACCTCGTGATCTGCCCGCTTTGGCCTCCCGAAGTGCTGGGATTATAGGCATGAGCCACCGTGCCCGGCCAAGACTGGGTAATTTATAAAGGAAAGAGGCTTAGTGGGTCTCACATTCTACATGGCTGGAGAGGCCTCACAATCATGGTGGAAGGTGAAGAAAGAGCAAAGAGTTGTCTTACATGGTGGCAGGCAAAAGAGCTTGTGCAGGGCAACTCCCATTCTTAAAACCATCAGATCTCATGGGACTTATTCACTACCAGGAGAGCAGTATGGTGGAAACCACCTACATGATTCAAGTATCTCCATTTGGTCCCCTCCTTGACAGGTGAGGATTATTAAAATTTGAGGTGAGATTTGGGTGAGGACACAACCAAACCATAGCAATAAGTCCTTAACCTTCTATCAGGCAAGACCCATATGCCATGCCCTGAGCCTCACCTATATTCATCTGACTGTGTCCCTCTCCTGAGAAAAGAGTTTATGGAGCCACCTGCATGTGCCCACCTGGAGCCTACACCCCCAGTTCTTGACCACACTGAGGTACTTGAGATTTGAAATTCCCTAAACAAGTGATCCCAAGCCCACTCTCAGGGCCTGAACAGGCTCTTCTTGTGGTTCATATATCATTGAGGGGTAGTCAAAAGACTACTTTTGGTGGAGGTGAGAGTGTGCAGGTAGACCTGGGTTATGTGTGCTACAGTTGCCCCCAACCCCCACACACACATCCACTTTTGGTGCATGATGGGGCTGGGGTGAGGAGAGAAATGGGAAGGCCACAGGCTGGGGCCAAGGTCTAACCCCCTTCTCCACCACTGCCATGTTCTGGAAAGAAACTCCAAATAGTATGAGAATCCTAACAGCAAACCTGGCTGTTCAAATCATTATGAAGGTATGTTTGTTATAGTAGGAGACTAGAACATACTTTAACAGTCTGTTAGCTTGATTTATAACATAAATATATGGATATAAATATGCAGACCTTCCATTTGTACTCTTTCCCTGGGCACAAGACTGGACAAGAGCTCAACACTCCAGCATTCTGTCTATTTCCCTCTCTTATTTTGGCCTCTTACTTTCTCTTATCTTAATTCTTTCCAACTAATCAGCTTTTGAGCAGACAAATAGTATGGGTAGTGGCAGCTTGAGACTCACATTCTAATGAGGGGCAAAGAATCTTCCATGCTGGTTCTAAGCAGAACAATGCAGGGGAAAGATTCTGGTTGGCCTGGCTAGGCTTATGGGGCTTTCTGAATCAGCACTGTGGTCAGGGAGTGGGGGATCCTCTGATTGACCAGACTGCTTTATGAGGGACACTCTGATACGCAGATCCATGAGTACCACAGGGAAATAGTCATGGAGCAGGAGCAGCCTTCTATAAGAAGGGAAATGCTATACCAGAAGGAAAGGGACAACGGACTGACAAAAGCAGCAGAGATTCAACACATTCCATGCCGGGGGCCCCAGCACACACACCACTTTCTTCCCATTCATAGTGCCTTTGCTTAACATGATGCCAAAAACTCTCAAGAACACTTATCTCGGAACTCTGAGGCACCCATATTTTTCAGTTAGATCTGTAGGTCTAACTTACGATCCTGTCATCTATAGCTAAGGTATTTTAACCATTCCTAATGGGTGTGGAGAAGAGAGGCTAACAATAAAATTTTCATTTAAGGAAGAGTAAAGGGGAAGATATATAGTGTTTACTTGTCTGTAGCATGTGACAACAGGAACACGGAGCACGCAATCCCTTGACAGTAAAGTGGTTTCATTGGTCAGTCTATCCATCACACACGTCTGCCGACTTCACCCTTTGTTTGCCATGCACACCCAGGCCTGGGAAACAGGCACTGCTATATTATCCCTGTGGATGAGTGACATACACCCTTTAAGATCTGGCTTGGCTGCTTTTTGATTCAATTTCTGGAGATTCCATAACTAGACATTAATATTGTTGAGTCAGAAATATTGTTGAGTTATATTCTTGAGTCTGAACCCATCCCAACCCCACTTTTTTTTTATGTTTATTTTTTCTTGACAGGACACAGAGGTCTGCTCATTCCTAGGACCTCAATTTAAAGGCTTCATTCTAATCTTCTGCCTTTGGATAGAATGACACAAGAGTCTTGGGCAGAGATAATCTTTCCTTGTCAGGCAAGATCCCAGCAGATTGTAATTTACAGTGAGACGGGGAGTGGAGTCCTGGCCCGTGGGGAGGAAGGACAGCAGGAAGGGATTGGGAAGGGGCTGGGGAAAGAAGATTTGCAGTCATTTCTCTAGCTCCTCTTAAGCCTCAGTACTTTTCACTGCGTTTCACAATTCCTGACTTTGTTTGAAAATGGGAAAATGTTTCTACCATTTGGCAGATTCTGACCCTCAGTATGACACTCAGGAGTCTTGGGTAGCTGGCCTCAAATTGAGATCCTCCAGCTCTTCAAACTGCCACAGGTCATCTAGGTCTAGATTTGAAGGTGTGTACTTAGTAACACTCCACTTTCATCTATCCATTTTTACATTTCTGTTCAGGTAAGTTTCAGTTGTAAGTGGCAGCAACCCAACTCAAATTAGGCTAAGATAGTCAATCAGAATATTTATTAGATGGATGCGATGTGGTCACAGGATGAAAGGGAGATTTATAAGAATCAGAGTAACTCTGAGAACCTCAGGTCCTGGAACTGAGACTTGATGTCACCAGGACTCCATCTCCCACCTCTGCAGGCAAATTTTCTCCTTGCAGTAGGGAAAGGGGCTGCTTGAAGGTGCAGACTTACCTCCATTTAGCTTTGGAAGAAGGACCTTAGAAACAAGCTGCTATTATAAAAATCCCGAGGGAGAATTCTGTTTTCTTGGCTTGTTGTATGTACACTCATGAGCCAATCATTGTGCCTTGGAGGTGCAGGTGTACTGAGTAGCCAGACCAGCATTTCCTGCCTGTCTTAGACACCACTTGGGTGCCAATGCAACTCCCCTTGTCCCCACCTGTAGCCCAGTCATTACTGCAGTACCCAGTCTCCATGATATTTCCACCAGCTTTGAAGATAGAACTTCAACTAAACAAACAGATAAATGCTCCCCACTTTTCATCTACATGCATACAATTATTGACCATCAGTCACCATTGAAGTGGTGGCCACCTTGATCATGCATCCTTTTTACCTGTATTCTCTCAACCCCTCATTCCAGCTCTGTGGAATCATTTTCCAAGTAAACTTCCTGCATATCAGCCATTACTTCCAACTCCATTTTTTGGGGGGCTTAGGCTGCATCCTTCTCAAAACTATGAGGACTGGGTAGTGGAGATCTGTTGTTATCAGAAGATAGATGAGGAAATGAAATGTAGGCAGACAAAAATAGCACAGATACACCAGAGAAAGGAAGAAGAAAGAGAGCACTTTTGATTGCAAATTGTTTTTAGCTCAATTGGTATTACCTATTTCTTCTTACTAATGTGGGCAAATATTTGCTGCAAATACTTCAATTAAAACTATAACAACTTCTTTCCTCTTTCTTGTGGAAGAGAGAATTAGCATTTTAGCAAAATCCATTTGCTCTTCCTTCTGTGCACACAGGTAGATTTCATTTCTCAGCATCTCTTGCAGGTAGATCTGGTCTCATGACTAATTCCTAGCCAATAGAATGTGAGCATAAATGGAATTTGACAATTTCAATCCTCCCATTCAGACCTCCCATTCACTCTTCTTGCTATTTATTCCATCTGGCTGTCTAAGGTGACAACTTCTGATCAACTTTGGAAGCCACATTTTAAAGACAGTAAAGTAACAGTCAGCCTGGACACAGAAAAGTGACCGCATAAAGAAATGCTGCAACCCTCACTGACCTGGAACCATCCAGGAGTGTTGTACCACAGAGAAATAAAGTTCCATTCTGTTGAACCATTACACGGCAAGGTCTATTTGTTACTGCAACGCAGCCCAACGTAAAAATATCTCCCTCTTCTTTCTCTCTCTTTCCCTCCCTCCCTTCTCTCCTACTCTCCCTCTTCTTTCTCTCTCTTTCCCTCCCTCCCTTCCCTCCTACTCTCCCTTCCCTCATTCCTTTCTTCCTTCTATACCACCAGCATTTCAACATCCCTGTGGTAACTCATAGACTTATAGTTCTCAATGAACAGGGGAAATTATTCTCCCATATTGGATATTTGAATATGTAATACATAGTCTTGTGGCACCTTATGCCCTTGGATTATAACCTAATAAAGTAAATTGAATGTTCTAGCAAATAAATACACTAAATAACCCTTTCAAGAAATTAATGCCTGACACTCTGGAGGTGATGGAAAATATTTCAAACTGTTATTTTAGTTATAAAAAGTCAGTATTCCTAAAAGGAAGATAGCTAGGTCATCGACAAATTAAAGGCATCTGAAAACTATTTCCTAGAGTCACATATTTATTTGCTTAGTGTCATTCAGTTAAGCAGAGGTAAAATAAGGCTAGCAATCCTGGACAGTTAGAGAAACTCACACACGTGCACAGGAAGACATGAACAAAAATGTTCATTGCAGCATGGTTTGCAATAACAAAATTTTGGAGACAAACAAAATGTCCTTCAATGGGAGAATAAACATACTGTGACATGTTCAAACAATGGAATACTATTCAGAAATAGAAAATGAAGGAAACACAGCTACATTTATTCACTTAGAAACATAACTTTGAGGGGAGGACATGTTGTAGAAAGATGTGCCACCTTTTATACAAAGTTTAAAAATGCACACTCTAATAGTATGTTGTTTGTAAACATATATGTATGTAGTAAAAATGCAAAAAAAGCATAGAAGTGAGAAATAATTTCATAACATTTCTGAATTGTTTCAGAAGCAATTTCAGCGAAAGCAACTTCTGAACAAGGGGGCAGAGGATAGGATTGGGACAGGTATACTGGGTGCTTCTAATACATCTGAAATATTTTATTTCTTAAAAATATAAGAATAAAATATGACAAAATATTAAATTTGATAAAAGCTGGGTGGTGAGTACAACATGTTTATGGTGTTAACCTGTGTACTTTTCTGTGATTATTATAGTTCAAAATTTGTTAAATGTAGAAAGAAAGAATGGGAAGGTATATTTTACAACCTCAGCAGAGGGAGATGTGGGATTGGGGTGGGTATGTTTGTGCAATCCTTGTCTTTGCTCTAGATAAGAAGGGAGAAGGGAAATCGTAATATATTTTTAAGAAAACTACAGAAAGTTTTGTTGCATGCAATTCAACTTGTCCAGTCAAGCTTTTAGATGTAAAAGAGTCCAAGAGTCTAAAAGACTTCTACCAAAAATGTCTCCCTTGGTTTACTACTGTACCTAAATTGCCACAAGCAGAGACTTATTCCTGCCATCACCGCAGTTTCCAGGAGTCTCCCATTAATTCTGCTGCACGGGGGTCATGGGCTCAACCCATGCCTTGAGAAAATTATTATTATTATTATTATTTTATTATACTTTAAGTTTTAGGGTACATGTGCACATTGTGCAGGTTAGTTACATATGTATACATGTGCCATGCTGGTGCGCTGCACCCACTAACTCGTCATCTAGCATTAACCATTTCCACAACTGCTTGGTCTTAAAGGAATAGGATATAGTTTTGATGCATGAGATGAGGCAAAAGAGAAGTACATGTGTGAGGTCTGGGAGGATTCTGCTGCAGAATAGCAAGCATTAACAGGAATTCTTCAGAGGGGAATTTCAGGGGACAACATGATGTAATGGAAAAAACATGGACCTTGGTTCCAGTTCCTGTTTAGCTACTTACTTTCAGTGTAATCTTGGGCAAGTTGCTTATCCCCTGAGTCTTTTTTCTTCTTTTGTAAAATGATACCTACATCAGAGATTAGTGGCAAAATTAAAGGAGACAACATACATGAAATATTAACACAGTACCTGTGTCACACTTCAGGCTCCCTTTTCCTTCCATACTATCAAACGACAACTCAGATACATTGGCAAGAGTCTTGGGCTGCAGATCAGGAGGCTCAGGTTCTCTGTGTGGCATTACAGCAAAAGAAATTCAAAGACGAGGGTAATGTGGCAGTGAGAAGAGGAAGAAAACTGCAGGAAGGAAAAGAGGGAGTACATGGAATGTGTGTGACTGCTCTGCTCTTTCCAGAAGTATATACAACATGTTTTCCCTGTTGCTTAGCTACACAAGGCTGAGGGTTTGGGTTTCTTCCCCCTTACGTATAAAAATGGCACTCAGAAGTTTAGAAGCCCCTTTTCCCAGCACAATGGAAAGTCTACAGAATAGTAACTGAGAGGACTTCTGAAGAATTTCTTTTTCCTCTAACAAAATAACCTATTTTCTAGTAACAAAATAGCCTAGCCCCAAAACAGTAGAGTGTAGAATTAAGTTTTGAGTGAATAAAAGTCCCTGGAAGTCTTTTGTTTAAATCCCCTCTCCCTGCTGTTTGTGCAATGCCCCTCCTTTTCAGGGATGAAGTGTTAGAAGCCAGTTAGTTACGGAGAAATTTCTTCATCCAGGGTAGCAGTCCCTACTTCTCCTGACCTACTCAATCCCACCCTTCCTGGCTCCAGGTGAGTTTTCAAAGGGCCTACTTGAAGTTAATGCTTGGTTTTCCATCAGTAAGGCAGAAAGCAGGCATTGTAGGCCTATGGATGAATACAGAATTGTCCTCTGAGCCCCAGAAAACCAATATCTGGGCTGGCTCCCATAAGCCCCTGCTGTGTGTACCTCTAGGTACCTAACTCAGCTTTTGCTCTCTCAGGGAAACAATGCATCTCCTTCTCCACTTCACCCCAACACCAAATAAATTGCTGCTGGTCAGACAGAATATTAAAATTTTTCAAATATGCTGTTGACAGGAGATACGTAAAATGCAAAGATAGAATTTTGAACATAAAAGTGTGAGAAAATATACATCAGATGAATACTAGGCAAAAGAAATCTGATCTACCCACATCAATAACAGATAATGTAGACATTAATGCAAAGACCACTGTTAGGGATCAGGAAGGTCATTAGATAATGATAAAAAGACAAAATTGTTCAACATGAAGCTATAAAAATTTTAGATAACACCTAACAACACTTAGTAACAGAGCTTTAAGATTTATAAATGATAAATCAATAGAATCACAAGAAGGAATTTATAAATCCACAACCACAGTTGGAAATTTTAACATACCTGTCAGTAAATGATAAAGATTTAAAATTAGAAAGCTTATAGAAGAGTTAAATAAGACCATTAACAAGCATAATCTTTATAAATATTTATAATATAATTTTAAATATCAATGAACTCATTTTTATTGTAAATTAATTAAGTATAATTAACAAAAGAAATATGATGGGGTAAACATCATGGCCCATGTTTGAAAAGTCATAGACAGTAGAAAGAATTACAGAATAGGAGAGCCAGGAAGATATTTCAACATTTTAAGGAAGGGAGATAACAGGCATTATATCTATTATGTATGTATACAGGGACAAGCCCTATACCCAGTCTAAGGTTTTGATGACTTGGCTTCTGGGTACATCAGAGCAACCCTATTTTTTTTTTTTTTTTTTTTTTTTTTTGAGACAGAGTCTCGCTCTGTTGACCAGGCTGGAGTGCAGTGGCGCGATCTTGGCTCACTGCAAGCTCCGCCTCCCGGGTTCACGCCATTCTCCTGCCTCAGCCTCCCGAGTAGCTGGGACTACAGGCACCCGCCACCACGACTGGCTAATTTTTTTTTATACTTTTTAGTAGAGACGGGGTTTCACCATGTTAGCCAGGATGGTCTCGATCTCCTGACCTCGTGATCTGCCCGCCTCCGCCTCCCACAGTGCTGGGATTACAGGCTTGAGCCACTGCGCCCGGCCTATTTTTTATCCCACTGTACTGAGTTCAGAAGTGTACCTGGTCTGGGCTCATATTGGTCTACCCAGACTGAGGGAGATGCCTGAATGTACTATACCAAACTGTACCCAGTAATCATATAGTATATTGTATAGTAGTAAGTTTGATTATCTCAAGCATATATGCGGACCAACCTATGCTCAGTGCTCAGACCTGCTCTGTTTTTTCTTTTTTCTTTTTTGAGATGGAGTTTCACTCTTGTTGCCCAAGCTGGAGTGCAATGGCATAATCTCGGCTCACTGCAACCTCCGTCTCCCGGGTTCAAGCAATTCTCCTGCCTTAGCCTCCTGAGTAGCTGAGATTACAGGTGTGTACCACCATGCCCGACAAATTTTTGTGTTTTTAGTAGAAATGGGGTTTCACCATGTTAGCCAGGCTGGTCTTGAACTCTTGGCCTCAGGTGATCTGCCCACCTCGGCCTCCCAAAGTGTTGGGATTACAGGTGTGAGCCACTGTGCCCAGCCTCTGGTTTTATATATGATAGCCTGAAGAGGCATAGCAGCTAGGCTACCTGAATACTGATATGACTCTCATTCACTTGGATGTTGTAATCTACAAATGCACAGGATTTAGGGTATGGAAACTTACCCATCCTTCTGTCCTGGAATATCTGCTGGGTATCCTAACAGCACTTTCTTTAAAGATCTTTTAGAAAAATGAATCCAGATTGATTTACTGATGTAATGTTTGTGTTTGTTTTTTCGGTCAATCCAAGCCCCGTACTAAAATTTGTTGTCATGTTTGATTTTGCTTCCCAGAAAACAGATGAGCAGATGGTTTTTGAGTAAAAAGTTGGGGGTTGGGGGAGGAGAGAATATGGACACAAGGGGGTAGAATGTGTTCATTATACTTTTTAAAGTCAGAAGAATTAGTAAATTGATAGATTAGGAGATTCTAAAAACACTTGCTCATCTTCATTTTTGGAGGCCTTTAAAAAATGAGGAAATTTATTATGGCGGGGCTTTTGTGCTCTTTTACTTGATGGCTTTATCCTTAGGCTGGCAGCTAGAAAGCTGAAAATGTCCAAGAAGATTTTGAGTAAGTTTCTCATTTCTCAACAGGAAAAAATAGACAAATATGAGACAGATGATGACATTGTACAAATGAATAAATATTTTTACTGTCTGCATAATCATGCCCAAAGTCCATGCTTATTCACTGGCATACTTGAGGACTTTGTTGTAGGTACATTTTTACTCAATATTTTAATCAATTACTTCTGTAAAGGTAAAAAAAAATTCTATTGTTTATCAAAATAGTGAAAAATCTTGTGATTCAAGTGCATTATTTTTTAAAGACTTGACCCAAAAGTGAGCCAAAGTAACTTGGCATATTTGACCCAAAGTAGCTTGGGTCACTTTGACCCAAGTCTTGAAAAAATAGTTAATGCACTTGAATCACAAGATTCATTTGAGATGATCCTCATTTTAAATAGATGTTAGATAATGGGTTAGTGGGCTCCTAATTCCAGGAGAAATGAAACATTATTGAAGCAACATTCTTCACTAGTTTTAACTTCCACTGCACACCCATTAGAACGGCTAAAATTAGGGAGATTGACAAAAACAAATATTGGTAAAGATGTAGAACAACTAGGAATCTTAAACATTGCTCGTGGGAATTAAAATTTGTATAATCTCGTGGAAAGCAGTTTGTCAGTTTCTTACCTAGCTGAAAACACAGTCATCATAAAACCAAATTATATTCCTAAGTATTTCTCCAAGAGAAATGAAAACATTCGGTTATATAGAGACTTAAACACAAATGTTTGTAGCAATTTTATTCATAATAGTACCAAATGGAAACAACCTAAATGCCCACAACAGGTGAGTGGATAGACATTTGTGGTATATGCATAAAATAGAATACTGCATGACAATAAGAAGGATCAAATCACTGATGCAGGCAACAACATGGATATATCTCAAAAACAGGTTGAGTGCAAGAAGATAAAGCAAAGGAGTGCATATATTTAATTCCATTATGTGAGACTCTAGAAAGGAAAAATCTATAGGAGTAGAAAGAAGTCCAGTTGGTTGCCTAGGGCTTCGGTTGGGGAAATTGACTGTGAAGGTCATAAGGAATCTGTCTGAGCTAATGGAATTGTTCCCTATCATGGCTGGCATGGTGGTTACATGACTATATACATTTGTTAAAGATTATTAAACTGTACTCCTGAAATATGTACATTTTATTATATGTAAATTATGCCTCAATACAGTTGATTAAAACAGTATAATTGTATAAATCTACAAAAAAGTAGACAGACCAATAAAGTATGTAGTAATGGAAACAGAAGCTCCATGAATGCCCTTATGATGTAAGGTTTGATCTGTAAGATGTGGGATCTAGGAACGGAAGCCGTTGATCAATAGATTGAGCTGCAAAGTAATAAACAAACTGTTGGCATATGTTGATTAATTCAATTAATTGGACATCCATACCAAAAACAAAATTCCCACTATGACTTCAGAGAATATCATATATGCAGACCTGCCCTTGAGGCCTAAAGAACATTGGCTAACATCAGACAACAAGCACTGATAATCATTATTATCATATTGGTTATTATATTTGATAATATATATATATACTTCTCTTGGTGAATAACATTAATATATCTCTATGTTTATATCAAATTTTCTATAGTCTTTTATTGGAAGACAATAATGTCAATACCAAATACAAACTGAGGAAGATTTTTCAATGGAGATAATATGCTTACATTTCACATGAATATGAACTATCTTGCCAAGTAAGATCTCACTGTACATCCCAGAATGATTATTATATGGAAAAATTAGTCTTTAAAAAATTAAAAATGATAGACATCATAGAATGGAATATAAAAGCTAGAAGATAATTTAGATAAAATCACAGATTGACCCCTATTGGTTCTGCTAAAGTTTTCTCTGCAAAGAGACACATGTATGGTGAGTTCTAGGGGCAAGCCTCAAATAAGAATTATATATCAGACTCTATCCAGATGGAGCCTCACCTGTTTGAGTGATGAAAAAGTGACATCTACATTTCAAATTTGAATCAGATACCCATATAAGAATAATTTTAAAATACCCTTTTATACTATTCTTATATGTCTTCAATGCTGAGTGGTATGGCACCAACGCGAGCAAGATGCCAGCTTCTAGTTAGCTAACAAGTGCTGTTCTTTGGGTTCACTGTGGACCTCGCCATCTCTCAAGTTTCTTTGAGGTTCTAAGCCTTCTTATGACAAAATCAATCACAAAAAAGAGAAAAAAGAAAAAACCCAACATATTTTACTTCCTGTGAACTTCTATCACATAGATTTCAGAAAAAACCGTTAGTGATGATGAATTTTCCTATTTATATAATTTCCTAATTATGCTTGAGAACCTGACACACAGTTTGGAGAGTGGCTTCATGTTTGCTGCCCAGTTTAAACTAAAAATTGTCCAATTGCTAAACCAAACATACCCCAGGTTTGCCAAGAAAAATAATCTATTTTCCTATTTCCTGTGCTTCATCAGGGTACAAAACATAAAATAAGCCAAAATTCCTCCACAGTGGGCTTGCAATCTTAAAGAGACCATTATTTTCTATGCAGAAAGTCAAATATTTTTTCCAGGACCAATTTTCTTGCTGACTACATTGAGCATTGAGAAAGCAGTGAGAGTCTTCTTGGGAAAAATTGAATTGATAGGGGAATCTGGCTTGAGAAAACAGGAAGTGAGTTTCTATTGCTGTATACGGCCAGGAGAGAATGGGACTTCTAGACTACATTGTTGAAGGTGTGTGAATAATTCCTGGAGACAGTGACTATTTGTTTTGGTGCTTATCTAAACCAAAGCAAAATCAATCCATTACTCTTCATTTAAGGACAAAGCTAGGCTAATTCGGATGAATCTTTCTGCACTCTCTTTCTTTTCAAGGAAGAGGAGATCAAGTTGGGAAAGACCAATGCGACACTTTTAAAAAGTCTTTTTGTGCAAACATATTTCATCCATTAGGGTAATGTTTTCTTCAGGCTTGCCCAGGAATAAATCCCAACCTTCTCCCCTTAAGATCCGAAAGACACAGCTGATTTGTTTTCAGTTGGGGCAATGAAATGTTTAAATGGGAAACACATGTCCATTTGGTCTGGAGAGGACATGCTAGGAAGCTTCTTGTTTATGAGGCTCCCATTCAGGAATATTCTGACAGCCACAGAAAGACTAAACAAGCAACTAGCAATTAACTCCTAAATAATACCTCTTCCTGGGAAGATAGTGGATTTTAATTCCCCGTAGGATACTCATTACCTAACATGAGGCTTAAAAGGCTCTTAATTTCAAAAAGGAGGAAATATTGTTAAAAACCCTCACTTAGTTGTTGCCCTTCTCTTTCCTGGAACACGAATCGTTTGCCCTAAGTGCTGTACCCAAAAGCTCATGATCCCAGATTTCTGCCTGTCCTAAGTAGTGTTTCCCCGTAGGTATTTCTTCCTAGCATTTCTTCTACCTGAATATACGTTTCTAAATCCTAGATCCCAAGAAAAATCAGCTGAAACATTGGAGAAATGTGAAAAATATTATATTCTGAGAGAATTGAACTCAATAAACAACATAGAAAACTTATTGAGTCAAATGAGTCTCAGAAAGTGATGCCACTTGGAGCAGAAGTTTAAGGTTCATGTTTTTGTTACAGGACAGGAGGAGGTAAGAGTGAAGTGGTCACAGTGTAATCAGATTTGCTTGTAGATGCAAGCTTGTAGATGCTTGCAGTTTAACTATGTGCTCATGGCCTTGTATGCTGCTAATGGTGAATCATTCTTGTAAATAAAATTAATATTTTTATGTTTTATTGTATTAAATATTTTATACAAATTCTGTGAGTAGTGTTTCAAGAAATAATGGGTTTGGGAAGCAAAACAAGATCTTATATTGGTAATATTCATATGTGACTCTGTATACTCCTGTTATTTTGTTAGATAATCCGAATCTTACCTTATTTAAATAACATTAATAATTTAAAGAAATAAGTTTTAGATATCCATAATAACGAGTGAAGAGTGTAAAGAACGTTGGAAATAATTTAAGAATAACTTAGGACTTTTGAAATTCCTGACAATTCCCAGAAATTCTCATCGCTTGTTCCCTAAATCCCTAAGATTAACACCTTTCAGAATTTGGAATGCTAGTCCTATGTGAATTTAGGAAGAAACTTCATTCTAGAATGGAATACGGGGGCCCTGATGTTAAGTGTCCAAGCAAAGAATGTTGAAAACATTTTGAACTTAGCAATTGGAAGAGTAGAAATAGACCCTCCTTCAGAAACTTGACCACTATCTGGCCTTAAGCAAGTCACTTGGCCTCTTGAGACTCATCTACAATATGGACATACTCATACTTACTGGATTGTTGATAATACGAAATAAAGTTAGGAATTCTACCCCTTTATGTACTCTAGATAAATAAGGAGCACAAATTCAGGCAATAATCTCAAGTGATCTTTGCTAAATTTTCTGTGTCATGTATAAATTTGGGTAGGACAATAACTGGAGTTAATAATAAATGAATAAGTATTATTTATTACTAAGAATTATTATTAAATACACATTTTAAAGATATCCACAATAATGAATAAAGAGTGTCAAGATTGTTATTAGTACTTCAGGGCTGACTGGAAAATTGGTAGAAACAGCTTTGCGGCCAGTTCCAATTACGTATTCTGTCCCCGGTAAGGAGTCTTTCTGTGTACAAAAGAGGATCAGGAAAGGGTGTGGTGAATGGCTGATGGACTTTGAGATCTGGGTGGGGGGGGTGGCGATTGGTGACTGCTGCCTCCAACTGGGTTCCAGATTCAGTAGCCTTTCTTTGTTCAATTTTGGAAAACCTTTTACCAGTCTAAAGAGAAAACACAAAGAAAAGATCAGCCAGAACAGAAAATCAAAGGTCAGGTGTGGCCCAAGAATGCCACCACATTTTTGAGGTCATTAGGACACCATAGTCATCCAGTTTTCCACTGTTTCCAAATTTCCATTATTGAAGTACCATTTTATGCTTTCTACAACATCTGCATAACACCTGTATTCTTATTTACTTAGCATTTTTCTTTAATCTGGCCCATTTTTAAACTTAGCTTTATCCCAAACAGTAATAAACCTGAAATTATTGATTGATGTGCAAATTATATTTCTCTAAGGCACATTTACATAACTATTATATATATCATAACATATTGGTACAAAACTATAACACTAAGCAAATGTCCATCTGTGTACCATCAAAAATCATCTCATCAACCACTGAACCACACTTTGGGAAGACTCAGAGGCCATTTTCACTGAGTTTAGTAACAAAGACTAAAGGAAAGTCATCTTAAGTGAATAAGGGAAGCAAACCTGGACAGTTACACAGGACCCTGCACTCAGAAAGGCCCGCCCCATGCCTGTTTTAATGCTGTATTAGTCTGTTCTTACATTGCTATAAAGAACTACCTGAGACTGGGTAATTTATAAAGAAAAGAGGTTTAATTGACTCAGTTCTGTGGGCTGTACAGGTTTCTGCTTCTGGGGAGGCCTCAGGAAACTTAAAATCACTGTAGAAGGTGAAGAAGAAGCAGGTGTGGTCCTCACATGGCCAGAGCAGGAGAGAGACAGAGAGAGAGAGAGAGAGAGAGAGAGAGAAAAGGGAGGTGCTATACACTTTCAAATAACCAGATCTCGTGACTTGAGAACAGCAAGGGGGAAGCTCATGACCATGATTTAATCAGCTCCCACCAGGACCTTCCTAAAACACTGTGAATTACAATTTGACATGAAATTTGGTCGGGGACACAGATACAAACAATATCAAATGCTCTACTGCCACTTCTTGAAATTCTCAATTATTGGTCAATAAAAGATCCCACTTTTTTTTTCACCAGGTTTTGCAAATTATAGAGCCAGTCCTGAAGAGGTAAAGGAATATAAAAGGTATGGCATAAGAACATGGCTCAGCTGTAATGCTGAAATTCATTTTACATTAACAGCTCCTTTATAGTGACTCATTAAATAGTCATTAGAAAAACTACCACCCAAAAGCTATACAACATATCCATGGGAGATAAAATGGAAATATTAGGTGTTTCTTATCTAATATTACAGCTTATAGTCAGGTTGGGGAGATAACATTGATATTCATTAAGCAATTAGAGATTCTGTAATTAAGAGCTATATTGTATGTTGTGAATAATAATAACAGTAGTTTAAGAGAGAAAGACACCTTCGAGGACAGGAGTAATGGGAGAAGATGTGAAAGGAAGGATTTGAGCCATTTGATGGCTCACATATCTATTTTTAGAAATGTCTCTACTAAGCTTCTCATGTACAACCCTTCAGAGTCTAGTCCCAACCTCTCTCTCCAGCTTCATCTTTGACCAGTCTCTTCAAATACAGAACTGTGCCTAATATTTACAAAACTCAAGACAAGACTGTCAATGGAATAAGGATGATGCTGGCCTCATAAAATGAGTTAGGGAGGAGTCCCCCTTTTTCTATTGTTTGGAATAGTTTCAGAAGGAATAATTCCAGCTCCTCTTTGTACCTGTGGTTGAATTTGGCTTTGAATCCGTCTGTTCCTGAGCTTTTTTTGATTGGTAGGCTATTAATTATTGCCTCAATTTCAGAACTTGTTATTGGCCTATTCAGAGATTCGGTTCTTTCCTGGTTTAGTCTTGGGAGGGTGTATGTGTCCAGGAATTTATCCATTTCTTCTAGATTTTCTAGTTTATTTGCATAGGGGTGTTTATAGTATTCTCTGATGGTAGTTTGCATTTCTGTGGGATCAGTAGTGATATCCCCTTTATCATTTTTTATTGCATCTTTTTGATTCTTCTCTCTTTTTTTCTTTATTAGTCTGGCTAGCAGTCTATCTATTTTGTTAATCTTTTCAAAAAACCAGCTCCTGGATTTACTGATTTTTTTGAAGGGTTTTTTGTGTCTCTATCTCCTTCAGTTCTGCTCTGATCTTAGTTATTTCTTGTCTTCTGCTAGCTTTTGAATTTGTTTGCCCTTGTTTCTCTAGCTCTTTTAATTTTGATGTTGGGGTGTCAATTTTAGATCTTTTCAGCTTTCTGATATGGGCATTTAGTGCTATAAATTTCTCTCTAAACACTGCCTTATCTGTGTCCCAGAGATTCTGATACGTTGTGTATTTTTTCTCATTGGTTTCAAAGGACTTATTTATTTCTGCCTTAATTTCATTATTTACCCAGTAGTCATTCAGGAGCAGGTTGTTCAGTTTCCATGTAGTTGTGCATTTCTGAGTGAGTTTCTTAATCCTGAGTTCTAATTTGATTGCACCATGGTCTGAGAGACTGTTTGTTATGATTTCCATTCTTTTACATTTGCTCAGGAGTGTTTTACTTCCAATTATGTGGCCAGGTTTAGAATAAGTGCGATGTAGTGCTGAGAAGAATGTATATTCTGTTTATTTGGGGTGGAGAGTTCTGTAGATATCTATTAGGTCAGCTTGGTCCAGAGCTGAGTTCAAGTCTTGAATATCCTTGTTAATTTTCTGTCTTGTTGATCTGTGTAATATTGACAGTGGGTGTTAAAGTCTCCCACTATTATTGTGTGGGAGTCTAAGTCTCTTTGTAGGTCTCTAAGAACTTGCTTTATGAATCTGGGTGCTCCTGTATTGGGTACATATAAATTTTGGATAGTTAGGTCTTCTTATTGCATTGATCCCTTTACCATTATGTAAGGCCCTTCTTTGTCTTTTTTGATCTTTCTTGGTTTAAAGTCTGTTTTATCAGAGACTAGGACAGCAACCCCTGCTTTTTTTTGCTTTCCATTTTCTTGGTAAATATTTCTCCATCCCTTTATTTTGAGCCTATGTGTGTCTTTGCACATGAGATGGGTCTCCTGAATACAGCACACTGATGGGTCTTGACTCTTTATCCAATATGGCAGTTTGTGTCTTTTAATTGGGGCATTTAGCCCGTTTACATTTAAAGTTAATATTGTTTTGTGTGCATTTGATCCTGTCATTATGATGCTAGCTGGTTAGTTTGCAAAACGTGGCAGAGACTCAACAACAACAACAAAAAATTCAGGCCAATATCCCTGATGAACATCGATGTGAAAATCCTCAATAAAATATTGGCAAACTGAATCCAGCAGCACATCAAAAAGCTTATCCAACATAATCAAGTCGGCTTCATCCCTGGGATGCAAGGCTGGCTCAACATATGCAAATCAATAAACGTGGTCCATCACATAAACAGAACCAATGACAAAACCACATGATGATCTCAATAGATGCAGGAGAGGCCTTCAATAAAATTCAACACCACTTCATGCTAAAAACTCTCAATAAACTAGGCATTGATGGAACATATCTCAAAATAATAAGAGCTATTTATGAAAAACCCACAGCTAATATCACACTGAATAGACAATAGCTGGAAGCATTCCCTTTGAAAACTGGCACAAGAGAACGATGCCGTCTCTCACCACTCCTATTCAACATAGAATTGGAAGTTCTGGCCAGGGAAATCAGGCAAGAGAAAGAAATAAAAGGTATTCAAATAGGAAGAGAGGGAGTCAAATTGTCTCTATTTGCAGATGGCATGATTGTATATTAAGAAAACCCCATCATCTCAGCCCAAAAACTCCTTAAGCTGATAAGCAACTTCAGCAAAGTCTCAGGATAAAAAACTAATGTGCAAAAATCACAAGAGTTCCTATACAACGATAATAGACAAACAGCCAAAGCATGAGTGAACTCCCATTCACAATTGCTACAAAGAGAATAAAATACCTAGGAATGCAACTTACAAGGGATGTGAAGGACCTCTTCAAGGAGAATTGCAGACCACTGCTCAAGGAAATAAGAGAGGACACAGACAAATGGAAGAACATTCCATGCTCATGGATAGGAAGAATATCGTGAAAATACTGCCCAAAGTAATTTATAGATTCAATGCTATCCCTATCAAACTACCATTGACTTTCTTCACAGAATTAAAAAAAAAACTACTTTAAATTTCATATGGAACCAAAAAAAGAGCCCATACAGCCAAGAAAATCCTTAGCACAAAGGACATAGCTGGAGGCATTACACTACCTGACTTCAAACTATACTGCAAGGCTACAGTAATGAAAACAGCATGGTACTGGTACCAAAACAGTTATATAAACCAATGGAACAGAACAGAGGTCTCAGAAATAATGCCAAACATCTACAACCATCTGATCTTTCACAACCCCGACAAAAACAAGCAATGGGGAAAAGATTCCCTATTTAATACATGATGTTGGGAAAACTAGCTAGCCATATGCAGAAAACTGAAAATGGACCTTTTCCTTACACCTTATACAAACTTTAACTCAAGATGAATTAAAGACTTAAATGTAAGACCTAAAACCATAAAAACCCTAGAAGAAAACCTAGGCAATATCATTCAGGACATAGGCATGGGCAAAGACTTCATGACTAAAACACCAAAAGCAATGGCAACAAAAGCCAAAATTGACAAATGGGATCTAATTAAACTAAAGATGTTCTGCAAAACAAAAGAAATTATCATCAGAGTGAACAGGCAACCTACAGAATGGGAGAAAATTTTTACAATCTATCCATCTGACAAAGGGCTATTATCCAAAATCTACAAAGAATTTAAACAAGTGTACAAGCAAAAAACAACCCCATCAAAAAGTGGGAGGATATGAACAGACACTTCTCAAAAGAAGACATTTATGCAGCCAACAAACATGAAAAAAAGCTAATCATCACTGGTCATCAGAGAAATGCAAATCGAAACCACAGTGAGATATCATCTCATGCCAGTTAGAGTGGCGATCATTAAAAAGTCAGGAAACTACAGAAGCTGGAGAAGAGAAATACAAACCCTTTTTTTTCGTATTCGTGGAGAAATACGAACTCTTTTACACTGTTGGTGGGAGTGTAAATTATTTCAATCATTGTGGAAGACAGTGTGGCAATTCCTCAAGGTTCTAGAAACAGAAATATAATTTGACCCAGCAATCCCATTACTGGGTATATACCCAAAGGATTATAAATCATTCTACTGTAAAGACACATGCACACGTATGTTTATTGTGGCACTGTTCACAATAGCAAAGACTTGGAACCAACCCAAATCTCCCATCAATGTCAATGATAGACTGGATAAACAAAATGTGGCACATATACACCATGGAATACTATGCAGCCATAAAAAAGTATGAGTTTGTGTCCTTTGCAGGGACATGGATGAAGCTGAAAACCATCATTCTCAACAAACTAACACAGGAACAGAAAAACAAACACCGCATGTTCTCACTCATAAGTGAGAGTTGAACAATGAGAAACATGGACAGAGGGTGGGGAACATCACACACTGGGGCCTTTTGGGGGTGGGGGGCTAGGGGAGGGATAGCATAAGGAGAAATACCTAATGTAGATGACGGGTTGATGGGTGCAGCAAACCACCACGGCACGTGTATACCTATGTAACAAACCTGCACATTCTGCACATGTATCCCAGAACTTAAAGTATAATGAATAAATATTAAAAAAGAGTGTGAATGGAGTCTCACATACCATGTATTTCGATATTTAAAAGTTATAAAGCAAGGTAACACACAGGTAAATAAAACACACCATACTATGCTATGTTGATTATCCTACATTTATAGCAATCTGAAAGGCTAGGTTTAACTTTAGAATTCCTGGACTCCTAGGAGCTCTACTCTGGGAATTCTGGATCCCTGGAATTCAAGACAATCCCTGGAAACCAAACTCTGGTCTGCAAAGGCAGAAGCGCTGGCTCTGGGTGAGCCAGTCCCCTTGCCAATGGACTTCTTATTCTTACAAAGCACGTAGCTGGAGGAGGGCTGAAACATGGCCCTCTAACACACAGGACCCAGGACAGATACTGCCAATATTTCCTATCTTTTACCCCTCTCCCAGTTTCTCCTTTTCCCTAAAAAGTGTCTTTTAGTATCTCTTCATCTTTGCGTACATCACTCCCTCACTCCTCCTGACTTTCTTTTTTGTGTAGAACACCCATGCTGACTCTGTTTGAATAAGACCTTGTTCAAATGACATTTTATCTTTGAAGCTTTGCAAACTTTCTTAGGTAGAGACAGTTCATTTATGCTTTGCAGTCCCTTGGCATTTTGTTTATGTCTCTTTGATGGTCTTTGTTACTCTGCATTGGAATCACTGTCTTTCTCCACTACACCATGAATGCTTTGTGCATGTTTGGTCTCTTGTACCAAAAGAGTGATTGGCGACACATAGTATTCCCTCTTATAAATATATTTACTGAGGGAATCAATGAGTTAAATATACTCTTGTGGCCCCAAATATGCCATGCTATGTAAAAGTTTATTTATCTTGAAGCATTAGTTGTCTCTAAGAGTAGATGTAAGCATCTACATGACATTGTCCTAGTGGGAACTGGAAACAGTCCATCCAGATGTTTGGTATCATGTGGATAAATCTCCAGATGATTGACTGAATTTTTCAGTTTTCATCGGAATGATTGGCATTGTGTATATACGGCCTTATGTTATCAGCCCTGCACTCGTGCCACAGTGGGTTCAAAAAGTTACTATTACAGACCCAAATGCTTAGTGAGCTGTTAATGGGACACACCATTCTTCGTCATATGCTACTCATGTGAAAGCTGACAAGTTTAGTGCCAAAGGTGATTTCAGTCCATCAGTCCTCATTGTCATTATCAACTAGCATGTATTAAGCATTCACATGTGCAAAGCACATTTTCAAATGAAAGACATCATGACAAACATTAGCTGATGAAAGGGTTTTTTTTTTAAAGCTGTGGAATCAATTTTCTGGCTGCCTACTATGCTATTTTATAAGAATTTGCCTAAAAAGAGTTCAAAGCATGTACTACATTTTGATGATTAAAATCTCACTCACCATGGAAGTTCTGGTTCCCTCGTTTCTCACTCATGCTTATGCCCTTGCCCTTTATCCCAAACTCTGTTTATTGGGTGTGCAGTTTGTTGTCACACTCTGCCACTTAGCTTAAGTAGCTGAGGTACAGCGGAAACACAGTACACTGAGAATCAGAAGTCTGATTTCTACCTTGCCTCTGTCATTTGTTGATTTGAGGGAAATTATTTCGCTTCTCAGACACTTGGTTTCCTGATTTGTAATTCTCAATACCTGACTTACGGATTTGCTGTGAGGCTAAATAAAATAATGTATGAGAAAGTGCTCGAAAACTCCCAAGTAATACAAAGATATTGTGGATTATTGTTATTTGACATTTGATTTGAGGTATTGCCTCTCTTCTAATACAATCTTAGATGGAGTCTAAGGAATTGTCCTTGGGGGGGTCCAGATGTAACAACAAAATAGTAAAAAATAAATAAAAGCTAATAAGCAGTAATGATGATACTTGTGATGGACAGAAAACAAAGATAATCTTTTAAGCACTGATAGAAAATTTGAGGCCTGAAACTTTCCAGAGGTCTCCAAGGAGATTCCAGGACTCATGCAAATTCCAAGAGTCAATGTGCTCCTTCTATTGCACTGCCCTCTCCCAGAGAGAGTGCTACCTTAGGATGTTATAAAGTGAGACCTAATTTTTCATGTGTTTTTATGTGGCTCTCATGATGGAAGAGCTGGAGAGCATCAAAGATGTGGCTCAGGGTGGTGTGTGCAAGGGATTCTGTCCTGATGGGGGCCTATGGGGCCAAGTGTTGCTATCCCATGTGGGGTTGTGATGAAAGGTAGCTAGCCAACAAATATGGAATTGTCCCTCTTTCTGGAAACAATGACACGGGCAAATGTGCCCTAGTGGCTTTTTTCTGAACAAATATATCTGGCCAACCATTTCCCACAGCTCCTGGAGAAATTTAAGAACATAGACACTTAAAAGCCCCACTTAAAGGGGAACATATAAGCACCCATTATAGAATTGACAGAGTAAATTCAGAAAAGATATTCCTTAGATGAGAACTAGTCAAGAGAAAGGCCAGAATGTTAAAAAGGAGTTGTTTTAATTGCACAACAATACCACATGGTGGCTCTGGAAAGAACTGCACTGAGTATAAAATGTCTAAAACCTGTTTTCTCCCCTGCAGGGCCTTTCTTCAAGGCATTATGTGAATTTCACGAAAACACTCACAGTTAAAAGTGGAACATTTGGTGAATATTAGGGATTTTAAAAAATGTTTCAAAGAAGTATTTTAAATGGTCATATTTTATGGAGCCTTCTCTGATGGTCCCCCAGGCAGATAGACATCTTACGATGCACAGGCAGCCCCACACAACACAGCACTCTGTGTTGCATGGTAATCAACGAGATTACTTGTCTTTCTCATCCAAAAGGTAGTAACTTTCTTGAGGACAGAGTTGTGTGTTTCATGTCTGAAAGGCAGGCTATGTGGAAAGAGCCGGTGTTCCCGCAGTGGAGGTGTTTCCGCACTCACTCTTCCAGAGTTAACTATATGACCATAAGAAAATTACTTACTTTTTATACTCATTTTCCTAATCTGCAAATGGTTAAAAATTATGACTTCTTCAAAGGGTCATTGCAAGGAAGGTAAGTTCATGGGTGAATAGTGCCTAGTACATAGCAGATAAATTATTATTTATTGTTGAATATTTAAATGTAAGATGCAACTGAAAAACATCTGCTCATGTTTTTCATTTTGAAACCTATGGATCTTTTAAAAAGACTCAATGAAAAATAAGGATTAAAATAAAATGATCTTTTTATACCGCCTTTGTTCTTTCTTTTAATCTTCTCTTTTACCATCTTTTCAGGAAGACACTCATTGGATTACGCTTATATAATTTTCCTAGCCTGTCTCTAATATCTCCTACTACATGTAACAATATGCTCATAGCTTTGTGACTTGTAAGTATTCCCTCAGCCCACAAATTCACTAACATAATCTTTTCTTTCTCCATTTTACTGTCAAAATTCACATGTTTCTTGCACAGGTTCTCCTCACATTTCTTCACTGTGAAAACATTACAAACTTGCAAAGCTTGTTTATTACCCATCACGATACAGGAACTAAACACACTCTTGAAGATCTCCCGGTGACTTTCTTATTGCCAAAATTCATGGATTTTATAATATTATTATCTTATTTTTTAACATTGGAAGGAGTAAAAGTTCTATGTTCTAGATCCAGAGCCACAGTTGATTAATTTTATAATATTAACTGAGTCCCCCTAAAACTCTCTGGACTTTAACTTCTAAATACATGTACTTTGCAACATTGTGAGAATAAAATGAGACAGACTCTATGAAAGGTCTTTGGAAATTGTGAATGTTTGTACTCATATTAGGAATTATTGCTCTTAGTACTATTATCAAAGGCATAAAATTAAGTAGAAACAAATCCTGCTCTGGAAGACTCCACAGTCTACTGTTGAAGGAAGACCTATGCGAAATAATTTTAAAGTAGTCAGGTGAGTTCCAAGAGAACCAGTATAAAACTTTTTTTTGGAAAACCTGGAATGGAATGACTATGTTCGGGACACAAGGAGTAGGCATTTGATTGCTATCTGTGGAATTGATGAGAGAGTGATATTGATGTAGAGAAATCTTTGAGTAGAATCTGAAAGGTGAATTAGACCAATGTAAGGAAGATGATTCCAAGTAAATATCCTGGTAGGATGCATGTGGTACAGTGAAAAGTAGCCAAGAGCTGTGTTGCTCAGGGAATGTATACCATTATTACATTGTGCTCATTTCCAAAAAATAAAGTTCCAGAATGGCAACAAAGACAATTGTGTATAGATACTTCTTTAGCCTCTCCCAAATTATGTTTCAGTGATAATTCACCTTTCTTCCAACTTCCTTCAGGACAGTCTTAACTGGGAACAATTTTGCCCCCCAGGAAACATTTGGCAATGCCTGGAGACATTTTTGATTGTCAAAACTAGGGGACAGCTACTGGCCTCTGGTGGGTAGAGGTCAGGGGTGCTACTAGGTATATTCAGTGCATAGACAGCCCCACAAAACAGAAAATTATTCGACCCCAAGTGTCAATCCTGTTGAGGCTGAGAAATTCTGATCTAGGAAAATTTCTTCCCTTAACTCCCCTCCTGTTAGGGGCACTTTGGACATCATTTGCTTTAATTATCTTACCTCCTCACTTTATTATCTCATGTGTCAATATCTGAAAACTCTTCTCAATATTATTTTGTATTTCCTTTTCTCAGATGGGTAATGTGGTTTCTGTTTCCTGCTAGGCTCTTTTGACCAGTTTTTGAGTAAAACAGAAGGAAGCTAGAGCCAGAGATTGAAGGTGAGTTTTCATGAAGGTTTAGTGAGGCATTGCATTAGAGGAGTTTACAGTGGAGTGGAAATCACACAAACAACATAGCTCTGTCCCAAAGGTAATTAAACAATGATTAAACCCTGCTCACCCATTCCATGAATCCTAGAAATCCAAAGACTTCTTCAAGACTTCTGCAAATTTCTTGGCAGAGGTGGAATGGGGAGTTGGATGGATATTCTAATGTTTACCTCTGCTTTTTATTCAAATTGTATCTATGTGTTACACACAGTGACCCAGATATAAAACATAGCTCCTTCCCTCTCAGCACTTCCATTTCCACACAGCATGCAGGCATGAGTTTAGCATGCAGAGGAGTATTTGGTGGTAACTGGGAGACCTAGGAGGGCTTCACACTGAGAAGTGGAAACACTGTTTAATTATATGTCAGACTTTTCCAATCTAAAAATGTCTTCATCTCCAGGATCGTGCCACTGCACTCCAGCCTCAGCGGCAGACCAACATTCCATCAAAAAACAAAAACAAAAACAAACAAAAAAAGAAACTTCCACTTACAAATGGACTTACAGACATTCCCTTGGCCCACAAATTCACTAACTGAATCTTTTCCTCTGGTCCACATAGATGCCAGCCTCACGTCACCTAAGAGGTTACTTGTTCATGCTTGCATTCCTTCTCATGAGTAAAACAGTCTCATGCAGAAGAATTTACCATCTATTTGTTTCTCAGGCCTCTATCTAGGCAACATCCATGGCTACAAGGTCTTACTTTCAATCCTAGGTTGCTTATCAGAGTATTTTACTAAACAGTCATTTCTCTGTGTAAGAGAAAATCTGGTGCCAGCTATTAGGCTAGTAAATTTTTATTTGCTGGGCAGAGACTGAGATGGAGGAGAAAGGCATTCTGTCCATGTTTCCTTAGAACAGAGATGGCCCTGGAACCTTGCAGATAGGCAGAATGAGGAGCATCAGGTGACAGCACCATGGACAGCAAGGGCAGTAGCTAAGGGGAAATGTCCCATGGCTTTGTGAGAAGGCATCTACTGACAGGCAGTGGGGAGAGTGGGACATGGAAAGAAGTTAGGGAGGAAAAACACAACAGATGTGTGATGGTAGCCGTAGTGGGAAGACTGATTTGTCAGCATATACAGTACTTCATAGAGATTTCAAGACATAGTTGGGAGAGACTGTGGAAGCCAGAGGTCCCCATAAGCAGGTAAGTGCAGAATACTGGAGAACTGTATATCAGTCTATCCCCATAATTCCAAGTGAGGCCTGAGGACATTCATGTTGCATTTTATGTAAATGAGCACAAGCCCTATTTCAGGACATTCTAGTAGCCTTGCTTTGGGGTCAAGAAACATTCCTTATAGCCGTAGCACAAGTGCAACTTTTTTTGTGATGTATTCACCTGCTTAATTTAAAAAGAATGCATTTTCTAATTTATTATACTGAAAATTATTTGAAGATGTACACATATGTCTTAATAATTTTTTTGATAGTTTAACTCAAAAGATTAACCTCAAGGGACAGTCCTCTAGAGTCCAGTTTATATCCTCCTCTACTTCCATTTTATAGCTGCCATGCCTGTTTGTCACCCAGCGGGAATGAAATCCCTAATACCAGGCATATGCTGGCCACTGAAAAGAGAGGAGAATCTGATGCTATAGAAAATTGCTTCACACTGGGGTTTGAAGGACCCACCCATAGTCTACACAGTCCTCATGATTATAAATATACACTTGTGGGTAGTATCATAATCTTGGAAATTAGTACCTATTCCTGGAATGCTCAGGGACAAGAGATAAATAATGCATGTGCATATATAATATGTATATGCACATAAATAATGCCTATCTGCTAGAATAAAGGGGTGGATCATAGCTTGTGGAAATGTTTAATAATTTAAGAGGAAAAACAGCTTTTAGTTATGTTAGAAAGAATATCTCTATCTTAACAATATATTATTTATATATTTATCTATTAACTATGTGTTAACAATAGTCTGCTAATTAAAACCGACCAATGAAGCATAAATAGTTAAATTCATACGAATTTTAAAATAATCTATTAAAAATAGAGCATTATTTTAAGCTGTCACTTCTCTCACCCTTGAGTTAAATACAGTTATTAAAGTTTTTACTATACTTTTGCACAATGCCCAGTTTCATTTGGAAGAGCAGTTCTATTTTCTATGGAAAGATGATGGAGATATGGTAAAAGGGGAACTAGGTTACAATAGGGTGTCCTAGCTTCCATTCTGGCTCTGCCATATAAGAGCTATTTTTGAACTGGAATAAAGAGTCCTGCCCCCCTGGACTTCATCATTCTAACCTACTAAATGAGAGCTGTGTGACCTCTAAGTTCCTGCCAGCTCTGTGAATCTCTGGAAATACTAGATTTTTCTCATCTCACTCTTCCTTCTTTTACTCCTATATTAGTCAGTGTTCTCTAGATGGACAGAACTAATAAAATATATATATATATATATATACACACACACATATATATACACACACACATATATATATACAAACACACATATATACACACATATATATACACATATATATACACACATATATATACACATATATGACATTCCATATATATATTCCATATATATACATGAATTTATTAAGTATTAACTCACATGATCACACAGTTCCACAATAGATAGGCCATCTGCAAGCTGAGGAGCAAGGATAGCCAGTCCGAATTTCAAATTTCAAAACTGAAGAACCTGGAGTCCGATGCTCAAGGACAGGAAGCATCCAGCAGGGGAGGAAGATGTAGACAGGGAGGCTAGGCCAGTCTCTCTTTGCACACTTTTCTGCCTGTTTATATTCTAGCTGTGCTGGCAGCTGATTAGATTGTGCCTACCCAGATTAAGGGTGGGTCTCCCTTTCCCAGTCCACTGCCTCAAATGTTAATCTCCTTTGGCAACACCCTCACAGACACACCCAGGATCAACACTTCGTATCCTTCAATCTAATCAAGTTGACACTCAGTATTAACCATCACAACTCCCATTACTTCTATTCTTTTAAATCATTATATTATAAAGACACATACATACGTATGTTCATTGTAGCACTATTCACAATAGAAAAGATATAGAGTCAACCTAAATGCCCATCAATAATAGACTGGATAAAGAAAATGTGGTACATACGCACCATGAAATACTATGCAGCCATAAAAAGAATGAGATCATGTCATTTGCAGAAACATAGATGAAGCTGGAGGCCACTGTCCTTAGCAAACTAACACAGGAACAGAAAACCAAAAACTGTATGTTCTCTCTTATAAGTGGAAGCTAAATGATGAGAACACATGGACAGTTACAGGGGAACAACACACACTGGGGCCTTTCAGAGGGTGTAGGGTGGGAGGAGGGAGAGGACCAGGAAAAATAGCTAATGGGCACTAGGCTTAATATCTGGGTGATGAAATAGTCCATAAAACAAACCCGCATGACACACGATTACCTATGTAACAAACCTGCACATGTACAGTGAACTTAAAATAAAAGTTAAAGAATTTTGTCAGCCTTGTTTATGTATTTTTTTCTCCACCTTTATTTTGCTTAATTTATAGAGTTGAAAAAGTGATATAGAGTTCCCCTCCTTCAGCCCTGTATTAATCTCATGCTGATTATTGAAGTGCAGTTCACACTGTTTAAAGAGAAGAGGGTTTGAACTCAAGTAAACTTGGGTTTGAATCCTGGCTTCCCTATTTACTAGCAGTGTGACTTTGAGCATGTGACTTAAACTTCTTGTTCACTTGGAGAATAGGGTTAAGAATGTCTTCTACTTATATTTGCTATGAGAATGGCCTGATCTTCCTACTTGTGCCAATATATCCAATTTTTTCCTAGTGAGGCTCTTGCCTTCAAACAACTATCTTCATTCAGTCAAAAAATATTTGTTGAGTGCTTCCTGTATGCAGGCACACTTCTAGATGCTTGGTTAAATAGAGACCCCTGACCTTATGGAGCTTATGTGCTAGAGACAAACAATAAACAACATATGATAAAGAAAATGCTATGGTATATTAGAAGTTAATAATTGCTGTGGAAAGTAGAAAACAGAATAAGCAGAATCAGAAATTTCACAGGAGAAAGAAGCTTGTAATTCTAACTTGAAAGAGTAGGCAAGATTTAGAAGAGGTGAGGGATTTAGTGAAACGCATATCTGAGGGAAGAGCATCCCAGCCAGAGTGAATGCTTAGAACAAAATCCTAGATCATATAGGACCTCATGGGGCATTGTCAGAGCTTTGTTTTTGCTCTGCATGAAATAAAGAAACCGTGAAGAGTTTTTAACATAGTACCAAAAATTAACTTTTTTTTTTAAATCACTCTATCAACTATGAAGATTCTCAGCCTTAGCCTTATTGACATTTTGCATCAAACTTTTGCTTCGGGCGATTTATTGTGTATTGTGTATTGTTTATAGCATCCTTAACCACCACCTACTAGATGCCAGTAGTACTACCTCCCCCAGTTGTGACAATAAAAAATGTCTCCAGATAATATCTAATGTCCCTTGGTCAGCAGCAGAGGGTGGGGAGAATTTCCTCAGTTGAAAACTAGTTGGGTAGACTATTGAGAGGCAAGAGTATAAATAGGGAAATCTTTTAGGAGGGTACTGCTATAATCCTGGCTAGAGATCATGGTGGCTCAGACTAGGGTGGTAGCAGAAGATGTTGTGAATAATGCTTGGAATCTGGAGAGATTTTTAAAGGTGGAGAAAAATGGAATTTATGATAGATTGGATATAGAGTGTGAGAAAAAGAAAGGAGTCAAGAATGACTCAAAAGTTTTGGCCTGAGCAAATGGAAGGGTGGAAATGCCATTAATAGACACATGTAATGCTATTGGAGGAGTAGGTTTAGGGAGCCCAGCAAAGAAAACCAAGAGTTTAGTGTGGGACAGGTTGATTTTGGGACGATTAAGTAGACATTCAAATAAGCATGTGTGAGAAACAAACTCATCCATCCAAACCCAAAGAATGGACTTAGAGACTGGGAGAACAGTGAAAGTGAGACTTTTAATGATGGTCTTGCAAGAATGGGTGTCTGATAGGCAGGCACACCCAGCACAGTTTTAACAAGCAATTTATCCCCTAGTGCACAGGTCCCTCGCCTGGTTCCTTATAGGCTGAGTACTATGGGGTCACAATCTTCCCAGACGATGCCTATTGATTGCTGGGTAGGGGCTGAAGGTGTTCTTTTTTAGGGTTGTCTTACTGCATTTTGTTGCAGCCCACAATGCATTGCAATCCTAGTTTGCTCAGGGGCTCTTCAAATATTTGACTTATGACCTAAGCACCTGGGCAGGCTGAAAAGAACAGATAAAGCAAGCTATTTGGCAGGCTAGTAAACTTTCATTGTAGACTAAACTTCTTTGCTTTGGGTGAGGGCAACTAAGTGGAGGCAGGGGAAGGGGGAGGAAGGGGGAGGCCAACAAGCAGACATCGGCTATCCAGGCAGGGGCCTAGTATATCCCATTTCTTCTGTAGTTTGCTGACCTAAGCCGATTTAAGGCACTTTGTCTTGGAAATGGACCACTGCATACATCATTTCCCTCAGATGTCAGATAGATGAATAGACACACACATCTGCAGTCTGGAAAAGAGTTCTTGGCTAAAAGTGTTAAAAGTAGAAGTCATTGGCACACAAATTATCTTTAAAGTCATGCAACTGGGTGGGATCACCAAGGGAGCAAGTAAAAGTAGAGAAAGAAAAAAAGAGACCAAGGACTGAGCTCTGGAGCACTAAAATACTGAGAGGTAAGGAGACTAGAAGAAACCAACAAAAGGAAGTTGACAAGGAGCACTAATAGGAGGAAAAACAAGAAAGTTGATGATCTGGAAGCTAAGTGAAGAAAATATGTCAAGAAATGATTAACAGTGTTAATTGTTGCTGATGGTTCAAAGAAGATGAGGCCTGAGAATTGACTAATGGGCTTAGCAATAAGAAAGATGTCAGTGAACTTATCAAGAGCAATTTTAATATGGCGGATGCAATAGCTTGATTAAAATGACCTTAAGAAATGACATTACTCTGAAACACCAAGTATAGACAACTCTTTGCTGCGAAGGGAAGCAAGGAAATGGGGTTAGAATTGGTGGGTGAAACAATGTTTTTGTTTTTGGTCTTAATATGGAAGAAATAAGAAGATATTTGCATCCTGATTAGAATTTTCTAGTACAAAGGGAAATTTTGATGTTGTAGGAGTGAGAGGAGACAACTTCTTCAGTAATGCTCTTGAGCAGGTGAGAGGAGGTGGGACTTGATCTATGCAAGTGATAAATTTCTTTTAGGTAAGATCATGGAGAGAGTTTATGTTTAACAACAGGCAGGAAGGCAGATATTTGCCTGCATATGCTGATAAGTAGGTTGATGTGATGACAGATATCTAAAAATTCTCTTCTGATTGCTTCAGTTTTCTCAGTAAAGCTGGAAACAAGGTCATCAACTGAAAGTGGACATAAGGGAGAATGTGTTGGATATTTGAGCAGAAAAAGGTGTTCGTCGTTGGAGCAGAGGGAGAGTAAATGGACTAGGTATTGATAGCTTGATTTTCTGACAGTGGTCACGAAGTTGAGGTCAGACCAGGCAAACATGGTTGTGTGGTGTTTTTATTTTTTTCCAGCCACATTAAGCAGCAGAAGTGCAGGCACAGAATACATGCAGAGTGGGATTAACGGTTGTGGCTCTGACAAAGTGGAAATGAAAAGGTTGTTGAGGGCATATGCAATAGAACGGTTATAATAACTAGCTATAGAATTTAAGCTGTGTAAGGGAAAAGAATAAGAATATTAAATGAGTGAATTCCAGTGACAAAGTGGTAGGGTTATTAATTGTGATAATGATAAAAGATGATTGATTTGGATTGTCAAAGGGAGCAGATGGGAAAAATGGGATTAGAATGAATAAAATTGGAAAGATTGAAGCTATTGATAGTGGCAAAGCCTAGGGAAAGTCCATGGGAGGGTGTGGCTAAGGTTAGGGAGAACAAGATTATTAGCGGAGAAAAGTCAAGGATCTGAGAGGTCATTGCCATTTATTAGATGTATAACCTCAGAAAAGTTGAGGACTAGAAAAAATGCTGACAAGGACTTCAATAAATTAACCTTAATATTTTCAAACCTTTATTTTATAATTTACAAGGTGAAGATGTTAACTTTTCCCTTTCTACTTTAAAGGACAAGTGGTACAATAAATCAGGAAGTGCCTTGTAAACAATGCACCAGTGTGCAAACATGAATGTTACATTGCATTTGCTTCTGTGCACACCTACAGGGTGTGGGGCAGGTATTTATTGAAGGGCTGAAAATTTTAGATTGTACAAGATTAACAATAGAGAGCTATTTTAGGTTTCTAAACTGACATGATCAAACAAAATTAATTATTTCATTTACACTGGTAGAGATAAATTTGTAATTGTTTACTGATTTTTTCTGCTCTCTTGCTTTTCCAGTACAAGTTTTACAAACATACGAGTTAAATCCTTTTAGTTCTCTTGCCTTAATTCAATTTTTTACATGGTAACATTTATATTTCTGTGCCTGATGTTCAGTAGCCTCCAAGATGTGATGTAATTTTGCCTTTCCACCTTTATATCCTGCTCATCTGCTGTGCAGCCTGTGCCTCTCCAAGATTCCAGAATAAAGTGTGGCCTTCATGCTCCTGTTCCTTTGTTCATGCTCTTTCCTCAGAACTGTGGTACTATTCCTCACAATAGACTCAATCCAGTAACGATTCTATTGGTAACATTATTTGATCTCACATGCCACACAGTCAGTATAGCCTTTTGCCAAAGTTTATATAAACTTATACATATAAATTATTAAGTAATTTTAATTGCTCATATATATGGCCCACTGTACTGTAAGCTCTTTTGGGGCAGGGATTATGTGTTATTTATCTTAGCAGAAATGAACAATAAATTTTATCCTCATAAGCACTTATTGTGGTTTTTATTATGCTCAGCAAATATCTGTTGACTGAATAAATGAGTAGAAGAATGATTGAAGGCTCCCTATGCACAGGGCACCACGCTGAATTCTGTGTTGAATATTAAAATTAAAAATATGTGCTCAATAAAACTTGATTCATTTAAGTGTTCGTATTTCAAAGAGTTTCCCTGCTGAACTGGAAACTGCCTGCAGAGTAAGAGCAAATGGAGTTTGACATATTAACTTAGGAAAACAAGGCAGCTGTGGAGGAATGGAAAGAGAACTAGACTGAGAGCAGGAGCTCAGATTTCCAGGACCAGCTCGTACGACGGCTTTATGACTACAGCCACCTTGAAGCATCTCTGAACATCAGTGTCCTCATCTGTAAAATGAGGTATTTGATTATGCGATCTCTAAGGTCCTTTCCAATGCTAACACTTCATGATTCTAAGATGTTATGAAATCATCTGAGTCACTGTGAAACTCAAAATCAAGCTTTGCCAAGGAGAGCCATTTGTGAATTGCGGGATGGCCAATTATCTTGACTGGACAATATAACTGTTCAAAAGAGAGAACAACAAATTATAATTCTTTTTTTTCTTGTCCAAGGCAAGATGATTGGTTCTGAAAATCACGCACTGTTCTTAGCTCAAAGTCCCAGACAAGTTTTATGTCCCTGCTCTGTTTTAGAGGGCACGAATAAATGCACATCTTCTTCAATATAGATGGAAAATGTGACATACTTTAGGTTGAGCTCCAACCAATGTGCAGAGAATCACTTCTATAACCATGAGAAAGAAAGGAAAAAAAAATTCTGTGGAACTTCAACCAAATTGGAATTGATATTTGTTGTCGAGCCTGGGGACTTGCCTCTTGGCAGAAGTCGGGTTTTCACATTTGGTTGCAAAAGTCTAATGACATGAAACAACAGCTGGCCTTGTAATTCCTAATAGACTGCATCTGCTCCTGATATTTGAGAGTGACCATGACAGCATTCCCAATAGGGATCTCACCAAGCCTCAGAAGATACCCTTGTCGTTTTTGAAAATCATATATGTCCTTGTGCATACATGCCTATGACTGAAGAATCTTGGATTAACAGGGGAGACACACAGGGAAAATAAGAATAAGCTTTTATTTGCTCAGGGCAAAAACTTAATGTCTCATAATTCAATGTGTTAGTCCATGACTGACTGCACTTTTTTCCATTGCTGCAGAAGCAGCAGCATGGCACAATGGAAAAACCCTGGGCTTTGAGGCAGGTGGTTCTGGGCTTAACTAGTAGTCCCTCAATTTACTAGCTAAGTGGCTTTATGGAAGTTACTTAATGTCTTTCAGTCTGTTTATTCATCTGTAAAATAACATATTTCTTTTGCAGAGTTGTGAACAGGTAGATTTTACAGTGGGTAAAACACATAGATACTTTATATATTCTAGATTCCCTATTTGATCATAAAATTTCTTTCTTTTTTTTTTTTTTTTTGGAGACGGAGTCTCGCTCAGTCGCCTAGGCTGGAGTGCAGTGGCGGGATCTCGGCTCACTACAAGCTCCGCCTCCTGGGTTCACGCCATTCTCCTGCCTCAGCCTCCCTAGTAGCTGGGACTACAGGCGCCCGCCACTACACCAGGCTTATTTTTTTGTATTTTTAGTAGAGACGGGGTTTCACCGTGTTAGCCAGGATGGTCTCGATCTCCTGACCTCGTGATCCTCCCGCCTCGGCCTCCCAAAGTGCTGGGATTACAGGCGTGAGCCACCGCGCCCGGCCTGATTATAAAATTTCTATGCTGTGATAATGCTAGTGAGGATTCTATCTTAAACTACTTAAAGCGTTTTTTTTTTTTTTTTTTTTAAGTTGGGGATGCAATTCTCAGTCACATATACAGAAATGCTAAGCAGCATTGTTCTCAATTAAGCGTCAACAGCAGTGGTTGTCTGGTGCCTCTTAGGAAGAAAACTCAGCAGGTCTGGCTTCATGGGCATGCTTCCTAAGCAGTCACAAAGGACCCTATGTCTAGAAGGGTTCCATTTTTGGTTTAATGCTCTGCTGTTGACATGTTGAAATTCTTAATAA
Source organism: Gorilla gorilla gorilla (assembly GCF_029281585.2). Taxonomy (NCBI): domain Eukaryota; kingdom Metazoa; phylum Chordata; class Mammalia; order Primates; family Hominidae; genus Gorilla; species Gorilla gorilla. Next base: position 85,983,842 of record NC_073224.2, on the reverse strand, counting down.
TTTTTGAATAAAGGCCCCACGTTTTCATTTTGCACTGGGCCCTGCAAATTACACAGTCGGTCCTGAGACTTAGGAAGGAAATTCTCTGCTACATGCATGCTTCCTCGAATTTATAAGAAAAAATATGTACATGTATGAAGGCATATTCTATCTTCTTTTTTTTTTTTTTTTTTTTTTAAGACGGAGTCTCACTCTGTCGCCCAGGCTGAAGTGCAGTGGTGCAATCACGGCTCACTGCAAGCTCTGCCTCCCAGATTCAGGCAATTCTCCTGCCTCAGCCTCCTGAGCAGGTGGGATTACAGGCACATGCCACTAGGCCAGGCTAATTTTGTATTTTTAGTAGAGGCGGGGTTTCACCATGTTGGCCAGGCTGGTGTTGAACTCCTGATCTCAGGTGATTCACTCCCCTCAGTCTCCCAAAGTGCTGGGATTACAGGCGTGAGCCACTGCACCTGGCCAGCATGGTCTATCTTAAAAATAGGCATTAGGCCTGGTGCAGTGGCTCATACTTGTACTCCCAGCACTCTGGGAGGCCGAGGTGGGAGGGTCACTTGAGGCCAGGAGTTTGAGACCAGCCTGGGCAACATAGCAAGACCCCATCTCTACAAAAATAAAAAATAAAAATAAATTAGCTGGGTGTGGTGGTGTGCACCTTAGTCCTAGCTACTCAAGAGACTGAAGCAAGAGATTGAGCCTAGGAGTCCAAGCCTGCAGTGAGCTTTGATCATGCCACTGCACTCTAGCCTAGGTGACAGAGTAAGACCCTGTATTTAAAAAAATTAAAAAAAAATAAATAAAAGATATTAGCATTTATACTTTTGGTTTCAAAGGATAAAGTTAATTCTGAGTTGGTTTTGCAGAGTCTAAATGAAATGGGTTACACACTTATACATGTAAGCATATTAAAGATTGGAAGCTGAACCAAAGGGTAACGAGAGCATTCTTGCTCTCCAACCAAGGCTCTCCAACCAAGACAGCCAAGTGGCAGTGAAGCATCGTGTTTAATAGTATTCTGCAGCTAGACTACTTGGGTTCAAATCCAAGCTCTGCTTACTAGCTGTGTAACTTTGGGGAAGCCACTAAATCTAACTATGCCTCAGTTTGCGATTTCATTGGGTAATTGTGAGGATTCTATAACTTCCTACATATAAAGCTCTGAGACCACCGATTGACACAGTCAGTGTTCAATAAGTACAATCTATTATTATCATCTAAAAAGTAGAACCTAGCAGAGTTTCAGTTTCATTTGGAAAGATACAGTTGCTACTTTAAGGGATTTAAAAATCTTTCAGTCTAAAATAAAATAATAAAGATAACCAATTTTATTGATATTGTGAGTTTTACAAGTCTTAGAATCATACTTATCTGAGAATGTTTACACTTTTTAAAGTTTTGTGATGAGAATTATCAACAGAAAAGCAACTGAGAATAAACACGTAAGTGTAAATCAGTCATTTGTATTTATATGCATATATTACTTTATTCATTTAAAGTTATTCATTGAGTGCTTTTTACATGCTGAGTTCTGTGTTAGCTGCTAGGGATAAGTCAGTGAAGACATTAATTTTACCAAATAGCTCATCATGTAGTAGAGATTACAGACCTGTAATCAAGTTACAATTACAGTATGAAAAGGTCTGTGAAGGAATAAGTACCAGGTATAATGAAATCAAAGAGAATGCCCCTAACTCATTTCTGTGGCAGGAGGTGATCAGAGAGGGCTTTAAAGAGGAAGGAATATTTAAGATGAGCCCTAAAAGGTCATCCAGAGTTAATTATGTGAAAAGGGAGGAACAATATAGACAAAGTCCTGGGGTTGTTGCACAAGGTTCAGCATGACTGGAATGTAGACTGTGAGGTGAAAAAGTAATGACATTAAAGACTGAATTCACAGAGAGGGGCTAAATTATTGACTTTGTAAACAGTGTAAGGAGCATAGAACTTATCTCGAGGCCACACCAAATCATTAACTTTTTAAGGAGTTGAGCCGGGCGAGGTGGCTCATGCCTGTAATCCCAGCACTTTGGGAGGCCGAGGCAGGCAGATCACGAGGTCAGGAAATCGAGATCATCCTGGCTAACACGGTGAGACCCCGTCTCTACTAAAAATACAAAAAATTAGCCGGGCGTGGTGGTGGGCGCCTGTAGTCCCAGCTGCTGGGGAGGCTGAGGCAGGAGAATGTCGTGAACCCGGGAGGCGGAGCTTGTAGTGAGCCGAGATCGCGCCACTGCACTCCAGCCTGGTCAACAGAGCGAGACTCTGTCTCAAAAAATAAATAAATAAAAAAATAAAAATAAAATAAAAAATTTTAAGGAGTTGAAAGCCATGATTAAGTTAGAGTTTAGAAAATTTACTCTGACTGCACTATAAGCAATTGATTGGACGGGGGAAATTATTGTAGGCAGGAAGATAGAAGGCTGTGAACTAATTCAGGTGAGAGATGATAAAGTCTTGCTAAGATAGTGATAACAGTAATTGTAATAAATTGATGGAGTCATAGACACCAAGGAGGTAGAATCATCTGGACATTGAGGAAGAGGGAGGAGGAAGTAGCAGAAATACTCACCAGATTTCAGGCTTGGATAATTGTGGGTGATTGGTGGCATTTAAGAGGAGGAGTAGGATTGGGGAGAGTGAAGGCTTAAATCGTAATGAATTTAGTTTGGGACATGATGAGTTTGAATAGCTTTGGAAAATAAAATAGAAATGTTCATTAGGCAGGTAACTATATAGTTTGAGGTTTGGTCAAGAGTTATTGGTTTAGAAAAATATTTTGAGAATCATTAGCATAGAGACGAAAAAATGAAGTTATGAAAAGAAGAAAGTATGTTTAGAGTGATAAGAAGTCAGGATTTGGGACAAGATCCTGAATCAGAGGCAAATAAAAGAAAAATTATGCACAAAGACCAAGAAGTAGGCAAAAAGAAGGAAAACCATAAAATCTTTAGATATCAAAGAATCTAAAGAAAAATAAAGTGCTTCAAGAAGTGGGAAATAACTATAAATATCTAAATGTACAGACAATTTGATAAGGTAAGGATTGAGTCATTGCCTGTTGAAGTCTGCAACAAGGGCATAGCTGATCTAGCTAAGAACCCTGTGGTTAAGTAGGAAACCACCTTTCATACCATTAAAATATAAATGGGAAACGAGGAGAAAGACAGAACGAGTTCCTGTAGATAATAGTGGCTGCCAAAATTTAACCTATCTACACATTCTACTAAGAACAATGGAAATAAAAAAATTAATAAAATCACGCACATAATAAGAAAATAGAGAAGATGTAAAATCCGATTAACACGTAATTGGAGAAATAATCACCCAAGATTAGTAGAGTAGGCTCCAGAACTCACAGTGGAGCTGAGAGTCTGTCAAGGCCTCAGAAGAAGCAAACAAAACTTAGTGGGGTCCTTGCAGTGGTAGAACACAGTTAACATCAATTAAGGGCTGTTTCATAAGGCAAGGGACCCACTCTGAGTAGGAAATACTAAAAATGAAAAAGAAGATGTGGTGAATCAAAGTATTGGATACTTGGGAGTCAAAAGAAAAGAACTTGGAAAGTGTGCAGGAACAGGCTTTGGAAGACAGGAAATTATTTTAGAAGCTAGAAATTATTTGGAGGCTGGATAGTGAAGGTAAAGCAGAAGGAGTGTAAAGCTAAGGTTTTTTATGGCATCATCCTGTTATTTGTTTTCTGTCTAGTTTGTTCTTTGTTGTCTTTTTCTGTATTCTTTGGAAGTATTTTTAATGATTTTATTTCCTCTTCTTTATTGGCTTGTTAGCTGTAACTTTGTGGGTTTTTTTAAATTTTAGTAATTGCTTTAGGGTTTATAGTATACATCTTTAACTTATCACAGTCAACCTTCATGTGATGTATCACTTCGCATATACTGTAGCAACCTTAAACATGTATATGTCTCTTTCTCCCATCTTGACATTATTGTAACACATTTTACTTTAATAGATGTTATAAACTCTACATTAACTATATTAACAACTATATATAACAACATTGTTATTTATAATTTTGTTTAATATCAACTTTTTATTTTATCTTATTTCTTTGTTTCTTTATGCAGTGGCACCATCTCGGCTCACTGTAGTCTTGACCTCCTAGGCTCAAGTGATCCTCTCACCTCAGCTTTCTGAGTAGCTGGGACTACAGGCATGCACCACCACATCCAGCTAATTTTGTTTAATTTTTTTGTGGAGATGAGGTCTCACTGTGTTGCCTAGGCTGGTCTTGAACTCCTGGGCTCACGAGATCCTCCTGTGTCGACCTCCTAAATTGCTGGGATTACAGATGTGAGCCACTGCACACAGCCTAAAATTATATTTGAAAGACATTTAAATAATAATAAGAGATTGTCAGAGATTTATCCAACAGCTACCATTTCCAGGGCTCTTTATTCCTTTGTCTAGATATGGATTTCCATCTGGTGTCATTTTCTTTCCACCTGAAGAAACTCCTTTAATTTTTTTTTGTAGTATGGGTCTGCTGGAGAGCACTTTTAGCTTTTGTATGTCTGAGAATCTCTTTTTGAAGAAATGTCCTTCATTTCTGAATGACAATTTCAGTAGCTATAGAATTCTAGATTGACAATCGCTTTCCTTCAGCACTTTAAAGATGTTGTTCTACTGTCTTCTCACTCACACTGTTTCTGATAAAAAATCTTTGACCATCCTTAACTTTGTTCCTACATTTGTAATGTATCACTGTTCTTTAGATACATTTACACTTTTCTTTTCATCACTATTATTGAGAAATTGGATTATAATAGGATTGGTGTAATTTCCATCATGACTCTTGTCCTAGGTTTTGTTTCTGTTTTTGAGATTCTAGGATCTGTAGATATATATAGTCTTCATCAATATAAAAAAAGGCCATTATTTTTTCAAATACTCTTTCTGTGACCCATTCTTTTATTGGGATTCCAATTATACATATATAAGGCCATTAAAAGTTATCACACAGTATGCTAGTGACCTTTTACTTTATAAAATTATTTTTTCTTCTGTATTTTATTTTGAAGAGTTTCTATTGTTGTCTTCAGTTTTACTACTTTTTTCTTTGTGGTGTCTAATCTGCCATTAATCCCTTCTAGTGTATTTTTCATCTCAGACAGCATAGTTTTAATTTCTAAAAGTTTGATTTTTGTCTATATTATGCCTTCTATAACTCTATTTAACTTTTCGGATATATGGAATTCAGTTGTCAATTCCCTTTCTTGATAATTTTATTATAAAATCTATATCTATTCTGGGTCATTTCTGTTTGCTTGAAGTTTCTTTTCATTAGAAGTTATATTGCTTTGTATGTCTGACATTTTCGTTGTTGTTTAGATTTCAGACATTGTGAATTTTAATCTGTTAGGTGCTGGATGTTTTTATATTTCTATAAGTAGTCAAAGTTTATTCATGGATAAAGTTAAGATACATAGAAAGGATTTGAGATAGTTTGAGATTTATGATTTTGCTTTGTTTTGTTTTGCTTTGTTTTTCTCAGATGGGACTGGAGACATGCTCAATCTTGGGTGAATTACTCTCCACTACTGAGAGGAGTTCCTTCTGAGTATCCTGCTCAGTGACCCAAGTATTTTGAGGTTTTCCAATCTGCCTGGTAAGCATAGGCACTTCTTCCCACCCAACACATGTAGCAGTCTTTAATCCTTGGGGTAGATCTTCCCCAGCCTCAGGTAGTTATCCTCCATACATTCGCTTAACTGTGTACTTGACAGAAAACCTCTGTTTTTAGAGCTTCCCTTCTATACAGTCCTTTCCTCTCCGGTAATCTGGCCTAAAACCCTAGCTGCCTTATTCTCTCTGGATTTTTCATTTTCTCCTCAACTCAGGGAATCTACTGGACCCTGCTTGGGCTCCCACTTCTTGAATAGGGGCCTGGAAGCTCTCTTAAAGGCATAAGCTTGATAATCATATGACTCACCTTACTTGTTTTCCATCTCTTGGGGAACTCTGTCCTTTGTTGTCTCATATTCAGTGTCTTGAAAATTGTTTCATATAGATGGTTCAATATATTTTTTGGTTATTAGTCCTCCTTGGCCAAAAACAGAAGTCTAAAACTCACAATTTTGTTTAAAATATATTTCTTAGCCCTGTTCACTTAAGATGCCTAAAAAAAATCTTCCTGGTAACAATAAACAACATAGCGCCCAGATTTTTGTTTTTACTTAATTTTCATTAAAAAAATCAGGGTGATTTGGTGAAATGATTGATTCTGCATCATGATTTGGGAAATAACAAGGTTATCCTGAACTTTTCTGTGTCAGAAAGCAAGAGTTCAAAGACTATAGGGCTGTGTCCAGTCAAAGGCAGTTCCACAGGCCAAATCATTGGAGGTGGTAATTATATAAAAATCTTGTTGCATAAATTGGTAAATAAATGAAAATGATGTTCACTGAATTATAGAAGAGAAATGTAGTTTTTTTCTAGTGGATAACAAATGTTTTCTCTTATAGAAAAATGCTAACTAGTAAACATAAAAAATTATAGTATTGGGAGAAATATTCACTGTCTTACAACTCCATAATAAAATGATTGATTGTGGTAATGACTATCAAATGTACTAAAACCCTTAGATAAAATGTTAATTAAGAATGATACATTCACATGGAGCCAGACAGTTTACTGTCTTATTGTAAAAATTAGAAAAAATTTCAGTGGAAAGAGCTGACTCTTAACATCTCAATCAAGTGCTCAAACTTGGCATCACCAATAATAAGACAATCTAAATTTAATGTGCCACCTGATGTAATACAATATGAAGTGCCCAGCATTCTTCTTAAGATATTCTTACTGAACATGTTTAATCTGAAGCTAATTATTCATTTACATTTCCAGTTCACAGGAATATGGGAGATTAAAAAAAAAAAAGGGAATCCAGATGGAAACAATCAGTCAAGCAAATTCAGATTTTAGAAGTTCCACAAGATGACTGATCCAGTCTCTTCAAAAATTCAATGTTATTAAAAAGAAAAAAAAAGGTATTGGGACTGTTCTTAATTAACAGGGACTAAAAAGATATAGTGACCAAATACAATAGGTAAACCTTAATTGGATTGTTTTGTTCAGGAAAAAAACCAAGTAAGATATCTTGTGGACAATTGGGGGTTATTTAAAAATGGACTAGTATTATGGTTTATTAGGGATTTATGTTTAATTTTCTTTAGGGCAATAATTTTATGGCTATATAAGAAAATGTTCTTATTTTTAAGAAATGTAGAAATGTCTTTATTTTTAGGAGTGTCATGATGTCTGCAAATTACTTTGAAATGGCCAAATGTTAATAATTTTTCGATCTAGATCTTTGACCTTGAATATATTTTATTATTCTTTCTCTCTTGTCTGTTCATTTAAAATGTTTCATAATACAATGTTTAATGGGGGAGAGAACATATTCTACTAAACATTTTAATACCTAGAAAATTGCCTTAAGGAATTAATGATAAATGGTGGCAAAAATTTTTACCATCAGAACGTTCCTGATGAAATAACTTAAGTATATGACAATTAAAAATGCAGATAAATTGGCTCTATGTTCTCAAAATAAAAATATTAATCCCAACAGACTTTTTGGCAGATTGGCTCCAGAATTTATGTAGAGCAGCAAAAGACAAAGAATAGGCAATTTATTTCTCAAAAGGAAGAAAGAAAGAAAAAAACTTTATTGTAAAGATTATAAAGCTATTTTAAAGTTAAAAAGGTATAGTGTAGGAATGAATTGTTAACTGATTGAGCAAAATAGAAAGCTCACAAAACAGAGTATACATAAATGGAATTTTGATATATGATGTAGGTGGCATAACAAATTACTGGAGAAAGAAGAAACTATTTAGTAAATGAACTGGAATAATTATAATTCATATGAGAGAAAAATAAATTTGGAGCCCTACCTCAAACCATGCACAAGAATCAATTCCAGATAGATTGAGCACCCAAATGTTGAAAAATATTGTGAAGGAAAGAAAGAAGGTGAAGCCAGAGGAAAACATTAGTTTGGGATATTTGTTTTTGTTTTCAAAAATAGGAGAAACTTGTAAAGATTCTGAGAAATATCGAGTAGAGAAGGAAATATAGAAAAGAGGAGGAAGAGCACCCCTAAAAAGCATATGGCAATCAGACAAATAGTAAAGTGCTGCCATAGAACAAATATTTAGTAATTATTAAATTAATGGATTAACAAAGAAAGAATTCACTTAGCTAGAATGTGCAGAAATTGGTTCAGATCAGTAGTTTTTTTGTTTTGTTTTGTTTTCTGACAAGTATGAATGTGAAATCAGCAGATGTAGCTGCTGATAACCTTGCTTGGATGTGTGACTTTTTATGTCGGGTTTTAGAAACAGGCTGTAAACCAGTGGGGAATAACCCACTGTGGCTAAAAAATTAAACATAAACTTTTCAGACTCATTGGAAACAGTGTGTGGATATAAAAAAATATGTACTGTAACCAGAGAAAAAGAAGGCTACTTAAGAGATAACTCTCCAATGAGTATCTTTTGTTTCTTTGTTTATTGTTGATGTTGTTGTTATTGTTTTTCTAAACCTTGGCACCAGTATGCTATCTTGAAGGAGAGTATTCTCAGGAGATCTAAAATGGCATGTGTACTATTCAAAAATAGCAAAGATATGGAATCAACCTAAGTGTTCATCAGTAGATGGATGGATAAAGATAATGTGGTTGGTTAGCCACATGCAGAAGATTGAAATTGGGCCCCTTCTTTATACCACATACAAAAACATCAACTCAAGATGAGTTAAATACTTAAATGTAAAACTTAAACTGTAAAGACCCTGGAAGATAACCTAGGAAATATCATTCTGAACATAGGATCTGGCAAAGATTTTATAACAAAGACACCAAAAGCAACTGCAACAAAAACAAAAATTGACAAATGGGACCTACTTCAACTAAAAAGCTTCTACACAGCAAAAGAAACTATCAACAGAGTAAACAGACAACCTACAGAATGGGAGAAAATATTTGCAAAGTATGCATCCAACAAAGATCTAATATCCAGCATCTATAAGGAACTTAAACAAATCAACAAGCAAAAAACAACCCCATTAAAAAGTGGGCAAAGGACGTGAACAGATACTTTTCAAAAGAAGACATATACACGGCCAACGAGCATTTGAAAAAATGTTCAACATCGCTAATCATTAGATAAATGCAAATTAAAACCACAGTAAGATACCATCTCACACCAGTCCGAATGGCTACTATTAAAAACTCAAAAATAACAGATGCTGGTGAGGTTGCAGGGAAAAGGGAACACTATACACTGTTGGTGGGAAGGTAAATTAGTTCAGCCACTGTGGAAAGCGGTGTAGCAATTCTTCCAAGAACTTAAAACAGAACTACCATTTGACGTAGCAATCCTATTATTGGGTATATACCCAAAAGAAAATAAATCATTATACCATAAAGACACATGCACATATATGTTTATTATAGTACTATTCACAGTAGTAAAGAAACAGAATCAACCTAAATGTCCATCAATGGTAGACTGGATAAAGAAAATATGGTACATATACACCTAGAAAACTATGCAGCCATAAAAAAAATTGAGATCATGTCCTTTGCAGTGACATGGATGGAGCTGGAGGCCATTATCATAAGCAAATTCATGCAGGGACAGAAACCCAAATACCGCATATTCTCACTTATAAGTGGGAGCTAAACAAGAACACGCGGACACAAATAAGAGAAACAACAGACACCAAAGTCTACATGATGTTGGAGAGTGGGAGGAGGCAGAGAGTGAGAAAACAAAGATTATGTCTTTTGCAGTGATATGGATGGAGCTGGTGGCCATTATCCTAAGCAAACTCATGCAGGAACGGAGACCCAAATACTGTATGTTCTCACTTGGAAATGGGAGCTAAATGAGAACATGTGGACACAAAGAAAGGAAACAGCAGACACCAGGCCTACATGAAGATGGAGGGTGGGAGGAGGGAGAGAATTAGATAACTACGCATTGGGTACTATGCTTATTACCTAGGTGATGAAATTATCTATATGCCAAATCTCCATGATACAGCTTAACTATATAAAAAACCTGCATATGTACCCCTTAATCTAAAATAAAAGCTTTTTTTAAAAAAAATGGTTGAAAAGGTAAAGTTTATGCTTGCATATTTTACCAATGAATTTTTAAAATAAAAAATAATAGAATTTTACCTTAAAAAAAGAAAATGTGGTATGTGGTATATATACACAATGAAATATCATTTGGCCATATTTGCAGCAACATGGATGGAACTGGAAGTCATTATGTTAAGTGCAATAAGCCAGGCACAGGAAGACAAACATTACATTTGTTTCATAAATATCTCATTCCCATGTGGGAGCTAAAAAAGTGGATCTCATGGAGTTCGAGATAGTTACCAGAGGCTGGGAACAATGTGTGTGGGTTAGGAGGGGATAAAAGAAGTAGGAAGGTGAGAAATTACAGTAACTGCAGACATTGAAAAAGCAGGAAGAGATGGTTGATTTTTCTAGCATTCTGGCCCCCAAATGCAACGTTCAGGAGTTTTTGCCTTTAGTCAACATGTTCTATATCCAAGTTTCAGAAAGTTTATATCTGAATAGCCAAATTTAGATTTTTTGCTCATTCTTCAGATAGAGGAGCACAGAGCATACTGATCCATGGTTCAATCAACCTGTGAATGAGTATTGTTAGGAAAAGGATGGAGAGCTGTTGCTATATGAAAAAACAAAAATGTGTGTATGCTCCAGGCCCTTGCTATCTTAATATCTACAAATTCATTCCTATATATTAACCCTCAATAAGGGTTTAACCTAACATAATGTTAGTATTCCACAAACAATGAAAATATGTTCATCTTCTCTCTAAAGGTGGATAACTCCAAACAGCATCCACCTCAAGAATTTCTGAGTAGCATGAACTCTGCTATCACCCTATCTCAGGAGTCTGCAGCCTACGGATTAAGCAAGATCATGCAACAAAATATAACCATGGTTTTCTGTTACGGGGAGCCTATTTGCATTAATACTGATCTTCTCACGTCCCAGAGATCCCCAAGGGACAGATATGGAAAGTGAGAGCCAGGGTGGTCATGTGCTTTACCCAAAACAACCAGTGACTAAGTAGTCAAGCGAAGATGTGATACCAGATTTGTTCACTTCTAAAGCTCTCTCTTTCCTTTCCATCCTGGAAAGGTTAGAACAACAAAAAGTAAATGTCCTCCTTGGATAATTTTAAGAGAAATAAAAAATTTAAGATGTGAAAATGGAATTCTGAGGAGACTTTTAGGTCCTGGAAAACAGGGTAGAAGGCTTAGGGTAACAAAAACATGGGTAGGGGCCAGGCGTGGTGGTTCATGCCTGTAATCTCAGCACTTTGGGAGGCTGAGGCAGGTGGATCACGAGGTCAGGAGTTCAAGACTAGCATGGCCAATATGGTGAAACCCCATCTCTACTCAAAATACAAAAATTAGCCGGGTGTGGTGGCGCATGCCTATAGTCCTAGCTACTCAGGAGGCTGAGGCAGGAGAATCACTTGAATGTGGGAGGCGGAGGTTGCAGTGAGCCGAGATCACACCACTGCACTGCAGCCTAGGTAACAGAGCGAGACTCTGTCTCAAAAAAAAAAAAAAAATGGGTAGGAGATGAGAGGTATATTTATTTAATGGAGAGAGAAAGATAAATAGGGCTTCCATATTTTTATTTTTAAAACTATTTCACAGAAACAAAACACTTTATACTCACTGATGACTATCCCTTCAGCCATTTGTGCCAATAGGTAGTTGTTTAGATTTTGTTATTATTAAGTATACGCTTTGATTGACATAAGTTAGTAGGTCACATGAACATCTGTGATTTTTTAAAACTTGATACCTTTAAAGAAAAAATATAATTCAATTAGAGGTAGGACAGAGTTGAAATTGGTTATTTAGGGGGAAAAACAAATTAGATTCTCACCTTACATTAAATAGCAAAAAAATTCTAAATACGTGAAAAAGTTAATGTTTTAAAAAATAAGAACCATAAGAAAAGAAACTTAGATGAAAGTATAGGAAATATACAGGAATGGAAACAGGTTTTTAAAGCATAAAGGCCAGGAAATGTCCCTGCTGGCCAGGGAACAGGAATGCTCAGGTGTTACCCAAGATTCTGTGATTTGCAGTTAGTGGTAACGGAAGTTCCCACGTGGTGGTGCTGCTGCATTCAGTGTCGAAAAGACTGAATTCTCTCCAAAATCTTCTAAGACCACATTCCCCACCACCACTTCTTTATACCCAACAAAGAACAGTGCCGGACTTTTTATCCTGCTAAGATTTATTCCCAATTTAAATCTTGGAAGCTGCACACAGGCATAATTATTTTGGTCAATCAGGAGAAAGCTTATTCTGTTTCAAAACAAGTCATGCAAGGAAAGATTTAAGGAATTTCATTTTAGCCTGAAGATGTGAAATTTAAACTTCCACTAAAGGACGCTTGGGGAAAATGTTTAGACAAAGTCATGGTGTTGGCTAAACTTTCTGAGTGTCTTATTCTGATGTCAGGTATGTAGTAAGAGACTCACATATGGCACAATCTAGGTTCTCACAGTCTCAAATAACACGCTGGTCATATTCAGATTTTATTCTCTTTGAAGCGTTGAGATTGCATTCCACTGTTAGCTTGGTAGCTATGATTCAACTTACACTTTTAAAATTTATCTGTTGGTAAGCACAGAAAGCTACAGAGAATTTTTTGTTGTTGTTTTTAAGTTTTGGTCAGAATATTTGGAACTAGATGAATTCCAAGAAAAACAAACTAAAGAGCTAAGTTAATGACTGTACTGTTTTTACTGCTACAGAATTCAAATCCTTCTGTGCCATCTCTGACTAATTCTGAAATTGGTGATTATATGGTGTCAAACAATGTGAGAGCTTCTAGCAAGCAAAGCAAAACTAAGGGATAATGTCACAGTGGGCAGTGTTGCCAATCGATTCAATCAATTCTAAGCAATAAGAGATGAATTTTAAATGGTAATAGTCACAGTTAATAGAATTGTAAGAATCCTGGTGAATTGATAAACTCTCTCACGTGTCTGTCCCAATAAGCATGGCTTAGTCTGACTTAAAGATAAAGTTCTACTTGGCTGTGTCTATTGACACAGCCTGAAATGGAGTTAAAGATCCAAACCCAAGTGTATCAGGTGGGTTGTTCAGGGAAGAGCTTTAGGAATATTTCAAAGCTATAGATACAAATAGGTGTGAACCCTCTGAAGAAAAGAACACAGCAGAATTAAAAATAAAGGCAGATTTTTTCAGAAGTTTATTCTCTAAAACAACACAGGATAACATATTTCCTTTTATCTTGATCTCCAGCAAGAAACTTGGGTTATGAAAACCATCTGTAGATTACATTAGATGGGAAGTTAAGTCAACATTTGAGATATTACTAAGGTCATTACTGAGTTTTAGGGAAAGAATGAGGAAATTCCATGTTGGGGTTGGGGTCCTCAATACAACAGTGATGCTGGTGACTTATAAAGAATGTGTGGAAAAGACAGGAGTGATTTTGAGGATTGAGAGTTGGGTTGAGAAAATAATGAGAGATTAGAGACTGCCTAACTGAATCATAATTCAGGAGTGATGTGAGTAATAATGCATGAATATTTTAAACTTTCCAGTGTCTGTGAAGGAGAAAGACTTAGTGCTTTTAGAGCAATAAATTCAAGTTAATAATTAGGATAAACTTTCTGACAGTATTATTTGTTTTATTTGGGAGACAAGCTGCTCCTGAAATGGAGAAATAGAGAAAGTTAAGCCAAATACCAGCTAAGTGAAGCACGTTTTAAAATAGGATAGGATTGTGGTGTCTAAGGCACCATCTGTTGGCAGTTATCTGACTACAAAACCTGAGTTCATGGTTGGGCTGATTTTTATATGAATCCCTTGGCATTATGATGTTTAGAGGAAGTAAAGTAACTGCACAACATCCCCTCTGACGGAGGCCACATCAGTAAAAAGGAAAGCATAGTCTCTTCTCTGCCTCATCACGGGAAGGTCGCCAAGGGAGGCACAAGTCAGGAATGAATGTAAGTGAATAGAAAGAAGGAATAAGGGAAGAATAGCATAAGGCCTTTGGTTGCTTGTGTTTTGGGGCAATATTTTTGTGGTCACTTTCATTCAGTACCTGGATCTCTGAATTTCATGGGATTGATGGGGGCCTCTTGTTAGTACCTTATGTTTACATCTGTTTGTCAGGTGGTACTTCTAAGTAACAGTAGACAGATTTCTAGTGTTTCTTGGATTTATTTGTTTCTAGTGGTTGTCCCAAAGATTCTAAGATCAAGCCCTTAGAGTCACACAGATTTTGAATCCACTCCTATGTTTGTAGCATCTTGGTTGTTTTCTTGATTTCTTGTGTGTAATAATCTTGGGTGACCAGTGTTTCCTGGCCTAGAATATTTTTCTTACCTTCTCTCGGGATCTTTAGGAGGACAGACCTTTAATTCCTTCTTTGTATTGCCTAGGCCCAACTATTGAGGATTTCTATAACAATCTCATATGGCTTCTCTTCAGCCATGCAAATCACATTAAAGACAGCCTAGGTTTACAACAGTACCCAGAGTGAGAAGTGCCTATACAAAGAGTGACAAGTGCTTTGGGGAAGCTGAGGACTAGGAGACATGTAGTTTTATGGTGTAATGTAAGGAAAGAGACATACTAGTAATATAGAGATGAGTAAGCAAGTTTTAGATAGACTATGTCTATTTCAGACAACAAACATTTATTTTTTTTTGCTAATATATGCAAGTCCGCAGACTAGAAATTCAGAGCATTTAAAGACGAATGAAATACAAATTAAAGAACTCAACATTTCATGGGTTGATGGTGGGCATTGGACACATGACATTTGATATAAACTGGGAAGTGATGCGAGCCTATTGTCTCAGACTACTGGAAAGGAGTGACAAGGCAACAAACGACAGGTCATGTTTTCAAGCTCACTTGTCTTGGCACCTCTCGCTTACACAGCTGCAACCCTCACCTATCAGAGAAATTAGACTGTAAGTTTAAGTGAAAATTAACATTATTTAGGAAATGGTTCTTAAGGTGATCTCATTTTCTCCTCTTGCCCCTATATACTTTTTCACTCATCTGATTTTGCCATTATATTCATTAGAATGATTTATAAATAGCCATTTCCAGATTTTTCTTTGTTTCCATTAGTTTCAGTCTTAAATCACTCACAGACTCATGGGACTATATATTTCAACATTACTTCTGCCTTAATATGTCCCAAGCAGAATTTGCCTTCATCCCCGATGGTACCTACCTCTTCTAAGTTTCATGACTCTAGCCTTCACACTGTCACAGAATCAGGCATCTGTCACCCAGGTTCCACATTCTTTTATTATCTTTAATCCTTTCTCCCCTTTACTTTATATATCTGAGTGCCAATAAGTGTCAATTACTATATATGTCTAACAAATCATCATTCTTACTCAAATTACCATCAACTTTCCCTTTGCCTACTGAAATTACCTTTCTCTTATCCATCTATAATTTATTCTACACACATCAGCCAGAGTAATCTTTTAAAAATGCTAGTAATATCTGGGCATTGCCCAATGTCCAATGCCATCCCATCACATTTAGAATAATTTTTACTTCAGTGTAGAAGCACCTAGATGATATAGCTGCCTTCTAAATCTCCAACTCCATTTCACCTTATTTCTTGCTCACTGCATTCAAATCCACATTGCCCTCCTTTGTGTTCCACCACCACACTAAAATTGTTTCCTGTTAGGGCCTTTGCATTAGCTGTTCTCTCTGGTTGTGATGCTTGTCCACATCCTTTCTTGACTGGCTTCTTCTGCCATGCAGGTCTCAGCTGAAATATCTATCAACTGCTCAGAGAAGGCTTCAGTGAAAATCCTTTTCCACTCAGTTTTTCTGTATAACAATGGCCCTTCATAGCATTCATCACTCTCTGGTATATTCTTTATTCATATAAGCTCTATTAGTGCTTTGGGCTTATTTGTTGTCTATCTATCTATGTATCTAAACTAGCCTATCTATTTATCTATCTGTCTATCTAGATATAAAGGCTGCTTGAGCCTTCTAAAGTGTCTAGAACAAACATCAACACAGAACCAAACATAGCACTTACACTGAGAATACAGAAATTTATATGATAAAATGTTGTCATTGGAAATGTACCTGTTATAAATTCAACACTGTCGCCTGGTCTGTAAGCCAATGCAACCAATCATTCCCTCTCAGACTTCTTTCTATAATTTTAACAGACTTTTCCTTTGAATTTACATCTTTAGAAACATAATATCATGGGTATATTTTACCATACTCAAGGAATTGTTCTGTCTTTACAAGTCTGCTTCAGGTAGATCTGATGCCATCATTCTGTTATTTTTGTGTATCACCTTCAGTATTGAATTATGAAACTGCTTCTTTGCATATTCTTGTTTTATGTGTTTTAGTCCTGTGTTAACAGGATGATTAATATTCTGCATTACATTCATCTAAATTCACCATATTGCTCAACATGGACTAAGCATCTGATGCATTCATTTCAGGTTGGTTTTTCAACATTATCTCTCTATAATGATTATGGTCTCTAAATATGATATTAAGAAAATGGTATTTTGTTTCTTCATCTGTTGTTTTCTTCCCAAAAAATAGGAAAGGAAAAGAAAGTCTGCCTCCGGGAAAACTTTCACATATAGCTTTTACCAAAAGAGAATAAGCAACTGATTGCAGAGAACCAGGCTGATGGTTTTATTTTACTTCCCAGCAATAAACAGAGTGGAAATGCTAATTATGAACATTTTAAAGTTTTTTGAAATGAAAATGTATCTCAAATTAATTTTTTGCTCTATATATTTCTTTGGAGTAAAGAGGGCTGAAATTTAATCATCTTCCATTTTCAGTATACTCTGAATAGCATAAATCCTACCAAGCTTTTAATTCATTTCTTTGAGGAAACTCTCTTCTTTACATTTCATTTCCTGAGCCCTGCTTGGCAGTCCGATTTGGTGCTATCCTGAGTGCTGTTTTCAAAACTGGTCTAATTGCAAATGTTGGAGACCACTTAAACTGTGGAAACGTATTACCCATTAAATGTTTTTGTTCATAAAAAGAAGATATATTAAATGCAATTTACCTACTATACTCAAATATATACTTAATATTATACCTAATATGTTTCAAATATAATAATAAATTAACAATTTATTATTTATTACTCATAACAACAATTGTCATTTAGTGAGGAACTATGACTCTTTAGGGCCAAGAGTAAAAACTATACTGACACTTAAGAATACTATGGGGTAGTTCTTATTACCTCTTTTTTTGTACATGGGAAACTGAGGCTTAAAGAGTTTAAGAAACATGTCCAAGTGGCAGAAGTAGAATTCAAATAGGGTTCTTCGTGGCTATAATACCTGTGGCCTTAATTTCCTTACTGTGTCATTTTTATTGATGCTGTGGTCAAGCAGACTTGTATTCAGATTCTGCTCTGCTTTTACCACAGTCAGTTGCAGAAACTTGAATGATTGGCTGGTTCCACTGGAATTGGCAGACGGATTGGCAGGTGATCTCCTAGGATGATTGCTAGGCTTTTGTTTATGGTTTGTTGAAAAGAAAAATGGTATTTGAAGTCACACGATCTGGATTTAAATCCTAGGTCTAGGAATCCCTTGGGCAAGTTGCTTAATGGGTTTGAGCCTTTGTCTTCTTGCCTATAGATTTGACAGCATTCATATTTTCCTTCAGGCGTTATGTTATATAAATTCATATTGGGTTAGAGGATATCTTAGCTCAAATCCAAATGGTAGTCCAAAACAATTGGCAAGCTGATGGGAGAGTTCTACCAGAAACCTATTTGCACAGGTGCTTTGGAATCTTCTGGTATGTCTGGAGAAATGATGAGATAACCTGAACATATGTCTTTGCAGGGGAATGAGAAGCCTTCAGCCAGAAAATTCATGCTCAGAAAAGAAGGAGCCAGTGGTAATAAATTTGACCAAATAATAAAAATTTAATTTTTGGATAGGAGTAAAAATTAAAAATAGAATTTGGTGTTCATCACAGAAATTGTCTTCCAACTTAGTTTCCACTGAAATTAAGATCAAATCCTAAGTAGAGCATAAAGACTAAAAGAGCTATTTGTTAAATTATTTGTAGAACTTCATGGCACAAGAAAAAGCTGCTTTGGGATTCCTTTGATGGAGGAAAGCACAAAAAAAAAGAATCTCTTTTAATTAGCCACAGGCCACTTCACAGATTTAAAAACTCAGGGCATTTGAGAACTGGAGACAAAGGTCTAGGAAGCACCACTGGCATCAGAAGAATATTTTTCAGAAGAGTGGCTGGTCTGGGTGAGGCCTGAATGTCCCACATTACCATGAATGCATGGTGGATGTGACTTCACACAGAAGATGCCCTGCTGGGCTGCGCCTGGCAGCAGAGGATTTGCTCACAAGGAAATCTGTGACATTCTCTGGGTCCAATAAAGAAAACATCTTAGAGGTATTTTAGATGATTCTGAGGCTCTATGAGAGCAGTCAAGAACAAAACACAAAAGTCAGTGCAATCATCGTTATTATTGATCAACATACACTGGCAAGATCTGTGGAGATGGGTTTAAGGATAATACATTAGAAAAATTATTCTGTAAAGTGTTATTCTTAGTTTTCGCCCACTCTTGGCCCCTTATTGCAACACTGGAAATGCTCAAGGCGTTCTTGTGTCTCATAAATAAGGTCAAATATCACACCAGAACTACACTGAAGAGTGTTAAAAGATACTTTTCAAAAAAATTAAAATGATCACCCTTATACAAATGAATATGTGTCTAAGATTGCATTCAGTTCATTAATTATGAGGGAGTAGGATGATGGCATGGTGCTATGGACTGAATTGTGATCCTCCAAAATGGAAGTCATTACCCCCAGTAGTATCGCAGAATGTAGCTGTATTTGGAGATAAGGACATTAAAGAGGAAATTAAGTTAAAATGAGGTCTTTAGGGTGAGCCCTAATTAGTCTAATTGGTGTCCTTAAAAGAAGAAGAAATGCAGACATACAGAGATGCCATGGATGTGCACACACCGAGGAAAGACAACGTATGGACACAGCAAGAAGGCCGCCCTCTGCAAGTCAGGGAGACAGGCATCAGGAAAAACCAACCTGCCAACACCTTGATCTTGGACTTCAAGCCTCCCAAACTGTGAAAAGTAAATTTTAGTTGTTTAAGCCACCCAGTTTATGGTATGTTATTATGACAGCCTTAGCAAAGGCTATCATACCTTAGTAGGTTCAAAGAGCATTTGAGAAGCTGGGAATTTATAGGCAACTTAATGAAGGAATATTAGAATAAAATTTCTTGATTAGATACAAAGCTGGTAATGTCCTTCAGAAGAATAAACCATGACTTTGGGATTATATTTTCTATTAGATAAATTTAGCTCCATATCTATGAAACAAAAATATATCAACACATAGCTTCACTTAAATCTGGAACTTTGAGTTCATAGTAAATAGTGAGTTGAATAAAGTACATTCCCTAGATAACTAAATAATCTTTGGGGTACCTGTTAAACAGTGCCCTTTTATATATTTAGAGAACACCTCACAAGTTTTAAACAATTTTTCAGAGCAGAAGAAATTTGTTCCTTTCTCTTAGTCTAAGAATAGCCACCATAATGTACATCTACTGGTCAAGAAAATGTTCTTCCCTAATTTATTAATAAGAGGTATACTACTCCTGAATGTGCAAATCTAATTCTCAACCATAGGAATGTGACATTACAATAGCCTGACCTTGTGCTGTCTCTCAAAGTTTGGGTTATTCAGTCTTGTATGGAAAGTCAGTGGTTCCATCTAGAGAGTTAAACCTAATCTAAGACCTTTCTCAGATGTCTGTAAGAGCATAAAGAGATAAGATAGGTGCGTATCTTCCTGTAACTTTTAGGTCTGTATTTATGATGTGCTGAGTAATTATTTGGATATCTGCATTCTCAAGAACCAGCCACAATAATAACCCAGCCCAATCCATTCCTTGAATCAGGCAGGAGACAAAATTCTGTATTGGAAACAATGTTTGGAGGTATAGATCTGTCACAGGGTACGGTCAATTAACATTAACAAACAACATTTAATTTTCTGCACATTGATCAAGAGATTTAGTGCAATTCCAATAAAATTCCCAAGATAAGTTTTCTTGTAGAAATGGACAGATTTATTCTAAAATTTATATGAAAATCATAAGGATCTAGAATAGCTAACATAATTTTGTAAAAAGAGCTATAAAGTTGGATGATAACACTAGCCCCAGTTTAAGACTTAATATATGGCTATGATCTTATTTACAGAGTGATAGACTCATAGATTAATGAAACAGAATAGAGAGTACAGAAGGGGACCCACCAAATTCTGACCAATTGATCTTTGACAAAGGTAAAATGGTAATTCAATAAAGGAAAGAACAGTCTTTTTAATAAAGAGTGAAATTGTCCATTAATATGCAAAAATGAACTTTAACCTCCCACCTGTTACAAAAATGAACCCAAATTGGATCATAGATTTAAATGGAAAATGTAAAATTATAAAGCCTTCAGAAGAAAACATAGAAGAAAATCATTGTAAACTGGGATTAGGCAAAGAATTCTTAGACATTATGCCAAATGCATGATCCATTAAATATAAAAATGGATAAACTGGACTTCATCTGACCTTAAAACGTTTGTTCTGCAAAAGATTTGTTAAGACAATGTAAATACAAACTACAGACTGGAAAACATATATGCAGATTACATATTTGACAAAGGAATTGAATCCAGAATATATACAGCACTCAAAACTCAACCACCAGAACACAACCCAATTTAAAAACGGGCAAAAGGTTAGAATAGATGCTTCACCAAAGAGGATATATTGATGGCAAAAAACACATTAAAAATGTTCAACATCCTGAACAATGAGAACACATGGACACAAGGAGGGGAACATCACACGCTTGTCAGGGGGTGGGGGGCTGGGGGAGGGATAGCATTAGGAGAAATACCTAATGTAGATGACGGGTTGATGGGTGCAGCAAACCACCATGGCCATGCATATATATGTAACAAAGCTGCACGTTCTGCACATGTGTCCCAGAACTTAAAGTATAATAATAAAAAAGAAAAAAAATGTTCAACATCCTTGGACATTTGATAAATACAAATTAAAATTAAATGAGATAACTCTATAGATAGGCAAGGATGCAGAGCAACTGAAACTCATACATTGCCACTGGGAATACAAAACGGTATGTCCACTCTGCAAAAGAGTTTAGCAATTATTATAAAGTTAAATATATACTTACCATATGATCCAGCAATTCCCCTCCTAGGAATTTACTTTAGAGAAATGAAAACATATGTTCACATAAAAACCTATACATGAAAGTTTGTGGCAGCTCTAGTCATAATTGCCAAAAAGCTGGAAACAACTCAATTGTCCTTTAACAGCAGAATAAATAAACAAACTGAGGTATATCCGGGCAATGCTATACTACTCAGCAATGGACTACTGATATATTTACTGGATAAATTTCAAAGGCCTTACACTAATTGAAAGAGGTTAGTCTCAAAGTTTTACATATTGTATGATTCTATTAATATGATGTTCTAGAAAAGTCAAAACTATAGTGATGAACAGATCAATGGTTTTCAGGGGGTAGGGAAGGAAAAAGAAGGCGACTACCAAGGGGTATCCTAAGGAATCATCCGGAATGACAGAATGATTCTGTTTCCTGATTGTGACGGTGGTGACATGAACCTACATGTGTATCAATTCATAGGACTGTACATGAAAAAAAGTCAGTTTAACTGTATGTTAATTTAAAAAATTCTTAGGAACAGCACCCTGCCAGGCTCTCTGTGAAACAAAATGCCGTCTCTGTTCTTGCATCTGCTGCCATTTGCAATCCTTTTCAACAGCGACCCTCACCCACTTCCTCTACCTACTCCATGACATTCAACAAATTGTTCTCCATCTCACTGAAATCGGTCCCCAAGGGCACTCATGATTTCTATTCTCCTATCCGTGAAAACTTGACTAATAATTCTGGCTCCCTATGCCCTGTCATGTCTCAATTCCTATAACTCTTCCTCTAGATCCTTATTTTTGGCACATATTCTAACACTTAGATTATTTTAAAAATGTTTCAGGTGCATATATTGGTCTGTCATGACCAGAAAGTTTTTTCCTCAAAAAGCATGCAGATAGAGAACAAACCCCAGACTTGCTGGAGCCAGAGTAATCAAAATGTTATGTCAAAAAAAAAGCCAATATTATTTCTATGAGTGTGAGACTTCTGGGAGGATAACTTAGGACAAAATACTAGTGCACATGGAATTCTGATTGTCTGCAAAATGATTAATCACAAACTTTCATTGACAGATATATGTACACATAAGCACACATGTACATGCAAACACACACACACACACACACACACACACTTGCACTGAGCTTATAATGGCCACTATCCATTCAAAATGACTAGTTGTTATCATCCTGATGTATTTTTCTATTTTTATATTGAATGTACTCACATAATTTCATTTTCATATGTCTTTTATACAACCCCCAAGAAGTTTTCTCTAGCCTGTCTTCTAATTTAATTATCTTGATCATCTTTGATCATCTATATTTTTGCAATCAAGTTCTGAAAGGGGCCAGGATCTTTCGACATTGGTAATGTTTTCACTCCAAACATTCTGTCTTCAGCCAGATTTGTCTCCGTGGTTTTCTCTGCTGGGGGCCTTCATTCACATTCATTTAATAAACGCTGGCTGAGCACTCACCACGTGCCAGGTACTATGTTAGATGTTGTGAGTAGAGCTGTAAGACACACATTGCCTCTGCATCCATACGGTCCACAAACCAGTGATTGTAAGTAGACAAATAAGCCAATATTTACAGGACCTATGTATAGGATGTATAAGTTATGGATGCACATAAAAGAGGTGCCTGACCCAGTCAATGAAAGTCAGAGAAGCCTTCCTGGAGGGGATAGTGTTTGGCTGAGTTTTCAGAACAAATAAGAATTAGATATTTCTTCCCATGGAAGGTGGGAAGGAATTGACAGAGGAAAAGTCTTACGACAACATTACGTCAAATAGTCTAGTGTTTCAGTACCCATGTAATTTGACATCTTAAAAACGTGCCTCATCTTTTTTTCCTTTTTTCTTTTTTCTTTTTTTTTTTTTTTTTTTTTTTTTGAGGCAGAGTCTTGCTCTGTCGCCCAGGCTGGAGTACAGTGGCACTATCTCGGCTCACTGCAACCTCCGCCTCCTGGGATCAAGCCATTCTCCTGCCTCAGCCTCACGAGTAGCTGGGATTACAGGCACCTGCCACCATGCCCGGCTAATTTTTTTTTGTATTTTTAATAGAGACGGGGTTTCACCATGTTGTCCAGGCTGGTCTTGAACTCCTGACCTCATGATCCACCTGCCTCGGCCTCCCAAAGTGCTGGGATGATAGGCGTGAGCCGCCCTGCCCGGCCATGCCTCGCCCTACTACAAAGATTTCCCTTGCTTCTCTGAAACACAGTGTTCTTCTGTCCTCTGAACTCAGCCAAATATCTTGCCTGCATCTCTTTTTTGGCCCTTCTATGCCATCCTCAAAGTGTGGAATACCTATTCACATAAGTGAGCTGTTTAGGATCACACTCTGGAGTAAGAGTGCCTGTGTTTGAATTCTATCTGTGTGATCTTTCAATACTTAGTGACCTCTCTAAAAGTTTCAGTTTCTTCATCTATAAAACATGATAAATATTATCTACTTCATTAGGTTGTTGCAAAGGTTAAGTGAACTAATAAATATAACAGTACATTCATTTATAACAGTGCATGAGATATTACTAAGCATCATTATGTTACCTATTACTAATAAGCATGCACACCATAGTTTCCCAACTAAATTGTAAATGACTGGAAGGCAGAATCAAGTTTTAATTTAAAAACAACTAAGGGTTTACACATAAAATTTCATTTAATTCCTTCAATAACACTGTGAGTTTGATATTATTTTCCCTTGTTTCAGATATGCAGGCTGAGACTCAGAGATGTTAACTTAATTGCCTAAGTTTGCCAGAAAATAAATGAGAGAATTTGATCCCATATTCTCACTGTGAAGAGAGAAGTTAATAGAGTAACACAGTTTACTCCTCTTAAGAGTGTTAAGAGTAACACAGTTTATTTCTCCTGTTTCATTATGTCATGCTATTTCCATGACAGTGAAACAGAAGAAGTAAATCATGTTACTCAGGTGTTTTTTGTTTGTTTGTTTTGTTTGTTTTTTTTTGGTTGCAAGCAACAGAATTGGAGTTTGCCTAACTTAAGACAAAAGGAAGTGATTGGAGGGGTACCTGGTGGCTCTGAGATTGATGTGGTGGCTAGAGGGCAAGGTCTGAGAAGTCAAGCTGAGTCTCCAACAGTTCAGCCAGGTTACTAAGCCACCACAGCCCCTAGTCAGGGTCTGAGACATTGAATTCTGCCATCACAGTCACCAAAGCAGATGCTAAGCAGTGCCTGCTTCTTTGTGGCAATGCATTAATTTGATGTTGTAGGCATGCTGTTCCTTTAGAGGCTAGGTACCAGGGACACCAGGTATCTGACCTCTGGGGGCCCTTCCACCACAAGCCTATAGTCCCAGATTCTCCAACAAAGGAAGAAGTTTCTGCAGCTAGGCTGCCAAGAAAAAGTTGATAAATATCCACTGATGATTATCCTTTAAGGGTTTTTGTTTGTTTTGTTTTGTTTTGTTCGAGACAGGGTCTTACTCTGTCACCAGGCTACAGTGCAGTGGTGCAATTGGCTCCCTGAAGTCTTGACCTCCAAGGCTCAAGCCATTTTCCCACCTCAGCCTCCTGAGTAGCTGGGACCACAGGCAAACACCACCATGTCCAGCTATTTTTTTTTTTAATTTTTGGTAGAGATGGGGTCTCACTAGGTTGCCCAGGCTGGTCTTGAACTCCTGGGTTCAAGCAATCCTCCTGCCTCAGCCTCCCAAAGTGCTGAGATTATAGGCATGAGCCACTTGTGCCTGGCCCTTTAAGGACTTTGTTTTGTTTCATTTTTAAACCCTTTTAACTTTCCTTGAGATCCAAAGCAATAAATATAGTACTTTTTAAACCTGGAAAATAGGGAGGCCGGCTTTATTTGTTCCGTCTGGCTGTGCCCAAATTCTGAGCCAGCTTAGGAACAGAAAGGAAAGATACAGGTTTCAAATATTGGATATATCTGTGCAGATTTATGGGAAATTGAGATGATATAGAACAAGCATAAAGACGAGGAGCAGGCTAGAATTCTAGTTAGCATGAAAGCATTAAGGAGAAGTTCAAGTGTAATTAAAGTGACTAAGACAAGGAAACAAACACACATATTAAAAATCTAGGAAAGGATCCTAAGAAAGGTTGCGGAAACAAGACTAGTTTTATATAATACTTGGGAATAAGATAAAACAGAATATTAATATCTAATAATGTTGGAGGTTTTGATTTAGAGATCATAATAGAAACATCAGGGTTGGTTATAGGAAAAGTTAGATGGGGACAAAGGAGAGACTTTAGGGCACTGTGCCAGAAAGAGTTATTCTAAAAGGAAATTAAAAGTTCCAAATTCTCCCCCGCACCAAAAAAATTTAAAAAGGCTGTTCAGGCTTCACATTTTCGAGCAAAACCTCAAATTCCTGACTGAGTCACTTGAGCACCAAGACCTTTCATCTTTCCCATGAGTAAATGTATATAATGGGGTGACCATCCGCTAGTGGGGATCAGAGCTTCAACACAAAGAATGAAGAAGGAAGAGAAAAGAGAACAATCATGGCCAGAGTAGCAGAATTTAATAATAAAGATCACTAACACTTTTATCCAAATAATCCACAGTGAGCTGTGTCTGTAATTAGACTAAGGTATAATCTGCATGTGAATTGGGGAAAGTTTTAAAATAATTTCAGGCCAGGCGCAGTGGCTCATACTTTTAATCCCAGCACTTTGGGAGACTGAGGCAGGAAGACTGCTTGCTCCCAGAAGTTTAAGACCAGCCTGGGCAACATGAAGAGACCTCATCTCACAAAGAAAATTTAAAAAAATTAGCCGGTGTGATGGTGTGTACCTGTCATCTCATCTATTCAGGAGGCCAAAGCAGGAGGATCGCTAGAGTTCAGGAGGTTGAGGCTGCAGTGAGCCGTGTTTTCAGTACCACACTCCAGCGTGGGCAACAGAGACAGATCTTGTCTCAAAAAATACTAATAAAATAAAATATTTTTAATTACCATTTACCGAGGATTCAATTGAATCCTCACGGTAATCTAAGTAGTGGATAAAATTACTGTCTTCATTGTACAGATGAGGAAATGGAAGCATGTGGGTTTAGATAACCTGCCCAAGCTCACATACAAACAAAGCTGGGACTTGAACTTTGCTCTGTGGAACCCTTTGGCAGTTAGCTGATATCTGCTGCAGATAATAGCATACTGACAAAAAGTCCCTTAAATCCTAAAGCATATGTTGTTTAACATGGCAGGGAATCTGGAAGGATGGCTGTTCAGCAGCACAGTGATATCCTCAAGAACTATGGATTTCCACCTTTCTACCCTGCCCTATGTGTTGCTAATGTTTCATGTTCAAGAGCATAGTGCTAGAGGTTTCGGGCATCCTAGGAAGCCATGACTACGTTTATTTAAGAGGAGGGAGAATGTTCTTTATAAATCTCTTTTTTAATTTGTGAGAAAATCTTTCCTCCAGTGCCCCCAGTAGGTTTCTCTGCATGTGCTATTGGCTAGTAATAAGCCACACACCTAGGCCTAAATCCAATCACGATTCACTCTCTGAGGTTGTTCAAGATGTCAATTTCCCTTAGGCAGCAAAAAAAGAAGGTACACTGGGAGAGGGCTGGTGATGTTGTTGGTATGGCAAAAAAAAAAAAAAAAAATTGTCTGCCACAAGCACTACAACCAACTTCTTGTTCTAGGGATTAACTTAGTTTTAATATGGCTGATGGAAATGGAGGTTGGGAGAAGAGAGGAGTACAGACAAGAGGGTAGAAGAGAAAGGGAAAATGTATTGAGCACTTCCATGAATTAATGTTAGCTCCTTTTACATACTTCACAATATGTTCTTCACATGGTACTTTTATTATACCCATTTTCTAGAAGCTCTTTTAAGTCTTTCAAATCACACTTGAAAATGGCAGTGACGATGTGAATGCAAATTGATGGTTAGAAAGTACATGCTCTCTAGAGATACTGGTCTGTTTTATACTTGCAACTAAGGTGGATAACTTCTCCCCTTAGGGGAGAATGGCTGGAAGTTATCCACCTTAGATGCAAGTATAAAACAGACCAATATCGAAGAATAACTCCCATCTTTTGGAAAACTTGTCTAATGCCTCTTTGCACCTTTAACCTTCTTAACACCCCGAATTAAGCTAAGTCATTCATCCATTAGTTGTATGCACAGCCTGTTGTGCAGTCATCTATGTTTTTACTTCTTGGTATTCTCTGAGTAAGAGGAGACCTCTGTGACCTTCCACTGGATCCTTGCTTCCATATATCAGAGGCTAAGGCAATCACAGACAGCACTGGTGGGAAACCAGAACAGAAAACACACACACACACATGCATGCACACACACACACACACACACACACACACACGAATGGAACGAGGAACTCCACGAGGGACTTCTAATATTTCATTGTTATTGAAAATTACACTTCATAAAATGTCTTGTTCATTTAAAGTTTGAAGAGTGACAGAAAAATAGCTTTCATACTCAAGTCTGCTAAATGTATGATAAATCAAAAAAGATGGAACAAGGAGAAACTTCAAGAAAAACAAAACAGAAAATCAGTGTGTAGTATAAATAACACTTCATTAGTGCTGTAGTGCCTTACAAAACAGTCTAAAAAATTCCACAGGGTAATCGTAGTGTACAGCACAGAAGAGAATAATTTACTATCGTTAGGTGTTTGTAATCCCTACAATGGAAAGGAGAATGTATGCATGTAACTGTTTAATGATAGTGGACTTGCAGGCATAAATCCCTAAATGATGAGATGTGAATACATTTTATAAATTCAAGTTTCTGTTGGGGAAGAAAAGTCAGGCTGTCTGGTTTGACTGGCATGCTGACCTAAGTCAATTACTGAACCACAGAGAGCTGTAGCCTTGGGAGTGTGCTATGTTCTTTCTACGGTCTTAAGAGAGGCCAGGCTCAGGGGTTAGCCTAGCGGGCTGGTCTCTGGCTCATCAGGCACACATCAACACTATAAACACACAGTTTTTAGCTAGTGGCAGTCAATGCCAAAGGCCTGGCAGCATGCCACACCATCTCAAGGCACTCTCAGCAATAACTCAAATGTTTTTCTGTCAGAAAAACTTTTTCTGTACTAAGTTTTCAACACTTCAGCTTAGTGTGGGACCGAAGCAGAATGAGGGATAGGAAAAATTAATAATTTTACACTCCTGCTTTCAAAGCCCCCTTTCCTTTGGTAGCAGAGTTTCTTCTTTTCATTCTATTTAATTCTCAAACTCTCCTCAACAAAATCTTCTCTGAAACAAAGACCTAAAACTTATTAACACAGGAATCCAAATGAAAGACAATAGGTTAATTGTTACTTCTCCCACAGGTGTTTTAAAAAATGTTAATGTGGATTCAATCCTTAAACTAAGCAAAATTTAGAAAAAGTTTTCAAAGGAGTGTTCTCCAGACAAGGATGCCTGGATGTTGGATGGGAAGTAGGGAGTTCCCAGAGGCTAGATTGGATATTATGGAAGGATTACTAGAGTTTAACCAGGGAACTGTAAGAATTATGATCAGGCAGAGAACAAAGCAGTAGATCAAATCTAAAAGGGAGACAACATAAATATGAAGAAATAAGATTTCAGGTTAGACGCCAGGAAGAAGGGGCCCAGGTTGGAAAGCAGAAGCATGAGACAAGAGTTCCAGGACCAGTGATTCAGGGGAGGCTGTGAACAATGCAGAGAGGGCCAGAAACCTGTTGTTACATCATGTTGGTTACGTGGGACAAGCTAGGTTAAAACAGGAGTTCTTCAGCTGGTGGGAGGGGTGGTCTGAGAGAGAGAACAGTGATCCAAGGACAGCCTTCAAGAGGTCTGGAAAAACCCTGAACTCTTCTTTAAAATGTTGTGCAAGAAGAAAACTTGAAGCTTTGATTAAATTCTCAAAGCAATATGTCACCCTAGAATGATTAAATATAGCAGCCCAATGAAAAGCACCTTTGTGGGCCCTGTGGATCTCGTGGCAGTGGTGGTCATCTACTGTCAGTCATGTAGTTCAGCCTGGTTCCCACACTCTGACTCCATCTTCTTTAAGCACTTGCAGCAGGATTGGTAATCATTCGCATTCCTTTCTTCCAGTTAGTACCCCTAAAGGAGGAAAAAATGGTTTTGCTTAACATGGACTATTATGAAATGGCATCTCTCTCTCTGGTGACTCACAGGAATGAGGCGCCCTTCTCTGGAAGGGTAGGTTGCCCACAACAATATTGTCTTTGTTCTTCTAGATGAACAGCTAGTCCATCTCAGTCTCTTGCCTTATAGATCTCTCAGGTATGAGCCAAATGCCAGTCCACTAGATATCCTGGGCTCCAAGGGCCACGTATCAAACTCTCCAAAATGCCTCTGTCCCTAGGATGATGGTTGAAAGGGGGATGGGAATGAAATGCACAGGATATTAATAGCTCTTTACAAAAATATTTTAAAATGTTATATCTCCCAGGCATATTAACTTCAAATATTTTGTGCTCTCAAGTGGATGCCAAGCCAAAGCCTCAAAGCCTGTAATTAGCTACCTTCTTTGCAAACCCTGCATTAATCATCTTATTTTGAGATGTGGGGAAAGTTGGAGTGTATTTTTGGGGGGCCATGAATAAAACAAAGATAGAAATAGTTTGATTTCAGCAACTTCTTACTTATGAGCATGTTAAAGGATAGGAGGAGGATCCCACGGCTATTAACAGTTTCTACTGGAGACAAGCACCAACCTATCAAAGCACAAAATATAATATTTTGAGGAAATTGGTCCTGGAAGAACCATGGCCCCATCTGGTTCTTGGAAAAATAGGCATGCGTTTACTTTACACTTGAAAAGGAAGCTTTTCTGCTCTGAATTGTACTGTTTCAAGTTGATAAACCTGTTTCTGAAGGGCACATGTTGCTTTCTTTATTGGATGCTTATAGTGACACATTCCTGTTTGTGGGGGAGCTGCACAGGGTAGGCAGGGGAGGTGAAGACTCAGAGAAGAGACAGGGAGGAGGGGTTCCCAAATGTCTTGATACGAAAAATAGGAAACAGTTCCTTTTTGAAAACCTGTAAGTTAACCAGCAGTAGCAACAACGATGAACTGTCATGCAGAAGACTGGCTGAGGTTTGGGTTATAAAACAATATTTGCCATCAAGAGGGTTTTAGTATTCCAGTTTGCAGCAGGAGTGGCTTGTGGCCAGGCTCAGCCTTGCTAGAGAAGCTCAGAGGGTTTTCTTAAAAGTCCCAAACTGTTTAAAAAACAGACTCAAACACAGTGATATCTCACTTATCCAGCCCCTTGCAAAACAGGTGTTCCACAGAAACACATTTTTAGATGATATTTAGGTTTATGTTATAATTTAATAAAGCTTGCAAAATAATTTTGTTCATTTGTTTTTCTTATTTCAGTCTGATCCTTATAACAACCCATGGAATACAGCATGGGAGGCTTTATTAATCTCACTGACTTGCCCACACAACAGAGGTAGCATAATTGGTTTTTGCCTTGCTCCCCATGGCTCTCAGACTTCTGACCCTAGGTATATCTCAGAAACTTTTTCAATATATTAAAGACAGGATAATTTGTGAAATCCTACTAGTATTCACTCTTAGGAAAAAGAAGACTGAAACCAGAATTGAGTTGAACATAATAAGGGTTTTAAGTATCTTTTTAATATTTTAAATATTTAAAATACCTTTAAATAGTGCCAAGTACTATTAGGTACTGTCAAAGAACAAAGGAAGATCCTGGACTTAAGGAATCTCTGGGATGAGGTCAACGTGGTGGCTGGGATGATGCTGGGCTAGGGGGCAGGGAGTCTGGGAGGCAGGCCATTTCTAGAAGGGCCACGCAGGAAGGAAAGACAAAAGCGGGGGCTGGATGTGGGGCAGACATCAGCCTGAGAGGGTGGGCAGAGTATAATGGGGTCCTTAGCAAGACAACGCCTGAGCCGGGCAAGGCAAGGTGAGATTATGTGGAGAGCCACCCACTGCCACCATGTTAGCAGTTTCTTCATGTATGGGATCATCCTGTCCAGCCCAGTCTCAAAGAGACTATTCTCAGTGCTTCTGGGGTTTTAAGAAGGTAATAATGGAATCACAGGCATGGCCCCTAATGGATGTTTTATTATCCTAAGTTTACCCAGGAATTTCTTATTTCCTATGACCCTGTTATCAAATTTCATCAGCTTTTGCAAAAATGAAATTTTTATCCTACTGGAATTTTTTGGAGATCTCACACTTTATAATATTTGCAATGCCCTTGTTAGGAAGTATGTAAATCCTATTCTATTAAGTTTTTAAAGTTGAAGCTCAGATAATCCATGGCCCAGGGTCTTCTGCTGAAAGGACGAAAGGAAGTACTGTATCAGACTCCAAAATCAGCATTATCCCAAAGCTAAATGTCTACTCAGAAGGAGAAATAGAAGCACCCTTTGACCACCAAAGGAAGTCCCTTCCTTCACCCTTGCTATATTTCTCCCACTAGTAAAGGGATCCATTTCTGCCTGCTCCTGAGGCTTCTTTCCAGCCTTGCCTTCTGTGCCTTTCCATGGCTGCAGGTTCTATTCTTGAATTAACTTGACTCAGTCAGTTCCAGGGTTGGCCAAAGGAGTACTCACCATTTGTTCTGGGTTCCCAGCTACTTCCTGCAGTTAATTCCTAGAGAAGTTGTGGCTTTGGGAGCCTGAGGTTCTTGTTTTTGATCCTGAGTCTATAATAGCACCTCACTCTTCATCATACCCTCCTAGCCCTTATAATCACCAGGAAATTTATCACTGTCCCAGTCTACACTGGAGGTTTCATTCTGGGCCCCCTTCTGAGAAGTTCTGTAGTTTTTCCAGGTCTTTTCTTCAGCTTCTGCCTTTTCCTTCTCCAGTCAGTGGGGTTCCTCCCCCGAACCCAACCCAGTGGCTAGGGCTGAATATTGCCTGCAAGTCAGTCTGGCTTTCTAGGATCAGAGTATCATCTGGGGCCAGGATTCCTTGCTGCTGGGTCCTATTCATCTGCCAGACTCCTGCTCCATCATGTTGGTTCCCAGTGCCAACTATGTGCCTGAAAATTGACTGAAAACCACAATAATGTTTAGCCATGATGAGCCACCTATCAACTCTGCTGCTGTCAAGTCATCATCTGTTCACTGCCACCCTGGGCCTTCTGATAGCTCCTACCATACTGGACTACTTACAAATCCTGAGAGAAAACAATCTTTCTGGGTTATTTAAGCCATCTCTCAAATATCTTCTTAAAAAGTAGAAAGACAGGATGTCCGTTCTAAGATGGCTGAATAGGAATAGCTCTCGTGTGCAGCTCCCAGCATGATCCATGCAGAAGATTGGTGATTTCTGCATTTCCAACTGAGGTACCTGGTTCATCTCATTGGGACTGGTTGGACAGTGGGTGCAACCCATGGAGGGTGAGCCGAAGCAGGGCGGGGTATCGCCTCACCTGGGAAGCACAAGGGGTCAGGAGATTTCCCTTTCCCAGCCAAAGGAAGCCATGACAGACTGTACCTGGAAAAACGGGACACTCCCACCCAAATACTGCACTTTTCCCAAGGTCTTAACAACCGGTAGACCAGGAGATTCTCTTCCGTGCCTGGCTCGGCAGGTCCCGTGCCCCCGGAGCCTTACTCACTGCTAGCACAGCAGTCTGAGATTGAACTGCAAGGCTGCAGCCTGGCAGGGGGAGGGGCGTCCACCATTGCTAAGGCTTGAGTAGCTCACAGTGTAAACAAAGAGGCTGGAAATCATGAACTGGGTGGGTGGAGCCCACCGCAGCTCAGCAAGACCTACTGCCTCTACAGATTGCACCTCTGTGGGCAGGGCATAGCTGAACAAAAGCCAGCAGACAACTTCTGCAGACTTAAACGTCACTGTCTGACAGCTCTGAAGAGAGCACTGGTTCCCCAGTATGGCATTTGAGCTCTGAGAACAGACAGACTGCCTCCTCAAGTGGGTCCCTGACCCCCGTGTAGCCTAACTGGGAGATACCTCCCAGTAGGGGCCAACAGACACCTCATACAGGGCGGTGCCCCTCTGGGACGAAGATACCAGAGGAAGGATCAGGCAGCAATATTTGCTGTTCTGCAATATTTGCTGTTCTGCAGCCTCTGCTGGTGATACCCAGGCAAACAGGGTCCGGAGTGGACCTCCAGCAAACTCTAACAGACCTGCAGCTGAGGGACCTGACTGTTAGAAGGAAAACTAACAAGCAGAAAGGAATAGCATCAACATCAAGAAAAAGGACATCTACACCAAAACCCCATCTGTAGGTCACCAACATCAAAGACCAAAGTAGATAAACCAGAGCAGAAAAGCTGAAAATTCTAAAAACCAGAGCGCCTCTTCTCCTTCAAAGGATCGCAGCTCCTTGCCAGCAATGGAACAAAGCTGGATGGAGAATGACTTTGACAAGTTGACAGAAGTAGGTTTTAGAAGGTCGGTAATAACAAACTTCTCTGAGCTAAAGGAGCATGTTCTAACCCATCACAAGGAAGCTAAAAACCTTGAAAAAAGGTTAGACAAATGGCAAACTAGAATAAACAGTGTAGAGAAGACCTTAAATGACCTAATGGAGCTGAAAACCATGGCATGAGAACTTTGTGAGGCATGCACAAGCTTCAATAGCTGATTAGATCAAGTGGAAGAAAGGGTATCAGTGATTGAAGATCAAATTAATGAAATAAAGTGATAAGACAAGATTAGAGAAAAAAAGTAAAAAGAACAAACAAAGCCTCCAAGAAATATGAGACTATGTGAAAAGACCAAATCTACATTTGATTGGTGCACCTGAAAGTGATGGGGAGCATGGAACCAAGTTGGAAATCACTCTTCAGGATATTATCCAGGAAAACTTCCCCAACCTAGCAAGGCAGGCCAGTATTCAAATTCAGCAAATACAGAGAACACCACAAAGATACTCCTCGAGAAGAGCAACCCCAAGACACATAATACTCAGATTCACCAAGATTGAAATGAAGGAAAAACCGTTAAGGGCAGCCAGAGAGAAAGGTTGGGTTACCCGCAAAGGGAAGCCCATCAGACTAACAGCAGATCGCTCGGCAGAAACTCTACAAGCCAGAAGAGAGTGGGGGCCCATATTCAACATTCTTAAAGAGAAGAATTTTCAACCCAGAATTTCATATCCAGCCAAACTAAGCTTCATAAGTGAAGGAGAAATAAAATCCTTTACAGACAAACAAATGCTGAGAGATTTTGTCACCACCAGGCCTACCTTACAAGAGCTCTTGAAGGAAGCACTAAACATAGAAAGAAACAACTAGTACCAGCCACTGCAGAAGCATGCCAAATTGTAAAGACCATAGATGCTAGGAAGAAACTGCATCAATTAACAAGCAAAATAACCAGCTAACATCATAATGACAGGATCAAATTCACACATAACAATATTAACCTTAAAGGTAAATAGGCTAAATGCTCCAGTTAAAAGACACAGACTGGGAAATTGGATAGAGTCAAGACCCTTCAGTGTGCTGTATTCAGGAAACCCATCTCATGTGCAGAGACACACATAGGCTCAAAATAAAGGGATGGAGGAAGATCTACCAAGCAAATGGAAAGAAAAAAAAAGGGGGTGGGGATGCAGTCCTAGTCACTGATAAAACAGACTTTAAACCAACAAAGATCAAAAGAGACAAAGAAGGCCATTACATAATGGTAAAGGGATAAATTCATGAAGAAGAACTACCCTAAATATGTATGCACCCAATACGGGAGCACCCAAATTCATAAAGCAAGTCCTGAGAGACCTAAAAAGAGACTTAGACTCCCACACAACAATAATGGGAGACTTTAACACCCTACTGTCAATATTAGACAGACGAATGACACAGAAGGTTAACAAGGATATCTAGAACTTGAACACAGCTCTGAACCAAGTGGACCTAAAAGACATCTACAGAACTCTCCATCCCAAATCAACAGAATATACATTCTTCTCAGCACCACATTGCACTTATTCTAAAATTGACCACATAATCAGAAGTAAAGCACTCCTCAGCAAATGTAAAAGAATGGACATCATGACAAACTGTCTCTCAGACCACAGTGTAATCAAATTAGAACTCAGGACTAAGAAACTCACTCAAAACTGCACAATTACATGGAAAGTGAACAACATGCTCCTGAATGACTACTCGGTAAATAATGAAATGAAAGCAGGAATAAAGGTGTTCTTTGAAACCAATGAGAACAAAGACACAACATACCAGAATCTCTGGGACACATTTAAAGCAGTGTGTAGAGGGAAATTTATAGAACTAAATGCCCATAAGGGAAAGCAGGAAAAGATCTAAAATCGACACCCTAACATCACAATTAAAAGAACTAGAGAAACAAGAGCAAACAAAGTCAAAAGCTAGCGGAAGGCAAGAAATAACTAAGATCAGAGCAGAATTGATGGAGATAGAGACATAAAAAACCCTTCAAAAAATCAATGAATCCAGGAGCTGGTTTTTTGAAAAGATCAACAAAATTGATAGACTGCTAGCAAGCCTAATAAAGAAGAAAAGAGAGAAGAATTAAATATACACAATAAAAAAAAGATACAGGGGATATCACTACTAATCCCACAGAAATACAAACTACCATCAGAGAATACTATAAACACCTCTATGCAAATAAACTAGAAAATCTAGAAGAAATGGATAAATTCCTGGACACATTGACCCTCCCAAAACTAAACCAGTAAGAAGTTGCATCTCTGAATACACCAATAACAGGCTCTGAAATTGAGGAAATAATTAATAGCCTACCAACCAAAAAAAAAAAATTGGGGACCAGACAGATTCACAGTCAAATTCTACAAGAGGTATAAAGAGGAGATGGTACCATTCCTTCTGAAACTATTCCAATCAATAGAAAAAGAGGAGATGGTACCATTCCTTCTGAAACTATTCCAATCAATAGAAAAAGAGGAACTCCTCCCGAACTCATTTTATGAGGCCAGCATCATCGTGACGGCAAAGCCTGGCAGAGACACAATAAAAAAACAGAACTTTAGACCAATATCCCTGATGAACATCGATACAAAAATCCTCAATAAAATACTGGCAAACCGAATCCAGCAGCACATCAAAAAGCTTATCCACCACGATCAAGTGGGCTTCATCCCTGGGATGCAAGGCTGGTTCAACACATGCAAATCAATAAACGTAATCCATCACATAAACAGAACCAATGACAAAAACCACATGATTATCTCAATAGATACAGAAAAGGTCTTTGACAAAATTCAACAGTCCTTCATGCTAAAAACTCTCAATAAACTAGGTATTGATGGAACGTATCTCAAAATAATAAGAGCTATTTATGACAAACCCACAGCCAATATCATACTGAATGGGCAGAAACTGGAAGCATTCCCTTTGAAAACCGGCACAAGACGAGGATGCCCTCTCTCACCACTCCTATTCAACATAGTGTTGGAAGGGCATAGTGTTGGCCAGGGCAATCAGGCAAGAGAAAGAAATAAAGGGTATTTAATTAGGAAAAGAGGAAGTCAAAATGTCCCTGTTTGCAGATGACATGATTTTATATGTAGAAAACCCCATCGTCTCACCCCAAAATCTCCTTAAGCTGATAAGCAAATTCAGCAAAGTCTCAGGATACAAAATCAATGTGCAAAAATCACAAGCATTCCTATACACCAATAACAGACAAAGAGGGAGCCAAATCATGAGTGAACTCCCATTCACAATTGCTACAAAGAGAATAAAATACCTGGGAATCCAACTTACAAGGGATGTGAAGGACCTCTTCAAGGAGAACTACAAACCACTGCTCAGTGAAATAAAAGAGGACACAAACAAATGGAAGAACATTCCATGCTCATGGATAGGAAGAATAAATATCATGAAAATGGCCATACAGCCCTAGGTAATTTATAGATTCAATGCCATCCCCATTAAACTACCACTGACTTTCTTCACAGAATTGGAAAAAACTACTTTGAAGTTCATATGGAACCAAAAAAGAGCCCACATAGCCAAGACAATCCTAAGTAAAAAGAACAAAGCAGGAGGCATCACGCTACCTGACTTCAAACTATACTACAAGGCTACAGTAACCAAAACAGCATGGTACTGGTACCAAAACAGATATATAGATCAATGGAACAGAACACAGGCCTCAGAAATAACAGCACACATCTACAACCATCTGATCTTTGAAAAATTTGACAAAAACAAGAAATGGGGAAAGGATTCCCTATTTAATAAATGGTGCTGAGAAAAACTGGCTAGCCATATGTAGAAAGCTGGAACTAGATCCCTTCCTTACTCTTTATACAAAAATTAATTCAAGATGGATTAAAGACTTAAATATTAGATCTAAATCCATAAAAACTCTAGAAGAAAACCTAGGCAATACCATTCAGGACATAGACATGGGCAAAGACTTCATGACTAAAACAACAAAAGCAATGGCAACAAAAGCCAAAATAGACAAATGGGATCTAATTTAACTAAAGAGCTTCTGCACAGCAAAAGAAACTACCATCAGAATGAACAGGCAACCTGCAGAATGGGAGAAAATTTTTGCAATCTACCCATCTGACAAAGGGCTAATATCCAGAGTCTACAAAGAACTCAAACAAATTTACAAGAAATAAACAAACAACCCCATCAAAAAATGGACAAAGGATACAAACAGACACTTCTCAAGAGAAGACATTTATGCAGCCAACGGACACATGAAAAAATGCTCATCATCACTGGCTATCAGAGAAATGCAAATCAAAACAACAGTGAGATACCATCTCATGCCAGTTAGAATGGCGATTGTTAAAAAGTCAGTAAACAACAGATGCTGGAGAGGATGTGGAGAAATAGGAATGCTTTTACACTGTTGGTGGGAGTGTAAATTATTTCAACCATTGTGGAAGACAGTGTGGCGATTCCTCAAGGATCTAGAACCAGAAATACCATTTGACCCAGCAATCTTATTACTGGGTATATACCCAAAGGATCATAAATCATGCTACTGTAAACACACAGGCACACATATGTTTATTGTGACACTTTTCACAATAGCAAAGACTTGGAACCAACTCAAATGTCCATCAATGATAGACTGGATTAAGAAAATGTGGCACATATACACCATGGAATACTATGCAGCCATAGAAAAGGATGAGTTCAGGTCCTTTGCAGGGACATGGATGAAGCTGGAAACCATCATTCTCAGCAAACTATCACAAAGACAGAAAACCAAACACTGCATGTTCTCACTCATAGGTGGGAAGTGAACAATGAGAACACTTGGACACAGGGCAGGGAACATCACACACTGGGGCCTGTTGGGGGGTTGGGGGCTAGGGGAGGGATAGCATTAGGAGAAATACCTAATGTAAATGATAGTTGATGGGTGCAACAAACCAACATGGCACATGTATACCTATGTAACAAACCTGCACATTGTGCACATGTGCACAATAAAAAAAGTAGAAATATGTGCACAATAAAAAATGTAGAAAGACAGGAAAATGTAAAATAGTGTCATTTTAGTGTTAATTAACATATCAGATTATCTTTCAGTGTAAAAATACAGGCAGCATGAAAGTGTCATTAAAAAGTTGAGTCTGTTGAGTTTGTGTTGGGGGTAAAAAGAAATCTGAAAAGGTGAAAAATTGCAAGTACAGATTAGCTTTTTTCAATTTTGCCAACACTGGCATGAGGCTGTTAGAATCCTGCCTAACAAATGTATGAAACCGTAAAAATATTTTTCTTGTCATTTAACTTGGTTCTGGAAATTCTAAACGGAGACTTTCAAATAAAGTACGATTAATCACTCCAAATTCAGTCATTTTGAGACACTTTGTTTCTGGAATAATTGAATAACTATATGATACTTTTAATGCAAGTTTTTGATACATATTTCTGTACCCCAAACTGAAAACTACTTCAGAAAAAGGATAATTTCATAAAGTTTTGCATCTTGAGAACTTTTGAAGTGAATAAAACAATTTTATGTTGAAAAAAAGAAGATTTATGTTTTCTGGTTCTATTCTGTACTTTGTGTTTTAGTTTTTCCCTTCCCTTCTCTTTCCTCTATCCATTTTTTAGCTCCTTGCTCATATTTTTAATCAACTTATAGCACGTAGTTCTGTGATTTGAACATGGTAGGTGCTGAACAGTGTTTGTTAAATTGAATTTAAGTCAACATCACCACATATGGGCCCATTTTACCTACAATTTTAGGGCAAGGTTGACTTTTTGTCTTTCTGTTGAGTGATGAAAGCAATTTGGCAGGAGTTAGCAACATTTCATTCCCTGGAATCACATTATTATTTATATACTATTTGTAGTACAAACATGTTTCCAGGAACTTAAGCGACTAGAATGTAGTTTTCTACTTAAATTCAATTCCTCTATTTAGGAAACTTCTATCATATAGAGTTTGGCAAAATTCAGAAACTGGTAAGAAAAAAATGACTGCAACTATTCTTGGGATAGAAGAGAACAGAGATGAGAAATATTCATTAAATCCCTTCACTCTTACCAGACCCATAACTGTTTCCAGAACCCATTCAATCTAATTTTGTGTCTTGCACCATTTTATTTTGGGCTTACTGAACTTCACTGCCACAGGAGGGGGAATGGGTTTGGCAACACAGTTCAGACTATTCTTTTTTCCTCTCTCTTATCCCATCTTCCTCCTAAATGGTTTGGGTCTTGGCAAAACCAAAAAGTGTTTTTCTCTAGTGCTTTTAATTTTTTTGTGTGTTTAATTTTTAACTAAGTGTGCATTTCAAAGAGAATGTAACCCAGCTGTTTTTTATTCTTTTAAAAAACAAAATGGTAATTTGTAAAAACCATTCAATGTCCAAGAAGACTTTAGCCCCTTAAAAAAAAAAAGAAAGCTTTTCTTTCTTTGAACCAAGAATACAAGCCTTGCCAAAAGGGAAGAGTTGGAACCAAGAAAGA
The DNA here is from genome assembly GCF_029281585.2 of Gorilla gorilla gorilla. Lineage (NCBI taxonomy): Eukaryota > Metazoa > Chordata > Mammalia > Primates > Hominidae > Gorilla > Gorilla gorilla. The sequence goes on along the minus strand of NC_073224.2, from coordinate 85,943,574 downwards.
CTGGGATTTGATTTAATTTAAACTTAGAATTTATAAGTGAGAGAATGATTGCAGCCTTGGCAGAATGTAAGTATTTCCAGGTAACTGAAATTTAACTCTTTTATTTATGAGCCTTGACCACATCCAATAGTGGTACTTCTATATTCTCTTCCCTGAGGATTTCTTGGAAGGGAAAATAGTGTCTATGTGTGTGAGGCTTTTGGAAAGTGGGGACAATGAGCAAGCAGTTGTAACAGGAGGAATAGTAATCCTACATACCCAGCAGCACTAAAACAAAAAAGTAAAATCAACGCTGAGGTCTCAATATTTATAAAAATGATCATTTTCACAGAAGCGAACATGAAATTTACTCTTAAATTATTTACAAGTAATTTACTGAATGATTTTGACTTTTAATAAAAATAGAAAGAAAGAGAGATATTTCACTTATGAGAGAGAACATTTCCTAGTTCTGGAAAGATCTATTGTGATACAGTAATTCATATTTTAATCACTAACTTTTATGTACTCACTGAAACAGATTACTAGTTCCTCCATTTGGCAAAACTTTGTTTTTCTAATTAGATTGTTTTCTCAGTAACTGGACGTAACAAAACTGTATTTCTCTGAAGACATTTTATAATTCAAACATTTCATTAATGGCAAACAAACTTTCTCCATTTTCTATTGCTCTGAATTACATTTTATTGGCAGTTAAGAAGAGATTATTTTTACAGATTTTTCTATTAAAAAAGATAAATTGTTCACATGATAAAACTGGATGTTAGTAAGAATTATGTTGATTACCACAGCAAATTTGGCCCAGACACATTATTTCCTACTGACTTAAAAGTGATACCACTTTCTATTATAAGACTACTTTGCATTTGTTATCTCTAGTGTTCTTTTGGCATTGGTCTAGTAATGTTTTATACTTGTTTCTTACTTTTAAAAGTTTTATTCTAAATGAAGTTCAGTTTAACATACATGCACTGAGAGCCTACTATGTGCCTGGTGTTGTTAGGACTCCAGAGAATCAAATACAAAAAAGTAAAAATTCATTCTCTTTGGTAATCTCACTGTGGCCTGGCTGCAGGGTAGCAGAGGGGGTGGGTGTGAGGGCAAGAAAGGGACTGAACACCATAAAAAGGACAAATGCAGTTTCAGAGGGTGGAGAAGAATTAGGGCCTCTAACTCATCAGAGCTTCATAGGAAGTAGAAAAAGAAAGTTCTTGTTCAGGTGAGAAGTAGCTCCTAGAGGCACATGGTTTGCAAAGTGGACAGTGCCTATGTGCAGGGAAAAAGAAGTTGGTGCTTCTGGGTGGCTACCGCCCACACTTGGACTGTTTGCCTGGAAAGGGTGGCAAGGACTGGATTTGAGGCCTCATTTACTTTGCCTGCTGCATTGACTCTCTGAGGAGACAAGAGGAATCGGGAGAAAACTCATGTCTGATAAAAAGCTTTAAGAGGTTGTTGTGGGGATTATGATTTTAAACCCCCAACATAATCTTACAAAAGCTTCACCAAAATCTCTATTGTTTAAGAATGCTTTTGGTGCTTTTTTCTTTTTTTCCTGGAAGATATTAAGTAGTATTGAAATCTGCATCAAAATTGATTTGAGGTGTCAACAGAGGATAAGACATCTGAATCACAAAGATAACTAAGTCACACTCCTGCCTTGGAGTATCTCACTGACTAGTGGAGACAGATGGACAACCTAGAGAGGTAATTTGAATATAGTCTGGTAAACTCAAATATCATATATGCAGAGGGTGTGCTGTCTCAGAGAGCAGGGGCCGTATCTAAGCTGTGTCCTGGACAATACCTAGCAACATTCACGTATGTGGTACGTAACTACTTGCAGAATCAAACTGCAGAAATAGTGCAACTCTGGATCTACTTACTAATCTATTTTTCTCACCTTCAAAATTTTTTCTTAAACTAAATCAGTTATAACTTATTTACTTTTCCTCAGATCCAAAGGAAATAAAATAGTTGAGAAAGAATGAATGGGCAACTTTGAGGCATTTTTTTGAAAACCATGTGTGTTTTTACTTCCTATTTCCTTATTGTTTAGAAAACAAATACATGAATAAAATTCAAGTTCAATAGCTTGTGCAGATTTTTCTTAAACTAGTAATAGAAAGCACCAAGAATCCCGGTGCTTTGCATCGTGAGAAATTTGAACTGGTCTGAGCATTTATTTTCATGGTAACAAATGTGTAGCAGAGAAAAAAGAAGAAAAAAAAATATGACAACATGAAGTCATCATCCTTCCAGTCCAGGGTGAGAGCTCTTAGAATGGCTTAGTGATGGATATACTGAAGGACAGAACCGATTACAAAAAGACTAGGGCTGATAGGACCACACAAGAAAAGAGCAGTGGCTCACACCTATAATTCCAACACTTTGGGAGGCTGAGGCAGGAGGATTGCTTGAGGCCTGGAGTTTGAGACTAGCCTAGGGAACATGAAAAGATCCTGTCTGTACAAAATACACAGAATTAGTCGAATGCGGTGGTGTGTGGCTGTAGTCCCAGCTACTTGGGAAGTTGAGGTGAGATCAAGTTTGCGTTGAACCGTGATCATGCCACTGCACTCCAGCCTAGGCAACAGAGTGAGACTCTGTCACAAAAAAAAAAAAAAAAAAAAACCCAAAAAAAACAAAAAAGAAAAAGAAAGAGCAGATTGGTGAGAACTGGCTTGGGCAAAAAGAGAAGGATGTGGAAAACATAGAAACCTCAGGCTATTTGACTACATTATATTGTGGAAAAGATGGAAAGGCTTGAAAAGGCTTGCATCCAAAAAAAAGTCTTTGAAAAATGTCATTCTTATTGTTATAGTGCCCTGTGAGTCTCTACAGTTTTTCTTTGTCTCTTGGAGTTTTTGTATTAAAATTACAATACTCTTGGCTTTTACAATTTTTTTTTTACCATTATTTGTCAAGAACTAAGTATTGCTTTTTTACCTATGACAACAATTTGTAAAGGAAAATCTGTGTGGAGTCAGGAAGTAGGTGCTCCTGACTGGAGAAAAAGATCCAGGAGGACAAGTGGGAAGGTGCTAGAGGAAACCTATGGTTGCTTCACAGATTTCTTCAAGGACAGCCTTACCCTACAAAACAGACATCGTCCTTATGACCTAACACTTTGGTAATCAAGATTTAAACTCATCCACTTTCTTGCTTGCATGGAAAGAAGGAAGAGAATGCATATACATTCAATATCTGTGAATTATTAGGTGTTTTTGCAAATGATCTTTTATGTACTTAAAACAATTGCATGGTATACCAGTTATCATTTCTATAGCTAATGAAAAACAGAGTTGGAATGTAAAACCAGAATTCTAACTTTGAGTCCAATTCTCTTTTTCCTTTTCAAGATGATTGTTCATTTCCTGGCTCTACTTGTTTCCTTTTTCTCTCTAACTATCCCACTATTGGTATTTTGGATATTCTTAGTGACATCTTCTCAGAACAACTCCCTGAATTAGGTACTATTGTCCCAATTTATAGATGAGGTAATTGAGGCACAAACAGATGAGACAACAGGCCAGTGTTGCAGAGCTAGATAACAGTGCAGCCAGGATCCGTCTCAGGCATGCAGCCATGCTCTGAGCCACCCCTGGGGCTTTTTCTGCCTCTTGGTTTCCAAGAGGCCATCCCGTTTTGACTGTGACCTCCCTAGCATCCTGAGGACCCACTGGCTTATTTGTTGTGGGTATCAGTAGAGGCCTGAAAAAAACTTCCAGTGACCTTGGCACTGAGATGATCTACAAGTAGATGTGCAAAATTTGGCCGTTGCCATGGTCCCTTCAATAAGGCCAGATTAGTGATGGGAAAACTGAAGAGTTTTGTCTGGCGTGGAGTTCCTGTGACTGCTTTCATCCTGGTGCTGTCCAAGGCCAATTTGGAGTTTACAGAAAGAACTAATGGGAACCAGAATAATTGGAAACATTTTGCAGAGATAAGCTAGCAAGTTCAGACTTCTATATTTTTTCTAATGAAAAAACCATAAAGGAAATATGTCAGAGAGTGAATATTGCCATCTCCCCTCCACCTCTAGTGGAAAGCAAGCAGGTAAGCAACAGGATACAGGGTGTCTTAGCAGAGTCTCTCATAACTCTGCCCCTCACTTGAGTGTAAATCATTCTCCAATTGCAGATCAGACATAAATCGTTCTGAAACCACAGTGCTCACTAAATGTTATTGTGTTATTGAGACATAAATCCTATGTCAGCTCGATGAAATGTCTATGGCCATCGCATTAAACAAGTCAAGGCAACTATTTAACGATTTCCAAACATTCTATTATTAAAGTTCAGACAAGAGGTTTGAGAGGAAAGCCATGTTGAAGTGGACTTTAAACAGCCATTTCTCACATTTGTTTGATGAACAATAGCTGTAATGAGTGCCCCAGCTCTGAACTCCGTCTCAGCAGAAGGGCTTAGAATGGACAACATAGGTCATCAAGAGGAAGCAGCCCTGAGTTTTGGGAGCCCCCTTTGACCTTTGCAACCTCTCAGTATGTAAAGCACAGGCATCTGTATTTTATGTTGATGTTCATCTCAGGCATCTCTGTTTTAACCTGTCTCTAGAGCACCTTCTACAGAGTGAAGAATGACAAGAACTTACTTTGTCCAACAGTTGTGATACCAGTCATCTGCTAAGAGCTCCAATATATGTAAATTAAGTAGAGCATTTTATACCTGGACAGCTCCTTAGAGTTTCTGAGAATTTCTCCATGCATTTGATCTACATCCTGTTCCCCTTTCCCTGCTACTCTATAGAAAAATTGAAATGATCAAAAAAAGAACTTTTCTAACATCTTGCATCTACGCTACAAATTTATCTGCATCTTCTTTTCCATCCCTGATGTCAGCATGGGAGACATTTTCTTCCGTTGACCCACAATGAGTCATTCCACCTATCCTGGAGTTTCATCCTTTTTGTCCCTCCCCCACAACGTCCACAGGGACTTCACAGTACTGAATTTTTTCTCATCCTTGCTCTATGTACAACCTTTTCTTTTTTTACTGACCCCTTCCCATTAGCATTTAAACAGACTCAAGTCCTCCACACATTTAAATAAACAAATAAGCCTCTGTCAAACTCCACCCCCATCTTCTGCCTTATATGTATCCTTTCACTGCTAAACTTTTGTAAAATAGATACGTAATAATTGTACATATTTACAGGGTACACATGGCATTTTGATACATGCATACAAACTGTAATGATCAAATCAGGGTAGTTGAGATATCCATTACCTCAAATATTTATCACTTCTTTGTGTTGGGAACATTCCAAATCTTCTCTTTTAGTTGTTTTGGAAATACACAATGAGTTATTTGTAACTATGTTCACCCTACTCTCCTACTCTTCACCTCCCGTTTAATCCTCAAGCCATGACAGTCTGCCAAAGTCACTGGGTAGGTTAGAAGTCTGGCTATAAGTACAAGAAAACCCAACCCAAACTGGATTAAATTTTGAAGGAAATTTTGGCTCACTTAATTGGAATACCACGGGTAGAACACTGATCAGACATCATTCCATCCTGTGGCTCCAGGTCTGCTCTCCTACATGAATCAACTGGGCACAAGATGGCTGCAGTTGGTCCTGACTTCACCTTGGCACAACAGTATTCAGAAGACAGAAAGCCATCCCTTCTTATGGGTTTTTTGGAAGCATAGAAACTTTTCCCACAAAGTCTCAGAAATTTCCTTTCACATTTTCTTGGTGTGAATTATGTGTTATGTGCCAATTCCTGAAACAATTCTTAAGGCCAGAGGGACGCCATGCAAGTGTCTCACTTACAAATATTAAAATTTCTCATGTATCAGTGGTTCTCAACCAGGAGTGATTTTATCCCTGAGGGTACATTTGGCATTGTCTGGAGTCATTTTTTATGGTTATGACTGTAACCGTGTGGTAGTAATGGCATCTAGTGGGTAGAGGCCAGCGATGCTGCAAAACATCCTACCATGCACGGGATATCCCCCTACAACAAAGAATTACTAACCTAAAATATCAATAGTGTCAACACTCTTTGTTATCTCCCACCTCCCATAAATCACTAGCCTCTGTGAATGCTAACTCTCACTTTCCTACTTCAAGTAACTATCATTTTTCACTTGTATTATTTCACTTGCATCATTTTTCTAACTGGAATGTCCAATTTTGATGCCACTCAATTCACTTTGCATAATGCATTCTATGTCAATTAAGATCTGGCTATTTAAGAAACAAAATAAAAATAAACAAGATATAAATTGATTTTTCTCTCACGCAAAAGAAGTCTGAAGTTAGGTGGGTCCAGGGTTAAAAGTAGAGTTCCTTGGCATGGACCCAAGTTTGTTCTATCTTGCTACTTTGCTATCTTTAGCATGTGAATTTTTCTATGTGTTCCAAAGCATTTGATTGAACAATGGCAATCACAACCATTGTGTCAACTAGCAAGAAGGGAAAATGACAAAGAAGGGGTTAACTTCCTAGAAGTTAACCATATTTATTCTGCTTACAGCTCATCAGACATTTATTTAGTCCTACTTCCATGCTTAGCTATGAAAGGCTAGCAAATGTGGGGCTTATTTCAAGTGCCCGTGGATTTAACTAAAAATTACTATTTCTACTATTAAGGAAGGTGTGAGAAAATACATATTGTGTAACAACCAAATAGTCTCTGCCAGAAAGTCAGTCATCTTTCTAAAGAGAAAAAATGATCATGCAATTGCTGCTTAAAAATCCTTTTTAGATGACTCTATATGACAAATAGAATAAATTTCGAACCCTCTAATTAAAGAGGTTTAAAATGCTAATCACAGCTGGGTGTGGTGGCTCATGTCTGCAATCCTACCACTTAGGGAAGCAGAGGCAGGTAGATTGTTTGAGTCCAGGTGTTTAAGACCAGCCTGGGCAACATGGTGAAGCTCTGACTCTACAATAAATACAAAAAAAATTAGCCAGGCATAGTGGTGTGCGCCTGTAGTTCCAGCTACCTGGGAGGTTGAAGTGGAAGGATCACCTGAGCCAAGGCACTCCAGCCTGGGTGACAGAGTGAAACCCTGTCTCAAAAAAAAAAAAAAAAAAAATGCTTATCACTCTTTGATCTGTGCTGAACTTCTCTGGTCTTGTCTCTAATGATTTCCCCAAACTTATGCTATCTTCTCAAATGCAGTTATACTGCACTTATTAACAGGTTCCTAAATTACTCTTTCTCTTTGTCTCTATGCCGCCTTCTCTGCCTGAATTGCCCTTCCTTCACTTACCTAACTTCTGCTCCTTGTTTCTCTCTTTTCTCAGATCAGATGTTATTTTCTCTGGGACTCCTTTCTGGACACATCATGACTGAGTGAGGAGCCTCTCTTCTGTTTTCCCGCAGCCCAAAATGCTCAGCCCTGTTTGAACAAAGTGTTGTCATTGCCACTTTTCTTCTTGCATTGGCCCTTTAAGTTGTGATTCTTTAGGGCAAAGATTGTGTCATAATACATAGTAAGCACTTATTAAATAATACTTGAATAAATGACTGCATTACCTCATTTGGCCCTCAGAAACACCCTTCAAGGTAAGCAACGTTATTTATTTTTACAGACTAATTAACTAAAGTTAAGGAAATTTATGTGTGCCCAAAGCCATAACACCAGCAAGAGGCAGAACTTGGGCTGCTTCCAATTCTGATTTCCAATCTGGTTCTCACTTTACAATACCACAGTTTTTTTTGGTTTTTTTTTTTTAACTTCTCTTCTCTTACACTTACACTGTAATATTGACTTTGTGCTTTGTGTCCATGGTCATTTTGCAGTAGCACCCACTTGCCACTTTCAATTCACTCCAAGTTGTTACGGATCTTTCAACTGTTCTCCGTTCAGTCTTATATATGCAGATGTTATAAACCTCTCTCCATGTATGCCTTTGCCTTGAAAGTATTTAAGACAAATGCAAAACCTGAAGGACATCATTGGTTCCCTATCCAATCTTCCTCTTCGGCTTTACTGAAAATATAATTCCTTTTGTTTAGATATTTGGTGGCCTTGTGTTTTAGAGAAAGCTGAGCTTCCCTGATCCACAAAGGCAATCTGTATTAGTCTAAGCAAGGATAGTAATCCTATTCCCCTTTCTAGGAGCTCATTTAGGAATGGGCGTATAAAACCAATTTGCCATTAATATTTAAAGGAAAGTCTACTACAGTGCATCCTGTTTTTTTTTTTTTAAAAAAAGGACACAGTGAGAGGTTGTGGCATGTCTGTCTCCATGCTGTCATCAGCATTTCATCTTTTCATCTGCTTTGACCATCTTGGGTCCACAAGGAGTGTCAGTATGCTGAAGACGGCAGAGGGGAGAGACAGATGCATCTGGTTCCTGATGACCTCCCTGAGTTTTGAATAGGTCAACTCCTGAACTGTCCTACCTTAAGATTTCCTGTCATGTGAGAACCTCAACATTACTTAACATTTAAGCCACTCATACTTGCATTTTTTCTGCTTCCTGCAAGCAAAAGCTTTCTAAATAGAATACCAACCTGGAATTGCACTGGGGAACTCGTCAAAATGAACTCTACACTGACCTTTGTGTAAAGAAAGTCACATTGCTTGATCATTCTCTTTCTCAAATTTGGATTTCAGTATTGCTCTTACATGAAATGCCTAATACATATTAATGATATATGAAATATATTAGATAATCTCTAAATTGTATAAACCTGAATCCAGTTTCCAAGAAACCTGTGCCACACTGCTATGACACTGAGCATGACCTTTCTCAGGATTTTTCATCCTGAGACCTTAGTTTTCTTCTTTCCAGTCTTTTATGCACAGATAATGTATGCTTTGCCTTGAAAATATTAAAGACCTTGGAGGATAATTCTTTGGGTCACTAACTTTCTAAAACATATATATTCCTTTAAAGTAAAACCCTGCTGTGAAAAAGGTCTTTCACACCCCATTTCCCATCAGAACTCTAACTCATTTTAGCCTGCTTCACCTCTTCCTCTGGGAAATGTGAGACACGCTGTCTTTGAAAATAGTTTTGGCTTGTGAAAGGGAAGCCCATCAGTCATATTTTCAGGTGTAAGTCCTAAATTATGTATTTAAAATAAAATATATCCTCTCCTCTGGGGAAGTATGCATAGCATGACACATGAACCTGAAATGGCCTGTAGGTTTTACTTCACTAAGGAGTGACATATACTTGTATGATATTTTTTTTGCATCTTCTCTGCCTATGACCGTAATAAGAAACTACCTGAGAATATGAGAACATTCTGGGTCCTAAATAGATCCTGGATATCATTCAGTCTAACAGCTTCATTTTACTGGGATCTGGCTCACTACTTCTGGAAAAATAGCTGATAAAGTCAATGGAGAAAGAATTCTTTAGAGTTTCTGATGTTGCTCCTATAGGAATATAGTTTACTCTGTGCAGGACTGGAGTGAGGAAGGAGGAGAGGCAGTCGATTTTTTGGAATGCCTCAATCAGTAATAAAGAGAGGCTATTGTGGGAGGGATAGGGTAATGTTGCGAGAAGGAGGAAGACAAAGAGACACAGTGGTTTCTGTATAGTACAAGTGGTTAAGGGCATGGGTTCCATGCACATGAAGGTGCACTTGGGTTTGAATTCTAGTCCTCCATTTGGTAACTGTGTATCTGTATTAGTTAGGCTACAGATATGGCTTCTATAACAAAGGGATTCAAAAAAATCAGTGCCTTAAACAAGTTAGAAATTAGTTTATATAACATGTAAAACTCTGGGTGAGGTGGTTTGGGCTGTTAATTCCAGACAGATGGTCCAGAGCTGTTATGGAAGCTCCACCAGTATTAGGAATGCAGGATCTTTTTTTCAAATAGCCTTTCCACCCTCAATATACTGTTTCCAACTCTTGGTCCAAGAAGGCTTGCTCCAGTTCACATTATCATGTCTGCATTCTAGACAGTGGACATGAGAAGGAAGGGAAGGCGTATCTCTACCACTAAGAGGCATAATCAAGAAGTCGTATTAATCATTTCTGGTCATAGCCGTTCAACCAGCACTTGATCACATGGCTCTCCTTTGCTGAAATGGAGTCTGAGAAGTAAAGCCTTAGCTGGATAGCAACCAGGTAAAATGTATACTGCCATAGACACTGGAATAAGTGCAGGAGAGATTTGCCTATGCCACAAAGATGTAGGCAAGTTACTTAACTCCATACATTAGTTTTTCCATATGTAAAATGAGAATAACAATACTTCCTACCCATATCAGATATGATTGTGTTCTGTTGTTAGTTATACAGAACCTGACAAAGCATAGCTATAAAGCAAGGTTTCTGAACTTCAGCACTATGGACATTTTGAACCAGATAATTCCTTGTTGTGAGGGGCTGTCCTGTGCGTTGTGAAATGTTTAGCATCATTCTTGGCCTCTGCTCACTAAATGCCAGTAGTACTCCCCTCGTTGTACAAACCGAAAATGTCTCATAGAAATTATCTTCAGGGAAAATAGTCCCTGGCTGAGTACTACTGCTATAGAGAAAAGGGGTTTGAGTTGTTTTTCCCTCCACTTAAGATATCTGAAGGAAAGCAATCCAGGGCAGTATGGTCACTTAAAGATGATTCAGTGATGATTTAAGGAGGAAGACTCTCCATTTCTCTGCTCTACCATTCTTGGCACATGGCTTTTGTCCATAGAGTTGTTGCTTATCATGGTCTGACCCCAATCTGGTTTTCTATCTTAGAGAACTGGCATAGCCCCACTCAAATAAATGCTCAGAAGAGCAGCAAGTCTTTTGCGTTTGTACTCCCATCATGTAGTGCAGTGCCTTGCATTAATATGTATTTGTGCAGTGCAAAAAGTTATAATCTGAAAGTGGTATTTGTGGGCTTGTATCAATCAGGATTATTAGTTACAAAGGAAAAACAAGTCATCCCTTGTAAATATTAAAGGAGATAGGACACTCACAGAGACTTGGGAGAGCTGAAGAGCCAAACTAGGAACATAACGGCCCAGCCAGGAACCATGCCCAACCATGCTACAGGTGTTTTAGCAAAGCAGTGCTGCTGCCACCTCTCAACACCACTGCCATAGTGTCTATCCACGATGAGCAATGGAATGCTAGAAGGTCTTCTCTTGCTAGCCACAAAGAAGCAGATGCCACCATCTGTGTGACCACCAAGGTGCTCGATTTCTCGTGCGTACTCTTTCTCGCATTGCTTACTATGATTGTTAATTTTACATGTCAACTTCACTGGGCTACGAGTGCTCCAACATTTGGTGGAATATTATTCTGGGAATGTCTGTGAGGGTTTTCTAGGTGGGATTAACATTTGAATTGGTAGACTGAGTAAAGGAGATCCTCTTCCCCAATGTGGGTGGACCTCATCCCATCAGGTAAAGGCCTGAATAGAGCAAAACTCTTACCGTCTCTGGAGTAAGGAGGAATTCATCCTACCTCCTGCCTGACTGCTTTTGAGCTGAGACATAGGTTTTTTTTGTTGTTGCTGTTTGTTTGTTTGTTTTTTCTGCTTTCCCACTCATCTGAAATATTGGCTCTTTGTGGGTCTTGAGCCAGCCAGCATTTAGACTGAAACCATATCATCAGCTCTCCTGGGTGTCCAGTTTGCTGACTGCAGATTTTGGAACTTGTCAGTCTCCATAATTACATGAGCCAATTCCCCCCAACCTTTTTTTTTTTTTTGAGATGGAGTCTCATTCTGTTGCCCAGGCTGGAGTGCAGCAGCATGACCTTGGCTCACTGCAACTTTCACCTCCCAGGTTCAAGCAATTCTCCCACCTCAGCCTCCCAAGTAGCTGGGATTCCAGGTGCATGCCACCATGACCAGCTAATTTTTGTATTTTTAATAGAGACAGGGTTTCAACACATTGGCCAGGCTGGTCTTGAACTCCTGACCTCAAGCGGTCTACTAGCCTTGGCCTCCCAAAGTGCTGGGATTATAGGCATGAGACACCGTGCCCTGCTGCCAATTCCTTATAATAAATCTTGGTCTCATTTTAAAAATATATATTTTATATATATATATGTATGTATATATACACAATGTACTATTCCTTATGTTTTTCTGAAAAACTCTGACTAATACACTTACCAAATTAAAATCTCAAATGAATATGTCTGAGTGATGATCCAGGTCACATGTCTACAGCCTAGCTGCAAGTGAACTGAGAAAATGAATGTTCTGACATCTTCCTGTGAAAGGCAAGATGAACACAGTGGAGAACTACTAAAATACAGGGATGGTGTCAAGATGTTGGAGGCTACAAATGACAAATGCTTTTCTCATAATTGGCCTTGTTCCTTAGAAGAAAACATACGTAGAGACACATTGAATGTGGCCCCCTCATTATCCTGAATGTCACCTTTGTGAGAAAAGGAAGGAATCAAAGAGAATTCCTCTTCCCTCCCAATAGCTGGAAGCAGAACTTGTCCTTGCCATCAGTTCCTTTTCATTTTATCTGAGTCACACCCTGGTGCCCCTGTGTTGCCTTCTCCTTCTCTCTCCCTTCCTCCCTCCATCCTTTCTTTTCTTCTTTCTTCATTTTCTTTTATATAGTTTTTTGTTTTTACTTCAGGTGCATTGATGCATACAAACATAAAAACATCTGTTGGCTGAGTGTGGTGGCTCATGACTGTAATCCCAGCAGTTTGGGAAGCTGAGGTAAGCAGATCACTTGAGCCCAGGAGTTCAAGATCAGCCTGGGTAACATGGTAAAACCCCATCTCTACAAAAAGTACAAAAATTAGCCGGGCCTGGTGGCAGGCGCCTATAGTCAAGCTACTTGGGAAACTGAGGTGAAAGGAACACTTGAGCCTGGAAGGTGGAGGTTGCAGTGAGGCAAGATTGTGCGACTGCCCTCCAGCCTGGGCCATACAGTAAGACTGTCTAAAAAAAAAAAAAAAAAAAAAATTCATTGATTTTCTCAGTTCATGGCACTTTACCATCTTGAGTCCATTCATAGGTCTTTTCTTGTTTTACTTATTGTTTGTTTATTCATACCTTTAAAACGTTTTGATTTTATCTTATTGAATTTTTTTTCCAGGCTGGGTGTGGTTGTGCATGCCTGTAATCACACCTGTAATCAGGCACATGCCTGAGGTCAGGAGTTCGCGACCAGTCTGACTAACATGGTGAAACCCCGTCTCTACTAAATACAAAAAAATTAGCCCGGCATGGTGGCGCATACCTGTAATCCTAACTACCTGGGAGGCTGAGACAGGAGCATCACGTGTACCTGGGAGTGGAGGTTGCAGTGAGCAGAGAGAGTGCCATTGCACTTCAGCCTGGGCAACAAGAACAAAACTCCATCTCAAAAAAAAATTTTTTTTTCTAATACTTTCATGGGTACACATGGTTTTTGGCTACACGGATAAATTATATAGTGGTGAAGTCTGGGCTTTTAATGTACCCATCACCTGAACAGTGTAGATTGTACACAATAGGTAGCTTTTCATCCCTTACCCCTCTCCCACCCTCCCCACTTCTGAAACTCCAATTTCCATTATACCACTCTGTATGCCATTGCATACCCATAGCTTAGCTTCCACTTAAAAGCCACATGTGGTATTTGGTTTTCTGTTTCTGATTTACTTCACTTAGGATAATGGCCTCCAGTTCCATCCAAGTTGCTGTAAAAGACATGATTTCATTTTTTTTTTTGGCTGAGTAATATTCCATGGTATACAGACATCACATTTTCTTTATCCGATCATTTGTTGATGGGCACTTAAGATGTTTCCATAACTTTGCAATTATGAATTGTGCTGCAATAAACATGCATGAGAAGGTGTCTTTTTTTATATAATGACTTCTTTTCCTTTGGGTAGATACCCAGTAGTGGGATTGCTAGATTAAATGATAGATCTACTTTTAGCTTTTTAAGAAATCTCCACACCATCTTTCTTAGTGGTGATACTTATTTACATTCCCACCAGCAGTGTATGAGTGAACCCTTTTCACTGCATTCACACTTAAATTCCTATATCCCACTCTATGTTCTATGTTCTCTCTACACATAGACAAACATTCTCAGGTGGGTGTATAACAGTTTTAATATGTTCTTGCAAAATATATATTGTGTACTTATCATGACATGTGATATGATTTGGCTGTGTCTTCACCCAAATCTCATCTTGAATTCCCACATGTTATGGAAGGTACCTGGTTGGAGGTAACAGAATCATGGGAGCTGGTCTTTCCTGTGCTTTTCTCATGCTAGTGAATAAGTCTCACAAGATTTGATGGTTTTAAAAATGAGAGTTTCCCTGCACAAGCTCTCTTTCTGTCTGCCACCATCCACATAAGATGTGACTTGCCTCTCCTTGCCTTGAACCATGATTGTGAAGCTTCCCCCGCCACATGGAACCTCTTTCCTTTGTAAATTGTCCAGTCTCAGGTATGTCTTTATTAGCAGTGTGAAAATGAACTAATATAGTAAATTGGTACCAGTAGAGGGGGATGCTGCTGAAAAGATAACTGAAAATGTGGAAGCAACTGGAACTGGGTAACAGGCAGAGGTTAGAACAGTTTGGAAGGCTCAGAAGACAGGAAAATGTGAGAAAGTTTGGAACTCTTTAGAGACTTGTTGACAAAAATGCTAATAATGATATGGACAATGAAATCCAGGCTGAGGTGGTCTCAGATGGAGATGACGAATTTGTTGGAGATTGGAGCAAAGGTGACTCTTGTTATGTTTTAGCAAAGAGACTGGTGGCATTTTGCCCCTGCCCTAGAGATTTGTGGAACTTTGAACTTAAGAGAGATGATTTAGGGTATGTGGTGGAAGAAATTTCTAAGCAGCAAAGCATTCCACTTGGGTGCTGACAAAGGCATTCAGTTTTGTAAGAGAAGCAGAGTATAAAACGTCAGACAATTTGCAGCCTGATGATGTGATAGAAAAGAAAATCCCATTTTCTGAGGAGAAAATCAAGCGGCTGCAGAAATTTGCATAAATAATGAGGAGCTGAATGTTATTCCCCAAGACAATGGGGAAAATGTCTCCAGGGCATGTCAGATGTCTTCATGGAAGCCCCTCCCATCACAGGCCTGGAGACATAGGAGGCAAAAACGGTTTTGTGGACTGGGCCGAGGGTCCCTGTGCTGTGTGCAGCCTAGGGACTTGGTGCCCTGTGTCCTAGCCACTCCAGTAGTGGCTGAAAGTGGCCAATGTAAAACTCAGACCATGGCTTCAGAGAGTGTAAGTCCCAAGCCTTGGCAGCTTCCATGTGGTGTTGAGCCTGCGAGTACATAGAAATCAAGAACTGGGGTTTGGGAGCCTCTGCCTAGATTTCAGAGGATGTATGAAAATACCTGGATGCCTAGGCAGAAGTTTGCTGCAGGGGCAGTGTCCTCATGGAGAACCTCCACTAGGGCAGTGTGGAAGGGAAATGTGGGATCAGAATCCCCACACAGAGTCCATACTGGGGCACTGCCTAGTGGAGCTGTGAGAAGAGGGCCACCATCTTCCAGACCTCAGAATGGTAGATCCACCAACAGCTTGCACCATGCACCTGGAAAAGCTGCAGACACTCAATGCCAGTCCATGAAAGCAGCTAGTCATGCTTAGACATATATGATTCACCAAGCATAATCTGATTAGTCATGATTATGAGGGAGGTTTTACCCTGCAAATCCACAGGGGCAAAGCTACCCAAGACCATGGGAATGCACCACTTAAATCAGCATGACCCGGATGCAAGATGTGGAGTCAAAGATCATTTTGCAGCTTTAAGACTTGACTGCCCCACTGGATTTCAGACTTGAATTGGGCCTGTAGCCCCTTAGTTTTGCACAATATCTCCCATTTGGAATGGCTGTATTTACCCAATGCCTGTGTCCCCATTGTATCTATGAAGTAACTAACTTGCTTTTGATTTTACAGGCTCATAGGCGGAAGGGACTTGCCTTATCTCAGATGAGACTTTGGACTGTGGAATCTTGAGTTAATGCTGAAATAAGACTTTGGGGGACTGTTGGGAAGACACGATTGGTTTTGAAATGGTAGGACATGATACTTGGGAGGGGCAGGGGTGGAATGATATGATTTGACTGTGTCCCCACACAAATCTCATCTTGAATTCGCACATGTTGTGGGAGGGACCCAGTGGGAGGTAATTGAATCATGGGGCCAGGTCTTTCCTGTGCTGTTCTCGTGATAGTGAATAAGTCTCATGAGATCCAATGGCTTTAAAAAGAGGAGTTTCCCTGCAAAACTCTTCCTCTTTGCCTGCCACCATCCACGTAAGATGTGACTTGCTCCTCCTTGCCTTCCACCATGATTGTGAGGCCTCCCCAACCACATGGAACTGTAAGTCCAATTAAATCTCTTTCTTCTATAAATTGCTTAGTCTCAGGTATGTCTTTATCAGCAGCATGACAATGGACTAATATAGCATGCATTTTAAGTGGTATTGGGATCTTTTTTAAAATTATACTTTAAGTTTTGGAATACATGTGCAGAACATGCAGGTTTGTTACATAGGTGTACACATGCTATGGTGGTTTGCTGCACCCACCAACCCATCATCTACATTAGGTATTTTTCCTAATGCTATCCCTCCCCTAGCCCCCCCCCACCCCCCAACAGGCCCCAGCGTGTGATGTTCCCCTCCCTGTGTCCATGTGCTCTCATTGTTCAACTCCCACTTATGAGTGAGAATATACAGTGTTTGGTTTTCTGTTCCTGTGTTAGTTTGCTAAGAATGATGGTTTCCAGCTTCATCCACGTCCCTGCAAAGGATGGCTGCATAGTAGTCCATGGTGTATATGTGCCACATTTTCTTTATCCAGTCTATCATTGATGGGCATTTGGGTTGGTTTCAAGTCTTTGCTATTGTGAACAGTGCTGCAATAAACATACATGTGCATGTGTCTGTATAGTAGAATGATTTATAATCCTTTCAGTATATACCCAGTAATGGTATTGCTGGGTCAAATGGTATTTCTGGTTCTAGATCCTTGAGGAATCACCATACAGTCTCCCACAATGGTTGAACTAATTTACACTCCTACCAACAGTGTAAAAGCATTCCTATTTCTCCACATCCTCTCCAGCATCTGTTGTTTACTGACTTTTTAATGATCACCATTCTAACTGGCGTGAGATGGTATCTCACTGTGGTTTTGATTTTCATTTCTCTAATGACCGGTGATGATGAGCTTTTTTTCATGTGTTTGTTGGCCGCATAATTGTCTTATTTTGAGAAGTGTCTTTTCATATCATTTGCCAGGTTTTTGACTAGAAAATCTAGAAGAAATGGATAAATTCCTGGACACATACACCCTTGCAAGACTAAACCAGGAAGAAGTCTAATCCCTGAACAGACCAAAAACAATTCTGAAATTGAGGCACCAATTAATAGTCTACCAACCCAAAAAACCCCAGGACCAGTTGGATTCACAGGTGAATTCTACCAGAGGTACAAATAGAAGCTGGTACCATTCCTTCTGAGACTATTCCAAACAGTAGAAAAAGAGGGACTCCTCCCTAACTCATTTTATGATGGATCATTTTTGTATTACACGTTGTTTCCCCTTTTTTTTCATTAAGTAATGTATATCTGTTGAAGTTGCTTTCTGTTCATCTACTTGGTTACTTCTAACTGCTGCATGATTTTCATTCAGCACATTTTTCTAACCATTCTCCTGAAATGGACACCTACAGTGCTTCAAACTTCTCATCATCAAACACCCACCATCATGAATACACAGAATTGAACATCTTCAGTATGCCCTCTTATTGACCTGAGTGAGTAGTCTTTGGTAAATATGGCTAGACAGAATTGCCAGGTCCCGGGGGTACAGATGGGTAACTTATGCCTATAGTGTCAGTTTGCTGTCCAGAATAGCTGCAGCAGTTGACTTTGTTATGTGTTCATTGTAGTATTGAGGGTTCCTATATCCCCTCATTGTCTCTAATATTTGGCATTCCAACCCTTTCCCAACCCATTTTTCTTTTGCCAATCAAATACATAAAAGCAATAGCTCACTAATCTAGCCTGTGTTCTCTGATTAGTCATGATTCTGAGTAGCTTGTTCATGTGCTTGTTAGTCCTTTGGGGTTCCACTTCTGTCAAATGTTTTTATACCTTTTAGTATTTTTGTCTTCTTGTTAATTATGAAGAGTTTCCAATAAATTCTAAATAATTACATTTTAGTTTTTGGCATCAGAAATATAATTTCCTATGATTTCATCCATCTGTTAACTTTTTTTTTTTTTTGAGACAGAGTTTTGCTCTTGTTGCCCAGCCTGGAGCGCAATGGCAATGGCATGATCTTGGCTCACTGCAACCCCTACCTCATCCTTAGGAGAATCATTCATGTGATTCTCCTGCCTCAGCCTTCTGAGTAGCTGGGATTACAGGCACACACCACTACACTTGGCTAATTATTTTTGGTATTTTTAGTAGAGATGAGGTTTCACCGTGCTGGTCAGGCTGGTCTTGAACTCCTGACCTCAGGTGATCCACCTGCCTCGGCCTCCCAAAATGCTGGGATTACAAGTGTTAGCCACCACGTCCAGCCACTGTTAACTTTTCCTAAGGGTCTTTCATTGAATGGGAAGCATTAATTTAGACGTAATTATATACATATGAGAGAGAGAGAGAGAGAGAGCGAGATGGGGAGAGAGAGAGAGTGTGTGTGCGTATGTGTGTTTGTGTGTGTGTGTGTGTGTGAAGAGAGAGAAAAAGGTAGAATTAGGTTGCCTTACATTATTTAATATGGTTTAAGAAATATTAATCCAAATTATTCAATTGCACTTTTCCATTAACTACATAAATTTAATATTCGTTTTTAAAAATTTTAATTTAATGTACAATTCATCTTTGTATGTGATGTGTAGCAATTCAGTATTTTTTTCATATATTGAGCCAGCTTTCTAATATCATCTGTCAAAGAATTTATCTTCCCCCTTCCATTGATTTCTGATATCACCTTTATTGTACATTAATTTGCTCAATGCAAATGGCTTTGTCTCTGTATTCCTTATTCTGTTCTATCAGTCCATTTGACCTTTTGTTTTTTTAATGTTAAAATTTTTAATCTTATGGGTATAATGTAGGTATATGGAATGTTTTGGTACAGGCATGCAATGCATAATAATTACATCATGGAGAATGAGGTATCCATCTCCTCAAACATTTATTCTTTGTGTTACAAACAGTCCAATTATACTCTTTTAGTTATTTTAAAATATACAATTAACTTATTATTGACTATAGTCACCCTGTTATGCTATCAAATAGTAGGTCTTAGTTTTCTATTTTTTTTTGTACCCATTAACCATTCCCGCCTCCCCCTTATGCCCCAACTAGCCTTCCCAGCCTATGGGAACCATCCTTCTACTCTCTATGTCCATGAGTTCAATTGTTTTAATTTTTTGGTTTCACAAATAAGAAAGAACATGCAATGTTTGTGTTTCTGTGCCTGGCTTATGTCACTTCACATAATGATCTCCAGTTCCATCCCTGTTATTGCAAATGACAGGGTCTCATTCTTTTTTGTGGCTGAATAGTACCCCATTGTGTATATGTACCACATTTTCTTTATCCATTCATTTGTTGTTGGACACTTAGGTTGCTTCCAAATCTTGGCTATTGTGAACAGTGCTGCAACAAACATGGGAGTGCAGATATCCCTTTGATACACTGATTTCTGTTACAGGCTGAAAGAGTGAGCGTCGTGATCAACTCAGTATACCACTGGAGGCTATATGAGTAAGCAGCAAACTGTTTCTCATGCATGCAGAACGTTGGCAAACTGACAAACTGCGTCTGCCACCCAGAAGGAATGCTGAGGGCAGTCATGCCCCAAGCGCAGTGTTTCTTGTAATTAAGCACATCTGAAGCCTGTTAGTAATAATATGAACCCGTGATCGATTAAGCAGCTGACCAATCATTACCTCCTCCTCCCTGCTTATCCTACCCAATAAATAGGAAGGGCTGTGGAAGCTCAGAGGAGGCTGCCTTTGCTCACTAGAAGCAGGGAGCTCTCTTCTTCTTCCCCTGGACCCTTCCTTTAAAGTGGTTTCTTTTGTCTTTAAGTTTTCATTTCTACGTTTGTCCCTTCGTCCAGTCTCGTAATGACAGTCTCAATGACGGTCTCATGTAGTAACAGTAGTAACTGTCGTAGTGACAGTCTCAAGTAGTAATTGTGGCAGTCTGCCACAGATTTCCTTTCTTTTGGGTACATACCTAGGAGTGGAATTGCTGGATCATATGATAGCTCTATTTTTAATTATTTGAGGAACCTCCAAGGTCTTCTTCATAGTGGTTGTGCTAATTTACATTCCCACCAACAGTGTACGAGGGTTCCCTTTCCTCCACATCCTCACAACCATTTGTTATTGCCTTTTTGATATAAGCCATTTTAACTGGAGAAGTAGGATATCTTATTGTAGTTTTGATTTGCATTTCTCTGATGATCAATGATGTTGACTACCTATTTGACCTTATACCAATGCCATATTTTCTAATTGCTCCAGCTTTGGAGTGTGCCATAACATGTGATATAACAATCCTGCCATTTAACTCTTAAATTTTTAATCTGCTATAATTATCCATAGGCTTTTGGTCCTCCCTAAAAATTTAAATATAAACTATAAATAGAAAAAACATAAAAATAAATAGTAATTTTGATTGAGCTTGCATTTACTTAATAGATTAATTTGAGGAAGAATTGACATATTTATAAAATAAAAACCTTCTATCCCAGTGCATGAAATTTCTTTCCATTTAATCAAATTATCATTTTTATTCCTTACGAAAGGCCATGAAGTTTTGTGTATTCTTGCTTAGATTACTTCCTAGAGACTATTTTCTTAACATTGTGAAAATCATTATTCTATATACTTTTTTCTGGTTAGTTATTGTTGTTATTAATGCATGCTCTGATTTTTGTAAGTTTGTCTTCTATCTGATAATCTTTCTGAATTCTCTTATTGGTGGTAAGAGTTTTGGTTGTTTTGTTGACAATTATATCCTCTGCAAATAATGATGATTTTATCTCCTTTTCTCCTTATTGCAATGACAAATACTTCTACTTCTATAGTGAGTAATATTTTCAAAGTAAATCACCTTGTCTTGTTCCAGTTCTCGAAAGAATTGGACTATGTGTTGTATAGTTTTATACTTGAATATTTATATTCAATTTAAAAGCCCTCTTATAGTTCTAATTTGCTATAATTAAAAATCACAAATGAGTATTGAACCTTATGAAATAGTTTTCTGCTTTGAGATAATCAAAGATTTCTTATAATTTTGTTGATAGATTTTCCTGATCAATAATCATTCTTTCATTAAGGAGGAGATTTCTTCTTAATTACATGTATTATTTTTAAAATATAATGTTGGATTTTATTAGTTAACATTGTATTTCAGATGTTTACATTCTGTTCCAAAGTGAAGTGGATCATAATATTTTTTTCTGGCACTGTCCTTTTCTAGTTTGGGAATCAAGATTACAATAGCTTCAAAAATGGTCTTGGCAGCTTTATCTTCTTTTACTATTTAGGGGGAAGCTTCAATACGATAAGATTTGATTTCTTAAAAGTACAGTAAAATTTACCTATAAAGTTACATGAGTCTAGGCTGTTGAAGAAGAGAAGTCTTTGATCACCTTTAAATATATATGTATATTTAAATAATATTTATCTACTCAAGTCCTCTACTCTTGTGCCAATATAACACTATAAATATAGTGTAATATATTTATTTTATTTAGCTTTTCAAACTTACTAGTACATAGATATCGAAATAGTCGTATACATCCATATATGTGTATATAAAACCTCTATCATGCTTGTATTTCTTTCTCATTTTTCATCCTATACTTTGTTTATTGGCGTCTTCTATTTTTTCCCTTGATTAATCTTATGAGATTTATCTCTATCAGTGAGGTTTTTTTTCAGATTCAGGTTTAGGTTTCTATTCTTTCATCAATTTTCCTGTTCTTTTATTTGTTTTATTTAATTCTTAGTATATATTTATGTGTCATGTGTGATATTTTGATGCAAGCATACAATGTATAATGATCAAATCAGGGTAATTGGGATATCTATCATCTTAAACATTTACTATTTCTTTGTGTTAGAAACATTACAATTCCACTCTTCTAGTTACTTTGAAATGTACAATAAATTATTGTTAACTACAGTGGCTCAATTGTGTTACCAAACACTAGACCTTATTCTTTCTTTCTAATTGTATTTCTGTACCAAATTAACTAATCCTTCTTGATCCTACTCCCCCACTACCCTTCCCAGCTCTTGGTAAGCATCATTTTACTCTCGATCTCCATGAGATTATATTTTTTTAGCCCCCACATATAAATGAGAACATGTAATATTTGTCTTTCTGTGTCTGGCTAATTTCACTTAATGAAATGTCATCCAGTTCCATTTTTCCTGTTACAAATGACAGGATTTAATTTTTTTATGGCTGAATAATATTTTATTGTGTAGTTTCTTTCTTATTTTTGATGTTTGTTCCTTATCTATTACAAATTTCTTGAGTTAAATGCATAGCTTTTAAAGAAACCTTTCTTGGTTCCTAAAAATTCATGAAAAATTTTTATTCCAAAAAAAATCAATATATAGAGGGCCCAAAATGATAGATTTGGGACTTTTATAGGATTGCAATATTGAAAAAAAATGCTTACGGACTAGAATATATACCTCCAAAAGCCAGGGTGAAATAACAATGAAATAATGACTAAAGCTCAAATGGTTTGTAAGATTTAATTTTAAAATTCTATAATTATAATTTGGAAAGTTCAATTTTGCTGAGAATTTTTGGAGGGAGCTTCTATTCTTCATAAAATGAATTTACAGTCATACCAGGATGAAATAAAATTTTGAGATGGTCAGTGATTTTTCAACATTTAAGTGTACCAAAAAATTCAAAAGAATTATGGCTGAAGAGAATTTATTTGACGTTTTGTCTTGTAAAACTATTTTTTTGAAGAAACGGACACTGGATGCAGACAAAAAGATAGCACAGGTGAAATGGGCTGAGATAGTCACCTGTGAATTCCACGAAATCTAAATGTAGAATACCCTCCATACAGCGAAATTTGCTCCAACTTACGGATACCTTACCACCTGTGGGAAAGTGTCTTCTCAATTAGAAGTAACATGGTCTACAGAGACACATCAATTGAAGAAGCATGAAGTAAAAGCCATTAAGGCAGGTTGTAGACAATTTTATGAAAAAATAAATATAATATGACCATATGGCAAGACAATATATTCCAGAAAAATAGCCTGATCACAGTATTATTCTGCTTGTTATTTTTAAATATTCAGATAATCCACTTAAGAATTTATTAGTTTTTAAATAAAAAATGAGATCTTACTCTGTTACTCAGGCTAGGGTGCAGTGGCATGATCATAGCTCACTGCAGCCTTGAGTTCCTGGGGTCAAGCGATCCTCCTGCCTCAGCATCCCCAGTAGCTGGGACTATAGGCACATGCCACCATGCTTAGCTAATTTTTAAATATTTTTGTAGAGATGGGGTCTTGCTATGTTGGCCAGGCTGGTCCCAAACTCCTGGCCTCAATTGATCCCTTCTACCTGCTCAGCCTCCCAAGTAGTTGGGTTTACAGTCATGAGCCACTACACTCAGCCTAGTTAAGAATTTTTACAATTTTAAGTATATAGCTAGATGTTATTTTATTAGAGAAAAATTCACTTTTTCAAAATATTTTTGGATGAAACTAGTTTATAGGTTCATCAATAGAATAAAACCAAGTTGTAAATTAAGAAATAAATATTTCAAAAGTATACTGAATTATTTTACTGATTTTCTCTCACTTCAGAACAGACCAGCTTTAATATTCCAATGATAAAATCACCCTAGCTACCAGAAATTTTGACTCTTTCTATGTTTTTGGTACATTATTTTTAACAGTGGTTATTTCTAGTTCTAGATCCCTGAGGAATCGCCACACTGACTTCCACAATGGTTGAACTAGTTTACAGTACCACCAACAGTGTAAAAGTGTTCCTATTTCTCCACATCCTCTCCAGCACCTGCTGTTTTCTGACTTTTTAATGATTGCCATTCTAACTGGTGTGAGATGGTATCTCATTGTGGTTTTGATTTGCATTTCTCTGATGGCCAGTGATGGTGAGCATTTTTTCATGTGTTTTTTTGCCGCATAAATGTCTTCTTTTGAGAAGTGTCTGTTCATGTCCTTTGCCCACTTTTTGATGGGGTTGTTTGTTTTTTTCTTGTAAATTTGTTTGAGTTCATTGTAGATTCTGGATATTAGCCCTTTGTCAGATGAGTAGGTTGCAAAAATTTCCTCCCATTTTGTAGGTTGCCTGTTCACTCTGATGGTAGCCATCCCATTACTGGGTATATACCCAAAGGACTATAAATCATGCTGTTATAAAGACACATGCACATGTATGTTTATTGTGGCATTATTCACAATAGGAAAGACTTGGAACCAACCCAAATGTCCAACAATGATAGACTGGATTAAGAAAATGTGGCACATATACACCATGGAATACTATGCAGCCATAAAAAATGATGAGTTCATGTCCTTTGTAGGGACATGGATGAAATTGGAAATCATCATTCTCAGTAAACTATCGCAAGAACAAAAAACCAAACACTGCATATTCTCACTCATAGGTGGGAATTGAAAAATGAGAACACATGGATATAGGAAGGGGAACATCACACTCTGGGGACTGTTGTGGGGTGGGGCGAGGGGGAAGGGATAGCATTGGGAGATATACCTAATGCTAGATGACGAGTTAGTGGGTGCAGCGCACCAGCATGGCACATGTGCACATATGTAACTAACCTGCACATTGTGCACATGTACCCTACAACTTAAAGTATAATAATAATAATAATAAAACAGTGGTTATTATCCTCTAGATCAGCTCTTGATGTCGACTGCATCTCTACAGATCATACCTTTATTCCAAGCAGGAATCAGGGAAAGAGGAAAATACCAAAATAGGCTCATGCCTCCTGCCAACATATATCCTTAGGAGATTTTTCCAGGGTTCTCACCAGACAATTTTGGCTTACATTTCATTGGCCACCCAGTACTTTCAGAGAGGCTAGTAAACATAATGCTTTAACTGGGCACATTGCATTTTAGAATGTAACTGGGGATTTGATCCTAAAAATTAAGGGATGGGACTTACTTTTGCTAGGCAAATGATAGTATCTGCCACATGTATTCCCTCGTTTTGTCTACATTAAAGTTCCTCATTGCTGAAGATGGAGTGAGGGAAGCTTTGAATTTCCTCTTAAAATCAATGCTGTTCTGAAAAAACTTCTTAATTTAAAAATTTTAAATTAAAAAATTTCTTTTAAAATTTCCTAAATTTTTTAAAATTTCCAGTCCACATCAAATTAATATTTTAGTAAAGTATAATAAAATATAATTCAAAAATAAAATGGAAAAACACAGACAATAACCAGTTTTTATTAGATTCAAACAAACATTACCTTTTAATTAATATAGTTTGAATAAGCATAACAGAAAAATTATAAATAGTTATCACTGAAATGTGCAGACAGGTGATTAAAATAGATAATTTCTATTACACTTCTAATTTTTGGTCAGTTGCAATTATGACTAAACAATAAGTTTTAAGTAAAATAGCCCTTCTGATTAAATGCCATATTCATGCTTTGAAAACATACTATGTATATCAATATTAATGTGATCAATGGGTTTGCTTTTTTCTCATATAATAGTGGTGAGACCTATGACAGCATTATTCCCATGAGAAAACGTGCATTAAATTATTTTTATTTTGCTTTTATAACACTCAGAGTAGAGAAACCAGACCTACAGAGCTTTATTGACAGGAATGGAAGATGATATATTAAAGCAATTTTAGCAAGCTCTGGATAGTCATTTTTTATCTTTTATTCAAAATAAAGAAAGCAAGTGTTGGTAAATTTTCAAATTCAATCCATCTGTACCCAGTTCCAACAATATATTCTAAAATTTCTAGTTCAATTTAAATTATTTTTCAAAGAAAGAAATAGATTGCAGATTCATGACTCTCCTAAGCATGTATCTCCTTTTGTTGAAAAATAAAATCCAAAATTCTATCAAATTCTAAACTATTAGGTAATTTTTTGCAGATAAGCAATATCAGAATCATTATTTCATTGAAAATTATTGTGAAATTAATTGTCATAATAATCTGTAGAAACTGTTTTTCCAAGCTTCTATCTTTCATTTTTGTCCTTTAATCTTATGTGCCTTTTAAAAATGCATTGCATTCTTTTCTTAAATGGAATTATTGAAATCATTAGAAATACTAATGTAGCTATCAGATAAGATATTTTTACAATGCTGTAAAAGTCAGCAAGTCTAAATTTTTAATTCACGGCTTTAAGAAGATGGAAACAAATTGGTTTTTACCTTGCAGAAATACTAACAGTTTCTTTCATAGTTCAAATAATTCCAATATAACTTTTCCCATGGATGACAATTGTATCTCAGCATACAAGAGTTGTTTACTATCAGCTTCCAAATTATCATAATAATGAAGAGAATTCTCAAATTTAACACATTTGTCTCTAAGCATTTCACAATTTTTACTATATCACTAATCACACTGTTTAGATCAGAAGACACTTTATTCATAATAACATTTTCTTGGTGAAGAAACTGGTGCATTGGTTTACATTCTAGTGCGAGCTCCATAATCTTCAACAGACTCCAAATGTTTTCATCATTGCAGCTGTGCCATCAGAACATTCTCCTACACAAAACTTAAATTCCAAACCACATTTTAGATGATATAATTCTTACTAGCTTTATGTAGTTACAAGTTAGCTGCGGTTGTCAGCAATGAAGCTGAAAGTCAAGTGCTTCCTTCATAGTATCACGATTAAATTGGACATATACGAAAATTATTGTCATGGTAGTGGTGCCGGTGCATTTGTCAAAATGCAATAAAAATTATTTACCAGCTTTATTTCTTTTACAAATCTGTCTTCCTTATCACTAGTTCGTTCCTGAACACACCAACCAACAGAATCATTGGAGAGTTCTACTTGAGTTCTCTTCTTGGTTGCAGATTTATTCCAAATTTCAAAGTATCCATCTTTAATACATTCTCATATTAATGTATTGAGGTTGAAGTGTGTTGTTGCAGAGGTGCACTGGCTTATAAAGAGTGAAACCATCAAAGCCCTACATGGGTTTGTTATTTTTTGTCTGTTTTAGCAATACGAAATATTACTTTACAAGAAACCTACAGTGGCCTAGTACTTACAGGTATAGTATTTATACATATTCATATATGCTTATATACATACAAGCATAGTATTTGAGCATATGCTCTGTCAGCTTTCTAATTTAATATTATTTCTTCAGTGTTTGAGTTTTCATGTAGTTCTTCAAGTTTCATATGTTAATAGTACTTTTGCTCTGATGGTCTTATTGCTTTATTAGCTACTACATCTCTGCGATAACACACTTCAACCTCAACTATGGTTACAAAATCAATATATGGGGGATCACACTTGTATGTCAAATCAATACAAACTCTTTGGATCTTCAATTTTTTAAATAACTTCTGTTTTCAACATTTGCTTTTCTACAACTGCCACATTCATAAGAGATGTGTCTTTTCTTGACAAAAAAAATCCAGTGACACTTACAGTACAAACTGAACATGAGAATTAAAAATAAACAAGGCAAATATTTTCTATCCTATTATACTTGATACTATTCAGCTAAACTGAAAACCAGGCTTGATTTAAATTTAAGCAGAGTATAAAAATGATAAGTTATAAAAATATATGCTTATATTTTCTCAAATTTTTGCATGCTTTTAGTTTCCAGATGATTAACCAACTTTAAAATAATCATGTCATGTCATAACATTATTCTACAATGCATTCAGGTCTCACTCCATGGGCATGCAACCTGTATATTCACACAGTTCCCCCCATTTTATGTTGGGCTCAGGAAATTATGTAGCCAGTCCTTGCTGACATGAAAAATATAACTCAAGGTACATGCAACTCACTTTCTGAGTTAGTCATACTCAAACTGGCTTATCTTCTGTTCAATGAGACCAGTCCATTGACCACCTGCTTGGATATCATGCAATGTCAAGCAAATTGCTGTACACATTTCTCAATGTTTACTCTTCATTTCCAGGATTATCTCATCACACACTGGTAACGACCAGTCATGGATTGGCTCACAGGCCCTCTTCAAGTGGCACTTCCCTAGACATTAAATCAGTGACCAATAAAATGAAGGAAGCAATGAATCCATTTGGATGTGGGAGCAGGGATCCCTAGAAATAACTAGAGGCCAGGAGTCTTCTCTTTGTGGATATGCCTGCTAGGATATTTGTTAAGGGTTAGCTGAGCACTATGGTAAATTTTTTTTTTTTTTTTTTTTTTTTTTTGAGACGGAGTCTGGCTCTGTCGCCCAGGCTGGAGTACAATGGCGCGATCTCGGCTCACTGCAAGCTCCGCCGCCTGGGTTCACGCCATTCTCCTGCCTCAGCCTCCCGAGTAGCTGGGACTACAGGAGCCCGCCACCACGCCCAGCTAATTTTTTTATGTTTTTAGTAGAGATGGGGTTTCACCGTGTTAGCCAGGATGGTCTCGATCTCCTGACCTGGTGATCCACCCGCCTCAGCCTCCCAAAGTGCTGGGATTACAGGCGTGAGCCACCGCGCCCGGCCGCACTATGGTAAATTTTTAACAATCATTTAGCCGAGGAAGAAGGGGTGTGATTATTTCAAATGTGATGAGGCACAGGAAAAGTCAGAAATCATACACAAATTTTATGGTGTCTTGGCCTCCACCTCACCCTTTGCTAGCAGGAGTCAGCTACGTTCTCTCCCCTAACAGGATTAATGGAAAGCAGGCCTTGCCAGGGCTCCATAGCTTTTGACAAAGACTTGAAATTTGAATAAATTACCCTCACTGAAAGAAGGTGTCACTGTCTTTGAACATGAATAAATATAAATTAAGAGTAGAATTAGTTTAGGCTTCAAGGTTATGGCAGTGAGCACTCCCCAGTGATGACCTCTTACAGGAAAGAAAACAAACGTTATCTTTTGAGGCATTTAAACTTGAGCTAAGGAGGAAAATCACAAGGAGCATTTTTGTTGCTCAAAGGCATGGAGTTTACATGGCTCAGAGGAGCCTGAAGAGGTTAAGTGGCTTGTCAGAGGTCATAAACTAATGAGATGCAGAACTGAGAACCAAACTGGGCCTCTAGCTGCTAAGCCTACCATTTTCTTTTTTTTTTTTTTAGGTTGATAGATAACATTATATGTTTTCACCATATACAACATGATGTTTTGACTTGTATATATACATAGTGTAATGTTAAATCTAGCTAATGAACAAATGCATTCTCTCACATGGTTATCATTTTTTTGTGGTGAGAGCATTTAACATCCACTCTCTTTATGTTTTTAAAGAATATAAAATATCAAATTAACTATTGTCACCTTGCTATACAATAGGTATCTTGAAATTTATTTCTCCTATCTAACTGTATTTATGTATTCTTTGATCAACATTTCCTCATCCCCTGCCCAACCACCCCAGCCTCTAGGAACCACCATTATACTCTCTAATTTCATCAATTTGACTTTAGTTTCCATGTGTAAGTGTGACTATGCAGTATTTATCTTTCTGTGCCTGGCTTATTTCACTTAATATAATGTCCTCCAGGTTCAACCATGTTGCAAATGACAGGATTTCATTTGTTTTTATAGCTCAATACTATTCCATTGGGTATATATTTTCTTTAACCATTCATCCATTGCTGGACATTTAGGTTGATTTCATATCTCGGCTTTTGAAGATAGTGCTGCAGTAAGCATGGAAGTGCAGGTATCTCTTCAACATATGGATTTTATTTCCTTTGGATAAATAGCCAGTAGTGGGATTTCTGGATCATATGGTAGTTCTATATTTAATTTTTTGATAAACATCCATACCATTATCCATAATGGCTGCACTAATTTACATTCCCACCAACAGTGTTTAAGGGTTCCCTTTTCTCCACAGCCTTGTCAACACTTTTTATTTTTTGTCCTTTTGATAATAGCCATGTCTTTTTTTTTTTTTTTCTATTTTTTGAGGTGGAGTTTTGCTCTTGTTGACCAGGGTGGAGTACAGTGGCGCGACCTTGGCTCACTGCAACCTCTGCCTCCCAGGTTCAAGTGATTCTCCTGCCTCAGCCTCCCAAGTAGCTGGGATTACAGGTGCCCGCCACCATGCCCAGCTAACTTTTTGTATTTTTTGTAGAGATGGGGTTTCATCATGTTGGCCAGGCTGGTCTCGAACTCCTGACCCAGGTGATCCACCCGCCTCGACCTCCCAAAGTGCAGGGATTACAGGCATTAGCCACCACATCCGGCCTATAATAGCCATTCTAACAGGAGAGAGGCCACATCTCATTATGGTTTTGATATGCATTTCCCTGATGTTTAGTGATGTTGAGCATTATTTTCACATACATATTGACTATTTGTATATATTGAGAATGTCTATTCAGGTATTTTTTTCCCATTTATTGTTTTGGGGTTCGTTTGTATGTTGTTTTGTTTTGCTATTCAGCTCCTTATACAGTTTGGATATTAAACCCTTGTCAGATATATAGTTATGAATATTTTCTCCCATTCTGTAGGTTGTCTCTTCACTCTGTTGATTTTTTTTTTCCTGTGCAGAAGCTTTTTACTTTGATACGATCCCATTTGTCCATTTTTGCATTTATTGCATGTGCTTTGGATGACTTATCCAAAATATCCTTGGCCATATCCATATCATGAAGCATTTCCCCTATGTTTTTTTTCTAATAGTTTTATAGTTCGAGGTTTTATATTCAAGTATTCAATCCATTTTGATTTTTTTAATGTGGTGAGAGATAAGCATCTAGTTTCAGTCTTCTACGTGTGAATATCCAGTTTCCTAGCATGATTTATTGAAAAGACTATTCTTTCCCCAATGTATGTTTCTGGCACTTTTGTAAAAAAAATCAATTGGTTGTAAATGCATAGATTTATTTGTGGGCTCTTAATTCTGTTCCATTAGTCTGTGTGTCTGTTTTTATGCTAGTACCATACTGTTTTGGTTGTTATAGCTTTATAGCACGTTTTGTAGTCAGATAGTGTGACACTTCCAGCTTTATTCTTTTTGCTCAAGAATGCTTTGGCTATTCAGGGTCTTTTGTGGTTCTATACAAATTTTAGGATTTTTTTTCTACTTCCATGAAGAATGCCATTGGTATTTTGATAGAGATTATACATTGAATTTGTAAATCACCTTGGATACTATGGACATTTAAACAATATTAATTATTTCAATCCATGGACACAGCCATCTTTTTATTTCTTTGTGTCTTCTTCCATTTTTCATCAGTGTTTTATAATTTTCATTGTAGAGATCTTTTACCTCGTTGGTTAAATTACTTCATAGGGTTTTTGTAGCTATTGTAAATGAGATTGTTTTATTGATTTTTGAAAGATAATTTTCTATTAGCGTATAGAAATGTACTGATTTTTCTATGTTTATTTCATTTCCTGCAACTTTATCAGATTCATTTATTAGTTCTAAATTTTTCTGGTGGAGTCTTTAGGGTTTTCTATGTGTAAAAGTGTGAAGAATAGAATGTCTGAACATACCAATAAAGAATGAAGACTTTATAGGTTGGTGCAAAAGTAATTGCAGTTTTTGCCATTATGGCAATTACTTTTGCACCAATCTAATAAAAGTCTCCCATCAAAAGAAAGCCCAGGGCCACCACAGTGGTTCACGCCTGTAATCCCAGCACTTTGGGAGGCCAAGGCAGGCAGATCACCTGAGGTAAGGAGTTTGAGATCAACCTGGCCAACGTGGCAAAACCCCATCTCTGTTAAAAATATCACACCACTGAACTCCAGCCTGGGGGATAGAGCAAGATTCTGTTTCCAAAAAAAAAAAAAAAAAAAAAAAAAAAAAAGCCTAGGACCTGATGGCTTTAGTGCTGAATTCTACCAAACATTAAAAAAGCTCTACTCTAATACAAATTTTTCCTAACTATATATAAAAAAATTGAAGAGAGAATTCTACTAAACTTATTCTATGAAGCCAGCATTATTTTAATAATAAAACCAGAAGGAAAAAAAAGAAAACTACAAGTCAACATCCCTGATGAACATAGATGCAGAAATTCTCAACCAAATACCAGCAACCTGAGTTCAAATTCAACAGCACACTGAAAAGATTAGTCACCATGATCAAGTAGGATTTATCCCAAGGATGCAAGGATGGTGCAATGTATACAAATCAAAAGCATGATACATCTTTGATATGGTTTGGCTCTGTGTCCCCACCCAAATCTCATCTTGAATTGTAACTCCCACAATTCCCACACCTCTTGTGAGAAACCCTGTGGAAGGTGATTGAATTATGGGGGTGGGTCTTTCCTGCACTGTTCTCCTGATAGTGAATGAGTCTCACAAGATCAGATGGTTTTTAAAAAACGCAAGTTTGCCTGCACAAGCTGTCTCTTTGTCTGCTGCCATCCACGTAAGATGTGACTTGCTCCTCCTTACCTTCCGCCATAATTGTGAGGTTTCCCCAGCCATGTGGAACTATGAGTTCTCCATTAAAACTCTTTCCTTTGTAAATTGCCCAGTCTCAGGTATGTCTTTATCAGCAATGTGAAAACAGAGTAATACACCCTTACTAATAGAATGGACAAAAGCCATATGATCATTTCAATAGATGTAGAAGAAACATCTGACAAAATTCAACATCCCTTCATGATTAAAAAATCTTCACAAATTAGGTATAGAATGAATGTAATGTGCTCAGCACACTAAATGCCACCATCTATGAGAAATCCACAGCTAATATCCTACTGAGTGGGGAAAAGTTGAAAACTGTTCCTCTAAGAACTGGGACAAAACAAAGATGTTTACTTTCACCACTCCTATTCAACATAGTACTAGAAGTCCTAGCCAGAGCAATCAGGCAGGAGAAAGAAAATAAAAGGCATCCAAATTAGAAAGAAAGAAGTTAAATTGTCACTGTTTGCAGATGACATGATTTTATATCTAGAAAACCCATCCTTTTCCATATAGCTCTGTCTTTCAGATCAGTGGCCTAGAATTCCAGTTATAAATTGTGGGCTTAAATGTATGTTTTTATTCCTGCCTTTTCTTTCAAATCACACTGAAAACAATAAGAAGAGAAAAAAATACCCTCCGTCTTCTTAGGACAAAGAGCTGCAACCCTAAACCACAATCCTAAACCCGAAATTTTGTGTAATTTGCTCTAAAATGAGCGAGGATAACTCAGAAGTGAGACAAATCTCCTTAGTCCTGGCTTTAGAGAGGAGATTCTTTTAAAAGAGTGTTTCTCAAGCTTTAGTGTGCATCAGAATCACCTGGGGAGTTTCCTAAAGGCACAGACTGCTCATTTCTACCCCTAGAGTTTCTCACTCAGCAGGGGGGGCTTGAGAAACTGCAGTTCTAACAAGTCTATAGGTAATGCTGATATTATTGGTTAGAGACCCTAGTTTGGGAATCTAAAAGCCCTGTATAGTCTTTTAATTAGAGCAAGGAGCTCTAGGGGTTGGTACTGGCCATTAGAAAAATCAAAGATTTTTCTCTTTAGATACCTAGTAAAATACCACAAAATAACATAAGGGGAGCAGCTACTGTCTATATTCTGGTCTCCTGGCTTAGACAGCCTGCCAAAGGTTAAAAAAAAGAGAGAGAAAGAGGTGGAAAAGGGAGGGGAAAAGGAAACCACAAATGTACAACATAGACAAGTATAGAAAGAGCTTTGCAGTGATTGATATGATCTGTTAGAATGTTGAAAACCAAGCTGAGATGGTCCCCCAAGGAAAAAGAAATAACATAAGCCCCAAAACACAGACTGCATTACTCATTCTCACCAATCTCCTCCCCACTGTACTCCAGCAAATTGTTGACCCGTTAAAAATGACAGATATGCAGGAAAAAACTCTCATAGAGACAATGCATAGATAAGAAATGAACATAAGCAAAAAGCAGATTAAGAACATACATCACACAATTAATTACCCTTCCATACACTGCGATCCCTTGAAAGTTTAAAAAACATACCAATAGGAGAAACAAGGAATCAAAGAGGAGACAATAACCTATTAAAAGTAATGAAAAATAGGATGGCAAAGTGCTGGAAAGGAATCAAAGAGAAAAATGAAATAATCACAGAGATTTATGTCATGTTGGACTGAGAAAATCTGTTCGAAACCTGGAGTAGGCTTGAGGCAAGCTCAATAAATAAAATGGAAAAAAAAGTGAAGATAGGGAAACATTTACAGAGGAGAAAAAGTGAAATAAATATAAATGAATAAACAAAAAGTTGCAAACCTATAATCCAAGGACATTTTAGAAATAATTGTTCTTCCTAGCCTGAGACAAGGTATTATGTTCAGGTAGTTATTTTGGGAAGTAATCCCAGGCATTAGAAGAGAAGAACTGGGAAGAGCATAAGAGGGAAGGGGAATACAAACATCAGTGTTTGCCAAGTCAGGTCTTGCTGTGGCACCCTGCACTACTCAAAAGGAGAAATGGGCAACACCTCTTTCTATTCCTCCCAGAATCAAGGGTACCATGTTGCATAAAGTTAACCCCCTTGTACTTCCAAAGTTGCACATGAAGAGGGGTCTAGAGGGTCCCCCCAGGAATCCCAAATCCCTACATTGGCAAAGCCCTGGACAGAAAGAGATGGATTTGAGTATTATTTGAGGCAAGATACTGTCAGGTGACAGCTTATCAAGTTGGCTACTACAGAAAAGACTGGAGTGAAAGGTGGTCTGAGAGGATTCAAGGTGGGGAGCAAGATGTGTTGGACATAAGGACAAACTGCATCCCAGGAGAAACTGGCACAGGGTATGAACTTGGGAAAACATCTTAGTAAAGTAACTGAAATTCAAACAGAAAGAAAGTGTATCAAATCAGTCAGGCCCTAAAGCAAAACAGACGTGCAAGTCACTTATGAGAAGGAAAAACCAAACTGCTGTCAGACTTAACCACTGCAGTGGTCAATACCAGAAGACAGTGGAACAATATCTACAAGAGGAAAGCAAAACCAAAACATTTCATTGCTAGATGAAGCATTGTCCAGGTCAAGAGACACATGCTGGCTGCTCACGGTGGCTCATGCCTGTAATCTCAGCACTTTGCCAGGCCAAAGCGGGCTGATCAGTTGAGGTCAAGAGTTTGAGACCAGCCTGGCCAACATGGCAAAATCCTGTCTGTACTAAAAATACAAAAATTAACAGGGCATGGTGGTAGGTACCTGTCATCCCAGCTGCTCATGAGGCTGAGGCAGAAGAATCATTTGATCCCAGGAGGCAGAGGTTGCAGTGAGCTGAGATCACGCCACTGCACTCCAGCCTGGTTGATACAGCAAAACTCTGTCAAAAACAAAACAAAACAAAAACACCTGCTTTCAAGCTTTTAAGAACTCAGAGAAGACAGGTCCCATTAGGACATCTCAAAACACACTTCTTGACAAAATCTAGCCACCAAGATGCCAGGAACAGAGAAGCCATGACACAAGAACTGGTGGAAATTGGTGACTTTATTTAAATACAGAGTTAGAATTACACAACTATGAAACTGAAACCAGATGATAGGAGAAAATGACTTATATTTTGAAATTGTAAAAATAACATAATCAGCAAAAATCTTGGGTGAATTGTTTTCCTCATATATCATAGTAGAGAATCATTAGATCCTGTCAAATATTAAATAATACAGTTTTCCAGTATAATACCCCAATTTAACAATGCTTCTCAGAAGATTGTGCCACAATTTTAGAGATTTGTTGAAGCATGAATAATAACTTTTGTTGCAGAAAAAAATTATCTGAAGTTCATAATTCTTTGTTTTACCTTGATTTCTTTATATTCTGTGATATTCACATAAAAGTAAATTTAATACCATGGTCTATGTGATACATAAAAGAAAAGACCAAATGTGTGCATTTCTGAGACTTACAACCTGGCTGGTCTGGCATGGATTAACTCTCCAGGCAGAGTGGGCTCTTCACCCAGCATGCCCACACACCAGCCCTCTTCTGAGGATTCTACAGGATTCTACTTACTCTTGACCTTTTACTGCAGCTCTGTACCTGTGGTCAAGAGGGCTTTGGGGAGGATTTTCTGCTCACTAATTAGCTTATGATTTGCTTTGAACCACCTGTTCTGGTTATTTTTGGGAAATGTTCAGCAGTAGTTTGGAGGGAAAGGAAAGAGCTGGAATAGCCATTTATAAAAAAGACAGCTCAAGTTTCGATTTTCGATCTTGCATTTGTTGTACATTTTTCACAGATTTTGTGGCACCAAATGTAGATAAGATACTGTCTGATAGAGAACAAGAATTTGGAATATCAGCGACAGAAGAAGGAAACACAGAAAAGGCAGCCACGTATACAAGGTGTTGCAAGGGCCAGAAAAAAAAAGGCGGGGGGGTGGGGGGGTGCTCGGAACAGCCAAAAGCTTCAAGGCGGACATAGAAAATCAGCAAGGGGAAAAGATCACGCAGCTGGCCATGCATCCTCATGTTTTGTGGAGGAGGAGGGTTAGGGCACAGTTCTCTTCAAACTCCTCAGCAGCCTCTGCTCTACTTCTGTCAACAGAGCTTCTGAATGACTTCGCCTCAGGCAGGAGTGCTATGAAAGTATTGTTTTGGAATATAGATTGTTGAGTAAAAACATTTTGAAGCAGGAAGTGATTTCTATTAATGTATAAATATGTGCCTGCATAAATCCTTGTGCATATCTCTATATATCTATCTTTAACATCACCTATACCTAGAGTTCCCTTTACTAAACCACCCAAGAGAGTGACAGAAAAGGAAAAATGTTAACTATGAATTTGGGACTGAAATAATAACCAGAGAAAAATATAAATAAATAAGTAAATGAATAAAGAAAACATATTAATTATAAGCCATCAGTCTAACTTCTCTGGATATATCCTTTTGTTTAGTTTGAGTGTTTAGAAACATGGTAATGTTTCACATAGCCCCCAAATAAATAAACAATTAAATCAACTGAGGTGTGGAGGTCAACCCAAAATGTAGCACAAATAGTAACAAATAAACCTAACTGTATAACAAATGAATAACCAAGTCACACTGAAGGAGTTGGGGAAGAACACAGTTA
Source organism: Gorilla gorilla gorilla (assembly GCF_029281585.2). Lineage (NCBI taxonomy): Eukaryota > Metazoa > Chordata > Mammalia > Primates > Hominidae > Gorilla > Gorilla gorilla. The sequence goes on along the minus strand of NC_073224.2, from coordinate 85,906,432 downwards.
TCCTAAGTAACTTTGGGAAACAGATTTTGAGTATATGGTGTAAGACTAAGTACAAAAAGGATGTAGCACACATGTGCTCTAGCAAGTAAACATGGTTTGCACCGTGGTATGTTTTAGTAGTTCTGAAGCTACTCTATGTGTTTTCGGGGGATTGAACAAACATGAAAATATGTTGTGGACAATGAGAGCCAGATTTCTCCCTGTCAGAGAAAAGAGTTACAAATAAGGAAGAAGAGAAATCTAGGTTAAGAAAAAAAAAAAATAAAGAAAAAAACTTATGGCGTTGGATTCGAATTGGAGATATCAGTATGAACTCATGGTCTTTAACAGGTGATAGATAATAGGTAGGTTGGATAGATAGATGATAGCTAGATAGATTAGATGATAGCTAGCTAGCTAGCTAGATAGATAGATAGATGACAGATAGAAATACAGACATGTGCATGTGTATGTATGTACATACATATATTTCCCAGCTCTCTCCGGGGGAAAGAGTCTAGGAGCAATGACACATAATAGAATTAACATGAAAAGCACCAAGATTTTAGTTTCTAAATAATACTGTTCAGTAAAAGAAACCAGGGTTCCTTGGAAAAACGGATGATTCCAGGGCTGGGTCAAAGAAAGGACAGGAAGAATCTGTAATATTCTGTGGTGCCAGGGATTAAGGAAGTGCTGAAAAATGATAGAGATATATTGAGAAGATATGGAAATCAACTTGAAGGAATTCCCAATGGCTAAATTGGGACAATTTGAACAAAAAGGAAGGAAGAAAAGGAGAGAGGTGAGAAGAGGAGAAGGGAGGAGGGGAGAAATGTAGAAAGAATCAACTCTACAGAAAATCACCATTTGTCAAACACCACAGTAATAATTGTTGCAGGCAAGAATCATACTGGATATTAAAATTAGTGGACAAAAGTATGACAAGAAACAGGATATTTGCATTTTCTCAAAGTATATCCCCACAAGGTATTTACTCATTGCAAGGAGAAAAAGAGTAACAACAGTTTAGAAATGAAAGTTGCCACCTTAACCATGGCATCAAAATTACCATCACCAGTAATGAGACATAACAGTATATGACATCTCCCAATATGAATGTGCTAAGAAGGGAGCGAGATCCCTTCCATGGTATCCTTGCCAAAAATGGATACCCTGAATTAATCATGAGAAAACATCAGACAAAACAAATTGAGGGACTCATTGAAAGTTTCAAGGTCATGAAAGACAAAAAAAGATTGAGGAACAGTTCCAGATTACATGAGGCTAAGAAGACATGGCAACTAAATGAATCCTGTCCAAGAAAAAGAACATTAGTGGGACAACTGGTAAAATTTGAATAAGGTATGCCTGTAGATTAACTTAATAGCATTGTGTCAATGTTTTTATTTTTGGGTTTTGATAATTGTACTATGCTTAGATAATATGTAACATTTGGAAAAGCTGTGTAAAGGGTAGGCTGAAAAAAAACCACTACTATTTTGCAAGTTTTTTATGAGTTGAATTATTTCAAGATGAAATAAATACGAAAAAATGAAAACATAATACTAATTAAAAAAATAAATTCAAGTGCTTAGAATACAGAAAAATGGGCAGTGATACCCTAATTTTAGATGGAGAAAATTAGAACTTCAGCAATAATCCAAACTTCAGATAATGCTTCATTAATCAATACTACACCCAAATGAGGAAATACAAACTTTTAGAAAGCCACCTTAAGATAAAACAGTTTTTTCTACTGCTTCTTCCTTCTCCTTATGCAGTTTTACACTCTTCAGAACTCTGCCATTTCTTCCTGAAATATGCAATGTCGCCTTTAATTCTTTTTTTTTTTTTTTTTTTCTGAGACGGAGTCTTGCTCTTATTGCCCAGGCTGGAGTACAATGACACGATCTTGGCTCACTGCAGCCTCTGCCTCCCGGGTTCAAGTGATTCTCCTGCCTTAGCCTCCTAAGTAGCTGGGATTACAGGCGTCTGCCACCATGCCCGGCTAATTTTTGTATTTTTAGTAGAGATGGGGTTTCACCATGTTGGTCAGGCTGGTCTCGAACTCCTGACCTCAGGTGATCCACCCTCCTCGGCCTCCCAAAGTGTGGGGATTACAGGTGTGGGCCACCGCACCCAACCTGTCACCTTTCATTCTTATGAGAGCTCAGCGCTTTTGTGTTTTCCTGTCCTCACTGGCCAAAGTTTGAGCTCCTTACCTTGCTAGTTGATGCCTATAATTAGAGCTTCATTTATTTAACTTACTACTATTTATTCTTTTTATGAAACAAGTAAATATCCTTGCATATGATCAAACATTTTGCCTTAATATTAATGTACATCTCATTGTGAAGACATTTATTGAATAATAATAATTTTTTTTTTACAAAGGAAGTGTTAGAAAGAGCCTTAGGGTATTGTGTGCCTGAAATGGAAGATGGAAGTAATAAAGGAGAAGGAAAAAGAAGAATCCAGGACCCTTTGAGGAGAATTTTTTTTTTTTCTAAAATAGTTGCTCTCAATGTGTTTTCCAACAGAGTATTGGGTGGAATTGTCCAGCTGCTAAAATAATGGCTCTGTTTTCACAGTTCACTGGAGAAAAAAAGCAGGGCAAATAGAATCTCTTCTTTTCAGTTTGCCTCAGGCTTTGCTCTTTGGAAAAAGAGAAAGCACTTGTAAGCAGCCAAAGGTGTTTAGTGTGATGCTTTGCTCTTTTGTGGATAGTGTGCTCGTGGCTGTGATTCTATTATTTCACATTGTTTACATATAGCAGAGTCATATTTTCTGCTGGTAAGAATTCTGTGTGTTTGGGGGAATGAAATCAGTTAGTGCTCTGTGGCTCTTTCTTCACACAGAGCATCATGTCTTCTGATTATCTGCCTGAACAACTTTGAGAACCACAACCCTACTAAAGAATCTAACAGGTAGCTGACTGTGAATTTATATCAAACTCTTCTCTTCCACTATCAAAAAGATGTTTCTAAGCCTTTAGCCAAGAACATTGCAAGGCATAAAGCTAGGGACACCTCAGTGCCACAGGATGCTAAGGAGGTCTTGTACTCAAGATTTCTCCATTTGCAGTTAGCTTGCTTCACCTAAAGGTTGAGTCTGAACCAAAGCTTTATGCGAACACAATCATTCACCTTCCTGCTTTATGGTTATTTAATACAGAAACTAGCCTTTGCCTTTTCCAAAATCTGCCACTTCTTTTTTTTTTTCATTTGGGAAGTTATTTATTTCTGAAAGTGTCATTTATATAGTTTGGATGTCCCCTCCAACTCTCATGTTGAGATGTAATACCCAGTGTTGGGGGTGGGGCCTAATGGGAGGTGTTTGGGTCATGGGAGTGGGTATCCCTCATGGCTTGGTGCTGTCCTAAAGGTAGTGAGTGAGCCTCTCAGGAGATCTGGTGGTTTAAAGTGTGTTCACTTCCTCCATTCTTGCTCTTCCTTCTGCTTTGGCCATGTGATATGCTTGCTTTCCCTTCACATTCAAGAAGAAAAAGTTTAATTGCTTCAAAGAGAATAAAATACTCAGGAATCCAACTTACAAGGGACGTGAAGGACCTCTTCAAGCAGAACTACAAACCACTGCTCAATGAAATAAAATAGCATACAAACAAATGGAAGAACATTCCATGCTCATGAGTAGGAAGAATCAATATCGTGAAAATGGCCATACTGCCCAAGGTAATTTATAGATTCAATGACATCCCCATCAAGCTACCAATAACTTTCTTCACAGAATTTGAAAAAACTACTTTAAAGTTCATATGGAACCAAAAAAGAGCCCGCATCGCCAAGTCGATCCTAAGCCAAAAGAACAAAGCTGGAGGCATCACACTACCTGACTTCAAACTATACTACAAGGCTACAGTAACCAAAACAGCATGGTACTGGTACCAAAACAGAGATATAGATCAATGGAACAGAACAGAGCCCTCAGAAATAATGCCACATATCTACAACTATCTGATCTTTGACAAATCTGACAAAAACAAGCAATGGGGAAAGGATTCCCTATTTAATAAATGGTGCTGGGAGAACTGGCTAGCCATATGTAGAAAGCTGAAACTGGATCCCTTCCTTACACCTTATACAAAAATTAATTCAAGATGGATTAAAGACTTAAACGTTAGACCTAAAACCATAAAAACCCTAGGAGAAAACCTAGGCATTACCATTCAGGATATAGGCATGGGCAAGGGCTTCATGTCTAAAACACCAAAAGCAATGGCAACAAAAGCCAAAATTGACAAATGGGATCTAATTAAACTAAAGAGCTTCTGCACAGCAAAAGAAACTACCATCAGAGTGAACAGGCAACCTACAAAATGGGAGAAAATTTTCGCAACCTACTCATCTGACAAAGGGCTAATATCCAGAATCTACAATGAACTCAAACAAATTTACAAGAAAAAAACAACCCCATCAAAAAGTGGGCAAAGGATATGAACAGACACTTCTCAAAAGAAGACATTTATGCACCCAATAGACACACGAAAAAATGATCATCATCACTGGCCATCAGAGAAATGCAAATCAAAACCACAATGAGATACCATCTCACACCAGTTAGAATGGCAATCATTAAAAAGTCAGGAAACAACAGGTGCTGGAGAGGATGTGGAGAAATAGGAACACTTTTACACTGTTGGTGGGACTGTAAACTAGTTCAACCATTGTGGAAGTCAGTGTGGCGATTCCTCAGGGATTAGAACTAGAAATACCATTTGACCCAGCCATCCCATTACTGGGTATATACCCAAAGGACTATAAATCATGCTGCTATAAAGACACATGCACATGTATGTTTATTGTGGCACTATTCACAATAGCAAAGACTTGGAACCAACCCAAATGTCCAACAATGATAGACTGGATTAAGAAAATGTGGCACATATACACCATGGAATACTATGCAGCCATAAAAAATGATGAGTTCATGTCCTTTGTAGGGACATGGATGAAATTGGAAATCATCATTCTCAGCAAACTATCACAAGGACAAAAAACCAAACACCGCATGTTCTCACTCATAGATGGGAATTAAACAATGAGAACACGTGGACACAGGAAGGGGAACATCGCACTCTGGGGACTGTTGTGGGGTGGGGGAGTGGGGAGGGATAGCATTAGGAGATATACCTAATGCTAAATGACGAGTTAATGGGTGCAGCACACCAGCATGGCACAGGTATACATATGTAACTAACCTGCACATTGTGCACATGTACCCTAAAACTTAAAGTATAATAATAATAATAATAATAAAAAGAAGAAAAAGTTCTCTGAGGCTTCCCCAGAAGCTGAGCAGATGCCAGCACCATGCTTGTACAGCCTGTAGAACCATGAGTTAATTAAACCTCTTTTCTTTATAAATTACCCAGCCACAGGTATTTATTTATAGTGATGCAAGACGGGCCTAATAGTTAAGTTTGAATTTGTTGCTATGAGTTGGATATTTCATACATTCCTCTTTTTTGTTGCCTTTGATGATGGACATTCTAGAATAATTGGAGCTGTTATAAAACCATAAAGTTTTCAAAAATGAAAATTAAAAATTCTTAAAGCTTCATAGGTGTTGAGCTTGATGCATTCTTGCAATGCAACTAAAGTTTGAAGCTAGAATTTTGGAATGGCCCAACATTTGAGACATGCACATACAGCAAAGTACAGGGAGGCTGTGACTTTGTAGCCTAAGGGCTAGAAGGTAAATGGGCTGCACAGTCAGAGAAGGAGGTGGAGAGACACTTTCATTTTGATCTTGATGAATTCCCTCTGCACTTGAAAACAGTCCATGATCCTCAGGACTTGGGTTAGAAAAGACCACCTGGCCGCAGCCCACAGAGGCAAGGTAATGGAGTACAAATAGAAAATGGACTGGGTCCCAGCAGGCCAAAGGTTGGTCCCCAGGTCTCATACAGCTAGCTGTGGGACCTTCCACAATTCATGTAATCTCTCTGGGTCTCACTTTCTTTAATTGCACAATATGAAATTTAAGCAAAATGACTTCAAGGGTCCCTTCTACTCCTAAAATTCTAAGATACCCTTCTGTGATTTTGACTGGATGCCTTTCATTTATTATATAAACCTAATTTTATGAGAATTAAAAATAGAATGCATTACTGGTTAAGTTGTAGTAAAAATGTTTAAAAAGAAGATAAAATAAATGTTTTTCTCATGGGAAATTTTCATATGCTGTTCAAAACATATGCCAAAAAGGAAACAATATAATATAATTAACATAGGAAGTTTCAATTCATGAGTAAATGTTCCCATTAGCTGCAATAAAAGAAGCTTGTGCCTTTTCCAGGATAAACGTTAAGCAAATGCATATTAAAGATTCTTTTATTTATTAAAAAAAAGAAAATGGAAATTGGCCATAAAATAGTGGGTCTTTTCTTATAGTTCATTTATTTGTTTTAAAGAGAAATACACTGTAGAGAAAGAACAACTTTAAAGTGCTATTTCTGTGTCTATACAGCTCCAACCTCTGGGTAATACTAGGTGCCTGCAGTTTCACCTTCCTGCAGGTATCTTTCCTCTGACCTGAAACAGATGCCTAAAACTCTCACTACACATTATCCATTTATTTGTGCACAGCCATTGACTTCAAAGATCTTGGTCTAATGCACACAATTACTTTTTTATATGAATGGAATCAGGATACAAAAAATTGTGATATTTAAAAAATTTAAAAGCTATCTCTTGTTCATCAACAAGAGAATTAATAAAGAGATTATGGTTTATCTGTACAATGAAATACTATTAAGCAATAAAAAGGAACAAAGTACTATAAAAACATGAAATAACATGGATGAATCCTTAAAACATACTGAGAAAAGGAAGACAGACTCAGAGTAGTATATACTGTATCACTTAATTTACATGAAACTCTAGAAAATATCAGCCTAATCTTGGTAAAAAGAAATTAGCAGAATTGTTGCCTGAGGTGGGGTGGGTAGGAAATAGCTGGTAAAAAACATCAGGGCATTCTCTACAGTAACGGAAACTGTCTGTATCTTGTTAGAGGTGTTGGTTACACAGGTACATACCTTTATACAAACTTGCTGAGCTGTACATTTCAGATTTGTAAATTTCACTGTGTGCCAGTTGTGCCAGTTGTAACAATAAAGTTGTTTATATTTTTAAGAAATGCTATCCCAACAGTCTCAGATATTCTACTGGTGAAAGTGTAACTTGGAACAAATGTTTGGGAAAACATTTTATAATAAATATTAAAATCCTTGAAATACTCATCATTTGACTCAGTAATTCCAATTTAAAATAAATTATTGTGAAATAAGTACAAATATTGGGAAACAAATACTTTTCTATAATTATTGTTATAACAGTAGCATATTTTTCCTAATATTTTACTATAAAAACTTTCAACATATGAAAAAGTGGACAGAATTTTATAGTGAACACATTCATATTCATCACTTTGATTCTGCCGCTAACATTTTACTTTTATACTTATCATATGTCTATCCATACCTCTGTCCATCAAATTTACAAATCAATTTGTGAAAATTTTTGAAATTTTTACAATGTTGATTCCTGCAATCTAGGACTGGAAGAAAATACAAAACACAAACAATTTTTTTTTCCTTTTGTGATGGAACTCCATGAGTTATAAATCCTACCATGTGGGAGGCTGAGGCAGGCAAATCACCTGAGGTCAGGAGTTCGAGACCAGCCTGGCCAACATGGTGAAACCCCGTGTCTACTAAAAATACAAAAATCAGCCAGGCATGGTGGTGGGTGCCTGTAATCTCAGCTACTTGGGAGGCTGAGGCAGGAGAATCACTTGAATCTGGGAGGCGGAGGTTGCAGTGAGCCGAGATCGTGCCACTGCATTCCAGTCTGGGCGACAGAGCAAGACTCTGTCTCAAAAAAAAAAAAAAAAAAAAAAAAAAAATCCTACCTTGGGTGATCAAAATATTTTCTTAAGTATATTCCTGGAAACAGAGCTGAAATTACTCAGAAATGGATCTAAACAGTAACTATCTCTGTCTTGCAACAGAGATGCCCTCTGATACCCTCTCTAATCCTTCCTGGTTCCTAAAAGTCCCCCCATTAGTTAATAATTCTCTTGAATTAATTCATTAATTCTAAAGTTAATAATATGAATACTTCTAGGAAAAAGAACACATTGAACCTCTATTTCTGTTTACACATTTATACATTCAAATAAACAGCTACTAAGCAGAAAGTACCAAGGGAGTTGTACAGTCAGGCCTTCAATTGGGAGGACACAAGAGGAAGTTGTCTGGTGATGATGATTCAGAATGGGGTGCTGGGGAATAGGATTAAACCTAGTATCTAGAGGTAGAGAAAAAGGGCATCAAAGTACATAAAAATGCTATGGGCATTGTTGTGTGGAACTGGCCCTGTATTCTGGAAGAGCCACCTGTAAGGCTGAAAACACCCTACCTATACTTGCAGCACTTTGTGGATTGTCAAATGAAGCTATTTCCCTTGCAATTATTAAAAATTCTAGGCTCATCTTAAATACTGGATTATGGTTTGCGTCGGACATTGGACATTTGGGGGTGCCCAGAGGTTGTAGTCCATCTGGAGACTTCCTGGTCTGTATGTTGTGTCATTTTGATTTCTTGTTGAAGGGCCATGGAGACTTAGAATGGGCGTCCTCAGAAGATTCAGAGGAGCTTTCTGCCAATTCAATCAACTATAGCTCTGACTTAGCTTGTTTCCAAAATTGTAGGCACTGTTGCTCCAAAATTAATATTTTTGAATATTCAACACATCCCTGAGGAAGAGCAAAGACCTCCCCACCTTTGTTTCTTTGCAAAACAAGTCAAGATGAAGTCTTTGCTGATGAAACTCTTGGCTCCCTCTCTTCCAGCTGCACTTCACCCCTGTGGCTTTCCTGCTTGGAAATCTCAAAATAGTCACAGCGGCTTGCCTCCAAGCTAGAATTGACCTCGCCTGTCTGGATGCCTTCCAAAAGGGATTTTTATGAAAATATTATTTTTTTCTCTTCTGAGACTTTTTTTTTATTAGAACCCATGCAAAGCTGTATCATTCCCCATTTGCCATTATTTTCAACTTCCGAAGTCTTTTTTATTTTTCTTACTTCATCAAGGCCATGTGTTTCCTTCTCCATACCTAGTAACAGTTTCTGAGAGGAACATGTGGAAGAGAAAAGCATGATGTACTGATCATGAAAGTGGGAAAACATTTGGGATAATAATAGGAAAATATTTGAAACCCTGAAAAGAACTGTCCCTCCATCCAGTAACCAATTCTCCCTTGGCTTCAGTGGTAACTTAGTTACCCTTTACTTTTCACACACATAACAAAATTATTGCTGTTGACAAAGTCTAGACTGTAACAAGGAGTCAGTCCTACTATGAGTACCTTAACAGTTCTGCCAAGTGGGCCTCATTCCCAAGTTCCCTGTCAGAATACCATGGCTGTGTTAACTAAGAGTAAAGGCTTACTACATTCTACTGGAATTATCTGGTTTGTTCAGCTGCATCCCCTGTTATACTATGAGCTCCTGAAAAGCCAGAACTGTGCCTTATTCACCTCTCTGCTCCCAGCCCTCATCACAATGCTGACATGTAGACGGTACACAATGAACGTTGAAGGAATGGTAATGAGATCTATAGTCAAAACACCAAAGATGCAGCCCTTCATGGCTTACTAAGTGTTAGAGAGAGAGTCACTTAACCTTTACAAACCTCCTTTTCATCTGGAAAGTGAAAGTAATATTACTACTTTCTTCAGGAGTTAATCAAGGCTTAGATGAAATAACTGTATGTGAAAATGATTTGCTAACTATAAAAAGCTGTGCAAATGTTTACTGTGATTGTACAGGCCCAGGGCAAGAGGGCTAATTACTCCCCTTTCTTCTTATTCAACTCTCAATTCAGGAAGGTTAGGGCTCAAGAAAGACAGAATATTCTACCACTGACGATAATATGTACCAATTTTTTGAGTATAGATGTGTCACCCTTTTGAGCCTCTATTTTACCCTCTGGGAGTTGAGGACATTCTGTAAGATAGACATAAGATCTAAGACACTGCTTTGCCCATTGTAAACACTTAGGAAAAGATCACAGAGGGAAGTCAAAATAGTGTTGTGAAGCCAATAGACTTTGAAGTCAGGCAGACATGAGTTAGTTCAAAGCTCTGCTCTGCCATGAAATATGAGGGTGATCTTGGGCAAGTTACTTCTATTTTTAAACCTCAGTTTATGCAGCTATAAAATAGGTTAATATTAATACCACCTGCATGAGATTGGTGTGATCATTACAGGAAATAATGGACACAAACTGACAAGCACATGTTGAGCACATGGTAGGCAAGGTAGTTCCTTGTTTCTCCTTCCCTGAAATCAACAGGCTGTCATCCTCCCAGACTTGACGTTTCCTGACAGAGCACTACAACTTCAAACAACCTAAACAACAGAAAAGAAAGGTTGAGCCCTGCTCATCCTCCAAGAGAAATTCATATGCTAGGCTTAGGTTTCCAGAAGTACCCTTCTCACTACCCCCTTCTCACTAGCCTTATCTGTATATTTCATCTGATGTGAGCTACACTGCTTCCCTTTGGAACAAATTCCAACATCTGAAATTATTAATGGCTCCACCAATCTAAATACCATTTTAGTAAACACTCTTATTTTGCAGAGTCCAAGTCTTTTGTGGCTATGAAATATCCCTTACTGATTCTGGTCAGATTTCAGGGTGATGGCCAGGGTTTATAGCCAGGTGGATGGGAAACACTGCTGGTGGCAAATGGCACACCTTCCTCCAAGTTTCATTTCTGCAGATGGTTCCAGGAGCTGCCATGGATGCCAGGCCTGCCTCCTCTGCCTGGGCATCTTACTCTGCTGTCCAAGGCTCTTGTAGTCACTAACCTTTAGTTTCCAGTCAACAATTTTCATATGCTTCAGTTGCAGTCAAAGGCATCATTTTTCCAAATCATTTGCCTTAGCTTACTTGCAGCAGGTTGACCCAAGAGGTGATTGCTTAAACCATATTTTCCTTGCACCTATACACCAACATTCCATATACCTGTTAATTATGTAATACAGTGCTTAAGAAAAGGACCACTGGGATTTTTACCTACTGGTTTCTAGAACATTAAGAGGCTTAATTTTTAAGCAAGTTAAAAATTTGCAAGTTAAAACTTCCATGAACTTCATTAAAACTTTCATTAACTTGCAGAATTCTCATTCTCCAATGTGAGAATTCTTGTGAGCCTGTCACATATTGTCTGTCTCCCTGTAGAACTGGGGAGAGCACGTCTGGGAAGGCAGAAGTGCAAGCTCATTGTGCTGTGGCTGTTGCTGGGACACAAAGGTGGCATCATAAACACTGATTATTTATTATCCTAATATAGTTCCAAGGACTGTATTAGCTCCTATTTGGATCCCTAATAAGAAATGGAAAGGAATGTGTATGGACTCAATCACATTTTCCCCTTAATGGAGAAGAAGCTCACCTAAGACCAAGCTTACCTTGGAGGTCAAGACCATGTGCCCTCGGCTGACAATGCCAAATGTTTATTGTATTACATGACACCTACATCTGTTCCCATCAGGAATCAGCACACTTCTCTAACAAATAGGCTGTGCATTTTATCTAGTATACTTCCTGTTAACACAAAGACCTGTTATGTAAAAACTGCATTTTTTCCCCCAAAGTTATCCACCCCCCACCTCTTGAAGATCAAATTTACATCCAATCTTTTCCACTCATATGATAGGCTATTATCTGTTAGCTTCCCAAGTTGAAGGAAAGAAAAATGTCAGCCTTTTTTCTGGCCAGCAGCAATGCTGTAAAGAGTAGTCTTGGTGGGCAAGTGGAGAGATACACCTCACCCCTTTTACCTGTCTCAGTATCCTGCTTCTCCTCTGCCCATATATACAAAGGCAGATGAGAAGATGACTATCTATCCCTTTCTATCCTTGTCTTAATGCCTACATTTTGATTGTGAATTATGAATAACTGAAGCTTTGTTCATAAACCCAAGATCTGTAGGCATTTCAAGGACAGATTTGACAATAAATGTGAAGAGAGAATAGTCTGTAACTCCTGCCGTGGTGTTATCTCGGCTTTCTCTTGTTCGTATCTATTTTTAGGCTTTTTTTTTGTCCCAAGTCTTTGCCTCCAGTCTCTGCTTTCTATTGGATGGTGAAATTATGATAGAATAACAAAGTAATTGCTAAAGTTTATTAAGCACAAGTGTGTGATATGCTCTATGCTTAGCACTGTATCATCCAATTTAATACTCACAAGGTGGGCACTATTATTATATCTATTTTACTTAAGAGGAAAGGAGATTTTCAGAAATCAAGTATTAGGCAGCTAATACATGAGTAAGTCATCAAGACTGCGACCAGAGTTGCTACCATTAAGACTTCTTCAAATCCACTGCTCCCTTCCACTGCTGGCTAACAACAAGCAGTGGAGGAGAGATGGATGGCAGGGCAGGAACAGTGGTGCTGGGAAGGTTTGTTTTGAATGATTAGAAAGAAGGTTATGGGATAGATTTTCCTTATGTGTGAAATACCTTATGTGTGTCATGTGTGACAGTGGCCTTCTACACAGAGTGGAATTGCATGGAAGTTCACACTGGGCCCACGCTGGCAGTGTACTGGAATGAACACAACCAGCCAATCCAAATTTTTGCTAACAAGGTACCAGGGAAATACAATTATGTTCACTTCAGCATCACAGAAATGGAAGGAATTCAATTTCTGCATGGAATCCCAGAAATTGAATCCCAGCATGGGAGAAAGAAATAAAACTTTAGCCACCAAAGACTCAACCTAATACTGCACCCCCAGAATGCCAATTACTTTTTTCCCCTCTAATTCTCTTCTAAAAGGACTGTTGTGCCACTTATCACCTTACCTACATTAATTTGTCTAGTAACAAACATGTCTAAGTGCTAAATCATTGCAGATTACTGCATGTATGTGCAATAACCTGTGACAGAATAATAAATAGCAAATACATGAAAGAAGGAATAAAAGTTTCTGCTGCAGTTAGTGTAAGGAGTGCACATCAGGTTCATGAAACATGCCAACAATAATTTAAAAAATGAGATTGCCTCCAGCTTTGTTCCTTTTGCTTAGGATTGTCTTGGCTATGTGAGCTCTTGGCTATGTGGCTATGTGAATTTTAAAATAGTTTTTTTCTAATTCTATGAAGAATATCAATGGTAGTTTAATGCGAATAGCATTGAATTTATAAATTGCTTTGGGCAGTATGGCCATTTTTACGATATTGATTCTTCCTATCCATGAGCATGAATGTTTTTCCATTCGCTTGCGTTCTCTCAGATTTCCTTGAGCAGTGGTTTGTAGTTCTCCTTGAAGTGGTCTTTCACTTCCCTTGTTAGCTGTATTCCTAGGTATTTTATTCCCTTTGTGGCAGTTGTGAATAGGAGTTCATTCATGATTTGGCTCTCTGCTTGTCTGTTATTGATGTATAGGAATGTTTGTGATTTCTGCACGTTGATTTTGTATCCTGAAACTTTGCTGAAGTCGCTTATCAGCATAAGAAGCTTTAGGGCTGAGATGAGAGGGTTTTCTAGATACAGGATCATGTCATCTGCAAACAAAGACAATTTGATGCCCTCTCTTCCTATTTGAATACCATTTATTTTATCTCTTTCCTGATTGACTTGCCAGAACTTCCAACACTATGTTGAATAGGAGGGGTGAGAGAGGGCATCCATGTCTTGTGCCAGTTTTCACGGGGAACGCTTCCAGCTTTTGCCCATTCAGTATGATACGGGCTGTGGGTTTGTCATAAATGGCTCTTATTATTTTGAGGTGTGTTTCTTCAATACCCAGTTTATTAAAAGTTTTTAACATGAAGGGATGTTGAATTTTATCAAAGGCCTTTTATGCATCTATTGAGATAATCATGTGTTTTTTGTATTTAGTTCTGTTTATGTGATGAATTATGTTTATTGATTTGCATATGTTGAACCAGCCTTGCATCCCAGGGATGAAGCCAACTTGGTCATGGTGAATAAGCTTTTTGATGTGCTGCTGGATTCAGTTTGCCAATATGTTACTGAGGATTTTACAGTAACCAAAACAGCATGGAACTGGTACAAAAACTGGCATATAGACCAATGGAACAGAATAGAGAACTCAGAAATAAAACCATATATCTACAATCACTTGATCTTTGACAAACCTGAAAAAAACAAGCAACGGGGAAAGGACTCCCTATTTAATAAATGGTGCTGGGATAACTGGCTAGCCATATGCAGAAGACTGAAACTGGATCTCTTCCTTACATCTTATACAAAAATTAACTCAAGATAGATTAAAGACTTAAATGTAAAACCCAAAACTATAAAAACCCTAGAAAAAGTTTAGGCAGTACCATTCAGGGAATAGGCACGGGCAAAGATTTTATGAGGAAATCACCGAAAGCAATTGCAACAAAAGCAAAAATTGACAAATGGGATCTAATTAAAGAGCTTCTGCACAGCAAACGAAACTATCATCAGTGTGAACAGACTACCTACAGAATGGAAGAAAATTTTTGCAATCTATCCATCTGACAAAGGTCTAATATCTAGCATCTACAAGGAACTTAAACAAATTTACAAGAAATAAAACAAACAACCCCATTAAAAAGTGGACAAAGGATATGAACAGACATTTCTCAAAAAAAGACATACACATGGCCAACAAACATATGAAAATAAGCTCAACATCACTGATTATTAGAGAAATGCAAATCAAAACCACAATGACATACCATCTCACACCAGTCAGAATGGCAATGATTAAAAAGTCAAGAAAAACAGGTGCTGGTGAGGTTGTGGAGAAATAGGAATGTTTTTACATTGTTGGTGGGAATGTAAATTAGTTCAAGCATTCTGGACGACAGTGTGGCAATTCGTCAAAAAAAATTAGCCGGGCGCAGTGGCGGGTGCCTGTAATCCCAGCTACTTGGGAGGCTGAGGCAGGAGAATGGCCTGAACCCGGGAGGCAGAGCTTGCAGTGAGCCGAGATAGTGCCACTGCAGTCCAGCCTGGGCAAAAGAGGGAGACTCCGTCTCAAAAAACAAAAACAAAAACAAAATTATAATAATTTAAAAAACCCCATGAGGGTGATAGGAAAGATCTCTTCTTCCTCCACCGTAAACCAGGATCATTGTAACATAGTAATTAGATTTTGATTGTGGTGAACAAAGGCACTTTAGAAACTTTCTAATAAAACTTTGAGGAAAAAGTGGAATTACCTTTCCAATGTTTTTCTCCTGCACAAAATTGTGAACTCTTTGAGGCAGGAACTGTTGGTTATTTGACTCCCAGCACTATGAGCCTAATTTCGTCATCTGTGAAATGGAATTAATCATCTCAGTATGCAGTTATAGCAGGACTAATAAAGTGATCATGTATATAAATTATATTTCTCAGTGTCTGGCACATGGAAAGACAAATTATAATTGTGAATTATTATTTATCATTGTGGTTATAGGGGAAGATGGGAAAACAACCTTCAGACAACTCTTTTACTCCAAAGTCTCTTGAAAGACATGGAACAGAGCAGTGAGGAGCACTGGTTGGGGATTCAGGAGCCTGGTTCCCCTTTCGATCCTTTTAATTAACCACCTTCCCTTAACCAATGACTTACATTTGTCGATTTCAGTTTTCTAACATCATAATGAAATGGTTGGTTTAAAATACCCAAGATCACTTTTAGCTCTAAATTTCTCCAATATTTTGTTTTTGCTAAAGGGCCATTTTTTCCTTAAATTTGGCCCTATTTAACAAATAATTACTATTTATATTTTTTAAACAACTGGATTATACTATAAAAGTTTTCTTTCTTTGCAATATGAAGCTATTTATGAATTTGAGATTAAAAGAGAAAGTAACAAGAGACTGTAATCTTATACCAATTTCCTAATAAAGCCCACATTGAAAAAGCACTATTCTGGGTCAAATATCCAGTAATATCCAGCTTTCTGCCTGAGCCTAAGTGTTTGGCTGAAATAGCCGAACATAAATATGTATACGCTCACCAATATAGTAATTCCTATTTTTGATGTCGTGCTTTTATCTGGACCATGAAAGATACCACTGTGCTCTATAATCCATACACAGAAAGAAACCTTCACCAGTGGTCTAAAAAAATGACTTGTATAAAGAGAATTGCATCAAAGGGAAATTAAGTAGTTGAGCAAGAATTCACACATTAAAAAGTTAACTATCTAGTAATAGAAGTGCTAAAGAATGATCTATGTCTAAACATCCATATTTCTATTTAACTTACATTTTTCCTTCATGTGGTTTTTGTTGGTTAAATCAACAAATGTTCATTTGGTTTCAATTCTGCAAGGCTCTTTGCTAGGCACTATGAGGAATAAAAAATTAACCAAATATAGATACTTTTCAAGGAGCTGGCAGCTGATTACACATGGGGAATTATAATACAGGAGAGAAAGTGCCCAGTTTCCTAAGAGCAGGACGAAGAATGTACTATGCATGTCCAGAGATAAGAAAGATTCTTTCCATTAGGAAAGTTCAGGGACACTTATGAGACATTTCAGTTGGGCCTAAATGGATGAGAAGGAGTCTCTGGATGGGACTGGGAAACAACTGGTTTCATTTGTGTGGAACGTAGGATTGGGAGACTATGGAAGTGCTGGGAAAAGGGGTTAAAAGACTCAGTTTAAGCCACACTGTGACCTTGAAAGGCTGGCCAAGAAGTTTGAACTTCACTCTCTAAGCAACAAGAAATCATCAAAAATATTCTGGCTGAAGAATTACATTCCTATAGTTGGGCATTAGAAAGATCATTGTCAGGAAAGAGAAAAACAGGAGACATAGGAAGCAGAAGACCAGTTGGGAAACTGTTGCTACAAACTATGGAAAAATAAATCAATTAACTAGGGTAGCAACAGAAAGTCTGGAGATGGTGGGAGGGGTGTTTGGGAAGTTTAGGAATTCTGCCCAAGAGATGGTGGCTACTCACTGGCTACATGGGCTGAGGGGTGGAAGGAGGAGTCAAAGAGGCCTTGAAGATGGAGAAACACAAGCTGAGAACAGAGGATGGTTACAGAGATATAGAGGTTTTCGTGTGAGATTCTGGGAACACCCAGATGGAATTTACCATAAAGCAGTTCAGGTGTAGGTCTGATATTCTGGAATGAGGGTGGGGTTGGCAATAGATTTGGTAATTATTGGAGTGAATGTTATAATTGAAGAAATGAAACTGAGAGGAATTCTCACAGGAAATGTCATTGAGAGGAAAAAGAATACAGATCTATATTTAGTGAGAAGGAGGAGGAAGAGCAAACTAAAAGAGAGAAAGAGGAGTCATATGAAAGTAAAAAGGAGAACAGAAAAGCAGGAGTCACAGGAGGAGAAAGAATAGCATGTTAAGAAAGGAGTAATAATAATAAACTGCAGCCCAGACCAGGCCAAACCATGAGAACTAATTCTAGTTACAGCCAGATAACCTCATAGCTTTTACCAGAGAATTATCCTTAGACTGAAGCAATGGGGAAAACTGTAATATATTTAACCAGTGAAAGATCACTGGTGCCAGCTGCTCCCATTTGATTTTTTTCAATATTGTATTGTAAAAATATTTAGATGTACAAAAAAGTTGAAAGTATTTTACAGTGATACTCAAATACAACCACCACCAAATTCTACCATTAATATTTTACTATACATGTTTTATTACAAATCTATTTATCTACTCATCCTTCCATCAATCCACCTTAGAATTGCTTTGCAAGGAATTCTAGGTAAATTATAGCCGTCATTATACTCCCCATGAATATGCCAGCAGGCACATCATTAGTTTAGTATTTGTTTACAGCTTTATTTCTCTTTGTGATAGAATTTACATGCAATTAAATACATTTACCTTAATTGAACATTTGCTAATTTTTGACAAATAAATATATCTATGTAACTTAAATCCTTTTCAAGGTATAAAATGTGATCATTACCCCTGAGAGTTCCCTCATCCCTCTTTTTGGGCAATCCTTTTCCCCTCCCCTTGCAGAGGCAACCACAGTTCTAATTATTATTATTATTGATTAATTAATTTTTACTTTGCAAAAAATAGTTTTGCATTATCAAGAACATCTTATAAATGGAATCCTATGGCATTTGTTCATTTTGTGTCTTTCCTTACTTTTTTGGCTTACCATGATGTTGATGAAATTGACCATGTTATTGTGTGTTTCAGTACTTTGTTCCTTTTTAATGTTGAATAGTATTCATTGTATGAATATACCGAAGTGTAGTTTCCCATTTTTTTTACTGATAGACAAGTAAGCTGCTTCCAGTTTTTAGTTATAGTGAGTAAAGCTGCTATGAACTTCTATGTACAAGTATTTTGGTGGATATGTATTTTCATTTCTCTTGGGTAAATACCTTGGAATGGAATTTCTGGGTTTATGCTGTCATATAATTTAATTTTCACAAATACTTCATGAAAGATCAGTATTGTTCTCATTTGTCTTTAGTGCAATTTACCTCCCTGGGACTGTAGCAGAAACTGTGCTTGAACCTTTCTCACCTCATGGTATTTTATCAAAGCTGTTTCCCATTCTTTCCCATCTGTCCTGCCACCGAGTGACAATGAGCAAACCAGAAAAAGGAGTCTGTGTCAATGTTCACTAACTCATATTACCAACATGGACAGCATATTCCACAATGCAATTAAAATGTATAGTTTACAATTTAAAAAGTATAGAGAGATAGGGTCTCAGACTGTCTCCCAGGCTGGAATGCAGTGGGTCAATTAATAGTTTACTGCAGTCTCAAATTCCTGGGCTCAAGCAGTTCTCCTGCCTCAGCCTACCAAATCACTGGGATTACAGGCATGAGCCACTGTGTCTGGTCCTAGTTTATACTTTTAATGTTTACCTGTCTTCAGTTGCATTGTGTAACATAGGCATAATCATAGTACTTATCTCTTAGAATTATTGATTTAAGAAATATTTATTAAATGAATATTATGTGCCTTTTACTGGAGATGAAATACGAACAAAAGAGACAAAGTTACTGTTCTCAAGTAGCTTTCAGTTTAGACAAGGAGAGTAAACAGTTAAAAACCCACACTAACAAATGTACTGTTACAAACTGAAATAAGAGGTCTAGAGAAAAAGAACACCGCTTTATGAAAATTTGCAATAAATGAGGCCAACCAGAATATGGAATCAGGATGGGCTTCCTTGAGTAAATAATGCTTGAGCTGAGGAGTTACATAGGTTAGAGGGTAAGGCAATATAACAGGGGGGACCTCATTCCAGAGAGAGAGAAGAGTGAGGACAAAGGCCTTTGGCTGAAGGGCATGTGCATATTCACAGAACAAGAAAGCTGAAAGGACTGAAAGCCAGAGAATGAGGTGGAGACGAATAGGATTAGAGAGCACAGTGGAGGTGGGAGTCTTCTGGGCAACATTAAGGACCACTGTCCTTTGTCGTAACAGGAACAGGAAGTCACTGTGGAGTTTTAAGCATGAAAGAAACATAATAGAATTTGTGTTTTGAAAAGATTTTCCTGGATGAAATGTGGGCCATTCTTAGAAGAAGATCAAAGTAGTAACTGGACAGGAGGTAATTTCAGCAATCAAGTGAGGTGCTCAGAATAAGATAATGGGGATGAAGAAATGGGTTTGGCAAATATTTAGGAAGCAAAATCAAAAGGTTATAGCAATAGACCAAGAGTAACTCCTAGTTTGTGGACTTTGCAATGCCTGCCAGATAATTAATGCTCAATAAATATTAGTAATAGCAGTTTTGGTGTTGGTTGATGCTATTGCTGTGTTATTATTATTATTTATAGAGCTTTGGGATCAGAGATCCCAGATTTAAATCCTAGTTTTGCTAATAACTAGTTATGGTTAAACAAAAAAAAATTGAAATTAGTTATTATAAACTCTCCCAGCTCCCAAAGGGGTAGCCTGTAGCCCAATGTCCAGGGACCATGAAGAACTCAGCTCTTTCTAGCAACTATAGTTATTTGCAGAAGTTACAGCACAGGTGGGAGCCAAGGACAATGATAAAGCAAGGTGTCCTGGATTTGCTTCCTGAGGATCTTGTTTCTAATTCAGCCTCAGCCGCTTATTTTCTGGGGACCCAGCATTTGTGCTAATTTCTCCAAATACTTTATCCCACACCTTCCTGAAAGCTCTTTTTTCTCTAGATTTGTTCCTTTCTCCTAACTTAAGTCTTATTTCCACGGGAGCATTGGGAACTTTAGACATCTGATTAGCTAACTCATGTTAAAGCACAAATTGCCTACAGTGTTGTTTCTCTATGGCATTCACGGAACATTCACTCATCCTCAAAATCAAAACTGATGAGGGTGGGAATGCCAAACACTGTGTATGGCGAACTGCATTGAGACCCTAGGGGTACAATTTGTGAGGGAGTCATCACAGTTGCTCAGATGGCACTGGAGCACTGGGTGCTTCAAAAACAGATGACAACTGTCCCACTGAGTACTCTTGGCAGATGGAATAGCTGCAGAATAGATTATGTGACTCAACTCCTTGTGGAGAAGCAAATTCCTTATGATATGACCAAGCAAGGAGAGCACTTCATGTATTTGCAGCTTTTTGAAAATTCTGCAAATTATTATTATTATTAATCTAGGTCTAGGTAGAAAATCAAGGATGGAAACTTAAAAATATTGAAAACTGGATTTCTTTTAAAGCACAGAAAGCAAAGTACTGTAAATTGCAAAATTTTCTTGCAGGAGAAAAATTCTAAGTCAGCTTTATTGGAGTATAAGCTACATATAGAAAATTCATCCATTTTAAGTGTACATTTCAATGAGTTTTGAGAAATGTATACACTCCAGTGATCACCACCATAATCAAGAGGTATAACAGTTATAGATAGCAACCAAAAAATTCATTCATGCCCCTTTGTAGCATGGGTTATCTTGGATGGAATCATATTGCATATTCAATTGAAGAAAAAGCCAGAGACTTGCTGATGGGTTGGGTATAAAGTGTGGGAGAGAAGAGTTAAGGATGAGTCTGGGCTTTTGTCCTGAGAAACTGGGTATACAGAGGTACCATTGTTAGATGACAGTGACTGAAGTTTTGTGGGGAAAATAGTGCAGTTTTAAATATTAAAGAGGAATTATGAAAGATAAATTTTAATAAATAGATAAGCATTTCACAGACAGGTCATAACAGAAAAACAAAAATATGCTCATTGAAATAACAATGGAGTACAAGTGTACAACTATTAAATTACCAATTACTGAAAGACATGATGCTACTCAATGTTGGTTATGTTGGGAGAACTTGTACATGCACCAACTGCAGATGCTAATTCAGAAAAGAACCTTTATTTGAAGAACAGTGGCCCAGAACTGTCCATGACTCTTTTGCCCCCTCATTCCAATTCTGAGAACTTTTTCTTAGAGAATTTTGTTTAAAAATTAAACCAAATAATCTAAAAGACAGAAAAAGTATAATTTGCATCAAATGCTCACTGCAACTTTCCTTATACAGGTTGTGCATCCCTATCTCAAAAATATGAAATCCGAAATGTTCCAAAACCTGAAACTTTTTGAGCATTTATATGACACCACAAGTGGAAAATTCCACACCTGACCTCATGTGATGGGTCGCTGTCAAAACACACTTGCACAACATGGTTTATTCAGCATCTTAGAGGGAAAAGAAAACCCTCTCAGCCCCCTTCAACTGCAGTGTATCTTTTCCATGCAAGTCCAGATTCCCCTTCAAGCACGCCCACAAAAGGTAATAAAATAAAAACTATGTTTCATGCACAAAATTATTTAAAATATTATATAAATTACCTTCAGGTTATGTGTATAAAGTTTATACAAAACAGAAATGAATTTCATGTTTGGACTTGGGTTCCATCCCCAAGATATCTCATTATGTCTATGTGAATATCCCCAAATCAGAAAAAAATATCTCAAATCAGAAACACTTCTGGTCCCAAGAATTTAAGATAAGGATGCTCAGCCTGTAGCAATGAAATATTTGTATAACAAGTGTCCAGAAAAGGAAGTTGTATAAGTAATGTGCCTTTGGATAGAATTTGTAATAACAGATAACTTTTATTGAATGTTTACTATGTGCTTGACACTACGCTAAGTCTTAGTTTACATTACCTCATTTTATCTTCATAATAGCCTATAACATAGATACTATATCCTGCGTGGTAGAATTTATCCCCAATTAACTGATGAGAGGCATGAAGGACACATAGTTTAAAATTATACAACCAGTCAGTGGTAAAGATAAGACTTGAATGTAAGCAGGATAACTCCCAAGTCCAGGTTCTTAACCATCAGTAAAACTACCCAATATTAAGCAAATACTGAGAGTAATTACAACGAAAATGGATTGGAGATAGAGTGACACATTCAAAAGGAAAGAAAATATGAAAAAAATTGTTTCTAATGGCTTATGTTAAAAAGGAAAGAAAATACAAAAAAGATCTGTATATTATAGGTATAGGTATGTGAATATAAGAAAAGACCAGAAGAAAATGCAAAAATAAGATTTTTGTTCACATGAGACTATTGGATTCTTCAGTTAGGAGTTCATTAATGGTGTTGCCAGATAAATTTCCTTTAAGAGGTAGGAGCAGAAGGGTTTAGTAAACTGATCTTTCAGAGGCTGGTGATGATAGAAGAAAATTGCATGTTTTTGTTTGAAGAGAGGTAGAATCAAGGGATTTGAAAAAAGCCAAAGAGAAGAAACCAAGGAATAATAAATAGAAAGAGGATGAGAGGAAATGAGAAAAGAGAGGAGGTAGTGCAGAGAAGAGAAGAGGAGGGAGAATGTTGGAGGGTGAAGAAGGAATCAAAGGTAGTATGGAGTATGTTATGCCTTATACATAACAGTTGCTCAAAAATATTTATTAAATTTGAAGTTAATAAATATTTTTGAGCAATTGTTATGTATACGGCATAACATTGGAACCAACCTAAATGTCCAACAATGATAGACTGGATTAAGAAAATGTGGCACATGTACACCATGGAATACTATGCAGCCATAAAAAATGATGAGTTCATGTCCTCTGTAGGGACATGGATGAAGCTGGAAACCATCATTCTCAGCAAACTATCGCAAGGACAAAAAACCAAACACTGCATGTTCTCACTTATAGGTGGGAATTGAACAATGAGAACATATGGACACAGGAAGGGGAACATCACACACTGGGGCCTGTTGTGGGGTGGGGGAACGGGGGAGGGATAGCATTAGGAGATACATCTAATGTAAATGACAAGTTAATGGGTGCAGCACACCAACATGGCACATGTATACATATGTAACAAACCTGCACTTTGTGCACATGTACCCTAAAACTTAAAGTATAATAAAAAAAAAAATTTGAAGTTAAAGCAACTTATTATAAAGTTAGGCAATCATGTCATGGTTATTATCTCAAGGAACTCATTTTGCTTTGCTTTGTTTTGTTTTGCCGTGTGTGTGTGAGTGTGTGTATAACATAAAAATAGCCTTATTTTATTTTTCTAAGTATGCATATATAAATAAATATGCTTATGTATTCAGAAAGTATATTAAATAATTAAGAAAAAATAAAATAATCTGTAATCCTATCTAAACAAAACTCTGGTTAGAATTTTATCATATAGCCTTCTTGGTTATTTCTGTTCATTATGCACACATACCTAACTTCATATTTCCTTCTAAAAAGGCATCGACATTTGTAATCAGCTTTTTGTTACTCAACAACAATATGATTATTCCCTATGCTACTAAATATCTTCTCTTGAATAGTTGTGTAGTTTTCTGTTGCTTGGACAGATATAATTTATTTAATTAATCCCCTATTGATGGACACTGGCTTATTTTGAATTCTTAGTTACCATAAGAGCATTGTGATGAATATCCTTACACATGCATATCTATAAATGTTCATTTGTTTCCTTAAGATAAATTCTGCAGTAGAATTACAGTGGAGATATATATATATGTATGTTCTTTGGACAGAAATTACTCAAGTGCCTTCCAGAAAATGTGTAAATGTTATCTTCTCCCATTGACACAGTGGGGGAAGGTTTGCATCCCCACAGCTTGCTGATTTGGGCTATCAGCCTTTCTAATTTTTCAGAGAGCCATTGTCTGAAAAACCTCAAAATATCCCCTTTCTCATCCCACATTGCCTCTTGAATAGATAATTTTCCCTAGAAAGCATCTAAAAAATTCTGGAAGATATAAGTAGTTGAAGTAAAATTAGACTTGGTTTTAAGGTTTTACCAGAGAACAAAGAAAGTTGAAAACCATCAGGGCAGAGTTCTATATGTGTTACCCACTGATGACTCTATGCTGTGTTCCGTCTGATTAGAAAATGAAGGAATCAAATTTATGGAGATGCTTCACAAGCTCCTAAAAAACAGATCTTCAGCTGTGTAGGGAGCCACAGATTTCCCCTGTATGAATCTAAAATTATGTCAAAGTTTTTTCTCCTTTATGTTGGGTGTTTTTTTTTTAAGAATAAATATGAAGGCATTGCCTCTCAACCGTTGAAAATAGGCATGGGAATTATAAGAAAAAGTTTTGCATTTGAACTCTGACTTAAGGTTTAGGCAAATATTTAGATATTAATTTAATTTCAGACAAACTACAGAATCCTAGCGATTTATTATAGCTCTAATTTGCAATAAGGGAGAAACAGTAGTATTTCTTCTAGTATTTTAGCAGAAATTAAAAATGTGTATTTACAACACTTAGTCACTTCCCTTAAAAAATAAAATCTTTTCAGCTTCCATGTAAAGCAGCCAGATGTCTAATTAGGAATCCTGAAACTTGGCTCTATTGAATTAATAAGAACCCATGGCAAGTATTAACCAGAATATCCCATTCCTCAACAATGACGAAAAATACTTGAAAGTTCATGAAATAAGCTGTCAAAGTGGTTCGGTAAAATTCTAAATAAGATTATTATATTTTCATGTTCTTGCTAATCTATATCATGGTTAGAAATCAAAGCATGCCGAAATTTCTCTCTTACTTTTTTTGCTGTTCTTCCTCAACCCCACCTCCCTCAGGAATTTTTTTTTAACTAAAACGTTCTGTGGTTGCTTTCAACCAAAGAAATGTTATAAATTATTGAAGTTTATATGTTTTTTGTTTGTCTTTTTATGAATAGAAAAATATTTGCTATTTTTTAATCAGTTGAGTGGGGGCTGTGTGTGTGTGTGTGTGTGTGTGTGTGTGTGTGTGTGTGTGTGTGTGTTTGTGCGTGCACCTGTATTTTCTTACTTTAAATAAATGTTTTCCTATTTTAAAGGCTTTGTGGTATATTGATGAAACAAAATGGACAAACTTTCAGAGACGCTAATTAGTCATTTGGCCACTCTTCTCACAGCCGAAAATATAGTTTTTTTTCCAAAGAGGAAGCAATAAAGTATTTTAAGTAAATATTTTTAAACTTCTACTAAAATGCTTGTTGAAATGTAACTGATGTACCTTATGGAAAAAATGCACACTTTTATCACACTTAGTAAATTACTAGAGTTCTGGAATTTCGTTGTCTGATGTTAATCAATATATGTTTACACAAATCTCAGTTTATTTTTAAGGAATTGAGAGATAAATGCATTTATATTTTTTAGGAAAGGCAATTAAACCCTTATAAGAAAATAATGTAATGATAATGGTTAATACCTAGTTTAAAATGTTAGCATGAAAATTAATTAACCTAATGTGTACAAAGGACATAAACACTTGCTTGGCTTATGATGAATACTTAGTAAGTATCAGCTGTTATTATACCTGGAGTCACACTGTCTGGATTTAAATCCCAGTTCTGCCATGACTCGGCCTCAGGTCTTAAATTTCTCAATGATAAAATGAGGATAATTATAGTACCTAGTCCATAGGATTGCAGTGATAATCAAATAAAGCCTTGGAAGAGTGTCTAGCATACAGTACCTTCTCACTGACTATTAGCTTTCATTTTTAACCATTAGTGCCCCCAAATGAGAGCATGTTGCCTGGATTATTGGTAGTGGAGTAGATATATGTTTTATCTCAATTAGGGTAAAAATTTTGGAGAAGATAGGGTCTTATTTTTCTTCTGTAGCTCCTGATGTTTCTAGCCTTGTACAGTAAGTATGAAAGCCAGACTCTGCAACTGCCACTGTCTAAATGCATAAATGATTTAGTGAATTAATTTGTAAATTCAACTGGTATGAATTGGTCACTGACAGAAATAGAGAAAACAAACAATTCTTTCTCAACTCATCCAGAGAGATCAAAAAGGGAAAGTTAGATGTTTCTTACAGAACTAATGTTCCCAAATGACTCATTAGCCATGTATGTCTCTCAAAGCCAAAGTGCTTCTCAAAAGAATATTTGTACTTCTCCTATCTGCCCTCTTCTATGAAAAATAGATGGGATTAAAAAGAAAACAAAGACAACAAAAACCAAACCCAACGTTGACCGCTTAGCTGCAGTGTTAGTTCTAGAGCCATTTGTAAAACAGCAATGCCACCTGTTGGGTAGAATATGCAAGTCTGTTATGATTTTTGTGTATTGGAAAAATATTTGTTTATGCCTCCTCTACGAGGCAAAGTATTGGGCTGCAGTATGAGAAGGAAAGAAAAATGAAAAAATCACCTGCAAAAAGTTTCCTAAGTAGTAAAGCAAATGAAAAGACATATTTCTAGTCATAGCATATGGACAAGTCTCTATTTTAAAACCTAACTTTTTTCCTCCCAAATCCTTCCAAGGATTACATGATCTATCCTGGCATTTGCTCTATTGTTCTTTCACCCTCCTTTTATGGGGCTGCTGAAAGCAAAAATAGCAATCTGTAACACCTGTCACTTAACTAAAATGAGACATTACTTTTAATAAAGCAGATAATTGTTTTAACAACTTAGCAAAGATGGGGCCCTGTTTGTGGGGGCTGCAGCAGTTTTGTACTTCTTGTCAGTACTACATAGTCATAAATCTCTGAAATGTAATAAAGAAAGAAAAATCAAAGATGATATTCTGATAGTGAGATGACATATGGATATTAGTCCCTGACCCAGAAAACATAAACAATTTTTGTTTAAGACAGAGTGTCCTCAGAGTTAGAAGTCTATCAGTATTGCTCAAGGTGTTACTTTGAGACTTACCAATGCCTCAGTCTAAAGATGAAACACTCAATGCTATTGCTTTTCCATTGCTAGCAAGCAAATGATGACGTTAAATTTGCTGGGCTTCAGACAGCAGAGAATATCTGGAATTGCTCGCTGGTCAAATACCTTGCTTGGCAGAGATATTTTCTCTAGGACTTCTTTGGATCAATTTCCTGACAATAAGGACCACCCTACTAGAGTAAAGAAAAAGATAGCTGGGCATTCAGAATATCAGATGCCAGTTATGTGTATGTACAAAAACTACAATATAAGGAAATGTCCAATGTCATATGAGTGGCATGAGTGATTTGGGAATTTATAGGTCATAAAAATTCCAACTGAGATAAACAGGGAAGACTGGCAGGAGGACACTCAAACTGGAAAGATGAGGGCAAGAAATAGCTGAGATCCAATCAGAAACAAAGAGCCAGACTGTGAGAGTCAGTAGGACTATTCAGGTTTGTTTTTCCACCTCTTATTCTTCTAGGTACATGACATAGTTGCATTTTCCTGCCTCATCTGAAGTTAGACATGATTGTATGACTTATACCAATGACATGTGAAGGAAAACAGTGTGCATTACTTCTGAGCAGAAGTTCTAAAAGCCAGTATAGAATTTGTTATGTATCTTTTCCCTACCTCAGCAATTGTGAATCCAAATGTTGAAATGGAGTGTCTCTTAATCTGGTCTCTAGGTAACCAAGATGATCAGAGTCTGTTTACTGATTCACATTGGATATACACCTTTATTGTGGTATGCGATCAAGATTGTGAGGTTTGTTTGTTGCTGCAGCATAACCTAGCACATCCTGACTAATACACAGGGTTCCCATAAAATATATAAAATAATGAGCTAATAAAAGTAAAAATAAGAAGGAAAGCCTTAAAAAACCTAAAATTAGAAAACATTAGCTTTGGAAAAGCTAGAGGACAAGGGTTTTTTAGTAGTTATGTGTTGTATATGAAGTCAGTATATATGTGTGTGTGTCTATAATATATACGGTTTGGAAATGTATTTCCAAATGTTAGCCATTTCTCTATTTAATAACATATTTTCCCCTATTTTCTCAACTCTGAAAGCAGCAGCAACAACAATACAATGGTACTTTTCAGATGTCTCCTTTATCTCTCTCTTATTAATATTCTTTATCATTTCCAAGACTGGAAATTAAAGCATTGACTCAGTTTTCTTTTTCTACCTTTGTCCACATAGAGGCTTTGTATATAGTAAACAGAGCACTTTTATTAAAACACAAGTCAGACTAAGTCACTCCACTGCTCCATGACCTCCAATGGTTCACCATTCACTCAGAGAAAAGTCCGTCCTTGCTGGAGCTTATAAGGTCCTATGTGATCTGGCCCTCAATCACCTCTGACCTCATTTTCTTTGTGCCTTAACTTCCATGCTTAGCTGTTCCTCAACTATATATCAAGCACACTTGCTTAAGGACATTTATAGTTATTATTCTCTGTGCCAATAAGGTTCTTCCCTTAGAACATTTACATGGCTCATTCCCTTCCTTTCCTTCTGGGCTGTGCTCAGAGACCTTCCCTGAACACTTTTCACACTTGAGTGGATTTGTCATACTCACTCTGCTGTATTTTTCTCTAGAGTATTTAAGATGGTGTGATATACTACAATTTGCTTGTGTGTCTGTAAATAACCTTTTTCCTTTAACTAGGACATAAGCTCCGTGAAGGCAGGTCTGTGTCTGTTTTGTTCTCTGTGGAATTCCATCACCCAGAAGAGGACCTAGCAAACAGTAATAGTTCAATAATGAATTTGGATTATTCTCTCAGTGCTGAACCTCATTGCTGTGCAATATGGCTTTGAATTCCCCTTCTGTATCCCTGGACTTACTACTCAATGTCCAGTATGCTGTCCAGGGTCAGGCTCAGGGTCACAGCATGCCAGCATGATAGCACAGGACAGAAATATGAGCAGGCTTACTTCTGAGGTTCCCATATGAAAGCTATGGCAAAATTTTCACTTTCCCATGAAGAAAAAAATAGACAAAGGCAAATTTGAAGGCATTGACATAAAGCTAAGTTTTAAATTTTATTTTTTAAAATGTGGGATAATTTCCTTACTTTTTTTGGTGCTAAAGTGTCCTTTCATTTGTTAAATAACGATAGAGTTTGATGACAGTTTCTATTTTGCTGCTTATTTGTTAGCTTTTTCCTTTTAATGGCCCATACTTGGCAAAGTGAAAAGTTGAACATCCTCAATAATACCCAATTTTTAAATATTCTAGAATTAACTATCTCATAAGGCAGGAAACTGAAGTCAAGAGAGATGCCATGACTTCTACATGTTCGTCTATCTAGATTATAGCAGAAGAAGAACTAAAATTCATACCTCCTCATTTCCAGCAAGTTCTCTCTCTACCCAAAATTCCTGCCTCTGAAAAGCCCTTTGAGAATAATTCCCTCCCTGACGTGGAGTGTGCTTTATCCCCATAGATTTGCTTTTTTGGCCATGAAGCATTTCAGGGCTCTACAAGAAAATCAAGCCTC
The DNA here is from genome assembly GCF_029281585.2 of Gorilla gorilla gorilla. NCBI lineage: Eukaryota > Metazoa > Chordata > Mammalia > Primates > Hominidae > Gorilla > Gorilla gorilla. Next base: position 85,876,787 of record NC_073224.2, on the reverse strand, counting down.
TTCTTTCTCATTTTTAGGGTAGTCAAAGGGTTTACACCTTACACAAAGGTAAGTTCTAATAGGGTGGAGTGAAGTGTCCGTGTTGGAAGCAATTAGAGAGGAATGAATTTCCCTCTGAAAACAGGTTAGGATAGTTTAAGAGGTGAGTGGAGGGGTAATACATTCCTGAATATAATATTGCCCTGTCACTTCCTTTGCTGTCTTGGATGTCATTTTGTACATTTTTCACATTGTGTGTGTGTGTGTGTGTGTGTGTGTGTGCGTGTTTTGCAAATACTCAACTTAACTCTGAACTTTATTGTAGGCCAGAATTTTGTCTCCTTATATTTACTATCCACCTAACCAGAGGGCCTGCCCAGTACTCGGCACTAGAACATTGAGTGTCTGCCACATTGACTTCTGCTTTTATTTATTCTCTTTCTGAAAGGTCACTAGAGCTAAAAATTCTCAAGCTGTTGAGAAATGCCACCCCCATCCATGGTACTGTATTGGCTCATGAGCTTTTTTCAGTTATCTTTCTCATTGTCTTGGCATCTGACTTTTAAGTAGACAAAGAATGCCAAGTTCATGCCATATCACAATCTGCAAAAAAATGCTTATCACCGCTGGCAAGGAGAATGGAATATGCTCCCTTTGTAAAGATCATGGCTCAGAAAGAAGATTCAAATTCTCAGGAGCCAAACAGTTGGCTATAGTACCTTCCCACCCCTCAGATGTCCTGACTTCTATCTGGGAGGTATCTGGGCCATTAATGTAATACTCCATCATCAAGCATATATTGTGATCACCACTAGTAAGCTCAGAAAATCACTGAATTCCAGGATTAAAAGAGGCTTTAATGGTATCTTAATCCAACATCCATCCTCTTTATAGTTAAGTGATTGAAGACTGCTGGTAATTTACATAACACATTTATTGTTAGAAAGTTTTCTTTTCACACATATGAGGACTTGAAATCTTCCTTGCTGAAACTTCTACTTATTGATTGCTTATGAACTAATATTTGAACACTGAGCTCCTTATCACACTTCAGGTTCTGTGCTATGTGTTGAGGCCAGGAAGATGGATAAGGCACAGCTCCTGCTTTCAACAGCCTTATAGTTGGGTTGGAGAATTGTCATATAAATATATAATTCATACGCTGTGCATAGTTCTGTATAAAAGCAGAGTGGAGGGACATATTCCCCCAATTTAGGCTGGTAAGGTAAAGGAAGGGAAGATTCCTGGAATATATGATATGTCACCTCACTTTCTAGTTTGTTAGTCATGCAGCAATTTAATCAGTTAATAATCAACCCAACTATATCATCCAGTCTAAAGTCTACATCTTTCCATGAACATAATAATCTTAGCTGGGGACATAGTGACTGAGTCTCCATCATGCTTTCCCCATTCCACTCCCGCCCCTGTGTAGAAGCAATAAAGTTTGAGGAACTGACCTCAACTCCAGTCATAAAACCCACCCCTTGCCAGGATCCCTAACTGGAACCTATCTGTGCATAGTGTTCCACTGATGACAATTACTCGTTAAGAAGTGGGAACATTATGAAAGGAAAATTATGTTCAGTGCTTGAGAACTGTTTGCTCATTTTTTCTTTCCAGATATGAATGAGAGAACATGTAGCCTATTTTCGACTACTGGACAACTTACATACAAGATGAAGCCAACACTGTTGTTAGCACAGAAAGACAAAATAAAACCTGGATCCTTGATCATATTACTAAACTGCTGGATCAATGAATTCTGATACACGCTGCCAAGCATGTGGGCCAATAAATGTACTCATTGTTGAAGCCAGTTTGATTTAGATTGTCTGTTATTTACGTCTAAAACCATCATAAGTGTTCAACTTGTCTAAAGCCTTATTAAAGAGATATTATGTCTATGGTTTTTTATGAACAACTGCTCTAATAATATGAAGAAAGGAAAAACGTGTCTTTGGTATGCCTTGTTTTTGTGAATCAATTGTGGTTCCTAGTGCCTAAAGTCACATTTTCCTGGAGAAATGTTCTTAATTCACTTAGAGTATGGGTAACAGTTGGAAGTAATTCAGCTCCACAAGTAATGATTACATGTCTACTCTTTGCCCTGTATTATACTAGGCACCAAGGCACATGCAAAGTGGTTCTGAATAAGATATGGCTGCTTTATTTAACAAGCTTAAAATCCTTTGGAAGTCAAATGTAATCTAAGGAGCTTGAGTTCTTGTGTCATATACCCAGTCTCAAAACTTGCCCTGCCTATTATGTGTCAGACACTATACATATCCTGTCTCATTTAATTTTCCCATCACCCGTTAAGGCCATTATTTATGAATGAGGAAATTAAGTTCAAAGAGGTAACTAACTTTCTCAAAGTGACTTGTCAGACATGATGGTGCTGGAAAATGAATATAAGACTAAGTACAAAACCAAAGGTATAACCAACATTTAGGTGGGATGTGAATGTGTCATTAATACGCAAGCAAGCCTGACAGCCAATTTATGTCTATTGTAGTTCCTCTGTCTCGGAGATATGCTCTGAAGTCAAAGGTGGTACTCAGTTGGTCCTTTAAGGGAAAAAAAATCTCCCAAATCAGGCAAAGCTCCATCTGATGGCAATTAGAGCAAAAACCAAGAGCATTAGTCTTTTGGTTATTCATCTATTCAATGAAGATTTATTATGCTCAATATATGACGGGCATTGTGCTAAACACAATGAAGAATACTAAGATTCATGAGGCTCAGTTTCTTCTCTGAAGCAGCTGTAACCTTTTAAGTAACAATAGCTGCCATGTATCAGATGTCTACTAACTGCTAGGCATTTTTCATAAATCATCTGTAATCCTTAAATGGTATTGTAGTGTATTTTTGTTCCCATTCTCTGGATGGGAGATCTGAGACTTAGAAGGCTATGCCTAAGTCACGTATTCAAAGTCAAGATTTGAGAACAAGCCTAACTGAAAGCTTATGATGTCACCCAGTCATAAACATCTGAAGCCTCAGTTTGATTGGTGGGAGTGTGTAGTGTCCAACAGGTGTTCCTTTCTTATTCTCCATTCCATAATCCCCACCCCATTCTTCTCAGCGCCATATGCCTACCAAAGTGCTGTGTTTACGGCAGCCACTCAGTGGGTTCACATCATGTATTTTCAGCTGTGTGACAGAAACTATACTTTCCCTGCTGCCTGTCAAGTGATTGATCTTGAGAAATCTGAGGACTGAAAATTATATTTCAAGTTCTTTTCGCCATAATAAGCATTCTTGCCTCTAGCATAGAACTGTTTATATAATTCAGACTCAAAAATATACATCTTAAACACTTACTATATATGCTAGGCACTTTCACATATGTTGTTTCATGACTTTTATTTTGCGAATAATGAAACCGAAGGTATAGTAAATTGTTCAAGGTCACTCACATTTTAAGTGAAGGTCCAAGATTCAAAATCCAGTACTCTCTGTCTAGCATATTTTTAAGTATACATTCAGCTTTCAGTATATTTTTAAGGATATGTCTAAGTCTGATATATATTCTGCTACACCAGATGTGAATGCTATTGGTTTTTGCATGGTGAGAACTACTTTTATTTAAAGCATTTTCTGTGTTTCATCCTCTCATTCCACTTCCATTATTACTTTCAGAATGTTTTATGTCTATGTAACCTCTGCCTTTTTCCTTGGTGTCTCATAATTACTGATCCTGGCTCCAAACTCTCTCCCATAACTATTCCCAGAGGCCATCCTCACTATGCTACAGCCTGTCTCTCTGTTAAGTTTTCATGAGGAATGTCTCTTTTGTGGCATTTACCAAAGGGAAAAAAATCTTCCAGGCTTCTCTAAATAGCATAAAGTAATTCTGTTCTCATAGTCTTAAAAAAAGGCATTTCTCCCTTTTTCTTTTTTTCTTTTTTTCTTTTTTTTTAATTCTAGGACTTGTCCCATCAGTAGGACCCATACAGTTAACCACATGAAAACTATTGGAGTAGACTTTTAAAAAATCTTTGGTACGACGAAGACAGTGATTTACTAGATTTATTTTAAGTAATCATATGGGAATACTTTTTTATTTTCAGAAAAAATCAAATTAAACATGTGAGCTTTATTTTAAAAATTAGTATTTACGATTAGACTCAGTACAGGTAAGGAGTTCAACTGGATAAGGCCACTTAGTTTTTGTGCCTGTCTTCTTATGAAGTGGTTGGTGACAAATTAGATTTTTCTATACTTCTAGCGCAAACTCAGTCATGCTTGAAGGCTTCAGTGTGATGACCCTTGACCTGAACTGAAAGTATAAATGAGAAAGCACCGGGTCACCCACTATTACATTTGGAAGTTGTTAAGTATTTTTGGAGTTCTATCAAGAGAAACTTGGAATAAAGTAAGACTAAGATTAGCCACTAATTATGGAAAAGACAAGTAAGTGGAAAAAGGGTCCTGGTCTTTTAAGAGAACATCCAAAATCATGCTTTCAACTAACACCTCTTAGCAAAGTAGTGAAAAGCAGTGACCTAGGAATATGTTCAATACCTGCTTCAGCTACTTACTAACTGCAAGTGGTTTAACTTCTCTGGATTAATCATGGTTACCACCTCATAGGATTGTTGTGAAGTTTAAATGAAATAATGCGAGGAAAACATTTAGCACAGTGCCTGTTGATCCTAAGTGTTCAGAAAATATTCTAGCTAAAATACTCTTGTTGTTGTTATTGTTGTTATTTTTATTATCTAGATGTAAACCTTCAGTGCAGTCCAAGTCGTGTGACAGGACATTTCTACTTTGGTATCTTGCCCCCCGCCGCAAGCTTCTAAGCCTGTACGGCAGAATTGGATTTTTCTGTGATCAAGGTGAGGGGGCAGATACGACAAATACCATCAACCTAGGAAGTAGATGGAAGCTACTCATTGGCACCAAGCAATCACACATCCTCAACGCATGCTTGTTGAGGCAATTAACCTTCAGTTTCTATACGTATAGGTAGCTAGATTTCCTAATTGAGGAATTGATGCAGAGTGAATATACCATTCAAAGTCTCAGCATCCACAATCTCAGCATGTATCTTTATAAATCACATAACATAAATCCAATATTTTGGAGGAAGAAAGCTTGGCAAAAAGGAATTCGAAAACTATTCATTGATATTGGGGTTATTTAGGGAAGAGAGCAAGGAATAAAAAACGATTCGTTGATGTTGGGGTTATGAAGGGAAGAGAGCTACAAATGTAACATTCAACTTATTATCCAGATTCTGAAACAGGCCTTACAACCCAGGAACATTTAACATTTAGCACTTTAGTAGAATGTATAACATTTCTGTGTTTACCCACCACTGAGCTGGGCAAAAAGATGACTGGAATTATTCTTTACAATCAAAGAGCTTACATGATATTTTAGAGTATAAGAAGCATAGATATTCCTATGTTCCTAAATTAATCTACCTCTCCCATTTTCAGCTTATTGTCAAATTTAGAGTATTTGTGAGCAGAAATAAAAGCCCTTTGCCCCCAGACTGTATGGCTTGCTCTGAATTTTGGAAAGCCAGGTTTCTGGTCAAGCAAGCAGGATTTGAATTGCAACGAGTCAGGGAAGACAGTCAAATGCTGGGCTGGCCAGCCATTTGCCTATAGCTGCCTCTATTTAGAGACTGTGAAGAACCAAGGAAGGACAGCCAGAATCAAACCCACTTCCAGCTTCATCCTCTTCCTACCTCCACACACCATCATTTCTTTCCCAGACAATTATTAACTAGTCTTTGCCACTATATATCTGAGTAAAAAATTCACCCAAAACTCACTGACTTAAAAGAACATTTATTTCCATGAGTCCGTGGGTGGGCTGAACTGGGATGGATGCTGTGCTCAGCTGGGTGGATCTACTTGAAGCTGTGTCTCCCTAGATGCCATTGCTTCCCACTACAGGTCTGTGGGCCAGCCTGGAGTCTCTACTTCACATATCTCATTATCCTAAGAGTCCCAGAAACAGGCACACTTCTTCATTCGTGGAGGAAGCAGAGGCAAAAGGGAGCAAGAGGAAGTATATGAGTCCTGTTAAGGCCCAGGTATGAAACTGACCCATTGTCACTCTTGTCCCCAGGATCAAAGCAAGTCACATGGCCAAGCCCAAAGTCTATGAAGCAAGAAAATACACTCCACCAATGATGGGGCTATGACTAAATAGGGAAGCAAGAAAGTGTGAAGAATGGGAGCCAGTCTTTCAGCCTACCACTCTGAATCACTCCCAATCCTAAGCTAAAAATGCTCTCACCTGCAGAACTTGAAGTTTCTCTATTGAAAGGATATTTCTTCACTTTTTAAGATCATTCAAGGGGGTTCTAAACCCTCTACACTTCTTCCCTGGCCAGAATCCATAATTCCCCATTTCATTTTATGCTCCACACTGAAAACTTTTTCCCCTCATCATTTATCAAAACATGATTACTGTTTGTGCTGTATTTTAATTCTTTGGGAGGCAATCTATATAGTTTCATCTGGAATGGATGTCATTAACATTTGCAGTACTGCCTCAGTTCATTCCCCATAAATGATAAATGATATAGGATACACACACACACACACACACACACACACACACACACACACACACAAGAATATCCAAAATGAGGAAAAGCGAATTAGTTATTGGATGAGATTCAGCTGAAAATCTTCAGGGAGAACTTGAACATTGAGTATAACCTTGAAAGAAATTTCCAATTGCAATATTCTACTCACCACTCACATGATGAGGCATTAGATGTATGGATGTGTGAACTGGTTAGTTTGGGATCGTTTGCTTGTTATTCACCACAACCGTACCTTTGTCCTTAAGCTATGCACACCACTAATGCAAAGGAAGTGGGTGAGAGCTCACAACTAACTCATCAGCATGACCAGACAGAGCTCAAAGTCCATGCAGTTTTGTTTGGTGGATCAGAGGTAGTATGGCTAATATGTGTTCTCTGTCTCTCCACCTTCATGCATGTGTGCATATGTGTAGGTGTGTGTACATATAATCAAAAGTAAATGTATGTTGTGCTTATTAACCAATTAATGGCCATTAATAATCAACGAAGTATAGCTTCCTGACTGCTGCTATAATTATTGGGAGCCATTGATTCATTAGAAAGTATATGTGTTTGAGTCACTAAGATAATGCATTGTACATTTTCCTCACACTTCTGTTTCTAAAACTGTTTCAGGTAATAGGAGGGAAGCTACTTCTTTCTGGGTTACTATGTAACCCTAACTACCTTTCACCACAGCACTAACCATCCTGTATTGTAATTGCCTATTCACTTGTCTCTACCTAACCATAAGCTCTGAGAGGGCAAGTAAACATCTTGTTTATAGTTCTCTCTCTTGGTATAGTGCCTGCTCTGTATTATATGCTCAATAATTTTTTTGAGAGAAGTAAACATCATTCCAAATGTTACATAAGACAATACAAGTAAAGCATTTTGTAAATTGTCAATTTTATATCACTATGTTATAATTAGTATAATCTCCATTAAAATTATCTACTGAGAAAAATTACAACTGGCAAACCACAGATTATGAATGTGCTAGCCCAGGCAATCTGGCAACTTTGCAAATTATCTAATTTGGGGGTTGTATGTATTGGTCTTGGCATGAACATATACAGTGTTACTTACCAATTTGGTCTACGGGACATATAAATATACTTTACCAGGCCAGGTGCGGTGACTCACGCTTGTAATCCCAGCACTTTGGGCAGCAGAGGCAGGCGGATCACTATGTCAGATGATCAAGACCATCCTGGCTATCACAGTAAAACCCCATCTCTACTAAAAATACAAAAAATTAGCTGGACATGGTGGCGGGCATCACCCATGTAGTCCCAGCTACTTTGGAGGCTGAAGCAGGAAAATCACTTGAGCCTGGGAGGCGGAGGTTGCAGTGAGCCGAGATTGTGCCACTGCACTCCAGCCTGGGTGACAGAGCGAGACTCTGTCTCAAAAAAAAAAAAATATATATATATATATATATATATATATATTTATACACACACACACATATATACATGCACACACACACACTTTATGGTGGGGATGGACCTGCACCCACTGGCTACACACAAACACAAGCCCATACATTAGTGACAGATAGATAACCTCAGGCTTAGCGTTGAAATGGTTTCTCTATAAAAGCTCCTCAAAGTTGTGAAATATAACTGAGATTCAAGAGCAAAATAAAATATGAGTCTTACCAGAGGAAAAATATGGGTTTTCTCTGGATTAAAAATATAAGATTTTTTCCCCCTGAATGATAGGACCGTAACGATTCAATTTCTCCTGCACCAATCAGCATCAACCTGTGAGATCCAGACCTGACACATGGAAATTTCAGCCTTAAGTCAAATATTATTTCAAAGTTAATGACAAAATCTATTTTTGCAGTGGTCTTGTTTAAAATATTTCCCCTTAATACTCTTGAAATGCTGTAATTGAAAGCAGTTATTTGAGATGCCAGTGCATATTTCTTTAATTATGTCCTGTGCCATCTGTTTTCAATGAAAGGGCAGTATCTGTTTGCAGTTACCAGTCTTATGAAAAACAGGCTTGTCCCGAAATAGATTGGAACTAAAACCAGAAAGCAGTTCTTTCAGAGGCATCCTTTCAAGGCAATTAACTTTAATCATTATAGAAATGTTTATTTCCCATCTTAGTCTCTCTTCACATGTAAATTCCTTCAGGGGAAAAGATCTCTTTTTGTGACTGTTTGAATAGTTCCAATTTGGATTAATCAGAACCTGCTGGTCTGTTTATGTTCCAATTGTGAATGCTGGCAGCTTTCTTGATGAAGGAGCACACATGCCCTGCGGAGAACAGATTGAGAAGCACAGTAGATATACACCTACTGATCAGAGCAAGTTGGCTTAACCTCCTGGGCCCTATGCTTGCCCCATACTGTCTTCAAGGGTCAGGACAAGGAAGCCATGTGATGGATGGGAGACCAGGAATCCTAAGCTGAGTTTGTACAAAACCCATCTCCTCAAAGGAACCAGATACTCCCTTCAACCACACATTCCCGTGTCATTCTCATAAAAGCTATGAGAAAGACTGGTGGCCTTGCAAAATGCAGGATCTGTGGTGGTGACTTGTGAGTGCATCACTCTACCTAGGAGACTGTTATTTCTGAATTGCTTCTATTCTTCAGGGAGATTTTCTATCAAAAGGTCAAAAAACATTTTATGGCAAATTTTTGATGACAATTATTAAGTAGTTTCATTCATTGTTTCAGAATGTAAGTTTCTCAAGGGCACGGATTCTTGACTGTTTTGGACATTGATATATCCCAAATACCAAGAACAGCAATTTGGTGCAAAGAGACCCTCAGTGACTATTTGCTGAATTTGTTCATTCTTTTAGACTTTGATAATACATTGATATAAAACATACAAAAAAGTCTCTTAAGAGACTTTCGTTCAACATGATCGGTGTCTTGGACACGAAAATAAAATGCTCAAAAGACAAACCATGTTGACAGTAAACATCTTGAGGATAGAACAAGAGCAGAGACTGTATCTTTTTCATCTCTGTGCCTAGATGCAAAGTCTCTAATTTAGACTTGGCATTTGATAAATATTTGATTAATTTGACTCAGCAGGCATACATGTCTTGGCTTCCACCTAAGAAACTTACCACTTACTTAGATTTTAATAAGTCTTGAATGTTTTTATACATAAGCTTCTCTAATCCTCAAAACAAACAAAAACCCTGTGAAGTACTAAATATCTCCAATGTTCGGATGAAGAGCTGAAGCTTTTATCTGGAAAATCACTTGCCAAGGTTAATCAGTTAGTAAAGCCAACATGAGATTAGGAACTCAGGTTTGTCTTAAAGTCAATAACATTGTACCCCATAAATATATAATATGTACGATTATGATTTGTCAATTAAAAATTTAAAAAACAAAATGCAAGTCAATAAGCAAATAAAAGTTGATACTCATATATGTTATCTATTGGCTTCTATACACTACTTAAAGTGTCCTTTAGGAAAGTTTGTCTTTAACATAAACCCAAGGATTCATAATCACATACTAAAAAAATCTAAAATTATTAAAATCTACATTATTGTTTGAAAAACAGTAGTTTCCCATCTCTCCCTTGAAGCTTCCTTGACAATCCTGTTTCTCCCTTGAAGTTCCTGGAGTCTTATATTGCCTGGACCTTCTAATAACTGTTATTCCCTTCAATTTGGGATCCCTGTAACTTGCAGGTCTGTGGCTTTTGGACCTCATGAGCTCCATTCAAGAAGGAGATGTTCTTCTGGTTTCCCAAAAATCATGAGAGTAAGTAATGTGTTTTTTTCCCTTTGGAGTTGAAATGTTATCCTATCAGATTGGATGGACTTGGCAGGCTTGATTTAAAGAAAACCACCCATCTCTCCCAGGCTTTCTTTCTGTGATGATTGAAATGGAAGTGTAATACAATCTCTTAAACTTTCATAATTTAGTCCCACCCGAAACTTTCCAGAAATCAGTCAGGAATTCTTGTGGGAATATCAAGTGAGAGGCAGTACAGGATAACACAACAAAGGGAAACATATAAAGGGAAATGATGGAAAGTTGGGAAAGAGAACAGAGATATATGAATTGAATAGTGACTGAGCATCTAACACACTCATGCTAATGAGTGGCTTCTGAAATTATGTGGTCAAAATAAAAGAGCTGGACTCCATGTTCTTGAGCTTGGCATTCAGTGATTATGATTCATATTTTAGGTCTGGAGCAGACTAATGAGTTATGGACAAACTACAAGCACTCATTCTGTTTTAGAATGGCTATGATCTTTTTGTCAACTCTTCATTTATCATTTAATAATATTAATCACCACTTCCCAGTCTTCATCCATAATATAGTAAGTGCTACTCTGAGCCACAAGCGAGAGTTATCTCTACCCAGAGAACATTCCATTTAAATTAATCAAGCGTACGCACACACACACACACACACACACACACACACACACACGATAAAGCTAAAGCTAAGAGCTCCCTCAAAGAGAAGGAATGCCAGGGTGGGGCAAAAGTCAATGCCTTAAAGTAGTTAAAGTAAACACGGTAATATCAATAACAAGAATACCAACAAAAAACTTAATACTATTTATTTAATGTCTACTGTGTGGCAAGCACTGTGATAGGAGCTTCATATTGATTCTATACAGACTCTGTGAGTTGAATATTCTTATCCCTGTTTTACAGATGGAAAATCAAGTCTCAGAGAAACTAACATTTTCAGGCTCCAGAGCTAGTAAATGATAGAAACAAAGTTAAAACTCAGTTCTTCCTGACTTTAAAATTTCTGTTCTTTCTGTATTAATCAGAGAATATGGTGGGAAAATTCTATTCTGTGAAGGAAGCAGATTGAAAATAGAGAAAAAAAGATTAAAAACTTACAGAGTCCTGGAAATATTCCTGAGCTAGAAATTAGATTTAAATTCTATTTTCTACTATTTTACTAATTAACTTTATAATCTTAGGTAAGTCACTCACTTTATCTCTTCAGGCTTTGGTTGTATCATCTATGCTACCAAATTAAGGAGATGAATTTAATGCTGTTAAAGATTGCAGGGGGACTGTTAAAGATTGCTGTTAAAGACTGCCCCTAACTTAGATTTCTCTGTAGAAGACGCTATCTGAGCGAGGCTGAACAGCCAAATGGAAAACGATTTTACAACATTTCAGTTGTAAAATTCCTCGGCTAAGTCACATTAGAGTATCTTGGGCTTTGAAACTGGGCTGCACCTTCTTTTCTCTGCTCCATCTAGCGTGATTGGATCTGCATAGTGTATTCCAGACTAACTTAAGTAACCACCCTTGTGGATAGGAATAGTCACTCAGACACTCAAGTGCAAAGGCACATAAGGTCAAAAATGTGTGTGAAATTTCTCATCTGAATGAACCAAGGAAGAAGCAGGGGATGGAGACACAAAAGAGAAAAATAATTTATCTTCTCTGTAAAGGACTTCTAAGATCTTTCCTGGTATTGAGAGTCCATAGATCTATGAAACCACTGCCTATAAACAAAACTGAGTGAATATCATTCAAACTGAAACATGTAATGAAATGCCAATTACCTATAAAAATATGACAGTGAGATCAAAAGGAGATTGTTAATCAGGAACAGTAGATATCAGAAGTCAATGGAGTAATATATTGAAAGTACTGAGAGAACATAACGTAAAACTAGATTTTTTTATTCAGCCAAACTATTATTTAAGAGGGAAGGAGAAAAGTACAGTTTACCACATACAGATTCTCGCTGAAATAATTAGTAAAGATGTGCTTCAGAACATTGTTGTTTTTAGAGTCAGGGAGCTCTCCTGATGCTCATGCTATTATATAATCCTCTCTCTGTCTCTGTTTTTGCTACAAGGTAGAATCCATAGGGCTAAGGGGATGTGCTCACTGGGAACCTGCCTCTCCTTCTAGACCTTGGTCCAAATACCTAGAACACCAGAGTTTTCCACCAGAACCTGGGCCTACTTACAGGTCCCACATGGATCTCTTTCCCCAGAGGGAGATACCACCAGTGGTCACACTTCTCAACTGAAGAGGTAGCTGACAGGTAGCTGTTTGCAAGCGTTCTAGATGGAACTATGTATATGTGTGGAGATAACTACAAACATGTATGTGAGACCCTTAGTTGTGTGAGGTAAAGCCAGGATGAGAACAGAATTGGTGTGAGCTGCAAAACAAAAGCCAGGGGCCCACTCTCTCCAAGCCACGACTTTCTGGTTTGGGAGTCCAAGAAGTCTAAGAAATCTAAATTTGAACCTGGCCTTCTAGGTTGTTAGGAGATATATTTGCCAAGAAAGAGGATAGAGCATCATGTATTTAACAATTTGTGGGGCTTTATGTACAGTTGCGTGGAAACAAATAGCTCTACAAAGAGAAACTTAGAACCATTAACGCAGGAGTACAGGTATGTAAAGAGTACACGGAGCACACAAACAGCTAAAGGCTGAATGGAATTACAGTACAAAAGTCCCTCTACAGTATAAAAGCCTCTCTACAGTACAAAAGCCCCTCAAATTTCAAACACTCATGGAAAAAGCTAAACTACAGTCTAGGAAAAATAATAATAAGTGAGTGGTTGTTCACAATCTATATTTTAGCTTGGACATTTCAGGTCCCAGTTTGTCCAGTAAATGCAAAAGCAACGGTGGTATCCTAGTGAGAAGAGACAGGGGCTTGTGGTGGGGAAAAAAACTTCTATGTATGTAAAAATATGTATGGTATGTGAGCTTCTTTATATTCTTGATCAACCCCCTTGAATATTAGGGGAAGCCTAGAAGAAAAGAGAACCCACAGGGAAAGCATGGAATGCAAAAAACAACAGAGGTTACGAAAATTAATAAAACATACCAGAAAATTAATTAATGTGACTAAAAAAATTCTAATGACGAGCTTTTGTGGGTTAAAAATGGTAAAACAAAAACATTAGGAGAGTTTGTCAATGGGGTGTTAAAAAGTGCTAGGATCCTATTACACAAGAGTAGGATGTAAATACTGAACAATTTTATAAACCATTCAAAAATGTAGAGCGAATTCTGCACTGTAAAACTATAAAAAGTTTAAGGTAATCACTAAAGAAATAGAAATACTTAGTTTCTGGACTAACAAAAGAAATTGGGAATAAATGGAACTTTAATCCAAGAGAAAACAGGAAAAGAAAAAATAAAGCAAAGAAATAGTGGTAAACTGAAAAACACAAAATAAGACAAGAAGAATAAATCCACAATTTAATAATTAAAATAAATTTAAATACAATTAAGTCACCTATTAAAATATAGAGATTAACTGTTTAGATAGTACAAAAAGAATAAAATCCAGCTATATGCAGCTTTTAAGACACACAACTGAAGTAAAACCATGCAGGTTGGAAAAGAAATTATGAAAAAAAGATGTAACATGTAAATTCTAACCAAAATAAAGATTATTTTACGTTAATACCAGATAACATAGAATTAAAAACAAAATAGTAATTATGAATAAAGTGTGATACAATATATGGAGCAATCAACCAAGTAGCAATAATAATCACAAACGCATATGCACCTAAAAACATAGTTTCTAATACATAAGAAAATATTAGAAATAGACACATCTCCCATCAAAACAAATCAAAAATAAGCAAGGTTAGAGAATATTTGAACCACACATTACCAAGGTTGATCTTATATCCATATTTCTGTCTTTGTACCTATAGAGTTATCCTCCTTCCTTTAGTTAGAAAATATACATTATTTTAAAGAATGTAAGATGTATTTTAAAAACTAACCACACAGTAGCATAAAATTAAAAACTCAATAACAAAAGGGTAACTAAAGTACTCCTTGTGTATAAAATTTTTAAAAACACATTTAAATAACTCAGAGTTTAAGAATGCATAAGGAGCTCAAACAACTCTATAGGAAAAAATATACAATAATCTGATTTTTCAAATGGGCAAAAGATCTGAATACACATTTCTTAAAAGAAGACACACAAATGGGAAACAGGCATATGTAAAGGTGCTCAACATCACTGATCATCAGAGAAATTCAAATTAAAACTACAAGATATCATTTCACTCCACGTAAAATGGCTTTTATCTAAAAGACAGGCAATAACAAATGCTGGCAAGGATGTGGAGAAAAAGAAACCCTCATACACTGTTAGTGGGAGTGTAAATCAGAACAATCACTGTGGAGAACAGTTTAAGAATGAATAAGACCTACTACTTGATAGCATGATGGGGTGACTATAGTCAATAATAACTTAATTGTACATTTTTAAATAACTTAAAGAGTGTAATTGGATTGTTTGTAACTCAAAGGATAAATGCTTGAGGGGATGGATATCCCATTCTCCATAATGTGCTTATTTCACAGTGCATGCCTGTGTCAAAGCATCTCATGTACCCCATATGGATACACACACACACACACACACACACACACACACACCCCTACTATGAACTCACAAAATTAAAAAAAGAAAAAAACTAAAAATAGGGCAGGTGCGGTGGCTCACACTTGTAATCCCAGCACTTTGGGAGGTCGAGGCAGGTGGGCCATCTGAGGTCAGGAGTTCAAGACCATCCTGGCCAACTTGGCAAAACCCTGTCTCTACTAAAAATATAAAAATTAGTCTGGCATGATGGTGGGCACCTGTAATCCCAGGTACTCTGGAGGCTGAGGCGGGAGAATCACTTGAACCCAGGGAGGTGGAGGTTGCAGTGAGCTGAGATCGCACCACTGCACTCCAGCCTGGGTAACAGAGCAAGACTGTCTCAAAAACAAAACAAAACAAAACTAAACTAAACTAAACTAAACTAAACTAAACTAAACTAAAATTAGAGCTACCACACAATCCAGCAATTCCACTCCAAGGTATAAATACAAAAGAAAGGAAATCAGTATATCAAAGGGATATTCTGCATTCCCACGCTTGTTGCAGCATTGTTCACAATGGGCAAGATTTGGAAGCAACGGATGAACAGATAAAGTATGGTACATATACACAATGGAGTACTATTCTGTCATAAAAAATGAGATCCTTTCATCTGCAACAACATGGATGGAACTGGAAGTCATTATGTCAAATGAAATAAGCCAGGCACAGAAGACAAACATCGCATGTTCTCACTTATTTGTGGGAACTAAAAATCAAAACAGTTGAATTCACAGACACAGAGAGTAAATGGATGATTACCAGAGGCTGGGGAGGGTACTGAAGGGTGGGGGTGCAGGGGAGTGGGGATGGTTAATAAGTACAAAAAGTAATTAAAGTAATTAGAAAGAATTAATAAGACCTAGTATTTGACAGCAAAACGGAGTGACTATAGTCAATAATAATTTAATTATACATTTTAAAATAACTAGAAGAGTATAATTGGATTGTTTATAACACAAAAGATACATGCTTGAGAAGATGGATATGCCATTTACCATGATGTGATTATTAGGCATTGCGTGTCTGTATCAAAGCATCTCATGTACCCCATAAATACATATATCTACTATATACCCACAAAAATTTAAAGATTTTTTTAAAAATCATCTACATAAAATATAAATGATGCTCAAAAAATTAAAAACAACAATTTATGGTTTAAAAGAGAAATCATAAAGAAAATAGAAATATATTTACAAGAAAATTATAATGAGAATACTAAATTTTGTAATTTGTTAGAATATAGCTAATGTGATACTATTGTGGAGGCAAGTAAAAGAAAAACTTAACCCTAAAAAAAAGCAGAAAATTAATAAAATTTGAATACAACAAATATATAGAGAATATCAGAAAGGAGGATAAATACATAGATAAAATTAATTTATAAGGACGTAATTATACTCTAAGCCATTTTTAATAAAATACCTAACATTTAATTTTACTTGAAGAAAAAACAGAAATGAATTTGTAAACTTGAGTTAAAAATTTCTATATGCCAGAGCTGCTACTTTTTATAAGCTCTTTTAACATTAAAGGAACTATATGAAGATAATTATATTAGTGTTATCTTTTTCAAAAAAATGTATTTTCAATTTTAGTGTGAATTGCCTCTCTTCCACCAAAAATGAAACAATTATTACTAAACTTTTAATCCTCCTACCATCTTTTTTCTGTTACTTATAATATTTTTACTTGTTTAGGGATTATAACACTTATGTTTTGCAATGAAAATTCCTTCAACTGTTAATTTTTTTTTTTTTTTTTGAGACAGAGTCTCACTCTGTCGCCCAGGCTGCAGTGCAGTGGCGCAATCTGGGCTCGCTGCAACCTCCACCTCCTGGGTTCAAGCGATTCTCCTGCCTCAGCCTCCTGAGTAGCTGGGATTACAGGCTCTCACCATCATGTCCAGCTAATTTTTGCATTTTTAGTAGAGATGGAGTTTCACCATGTTGGTCAGGCTGGTCTTGAACTCCTGACCTCGTGATCTGCCCACCTCGGCCTCCCAAAGTGCTGGGATTACAAGCATGAGCCACCGCGCCTGGCCTAATTTTGTTCTATTTTTAAATGGATTTAATACCCCATCAGTTTTTGTTTTGTTTAATTTTTATCAGTTTTCCAAGTCAGGGTTCTTCATTTCTTTAAACATCACTTAATTGTCTGTTTTGTTTTATTGAATGTTTTGCTTAAGAATTCTTCACTGGAACCTATAATCCTTTACTTTTTTCATATATGCGGATTTGCCTTTTCTCCTATTTTCCTAAATGGCAATTTGGCTGGGTTAATGTTAGACCCAAGAATAGACTTCTGTAGCCATTGCTTCATTGTCTTCTGGATTTTGTTTCCTCCTTGGTAACTTACTTTTTCTGCCTAAACATCTAAAGCAATTCCTTTAAAGTTTTTTTTTTGTAGTTTGGTCATTTAATAGTAATTTATTTTTTAAAAATGTTCAGATAGGAATAATTTTGCATTATTACTTCTTAGTATATAAAATTCCCTCTCAATTTTTTTCTTCATTTCAGGAAAATTTTTGTCATTGTGGTATATCTTTACATCATAGCAGCTCTTTCCTTCAGGGATACCAATTGCCTTTATGTTAGATTATCTTTACTTTTTCATAACTATCATCTCTTCCAATTGCTTTAATCTCTGATCTGTGACCATTTCAGTGTATCCCCCATGCCATAAATACAGTTTTTGTCCATGTCTATTTCCTTCCTTGTTCTTATTATTATTTACAAAGTCTATTGTGCTATTATTTCAGTTCATAATCTGTTTCATTAATTCTACAACTTTCATCTCATTCTTTTGCCTCATCCCATTTTGGGGCTCATAGTTTTACGAGTTATTTTCTATAATGAAGAACTGAGTGGGAGTTTCCAGGCCAAGACAAGTACAGAAGCAGGAACACAGTTTTTCTCTTCCATGTTTCCTAAAAATGAACAAAAATTATTTTTAAAAGGCCAAAACTATGTGTGTGTGTATGTATGTGTGTACGTGTGTGTGTGTGTCTTCATGAACATGAATTGTTACATCTTTGAAATGGTTTACTTATGGTCCTGGAGATCAAGAGGATACACTTCAAAACTTTTAAATGTCTATTCTATGATTAAGTAATTAACATAATTTAGTAAAAGCATTGTGTTATCTGAATTTTATAGTTGTGTGTGTGTCCACATAAAAAACCCACATTTCTAAAAGGAAATATTGCAGCCCAATACAATCTTTTAATCTAGTTCAATTAGTTCACATCAATTCCATTGAAGTCAAATTGGATCAGTTCAATTTAACTGGATAAAACTACTTGCTCTAATCTTGATTCACTTTCACATTAGGGTGAAAAAGAAAAAATCCAGCTCCAGATAATACCTTTCTGCTGTCAATATTTCCTCTAGCTACCCTCCCATTCCTCCACTTACTCACTTGACTAGCTTTTTCCAGCCCTCGTCTCCTGCATCTTTGATCTGCTGGCTTTGTGACCCAGCTTCTGTCATCTGCTTTAGGTCTCTTTTTGTTTTGACAATCTGTTTGGACCAGTTTCTGTGTTTTACCAATTTTAGTCCATTTCACTAATCTGTTGGCTTTTTAGATCCATTAAATTTTGATAACACTGCAACTGAAAATAAGAAACACTTTATTCAGCTAAAGACTCGTTCTAAAATATTCACCACACTGCCAGAGGTAGTCTGTATAAATGTGTAGCTTGGCCTCCTTACAAGTATATAAGGCACTATGTTGGGGTAAGGCATAAAATCGTAGAGAAAGACCATGTGTACTGTGCGCTAAGAAGACAGTGATGCTTCAACCTGTTCCCTACTGTATATCTCAGTCCTTGACACTTTGCTCTTAATATTGAGACCCAGAGCTTCCACTAACTGGATAGAGCCAGAAAGACTAGCCCAAGTAGAATTCCTTTTATATGTGCTAATGTAATTTTTAAAGAACACATTGGGTGAGGCAGGCACATAACTGAGGACCAGCAACAGTCCAAAGTGTCTCAAAATAAATTACTTTCCAAATAGTCCAAAGAGATAGATAAGGCAGAGAGACTCTATATGGCTGGTAAAAAGTTGGCATCAAAGGCAGATGATTGACTTGAACTGCAGTTCGCTGTATTTTTATGCTTTGATTGACAGTCTTCTGTTATTTTTGGTGAGGCAGAAAACTCAAATTTTGCCTTTGGTATTTTTTTCTTCACTTTGTTATTTTTTCAAGCTGTAGTAATGCAGTATTTTCCAAAACTGAGAAAAAGCATTAAGTCATCTTCTCTATTGCTCTGGCCAAAGCATTATTTTCTGTGATGTGTATCCTAAGACATTTATGAACTAAGTTAACCTTAAGATATGGTGGTTCCCTTCTTATTGTCTTTGAGACATGACTCCCAAATTTAGTTATTATTATTAGATATTTTTTTCTGATTCTGGTCATCCTTGATTAATTTCCAAAATTTTTGTTTCTATCCCTGAATCACATCTATCTCTATTATGCTGTGATCTTAATGTGAAGTTATGCTCTTAATGTTAAGAAAGGCCTTTAAGCATTTCCATCACTTATCATTACTGAGATTAGAGACATGTGCATATAAAGGAATCGGACATTATAATATTTGACTGAGCACTCACCAATCCCTAAAATGTGACATCTGTTTAAAGTAATTATTACCTTCAATGGTAAAGAAACCATTAAAAGATAGCTTGGTGGAGAGTGTATTAGGACAGTTCCAAATCTTTATCATGGTGAGGAAAGCAGGTCATCAGCTATTAGGCTTAGCATTTACAAGGTCTTCATTGAATTCTGTGGGGGTTCTACAGGGTCTTTTCATTCTTTCTGTCAAACCTTGAATGTTTTCCACCCCTGTGTGACCTCTGGTAGTTGCTCAGTTCAAAACTTCTTGATAATTGTTCTTCCCCAAGTAGTTGTATTCTGCCAGGACTTGCAGAGTTTTGCCCTGAGCATTTGCAGCTTTTGATTCAGTCAAATTTTCAATACAAATTTCTGGAGCACACAAGGGAAGATATCCACTTTTTCACTCTGTTCAGCACTGCATTGGCAACCTAGCCAATGAAATAAGACTAGAAAAACAAAAGACGTACATAATGGAAAGGAATAAATAAAAGACTTTATTCTCAGATGACATAATCGTGTGCATAAAAAATCCTAAGCAAGGCCGGGCACGGTGGCTCACGCCTGTAATCCCAGCACTTTGGGAGGCTGAGACAGGTGGATCACGAGGTCAGGAGATCAAGACCATCCTGGCTAACACGGTGAAACCCCGTCTCTACTAAAAATACAAAAAATTAGCCGGGCGTGGTGGTGGGTGCTTGTAGTCCCAGCTACTCGGGAGGCTGAGGCAGGAGAATGGCATGAAACCGGGAGGCAGAGGTTGCAGTGAGCCAAGATCATACACTGCAGCTTGGGTGACAGAGGGAGACTCCATCTCAAAAAAAAAAAAACCTAAGGAATATACAATTATTATAACCAATATGCGAATTTAGCAAGGTCACAGGATACAAAATCAATATATAAAAAATATTTCCAGATACTGACAATAACATTTGGAAAATAATTTTAAAAAATAACATTTATAACAGCTCCCAAACATTTAAGATCCTAGAGCCAAGTTTAGTGATAGAGATGCAAGATATGTACATGAAAATTACAAACACTACTAAGAGAAATTGAAGACATAAACAAATGGAGAGATGCATCATGTTCATCAATTAAAAGATTCAATATTGTTGTAATGTTAATCCTTTTGAAATTAATCTATGAATTCAAAGCAATACCAACCAAAGTCCTCAAACTTTTAAGAATTAAATTGTCACACTGTTTAAAAAACCTATATGAATCCAATGGGAAAAGTAAATAGATCAAAAAACAAAAGAGTTCAGAAATAAGCCTATATCTTTACTGATTTCTTTCTTTTATTTATTGCTATTTTTTACTAAAGTTCTAAAGCAATTCAATGCGAAAAAAAGACTTTTCAACAAATAGTGTTGGATCAACTGGCTACCTATATGAAAATAAATGAACCTCAACCTATAGCTCATGAGACATGCAAACAATTATTTTGAGATGTATCACAGACTTAACATAATAGCCAAACTATACAGCTTGTTGAAGAAAACAAAGGAAAACATCATCTTGAAATTGTTATAAGCAGTAATGTCCTACACATTAACTATAAAAGAAAAAAGTGTCAAATAGACTTCATCAAAATTAAAAACTTTGAAAGATTCTGTTAAGAAAGTAAAAAGACAAACCATAGACTGGGAGAAAAAATATATAAATAATATACATACATAATATATATTATATATTTATATATACCATTATGTAGTATATTATATACTATATAATAAATATGTGTAATTACACATTAAAATGTTTATTTTATGTATATAAATTTATACATATTATATATAACATATATAAAACTAATATATATATCAAAACAATCTTAAGAAAAACGAACACACACTACTAGATTGCAAACTTAACATAAAGTTATGATAATCAAGAGAGTGTAATATTAGATTTATAGATATTAAATATGTGATATTTAATAATGGACAAGAATTAAAATCTTATAAAGTTATTGCACAGATTAAATGAGACAATGCATGCAAGGTGCCAAGATTGCTGGGTTCATAGTGTATGCTCCATAAGCACGAAGCACCCTTGTACCACTTCTTTTCTCCCTGTTTTTGTTTACTAAATTAGAAAAAATTCAACTCACGATTACAGATTGTTGGGAACAGATGAGTCTGTTGGCTCTGTCAGATTCATATTCAACCTGGACCCAGGAACTCTAAGATTTCTCACTGAAGAATTCAATACTGTGACAGTTCCCAAGTTGACTAGTTTCTCTCACTTGAAGTATGGAAGAAAAAATACCTCAACTTCAGATATTAGGGCAAAGGGTTTTCTTTCTTTTTTTGGGGGGGGGGGGTAGGGGGGGACAGAGTCTCGCTCTGTCGCCCAGGCTGGAGTGCAGTGGCGCTATCTCGGCTCACTGCAAGCTCCGCCTCCCAGGTTCACGCCATTCTCCCGCCTCAGCCTCCCGAATAGCTGGGACTACAGGTGCCCGCCACCACGCCCGGCTAATTTTTTGTATTTTTAGTAGAGACCGGGTTTCACCGTGTTAGCCAGGATGGTCTTGATCTCCTGACCTCGTGATCCACCCGCCTCGGCTTCCCAAAGTGCTGGGATTACAGGCGTGAGGCGCCGCGCCCGGCCAAAGGCAAATGGTTTTCTAATCCAGCCTTTAAAAAAGTTTTGACTGTGGAAAGCATTTCCTAGTTCTCTCTTGCATGTGTTGTTTTGCTTCGCTTTGCTTTGCTTTCCATTGTTTTGTTTTGATAAGTATTACTCAATACTCATCAATAATACATACTTCACCATAAATAACACATCATCCATTTCTTTGTCCAATAAGAAAAGGAAATTCTCAAATTGAAGGGAAAAGTAAAGATCTCTGTGATATCAGTTCAGTCTTCTTTTTTAAAATCCTGATATCTTATTCTCAGTAATAAAAATGGTAATATTTTGGCCCCAAACTAATAGGCCACTCTATATAAATGCTGCATATGTTGTTGAAATATATCGCCTAAGCAAGTCACTGGAAATTATATAATTGGTCAAATGAAATTTCCAGCATCAATAGGAAAGTTTTAATATAATTCCTCATTTCAAAATCTCACATTGCCAGTTTTGACTTAACAGCCAGGGAACTTCAGTGCGTAAGAGCAGGGTTATACAATTGCTTCCATTTCCTTACACAGAATGTTAAAAAGACATATCAGTCACTGTCATTTAATCATATTTGCACTGTTTATTTCAATATTTCAACCAAGATCAAGTGACATTTTGCTAACCATTAAATACTCTGGGAAAATATAATAACCATAAAGATAAGGAGAAATAGTGTTCTCTAGCAAGTTTCAGTAAAGGTACTGCAGTTTAGCTAATCATTTTGTGAGTTTCATGAATAATCAAGGCTTTAGTGGCTGCCTAAATAGTTTAGAATTTAGAAATAGAGATTTTAAAGAAGGAAAGATCTATGATAGACTCCTTGATTAAGCACTAACCTCTGAGATTTCTCTGTTATATGCTCTCATAGCACCATAATGTATGAAAGCTGTATAAATGTAATAAATGTGGGATGTAAATGATGTGTGAATAACATGTAACAGTATTTATGTGGTATTTGTGTATTTATTTTTTCTCTTTCCCACTGGACTGGGAGCTCAGAGAGGGCAAGCACTATTTTGTTTCGTGTTCCATAGCCACTGATTAGCAGAGTGCCATGCACATACTGAGGTTTCGATACACATTTCTTGAACATGTAAATAAGTAAAACAGTTCAAATTAGAATAGAAATATAAGATAAAAATTAATATGAAAATTAAGCTAACCATCTTTCATATAATTGCTAATGAGCTGTTAAAAGATTGGCATATAAATTACAGCGTTTCAATGTTCTCTTTAACTTATTATTTACCTTTTCCAAAGTTGAACAGATACATTTTATTTTGGCTTATTTAGACTGTACATTGCTTCAATCACATAGGTAACAATAAGTAGAAAGATGTATTATCTCTATTTTGAGCTAAATTGTCCATAAAGATTTTTCTTGAATCAGAATCTTAGCTAACAAATGAAGAAGGAAATCACATAATTAGAAATCACCATTTTTCAAACTATAATAAAATACTGGAGGTAATCAGTGATCATCAATACATACTAAAATAATTAGATGAAAAATTGATGGAGAACATTATAGTAGATGGCTCAGGCTGATAGTACCTGAACCCACTGATCTTAATATCACAAAAAATAGTAACAATTTGACATTTTGTGAGTACTAGTGTGATGTATTAGAACATTCACAACATTATCTGTGAAGCGTTTTTGCCAAAATACATCTTATAAAGCCTCTAGATCAAATTTCTGGTTTACAGAAGCTACAGGGCATAGAGGAACATGTTAGTGACACTGCAGAATGCAATAACAAAGTCCAGACTATGGGAAATTCTAAAGATTTTTTTCCTCAGAATAAACAGCTCAGTTTCCTGCACAAGTATATGTCAAGGGGAAAAAAGAGGAAGAAGAAACCTGTAGTTTAAAAGATCCTTAAAAGACACATCAACCAAAGGCAATGTGTGAACACTTCTGGATTCTGATTTGAACAAACTGTAAAACAAAACAAATACAAAAATAAGATAATCAGGAAAGTTTGAATACTGGCTGAATATTTGATCAAATTAAGGAATTATTTGTCTATTGTTTTAGGTGTGATAATAGTGGTGGAAATCTTTTAGAGACACACACTGAAGATTTGTGGATGAATGATATGTAGGATTTGTTTCAAAATAATCTAACTGAAGGTAATTAAGGGATGTATAGATAAATTATGTTTGGTCATGTTTGATAATTATTGAGATGGGTTGGTAGGTATATGTAGATGTATTATAATGTTCTTGCTACTTTCATATATCTTTTAATGTTTCCATAATAAACAATGTAAAAAGAAGGAAAAAACAGGCAGAAATGAAGATTGAACAAAGTACAGTGTTGTGATTCAGAATATAGCTCTGGAATCAACTGCCTGAGATTAAATTCCAACTCTACTACTTACCAGCTGAGGGACTATGGTGACTAATAAATCTGCTTGTGCCTCAGTTTCCTCATCTGTACGATGGGGATAATAATGGTACTTGGCTAACAAACTTGCCAAGATTCGGGGAATTAATACATATAAAGCATTTAGAACAGTGAGAGATAAACAGTATGTGCTGATACATGTTAGCTATTTAAAAGCAAAGTTATCCTAATTAGCAATTAGTTTTAAAGCTTAACTGGAAGACTTTTCTTTGTGCCAACTTCAATCACTTGGTAGTAGCTTCCTAGAGTCTTGAGAAGAATATGATTTTGAGACCAAATGTGGACACAGCAAAAAATAACTTACACTTAGGTCTGCAAGGGTGGGAAGAGTGAGTTTATGTGGAGGTATTTATCAACGTCTTTCTATCACAGGCAGTTTTCATAAATTATGGAACTTTGTAACTAGACTAATCTACTTTATCTCTTTCTTTTACTGAGGAGAAACTTGAGTCCAGAGAAGTCAAGTAATTTGCTAAAAATTATACAGCTGGCAATTAAATGGTCCCCAGAACCCAGATCTCAAGGTTCCAGTAAGACAAGTGATGTGTCTCATATCTCAGCATTGCATCTGTGGGGAAATTACATTCATTCATGAAACCAATTATGACTATAATTGCAAGGCATCTTATTTTGAGATTTGTAAAGTGGTTCTAAAAATTGAGAAACATAGAAAGAAATCTGTGCAGTGGGGTTGACAACGGTTGAAGCAGACAACCAGAGCATCACTCCCTGGCTAGCAGGAAACTGAGTCATTCTTCATCATTCATCCTGTTTCGCAAGGTCAAGTTTCCAAAGGATTTCGGAGGTCAAACTTTAGGCAGTAAGGCCTATAAGCCTCTAGGACTCTGGTTGTCTCCCTTATTTGACCCTTCATGGCTGTTGAGACCTATCTGAATGGTCACTCCAAGAACTCAGTAATGACAGTGACACAGATCATTTCTGAGGTCTGTTTGGAGGTATCTGAAAATATCATTGATTTGCCTTGAAACTAAGGCAACATTTGTTTTATTTGAGTGTCCTAACTGTTCACAAGGAACATCCAAAGTAAGCATATTCTTTCCCAGCAACAGTTTTCAAGAAGGACTGTAAATTTCTTGCATTGCCAAGAACAAAGCTTTAATCTGTGAGGCATTTGGGAGGTAAAGAATATTTCAAAGTCATATTCAAACCTCTGTCTTAAAAGTTATTCTTGGGAGATTTCAGTGGTTGAATTACAGAAATGTTTACAAGGAATTCAAAATCGAAGCTATTATTCAAAACATTGTTTTTCAAAGGTGCTATTGATTAAAATGGGCCTTTACAAAGGTCTATGAAACCCTTTTCATGTCGCCTCACCCTGTAAATTGTTGATGGGAAAGAAAACTATGAAGCAGTTACTACTCATAGAGACCACTGGCACACAGCGAAGCATTTTCTAAACTAAGCAGCAATTTCAAAAGATTTTACTGTCTTATAAACGTTTCTCAATGGCAAATATGATTGCAAGAGAACCATTGTTCTAGCAATGATTGAACTATTTACAGTCTCTCTTGACATCATGTCTCTCTACATATCCTTTCAGACATTTGTCACTATTCTTTGCTACTACAATAAAGTTTGATAAGCAATAATTTATAAAAGGTTTGTTGCAAAGTGCAATCTTAAACTATACCTATAAACTTTGCATGCTCTGTTACATTAAAATCCACTTGTCTGTCTTGCACTTTGAGGAGACCTTTCACTCATGTCTGATTTTGTAACATTATATGTTGGTAATTTGGAACATAATGGTTTACCAAGTTATGCAGATCTTCCAAATGCTGATGCAAAATCACAGTTATTAATATCACTGCCAATTTCATCAGAAAAGTTTTTCAGTATTGGGAAGCTGTCAAACTCATGGTGGTGGATAACATTTTCCAAGATTCTAATTTTCTCTTGAAAACTTCAGTTTTATCATTGGCAACAGATACTTATTTTCCCTGAAGTGACAGACTCATATCATTCATTTTTGAGAAAATGTCTGCCAAATACCCAAGTCTGAATAACCGTAGTCTGTCATTGCTTCATTCAAATAATAAAAAAGATTTTATAGAGTGGTCTGTTCAGCTCACAATTCAAATACACAGTGCTTTTCCTTGAAAATATGAAACTAGCATATTTCTCCATGTAGCAGAAGTACTTTATATGTATTTCTCAGTTCATTATATAGAATATTTAAAAATTCATTTGCTGACTTTGCTTGTTTTGTTTGGTTAGGTTTTGGGGAGGTTTTGATGGGTTTTGTTTTTGTTTTTGTTTTGTTTTTACTATACGTATGCAGCAGTTGATAATGTGGTGACTACTAGTACAGTTTGGTGCCCTATGTCGATTCATGCTGAAGGACTAGCAGTTTTATCCAACAATGGTTTTGCATCATCGGTGCATTATTATTAAAACAGTTTTGACCTCATGGACCTCCTGATAGAGTTGCAAGGGCCTCCAAGGATGTGCTGATGACACTCTGAAAACTGCTGCCTTATACAATGACCCTTGTATACTCATTCTGACAAAATAGGATTTGAAATAAAGGTATAATAAGGAAAGAGTACAGGAGATAGGCAAGGAAAAAAGTTTTAGCTTAGGTTCTAAAAACGAAAGAGTCTTAATTTCTACTTGAGTTGTGTCGAAAGTAACTTAATGAAAGATACTTAAGGGAGTTGATCTTAGGGATATGCTATAAAGCTAATCATTGCAGTTCAGTGGTAAAATGAAGGAATAAAGTTAACGAAAACCTAACATAGAATAAAAGATTAAATTTAAAATTATAAAAGGATTTTGCATCTGAAACGTGGAAAATGCATTTTGATTTCTCACAATTTTATTTCCTCTCTACTATGGCAGTAATCTTGATTTGACAATATTTCACTGGACAAATTTTGGAAAGGACTCCGTGTTCTTATCCAGTATATAAGGATAACAATTCCTTATTTTAGAATTGTACTTTAACATTTCAAAGAAATGTAAACTCCGTAGCTTTAATTTAACAGCATTGAGTAGCAACTCTACTACCAGCCTCAGAATTGTGGGAAAATTTACTCCCAATGTAATGTAGCAAATAATAAAAGTTTGAATGCAAATGCATGTAGTATGATACAACAGGTGTGTGAATCAAATGAAAAGTATATTTTTGCACAAAGACACATTTAATATTCATTTAAAATGCTTGGTTTTGAAGGGAATTCTAAGTTGAACCTTTGTCAACCTTGTAATTACTTTCTATTTTTTAAACATTTTACCGGTGCTTTTATAAACGTAAAGAATTTTTCTTGTAGAAAATATAGCAGTCATTTTATATTTTTTCTATAAGAACAAGGGGAAAATAGGTCAATAAAACATTCTTAATCCCATGTTACCATTTTGTATGTTATGGATTTTTTTATTGGAGAAAAATACACATTTACAGTAGAAAATTTGGGAAATATTCAAATAAAAACTGATATAAGAAAAAGAAACCATAAAATATGATAAAATTTCTCTCTCTCTCATTAAACCAGTTAAACAGTCAGTGGAAATAAAAACATAAAATAGTCTTTTTTTTTTATAATCATTGCCTTCAAGTAGGCCAGGTAGAAGCTTTATTTTCTATCTGATACTGATATATAGGGGAGGACACAAAGCTTCGCCATGTTAAACTCACAGCTATGTAGACATTGAAGCCTGCTGCCACCAGGGCTTACCAGATGAACACAGGACCTAGAGCCTCCTGAAGAGGTCATTCCCTACAGCTTCTCCTCCTTCACTCTTTTCTACCACTTGCCAACTATAGTCACTGCTAATATTCTTTCACTCTGTTTTTGCTCTTGTTTGATCTCTCTATACAGAGTATATCTTAATATTATCTAAGTACTTTTCTCATGCCTTTAACCTTTTTTGAGCACCAATTTACTAACTACATATTATGCCATCTATCATATGATTACTTTATAATTTCTCTTTATTGTTAGAATAACTTTGTTTTATAAATCTGACTTTCATACATCAGATTTTGTTTAAACAGGGCACACTCAAGCTGTAATGAAACCCTATCATTCCCTTCTATGCATCACTACTTCCCTATATAATTTCAATTTGGCTGCAATGGTTCAGATTGAATGTTGTACAATAAAAATTATGTCTGGCCTTTGACCTTGGTTTCTGGAAAGGGTTTTCTAAACCCTTGAAATTTCCCAAGTGATAAAAGTGTATTTGTTATCCACGGTGGGCACCTGAGACCACATTGAGTTTATGCCAATGAGATGACTCATGGTGGGCTCCTAGATAGTTTCAGGATGGGGGCTAGCCATACCAGAAACACTAACCATGTCATTAGAGTGTTGGAGCTTTGAGCCACATGATATCAGCTTGACTTCCAAGGAGGGAGGGGTGTTAGAGAATGAGTTTAATCGTATAGTCAATGATTCTATCTATGAAATAAAACCCCCAATAAAAACTCTAGACAATGATGGTCAAGTGAGATTACTAGTTGGCAATACACAATGATGTGTCAGGAGGATGATATATCCAGAGGACATGGAAACTTCACATTTGAGACCCTCTCAAACTTTTTTTTTTTTTTTTTGAGATGGAGTCTCACTTTGTCGCCCAGGCTGGAGTGCAGTGGCATGATCTCGGCTCACTGCAAGCTCCCCCTCCCGGGTTCACGCCATTTTCCTGCCTCAGCCTCCCCAGCAGCTGGGACTACAGGTGCCTGCCACCACGCCCGGCTAATTTTTTGTATTTTTAGTAGAGATGGGGTTTCACCGTGTTGGCCAGGATGGTCTTGATCTCCTGACCTCATGATCCGCCCGCCTCCGCCTCCCAAAGTGCTGGGAATACAGGCGTGAGCCACCGCACCCGGCCTCAAACCTCATCTTATAGGTTCCTTCTTTTGGTTGTTCCTGATTTTTATCCTTTATAATAAAACTGTAACCATGAGTGTAATAGTTTCCTCAGTGCTGTGGGTCATTCCAGTGAATTATAGAACTCGAGGAACTAGTAGGAAGCCCCAGATTTGTAGCCAGCTGATCAGAAGTGCCAGTTTCCTGGGAATCACAGACTTTGCAGCCAATATCTGATGTGAGGACACCTGTGGGGTCTGTGCCCTTAATCTGTGAAGTCTGCATTAATTATGAGTGGTTAGCTTCAGAATTGCTTTGCAGTAGGCACGCGTTTATCTATTAGGCTTTGGGATATTCAGTTGTGGGAAGCCAGTCAATTGGTGTTATTTTCTGGAAAAAAAAAATATCCGTTGTCCTCTTTTTTTTTCTCAATCTGTCTCCGCACCACTGCATCCCTCACCCTCTCCCACATAAAACATAATGTTTTGAGTGGGCTTTTGAACCTCTCATTTTGTCTGCCCTAGAATGAAAAGCATTACCAGTTAGATACCAAAAAAATCCCCGTCCCCCAAAATTTTGACCAAATGTGGTACTTTTCTTAAGTCCTATAGTCTCAAAGTGTTGAGCCAAGTGTGTGTACATATGTATGATGTATGTATATATGAGGGGTGTGTGTGTATGATGTATGTATATATGGTGTGTGTGTGTGTGTGTGTGTGTGTGTGTAAATTCTGAGAAATAAGTTGCCAATGGTTTTCTCTGAAGTTTTAACTTTACATGGCAGCAGAATATGGGATTTTTGGCTATAAATCCCATCTAATATAAGAGTTTTTCTAGTTCGTTTCAGAGATATCCGGCTCTGGACCTTCCTGGGAATTATGCTGATATGTTCACCAGCCAGAACCACTACCAACACCGGCCGGATGTGGGCCTGCATCATTCCAGATGCAGGCAAAAAAACTCTAGCACAGCAAATCTGCACTGTCCCAGGGAAGGTGACGAAGTCTCCACAGATAAGGAGAAATTCCCAACTTGAATCAACAATAGGCTTCTCCCCATGTTGAGAACAGGCTAAGAGCTTGGTCTTGAGCATTTATTTTTAATATCACAAGTTTTCATACATCTGGAAAGCAGGGTTATTGATGGATGTGCCCTACAGATCCTCTTTGTAAGCAAAGGATAACTCGGCCTGATGTGTTGCTGTAAGCACTCATAATTCAGAGCATGTCACACAGAAAACAAATAGCTATATAGCCAGATGCACATGTGGAAAGGCCTGTGTCTATGCCTGGGAAGGGACACCCCATTACCCATCTGGTTTAACAGTCTTTGTAAAGTCTTGCTTTAGTAGAGACTCTAACAGGTTAGTAGATAAATCTGCTCAGGACAAATTTTTGACATGGTCCAAATTTTTATGGGATCTGTAGGGAAATTTCCCAGGGTGGCTCTCAGTAATTAATGTTTCCTGAGAGGATGTACCTAGCTGGAAATGATGACTTGGGGTTCTGTTTATTTATCTGATCTGACTCAGTGAACAAAAGACCCCTCACCCTGAAGCTTGAATGCAGGGAAGAAAGAGGGAGCAAGCAGACTCTCGTGTTCTGATGTGAAATGAAGAGACCAGTTGTCTCTGATTATAGCTCCTCATTTTGGAGACTGATAATAATGTGTATAGATAGATCCCTGAGGAAAGTGAATATTTGAGAAGTAGGGAGAGGAAAAGGAATCACTGCAGGAGACCCCACAGGCAGAGAAGTCAGAAGAGAGCCAGGGGAAAAGGACAAATGAGCTTTATGAAGGAATATGCTTCCATAGTGTTTAATGCAAAAGAGGCGTCAAGAATGATGTGCAGTGCAACATGTTCCCTTCCTTTGGATACACTAATCATGGAGATATTTGGCCAACCTTAGCAAGTGAATTTTTAAGCGAATAATAGAGGTAAGAGACAGATTCTGGGAGCTGAGCAGCAACTGAGAATCAAAGCATGGATGGAGTGAGTATGGGTGAATCTTCCTAGAATCTCTAGGCCTAGAGTCTGTCGTCATTCCCGGGATGATTCTGGCCTTCCTCCCTGGCAAACTAATAAACTAATAACTAGTTGCTTAAAAAAAAAACCCAGGAATTCTGGTTTCCTTCATTTAGTTCTATCGAGTATGGGGAGCATTAAAGTAAATTATCCAGGTAACTCTTATTTATCCAGAATCTTATTGGAATGAATCTGCATTCCAATACTTTTTCTAGAGATTGTCACTTTCTCTTCATGTGTGTCTATCTGGGCTAGGGAGGATTATGAACTCATTCTCCCAATAAATAAACTCATGTTTTAAAGGCCCATTGGAAAAACTTCTTGAAAAACATTGTAATGAGTTAAGTGTAAATAAATCAGAAACACAAGGATTGTATTTCCCTGGAAATACACATGGGATGATAAGTAAAAGAGGGAAAATTTTCCACCTTAGGTCTTTACGAAACAATTGAAATGTGATGCCAAGAAATGATAATCTGTTTTTCCAGTATTCAAATATCATTAAAATTCCCTGCCTTTCTTTTTCAGGCATGTAATAAAAAATGTTTGATACTCAATTGCTTCCTCCACCCTGAAGTGTGACTTTATTAATTCAATTAACTAATGTCCAGTATTTCTTCCCATTTTGTAAACTAAAGGGGCATACAGAGTCTTACAAGAAGAACTGATGTAGCAATGGGAGAAAAGCAGTGCTTACAAAGTACAAATGAGCTCTAATAAGCTGTGCTCAGTGGCTTCTCTCAGGGTTCATATGAGATTATGTTACCACTCAAAGTTAACAGAAAGAAGTTTCTATCCATGATGAAGCTTGCTTTTCTGGAGGCAAAAACGTGTGGGTGAGGCGGGAAGGGAAGGGAAGCGGAGGGGAGGGGAGGGAAGGGGAGGGGAGGGGAGGGGAGGGAAGGGAAGGGAAGGGAAGAGAAGGGAAGAAATGGGAAGGGAAGGGAAGGGGACACAGTATTGCCTGCTGGTTCACTAGTATCATTTGTTTTATTAAAAGTCAAACCCTTCCTTTCCCAGATATTGTAATAATGGAAAAAGAAACATTTGGTGCCTGGGCTTGGGTAATGAAGTACATCAGTTAGCTTTTCCAGTGTCACAAACCACACCAAAATTTAGTACCTTAAAGCAATAAAGATTATTTTTCACTCTCCCATGGGTTTCCTGGTAGGTTTTTTGAGTTTGGGCTGGTTGATCAGGGGCTTGATGGTTTAGGGTGGCCTTATTATAACTCTGCATTATGGGTGATTTTATTGTCTCTTTCTTACTTTTCTACATGTTCCAAATTATGTATATTAAATATCCTTTTTGTAAGTATTCTTTTTTATAAGAAGCTAATTTTTATGTATTTTTCTTTAACACTTATATAATTAGATTCATGATGTACATAGTTTTATATTGTGATTCTATTTAGTAAAAGTTACATCATTAGAGTTTCCCCCATCTTAAAAATTTCTATGGTCTGAATGTGTCCCTGAAAATTCTTATGTTAGAAACTTAATTCCCAATACAACATTGTTGGGAGGTAGGGTCTTTTGGAAAGTGTTTAAGTCATGAAGGCTCTGCCTTCATGAATGAATGAGTTTCATTAAAAGGGCTTAATGGAAGTAGTCCATTCCTTTTGGCCCTTCTACCTTCTGCCATGTGAGGACATAGCAAGAAGGCCGTCACTAGACACCAGATGCCAGAGTCTTGATCTTGGACTTCTCATCCTCCAGAACTATAAGAAAATAAATTTCTGTTCTTTCAAAAATACCCGATCTCAGGTAGTTTGTTATGGCAGCACAAAACAGATTGAGACCAAAATTCTCCAAAACCTAATTTTAATGACTGCATTATAGTCTTTAACTATGCTTCATAATTGAGGTAACCATTTATTTTGTTGATACTTCTATTGTTCCTAAGTTTCACAATACAAATAATACTGTTACAAATGTCTTTATTTAAAAAAATTTGAATCTCTATTCTAGTTTCTTGAAATGTAATTATTGAGTCACAGGGTGTGAACTCTCCCAGGACTCTTGATTTATATTTCCAAATTCAGGAAAAATGAAACGTGTGTTCCCACGAGGCAGAGTCTGAGTATGAACCACACAGTGCTCTCCGGCAGCACTGCTATGAACACACATTGTGATGAGCAAAAAAAGAAAGAAAAAAGGAGAAGAGTGTTTTCTTTGTTTTAATTCTCATCATTTTAATTGTTGGTCAGGTTGAACATTTTTAAATATGCTTATTAGCCTTTCGTTTTTTCATAAATTATATCTATATGACTTTCAACATTTTCATATTGTATGTTAGTCTTTGATATCACTAATTTGTAAGGCGTCTTATAAAAGACTATTGACCCTGTTTTTCATATCTGTGGTGCATTTTCTTCCAGTTTGTTATTAACCTTTTATGTTTTTTGTCATATTTCAAATTTGTATGTGCATAAATCTACCAATATTTTCCCCTTTGATTTTTTCCATTATTTTAATACTCAGAAGTAACTTTGTTCATTCAGAGATCAGAAATTTACTCATTTTCTGCTGTTTTAAAAAAATATTTATCTCTTTAATCCAGCTTGAATTTCTTTTGCTAGACTATGCAATTGCAAGCTGTAAGCTGATTTTCCCCCAAATAATTATTTTTTTCTGCACTCTTTGTGGACTCATCCATACATTCTCCAGGATCTTATGATGTATCTTGTATTATAAACTAATTTCTTATATCCAATGGTCCTTTCAACATCTCTACAAGGACATCTATGTGACTAACATATGAAACTAAATTTCTTACCTTCTATAAAATCCTTGCTCCCCACACAGGAATGGAATATCCACCCTTCGATTTGCTCATGACCCCTTCTTCCCTCACATCTTCATATTTGACCTACTAGCTAAAGCTCTACTTTCAAAATAAAGTTAGAATCTGACCATTGTGCCTACCTGCACTGCTTCTACTCTGGTCCATCACCATCACCTCTTGCCTGAATTATTAGAATCATTTCATAACCAGTCTATGTACTTCTGCATTAGGTCAGTTTTAGATTATTTTCAAGAGAGCAACAGAATTGTATGTAAGATTACATATTTCCTCCACCTGAAGTCCTCAATAATTTCACTTCTTACCCATAAAAAGAGTGAAGTACATATAATTGACTATGAGGTTCTCCTTTCACTTCCTCTCTTAATACTTGATATGCTTTGGCTGTGTCCCCACCCAAATCTCATCTTGAATTCTCATGTGTTGTGGGAGGGACCCAGTGGAAGGTAATTGAATCATGGGGGCAAGTCTTTCCCATGCTGTTCTTGTGATAGTGAATAAGTATTACGAGATGTGATGGTTTTATAAAGAGGAGTTCCCCTGCACAAGCTCTCTCTCTTTGCCTGCTGCTATCCATGTAAGACGTGACTTGCTCCTCTTTGCCTTCTACCATGATTATGAGGCCTCCCCAGCCATGTGGAACTGTAAATCCATTAAACCTCTTTCTTTTGTAAATTGCCCAGTTTTGGGTATGTCTTTATCAGCAGCATGAGAACAGACTAAGACAATACCTCACCCTTTATGTCCAACTACAATGGTCTTCATGACCATCTTTGAGAAGTTCAAGTACGCTCTGATATCAGAGCCTTAATACCTGCTGTTTTCTGTACCTGAAATACCTTTCCACCAGCTATATGTGTAGCACTCACCCTCACTTCCTCTAGGTTTGCTTAAATGCCACTCTCTTGGTGTAGCCTTGGCTACCCACATTATTTTAAATTGCAAGTTGGGAACCTCATATTCTTTCCCACAGTAGATCCCAAAGGGGCCCAGTTTCAGCTCTAGACCCTCATGCTGCATGAAGGGCTGGTATGTTCCTCCTGGGAGATGCACACCCTCTAAGCCAGTGAGACTGGGCTTTCCAGCCTCTGTCCCACAACATATCCCAATGGGACCCAGTCTCAGCTCTAGCTTCTCATGCTGCATGAAGGGCTGACAGGTTCCTTCTGGGAGAGACATGACTTCTAAGCCAATGAGACTGGGTTCTTCAGCCTCTGCCCTACAGCAGATCCCAACAGGGACCAGTCTCAGCTCCAGCCCTCCTGCTGCAGTCAAGAAACTATCCCTTTTATGCAGGGACCTGCTGATAGACAACATGCCTATCTGAGCCAA
This sequence comes from Gorilla gorilla gorilla, assembly GCF_029281585.2. NCBI lineage: Eukaryota > Metazoa > Chordata > Mammalia > Primates > Hominidae > Gorilla > Gorilla gorilla. The sequence continues at coordinate 85,841,185 of NC_073224.2, read as the reverse complement.
TGTGATAGGTATCCCAGCCTCTGTCCCTCAAGAAGGCCCAGTTTCAGCTCCAGCCTCTTCTGTTGCAGTCAAGGTATTACCTTGCTTGTGCAGAGACCTTCTGAGACAATGATGGAGATGTGTGACCTTTTGCACAAAGAATTCAAAATAGTTGTTTTAAGGAAGTTCAGCAAACTTCAAGGAAACAGAGAATCAATTGAGACACTTATCAGATAAATTAATAAGAGAAATTTAAATAATTTAAAAAAAATAAAATACAAATCCTGGAGCTGAAAAATACAGTAAATGGAATAAAAAATGCAATCAATAGCAGAGCTGATCAAACAGAAGAAAAAATCAGGTAGCTCAAAGGCAGATTATTTGAAAATACATAGTCAGAGGAGAAAAAAGAATAAAGAATAAAAGGAAATGAAGAAAGTTTATGGGCTCTATGAGACAACATCAAAAAGCAAATATTTGGGTTATTGGAATTAAAGAAGAAACTGACAAAGAAAAAGAAAGAGAAAGCTTATTCAAAGAAATAATAACCGAAAACTTTCCCAATATGGAGAATGATATAAATATGCATGAATAGGAACATTAAAGGTCACCAATCAAATCCATAAGAATACCTTAAGGCATATTATAATCAAAACTATAAAGATCAAAGACCAAGAGAGGATTCTGAAAGCAGTGACAGAAAAGAAGCAAATAACATATTTTAAAAAGCCAATGTGCCTGGCAGCAGACTTCTTGGCAAAATCCTTACAGTCCAGAGAGAGTGAAATGATGTATTAAAAGAGCTGAAAGAAAAATACTGTCAACCAAGAATACTGTATTCAACAAAGCTATCATTCAGAAATTAAGGAGAGATAAACAGTTTACCAGACAAACAGAAGCTCAGAGAATTTGTAGCTACCAGACTGGTCCTACAAGAAATGCTAAAGCAAGTTCTTCAAACTGAAAGGGAAGAATGCTAATTTGACTGTTAAACTAATGTTGTAACTGTGCTGTTTAAGCCACTTATATCTTTACTAAGAAGACTAAAAGAGAAAACTATTAAAAGTCATGGCCACAACAATTTGTTAGGAGTTAGGCAATATAAAAAATACAAATTGTGACATCAAATACTCACAAGGTGGAGAAAGAAGTAAGTTATTGTATACAGGATCTTATGTGGTTGTTTTTTTCTTTTTTTGTGATCAAAGTTAAGTTAGTATCACTTTTAAATAACTTGTTATTATAGGACTTTTGTGTAAGCCTCATGACAACCACAAAGCAAAAGCCTATAATACATACATTAAAAATAAAAAGTAACAAATTAAAACACACTACCAGAGAAATTCACTTAACCCACAAAGGAAGACAGAAAGGAAGAGAGCAAGAGTTGAGTTATAAAACAACTAGAATACGAGTAACAAAATGGCAGTAGTAAGTCCTTACCTATCAATAATAACATTGAATGTAATTGAATGTAAATGGATTAAATTATCCAATTAAAAGACATACAGTGGCTGAATAGATTAAAAAACAAGATCCAATTCTATGCTGCCTACAAGAAACTTAATTCACCTATAAAGACAAAAAGATTGAAAGTGAAGGGATGGAAAAATATATTCCATGTAAATGGAAACTAAAATAGAGCAGAAGTAGTTATACTTCCCTAGACTTTAGGTAAAAAGGAGTAAAAAGAGACAAAGAAGGTCATTATATAATGTAAAGGGGTAAATTCAGCAAGAACATATAATGATAGTAAATATATGTACACCCAACAATGGAGCACCCAAATACATAAAGCAAATGTTAATAGATATAAAGAAGAAGATAGGCTATAGTACAATAATAATAGGGGACACCAGCTGGGCATGGTGGCTCACACGTGTAATCCCAGCACTTTGGGAAGCTGATGTGGGTGGATCACCTGAGGTGAGGAGTTTGAGGCCAGCCTGGCCAACATGGCGAAACCCTGTCTTTACTAAAAATACAAAACTTAGTTGGGCATGGTGGCGCACTCCTGTAGTCCCAACTACTTGGGAGGCTGAGGCAGGAGAATTGCTTGAACCCAGGAGGCGGAGGTTGCAGTGAGCCAAGATTGTGCCACTGCACTCCAGCCTGGGTGACAGAGTGAGACTCTGTCTCATAATAATAATAATAATAATAGGGGACACCCCACTTTTGGCAATGGACAGATAATTCAGGCAGAAAATCAACAAATAAATATGAGAATTAAACTGCACTTTAGACCAAATGGGCATCATAGACATTTACAGAACATTTCATCCAACTGCTGCACAACACACATTCTTCTCATCAGCACATGAAACATTCTCCAAGATAAGCCACATGTTAGGCCATAAAACAAGTCTCCACAAATTCAAAAAAGTCAAAATTATATTGAGTATATTTTCTTACCACTGCAGAATAAAATAAGAAATAAATAACAAGAGAAATTTTTGAAAACTGTGTAAATACATGGAAATTAAAGAACATGCTTCTGAATGTCCAGTGGTCAATGAAGAAATTAAAAGGAAACTAAAAAATTTCTTCAAACAAATGCAAATGGAAACATAGCATACCAGAACCTATGGGACACAGCAAAAACAACACTAAAAGAGAATTTTATAGCAATAAATATGTACATTTAAAAAACAGAAAGACTTCAAGTAATGCACCTCAAGGACCTAGAAAAGTATAAAAAAACCAAAGCCAAATTTAATAAGAAAAAATAAGTAATTAAGGTCAGTGCAGAAACAAATGAAATTGAGACTAAAATATAAAAGATCAATGAAACAAAAACTTAATTTTTTTGAAAAGATAAACAAGATTGAAAACCTTTAGCTAGAGTAAGAAAAAAAAAGAGAGAAAACCCAAATAAATAAAATCAGAGATTAAAAAGGAAACATTATAACTGGTACTACAGAAATACATAGGATAATTATAGACTACTATGAAATAGGAAGGATAATTATAGACTACTATGAACAACTATATACCACCAAATCAGAAACCTAGGAGAAACTGATAAATTCCTAGGTACTTACAAACTACCAAGACTGAATCATTTAAAAATAGAAAATACGAACAGACCATAATGAGCAACAAGAGCAAAACAGTCTCCAATCAAAGAAAACCCTAGGACCTAATGGATTCACTGCTGAATTCTACCAAACATGTAAAGAACTAATACCAATTATACTTTAATTATTTCAAAAAATTGCAGAGGAGGGACTATTTCCAAACTAATTCTCTGAGGCCAGCATTACTGTGATACCAGAACCAGAGAAGAACATCCCTCAAATCAAACAAACAAACAAACAAACAAAATACAGAACACTAGAGGCCAACATCCCTGATGGACATAGATGCAAAAATTCTCAACAGAATATTAGGAAACCAAGCTCAACACACATTAAAAAGATCACTCGCCAACACATGGACACATAGAAAAGAACAACACACACTGGGGCCTTTTGGAGGGTGGAGAGTGGGAGGAGGGAAAGGATCAGGAAAAACAACTAATGGGTGCTGGGGTTAATACCTGGGCGATGAAATAATCTGTACAACAAACCCCCATGACACAAGTTTACCTATTTAACAAACCTGCACTTGTACTCCTGAACTTAAAAGTTAAAAAAAAAAATCACTCATCATGATAAAATGAGATTTATCTTAGGGATACAAGGATGGTTCAACATGTGCAAATCAATAAACATGATACACCACATCAACAGAATGAAGGACGAAAACCATATGATCATTGCAATAGATGCTGAAAAGGCATTCAATAACATTCAACATTCCTTTATTATAAAATTTCTCAGCAAGTTGAGTATAGAAGAAACATGATATAGGCCATTTATGACAAACCCACAGCTAATATCAGACTAAACAGAGAAAAATTGAAAGCCTTTCCACTAATATATAGAATGGGACAAAGATGCCCACTTTCACCACTTCTATTCAACATAGTACTGGAAGTCCTAGCCAGCATTTAGGTGAGATAAATGATGTGGTTTGGCTGTGTCCGCACCCAAATCTCATCTTGAATTGTAGCTCCCATAATTCCCTCACGTTGTGAGAGGGATCCAGTGGAAGATAACTGAATCATGGGTTGCCTCATACTGTTCTTGTGGTAGTGAGTAAGTCTCACAAGAGCTGATGATTTTATAAGGGGAAACCCCTCTTGCTTGGCTCTCATTCTCTTCTCTTTTCTGCCACCATGTCAGATGTGCCTTTCACCTTCTGCCATGATTGTGAGGCCTTCCCAGCCACGTGGAACTGTGAGTCCATTAAACCTCTCTCTTTTGGAAACTGCCTAGTCTCGTGTAGGTCTTTATTAGCAGTGTGAAAATGGACTAATACAAGAAATAAAGGACATCCAAATTAAAAAGAAAGAAGTCAAATTATCATCATTGGTAGACAACGTGATCTTATATTTAGAAAAACCTAAAGACTCCACTAAAAAACTCTTAGAGAATTTATTTAACTCAAATGAAATTAGTAAAGTTGCAGGATACAACATCAAAAATCAGTTACATTTATATACACTACCAGCAGTCAACTTGAAAAAGAAATCAAAGCAGCAATCCCATTTACAATTACCCATAGTTTTGCTTTCTGTAGTTTCAGTTGCCTGTGGTCATTCGTGGTTCAAAAATAATTAACTGCTGTATAATAAGATACTTTGAGAGAGAGAGACAGAGAGACAGAGAGAGGGAGAGACCAAGTTTACATAAGCTTTATTTCAGTATATTGGTATGTTTGTACTATTTTATCATTCGCTGTTGTTGATCTCTTACTGTGCCTAATTTGTAAATTAAACTTTATTGAAGGTAAGTATGTACAGGAAAAAAAACATGGTATATATATGGTTCAGTACTATCCATGGTTTCAGATACTCACTGGGGAGATCTTGGAACATATCTCTCACAGATAAGGGGGAACTACTGTATGATAATGTTTTATGGACTTTTTTTTCTATTTTGCACTAAAAGAATTTCATTCTAAATTCTTAATCTTTTCTAACGTTCACCATGTCTAAACGAAAATACAACATAACTAGTATCCCTCCTGCCAAATTTCCACATCTCTGGAAGGATAACTTAGAGAATAAAATCCTATTACTTGGGGAGTTTTATTTAATGTGAGGGTAGGATGTATTTTTTTTTGACAAAATTAGGCATAATTATTTAGTTGTAGTTTTAAAGAAATATTCTTGTTAATTATTAATGAAACTGTAAAAATAAATATAAAAATCAAATACAATCGAACTATACTATAATGCACATGCTGGGGATAGGGTCAACGTCTTACTTTTTAGTTGGTTTTTCTATTAGATATTGTTTTCTATTAGGAATTGTTTTTAGCAGAAAATAAATCGTTCTACCAAAAGGGCATGTGCACTCACATGTTCATCACAGCATTATTCACAATAGGAAAGACATGGGATCAACCTAGGTGCCCATCGGTGGTGGATTGGGTAAAGAAAATATAGTACATATACTACTTATACACCATGAAATACTACACGGCCATAACAAAGAACAAAGCCATGTCCCTTGCAGCAACATGGATGCAGCAGGAGACCATTATCCTAAGTGAATTAGCACAAATACTGCATGTTCTCGCTTATCAGTTGGAGCGAAATATTGGGTGCTCATGGACATAAAGATGAAAACAATAGGCACTCTGAACCACTACAGAGGGTAGGGAGGGAAGGGTAAAAGTTGAAAAACTAATTACTGGGTACTATGCTCACTACCCAGATGATCAGATCAATCTCAGTCATACCCCAAACTTCAGCATCGCATAATATACTCATGTAACAAACCTGCACATGTACCCCCGGGATCTAAAATAAAAGTTGAAATTATTCTTTTAAACAAGAAATGATCCAAAAAAGAATGGTTTTTTAGCATCACATACTTACCATTTTTATACTAAATACTAGGTAAGAAAGAATCAGAATGGTTTCTACTCATCTTAGACACATCCTTTCCATTCTGATACATGATTAAAAAATAAATAAAGAGAAAAAATGGGAGAACTTGAGAGGAGAGGGCACACATTTTTGTGGGGGCAGTTTATAAGCTTGGAAAATGTTGACATCTTAGCAGTTTCAAATAAATAGAAAGCAATGCCCCATTTCGCTCTTCTCATCCTTCCTGCCCTGTGCCCTCCCCCAAGGCCTTCCTGCTCCCTCAAGTGCCCACCATTGAGTCCAAAGAGAGTTGCCTCTCTAGATCCTCAATACACTCTTGAGATTCACCATGAAAGTGCATCAAAAAGTATTTTATCATGAGATCTGGAAATAATTTTCTAATGAATGTATAATACTGTAAGTGTATCATGTAAAATCACAGCCATAGAAACTGTTACTTTGGAAAAATAAGCTGTAAATCTAAATATGATCTGCTCTTTTTAAAATTTTTTCTAGTAATAATGCTTGTTACTTGCTCATTTATTTTGTAAAGCAGATAATTATGACACCAAAGATTTAAGCAAAACTAATGAAAGTATAATTTTGAACTAAGACATTCTTTCTGTTTGACTTTCATCTGCAAATTAGGAAAGGTCATCATTATTTAATTATGTCAGTGATCAACCTCATGGATCATTGCCACGGAAAGCAAGAGGAGCTCACTGTGATCTTAATGCCTCAGGACACATGGTGTTCTGCTAATATACGTTAGTAGATGCTATAGGACAAAAGCCTTCCATAATCAAATGAGATTGGAAAATGCTAGGTTAAAGAAAGTTAAATACATTTATTTACCACAGGGATACTGTGCAACTTTAGTACACTAATTTTCAATATGAATTTGCAAAAAGAGGCAGTGACCATAGAATCCTTTGTTCATGGAGCATATTTTTTAAACTGGAAGTCACATAGGTAAATTTTCTCTAATCACATCAGAATGTGACTATTGGAGGAAAAAAGAACACTCTAATTTCCTATTACAACTTGTCATAACACATTACACCTAAATTCATCTGAGAGAAACAGAATTTTAGGAAGTTAAGCATGAGAAAACCATGGCAACATTATTTATTTACTCATTTATTTTCTCTTATGTCAATATGTATTGTTGAAGTTCAATAAGCAAATAATAAGATTTGCCACCAGAGAATAAAGAAGCAGTAGCTATGAAGCGTTGGAAGAGAAGAAATCAGCCATAGGCAATAGATCAAATTTACTATGCAGAAAGCATGAGGTATGTGAAAAACAGAGTGTATGTATGTAAATACATGTACGTAAGTGTATAAATATAAAGGTATATGATATAAAAGTATATATGTATGTAAGTATATAAGAATAATAATCTAAGAAGAACTGAGGGAGAATGGCCAGCTGAAAGAAAATTCTTAGCTTACACTTGGGGAAACACAGGTAAATGTTTCACTAGGAGAGGAGGAGAGTGACCTCTTGTGTTCAGGACCTCCCTTATTTCACTTCAGTATCCTCCTCTTCCAGAACTTCACACAATGTCATTCCTATATGTAAGGTGATCAAACATTAGAATGCATCAGTAAAGGTTATTTTTCTAATTTTGACTATTCACAAAGAAGTTCCACTAAAATTAAATCTAGTATAGTTCCATAGTTCTATCAGTTAGGCTTATGTTTGTCTACAAGTGCTAAAAGCTTAACATAGCAGATTAGAAATGTATTTATCTCAGGTGAATGAAGTCCAGACTGAGCAAGGTTGGACAAGGATGAGCAAAGTTGAGCAAGGCTGGCAAGTCAGTTTCATGATCATTAAGGCCCTTAGCACAGGGCTTCCACCTCATTCTCCAGGCCGCAATTTTGTCTGTCTGCTGCAGCCAACAGGAAAAAGGATAGAGGAAAAGGAAAACAAAGCAAAGAGGCGTCCAAGAATTTACACATGAGCCATGGTAACGAGGCTTATTCCAAGCAGTCATATACTCAGCTAAACACTGGGGACTCTATAACATAGAAGAAGGAGAAAACACCACAGTAGTTAATAAATCTTCATTAAAGAAGGTAAAACTATATGAAAAACTGCAAGAGAATGGCCAGCTAGAAGAAAATGCTTAGCTCGCATCTTGGGAAGTGCAGTCAAATGATTCTAGTAGGGACATCTGAATATCTCAAAAACACCATTCAAAGAAAGAAATTTCACTGCCTTTCTCATCTCTCTTCTTTCTTACCCTCTTCAACCCAAGTTAGGGAGTGCAGAGGAATCAAATAAGAAAAAGAAGACAAACACACCTCACCCACTTCTGGAGGCTGCCTGACTGCAGCCATGCCTAGTTTGGACAAGGAAAATGTAATTTTGAGCGAAATAAATTGTGTTATTATACAAAAAGGGACTGTTATAATTATTAAATTGTGATTTTTCTGCTATGTACAGTGACTATAGGGCTTTTTATTCGCAACAAGAAATCAGAAATGTCATAGGTGTGCCTGACATTTGTCCAGGAACAGGACAACGGCTTTCCTACTTAATAACGTTTACAAGTATAGGGAGAAATAAAAGTAAAAATCACTTGTGATTATATCCTGTGAGTATTGCTTGTACAAAGTGATGGCTACAATAGCCCCCTCAGGCTTTTCCTGAAGTTATTTAAAAAAAAAAAAAAGAATGAAAGAAAGCCGTAGAGAACAAGGCATAGAGTGGCACTAAATAAATTTAGTGTCTTTCTCTTGATTCACCGAAAAAATATTTATTAAATTCATACTATTTGCTAGTTGTGGTTTATAAAAGATATACAATGGGAAAAATCATAGGAAATAGTACAAATGGATATTTTAAAATCATATCTCATGAGATATGAGAATCCAAATTATTTGACTCACTAACCCGAGGGCAGCTGCTGAAATTTCAGACGCAATTCCCAAGAGAGACGCCAGCAAACTTAAGGCTTGGAATTTTAACCCCATTTTACTGACAGAGGCATCACTATAACATGCCTCTTGAGTTTTGTGAACTCATTTAGTCATTTTTCTGTTGAAAGCTGATTCCAACCTAAATGAGTCCACACACTATACAGATATGATACAGAGGATCTGAAACCTTCTCCTGAGGGTACTAGGCTGGAGAGAGGCCACTTTCCATTGTGTCATGTAAGTGTGCAAATTTCAGTTTTCTCTGTTAACACCTTGAATTCCGCACTAACACTGAATTTCCTTTCTGCTCCCCTAGTTATAATCTCTAATATGATGCCTGCAAGTTTTATCTTGAGTGACACCTAGTGGTTTCATGTTGTAATGAGAACACGGAGGAGGCTTGGAATCTCTGGCTAGCAGGCCAGAGGGGTGAGGTTTGAGCTTGTTTTGCATCTTTACCCTGGTCAAATAGTCATGTGAGAAAAATGATTTAGGGATCACGGCAATTCAGACTGTCCCACTTCTTACTTGTAAAACGGAATTTATATTCGTGCTCGCCCTTCGTTGCTGGAATGTTAAAAATCTCTGGAAGAGAGGTGCTATGTTCTTTCAAGTGGCTATGATTATAAAGCAGTTTCCTTCCCTTCTTTGGAAACTGTGGAGGTGTTACAAACCAACACTGAGGGGAAAAGAAGAGAAACAATGTCCAAAGTTCTCATTCCCTGGCCAGAGCAGAGAAAACTGTGGAGATTTTTAGATAGTAAGAAGCCAATGATTCATATTTTTTTCTGTCTGGTTTGAACTTGTGCTTATTTAAAAGCAAAATGAAAACCAGAATTTGACATTCCAGATTTGAAACCCATTTCAAAATCATTATATAACAGACTTGATTGTGGTTCAGCAGTTATTTATCTTACTCTTGTCTTTTGTTTTCTCTCCACTCATAGATTATGAAATATTGAATAGAGTCAAAGGAGTTCCCAGAGAACAGACGGAACTAATTCATTATGACTTTCTTCTTAAATTTTAAATTCAGAAAAGCACAGAAAATAATATAGCAAATTTTCATGCGTCGAGATTTTCTTTAATAAAAAAAGAAAATATTATGGAAAAAGTTTATCTAATTTTTTTCTTCATTCTAGTTTTATTCACCATCACTATGATGCATGTGGTATTTATCCTATCCAATTGTTTTAGAAAATTTACTTCATATCAAAAATAGTGTTTTGCACCCAACAAAAATACAGTTCAGTGTGTTATTATATGATAATTGTCATACCATACATATCATTCTGCAATTTTTTCATAATTTTTTATAGCTATCCATGTTTAGATATACAATCTTAGTCCATTATTTTAATTGCTATTTCCATTATATGAAGAGATCACAATTTGTTTAATGTTAGAAATTTTTTTTCTATCAAAACAAAGCAGTGAAAGCATTTTTAGAATGGTGGGGCAAGGACTTCTGCTGTACAGAAAGCATGGCTGCAGAGGCCTCAGGAAACTGTCATTCTTCATGGCAGGAGGGGAAGCAGGCCCATCTTACATAGCTGGAGCAGGAAGAAGAGAGAGAAAAGAGAGAGAAGGGGAAGGTGCTATCCACTTTCAAACAACCAGATCTCATGAGAACTCACTCACTATCATGAGAACAGCAAGGGGGAAAACCCACCCCAATGACCCAATCACCTCCCACCACACCCCTCCTCCAACACTGGGAATTACAATTTGTCATGAGATTTGGGTGGAAACACAAATCCAAACCATATCAGTCTGCCCTTAGCCCCTCCCAAATCTCATGTCCTTCTCACACTGCAAAATACAATCAACTCTTCTCAACAGTTCTCCAAAGTCTGAACTCATTTCAACATTAACTAAAAAGTCCAAAGTCTCATCTGAGACAAGTCTAGTGCCTTCTATGAGCCTGAAAAATCAAAAACAGTAAGTTAGTAACTTCCAAGTTACAAAAACAGTAAGTTAGTAACTTCCAAGATACAATGATGGTACAGGCAATAGGGAAATATTCCCTTTCCAAAAGGGAGAGATCGGCCAACACAAAGGGGCTACAGGTGCCATGCAAGTCTGAAACCCAGCAGGGCAGTCTTTAAATCTTAAAGCTCCAGAATAATCTCCTTTGACTCCATGTCTCAAATCCAGACAACAATGATGCAAGGGGTGGACTCCCAAGGCCTTGGGCAGCTTCGCCCCTGTGGTTCTGCAAGGTATTGCCCCCGCGGCTGCTTTCTCAAGTTTGTATTGAGTGCCTGCAGCTTTTCCAGGTGCACAGTACAAGCTGTTGGTGGATCTACCATTCTGAGGTCTGGAGGACAGTGGCCCTCTTCTCACAGCTCCACTAGGCAGTGCCCCAGTGAGAACCCTGTGTGAAGGCTCCAACCCCACATTTTCCCTCCACCCTGCTCTATAGAGGTTCTCCATGAGAGCTGTGCTGCCACAGCAGACTGCTGCCTGAACATCCAGGCATTTCCATATGTTATCTGAAATCTAGGCATTGGCTCCCAAGCCTTAACCCTTGTCCCCTGTGCACCTGCATGCTTAACACCATGTGGAAGCCAGCAAGGCTTATGGCTTGCATATTTTGAAACAGTGGCCTGAGATGTACCTGGGGCTGTTTTAGCCACAGTGGGAGCTGTAACAGCTGGGACACAAGAAGCAGTGTCCCAAGGGCAGTGGGGCCCCAAGCCTGGCCCTTAAAACCATTCTTCTTTCCTAGGACTCCAGCCTGTAATGGGAGGGACTGCCCTGAAGTTCTCTCAAGTACCTTTAAGGCATTTCCCTCATTGTCTTGGCTGTTAACATTTGGTTTCTCTTTACTTATGCAAATTTCTGCAGCTGGCTTGAATTCCTCCCCAGAAAATTGGTTTTTCTTTTGCACCACATGGTCAGGCTGCAAATTTTTATGCTCCGCTTCCCTTTTTAAGTTCCAGTTTCAGACCATCTCTTTGCTTAGGCATGTGGGCATATATTGTTAGAAGCAGCCAGGTCACATCTTAAATGTTTAGCTGCTTAGAAATTTCTTGCACCAAATTCCCTAAATCATCACTCTCAAGTTCAAACTTCCCAATAAGTTCCTCATGTCCATCTGAGACCTCATCAGCCTGGCCATCTCTGCCCCACTGTCAGCAACTGGGTCAAAATCATTCAAGTCTCTAGGATGTTCCAAACTTTCTCTCATCTTTCTGTTTTCTTCTGAGCCAACCAAACTGTTCCAATCTCTGCCCATTACCCTGTTCCAAAGCTGCTTCCACATTTTCAGGTATCTTTATAGCAATGCACCACTCCTAGGTACTAATTTTCTGTAGTAGTCTGTTGTCACACTGCTTGAAATAAATATCTGAGACTGGGTAATTTATAAAGAAACAAGGTTTAACTGGCTCACTGTTCCACAGGTTGTACAGAGAGCATGGCTGGGGAGGCCTCAGGAAACTTTCAATCATGGCTGAAGGGGAAGCAGGTTCATCTTACATGGCCAAAGCAGGAGGAAGACAGAGAAGAGGGGGGCTAGAAGGAAGTCAGATCACAACAAAGAACCATAAAAAAAATTACCGGGCCAGGTGCAGTGGCTCACACCTGTAATCCCAGCAATTTGGGAGGCCAAGGTGGGTGGATTACGAGGTCAAGAGATGGAGACAATCCTGGCTAACACAGTGAAACCCCGTCTCTACTGAAAATACAAAAAAATTAGCCACTGTGGTGGCACGCACCTGTAGTCCCAGCTACTCAGGAGGCCGAGGCAGGAGAATTGTGTGAACCTGGGAGGTGGAGCTTGCAGTGAGCCGAGATTGCGCCACTGCACTCCAGCCTGGATGACAGAGAAAGACTCCGTCTCAAAAAAGAAAAAAAAAATTACCAACTGAGAATTCTATATTTGACCAAACTATCCTTCAAAAAAAAAGAAAGAAGGAAAGAAAGAAAGAAAAAAGAAAGAAAGAAAGAAAGAAAGAAAGAAAGAAAGAAAGAGAAAGAAAGGAAGGAAGGGAAAGAAAGAAATAAAAAATTAAGTATTCACAAATAAAGTAAGATTGTTTTTCTAGCAGATCTGCCCTACCAGAAATACTGAAGATATTGTCTCAGGCTGAAATAAAAGAATACTAGCTAGTCACTCAAGTCTACACAGAGAGCACACTCATAAACTACAGACGTAGAATAAAATTATTTGGTTTTGTTCTCCTATTATGTTTAAAAGAAAACAGCTTAAAGCAATAATTATAAAACTGGGTTGGTGGGATTATAATGTTTAAATATACGTATGTATAACATGAATATATATAATGTGCATGGCAATAATAGCAGAAAAAATGAAGGAGGAAACCAGGTATACTGGAGCAAAACCTTTGTATGTTATTGAAACTAAATTGATATTAATTCAAACTACATTGTTTTAGGCTAATGTTGTAATTGTGACCCTAGAACAAACAAAGTTTGAAAATTCACACTTCTTGATTTCAAAACTTACTACAAAGACACAGAAATCACCACAGTGTGCTACCAGTATAGGAAAAACATATAGATTAATGGGATAAAATTGAGTTCAGAAATAAACCATTTTAGTCAATTCATTTTTTACAAAGATATGGAGACAATCAGGAAAAGAATCATCTTTTTAACAAATTGTACTGAGACAAGTGAATATCCAGATGCAAAAAATAAGATAAAATTAGACCCCTACCTCACACTATATACTAAAACTAATTCAGAATGAACCAAAGACCTAAATGTAAGGCAAAAACTACAAAACTCTAGAAACGTTCTAAATCTAATCTCTGTGAAGTTGGGCCAGGGAATGCAGGCAATATCTTTTTCTTTTTTTTTAGTTATGATACCAAAAACACAAGCAATAAAAGAAAAAGAATGGCAAATTTAAATTTCACTTAAATTTAAAACTTTTGTGCTTCAAGAGACACTGTCAAGAAAATGTAAAGGCAGCCCATAGAAAAGGAGGAATATTTGCAAATTATGTATCTGATAAGAGACTAGCATCTAGAACATATAAAAAATCACAACTCAATAATAAAAAACCGAACAGTCTAATCATAAAAAGTCATATATTGTATAAATCTATTTACATAAAATGTCCAGAAGACAGAAAGAAGATTAGTGGTTGCCAGGTACTTGGGGGAGAGGGAGGGAGAATGTCTGCTAACAGGTACAGTGTTTCTCTGGAGGTTGTTCTAAATGAAAATGTTCTAAAATTAGATAGTAATGATGGTTGTATACCTCTGTAAATATATTTAAAATGATTGAATTATATACTTTAAGATAAATTTTATGGTATGTGAATTATATTTTAATAAATCTATTATAAAAAGTGCTACAATAAACATCTTTCATGTCTCTCAGTGCATCAGTTGTATACATGTTTATACACTCTATGGACCTAGAACTGGAAATTCTGGGTTTTAGATTTTCAGTTTTGCTAGAACTTGACAAGTTTCTCTACAAACTAGTTATATCCATTTATAATCCCACCAGTCGTGTGAGAAAGTTCAACTTTCTTTTATCTTTGCCAATATTTGAAATTATCTTTTTTTAATTTTTACTTGTGTTTTAGTGTTTTTTAACTTATTAGCTGGGAAATAATATTTTAATGGTTTCTATTTTCATAACTTCAAGTGAGATTAAAAATCTTTTAAAATATTTATTGGCCATTCAGTTTTCCTTTTCTGTGAATTTTCTATTCTTATCCTTTGCCCAGCTTCTACTGGACTGTTGGTCTGAAGAACTATCTTTCAGTGCTTGTAACATAGAAACCAGAAACTTACCCACCCCTCAATAATGACAGGTGAGCATTAGTAGCCACTTGGGCATGCCAGGATATTCTACCACATTCATTCCAGAATGGAATCTTTGAAACATATTGTTGCCATGACAAGTGTCAACATTTCAAAGAATTTGCTTGGTTGATAACTACATAGAGTATTTTACCTTTGGCTAAGAGGTCATATACTAGAGTTTCTCTTCACTACTTTGTCTCACCGTGATTACAGAGAAGTTACAAATATGTAAGTGAATTCCTATTAATATTTCTGTCAGTCAAAAGCTTGTCTTTTTTTCTAATCCTGACTACTTTTCTTAACTTTTGTTCTGTTAAGAAAAAGAACCATGAATACATTAGAAAATTACATTATGACTCAGGTATGGTGGCTCACACCTGTAATCCCAGCACTTTGGGAGGCTGAGGTGGGCGGATCATGAGGTCAGGAGGTTGAGACCACCCTGGGCAACTTGGTGAAACCCCATCTCTACTAAAAATACAAAAATTAGCTGGGTGTGGTGGCGGGTGCCTGTAATCCCAGCTACTCAGGAGGCTGAGGCAGGAGAATCACTTGAACTCAGGAGGTGGAGGTTGCAGTGAGCCGAGATCATGCTACTGCACTCCAGCCTGGCAACAGAGTGAGACAAAAAAAAAAAAAAAGAAAAAAGAAAAGAAAAAGAAAATTACATTACTATGGGCCCTCATCCAGAAATCTTGCCAAAGTTGGCAATTGGAAGAATTTGTCTTTATTCATTAATCTCCTAACTTCATGCCTTACTAGTAAGGATTCTCTTATTAGTAAGGATGAGAGAAACCACAACTATATAGATAAATATATTTATTATAAGGTATTGGTTTACACAATAATAGAAGCTAGGAAGTCCTGGATTCTGCTTTCTGCAAGACAGAGACCCAGGAGATCCAATGGTGCAGTTTGAAGGCCTGAGAGCAAGAGAGTTGATGATAAAAATTCCAGCCTGGTTCTGAGGATCTGAGAACCAGAGCACCGAGGGCAGCAGATTTGTGTCCCAAGTCAAGTAGTCAGGCAAAGAGAAAACTAAGCATTCTTCTGCCTTCTTGTTTTATTCAGGCCCTCAATGGATTGGAAGATGTTGACCCACATTAGGGAGTGTCATCTCCTATCATCAGAACACCAATTTAAATGCTAATCTCTTCTGGAAATACCCTCACAGACATACCCCAAAATAATGTTTACCAGATATCTGGGCATCCTATGGCTCACTCAGTTTGACACGTAATATTAACTAACCATAATGAGTTCCCACATTGAAAATTTGGCACCCATATACATATCCTTAAGCCATAGTTAATCTCCAAATAAAGTCAATAAGAAGTTCATAATTCCATTTAACATGTTGAAATGTAGTGGGATTGATAAGGAATCAGAGAGACCGATGGGGTTGAGAAAGATATTTATTATTTAGGTACACCGGCCCAGTTGGATTAACCTCCAAAGGACTGAGCCCTGAACAAAGAGCTATCTTTTAATCATTTCGTGGGGTGGGGGAGATCTGTGTAGGGGGAAGCATATTACAGAAGTGAGAAACAAAGACAGTTATTCAATTAATTGAAACATGCATTACATCATTTCTTACTTTTCAAGGAAAAACATGTTTTACGACTTCAGTTTATCTGTCTAGTGACCTTGCAGCTGCACAGCTAGAGAAACAGGGTCTTCACAATGCCTGGGAAAGGACGAGAGATAAGGCTCACTAGCCACAGAAAAACAGGCAGTTAATTTTAAAGGACTCCAGCTCTTTCTCTTTCTCTGGGGAATTGGGTTTTCTTACATACAACTGAGTTTCTGCTTACACATTCTTTAATTTCTTTTAATTCCTGTTCCAACATATGTCCTGCATACAACTGAAAATGCACTAAACCCTTCTCAGAGGAGGAGATAAAGTCCTTCAGTGATGTTTACTCTCTTCCTTGATGTCCTGTAACTTAAACACTATGATGTAACATTAGCAATACTTAAATACTAGAATATGAAGTCATTGCATTTTGTATTATGTGATAAGAGAATAAGAAAAGAAAAAATATTTGGTATCTAATATATACACAAAGAAATGTATTCAGAACAAAATTAAAAGGAAATACTCATAATTATTACAGTCTTCATTTCCGCACTGATCACAGCATCATAATCAGTATTTTTAACTCCCTTTTTCTACTACACATTCTGTAGTTTCTTTGCTTTCAGTAAGCACCTCAGCTGCTTGTGGTTCTTTACCTGTTAAAGTGATCCATAAAGGTCTGGGTCACTAGTAGTCCTACCTGCATTGGGTGGTTGTAGTTTTCCATTGATCTTAATCACAGGACACAGTAATACTAAGAGACACACTAAGGGATCTTTTGTATTGCAGACATACTCTTCCTTGCCTCCATTATGGAATAGTAGCCCAAGTTCTCTTTGGTAGTGTGGATCAGTCAGTCCAACCAGCACCATAACTCCCTTCTTAGCCTGTTGACTCAGAAGCACAAGGAGACCAAGGTGGCCAGGTGGCAGTCTTAACTTCCAGTTCAATGGAATTATTGTCGTGTCCCCTGATGGAAGAATTCTTCCCTCCAGAACTGAGATCTCTAAGCCAGCAGAGCATAATGTCACAAGAAAAGGAAACTAGTGGGACACTAAGGATAATAGTGAGTGGTGCAACTCCTATTTTCACCCCTTGATCCCTAGACCCAGGAATCCTGGTTATAGGAGAAATAGCACTACAAATTGAACATATTCAGAGCATATTCAGTTTTCCGGAGAACCTTGCCCCAGCCCTTCCAGGTATTGACATCTAGCTGGTGATGTAACTGAGTCTTCAAAAGGTCATTCCACCATTCCATCAAACAAATGGCTTTAGGATGGTGGGGAACATGGTAAGACTAGTGAATTCCATGAGCATAAGCCGATTGCCCCACTTCTTTGGCTGTGAAGTGAGTTCCTTGATCAGAAGCAATGCTGTGTGGAATAACATGATGGTGGATAAGGCATTCTGTAAGTCCACAAATGGCAGTTTTGGAAGAAGCATTGCATACTCAGAAGGCAAATCCATATCCAGGGTAAGTGTCTATTTCAGTAAGGACGAAATGCTTCCTCTTCTATGATGGAAGCAGTCCAGTGTAATCAACCTGCCACCAGGTAGCTGGCTGATCACTCTGGGCCACATCAAGGACTCAGTGTTTTTCTCTGCTACTGGCATATTGGCCACTCGGTAGTGGCCATAGCTAGGTTGTCCTTGACAAATAAAAGTCCATGTTGCTGGACCCATACATAACTTACATCCCTGATACTATGGCTACTTTGCTCATGAGCCTATTGGGTGATGACACTAGTGGCTGAAGAAATAGCCTAATTGGTATCTACAGAATGGGTCATCCTATCTACTTGATTATTAAATAATCCTCAGCTGAGATTGCCCTTTGGTGAATATTTACAGGGAACACAAATATCTTCAAACTTTTTGCTAATTCTGAGATGTCTATCCACACATCTCTTCCTCAAATTTCTTCATCAATTTTCCAATCATGTTCCTTCCAAGTTTCTGACCATCTAGAAAAATCACTGGGCACAGCCCATGAATCAGTATATAATCACACATCTGGCTATTTCTCCTTCCAATCAAAGTAAAAAATCAGATTCAGTGCTCGAAGTTCTGCCTACAGGGAGGATTGCACTGCTTGGGGTTTTGCCCACTGGGAGTATTTCTCTTGACCATTGTCCTTCAGAGATGTCCCAAAAGGGGGCTATAGGGATACAGTCATCCACTTTCAAGTTGTGCCTGTATATCATGTAAAACCAACTGTAAACCAGGCTGTTTTCTTCCTCTGTCAATTGATCATAGGGAACTCCCCATGAAGCCACAGTTGCAGGCTAATAAAGAGAAGGCAATGTAGCAGGAGGAAGGATCATTGGCTTTTGGCCACTTCTTTATGTAATTTACTTGTGCCTTCAAGACCTGCTCAGGCCTGATCACACATATATATCACTTCCATTTGATGACGGAGTACTGCCTTGCACATCCAACTTTATGGCTTGGTGGGTTGGATAACACCCAGTTCATGATAAGCAGCTCAGATCACATGGTAACTTGGTGCCACGTGGTCAAGCATTCAGTCTCTACTAAGGCCTAGTAGCATGTCAAGGGCTGTTTCTCAAAAGAAGACTAACTATCTGCAGAGGAGAGTAAGGCTTTGCTCCAAAATCCTGGGGGCTTGCACTTCAATTCACTGCCAAAAGCTCAAAAGAGCATCATTATCTGCCACTGATGCATCAAGCACAATTGGATCTGCTGCATCCTATTGTCCAAGTACCAGAGCAGACTGTACAGCAGCCTGGACCTGTTTCAGTCTTCTTCTACTATGGGCTCCATTCAAATTAGCAGCTTTTTAGGTCACTTGGTGAATGTGCTGGAGTAACACACCCAAATGAGAAATATGTTGACTAAAATCTGTAGAGGCCCATTGGGCATTCTGCTTCTCTTTTGGCTTTAGGAGGTACCAGATGCAACAAGTTACCTTTAACCTTAGAAGTGATATCTCAACATGCTCCACACTACTGGACCCCTAGAAATTTCACTGAGATAGAAGGCCTCTGAATTTTTGTCAGATTTATTTCCCACCCTCTGGCACACAGGTGTCCTGCCAATAAGTTTAGATATTGCTACTTCTTGTTCAGAAGATCCAATAAGCATAGTGTCGCCAATATAATGAACCAGTGTAATGTTTGTGGATGGGGAAGTGATTAAGACTCCTGAAAACTAAATTATGACATAGAGCTGGAGAGTTGACATGCCCCTGTGGTAGAACAGTGAAGGTGTATTGCTGGTCTTGCCAGCTGAACACAAACTGCTTCATGTACACCTTACTGAAAGGGACAGAGAAAAAAAGTATTTGCCAGATTAATAGCTGCATACCAGGTACCAGAGAATATGTCAATTTGCTCAAGCAATGAAATCACACCTGGAACAGCAACTGCATTTAGAGTTACCACCTGGTTAAGTTTACGGTAATCCACTGTCATTCTCCAAGATCTATCTTCTTCACAGTCCAAATAGATAATTTAAATGGGGATGTGGTACAAATGACAATCCCTGATTCATTTAAGTCATTGATGATGGCACTAATCTCTGCAATCCCTCCAGGAATGCAGTATTGCTTCCAGCTTACTATGTTCCTAGGTAGAGGCAGTTCTTGTGGCTTCCACTTGGCTTTTCTCGCCATAATATCCCCCATTCCACAGCTCCGGCAACCAGTATGCGGATTCCACTAGCTACTCAGCTTGTCTATTCCAATTATGCATTCCAGAACTGAGGAAATAACCTCAGTTATAACAAATAACTCTGTAATAACCAAGGATGGATTGGGGACACACCGGACCCACTGTTAGAAGGACCTGAGCTACACTCCATTGATCTCCTGACCTCCCTAGTTCCCTATTCTGACTGGATGGCCAGAATGACATTTTGGGTCTCCTGGAATTATTGTCAGTTCAGAACCATTTTCTAGTACTCCCCAGAAGGTCTGATTATTTCCTTTCCCCAAGGCACACTTACCCTGGAAAAGGCCATAGGTCCCTTTGTGGCAGACTGGGAGAAAGATTCACAGTATAAATTTTGGTAGTATACTAACGTCCTTCTTCAAAAGGGCCCAGCCTCCCTTTCACTCAAGGAATTCTGGGTTTATAAGCCAGCTTAAACCTGGGAAATGATTGAGGGATCATGACTCAATTTTTTATTTAGGTTATATTTTTGTTCACTTGACCTAGAACTTTTATGCTTATACAAATCAAATAAGAATTTAATAGGCCTCCTGTCTGTTTAACTTCTAGGAACACCATGATCAACTAGCCAATACCATAGGTTCAAAAGAGTCAGACTATTTTGACTGCTGCTTTGACTTTTTGTTGCTCATTAAGGCAACTGCACTTATCTTTCCATTGGCTGTTGAGCTTGCCCCTTTGCCCCTGCCACCCTGAAATCCAATTATCCTCATCACATTTACATTTCCCTATTCAGTGGCTGCAGTTTCCACCATAGTAGGGTCTGATCTACAGAAAAGAGCAAGCACAGAGCTCCTCAAGGATGCTGGGACTTCCCTCACAAATTGCTTGCTGTAGTGGCAAAAGGTGTGTCTTCTGGACACTCCCAGCGTGAGGGACTAGGTCTTAAATGACAAATTCACTCTAACATTCCAATCTCCCTAAGCTTTTGAATCCCTTTTCTACATTAAGCTATACAGGTCTGGCATTTCTAACTTTCTCCTCATTGGCCACTTTTTGGTCCATGTTTTAGCCAATCAACCAAACAAGTAGTTAGAGCCATTTCCAACTCCCTGAGCTGCACCATTAAATGCAGAATCTCTGCTTAGTGAGCCCATATCAATAAATTTGGCCTAATTCAACTTTTCGTTTCTTCCACCATTATTCTACAGCTTTAATATCCATTTCTACACAGGTTCCCTGGATTTCTGCTTGTAGAAATAAGAAAACTCAAGTCATTCTTTTGGAGTGTAGCACATTTCCTCATGGGTCACACTTTCTACCTTGACTTTAGGGGCCTTCTGCAACCTGAGTCTAGTTACGGGTCTAGAAGCAAAGAAGAGTGGTGGGGTTGAGTCCCTAAGAAGACTCAGCATTATCTTGCTTGGCAACTGCCTCAGGGAAGGCAATTACAGTTTCCTCTGGCAATGTAGAGTAGACACACACACCCCCTCAGAGAATACCGATAATTTTATCAAGGGAAAATTTTAGATTTGTCCTAAAATTTCTTTCTGTATGTCTTTAATCCTGTGAAAAATTTTAAGAAACTTTTGCTAAAGCAAAGTCTTTGATAGGGTAGGCCAGTAACATACATTTACTAAAATATGGGATATTCTAAAACAGCAAGGAAAGCACTCCAGTTATGGAGTAACAGCTGAATTGTATGGAAATATGACATGCCTGGAATAGGACTTTTGTTCACATGTTTGGACCCAGAGATACCTCCCTGGATAGGTGACTGATACTTTTCCTGGGTGATAGGGATGTGAGGAAAGCAAGGTGAGTAGCTTAGACAGAAAAAGGGGAATGGAATGCATGCACTAAGGAAACTTTCTTTGGTTCTGGTTTTGAACCAAAGATAAGCTGGTGAAGCTGAATTAAACAAGAAATCACACAAACAAGCTGCTGTTGCTTGCAGGTGGGCCAGGGTAAAGGAGGCCAATTCTGCAGTAGCTCTAATGCTGCCAGGAGGGTAAAATAGTTGGGGAAAAGTAAAGCCAAAAGAGCAAATTTACATATACTATGCTGGATCAAGAGGAAAATTCCTCCAGGTGAAAGTCCTGAAAATATTTGATTCGGAAGTAGCCCATCTTATTCTAATAAGCAACAATTTTAAAAGAATCAATACAGGATCTAAACAAATATTTTACAAGAAAAAAGTAGAAAATTTAAAAAATCAATGACAATTAAAAACTGGAAAAATATCAAACAGCAGATGAAAAACTTTTTTAATTTAATGGAGTGATTTTATCTATAAAATGTGATTTCAAAGTAGATATATAAGAATTTAGGAAAGAAATAGTGCAGCTCAGGAAAAAAATGGAGTGTTAAAAAAACTCCAAAAGCAATGCTGGAAACAGTGCAAAGAAAATGAATATTGCTAAAAATGTGCTAAAGAGAATTAAGGACCAAACTGAGGTAAGCTAGAAAGACTTTAGAAATGAGATAAAATATAAGCATAACTGATATCACTAAAGAAGAGAACCAAAATAACAGAAAAGAAGAAAATATATAAATAAATTTTAACAAAATGTGCCATGAACATATAGATTCAAAAGCAGACTATGTCCCTAGAAAAATTAAGTCAATCAGTGATGAGCTCCTTACTTGTAAAGTTACTTAATTTCAAAAATAAACAAGGAATCCTTTGGAAATCCAGAGAGGGAGAAAAAGGTTCATTTGATCTATATAGGAGAAAAAAAAAAAGGAGCTAACCTTAGCCTTTTCCACAACAATGCTAGATGACAATGGAACAATGTCTGTAAAATCCTTATGAAAACATTATAGCTCAGGAGTATTACATGCAGCCAAACTTTAACTCAGTGTAACAGTTTTAATGTGAAAAAAAATCAAGGAATGTGATTCTCATGAGATTCTCTTAAATAAAGTCAAAGAAAATGAACTTTAGCTCAACAAGAAATGAATGGGGAAAGTCTGGCAGTATGCACAGAATCTGTTTACATGAAGGGCTAAGACATAAAGGAAGTAGGATTATTGTTACAGAACTGAATGTAAATATTATACGTCTTGAAAGTATAAAAATAATATCGCTAATAATAATTATAATAAAAATAAAAGATAAGGGGAAAGTTAATAAATACATTGATTTCATTTTTAAAGCCTAGGGGTTATTAAACAAGCAATATAAACACAAATGCATAAAGATTTCACTAATAAATCAACTAAAATTGTATGAGGAGTGACAGAGAAGAGAAAATAGAAATGAACTAATTTCATCTTTGCTCATAGTTGGGAATCAACAGGTTCTGTCTAAAGTTTTGAGGAATAAATATAAGAAGTTATTGTAACCCTAAACATCATCACAACAGGAATATAAACCTTTCGTATTAAAGAAACACACAAAAACACCACATCACACACATACAAAGTAAGGAGAAAAACATCAAATAATAAAATATTTAAAGGTAACAACAACAACAAAAGCACATACAAAATACAGTGACAAAATCTGTTATGTAATAAACGACAATGGATTGAACTTATGTACAAAGAAAGAAATATGGTTAAATCACTAGTAAAGTCCAGCAATATGTTACATACTCGAGGTACTTATAAAACAAAGTATCTCGAAAAGGTTGCAACTAAAAAGACGGAAAAAAGGAATACCAAAAAAGTGTAAACAACCACTAAGTAGGTGTTGGGATCATAATTCAGACAAACTTGAATTTCAGGCTTTAAAATAAGCTTTGAGGCAGTAAAGGTGATTTTTTAAATGCATCACATTATGAAAAAGTTCATAATCCATTATGATGATACAATAATTATGAAAATCTATGAGGTAAGAAGAATTTTAAGACAGCTCCCAATATTCCTGTCCCCTAGTATCCACGTCTTATATCAATCCCTCCACTTGAAGCTGAAATATTTAGGAAGGAAGGGTACGGGATGAAGATCTGAATATGATGTATGATGGGAAATCATTCTCATGATTGTGTTATATAACGTGGAAGAAGGAACTGTACAGCTATAATTAAGGTTACTAACCAGTTATCTTTGAGTTAAAAGGAAGAGTATTTGAGTGGCCTGCCGTAATCACACGAGTCTTTTAAGTCTGGGTCTGGAGGTTGGAGACAGAAGTCAGAGATTGGTAGTGTGAGATGGCCTCTGGAACAGGTCATATGGCAAGAAACCGCAGACGGCTTCTAGATGCTGAGTACTGTCCTCAGCCGCAGCCAGCAAAGTAATAGGTTCTTCAATCTGACAGCCTCAAACAATTGAATTTTGCCAACAATCTAATTGACCTTGAAAGAGAACTCTGAGCCTCAAATGAGATAGCACTCCAAGTTGACATCTTGAGTCCAGCTGTGTGAGACCCTGAGCAGACTACAGCTTAACTGAGACTGAACCTTCTGACCTACAGACACTGAAATAACAACATATTTTTAAGCCTTTAAATTTGTGATAAATTGATGCATAGCTATAGAAAATTAACACAATCCACATACTGTATATCATAGTACCATCCATATTGATAGAGCAAAACAAAACTGTAGGAAAGTTTCTGGTTTATGTACTAATACGTGATATTTTTTGCAGCATTACTAGTAGAAGACTTTAATACACCTCTGTCAGCATGTTGACAAGGAATCCAAAAACAAGTAAGGCTTTAGGACATAATAGAGATGGAAGAAGGTATTTTTGTGTATATGTGCGTGTATGAGTGACAGATGACAGACAGAAACCTATACATCATTCTGTAACCATGATAGCAAAGAATGTACCTTTTTTCCCTAATGCCCGTAGAATGTTCACAAAAGTAACCATATATTAGGCTAGAAATTTCTGTATAAATTCCAGAAAGTAGAAATAGAAGACATATTCTCTGATTACAATGCAAAAAACTAGAAACTAGTGATGAATTCATGAAACAAGCGAAAAACAACCTACCACTTGTCCAATAAACTTTCTGTTTTAAACAATTCTTGAGTCAAAGAGGAAATTAATAGGAAATTACAAAGTATTGATAATGCTACATATCAAACCCTATAGTATACAGCCAAAGGGGTCACAGAGAAAAATTTATAGTCTTTAGTACTTAGAAAACTAAACCAGAAAAAAATAAGAATAATGAAATCAAGTATTGAAAGCAAGAAGTTATAAAAATAAAACAAAACAAATCTAAGGAATGCAGAAATAAAGTGACCCATATAAAGATGAAGTTGAATATTTGAATTCAGGAAAAGAAAAATAGTAGGACTAATAAATAAATTCAAAATCTTGTATTTTTTTCATGATGAGACAGGCAGGTATTCACTCTGTAATATTTTTTCCTCAAACCTATATTCCCAGTCTAATTATATGAAAAAAAAATCAGATAAATCCAAATAGAGGTACATTTTACAAAATACCTAACCAGTGCTCTTCAAAACTGTCAAGGTCATAAACAAGGAAAGACTGCTAAACTGTTAGAGATCAGAGCAAACTGAGGAGACACGCTGACTAAATGCAACGTGGAATCCTGGACTGGATCCCAGAACAAGAAAAGGATATTAGTGGAAAAATAGGTGAAATCCAAATAAAGTCTGAATTTTAGTTAATGTAATTGTAATAATGTTAATTTCTTAGTTTTGAAAAATGTGCCATGATTATGTAAGATGTTAGTTAACATTAGAGGGAACTGGTTGAAGGATACATGAGAATTTACTGTCTTTGCAACTTTCCTATAGGTCTGAAATAAAAAGTTATTTTTTTAAAAAAAGAATCAAAGAAGATCTAGAAAATCTAAATATACCAATTAAAATAGAAGACATAAAATAATTATCAAAGGGCTACCTCCTCCAAGCAAGCAAAGGAAAACATAACAAGTTCTAAAAATTTCATAAGGCAATTTTACCAATCATTTCAGTAACTGATAACTCCACTTCTAATTAAATTATTTTGATAACACTAAAAAATTTAAAAGCCCCTTATACTTTTTCCTAAGAGTTATAATTCAAACAAAATTATATTTTCCTTTCCAGTTTTAATATATGCATTTATTTCTATTTTTAAATAATATTTGATGGTACTTCCAGAAATGGTAAATGATGGTGGTAGTAATGATAATCTTTGTTTTATTCTTTACCTTAATAAGAACGCTTCTATTTATTTTCTAATTACACTTGGTACTGACTTTTTTATCTATCACATTAAGACATGAACTACATAGCCATTTTATTTAAAAATGTTATCAAGTTTATATTTAAAATCTTATAAATTTGGAACTCAAAAATTATTGTGTAGAATTTCTTCTTTAGCAATTAATGTTGAGAATTGTATTATAGATTCTCTTTTATTGAACCATCCTCTATGTAATAAATACTACTTGGGTATAGTCTTTTATTCTTTTAATGTGCTGCCATAGCCTGCCTACTAATCTTTTTGTTAAGTGTTGTCCAGTAATACTCACAGTAAATTTGTCTATAGTTTCAGTGTGTGTGTGCATGTCCTTGTTGGGCTTTGACATCAAGGTCATAGTAGCTTCAGGTTTGGAAATAAGGCCCCATTAAGATGATAGGAGTCTATGTTTATTCCTTTTTAACTAATCTCCTTCTTTCTGGCTAGAGAGTAGTCTCCAGATTCTGCAAGACAGTGTGAAACGGCACCACATGGTAAGTGATATTCTATAAGGATATCAATGTAACTGAATTCTCTTGGAAAAAATAACTTTTTACTGTTTCCATTACAAGGATGTTACAAGTAATGTTTAAAATACATGTGTTGGGGGAGAAAGGGGAAAAAAAGGCAATTTGGTTAAAAATTGTTTTTACCTGTATGTCCCTGCAGCGTCATTTCTTCATTCTCTCATGTTCTTGAAAATGAGCTTCAGTACTAATTTAAAAGGATGAAACTTTTTACCCATCCTACTACTTATCCCACCCATCCTCCATCAACTGACTGGTCTCTAGGATAGTCTCCTCACTCACATTTTC
Organism: Gorilla gorilla gorilla; assembly: GCF_029281585.2. Taxonomy (NCBI): domain Eukaryota; kingdom Metazoa; phylum Chordata; class Mammalia; order Primates; family Hominidae; genus Gorilla; species Gorilla gorilla. Next base: position 85,814,379 of record NC_073224.2, on the reverse strand, counting down.
CCTTCCATCATCACTGTGGAAACCCTTCCCGTCAAAGTGAAGCCCTTCTACCTAGTCTCTGATTGAATGATATTATTTCCTTATTTGAGAGCCATTCTAGTTTGTGTCTTTCCTTTTCCATTTATCTTATTTTCTAGGACTTTTGAAGATTTCTTGTCTTTGATCTCTTGAGAGCAGAGATTGTGATTATTCATCTTTGTGTTCTCTGCAGTGTGTAGCACAGTATTGTCTTAGTGGATATTCATCCAGTCATTTTTCAAAATTGTTTTAAAATTCTGAACCTCTAATAGACCCTACCATCGTTTTAATCCACATCCAAATTAACACAGAAGAAACAGGGGAGGGCTACCATAAGAAAATATGTAATCTTCTACCTTTACAAAAGAAATGCTTCAGCGTGGATATTAAAACCTTTATAGACTTCGTTCATAATCCATAGGTCGAAGTCGCTGATAATTAAAGCAAAACATTGATAACATTTGGTGGACAAATTGATTTTTCCAGCCAGGACATGAGGAGAGTTGTTAATAAAACCATATTCTATTAAACAGGGTCATTTAATCCTTTCCCATTTGTATAGTCCATAGAGTCAGAAAGATGCAGTTTAGAATTACACTCACTCAATCACTCATTCATTTATTCAACAAATATTTATTGAGAATCTGCTATGCATTAAATATTATGCTATCTTTTTGAGAAACAAAGTAGAATAAAACTCAAACACTAGCCCCAAATTGCTTATAGTCCAATGGGAGAGATTTAAAAAAATTCAGTAGTTAGAAACTGTTATAAGTTATGAAGAAGTTACAATATTCAGGAAATGATAGAAGTATATTTGGAGGGACATTCAAATATGACTTTGGGCCAGAGAAGATTTGAGCTGGACTTTGAAAGATGAGTAGAATGCCTAGATGAAAGTGAAGTACATTCCAAGAAGAGGAAACAGCACCTGTAAAGGTGTGGAGAAAGAAAAAGCAACATACGTTTGTAGAATTATAGATTTTAGCTATGGTTACCCAGGAAGCAGATTCTAAAATAACACTGGATGTGCTCTTTGGATCAATACTTGGGGATTAGTAGTAGAGGCAAAGTGAAGGAAGCAGGATTAGGTACAAGGAGGTGTTGAACTGCAATGCACTTGCAAGATAGGTCTCAGCTACTTCTGCAGGGCACTCTGGAACTGGAATGACCTTTCAAAGTTGACCCTCTTTGAGGCAAGGAGGTTTGGTCTTTATTTCCCCATGTCAACTAGTCATTAGATGTAGGTTGCTCCCAGATAGGGGATGTGATCTTAGGTAGGAAGGCTCTTTGGCTAAGGGAAGTCTCAAGAATACTTATCTAAAAGCTCTCAGCTGCCAACACTTCCACAAGTTGTGGAAAGAGTATTTCAGTACTGAAATGGAGAGAGGCAGTCTAAACAACACCCTGCAGCATCCATCTAAGACAAAAGGTGTATCTAGAATGAAGACTAGTCAAGAGGAAATGATAGGAGTTGTGGATGGAGAGGTACGCACAGACTTAGTCATAAAAGTTCCTTTCCGCTTTGCTAAAAAGTTCAAAACCTTGGTGACTTACTTAATCAGGAGAGTGGTGTTGCTCCAACAAAATTATAGATGATGAAATACAAAGATACTCCTTATAAGTAATAACAGACATCTGAGTTGAAGTGTATAATTGAGGGCGGATGGCTGTTGGGAACTCCTGCACCTGGGTCAAGTGGGCTGGTGTTTCAAAATTTAAAAACAAAAAACCAAAACACAGCACAGTGGGGATCTTCCAGAACATGTAACTGGACCTTGAAAGTGACTCTCTCCTAGTAAATTGAGTTCTTCATCAACAGGGCTGTTGGGGGCACCACCTGCTTGCCAGAACAAATCACCAACAGGAAGGGGACAATAAATTATTTCATGGATGGACCAAAAAGGAAACATATTTCCCCCAATTCCTCAGCCACCTACAACCCCAGAGATACAAAGACAAGGAAGATGAGAAAGGGAACAGAGTACAGAGACGTGTGAGAGAGGGAAATCCCTTCCCCATTCCAATGATAGTAAAAATAGCTAAAACTTATATAGCAGCCATAACATGTCAGGCATGCTGTAAGTGCTTTAAATGAATAACTCATTTAATTCTCACAACAGCCCTTTGGGGTAAGTACTACCTTGAAAATGGGGAAACAGAGGCAGAAAGTGACCTGCTTATAGTCACATAGCTAGCAAGTGGCAGAACGAGGTTATAAATTCATAGATCCTGGCTGCAGAGTTGCTGGTCTAAGCACCAAGCTATACTGTGTTTACCCTAAAACCAAAATCCTTGCCTGCTCTGGGTATCAAGGAAGACTTTTGAACAAACAATAAAGTTGAAGATTTTAAATAAACAGGATTTAGTACTAACAATAATTATGAGACTGTATTAATAACCAAAAAAAGATGGAGAATTCATGAAATCAGACTTAGAATAGTCCATAAAGGAGACAGCCATCTATCAGGGAAAGACAGGGCAAGGGAGTTGGCAGAGAAGAGGGACAGAGCACAGTGGCAGCAGTTACAGGAAAACATAGAACCAATTCCTGTATATATACCTTAGAGGCTAAAACTGCTCACAAAAGAGTATCATTAACATTCTTATATCTGCATATTCTATTGCTAGGAGAATGCACAGGAAAGCAGTAACAACTGTAGATTCTGGGGATGGAAATTAGGGGATGGGAGCTAGAGAAGGGGAAGACTTGGAAACGTTCACTGTTTACGCTTTTGTACTGTACTGCACATGCATGTCTATTACCTTTTTACATGTTCAAACAAATAAATAAGGTATACTACTTTAAAAGTCCATTCAAAAACATGCTTCTATGAATAATCTAAGTTTATTGCTGGATCAAACTATATCTATATTTTGATATAGTCTATACTTATATTCACAATCCATCTTTTGCTCTCGTAAAGGGGCTGTCTACTATGCATGTTTGTAAATGTACCTCACCCTTAAATCCTCCATTTTGTCTTAATTTTTATTCTTTATTTTCTTTTAGCCTTTATTTTTATATCATCGAATTGGTTTTCTTTGTCTCTAAGCCACGGAAAATCCCTCTTTTTTTCCCTAGTGTGGGAGGGGGGTCCTAAGGAATAAATTGAAAGATGTCTTCCTATGTGGATTTGAAGGAATTTTAAAATAGAGATTTGCCATCAGTTAGAGATGACCACACTAAATTTTGATCTAGTTAGATGTATACACTGTTAGAGAAGTAGAGTAGTCCAAACACAATTATTGCCAATAGTGTGATAAGGAGTTTTGTCGAAAATATAAAGTGCACAGAAAATTTAGAAAGTGCAAAGAGTTATGGCATTCCAATTACAGAAACAAATTAATTAACTCCATCAGTTTGTCTCTACAGGAATAATAGGAGTTAGTGAACCAGCTCCTAAGCATGCATAGTAAAACTGTGGTTCTAAGAAAGCAAAAACTGGACTACCATTCCAGGCCTTAATTTGTTTTTCAGCAACAGAATCTACATTTCTCTTAGCTGTGGAAAAGGTCAACTTCAGAAACCCAATTATATTCAAAAGAATGACACAGACTTAGATTGGAAATAGGAGTTGCAAGAAGAGAGAAGGAGATAATCAAATGGCTCATTGGAAACAAAATATAAACTTGCTTGATGTAGAAACTGAGTTATTGCTAGCATTGAGGCATGTCTGGGCCACTCAAAATAAGGCAGGACTAGCAGGATGGAAAAGCCTGCAGGGAAAGACACCTCCTAGCTGAAGATTATCAAGGTGCGTGAATGTGATTCAAAGACAGTGGGCTAGTATGAGAGGTTGATCAGTGCTTCTCACTATATTAATAGCACAATCCCAGCTGCTAAGTCCTATAAAGACAGGGCTGTTTTAAAAAAGCAAAACAATGACCATCTGAAAATGATGAGAGTGAATTCAGTCACCTGTTACTTTAGCTATAAAGTGAGAGCACCTTTTGTGCAGAAGCTGGCTCTTTTGCTAATGGGTTACAGCAGCCATGGGACTGTAATCAACAAGTGGGTGAAGGATATGAACAGACACTTCTCAAAAGAAGACATTTATGCAGCCAAAAGACACATGAAAAAATGCTCATCACCACTGGCCATCAGAGAAATGCAAATCAAAACCACAATGAGATACCATCTCACACCAGTTAGAATGGCGCTCATTAAAAAGTCAGGAAACAACAGGTGCTGGAGAGCATGTGGAGAAATAGGAACACTTTTACACTGTTGGTGGGACTGTAAACTAGTTCAACCATTGTGGAAGTCAGTGTGGCGATTCCTCAGGGATCTAGAACTAGAAATACCATTTGACCCAGCCATCCCATTACTGGATATATACCCAAAGGATTATAAGTCATGCTGCTATAAAGACACATGCACACATATGTTTATTGTGGCGCTATTCACAATAGCAAAGACTTGGAACCAAACCAAATGTCCATCAATGATAGACTGGATTAAGAAAATGTGGCACATATACACCATGGAATACTATGCAGCCATAAAAAATGATGAGTTCATGTCCTTTGTGGGGACATGGATGAAGCTGGAAACCATCATTCTCAGCAAACTATCGCAAGGACAAAAAACCAAACACTGCATGTTCTCACTCATAGGTGGGAACTGAACAATGAGAACACTTGGACACAGGAAGGGGAACATCACACACTGGGGCCTGTTGTGGAGTTGGGGGAGGGGTGAGGGATAGTATTAGGAGATATACCTAATGTAAATGACAAGTTAATGGGTGCAGCACACCAACATGGCACATGTATACATATGTAACAAACCTGCACGTTGTGCACATGTACCCTAGAACTTAAAGTATAATAAAAATATATATATATATTTAAAAAAGAAGCATTAGCAACAGTATCAATGCCTTTGACAGATGGCAGAGGCAGTAGCAGCAGCAAGCAGCAGCTTTTGACTTCAACAGAGGTAGGCAATGCCAACACATCAAATTATAGCAGTGAAGGAGGTATCAGACAAATCTTTACTACAGATAGCTCAGATGTATAACACAAAATCTTTTGTAATCTATCCAATTATTTTTGGTTTTCAAAAATGTATTAGCTACTTTTAATTATTCACACTATCAGAGGAACTTTGAAATATACTTGTCAAATTCCTTCCAGAATTTCTCTTGGCATTTTGATTTGAAACACTGAATTTATAGATTAAGTTATGAATACTTCCTTAAACTATTGTCTTATCATTAGAAACATGTTTTCTTTCTACTTATTTGAATATTTAGTAAAGTTTTTTCTTCATTCAGACTTCATACAATATCTTTAGAAGTATTTTATAAATAGTATTGTTGTTGAGTGTAAAATGTATGATTTGCAAATATATTCTCTCAGTGTATGGTTTGTCTTATTTTTCTTAATGGTATCTTTTGAAGAGCAAGAGGTTTTAGTTTTGATCAAGTCCAATTTACCATTTTTTTCTCTTTTGTGGGCCACGGTTTCAGTGTTGCATCTAAAAACAAAAAAAGACTTTTCCTAACCAAAATTGGCTGTTTTCTTCTAAAGGTTTTATAGTTTTAGCTTTACATTTATATTTATGATCCATTTTGTGTAGGTGCGAGGTAAGGTATAAATTCATCTAGTTGTATTAAACATCTTTTGTCCCATTCTTATGTTTGTAACATAAAGTCTTGTAGCATTGGCCCACACAGTTTCTAACTTTCAGAGCTTAAGGAGATTTTCTTCATGAAGTGAATATATGATCAATTTCAAATGCTTTTATAGTTTTACAAAAATGGTATGCTCTTATTTTTAAAAGCCATGCAATGTAGATTAGGGAAAGAAAAGAAAGAAAAAGGAAGGAAGGAGAGAGGGAGGGGAGGGAGGGGAGGGAGAGAGAGAGAGATGAAAGAAAGAAAGAGAAAGGAAGGAAGGAAGAAAGAGAAAGAAAGAGAGAGAGAGAGAGAAAGAAAGAAACAAAGAAAGAAAGAAAGAGAGAGAAAGAAAGAAGCACCATGAAAAGAGTCATCACCAATTATTATTTCAGCCATTTCTCTAGGTCACAAGTCATTTTCTCTTAAAAAAAAAATTGAATGCATAACTTACATTGTTTTGTGGCATCCGTTATGACTGATGAAAACATGATGGTGGTCTGATTCTCTAGCCTTTGTCACCTAGATTCTTTCTGTAGAAGCCTTTATCTTTATTTTTGGTAAACTGGAATTTTATAAAAATGTCTCTAGGTATTTTTTAATTCAAATACACTGGGCACTCACACATTTCCAATCCAACTGCTCCAGCCATTTATCTCTGAAAAATTATACTACACTATTGATTGGATAATTTTTCTCTTCATGTTTTCTCCATTATTTCTTTATGAGACTCCTATTAGCTACATATTGAATTGTAAATTCTTAAGAAATTTTACTATTTGACAGCTTTGAATTTTGGGACTCTTCAATATCTGACTTTATATTTTCTGTCTCAATTCATCTATCAGAGGACACTTAGGTTGATTCCATATCTTGACTATTGTGAATATGCTGCAATGAACATGGGAGTAAAGATGTCTCTTTGATATCCTGCTTTTATTTTCTTTGGATAAATACCCATAAATAGGATTGCTGAATCATATGTAGTTCCATTTTTAATTTTTTAGAAATCTCCATACTGTTTTCCCATGTGGTTGTTTTCATGCCAATTTACATTCATGCCAAGGGTTTACATGCATCCAAGGGTGTCCTTTTTTCCATACTCTCACCAACTCTTATTATCTTTCATCTTTTTGATAATACTTATCCTAACAGGTGTGAGGTAATGTCTCACTGTGATTTTAATTTGCAATTCCTTGACAATTAATATTATTATATTAATAATATTGAGCATTTTTCACATTCCTATTCACCGTTTATATGCTTTTTTTCCCGTAAGTTATTGGGGTACAGGTGGTATTTGGTTACATGAGTAAATTCTTTAGTGGTAATTTGTGAGACTTTGGTGCACCCATCATCTGAGCAGTATACAGTGCAACATATTTATAGCCTTTATCCCTAACCCCCTCCCACTCTTTCCCCCAAGTCCCCGAAGTCCTTTGTATCATTCTTATGCCTTTGCATCCTCATAGCTTAGCTCCCACATATCACAGAGAACATACGGTGTTTGGTTTTCCATTCCTGAGTTACTTTACTTAGAATAGTAGTCTCCAGTCTCATCCAGGTCACTGCAAATGCTGTTAATTCATTTCTTTTTATGGCTGAGTAGTATTCCATTTTATATATGTGTATATACCACAGTTTCTTTATCCACTTGTTGATGGGCATTTGGGTTGGTTCCACGATTTTGCAATTGTGAATCATGCTGCTATAAACATGCTTGTGCCAGTTTCTTTTTCAAATAATGACTTCTTTTCATCTGGGTAGATACCCAGTAGTGTGAATTGCTGGATCAAATGGTAGTTCTGCTTTTAGTTCTTTAAGGAATCTCCACACTGTTTTCCATAGCAGCTGTACTACTTTACATTTCCACCAGCAGTGTAGAAATGTTCCCTGATCACCACATCCATGCCAACATCTAATGTTTTTTGATTTTTTGATTACCGTCATTCTTGCAGGAGTAAGGTGGTATTGCATTATAGTTTTGATTTGCATTTCCCTAATCATTAGTGATGTTAAACATTTTTTCATATGTGTGTTGGCCATTTGTATATCTTCTTTTGAGAATTGTCTATTCATGTCTTGGCCCACTTTTTGATAAGATTGTTTTTTTCTTGCTGATTTGTTTGAATTTGTTGTAGATTCTGCATATTAGTTCTTTGTCAGATGTATAGATTGTGAAGCTTTTCTGCCACTCTGCAGGTTGTCAGTTTACTCTGCTGACTGTTCCTTTTGCCATGCAAAAGCTCTTTAGTTTAATTAAGTCCTAGCTATTTATCTTTGTTTTTATTGCATTTGCTTTTGGGTTCTTGGTCATGAAATCTTTACCTAAGCCAATGTCTAGAAGGGTTTTTCCAATGTTATCTTGTAGAATTTTTATAGTTTCAGGTCTTAGATTTAAGTCCTTAATCCATCTTGTGTTGATTTTTGTATAAGGCAAGAGATGAGGATCCAGTTTCATTCTCCTGCATGTGGCTAGCCAATTATCCCAGCACCATTTGTTGAAAAGGGTGTCCTTTCCCCACTTTATGTTTTTGTTTGCTTTGTCAAAGATCAGTTGGCTGTAAGCATTTGGGTTTATTTCTGGATTCTCTATTCTGTTCCATTGGTCTATGTGCCTATTTTTATACCAGTACCATGCTGTTTTGGTGACTATGGCCTTATAGTACAGCTTGAAATCAGGTAATGTGATGCCTCCAGATTTGTTCTTTTTGCTTAGTCTTGCTTTGGCTATGCGGGCTCTTTTTTGGTTCCATATGAATTTTAGAATTTTTTTTCTAATTCTATGAAGAATGTTGGTGGTATTTTTATGGGGATTGCGTTGAATTTGTAGATTGCTTTTGGCAGTATGGTCATTTTCACAATGTTGATTCTACCCATCCATGAGCATGGGATGTGTTTCCTTTTGTTTGTGTCATCTATGATTTATTTCAGCAGTGTTTTGCAGTTTTTCTTGCAGAGGTCTTTTGACTACTTGGTTAGGTATATTCCTAAGTTGTTGTTGGTTTGTTTTTGTTTTTTCTTTCCTTTTTTTTTTTTTTGCAGCCATTGTAAAAGGGGTTGTGTTCTCGATTTGATTCTCCCCTTGGTCGCTGTTGGTATATAGAAGAGCTACTGATTTGTGTACATTAATCTTGTATCTGGAAACCTTGCTGAATTCTTTTATCAGCTCTAGGAGCTTTCTGGAGGAGTCTTTAGGGTTTTCAAGGTAAACGATCACATCATCAGCAAACAGTGACCGTTTGACTTCTTTACAGATTTGGATGCCCTTTATTTCTTTCTCTTGCCTGATTTCTCTGGCTAGGACTTCCAGTACTGTGTTGAAGAGGAGTGGTGAGAGTGGGCATCCTTGTCTTGTTCCAGTTCTCAGAGGGACTGCTTTTTGTATATATTCTTTGGAAAAAGTTTTATTCAGGTCTTTTGCCCATTTGTAATTGGATTATCTGCTTTTTTTTTTTTTTTTGCCATTGAATCATGAGTTTCTTATACATTTTGGATATTAACCCCTTATCTGATTTATGTTTTACAAATATTTTATCCCATTCCATAGGTTGTCTTTCTAATTTTATTAATTGTTCTCTTTGCTGTGCAGAAGCTTGTTAGTTTGATGTAGTCCCACTTGTTTAATTTTGCTTTTGTTGCCTGTGCTTTTTACGTTATATCCAAAAAATCTTCACCGAAACTAATGTAAAGAAGCTCTTTCCCTATGTTTTCTTCTAGGTGTTTTACAGTTTCACATCTTTACATTTGTCTTTAACCCATTTCAAATCAACTTTTGTATATGGTAAAAGATAAGGGTCCCATTTCACTTATTTGCTTATGGACATTCAGTTTTCCCAGCATCATTTATTGAAGAAACTGTCCTTTGCCCATTGTGAATTCTTGGCTCCCTTATCAAAGATTACTTGACCATATATTAATAGATTTATTTCTGGGCTTTTTATTTCATTCAATTTGTCTATGAGTCTGTTTTTATAGCAGTCCCTACAATTTTAATTACTTTTGTATTATAGCTTGAAATCATAACTGTAATACCTCCATGTTCTTTCTTAAGATTGTTTTGGCTATTGGAGGTCTAGTTCTCCAGTTTCCTGGAAAAAAAGAATGATAAATTCTTAGTGGAATCCCTTTAATTACCACTTTTAAAGGCTAAATTCTCATTCCATAGTGTGAGTTTAGTCATTCTTTAATAAGGCCTGACTTAAGTTGCCCTGCTGGCATTTTTGAGACAGAGTCTCTCTCTGTCGCCGAGGCTGGAGTGCAGTGGCGCCATCTCGGCTCACTGCAAGCTCTGCCTCCCGGGTTCACGCCATTCTCCTGCCTCAGTCTCCCGAGTAGCTGGGACTACAGGCGCCCGCTACCACGCCCGGCTAATTTTTTTCTATTTTTAGTAGAGACGGGGTTTCACCGTGTTAGCCAAGATGGTCTCGATCTCCTGACCTCGTGGTCCCCCCGCCTCGGCCTCCCAAAGTGCTGGGATTAGAGGCGTGAGCCACCACGCCCGGCCCTGCTGGCATTTTTATAGGTAGACTCCAGACTGTGTAGATGGGACTTAATAGTTACAGTGGTGTACAGAAGTGCATCTGGTAAAGAGCACACCTTACAAAATGCTGTCTGGAAATGCAAATTATATAAGCATAGTGGTTGACTGTAAAAGATCTCCACTTAGGCAAACATACTATTGTAGATTTAAATTACAGTTTGGTCTCAACACTTCTATGAACTCTTGAGCATGTTTTCCAGTCTGATTTGGTTCCTTTAGTCTCTGTAAAAGGAAGAAGTGCGCATGCTATTATGAGTCTCACTGCTCTGTAATCATTAATTCTTCTTTTTTTTTTTTTTTTTTAACATGGTCTTAGGCACATAAAGTTAGCAGCCTATTGGATGCATACGCAGGCCTGTTAAGTAATGAATCCATGATCCTGGCTGTGAACTCCAGGTATGATAAGCTATCATGCTCTTTTATTTCACTAATTGGATATATTTAAAATGTTATATCTTTAAAAACATGCAATTGTGAAAGATAAGGAATTACTCCAAACTTCACCATCATAATTTGGCGACTACTATTTCTTTCTTATACTCTTTCCCAGTCTTTCTGTATTGCATAGACAAGCAGATAATCTTTCTAGGTGCTGAGGCAAGCTTCATTTGCCATCAATTTGAAGATGCATCTCAATGTAAGAAATACTAAGATGTGAAAAACATATTATCATTGATTACAGAAAATGTGGCAGTAATATATTTCAACTGTTTAAAGCTTAGCATGGCTTTGTGGACTTGGCTGGGAATGTAACCACTCTTTGCCTTATTATGTTTATGGAGAAATATATTCTGATTTCTAAATAACTGTTTATAGATAATATTTACAAAGAAATTAATTCCTTTATTTTTACAACATTATTATCATTTTTAAGAGAATATTTAAGACTCATCTGCCATACAAAGCCAAAAGCTGAACCTCATTTTTGCTTATCACTAAGAAATGGCTGGGCCAGGCACGGTGGCTCACGCCTCTAATCCCAGCACTTTGGGAGGCTGAGGCGGGCAGCTCAAGAGGTCAGGAGATTGAGACCATCCTAGCTAACATGGTGAAATCCCGTCTCTACTGAAAATACAAAAAATTAGCCAGGCGTGGTGGCGGGCGCCTGTAGTCCCAGCTACTCAGGAGGCTGAGGCAGGAGAATGGTGTGAACCCGGGAGGTGGAACTTGCAGTGAGCCGAGATGGCACCACTGCACTCCAGCCTGGGTGACAGAGCGAGACTGTCTCAAAAAATAAATAAATACATAAAAAAGAAAAGAAAAAAAGGCCACTAAATTTCTATTATATTTGTTTTCTCATCATTAATAATTACTCCTTTTTCTTGTCAGCTTTGTGGATCCCTTACTGCAGTTTGAATCTCAGTTGAAGATAATAGAGTCATCCTTTGGAATGCTAGTTGTCATGCCAAGTCTTGACAAAGTAAAAGAAATGGGGAGCAGTTATGAGTACATTGAGGACATGGAGGTAAAATTTTTCTTCCTTTAATCATTATAGGATGTTATTACACATCACAACAATCCTGCAGAATGTGACTCAGCAGGTGATAATCTTTAGGGTCCTCCTCTTCACTCTTTTTAGTTATAACAGTCAGTGCACTAATCTACACCACTGGACTCCTTGTGAGTTCTACAACCCATGGGATTTTAATGGATTCTATAGGATTTGTAGGAGCAAATAGGTGAAGATATTTTTGGTTAACTGGTTTAGCAAGAATAGGGAGTTTGCTGGCAAGTGCTTCAAAGAATGGAATAGGGACACAGAAAGATGGAAGTAGAAAGAATCCTATAGTAAGATTAGCAAACATCTGTGGTCTCCATTTCTTTAGCATTGCTATACAGTGAACTTGCTCTATAAGCTAGAGAAGAAATTTGTGGCATATGGTATAAAGTGAGGTGTCAGCATAGCCACCTCTCTTTCTTCAGTTTGTGGAGAGAACCTACAACACTCAGATGCAAAACTATCAGGCTAATTGTTTCTTTTTATAAGAGCTTCTGTACAAATCTCAGAGAATTTCAGCCTCATCTGCAATTGATGCAAGGTGACTTTAATGTAGAAGCTTTCTCAGCTATGTTCCTATATCCCTAACACAGATTTGTAGGCTGCTATTTTTTCCAAATGTGCCATTCTTTTCCAGCTGGACTTCTTCCAAATATTCCTGAGTGGCTACATGAGGATACCCAGAGATACTTTTACTTTTTACTGGTGAAGACCACTCTGGTAGTTGGGAGAAGAAAAATAAGTTCTGAGTTAAATAAAAGTCTTCTTCCAATACTAGAAAGAAAGAAAAAAATGTGTTGTTATATAGCATTTAAACATCCAAATGCCCCATGTTTATTAATGTTCCATATATTTTATATATCAGCTACTCACACATGGAAATTTCCAATACCCACATAGCATACAATTTCTAGTACCTACATAGTGTGTGGAACAATAAATCTTACTGTTTCCATCTATTTACATATAAAATGTATTCAATATTGGGTTTTGTTTTGTTTTGTTTTGTTTTGTTTGAGACAGGGTCTTGCTCCTTCACCCAAACTAGAGTTCAGTGGCACTATCTTGGCTCACTGAAATCTCCACCTTCTGGACTCAAGCAATCCTTCCATCTCAGCCTCTCAAGTAGCTAGGACTACAGACATGCACCACCATACCTGGCTAATTTTTGTTTTGTTTTGTTTTATAGAGATGAGGTCTCACTATGTTGTCCAAGCTGGTCTCAAACTCCTGAACTCTAGCAATCCTCCCACCTTGGCCTCCCAAATTGCTGGGATTATAGGTGTGTGGCACTGTGCCTGGCCTGAATTATATTTAAATATGATGTTTGGATAACTTGTAGGTGTCAGCTAAAATAAGAACCAAGTCACGTCATGCTTGAGTCTTCTCCAACCTATTTCAAATCACAGAGGCATAAAAGTCTATTTTTTTTTTACATAGATAGTAGTAAGTAGCAGCACTTAAAATAGCAATTACTGTCTACTTCCATCACAATTGTTCAGGTGGATATTCACAAATTATTCCTTTCAATGAACTTAAAGCAACAGTTAGAATAAAATATATTCATGTTATTACATTCTAAAAGACAGTGGAAAATTGAAAAGTATACATACAAGAGTATCCCAAAACAAACACTAAAAAGATAATCTATAAACAGCTAAGGCAAGAGAAAATTTAAAATTTTAGAGGTGAGAATTTTTCTAAATGTTCACCATTAGAATAGGAAATAAAACTTTTATAAATAGGGGGACAAAACTATTAGCCAGGGCTATGTTGTTTTTGAAAATGAACTCAAAATCACACATCCAGTGAAAATAAATCCAACATATTGAATTCTCAAGCAAAATCACATTTAAGCAGAAAGAATATTGAGGAAATGCAGCATTCATAAACATGGAAAAGCAAGTTTTTATAAAATTAAATTTATAGCTTTTCCTCCTATAAACATGGTAGATGCTTATTACAGAAAATTTAAATATTATAGAAAGTCACTAAAAATACTCATTCTACTTCTCAAAGAGAATTACATTTTTATGTTTTCATTTGTCTTTTTCTTTGTATATTTTTTAATATCTGAGATAATCCTAAAATTCTTTAAATATGTGTGGCATTTTACAATTTGATGTTAAGTATTTTCTGTGTCGCTGATTCATGTTCAAGGAATTGAAACCCAATTAAAAGTAACTTTTAAGCAAGAAAAACACTGTAGACTTTAGGTAAAATTTTATCTAAGTCTGGCTGACTGTGCAATGTTTTTGTGTTTCAGAATTTATACCACAATATTTTAAATATATATGAGAACATTCTTACGAGCTTGGTGTCTAAAGACCTCTACAAACTACAGATCTTAAAGGTAAAGGGGAAATAAGTAGTTTAATTTTCTTGTCATAAGTCTGCTATGCTCACTATGCTTCACTTTCTTCTCATTTGCTATATTTGCATCTCCTTCAAGTATTTGATGACTGAAAGTTTTTCTTTACCACAAAAGAGTGAAATGTAGTCACTTCCCTTTATTTGAATTACAGGGGCACACTTTTAGGAATTTAATTTGGGAAGGACAGCATCAACAGGTACTTGAGAAACCAGATCTCATGTGATGATATATGGGTGAACACAGTTTGAAGTAGCAGAGAATAGTATTAGAGAGCAGTATTAGCCTAAACTACCCTCAAGTTCACATAGCAATGAAACCATGCTGTGTATGTCTGTGTTCATGCTTCTTCCTCATCAACTCAGGTGCTAAAGAAAATGCTGAGCATTCTATCTTCATGGATACTACTGTACCTAAAGAAGGCCTAACAACAATTCAAAACCCTAGTTTTCACAACTGAGACCTCACTTCATTTTTTAATGTCCCAACCAGAGACAGAAGACTGCACTGCATGTCTTATGGTCTTCAACTTTGCATTCCTAACATGTTGGCATCAGAGGCCAACTGTCCAGAAGTACTGGAAAAACAGATGGATTTATCCTACCAGGAGCATCTATGAGCTGTATAAATCATAAATACATACAAGTAAAGAAGCAGTATTGGTATTTATGAAGACAAAAAGGAATTTGAAGGAAAATAAAAATGTATTAAGCTAATTTGTGCCTAATTTGAGCTGACTGTTTTTTTTAATTCATTTAAAAAATGTTATCCACTAGCTAGCCATATGCAGAAGATTGATATTGGACCCCTTCCTTACACCATATACAAAAATTAACTGAAGATGGATTAAAGACTTAAATGTAAACCCCAAAACTATAAAAATCCTAGAAGACAACCTATGCAATACCATTCTGGACATAGGAACAGGCAAAAATTTTGTGAAAAAGACACCAAAAGCAGTTGCAAATGGGACCAAAAGCAAAAATTGACAAATGGGATCTAATTAAACTGAAGAGCTTCTGCCCAGCGAAAGAAACTATCAACAGAGTAAACAGACAACCTACAGAATGGGAGAAAATTTTTGCCAACTATGCATCTGACAAAGGTCTAATATCCAGCATCTATAAAGAACTTAAGTTTACAAGAAAAAAAAAAACTCTATTACAAAGTGGGCAAAGGACATGAACAGACACTTTTCAAAAGAAGACATACATGTGGCCAACAAGAATATGAAAAAAAGCTCAACCTCATTGTTGATTAAAGAAATGCAAATCAAAACCACAATGAGATACCAACTAACACCAGTCAGAATGGCTATTCTTAAAAAGTCAAAAAACAACAGATGCTAGAAGGGTTGTGGAGAAAAATAAATGTTTATATACTGGTGGTGGGAGTGTAAATTAGTACAACCATTGTACAAAACAGCATGGTGATTCCTCGAAGACCTAAAAACAGAAATACCATTTGACCCAGCAATTCGATTACTGGATATAATATATCCAGAGGAATATAAATTGTTCTGTCATAAAGACACATGCACACATATACTTGTTGCAGCACTATTCACAATAGCAAAGACATGGAATCAACCTAAATAACCACCAATGGTAGACTGGATAAAGAAACTGTAGTACACATACACCATGGGATACTATGCAGCCATATAAAAGAATGAGATTATGTACTTTGCAGGAATTTGGATGGAGCTGGAAGCCATTAGCCTTAACAAACTAACACAGAAACAGAAAATCAAATACTGCATGTTCTCACTTATTAGTGAGAGCTAAGTGATGAGAAAACATGAACACATATTGGGGAACAAGAGATACTGGGGCCTGAAAAAGGGTGGAGGTTGGGAAGAGAGAGAGAATAAGGAAAAACAATTAATGGGTACTAGGCTTAATACCACAAGTTTATCTATATAAAAACCTGCACATGTACCTCTGAACTTAAAATAAAAGTTAAAAAAAGTTGTTATCCTCACAACCCTTCACTGTGATTATGAATCCTCCCCTTCCCTGCCCATGCATGCTCTTTTATTCACTCCATGACACTATCAATAGCTTCCATTTATTGAGTTAAGCATTGACTCCATGTCAGGCACTAAATTGAATATGTGGGTTATCTCATACAATCCTTAACATAATTCCATGAGGGGGTTACTATTAATTCTTCCATTTCACAGATTTAAAAAAATGAAAATGGAGAAAGGAGCAATAATAGATATAATGCTAATGTGTGGAGGAGCCCCTCTAGCTTGGGAGCCTGTTACTTAACCACTTTGTTCTTATACCTACCATGCCTAAAAGCTTCCCTGCTTCTCAAAAAGGGCTGAAACCTCACTCCTGAAAAGGACAAGGCAGAGGCTGACCCCTCTGAGATTTAGAAACTCTTTCACCTTAGGAAATAGACTTCAAACATTTTTCACAATGGGAGCAAGAGAAGGTGAAGAGGTTTGGCCAACCATTGACATAAATATAGTAGACCCTGACAGATTGCCTTAAAGAAGGCTATTAATGGTGATTGGCTTATGAGGCATATGCAGTATTCTTCCCTTTTCAAGGTTGTAAATGTGTCCTTGCCTCTGAGGATTAAGAAAAGCTAGAAGGTGCAGCTAAGACAGATTTGAATCAAAATTTGCAAGAACTTTCTAACCAACCTGCCTCCAGTAATGTACTCTCTAACCACAAGCCAGAATATTTGAGTGGTGAATTGGCAGAGGAATTCTGGAATAAGATGATATTGCAGGATCAGACAAGATTTTAAGTCTCTTTAAAGCTGAAAGGCAGATTGTCATTTAAAAATAAAAGGGAGAATACACACTTTGAAAGAAAAAGAGGAGGCAAAGCAGCTGATAATCATATCATAGCTTCGTACTGAACTACTCATGGTGCCTAACAAAGTGACTGTTATAGTGGATATTAGTAAATACTTTTTGAATAGAATAAAATAAAATAAAACCCAGATACAGTTTCCATAGTAGATGAAGTAGTATACTAGATGCTTATTGTCTGTGTTTTTGAGATAAATGTAGGTTAAGTGTGAAATAACCAGGAGAATGTAGGAATGCCTGAATTGGTGAAGTTGAAGAATAGAGGAAAGGTTCTTGGAAAATGGAAATTTCATGGTTCTAGGATGACTTTTATGTTTCCAACAGGAAATGCTCGTGTGGATGAGTAAAGATAGCTCATATCTGCAAGAGAGAATAATGGTGATCATCAAAAAGGTGTTAAGATTTACAGTCACGAAAGTCAGAAAATATGTAAGTCACAGAATATAACAATGCCACCTCATTCTGAAGACTGCATTTCCATAGTGCTGCTTTCCATGTCTTGGGTCCTAACAGTACTTGACAGGTCCTTGGTATTATTGTACTGGTAGGTTGGTTGGGATATCAGAAAAGGAGTCAATATCCCACATGACTTTTTGTCAATCAGAACAGACTTTCTCAAACAATTGGTTAAGATGCATCATGCTTTATGCAAAGAGCATGAAGGTGTTAAAACCAGATTCTTGCTGACTCTGAAATTTCCTCTGTAGACCACAATTTGTAATCTTTAAAATTCTTCCAACCTTACCTGTCTTCTTATGTATTACTTCCTAAAATAATTTGAAAGCTGTTATTTATTTTAAATTTATACAAGTAATCCTCAAGTTCTTTCATTGTGAAACATGCTAGAGGTAGAGCATAAATCTCCCTTTACTATCCTCTCCACAACAACCCTGTCCTTAGCCATGTCAGCATGATGTGTGTCCTAACAAACCACTTTCAATGTGCACACCCACATATAAAACACACACTGAAATACGTAGCTTTATTATTTATTGTTTCTTTACTAAAGTTATATTCACATATGGTTCTACAATTTGCTTTTTTTCACTGAAACAATACATCCTATAGGCATTTTCATGTCAACATATGTAGATTCATTTTATTATTTTAAATACAGTATATAGCCCATAGTTTTGACATATTATGATCCATTTAGCTATTTTTCAGTTGATGGACATTAAAGTATCATTTAATTTTTTTCTGCTTCAAACAATACAAAACAGGCATCTTTGTGCAAGTACATGAGTGTGTACCTGGAAAGGCTTAGAAAGATAATGGTCAGATAAAGAAGTATGATAGGTTAAAGTTTAGTAACACAAAATTGTCCACCAATTTGCATTCATGTAAATATTAAGGTGCCCATTTCCCCACACCTTCACAAATACTGGGATACAATCAGACTTTTTAATTTTTGCATTTCAGATGGAGAACAAATAGGTATGTCATAATCACCAGTATTTACTGAGTTTGTCTATACTTTGAATGACATCATGGCCTGCCTTCTCAAAAACCTTATACTACCTATGAACATTTCCCTTTTGTGGATACTGTATATTCAGCCTCTGTTTCCCAACTCATCCTTCACAGTGATTTGTAAACATACTCTGCTAATTACTTATCTGATTGCTGGAGTCACTTCAGGAGGAGATAAAAGTAAAGAGGGTGAGAAACATGCATTCATGATGTTATCTTTATCCATTTTCTACTGCTTGTACAAGCCGTCCCCAGATTTATTGAGATGAAGAATCTAGATCAGCTTTGTAATACCTCTGAATTTTTACTGTTTTGTTTAAACTCAGCTTTGGAACATAATACAATTTACTTAGATGGGGGACACAGTCCAGAGTGTTCTTTGTATCATGCTAATTCCCTGCTTCAGTGTCCAAAAAAAGAGAGTGAGCAGCTTATTTCAATCTTCTGATTCTCTGACCTGGGAAGGCAGCCTTTCTCTAACTTCTAAAATAGCTCGAGTTATACATTTGGTGTCCAGAAGGTTCACCATTGAAAATTTTGCAAGTGAGGCTTGAAATTAAGTGTATCTCACCACTCAAGACTGTTTTCTGCACAGCTCCTAAAATGTGTTATATACTCAGCAAGTATTTGATGACAATTGTTTGACTAGAGCCTAGTCACATGTTTCTCTCTGCATTTGATATATTCTAGTGAGTTCCACTCAAGTAGCAGATAGGCATTTTGGAGTTTCATCTTCTATCACTTCTTTCCATTACTGTAGTAGAGTTCATTCTCCTTTGCATACATCCCATCCTTCAACTGCAAAGGAATAAATATGTAAATTCACATGTGTAGCAGAAGGTTCTCATAAATTGTTAGTCGAGAGTTCCTAGCTATTACTCAGATTTGTTCGAGAAACCCAACGGAATAACCTATTACTCGGTTCTGCAATGTTCACTAAGTGCCACCAGGTGGAAGTACTTCAGTATTTTCCAGAACATTGAAACTAGAGCTAGAATCAACCAGCTCATCACAATCAGGGAAGCATAAAACTTCAGTAAGTTCGCTTTCTCTTTAAAATAATGTCTTGTAAAGATGATTAAGCCAGTGAAATTAATTGGGGAGGCAAATATACAAAACAAAAAAATCAAAACACATTGTTGACAAATTAAAATCTGAGATTCCCACAGCCCTAGTCTGTGTATCTCTGTATCTGACACATTGTATATCATCAACGAATATTTGTTCTACCCTTCTCTAAGTGCATCCACCTCATTTGTTCTCTGGTACTGTTCCTACACTGGATAGACTTTTTTCTCCATAATAACCCTAGCCTAGGTCCTCCAGAGTGTCAGAGATTCTTGTCCTATTGAACAATTCTATCATTTTTATCTTGTCATAAACATTTTTAAAGTGATGATTTGTCTCACATGACTCATGTGCCCATCAGGGTAGAGAAACTCCTGCACTCAAAGCACATGTTCTTTCAATTAAATGGTTCAACTTTCAACAGGCAAAGAAATGTAAGTTAAGCATGTCAACTTATAGCATTAAGATTTTTTTTCTTAGCTTTGTTCCTTTGGCACATCAGCATTTAAAAATGGATGGTGGGTTTCCAGCTAAATCTAACAAACTGCCCACGTGTATATATCTCCTTCTCCTCCAGAGTCCCCACAAAATGATGGTAATAAAATATTTTAAAAGTATAAATACACAGCAACAAAAAGAATTAATGAAGTGTTTTCAATGGGCTACTGATGCCAACAAATTTCTGGAAGACAGATTAGGTAGAAGATAAAACCTGGCAGGGGAATTGAATGGTGGGAACCCATGAGCATCAGGGTAGGAGTTAGCTGAAAGAAAAGTAGTTTGCCCTGTAGAACCCTAGAGAGTGAGTTATGAAAGGCCAAATAATGATAAGGGCTGGGAGTCAAAGGCAGGCTGGAAACACATGCATTAATTCGAAGGATTAATTGAAAGCGTGTACAGAAGAACCTACATTGTCCCGCATTCCTCTTGACACACATTGGCAGACAGAAGTTGAGAATTTTTCTTTTGCAAAAACCATTGTTAAGCTCCCTGAGAAAAGAGTCTTGCATTCTGTCTAACTATACTACAGCATGACCCCAGCCTCCCTCCCAGTTGCTCTAAAACGAAGTACAACAGGTGGCAAGCCTTGCTCACACACAAAACCCCATCAAGAGGCATTACATCCTTAAATATCAAGCAGCAACCACACTTTGTGAAATTTGGGGAAACTCTCCAAATAAAAGAGACCGACAAAAGTAAATAAAGAAAAAAATTACTATTAAAGATAGAGAGACAGCTGGGCTTTGTGGCTCATGCCTATAATCCCAGTGCTTTGAGAGCCTGAGGTGGGAGGACCTCTTGAGCCCAGGAGTTCTAGGCTGCAGTGAGCTATGATCACGCCACTGCAGTCCAGCCTGGGTGACAGAGTGAGACCCCATCTCCAAAAAAAGTAAAAATAAAAATAATTTTAAAAATAAAGAGATAATGCAGGGTACAGATGAGAAAGACATAGGTACATACTGAAAGGAAATATAACTAAAGTGAGCATGGCCTATATATTGAATAATTTTATCTAGTCATGGTGAGACCATATTATTGATTTTCAACTTTCAGAATTAATCTATAAACCCAGCACAGGAAAACTTAAATAAGTTACTGAATACAATGTAAATGCTATGAGCTCAAAAGTGCAAAAATTAAAGTGCAGAGAATAGTTTGGTGGTTCTCCAACAAGTTACACATAGAATTGCCATTTGACACAGAAATCTTAGGTATATACCTAAAAGAATTTAGCAGTTGTTCAAACAAAAACTTGTACAAAGTGTTCATTGCAGCAAAATTCACAGTAGCTGAAAAGTGCAATCTAAATGTCCATCAACAGATAAATGAACAAATAAAACGTAACATACGCATATGGCATATTATCCACTCAAAAAAAGGAATCAAGTTGTATACATGCTACAACATGCATAAACCTTGAAAACATTATACTAAGTGAAAGAAGCCAGGCACAAAAGGCTACATTTTGTATGATTCTACTTATGTTCCTATTCTGTTATGTTTTATCCTGTTGCATTCCTATTCTGTTATTCTGTTCTATGAAACAAGAAATAAAAGTATTAATATATTAGTAAAACACAAAAGTAGAAGAATTAAAAATAATACACTATGATGAGTAATGTTCTCTATTGAGAGAATTGTGGTGAAGTGGAAGAATGGAATTGAGATAGACAATGTCTCAAACTGATGTTAGAAGCAAAGGTGCATTGTTTATAGAAACAGGGGCGACTTCCAGAAGAAGCAGCTGAAAACCATAGAAGTGGTTGCTTCTGGAATCTAGCACTTAAAACTATCATTATTGTTAAGATAAGGGACTGGAGAGGCCAGATCTACAAAGAAAGGGCACAGTTAAAAGGGCCAGAAAACTAAGCAGGAATACTTAGGTTTAGGAGTGAATACCGAGAAGCTACTTTTCTCCAGTTTTTAAATATCTGCTTCTTTTTAGTACTTGGGTAGATTTTCTATAAAGGCAGGATATATCATATCGAAAGCTCTCAAAGTCTTGTCTTAGAGGAGGGGTAACTGTGGTTGTCACGCTTCTGAAGGGGCTTGGCAGGATATACATCAGTGTGCTCCACGATCCACGCTGCCTTACTCCTCTCTCAGCCTACCTTGGGTCATGTCCCACTTCCTAAACATGCCTTTTTAGTTGGTGACAGTAAGTGGATATGCAGTCTAGGCACAACCACACATACTCTGCTAGAGACATACACCTAGATAGATCCTAACTGGCAAACAGAACAGAAGGAAACCACTAGGAGCTTCATTTACAAAAACATCTACTAAGAACTACACATCTAACAAGCTCCTGAGCAGGGATAATCAGAGAGGACATTTGAGGCAAAACCTGTAATATAAGATGACTGTAAGGCCAATCCCCTGTAAGTGGTGCTCAGCTTCAGTGAGTTAAGCTGTGAGAAGTACTACTCTTCTCTCATATCCAGTAGAGAGAGAAAACTTGCTCCTTTTTCTCATGCCCATACACAAGGATGGTTTTAAGATCTTGCCATCGAGTGGGAAAAAAAAAAAAAAAACTTGGAATGCAAACCCAAAGAAAAGGACATTCAGGGAAAGAGAGCATTTCCCCCTAGGGCCTAGAGCGGAGGCTGTCTGCTCCCAGATTCTCTAAAGCCACAGAGCTCCTATAAGGGGAAGGACCAGGCCAGTCTTTGTACGGGTGGAAAAGAATACAAGGAGAATATCCATGGAAAAAAGAGATTTATAATCTCTCTTCTCCTACTGAGATCATCACTCCCCATATCACAATTCAATTATGGCCTTCGCCCACGACCTAGATGACCCAGGTCACTTCATATTTCTTCCTTAGGAATTTCTGTGTGTGTGTGTGTGTGTGACAGAGATAGAGTGGGCGGGGAGTGGTGAGTTAAGCCACATAAAGGGCAGGGAAAATGGGGCATGAAAAAGGTCAACAGAAGCAGAAGCAGGCCTTGGGATCCCCCTAGAGTTTACCATCAACAATTGCTCCAATCATCAAAGCCTCTACCTAGGAAAAGTACTCACTTGTCTTGGAGGCAAGAACTATCTGCAAGCCATGCTGCTAGTTGGCCAAATCTACATTTAATCAGAGCCCTTCTTTGTCTAAAAAATGACACGCAAAATTGGTAAAGGCCCTCATACTTTCATAAAAGCAAATGCCTTTTCTACCTTTCCTCTTTTCTCTCTCTACTCCCTTCTCTGTTTGGATATTATCTAGCCAGAGAGGTCCATTAAGGTGAAAATCTAAATATTTGATCAGTCTAAGGGTTGAAGAAGTTGTAGAAAGAAATACAGAAATATTTTGGTAGTAGCTTTGACATCAAAAGCAAATGCTCTGCATTTTAAAAAAATGAATTTCCTTGAGAGGAGTCAGAATAACTTCCAGAGGAAAAGTGGCATGCCTCCTCAGTGACTTGTAGAAACATCTAGTGTTTCGTATGTGAAGAAGGAAGTACTAAAGGTTTTGGAAATACACAGCCCACCTTACTTTTCTATGTCCTGGGAATTTGCTACCTGCAAGTGACTACCCACTTCATGGCATAGAAACTAACATTAGTTGAGTCACCTTTATGTCCAAGTACTTTCCTAGGAATTTTTCTTCTTGTCATCAGTGTTACCCCTTACTCTCCACAATAACTGTTACAAAGTGGAATTTATTGGTCTTCATTTCACAGATGAGGAAATTGAGAGTCAGTAATGGGGCCAGGATTTGATTACAGATATTGTAAACTCTGAAGCTTATCTTAGAATCCTAGTCTGATTTATAACAGGATCAGATGCATGCAGACATTTTCATGTTGGCTATGCATAGCAAATGCATGTTCTCCTTTGTTTCTCCATTAGATAAGTGTTGATGCTCCATGTTTGGGTCTCCTGGCAGCAGAGCTGTCTCTTTTGTGTTCCCATGAAGATCCCTCGATTGTACAACAAGCATCATTGGGAATGTGTCACCTCCTCTACATTGCACGGTGTCAGAACGGTAAGAATGGTTCACCATCTCTTCTCAAGATTACTAAGAATATGTCCCTCGTTATTCAACTTACAGGTCCTGGGAAGGCTCTACGTCTGTTAATTTCTAAATCCTGCCCCAAGAGTCATGGCTATACTTTCTAAAATGTGTCTTTTAATCTTTTTAGCATTGTCAAGAAATTCTGGTAATAATGTGGTTGGTTCTTCAAGATTTATAAAGTACTGTGCTTAGATTACTTGAGGGTTAATGGTAGGGAGAGGAATGCTGGGTGGGTCCAGGGAGGACAGAGAAGGAGAGAGTTTACCAATGGGACTTTAAAAATGCGGTATTTTTTTCTGTCTAATTGAGCATCTGATAGACTACTCAGAAGATTCTTGCTTCAATGGTGGAGAAAAATCAGCCTAGGATTAAAATAAATGTTGCTATGGCTTGTCTAACAAAGCATAAAAGCAAGACCTGAAAGTATTAAGCTATTTCCAAGTAATTTAATTGCATTTTAGAACAAAGCTTAAAAATATTTGTATATTTGTAAGGGGTGGAGCCTCTGTCTATGGAGCCTATGCCTCTGTTTCTGTCCAGGATGTAATAACAGAGAACAGATTTACTCTATTTACACTCCTATAGCAAGCAACCTTAAAAATATACATAGTTTTTGGCAGGGTGCGGTGGCTCACGCCTATAATCCCAGCACTTCGGGAGGCTGAGGCGGGTGGATCACAAGGTCAGGAGATCGAGACCATCCTGGCTAACACAGTGAAACCCCCTCTCTACTAAAAAATACAAAAAAATTAGCCGGGTGTGGTGGCAGGCACCTGTAATCCCAGCTACTCAGAAGGCTGAGGTAGAAGAATGGCGTGAACCCAGGAGACAGAGCTTGCAGTGAGCCGAGATCATGCCACTGCACTCCAGCCTGGGTGACAGAGCAAGACTCTGCCTCAAAAAAAAAAAAAAAAAAATATATATATATATATATATACACACACACACACACACACACACACACACACACACAGAGTTTTCAATTCATTGGACATTAAATAATAAAGGACAATGACTCTTGAAAGATGAGAAGGTGAGAACGAATGAGGTGGGGTTTGTAATTGCCTGAGCTTACCACCTAGACTACATTTCTAAGAGCCAACACAAAAAGAGATAAGCCAGTGGTCTCATCAAGTTAAAAAGACAGAAATGGGAGTCCAGAGAGGTCAATAGCTAGGGTTGAAAGGCCAGGGTACCAGAATGGAGTACATGAGTGCATGCACACGCATACACACACACACACACACACGCACAAACGCACACACTCGAGATCTGCAGAGATCTAAAGAGAGCCCCCTTTAAGTATTTAGCTGAATACTAATGAGAACATGCATGCAAGTAAACTGCCTGAGTTTGAAGGGTAGGAAACAACAAAAATGATTAGAGAAAAAGATCCAGTGCTCAACAAAGGCTAGTGATAATGCCTGTGCCTGTAAGCCAGAATTTAAAACCTTATAATTCACAAGTACCGAGGTAGAGTACTCAGACGGGTTTTGTCTCATTAGGAGAAAAAAAATCATCCCTAAACTGTTTCAGTGCTACTTAAAAAGGCCTTGAAACAAGATCTAAAAGTATCACTATCTCCAAATATTTTAATTACCTACCAAAACCAAGCTGAAGAATACCCCTAGAAATAAAAAAAAAAAAGTTCCTGCACTCAACAAGTTAAAATTAACAATGTGTGAAATCCAATAAAAAAAAAAAATTATTAGGTTGGGCACAGTGGCTCATGCCTGTAATCCCAGCACTTTTGTAGTCTGAGGCGGGCAGATCACCTGAGGTCAGGAGTTCGTGATCAGCCTGGCTAAAATGGTGAATCCCTGTCTCTACTAAAAATACAAAATTAGCTGGGCATGGTGGTGAGTGCCTGTAATCCCAGCTACTCAGGAGGCTGAGACAGGAGAATTGCTTCAACCTGGGAGGCAGAGGTTGCAGGGAGCTGGTATCGCACCACTGCACTCCAGCCTGGGCGACAGAGAAATGGCACAAATGATAGAATGAGTAGAGTGTGACATTAAAAGAATTATTATAACTATATTCCACTTATTAAAGGAATTAGAAGATAAAAACATCTTAAGTAGAGACAGAAAAACTCCTAAAAGACCTATATTGAACCTCTGGAGGTAAAAATTACAATATCTGAGAAGAAAAATTCTCTGGCATGGATTAACAACAACTTTGCAGAAGAAAAGATTAATGAGCTTGCAGACATAGTAATAGTAATTATCAAAATTTAAACAGAGAAATAAATGACAGACAAATAGAGCATCAGTGAGCTATCAGGCATGTCTAATTTGAGTCTCTGAAGAGCCTAATATCTTACCTGAGTCTCTGAAAGTGAGAAAGTGAGGACAGAAAAACAAATTAAAGAATAATGACTGAAAAATTTTCAAATGTAATAAAAGCTATAAACTCACACACTGAAAAGCTCAGCAGAGGACAAGGAATGTGAAGAAAAGAACATCAAGGCACATCATAATTAAATTGCTTACAACAAGTGACAAAGAAAAAAATCTTAAAAGGAGCCAAAGAGGAAAAAGGACATTATATACAGAGAAACAAAGATAAGGGTGACAGCAGATTTCTCACCAGAAATGACACAAGTTATAGGCAATGAAGGAACATCATAAAATACAGAAAAGAAAAAAAAAGTCAATCTAGAATCCTTAAACCAGTAGAAATATCTTTCAAAATAAAAAGTAAAATAAAGACATTTTAGGTATACAAGAGTTGGTAGAATTAATTACCATAAGATCTTTAACTGCAAGAAATGTTAAAGAAAATTCTTTTAGAAAAGGAAATTATACCAGACGAAAATCTAGATCTACAAAAAGGAATGAAGAGCGCTGGAAAACTTCAGCAATATAGATAAATATTCATTTATCTTTCTTATTTAAATCTCTTTAAATGATAACTCTTTAAAGTAAAGATAATAACAAAAGTAAAATGTATAAAAACAATAACACAAAAACTTAAAGGGAAAAATGTATAAATGTGTTTTAAAACTCTTCTCCTATGCACAAAGTTATAAAACAACACTTGAAAGTAAACTAATAAGTTAAGGATGTATCATCTAAACCCTAAAGCCACCACTAAGATAATATAGCAAAAAGTTATATATAATAAGCCAAAATGGAGCTAAAATGGAATCATAGAAAATAATTTAAAATAAGGCAAAAAAGAATAGAAAAAAACACATAACACAAAATAGGAAACAAATAATCAAGACAACTTTTTAACCCAATCAAATAAATGTAAATATTCTAAATACCCCAAGTAAAAAGGCAGATTGTCAGACTGAATAAAAAGCAAGCCTCAACTATATGCTGCCTACAAGAAACTCACTTTAAATATAAAACATACATGAATTAAATGTTAAAAGTTAGACAATGATATAACATGTTAACAATAATAAAAAGAAAATTGGAGTGGCTATATTCTATTATTATAAAAAGATATATTTTAGAGATAAGAATGCCTCCAGGGAAAAGAAAGTCATTTCATAATGATAAAGAGATTGATTAATTAAGGAGACATAACAATTCTTTTTTGAGTAGATTTAGGGGGTACAAATGCTGATTTGTTGCATGGATATATTCAGTAGTAAGCATCACCTAAATAGTGTACATTTTACCCATTAGGTCCTTTCTCATCCTTCACTCCCCTTTCACCTTCCCACTTTTATGAGTCTCTAATGTCTATTAATCTGCTCTGTACGCCCATGTGTACACATTATGTAGTGAGAACCTGTGGTATTTGACTTTCTGTTTTGAGTTATTTCACTTAAGAAAATGACCTTTTTTGCCTCAATGATCTAATACTGCCAGTGGGATGTTGAAGACTCCCACTATTATTGTGTGGGATGCTGAAATCTCTCACTATTATTGTGTGGGAGTCTAAGTTTCTTTGAAGAACTCTAAGAACTTGCTGTATGAATCTGGGTGCTCCTGTGTTGGGTGCATATTTATTTAGGATGGTTAAGTCTTCCCATTGAATTGAATCTTTCACCATTTATGTAAATGCCCTTTTTTGTCTTTTTTGATCTTTGTTGGCTTAAAGCCTATTTTGCCTGAGATTAGGTTTGCAACCCCAGCCTTTTTCTGTTTTCCATTTGCTTGGTAGGTTTTTCTCCATTTCTTTATTTTGAGCCTGTAAGTGTCATTACATGTGAGATGGGTCTCTTGAAGACAGCATACCATTGGGTCTTTGTTTTTTATTAAGCTTGCCACTCTGTGCCTTTTAATTGGAGCATTTAGCCCATTTACCTTCAAGGTTAGTGTTATTTATGGATTTGATCCTGTCATGATGTTAGCTGATTAATTATGCAGACTTGTTCGTGTGATTGCTTTACAGTATTACTGGTCTGTGTACTTCAGTGTATTTTTGCTGTGACTGGTACTGGTCTTTCCTTTCCATATTTAGTGCCCTTTTCAGGAGCTCTTATCAGGCAGATCAGCGGTAATGAATTTCTTCAGCATTTGCTTGTCTAAAAAGGGTCTTATTTCTCCTTCACTTAGGAAGCTTAGTTGAGCCAGATATGAAATTCTTGGTTGGAATTTATTTTTTTTTAAGGATGTTGAAGCCAGGCATGGTGGCTCATACCTGTAATCCCAGGACTTTGGGAAGCTGTGGTGGGTAGATCAATTGAGGCCAGAAGTTTGAGACCAGCCTGGCCAACATGGTGAAACCTCGTCTCTAATAAAAATACAAAAATTAGCTGGGCATGGTGGTGTGTGTCTGTAATCCCAGCTACTCAGGAGGCTGAGGCATATAAAAAAATGATAACATATTTTCTTTTTTTATTTTGACCTTGGAGAATCTGATGATTATGTGTCTTGGGGATGTAGAATTGTGCAGGGGTTGTCTGTATTTCCTGAATTTGACTGTTGACCTGTCTAGCAAGGTTGGGGAAGTTTTCATGGATGATATCCTGAAATGTTTTCCAAGTTGTTTGCTTTCTCTCCATCTATTTCAGGGATGCCAATAACACATAGAATTGGCCTGTTTATACAATCTTGTATTTCTTGGAGGTTTTGTTCTTTCCTTTACATTCTGTTTTCTTTTTTTTCTTTTTTTTTTCTGACTGCCTTAATTCAGAGAGCCAGTCTTCAAGTTTCAAGATTTTTCTTCTCAGCTTCATCTATTCTGCTGTTAATACTTGCATTTTAATTGTGAAATTCTTGTAGTGTGTTTTTCGGCTCTATCAGGCCAGTTAGGTTTTTTTATACTGGCTATTTCATCGGTCAGCTCCTGTATCATTTTATTATGAGTCTTAGTTTCCTTGGACTGGGTTTTGCTATTCTCCTGAATCTCAATGACCTTCATTCCTAGCCATATTCTGAATTACATTTCTGTCATGTCAGTCAATCCAACCTGGTTAAGAACCCTTGTTGGAGAACTATTTCAGCCATCTGGAGGACACAAGACACTCTAGCTATTTGAGTTACTCATTCTTTCTCAGTTCTGCATGAGGGTATTCCTTTAAATGCAGTGGAGATTGAGTATAGTCAGTAGACTTCCTTTCTGGATGTCTTCACAGGACTGAGCCTTGTACAGGGTCTGTATTTGTATCTGACTTCTCATCTTTGGTTTCATGGTAGGGTACGTTAGTGAGGTATTTTGTTGTTGAAGCTTTAGGCTGTGATCTGATCTGGTCAATGGCACTTAGGCATAGTGATCAGTTGGTAGACTCTTGCTCAGTTGTGGCTCCCCTATATTTCCTTATGGTAGCAGCTGTGCTTCTTCTCAGTGCCCTGAAAGCATGGGCTCCTTTCCCACTTAAGTGTTGGTTATAGATCATGGCTTGGCACTTCCAGGATGCCTACCACAACTCTGGGTTGATTTCAAGGTTTATGTTTCCTCCCCAAATTGGAGGCAGCAGAGAAAGGGACCTCAGCAGTGAGTGTGGCCAAGGATCTTTTACTTGTCTTCTGGAGGCTCCACACCAGAGAGATGCAGGTCAGCAATTGCTCAGTGCAATCAACCCAGGATTGAAGGTCTGTGCTGTGGGCCCAAGCTAGGAGTTCCCAGCCTGGTGATGAGCAGGGAACATGAGTAGAACCCACAGGAGACAGACTGGCCCCCTTTCTCTGGGTTGATTGTAACTTGCTGGAGTTGCAGATTAGGTATTTACAGTCTTTGCTCCTTCTTTAATCTGAGGGTAGCAGGGATAGTACCACTGCAGAGGCAGTGGCAGAGGAATTTTCAGTTGCCCCCTTGAGCTCTACTTCCAAGAAACATGGAGCTGCTGTTACTGAGATTGTTCAGCCAGTAGGGTGGGACAGCTAAATTGCTGGTATGAGCTTGGGGTTATGCTTGTTGGAGAGCAGGGGTTCAAAGGCTCTCCAGGTGGAAAGATTGGTCTCCTCTCCCTACAGTGACTGTGGTGTGCTATAAGCTCAGGTGTAGCCCTCAGGCTCATTTCTTCCCCAAATTCAGGGCAGCAGGGATAGAACTCTGCTGTGGCAGTGGCAGAGGGGCTGTCAAACACCTCTGGGAGCCTCTCCCCAGGGAGACTCCAGCCACTTACCAGTGGATATGCTCAGCCATGGTTGTGGGTGACCATTCTGCAGTTATAAGCCAGGGGCCCTGGCTGGTGAGGAGTGGGGGTTGGGTATTTCCAGGGAATAAGGGCTAGACTCCTTTTCCTCTTGTGGCTGGAGTGTGTTGGAGGTGCCAGCATAGTGACTAGGCCCTTTGTTCCTTCCCCTAGCCCAAGGGCTGCTAAGGGAGAACTACTGCAATTGTAGTCGCGGAGGTATTGTGGGTTGACTCTGGGATTTTCTACTCAGAGAAATGCTGGGCTGCCTCTGATTGAAGGGGACAGGTGGGAGCAGGGTGGTTGTGCTGGAGTCCAAGGTCAAGAGGCCCTGTCTGGTGAGGAGGACTGAGACCTGTGTGGAAAATAGCCCAGCCACTTTTTCATGTCAGGAATGCTCTGTGCTGGGAATCCAGACCAGCCTTTGGTCCCCACAGACTCTCAAGAGCCTGGAGACAGCACGGGTTATAAGACAGCAAAGAGGGCAACTCGCCCTCCCAGGGAGGTCTGTCCCAGGGAGTTGCAGAGATGCTACTGGCTCAATAGCCCTGGTGAGGGATTGCTGGAGATCCAAGCCAGGAGAACCTGTTCAGTGAAAGCTTAAATGATTGTTAGCATTTTGTAGCAATAAAATGTCTTTAATTAAGATATGTATATTTTTATACATAATGCTATTGCATACTTAATAGAATACAGCATAGTGTAAACATACATTTTATAGGTGCTGGGAAACCAACAAAATTAACGTGGGTTACTTTATTGTGATAATCACTTTACTGCAGTGATCTGAAACCCAAACCTGTAGTATCTTTTGAGGTTATGTCTGCACTTAATGGTGAAATACTGAATGATTTCCCTGAAACATCAGAAACAAGGCAAGGATGTGCACTGTCATTACTTCTATTCTATTCAACATTGTGCAGAATAGAACTGAGAGTCCAGAAATAAATCCATATATATAGTCAGTTGATTTTTATGAAGTTTCAAAGGCAATTTAAAGGAGTGAGCAAAAACTTTTCAATAAATTGCGTTTGGAAAAAATGGATATTTATAGGCAGAAAAACAACTTTGATCTATACTTCATATATATTCAAATATTAATCCAAAGTGAGTAACAGAACTATATGTAAAATCTAAAACTATAGAACTCAAAGAAATTTTGGGGGCCTTGGATTAGGCAAAGATTTCTTAGATACAATAGTCAAAGTATAAATGAAAATAAATGATAAATTAGGTATTTCTGCTCTTTGAAAGATACTGTTAATAGTTAAGCCACAGACTGGGAGAAAATATTTGCAAACTACGTATCTGATAAAAGACCCATATTCTAAGTTCATAAAGGACATCAAAACTCTGTAAGAGGAAGAGAGGAAGTCATCTCTGTTTGCAGATTACATCATTTTATATTTAGAAAACCCCACCATCTCTGTCCACAAACTTCTTGAACAGATAAGCAACTTTAGCAAAATCTCAATACAAAATCAATGTGCAGAAATCACAAGCATTCCTTTACACCAACAATAGGCAAGCAAAGAGCCAAATCATGAATGGACTGCCATTTACAATCGCTACAAAGAGAATAAAATACCTAGGAATACAGCTAACAAAGGATGTGAAGGACCTCTTCAAGGAGAACTGCAAACCACTGCTCAAGGAAATAAGAGAGGACACAAAAAAATAGAAAAACATTCTATCCTCACGGATAGAAAGAATCAATATTATGAAAATGGCCATACTGCCTAAAGTAATTTATAGATTCAATGCTATTCCTATCAAACTACCATTGACAGTCTTCACACGATTAGAAAAAAACTATTTTAAATTTCATATGGAATCAAAAAAGACCCCGTACAGCCAAGACAATCCTAAGCAAAAAGAACAAAGTTGAAGGCATCATGCTACCTGACTTCAAACTATACTACAAGGCTACAGTAACCAAAACAACATGGTACTTGTACCAAACATATAGACCAATGGAACATTCGTGCTGGTACCAGACATATAGACCAATGCAACATAACAGAGACATCAGAAATAACACCACACATCTACAACTATCTGATCTTTGACAAACCTGACAAAAACAAGCAATGGGGAAAGAATTCTCTGTTTAATAAATGGTGCTGGAAAAACTGTCTAGCCATATGCAGAAAACTGAAACTGGACCCCTTCCTTACATCTTACACAAAAATTAACTCAAAATGGATTAAGACTTAAATGTAAAACCTAAAACCATAAAAACCCTAGAAGAAAACCTAGGCAATACCATTCAGGACATAAGCATGGGCAAAGACTTCATGAATAAAACACCAAAAGGAATTGCAAGAAAAGCCCAAATTGACAAATGAGATCTAATTCAACTAAAGAGCTTCTGCACGGCAAAAGAAACTATTATCAGAGTGAATAAGCAACCTACAGAATGGGAGAAAATGTTTGCAATCTATCCATGTGACAAAGATCTAATATGCAGAATTTACAGGGAACTTAAAAAAATTTACAAGAAAAAAACAAACAACCCCATCAAAAAGTGGGCAAAGGATACGAACAGACAGTTCTCAAAAGAAGACATTTACATGGCCAACAAACATGGAAAAACCTCAACATCACTGATCATCAGATAAATGCAGATTAAAACCACAAGGAGATAACATCTCATGCCAGTCAGAATGGTGATTATTCAAAAGTCAGGAAACAATAGATGGAGGATGTGGAGCAATAGGAATGCTTTTACACTTTGGTGGGAATGTAAGTTAATTCAACCATTGTGGAAAACAGTATGGTGATTCCTCAAGGTTCTAGAGCCAGAATACCATTTAACCAGCAATCCCATTGCTGGGTATATACCCAAAGGAATATAAATCATTCTACTATAAAGACATATGCATACATATGTTTATTGCAGCACTATTTACAATGACAAAGACATGGAACCAACCCAAATGCCTATCCATGATAGACTGGATAAAGAAAATGTGGTACATATATACACTGGAATACTATGCAGGCACAAAAAGGAATGAGATCATGGCCTTTGCAGGGACATGGATGAAGCTGGATGCCATCATCCTCAGCAAACTAACACAGAAACAGAAAACCAAATACCACATGTTCTCACTCTTAAGTGGGAGTTGAGCATTGAGGACACATGGACACAGAGAGGGGAACAATACACACCAGGGCTTGTTGGGGGTGAGGGGTGAGGGGAGGGAACTTAAAGGACGGGTCAATAGGTGCAGCAAACCACCACAGCATATGTGTACCTATGG
Source organism: Gorilla gorilla gorilla (assembly GCF_029281585.2). NCBI lineage: Eukaryota > Metazoa > Chordata > Mammalia > Primates > Hominidae > Gorilla > Gorilla gorilla. Next base: position 85,780,640 of record NC_073224.2, on the reverse strand, counting down.
AACAAACCTGCACGTTCTGCGCATGTATCCCCTTCCGCTTTTTTTTTTAGAAGAAATAAAAAAAAAAAACTCTCTATGAAAAAAGACGACCAAATAAAAAATAAAAATGGATTTAAATAGCCAAAGAAGCACAGATAGCAAAGAAGCAAATCAAATAATGTTCTACATATACTTATTAAAGAAATGTAAATTAAACCTATAATGAGATACCACTACACACTCATTAGAATGTCTAAAATTAAAAAGACTGATTCTGCCATGTGTTGTTAAGGATGTCACTGGAGCTCACATACATTGCGGGTGAAACTGTAAAATGGTATAACAACTTTGGAAAGTAATTTGGCACTATCCTAAAAAGTTAAACATATAGCTATCATATGATTCAGTCATAACACAACTTCATATTTACCTGAGAGAAATGAAAGCAATTGTTCGTACAAACACTTACTGGTACATGAATGTTCATAACACCATTATTTGTAATAGCCTCAAACCGGAAACAACCTAAATGTCCATTAACAAGCAAACAGATAAAGAGATTTGGGTATGTACATATAATAGAATACTATTATTCACAGTAAAAAAGAACAAACTATTAATATGTACGAAAACATGGATGAATCTCAGTAGTTTTGCTGAGTGAAAGAAGCCAATCCCCCCCAAAAAGAGTACATATGGCATGATCCACTTATATAAAATTAGAAAGTACCAACTTGACAGAGAGCAGATGACAAGAAGTGGATAAGTGGTTGCCTTGGAGTCAGAGGATGGATACAGGGATTAGGTGTGAGGGGTTACAAAAGGGCATGAGGAAACTTTTGGAGACAATAGATATGTTCATTTTTTTTCCTCTGGTAATGTTTTACTGAGTGTATAGATACACAAAAACTTGCCAAGTTGTTCACCTTAGATATGTTATATGGGCTGGGCATGGTGGCTCACACCTGTAACCCCAGCAATTTGGGAGGCCTGGGGGGGCAGATTACTTGAGCCCAGGAGTTAGAGACCAGCCTGGGCAACATAGTGCGACCCTATCTCTACAAAATATGTATATTTTTAATTAGCTGGGCACTGTGGCATGTACCTGCAATCCCAGCTACTGGGGAGGCTGAGGTGAGAAGATCAGTTGAGCCCAGAAGTCAAGGCTGCAGTGAACCCTGTTTGTACCACTGGACTTCAGTTTGGGTGACAGAGCAAGATCCGGGCTCAAAAAAGACAAAAAACAAAAACAAAATCAGTAAATAAATGTCAATTATATCTCTATAGAGCTATTTAAAAACAAACAAAATCATTTAAAGCTCACCTTCTCCGGAACTGAAGTTATCTGCACCTGAAGCTTTTGCTGAGCACTTCTGGATTCCCTGGTCTACCACTCCTCAGCTCATTTCAGTTGCCTCCAAGTCTACTTTCCCTGCCAATAGACCCTCCAGCTTAGCATTAGCTTTTCCAGCACACTGAACCATGCATTTGATGGTCTATATATATTTGTTATCTTGTCAGGCTATTATTAAAAGTATTTGTCCATTCATATGTCACATGGACTCTCTTAAACACTTTATGAATTCTGTGTGAGTGCCATAAAATTTTATGAGACTAAACTATGAGCAGAGAGTTAAATATTCGGAAAACTTCAGATCTCCAGAACTGGGCAGGAAAAGAAAATTGGAAATAGTAATGTCATAGAACAAACCAGTGATCAAATAACAACCTGAAACTCTTTTTCTTAACAAAGCAGATATTGGAACAAATAAGCCTACAAACGGTAAAAGTCATAGCCTCCAGTTTCCTTCTTCTGATGTAGAATTTCTACCCAAGGAGTTTCAACAAGACGAAAGTAAAATAGCTCAGGTAACTTAGCCCCCACTTTTTCCAAGGGCTTTTGTTTATGTGTATTATTACTCTTAGTAACAATTTATTTCAACAAAGTTTATGTCGTTAGTATTTTTTCGTTTTTTTTAAACTCAGTGTGATAAAATGTAAATTATTATAGACCATTTAGTTTTCTGATTTTCATCTCTATTAATAGTAGTTATGCCTATTATTCCCAAATATAGTAATTTGTATTACTTTACTTAATCCTTATAGAAAGCAAATGAGGTATTTCCTAGTTACACTTCTTTTTGTTTGGCCAACAAATAGTTCACTAAAAATGGAGAACTTCTGCTTATTTAGAAAAATTAACAGTCATCAGTTAACAGACTTTCCAATACTATCATAATTTAATCTGCAAGCATCATAATGACACTGTGATTTTGATTTTGTTCAAAAGCGCTATTAAATGAAAAATAAAAATTTAAAAAGCCTACATGATAAACCTCAGTACCAAGTAAGTAGTTTTTACACTGTCTCGACCCTTGGGAGAACTGTGAGGCTCTATAGCCATATATACTCCCTCACCTTCTTCAAACTACATAGGTTTAGCCATAGGCTCCAGAAGTTGCACAGCATTGGGGCCCAGGTTGGGATTTCCAGCACCTTCCAGCCACACACGTTGAGCTAGTAGTTCAGCAAAACTTCTGAGGAAACCCGTTAGGCTAGCTCATCTCTTGGGGTGGGAGGATCTAGGGGTTCCTCTTAAAACTACATGTATAAAGCAGTGTCTTCTTCCATGGCTGAGATGGGTTGAATTGTGGGAGGCTAAGGATACACAGAAGCAATACATCTAACATGGTATGGTCAAAAATACTGCATAGCTGTCTTAAATATGTAGAAGCCCAATGGTACATCTTTCCAAAATCAAAAGTTATTCTTTCCCACCTCCTCTCAAAAATTTCAAGCCTGGATGACTATGTTCATTTACATGAAGAAACCAGGCATCTGTTTAAGTTTACTAGCAAATCTTCCCTCATCCTTCCATCCTCCACTCCAGTATCCTGGAATTGAAATCCTGAGTACCATGACTGGGCTAGTGAACCTAGGACCAGCAGTCTGTTGGGGCCTCTTCTAAGCTGTTCATGAGACTTATCATCACAGCCTCTAGGTTGGTGTCCTTGCTTATCTGAGTTTAATGTCCATCAGGTGTAAAAATCCTTGGACTTGGGGTAGGTACCCTGGGTCCTTGTGTTCATGACCTGTTATTCATTTCCCAATTGTGAGACCAAAGCAAGCCCAGCACTACATGCGGGAACAGTAGCTGGAAAACCCGGAGTTGGGACTTCCAGTAGTAGATGGAACAGGTAAATTGAGAGAATACAAGATTGTAGAAACAAGACCAAGAGGACTATAGCCAAAGACAAAGTTCAAAGCATGCAAATAGGAGTAGAAGCAGCAAGGTTGCTAACCATGGAAGCTGGAAGCAAAGCACCATTAAATGGGAGGGCTGGATTGAAAAACAAAACCGAAAACAATTCCCAAACTATGGCACTCTCATTTTACATAGTGGTTGGTTGTAAGAGAGGACACTGTTTTGCAAAGGATCCACAGAGAGCCACAAAAGTGTCAATAACTAAAAATATATATGTTTATATATGTTCATACCAAATAAACTAGTAGTGTCACTCATGGGAATTTATAGAAAGAAATAACTCAAAATGGCACCATTATTTGTGAGAAGAGCTTCTTCACAGATTTTTTAAAGTATACGCCAAACATAGAGGAATAAATGAAAATCTGTGGACTATTAAGTTAATAGTATATTATGCAAACATTCAAGCAAGCAGCATCAAGAACATGTAACAACATGATGTAGCAGTAAGAAGCAGGAGGAGATAAAAATGACCTCTGAAGAACCCAGCTGATCCTGTGTGATTGGTGTATTTCTGGAGAGTTACGTGTAGATAATATTTTACAAAGCAAACCTACCATTTTATATAATCTACTATCACATCTTCACCTGTACATGACAGAAACTTCTAACACTGGCTCTAAGTTTCACTGGGAATTGCTTCTTCTACAACTTTTTAGATAGATACTAAATTTTTTGTTGAGTAAGCAAATATTCAAGAAGAGAATATTCTGCCTTCCAATATTTTTTAAAAATCCAGTGTCATATAATTAAATCTGGCTTTCTTAAAGTAGGGCAAACTATTTATGATATTCAGCCCACCTCTCCAAGCCTTGGTTACCTCCCTCTAATTTTCTTCCATAGCTTTCCAAGATTCCCATCCATCACCCCTCTGCCCAGTGGGAGAGGAGCTAGTGATCATCAATTCTCACTCAGACCTTAGTTCTGCCTTATGACCAAAAAGCAATACTCCATCCCTTTAAGGAGAGTGAAGAAAAACCTTTATTGGTGAGATTGGGTATCCTCTGTACTTGGGAGAATGACTTTTTTTTTTTCCATATAAAGGCAAAAGGAGAAAATTTGGCTCGTTTATCTTTCTTTGAGAAATCTATAATCAATGTGAGTTTGTTCAAATTTTACAATCCATGGATAGTCCTCTAACTTTAAAAAGGGATTATTTGAATTGTAGTTCTTGCACCTTGATCATGGACATAAAGGCCTTTTATTTCTTTCTGCTTCCTGATCCCTTTCTGTAAAAGAGGAAAGTCCATGCCTTTGATTCCCTTGACTTCCTCACCCTGTCCCCTCCTGCATCTTCTGCTTTCTTCATACTTGTTTCTGATCGGAGTAAACTCATTTCCAAAACTGAATAAATTCATGATAATATTTGAACAGCTGAATTGCTTTAAAATCAGAAGAAAAAATTAAACATAATTTCACTTGGATTATAGTCATTTTTGTAGCAACATTATTGTAAAATATAATTTTTAATATTTTTCATGGAAGAAAGAGACTCCAACAAGATGTATATGGACCACGGAAGACTTGTGGCCCTGCCTGGCTCTTGAGCATCCCCCACCATGTCTGAGTTTAGCTGTCTTATGTTGGTGTGAGTAAGTCCTGAGGTCATGACTATCCTTTGTGGTTGCAGAGAGTAGGGCAAACCTTACTGCCTTCCTTGCTGACTGACTTTGTGCAGAGTCTCCTGATGAAACTCTCTTCACCTGATGATAAAATCGCATCTGATGCAGCATCCATACTGATATTTACTCTGGAATTTCATGCCGAGAAGGTCACCATGGTAAGATACTTGACAATAAGCAGGAGAGCACAGGGTTTACTCTCTAATGTGCATTTTTGCCTGTGTTGTATGTCCACTTCTTTTTATATGTATTTCTTGTCATTGTTCATTATATGAGTTCAATATAATGAGGCTTTTGGTTTTTTAAATTTTACTTAGAGACAGAGTCTTGCTCTGTGGCTCACGCTGGAGTGCAGTGGTGAAACCTTGGCTCACTGCAGCCTCAAACTCCTGGGCTTAAGCAATCCTCCCACCTCAGCCTCCTAAGCAGCTGGGACTACAGGCATGTACCACCACACCCGGCTAATTTTTTAAATGAATTTTTGTAGAGATGGAGGTCTTACTATGTTGCCCAGGCTGGTCTCAAACTCCTGGGCTCAAGCAACCCTCCCACCTTGGCCTCCCAAAGCATGAGGGTTACAGGCATGAGCCACCATGCCTGGCCTGAGAATTTTTTGTGTGAAATATTTCAAGCATACGAACAATTTTAGAGAGTAAGTAATGAATGCTTATCCACCAATCATATTAAATCATAATATTTTGCCTTATTTGCTTTAGAATTTTTAAAGAAATATATTAACAGCAATAAAATAGTATAGCTGTAATTGAAATCCCCTGTGTATCCCTTAAGGAATGATTTCAAAGACTCTCAGCTTGCGTAGAGCTGGCTACATAATTTGTGGGGCTCAGTGCAGAACGAAATCTGGGACTGCTTCCTCACAACATAGGAAATAATGTCATTAAATGTGTAAGCACATGCAGTGTTCGCCTTTCCTCCACAGTCTCTCTCTCTCTCAATTCTTCATGCTGGTTTTATTTGCGATTTAATGTCTTTCTAAGCAAAAAGAACAATTAACATTTTTTAGTCGTGAGCACAAATTTTACTATCCATACATATATTGTGCAATGCCAGTTACAAACGTAAGCATAGGAGCATTTAGCTCATGTGCGGAATCACCAAAATCATGCTATTTGTGTTTCACAGCTCACACATGCATACGTATTACATTCTTTCCAAAAGGGTGGAAACACTATGTAAAACTAGCTCGACTTTTAAAATTTCAATTTTTATCATTCATATATCCTACCAACATTCTCTACCTTCAGCTTATTGATGAGTAAGGAAAGCCTGAAAGGAAAATAATTTATGGCCTACCCTTTCTGTTTCCTTCTATGTCATTTTCAGATTAAGTGGGAATTTTTAAAGTAGGTTACAGTTTCAATAAGATGCTTATCTTGTTTTTCCACTGAGCTTCACATCATGGGTCCCCTGGCATTTTGTGAACACCACATGTGAATGGGACCACAGGAACGATGGCAGACTCACATACTGTATCTCCTCTGCTCCACTGTCCCATGGGACTTGATTTACAAAATACAAAGATGAAATTGTTTAAAAGTTCAAGGTGATAGTGGCAGAGCTTTAAACAAAGTAAGGGTACCTTCTCAGCATGGAGCCCTGTGCAAACACATAGGTCACAGGCCCATGAAACCAGTCCTGATGGTGACATGAGGAATGAACCTCTAGTTCCCTCTCCTGACACAGGAGTGCAAGGTGACTGAAAATAATCTGAGAAGTCTTACTCAAATTCATAGAGCAGGAAAGGGGAGGTGATGCTTTATATAGAACTCTCAATGCTGCTGCAGATGGGAGCATTCTGTAGGGCAAACACAACCACAGGGAAAGGTGAAGGGCAAGAGTCATTTTACAAAATAGAGTTCTGTTCCAGTGAAGTAGGAAAGAGCACTCAAAGGAAGGCGAGATGAAGGCTTACCAAGTCCCTGAGAGAAAGAGAGACCAAACAGAAAACTAGATTTGTAAAACTAGCCTCTGCTACAGTGAAATCTCTAACCACAGAAACAAAATGAACAAAATGGGCTCCTCAATTTATGACCCAACCCCAGCTCCCACAAGCAACTGGACTACTGAAAACAGTGGATTCTTGTCTTAGATGGGGTTAGGTTCTAAAATGAGTTATAAGGCTAAAAACATCCCTAAAAATCCCCCACATTGCATATACAGTATATGGGCTTATAATCTCTAAATAATCCTAACACATCAAATATTTCATCAAAATTGAAACAGACCATCATTTTTATAACTGGACATAAATTAGCATAAATTTCTATAATTAAGCACCCAGTGACATAGGTGGCTTGCTTTAGAGGTATTTGCATTTAAAATAGGAAGAGGACAACTAGAAGAAGCTCTAAATCCTATACTTAAAAGGTCTGTGGAAAAGAGTAGTTTGATATCTCTCATTTCTTGCTCACCTTGGAACCTATGTGGTTGGAAAAGTACCCTGCACTTTTTAACATTTATAATTTTTTCTTTTGTTTGCCATAGAAAGTTGTACAGATAAATGAACTGTATATGATGTAACTGCAGGGTAATGTAAATTTGCATCAACTAATTTTTCAGCTTATAATCTCTGTTAGTCTAAAATTTATGATCCAGGATCACAAGCAAAATTTAAGAAGAAAAAAATGCAATGGATTATTTTCAAAATAAGAAGTGAGATGATCTGAGTGGATTAAATTTGATACTGAATACACAGCCACTGATTTGAAACAAATTTCAGATCCAGCTAGAACTCTCCTTGTTCAAGAATGAGTAAAAAGGGGGAAAAATGACACTAACATGGGACCTACGAGTAGAGTTTGCAAGATTGTGGGTTAGTGTTTACCATTCTGGGTCATTCCTCCAATACATGGTTCATCCCTTCAATATGTGGATTCAAATCGTCTTTAACTTGCAAAAGTTTTCTTTGAAGTATACACTGTAGCTCCATTGTTATTCTGTTCCATTATTTTGATTTTCTTTAAGTACTTGAATTATATGTATGTTTCCTATACCGAGCTTATATTTCTTATGTAATGAATTCAACCCTCCCAAAATAAACTTTTAAAGAAATGGGCATTTTCCTGCTATTCATAAATGCACAGATTTAGTCTTCATCCAAATGAATATTTTGCATTGTGTAGTCACACATGTAAATATGCTTTCTACTAGTGCTTATCTGTATGTTAGTTGCTGCTTTGGTAATTCTGAGAAAAAGTGAATTCTTACGTCCAAGAAATGCCTTGGTTTAGAGGTGACCATGAAACAGGAGATTCTTGTTTACCTGTGGAATTTCTCTTCCAGGTGTCTAAGATCGTGGATGCTATTTACAGGCAATTGTGTGATAACAATTGTATGAAGGATGTTATGTTGCAGGTTATCACTTTGTTGACATGTACTTCACCCAAGAAGGTCATCTTTCAACTTATGGACTACCCAGTTCCAGCAGACGAGTAAGGCCCCCCAACCCTCTGTCCCTTCCACAAGGGCTTGTTCACAGGCTGCACTGTCAGATGGACCTGGGTTCAACTCTCAATCTGCCATAGTCAGTCCTGGTTTCTTTTTTCTGAAAGAGAAAATCTATTTTTGCACCATGTGGGATACTTGTAAGACTTAAATAAGATCATATGTGTTATGCATATCTTTGTATAATACCTAACACACAATAGGCCCACAAGATATGACCAATGTCACTATTATTTATCTGAGGCTTTAAATTGTGTTCTGTTGCATATCCCAGAGGAACAAACCTCTCCTCAATGGGATAATGGATTTTTATTCCCATTTGTGAATTTACTCATTTTTGTTGAGGAAATAAATTTGTACATGTAGTGTTTTTCTTGTTTATGAAAGACAGACATAAGATATTTCTACATACCAATAACAGCATTAAAATTGGGAGTCCTGTGTCCTTTAACTATTAGACTGAAATTTATGATCCAGGATCACAAGAAAAGTTTAAGAAAAAAATACAAACGCGAGTCTACGGGACAATATGAACCTAACAGGCACATTAGAAGAGCTTAGAAAAATCACACCACTCCATTTCTACAATTGGCATAAACATTGGAAATCAAGGTACTACTTCTCTACTATGAACAGTGTAAAAGGCAGAGAGTTTTATTTTGAAGAGGACTTGGGCTTTGGAAACAAATGAATCTGTTTCCATCAACTTTGACCCTTACATTTTATGTGACATTATGCAAGTTTGATAAAACTCCCCGATGCTAAATTTCCTCATCTAGAAAATGAGGAAAGTTCTATCTATAGATATGTTATGTGGGTTGCTTAGTTAGTTAATGTCTGTTAAAGGGCATCGAAATCAACAAAACTCTAAATAAATCACATAACTTTATTTTTCAGACTGAAAGATGGTATTTATTTAGGAAGCTTTAACTCACAAAGTATTTTACTATTCATAAAATTCCTAGAAAGATCTTTGTAAGATGATTTACTCATCCAGGAACTAAGCACCCACTTTGTGTAAAGTATTACTGGCCCTCAAGCATTTTGCTGAGGAGAGGGAATATATCCACATGTATACAAGATAAAAATTGCCAATAAATCTGGTACAAGCAATATGTGCTGAGGAAGTACAGAAAGCTGGCATAATTTGTTAGGTGAACTTAATCAAAGCTGCTACCAGCAGGTCTAATTCTATGTGAGGATTGAGGTAGAAAAGGCCAGGATTTGGAGTGAAACTAAACCAAAGAAACACATGGAACATTTGCTCAGCCAAGAGGTATGAACAAGTGGTAAGACAAGGAGACACGGCATATGAGAGTTGATGTCCATGTGATTCTAAGTGGGACCTGTAGGCAGGAGCAGGTGGGTAGTGGGTGCTACAGAGCTGGGTTTTTCCATATTCCAAGGGATCAGGCACCTATATGATGAACCTAAACACAGAAAGGCTGAGCAATAAGTGTCAGAACCCAGTATGAATTGGCAAGGTATCAGAAATACATCAGTGTAGAGATGTATAGCAGTTTCTAAGATAAGCAATAGTAAGACTAATCTTGAAGAGTGTCGAGTATATAGGAAAAGGAGCTAGGGGACTGGAGGTTGAGAAGCCAGGATTTTAATAGCATCTGTGTCACTCATTGTGTGACATTTGACAAAATGGCTCACTCTTCTGAGCTCAGTTTTTTTTATTTTTATTATTTAATTAGTTCATTTTTATTTAGGGTTTTTTTATTTTTATATTAATCTACATATTAATTTGTATTCCCATGCCAGTTTTTAAATATTCTATTATTCCTGAACAAACAAAGTCACAAGGCCAGAGGAGCAGAGGAAGTATAGATTGCAGAAAGCTGATCAGTTCTTGACAGTGAGCTAGACAGACATTTAAATTGCAGTAGAAATGAACTTGCAGACCAGACTCTGGTATTTTCCGTAAGGTTTTATTTAAATTCTTTCTGTGTTTTCTAGGATAAGATGTTTGTGGGATCATTTGGAAATAGGAATCTCAGTTTGCTTTGGACATGTCTGCAGTGTCTTTGCTATATAAAAATGTAAAACCAAGACTATTTTCCTGATTCTTGTTATTCTATCAAGTAGGACATGACAAACATGATTCTCATTGTGTGGGGCGGGGCTGTGTTTGCAGCACTCTGATACAGATGTGGCAGGCGGCAGGTTCTCAGGCGAGCGTGGCCCCTCACGTGCTGAAGACAATCTTATTGATACTGAAAGGAAAGCCTGGTGAAATGGAGGACACCCTAACGGAAGGGAAACGTTTCTCTCTCGATATTACCAACTTGATGCCTTTGGCGGTAAATAACACGATGAGTGTTTCTTCTTCTCAGTACTGTTTTCCTGATTGTGAAAATCCCTATCTGCCCACAGACTCAATCATACTTTCTTAACACAGTCCTCTTCTCATGCATCCATTCATGCAACACATATTTATTGAGTGTCTATTATTTGCTATGCCCTATTATGGAGCTTACATTTTGGTAAGAAACACAGACAATGAAAAAATAAATGTGTTGTAAGTCAGATGGTATAAAGCTTAAAAGAGATATATAGTGGTGTGGAGGAAAGAAAGTGACTGGCAAGGTTTAGGTAAGTTGGTCAGGGCAGGCCTCTCTGCTGAGCTGGCATCTAATCAGAGACCTGAATCAGGTGAGGATGTGATCCTTACATATATCTGAGTTAGAGAGTTCTAGACAGAGAGAAGGGAAAAGTCTCGTATTGATGGACACTTACCTTGTATGTTAGCGAATACAAGGAAGCCAAAGAATCTGAGTGAATTGGGCAAGGGAGATGAAAGTATAGGAGATGATATGAGAGAAGTAACCACTGGCTAGATCATGTAGGCGTTTGTAGTCATGGAAAGACCTAATCTCATTTGTGTCCATCATTTTATTCTCCTGAAAACCAAAATCACCACTCCTGGGAGTAAATTAAGGTCTTACAGAGACAGAGTAGTATAAAGTTGGCATTGCTTCACAAATGTGAAATGTTGGAATATGTATTTCTACGATGCCAATTACAATCCCTAAAGGCAAAATCCTGAACACCATAATCCTGAATATTGAAATTCCAAAATATCAAAATCCCAGAAGTCTAAAATTTCTATCATCTAATTGAATCCCCAAACTGTAATGACAGGTTTGGAATTAGGTGCAATCAAGGCTTCTAAAAGTGAATTTCAAGTTGTCACTAATAAAGTTTGTTTTTTCCATTCAGTCCAAAGCATGTCTAGGAAAATTCAGATGAGGGGATTAGCCAGGCAATATGGCAATGATGCAAACTTTAGTGGTAAAATATGTCATTTGTTTGCATGGACATTCCTTCCAGCTGATGAAATTCCAGGAGCTTTTGATAAATTAAAGCCACATATGCCTTGAATAAGCCAGAAAAGTTACTGACTGGTTTGAAATTAATTGTGTGTACAGTAGGAGAAGACACTTATGCAATGGTGTTGCTGTTCAACCATCAGTATTGTTTCCTCCAAATCTGTGGTCTTTCTATGAGTGCATGTGAAATAGATTTCTGCATGCCAAAACATCATAAAAGCATGGCACAGAAGACGGGAAAATTTAACAGGGAGTGCTCGAGTTAGTGTATGTCAAACCATAAAAGAATTTCAAAAAGAGTAGCATCACATATAAAATAAATGTGAACATATTCTCCAGGGAGAGCCATGCCGTAAAAGAGAAAAGAAAAAATAACAGCCATTCATCATAATAAAGGACTTCAAAATATAATTAATGATCATAAAAGTTGACCAGCTCTTATGAACCACCTCTATGCAATTGCCCATAATTTATTCCTATTGTTTTTATATGTTGAATTTTCTTTTTAGTGTGTTTATTTTCTTTTTAATGTATTTTTCTCTCTATTTTAAGTTGTCAGCATTATTTTTTCCAATTTGCTATATACTACATATTTCATTTCCTATACTGCAGATAAAAATGTAAAGACTTTTAGAGGGTTCTAATTATTTTTATGCATTTTGCAAATTTGTCTCCATGAAGATGCATTGTCACTGTATTGACTTTGTGTGTAAGCATTGCGCTTATACATAAAAATGTTGAAACTTCCTCAATAAATGAAGTGACGCATTTTTGTATATTTGCCTTTTTCAAGAAAGATAAAATGTATTGAGATCTCGGCTCTTTGGGTGACTGCATATGTGGTGGTGATCCATTGGTCTGTCTTGTCAAAAGACTTAGGTTGTCCACCAAGGGATTTCAGATGACCACAATTATATAAGTTGTTTCTTTATGAATATGGTTTGTCTGCCCATAACTGTTACCCACGCGACTGCTGTTGGTATACCTAAGTGTTTTATCTTTGGAAAAGTACATATGTTATTATTGCCTAATTTATTGTATCAAAAGACCTATGAAGTTTTCTGTCATGTGTTCATGTTTCTCACATGTCATTTTAATTTTTTAAAAAATTTTCCATTTTTGTGGGTACAGAGTAGGTGTATATATTTATGGGGCACATGAGATGTTTCAATACCAGCATGTAATGTAAAATACGTACATCATAGAGAATGGGGTACCCATCCCGTCAAGCATTTATTCTTTGAATTATAAACAATCCAATTACACTCTTTATTTAAAAATATATTATTATTGACAGTAGTCACCCTGTTGTGCTATCAAATAATCTTATTTATCCTTTCTAACTATTGTTTTATGCCCATTAACCATCCCCACCTCCCCCATCCCACCACCCTTTCCCAGCCTCTGGTAACCAATAAATCTCATTTTTAAGAATGTAAACACGTCTTTAAAATTTTTAAATTATTTTTCCTGAGTTACATTTTTGGGAGTTTGATCTCCCAGGATTTCAATATTCAGGATTATGGCAGTTGGGAATGTGTCTTTTAAGATTATAGCCCAGACCCATATTTCTGATGTGGTGACCTCCCGCCCATATTGCAGTAGTCAATATGCCAAATGATCTGTTGGTGACCTGACCTGCCTTCCCCTTAAATATCTCACTTCCTTGTATTGTTTGAGCACAGGTAGGACCTAGGTTATTAGTATGACTGCTCTTCATGGCCACATAGGAAGGGGACCTTGGAAGGGAAGCCTACCTTGGAAACCAACCTGCATCCCACTGGTTTGTCATCCAGGGTGTTTGTATAGTGCCTTAAGAGTTCCTTACCATAGTAGGCTTGGCACAGTTCCTAGCTCACAATTGATGTAACGGCTGTTATTAAATGAATGGATACCCATATATGCTTTAGGTTTTCTTCAAGGAGGCTGAAGGAGGGGTTGTAGAGTCACTCTCTTGCTCCCCTCAGTAAGGTTGACCGGGTTTAGAGAAAAATGTTTACATTTCTACCTCCTATTTCCTTCCCTTATAGGCATGCCAGGCCCTGTGCACCTTTCTGCCTCTTGGTTCTTACAGGAAAGCGGTGGCCCAGTATTTCCCCCAGCTCTTGACGACTCTTATGTTCCAAGTCTTCTACAACAGTGAGCTGAAACCGATACTCAAGGACAGGGCTTTGTGAGTTAAAACTGGTTATTTCAGATTAAATAAGAGATAAGCATCCAGCTGTCAATACTTCTACCCTCTTGGGTTCATATGGGATTCTTTACAGTCCCATGTGCGGTGTGTTCATTTATTACAGTTTTCTCTCCTCTGAATGGTAGAATGCCTTCAGAAAAGTAACCAGCCCAAGTACCTAAAAGTTAGTTCACCTTTCCTGAGCATGTGTAGTATATAAAGAGCCGTGACCACAGAACTCTGTTGATTCCTACCACACTGCCTATCAGATCAGTAAGAGACTACCACAGGAAAGAGAGCAGAGCATTAAATCCAAAGTCAGATACATTTTTGATCTGCCATTTACTTACTTTCTGCTAGTAACCTCTCAGGGTTATTATACATATAAGATTAAAAATGATGTGCTCAAATGTACTTTGTGAACTGGAAAGTTAATTTGTGGTTGGAGATGTGATATATGGGTTTATGACTACGTGCAGTTGTCTGTCCACATAGAAGTTTGGCAATTCCATTTTGCCCAAGGGTGTACAGTTGATTTTGCTACCCTGCAGGGAAATCTCAACCCACCTGTCTACTATTTGCCCTATTCTCTAAGATGACATACATCAAAGCATCCCAACTAGATAAGAATATATCCTATTCATTTAATAGAAGAAAATGGACATCTTTAGCAAGTCATTGCATCATTGAACATCTCTTTCAAATTATCTATTGCAAATAAGCTAGCAATAATAAACAAATAAGGTGTTCTGCGATTGATGCTGGATTTTGTGTGCCACAATTTTAATTTAACCCCTATCCCATGTACTGTTAATCAGGGAAGATGAAGGACATTTAGCAATCTTTTTCCGTTGAGACATCCCCTTTCTCAAAACCTATATTCTGCCCAAGATGGAATTAAAAGGCAGGTAATGTGTATTTAGTTTTTTGAATATCACCGGCATGTGATGACCTTGCTCTCTTTTGGGGCTTTAGGTATGCCCAGGATGCCCTGAGAGTTCTGCTGAATTGTTCTGGACTGCAACAGGTGGATATTACTCTAATGAAGGAGAATTTCTGGGACCAGTTATCTGAAGATCTGTGTTACTATCATGGAGTCTGCTTTATTGCTAAGTAAGAACAGGGGTCTCTGTGTAGGATTCTTGGTCTCTATCCTACCTTCTCCAACTTCCTTCAATAAGCCATGGGGGAACAAGATAGGAATCTATTCCAATTTCCAAATCTCTCTTAATGATCTGAGTTGCTATTTGATTTCTACTTCTTCAATTATTTTGAAGTGTTTTTATTTGTGATTTTTTTTCCTTTTTCTTGCCCTCTTACCTGATAACATAGATGCCCAATTATCCTCCCTCCACAGAACAGGTTTCTTTTCTTACAGATACAGAAAACTAGAAGTGAGTTTGGTTTTTTCCCTCTGATTTTAGCTGATTCCTGCACTGCAGGCATCAGTTTTAGACATGTTTCCACTTGAAACAGGTCCAGTAAAAACCTATACTCAATAAGCCAAATAAATTTGGAAAAGAATAGAGAGAACTTTTATTTTTCTTGTACTGGAAAGGTGGGGGGGTTCTAGTTAACTCTTTAGTGAACAGCAAGTTTCTGATTGTAGGGATCAGATTTTCTGATGAAGAATCAAAATACGAGCTGTTGACAACATGACAGACTAAGACTACTTCAAGTTGTGACTGACCCAGAAACTACATTCTTTGTGGTCTATGGGGCCTTGGTGCTTTTATAACAGCATCTCATTTGCAAATGGATTTCAGGAACACATGCTGTGTTAAAGTGTAGTACATCTGCACCCTGCAAGTTGTCACAAGTTGAATGTCACTCTAAGGGTATCTAACAAGTAACTTTGGATCTTCTTACTCAAAGTGGGGTCCACAGACAAGCAGCAACGGTGTCACCTGAGAGTTAAAAATTCAGAATCTCATGGCCCACCTCAGACCTACTGAATCAGAATCTGCATTTTAGCAATATCCCCAGGGTGATCTGTTTGCACGTTGCAGTTTGAGAAGCACTGGTTTGGAAGACCAACTGGGAATCTTAAAATGGAAACTTCCTCATGTTATCCTTTGCAATTCTGCCCTTACTGATCTGATCCAGGCCACCATGTCAGTACAAGTGTGAGGCTGTCCACCACCCAAGTGTGTTCTGGAGAATGGCATAGTGAATCAGAGCTCACCACCTCCTTTCCTGACCAATCCAGGGCGGTCCCAAACTCTCATCGGCGTTACATCATTCAAAGAAAGAGCTTGGTCCAAAACCACAAAGATGACCTGTATGCAGCCATCTTGGACTGAGCACTAGATTTTTATTTCCTCTCCCTTTAGTCAAGAATTGATGGGAGCTTGCACTAAAATAGGACATTCTGTTCTGTGGCAAAGGATGGGAGAGACAGGAAAGAGAAGTGACATTAAGGAAAGAGATGTTGACAGGGATCCAGTTATAGGTAATTCTCCAGAGTATGTGTAGAATTCATAGTGGGACTACAATTTATTTAGGGAATATTAAAGAATATCTTTCATCTGGGAGGTACAAGATATTAGAATAATGATTCTCTCTTTGCCACTATTAGCATGTTTTCTCCTTTGCTAATTCAGTGCCTTATTCTCTTTTACAGAACTCTCAGTGAATATAACTTTCCACAGTTTCCGGAGACCCTGAGTTATCTCTATAAGCTCTCAGTAGAAGGTCCTAGAAGGTCAGAAGACACTGTCATCGTATTAATATTCCTCACTGAAGTGAGTTTTGTAGACTGTGAACAGCTGTGTTCTCATTTCCTTTTCTTACCCAAATTTAAATCAAAATTCCAGTTTCTCGTATCTCTCCCTCTGAATGTTGGTTCTTACCAAGACTTAAGATCATGAAAGATATCTGAAGTTGGATGGGGAGAGGTGTGGAGTTAGATCTGGGTTATGGAAGAGTTGTCCCTTCAGCTTTCCCCAGCAGTTGGTTTTTCTCTGTTTCTAGGGGTGTGAATTTGTACAAAAACTAATTATTTTTTAGGACCAGTTTATATATTTCTGCATGATTGTTAAAGTATATTGAGGGATAATTGGGTTTAATAAAGATGGTAGTTAACATCTGGGATCTAGGCAGTACTTCTGACCATCCAGAGGGAGAAAGGAACTGGCTGAGTAACTGGGTAAAATGAAGATGTGGAACCATATTACTTTGTATATCAATATTGTGCCATGTATTGTAATACTATAATGGAATCAAGCAAATTGACAAACTTTTGTTTACAAAAAATAAAGGCTTTATAACCTGAAATTATCAAATCTAATTTTTTCATAAAAATAATAATCTAATAGGCACATATTACCTAAGGTGAAGTACCCAATACTTTCAAAATTTGAGGTGATTTCAAACACCATAGGAAAACGGTTAATAAATTATGAAAAGCATACTGTTATACTATACCATCTACTTCTAAAGCTTTCAAAAGTATACATAAATTAATTTAACTGAACATTGTGGTAGTCATCAATGATTTCAGATATGCTCAGTCTATTTTAACCTCTCATTAATTTTACTGCATGACTCATTATTTTTATTGAATTGACTATTCTTTGCCCAGTGTCTATTCTTGGCTTCTCTATCAATCTTTAGTTGACTATTTACAGGTGGGTTTCTTTTTTTTCCCCATAAGTTATTGGGGTACAGGTGGTATTTGGTTACATGAGTAAATTCTTTAGTGGTGATTTGTGAGATTTTGATGCACCCATCACCCGAGAAGCATACACTGTGCAATATTTGTAGTCTGTTATCCCTCAGCTCTCTCCCACTCTTCCCCCCCAAGTCCCCAAAGTCCATTGTATCATTCTTATGCCTTTGCATCCTCATAGCTTAGCTCCCACATATCACAGAGAACATACCATGTTTGGTTTTCCATTCCTGAGTTACTTCACTTAGAATAATAGTCTCCAATCTCATCCAGGTCACTGCAAATGCTGTTAATTCATTCCTTTTTATGGCTGAGTAGTATTCCATCCATATATATATACACACACACCACCGTTTCTTTATCCACTCATTGATTGATGGGCATTTGGGTTGGTTCCATGATTTTCAAATTGGGAATTGTGCTGCTGTAAATATGTGTGTGAAAGTTTCTTTTTCGAATAATGTCTTATTTTCCTCTGGATAGATATCCAGTAGTGAGATCGCTGGATCAAATGGTAGTTCTACTTTTAGTTCTTTAAGGGATCTCCAAGCAGTTTTCCATAGTGGCTGTACTACTTTACATTCCCACCAGCAGTGTAGAAATGTTCCCTGATCACTGCATTCACAACAACATCTACTGTTTTTTGATTTTCTTGATTACTGTCATTCTTGCAGGAGTAAGGTGGTATTGCATTGTGGTTTTGATTTGCATTTCCCTGATCATTAATGATGTTGAGCATTTTTTCATATGTTTGTTGGCCATTTGTATATCTTCTTTTGGGAATTGTCTATTCATGTCCTTAGCCCACTTTTTGATGGGATTACTTGTTTTTTTCTTACTGATTTGTTTGAGTTCATTGTAGACCCTGGATATTAGTCATTTGTCAGATGTATAGGCTGTGAAGATTTTCTCCCACTCTGTGGGTTGTCTGTTTACTCTGCTGACTATTCCTTTTGTCATGCAAAAGATCTTTAGTTTAATTAGGTCTCAGCTATTTATTTTCGTTTTTGTTGAATTTGCTTTTGGGTTCTTGGTCATGAAATCCTTGTCTAAGCCAATGTCTAGAAGTTTTTTTTTCCAATGTTATCTTTTAGAATGTTTATAGTTTCCGGTTCTCAGAGGGAATGCTTTCAACTTTTCCCTATTCAGTATTATGTTGGCTGTGGGTTTTTCATAGATGGTTTTTATTACATTAAGCTATGTCCCTTGTATGCCGATTTTGCTGAGGGTATTAATCATAAAGGGATGCTGGACTTTGTCGAATGCTTTTTCTGCCTCTATTGAGATGATCATGTGATTTTTGTTTTTAGCTATGTTTCTGTGGTTTATCACATTTATTGACTTGCATATATTGA
This sequence comes from Gorilla gorilla gorilla, assembly GCF_029281585.2. Taxonomy (NCBI): domain Eukaryota; kingdom Metazoa; phylum Chordata; class Mammalia; order Primates; family Hominidae; genus Gorilla; species Gorilla gorilla. Next base: position 85,761,773 of record NC_073224.2, on the reverse strand, counting down.
ACCATCCCTGCATACCTGGTATGAAACCCACTTGATCATGGTGGATTATCTTTCTGATTTGTTGTTGAATTCATTTAGCTAGTATTTTGTTAAGGATTTTAGCATCTATGCTCATCAAGGATATTGGTCTGTAGTTTTCTTTTTTGGTTGTGTCCTTACCTGGTTTTGGTATTAGGGTGATGCTGACTTCATAGAATGAATTAGGGCAGGTTCCTTCTTTCTCAATCTTGTGGAATAGTGTCAAAAGGATTGGTACCAATTCCTTTTTGAATGTCTGGTAGGATTCTGCTGTGAATCCATCTGGTCCTGGACTTTTTTTTGTTGGTAATTTTTTAATTACCATTTCAATCTCTCTGCTTGTTATTGGTATGTTCAGGATATCTAATTCTTCCTGATTTAAGCTAGGGGGGTTGCATTTTTCCAGGAATTCATCCATCTTTTCTAGATTTTCTAGTTTATGTGCATAAAGGTGTTCATAGTAGCCTTGAAGGATCTTTTGTATCTCAATGGTGTCAGTTGTAATATCTCCTGTTTCATTTCTTAGTGAGGTTATTTGGATTTTCTGTCTTCTTTTCTCGGTTAATCTTTCTAATGGTCTATCAATTTTATTTATCTTTACAAAGAACCAGTTTTTTGTTTCATTTACCTTTTGTATTTTTTTCTTTGTTTGTTTCAATTACATTCAGTTCTGCTGTGATCTTGGTTATTTTCTTTCTTTGGCTTGGTTTGGGTTTGGCTTGTTCTTGTTTCTCTAGTTCCTTGAGGTGTGACCTTAGGTTGTCGATTTGTGCTCTTTCAGACTTTTTGACATAGGCATTTAGGGCTATGAACTTTTCTCTTAGCACCGTCTTAGCTGTATCCCAGAGGTTTTGATACATTGTGTCATTATTGTAATTCAGTGCAAAAACTTTTTAAAATTTCCATCTTGATTTCGTTTTTGACCCAATGCTCATTCAGGAGCAGGATTTAATTTCAATGTATTTGCGTGGTTTTGAAGGTTTCTTTTGGAGTTATTTCCAGTTTTATTTCACTGTGGTCTGAGAGAGTGCTTGATATAATTTCAATTTTCTTAAATTTATTGAGGCTCATTTTTTGGCCTATTATATATTCTATCTCGGAAAAAGTTCCGCTGTTGAATAGAATGTGTATTCTGTGGTTGTTGGATGAAATACTCTGTATATATCGGTTAAGTCCATTTGTTCCAAGGTATAGTTTAAATCCATTGTTTCTTTGTTGACTTTCTGTCTTGATGACTTGTTTAGTGCTGCCAGTGGAGTATGAAGTCCCCCACTATTATTGTGTTGCTGTCTATCTCATTTTTTAGGTCTATTAGTAATTGTTTTATAAATTTGGGAGCTCTAGTATTAGGTGCAAATATGTTTAGGATTGTGATATTTTCCTGTTGGACAAGGCCTTTTAGCATCATGTAATGTCCATCTTTGTCTCTTTTAACCACTGTTGCTTTAAAGTTTATTTTGTCTGATATAAGAATAGCTACTCCTGCTCACTTTCAGTGTTCATTTGCATGAAATCCCTTTTTCCATGCCTTTACTTTAAGTTTATGTGAGTCCTTATGTGTTAGGTCAGTCTCTTGAAGGCAGCAGATAGTTGGTTGGTGAGTTCTTATCCATTCTGCAGTTCTGTATCTTTTAAGTGGAGTGTTTAGGCCATTTACATTCAATGTTAGTATTGAAATGTGAGGTACTGTTGCATTCATCGTGCTCTTTTTTGCCTGTGTATTTTGTTTTTTGTTTTTGCTTTTTAATTTGTATTTTTGTTTTATAGGTCCTGTGTGATTTATGCTTTAAAGAGGTTCTGTTTTCATGTGTTTCCAGGATTTGTTTCAAGGTTTAGAGCTCCTTTTAGCAGTTCTTGTAGCGGTAGCTTGGTAATGGCAAATTCTCTCAGCATTTGTTTGTCTGAAAACAACTGTATCTTTCCTTCATATATGATGCTTAGTTTCACTGATTACAAAATTCTTGGCAGATAATTTTATTTGAAGAGGCTGAAGATAGGGCTGCAATCCCTTCTAGATTGTAGGGTTTATGCCGAGAAGTCTTTGTTAATCTGATATGTTTTTCTTGTTAGGATAACTGGTGCTTCTGTCTAACAGCTCTTAAGATTCTTTCCTTCATCTTAACTTTGGGTAACCTGATGACAATGTGCTTAGGTGAAGATCTTTTTGCAATGAATTTCCCAGCTGTTCTTTGAGCTTCTTCTATCTGCATGTCGAGATCTCTAGCAAGTCTGGGGAAGTTTTCCTCGATTATTCCCCTGAATGTATTTTCTGAGCTTTTAGAATTGTCTTCTTCCTCAGGAATACCAATTATTCTTAGGTTTAGTTGTTTAACATAATCCCAGACTTCTTGGTGGCTTTGTTCATATTTTCTTACTCTTTTTGTCTTTGTTGGATTGGGTTAATTCGAAGACCTTGTCTTTGAGCTCTGAATGTCTTTCTTCTACTTGTTCATTCTATTGCTGAGACTTTCCAGAGCATTTTGCATTTGTCTCCAAATTTTCCTGAACTTTTTATTGTTTTTTCTTTAAGCTATCTATTTCCTTGAATATTTTTCTCTTCACTTCTTGTATCATTTTTTGGATTTCCTTGCATTGGGCTTTGCCTTTCTCTCGTCCCTCCCTGATTAGCTTAATCACTAACCTCCTGAATTCTTTTTCAGGAAAATCAGGGATTTCTTCTTGGTTTGGAATCATTGCTGGTGAACTAGTAAGATTTTTGAGGGATGTTGATGAACCTTGTTTTGTCATATTACCAGGTTTGGTTTTCTGGTTCCTTCTCATTTGGGTAGGCTCTGTCAGAGGGAAGGTCTAGGGATGAAGGCTGTTGTTCAAATTTTTTTGTCCCACAGGGTGTTCCCTTGATGTAGTACTCTTCCTCTTTTCCTGTGGATGTGGCTTCCTGTGATTCAAACTGCAGTGATTGTTGTCTCTTTTCTGGGTCTAGCCACCCCGTGAGTCTACCAGCCTCTGGGCTGGTACTGGGGGTTGTCTGCACAGAGTCCTGTGATGTGAACCATTTATGGGTCTCTCAGAAGTGGATAACAGTGCCTATTCCAGTGGAGGTGGTGGAGGGTGCTATGGACTCTGTGAGGAGCCTTAGCTTTGGTAGTTTAATGCTCTATTTTTGTGCTGGTTGGCCTCCTGGCAGGAGATGGTGCTTTCCAGAAAGCATCAGCTGTATTAGTGTGGAGAGGGACCAGTGGTGGGTAGGACCCTAGAACTCCCAAGATTATATGCCATTTGTCTTCTGCTATCAGGGTGGGTAGGGAAGGATCATCAGGTGGGGATGGGGCTAGGTGTGTCTGAGCTCAGACTCCCCTTGGGTGGATCTTGCCATGGCTGCTGTAGGGGATGGGGGTGAGAGTCCCAAGTCACTGGAGTTGTGTACCTAGGAGGATTATGGCTGCCTCTGCTGAGTCATGCAGGTTGTCAGGGAAGTTGTGGAAAGTGGCAGTCACGAGCTTCACCCAGCTTCCACACAAACGAAAGGGGCAGTCTGACTCCCACCATGCCCCCTGCAACAGCCCTGAGTCTGTTTCCAAGCAGAGGGCAAGGCAGGCTTGAAAACTTGCCCAAGGCTTTTCACCTCCCAGCTGCAAAAGAAAAAGGCTTTAGTTCTTCCCCTGCCTGTGAAGTCTAAGTCTGCAAGCCACATTCATGCCCTCCCCCGAGTTCTGGCCAGGAGGCTTCTTGCCCCATTCAAATTGTTATAAAGTTCAGCTCAAGAATTCCTTCTCCCTGCATAGTTTTACTCCCTGCTCCTCTGGCCACCCTCCTGATGGATCCCTGTGGTGCCAAGCAGGAATGGGCTGCTTGGGGACCCAGTGAACTCCCAGGGCCTTTCTGCTGCTTCCCCTACCCCTGTATTTCACTTGGCTCAGCTCTCTGACTTGACTCAGCTCCAGGTAAAGTCAGAAACTTCTCTGGCAAACAGACCTTCAGCTTCTCCAGTCAGGTTGTGTGTTTGGGAAAGGAGGGTCTCCCTTTCTCACTTCCGCGGTTGGGTCACTCACAGTATTTAGGGGTATCTTCCAGGTCCTGCAGGAGTGTCCACTTCCTTCAGAGGGTCTGTGGGTCCTCTCAGGATTGCTGGTTTGTCCTTGCAATCAATCTGGAGCTAAAATCCACAATGCAGCCTCTGCATGCTGTTCTGTCTGGAGCTGCTATCTAGTCCTGCTTCCCATCTGCCACGATCCCTCCTAGTCACCAGGTGGGTTTATTTCTGAGCACTCTGTTCTGTTCCATGGGTCAATATGTCTGTTTTCAGGCCAGGACCATACTGTTTTGACTACTATAGCTTTGTAATATATTTTGAAATCAGGAAGTGTAATATCTCAACTTTATTGTTTTTCAAGATTATTTTGACTATTTGGGGTGTTTACTGGTCTCACACAAACCTTATTTTTTTTTCTATTTCTGTAAAACAAGCCATTGGAATTTTGATGAAGATTACACTGAATGTGTAAATCACTTTGGGTGGTATAGACATTTTTATTTTTTGAGACAGGTCTTGCTCTGTTTCCCAGGCTGGAGTGCAGTCACACAATCTTGACTTACTGCAACCTGTGTCCTCCATGCTCAAGCAATTCTTCCACCTTAGCCTCCAGAGTAGCTGGGACTGTAGGTGCGTGCCACCATGCTTGGCTAATTTTTGTATTTTTAGTAGAGATGGGTTTTGGGTTTCACCATGTTACCCAGGTTGATCTCAAACTCCTAAGCTCAAGTGATCCACCCAACTTGGCTTCCTAAAGTGCTGGGATTACAGGCATGAGCCATCACGCCTGGCCAGTATAGATATTTTAACAATTTTAATTCTTTCAATATATGAACACTGGATATCTTTCCATGTATGTGTGTCTTCAATTTCCTTCATCAGCATTTTATAGTTTTCAGTGTACAGGTCTTTAACATCCTTGGTTAAATATATTCCTAAATATTTTAATTTTTATAGCTATTGTAAATAGAATTGTTTTCTTAATCTTTTTCATATAGTTTATTTTTAGTGCATAGAAATGCAACTGACTTTTGTATGTTGATTTTGTATTCTGCAGCTTTACTGAATTTATTACGTCCAACAGGCATTTTATGGAGTCATTAGGGTTTTCTATACATACAAGATCATGTCATCTGCATTTTCCTTCTTCCTTCTTCCTTTCTGATTTGAATGACTTGTGTTTCTTGTCTGAATGTCTGTCCAGGACTTAAAGTACTAGGACTTGCAGCACTTTACACTTTTTCTCCTTACCTGCTCCCATTTTATTCTATTAATGTCACCCTTTACTTATTTTTATATTGTGTGTTCATTAACAAATTATTGAAGCTATATTTTAATACATTTGTCTTTTAACTTTTATATGAGAGTTAAATGTGATTTACACACCATCCCATATTAAAATATTCTAATTTTGACTATATATTTATCTTTCAAAGTGAGTTTTATACATTCACATATTTTAATGTTGTTACTCAGTGTCCTTTTATTTCAAATTGAAGAACTCCCTTTAGCATTTCTTGTAAGTTAGGTCTCATGGTTGTAAACTCCCTCAGCTTTTGTTTGTCTGGGGATGTCTTTATCTCTACTTAATTCTGAAGGACAGCTTTGTCAGGTATAGTATTCTTGGTTGTCAGGTTTTTTTTTTTCTTTCAGCACTTTGAATATATCCCGCTCCTTCAGTTGTGAGGTTTCTGTTGAGATATCTGCTGATAGCCTTATGCTAGTTTCTTGGTATGTGAGAAGTCTCTTTGTCTTTTCTGCTTTCAAGCTTATCTCTTTTTTTTTACTTTTAATAATTAGATTATAATGTGTCTCAGATAATTATTCTCTGAGTTGATCTTAGAGTCTTGAGCTTTATGAATCTAGATGTTCTCTATCTTTCCCTCTGCTCCTTCCTCCCTCCCCCACACCACCTCTTTCTGCCCTCTCTCTCCTCCCCCAACTTCTGGAACTCCTATAGGAGAGAGAACATTTAAAGAAATTCTGGCTCAAAACTGTCTGAATCTTGTGAGGGTTATAGACATCTAGACTCATATATTTAATAGTGTCCCTTACATCCCTGTCTTTACTCTCTTTCATTCTTTTTTATCTTTTTCTTTTTTTTTTTTTTTGGCTAATTTCAAATGACTTGTCTTCAAGTTTGCTAATTCTTTCTTGTGTGTGATCAGGTCTGCTCTCAAAAGTCTCAATTGAATTATTCACCCTGTTATTATAGTCTTCAGCTCCAGGATTTCTGTTTTGTTATTTTTTATTTTTTTTTTTAATTAAGTGTCTCTTTCTGTTCATGCATTGCCTTTCTAATTTTATTTAGTTGTCTATCAGTGTTTTCTTGCATCTCATTGAGCTTCTTTAAGATGATTATTTTGACCTCTTTGTCAGGCAGTTTGTAGATCTCCATTTTTTGTGGTCAACTACTGGAGCTTTATAAGTCTTCTTTGGTAATGTCATATGTGCCTCATTCTTCATTATCTGTATAGCTTTGCATTGGTTTCTGTGCATTTGAAAATGCAAACACCTCTTCCCACTTTTACAGAATGGCTTTGGCAGGTAAACACCTTTTCCTTTTCACACCTGGGCTAATGCCTCCAGAACTGTAGGTTAGGTGGAGTTGGAGCTAGGGCACCTGGGTGCTCCTGGGACTTGTGGTTGGCTGGTCTGTTACCACGGACTCAAGAAGGTGTGTCTCTTCTCTGGTTCCTGGGTGAACTGGCCTAGCTCCAGGACCTTGGTCAGTAGTGTTGTCTCTGGAATGAGGGTCCACTACAGAGTCCAGAAACAACAGACCTATTACCAAGTACACAGATTGGCGTAGCTCCTTTTGGGTCTGTGAGAGGGCTCCTACTATGTAAGTAGGTGGGTCCCAGGGCAGGACTGGCTCCAGACAATGACTAGCAAGAATAGAACCCAGTCACAAGGCTGCTTCAGTGTCTACAGCCAAGACCATGGTCTGCAGGATAGGCATGTTCCTAAGCTGGTCACTAGACAGGAAGAACTGCTCCCAAACTGCAGCTAAAAGGGGCTGGAATCAAGGTACAGGACCTTTCCAGGATCTGCTGTGGGACCAAAGTTAGCAGTCCAGCCTGCAAAATCACATATAGGCTTCTTTTGGCAGCTTCCTCGGCAGGCAGGAAGGCTCTCAGGCCACTGCTGAGAAGAGATAGAGATGAGTTACAGGGCTGTTTCAGGGCACAAAGACATAACCAAGGTCAGCAGGCCTGTTACCCTGGTTTCCTTGGTGGATGGTTTTGGTGGCAGAACCAACACCAAATGTAGCTGTAGCCAAGTCTGCAGAGAGACCGGGTCATTTCTGGGTTTAGAACCAGGACCACAGTCAGCAAGCCTACCATCCAAGCATTGATCTGCACTCTCAAAATAGCTCTCCTTAATTTTAGAATCCACCATGTTTTTGCAACCTTCTACATAAATCCCAAAGAGTCCCCAGCAAGGTACTTTTGTTTGGGGATGACTGCAAAATTATTGCTTCTCTGGGGGATAATCATGGTGAATAGTATTCCATTCTTGTTTTATTATGGATTTTCATACAAATGCTTCTATTTCACTATTAAGACAGTTAACTTTTATTGGAAATACACTGTTATTAGCCATTGTTCTATTCATAGTTGTATTTGAAATGTTGAATTGTATTGACTGTATTTTGACAGTGAACAACATAATTTTTTATGTAACTTATTAATAATATATAATGGTCACAGATAGCCTAACATTAAAACTATCATTGTAATATTCTACAAACTAGATATGGTTGGAACTTGACTTATTAGAATTTTATTAAGAATTTTTATATCTTGTTCAGAGGTGATTTTGTTCTGCAGTTATTTATTATGTGTTGCCTCTCATATTTTTGTATGAGATTTACATTCAATTGTAAAAATCAATTCAGCATTTTTAAATACTTTTCTGTACAATGGAATTACTTATGATTCTTGGAAATCATCTATTTCTTAAAACTTTGGAAGAAGGCTGTAGTTAAAATCATCTGCTGTGATTCACACAGATTTTAATACTATGTTGCCATAAAAATGAATGAGAAGCCACACACCTGTAGTCACAGCTACTCAGGATGCTGAGACAGAAGGATCACTTGAGGCCAGGAGTTTGAGGCTGTCGTGAGCTGTGATTGTGCTTGTGAATAATCAGTGCATTCCAGCTTGGGCAACATAGCAAGACCGTATCTCTTTTAAAAAAAGAATGAGAAAGATCTCTTTGTACTGATGCAGAATAACTTCCAGGAGATGTTGTTAAGTGAAAATAAAACAAGCGGCAGAGCAGCACAGATGCTACCTTTTGCATAAGAGAGAAAAAGACATGTATTATATACTATAGAAGTATATAAAATGTAGACTTATTCTTTGGGAAATATATACGTATGCACACACTAAATACATGTTTTATGTATTATATATAATTCTATATAGTTGTATTATATATTATAAAATATAAGGATTTTTAAATATATACTTATCTTTTGGAGAGAAAACAAAAAGATAAACTAGATGTTAAAGAAACTGGTTACTTTAAGGGACATGGGAGTAATAGGGTAGAATGGATAGGGATGGAAATAAGACTCTCAAAGTACCCCTCTTGTGTAGTTTCGACGCATAAAGTTATTGTTGAAAGAATAAAATTAAATCAAGAAGAAGAAAAAAGCCAAATTTAAACTGATGCAAATGAATTTATTTGTATAGCAAATTAATAACCACACAGATAATATAATTACTCCATGCAGCTTATGAACATAGTGCTTTGACTTAGATATATTCTAAGAATGAAATTGTCTATAAAGAAATATTCACTTTTACTCAGAAGGTTTATTGGTATTGTATATTGATATTATCATTTTAAGACTAAGGTATGTATTATTTATCAGAAAGCAAATAAGTAAATATATTAATCCTATTAGATGCCAGGGTTTTCCAAGTAAAAGGAAGGCAATAAAAACATGAAGCTGCAAAAAGTTAATATAAACTCTTATGTTAGCTTTGAATTAAAAATATCAACATTATAAGTATAAACTCACGATTTAAAGAATAACTATTTCCAAGTTCTGAGTAAAAGCCAAGAAGACATGATATTCTGACAGCTAGGAGTACTTTAGCATCCATTTCTAATGGTTTCTAAGTGCTATTACTTACCAAAAGGAACCATGTCTCCTTGATAAAATGGCTGATTTCAGAGGGCAAGAAAAATAGATGAGTCAGGGACATCTAATTTTTCCACAACGCAAAGAAGGGCTAAAGGCCCATGGGGCCATGTCAAAAGGACACAAGAAGTAGTGGCTTCTACTAGCCAACTTTGAGTATCAAAATGAATAGTAACTAAATAATTGTAACATTATTTTTTTCCTTTAATTATTATACTTTAAGCTCTGGGGTACATGTGCAGAATGTGCAGTTTTGTTACATAGGTATACACATGACGTGGTGGTTTGCTGCACCCATCAACCCATCACCTACATTAGGTATTTCTCCTAATGTTATCCTTCCCCTAGCCCCCAACTCCCTGAAAGGCCCCAGTGTGTGATGTTCCCCTCCTTATGTCCATGTGTTCTCATTGTTCAACTCCCACTTATGAGAACATGTGGTGTTTGTTTTTCTGTTCTTGTGATAGTTTGCTGAAAATGATGGTTTCCAGCTTCATCCATGTCCCTGCAAAGGACATGAACTCATCCCTTTTTATGGTATTCCATGGTGTATATGTGCCACATTTTCTTTATCCAGTCTATTGTCGATGGACATTTGGGTTGGTTCCAAGCCTTTGCTATTGTGAATAGTGCTAGAATAAACATACGTGTGCATGTGTCTTTAGAGTAGAATGACTTATAATCCTTTGGGTATATACCTAGTAATGGGATTGCTGGGTCAAATGGTAATTCTAGTTCTAGATCCTTGGGGAATCACCACAGTCTTCCACAATGGTTGAACTAATTTATACTCCCACCAACGGTGTAAAAGGGTTCCTATTTCTCTACATCCTCTCCAGCATCTGTTGTTTCCTGACTTTTTAATGATCGCCATTCTAACTGGTGTGAGATGGTATCTCACTGTGGTTTTGATTTGCATTTCTCTAATGACCAGTGATGATGAGCATTTTTTCATATGTCTGTTGGCTGCATAAATGTCTTCTTTTGAGAAGTTTCTGTTCATATTCTTTGCCCACTTTTTCATGGGGTTGTTTTTTTGTTTTGGTTTTTTTTGTAAATTTGTTCAAGTTCTTTGTAGATTCTGGATGTTAGCCCTTTGTCAGATGGGTAGATTGCAAAAATTTTCTCCCATTCTGTAGGTTGCCTGTTCACTCTGATGGTAGTTTCTTTTGCTGTGCAGAAGCTCTTTAGTTTAATTAGATCCCATTTGTCAATTGTGGCTTTTGTTACCATTGCTTTTGGTGTTTTAGACATGAAGTTTTGCCCATGCCTACGTCCTGAATGGCGTTGCCTAGGTTCTCTTTTAGGACTTTTAGTAACATTGAATTTTTTTTACTTCATGAGTCCTTAGTGGTTCTCAAAATGAGAGAATGAGAAAAGAGACAGAGACAGGAATAGAGACAGACAGCGAGACAGATGCCATCCACTAAATGTAGAAAGAATGCTAGAAGTGGCAAATCACAATTTCTGCAAGCCCTAATGTGATAACTAAATCCAGAAAAATCATCAATAGATGTTAAAACAATTAAGTGAAAAGTTGTTAGAGAATGGAATATTCACAAAGCACCAAATTACCACCCTACAGATTACTTATTGGAATCCCAAAGGGAAAATACGACTTTACATTTTTATGTGTGGTTATCACTCAAAAAGAATTACCTTTGATCCTGTTTGGAAATAATGCATTGATTATTACCAGTCTCCCATTATTTTTCATCTATTTCAATGATCTAGTTTTCCTTGACTTACGTTGGGAGATTTATATTTTTCCAGAAAATAATTTATTTCACTCAGAATTTCAAATGACTGCCATAATCACTGGGTCTCTACTAGATGGGCTACTAAAATCACCAAGAAATATTTTTTAAGTACATAAGCCAGGGTCTGCCATTGGAAAACCTACTAGGATGATGCCCAGACATGTGTAATGTATAAAAGCTGCCCGCAGAAGATCCTGCACTCATCCTTGCCTAAGAACTACTAACACAGATATTCTTTTTAAATTTTTGATCTAATCCACACTTTTTTTCTCACTGCTCATTTTACTTGTTCTTTTTTGTATTATATTGATCAAAAATCTGTTTATCTTAATAGGATTTTTTTCCTGTGCAAAAGGCAATAGGCTTATTAATTCTATTGTTTTTTTGTTTCCTAATACAATGATTTCTGCCTTTATTATTTTCTTACACCAACTTTCTTTAGCACCATTTTATATTTTGTGATACTGTTTCTCTTAATTTCAGGATATAAATAATGTTAGCATTTCTTTTTAAGTAAAATATTTAAAGTCAAATTATGCATTTACTTCCAACTATAGTGTAAATATCTATGTTATACATAATTTTTATTGTTTTTTATTTTGTTGTCATCCTATTGAGTGTTTGAGTTCCTCTGTGGTTTAAGATTTTGATCCACAAATTAGGGGAAATTTCTCTTAAATTTGCAAGTACTTTATAGACTTTCTTGTTTTTTTATTTAAAGTTTCTTTTTGGTTTCTTCTTTTATTATAGCACAAATTTTTGAAGTGCTTTTTAATTGTTTTGCTTTAGAGAAGTTATTAATACTTTTTGACATGGTATCTAATTTTTGTGAAGGTTCTCTGAAAGCTTGAAAAGAAGATGTGATCTGTCCTCCTCTCTCATTCAATCTCTCTCACTCTCGCTCTCTTGCTCTGTCACTCCCTAACTTTCTGTGTACCTGATCTAAGGATATTTTAAATTCTTCCAAGGAAAACATGATTTTATAAAACTGTCATTTTTTTTTTTTTTTTTTTTTTGAGATGGAGTCTTGCTCCGTCACCCAGGCTAGAGTGCAGTGGCTCGATCTCGGCTCACTGCAAGCTCTGCCTCCCAGGTTCACTCCATTCTCCTGCCTCAGCCTCCCAAGTAGCTGGGACTACAGGTGCCCGCCACCACGCCTGGCTAATTTTTTGTATTTTTTAGTAGAGACGGGGTTTCACCATGTTATCCAGGATGGTCTTGATCTTCTGACATCATGATCCGCCCGCCTTGGCCTCCCAAAGTGCTGGGATTACAGGCATGAGCCACCGCACCCGGCCAAAACTATCATTGTGTTTTTGAGAGATTTTAATCAGCATATTTGACTGTCAGTTATTAAATGTATGAAGGCTCATGATACTCATGTCTTCACTCTGGGTATTAGCTCTTAAAAACTAAACTTCCTCAAACTGGCCTGCAGGTTCTGTCCCACCTTCCATACTTGCCCTCAAGCCTCCCTGCTGTCCAGTCTTCTGTTCCCTCTCCCTTCCTCTCACTCATCTTTCAGGTGCTCAAACACACCCTGCTTCATATTCCTCAGGGCCTTTGCACATGGTTCACCATCCTTGAAGGTCTCCTCTCTAAACACTTCTTCTAGCTAATGCCAACTCACAAACCTAAATCTAAATATCACTCTTCATTCTAAATTGAATCTACATTACACAATGTAAATTCAATAGTCCCATAGATCAGGGGTCCCCAACTCCCTGGGCCACATACTGGTACCGGTCTATAGCCTGTTTGGAACAGGGTTGCACAACGGGAAGTGAGCAGCATGCGAGCATTACCACCTGAGCTCTGCCTCCTGTCAGATCAGTGGCGGCATTAGATTTTCATAGTAGCACAAACCTTATTGTGAACTGTGCATGCAAGGGATCTAGGTTGTAGGCTCTTTATAAGAATCTAAACTAATGCCTGATGATCTGAGGTAGAAGAGTTTTACACCCTCCCTCCCCAGCCATTCTTGGAAAAAAAATGTCTTCCAAAAACTGGTCCCTGGTGCCAAAAAGTTTGGGGACTGCTGCTGTAGATGCAGATGTGTTGTGACATCTGGTAGCTTTCTTTCCTAGTACTGACTAAAATTAGAAACTCTGTCTCATTAGAATAGTACATAGTATAGTATCAGTCTCTCTAGCTTGCCTGGAAGCTCCACAGGGTCGTGGGTTGCTACCGTTTCGCTCACCATTGTATCTCTATTTACTAGTGCAGTGCCTGGCCTGTAGTGGGTATCACCTCTTAGCATATGTAGACATACACTGTGAAGAAACTCACAACCTGACTACAATCAGTATGATGGGGAAATTTAAATTGGGTCACTCAGTTTCCAACAATGGAGGAAAATGTAAAATACATACACACACACACACACACACACACACACACACACAGACAAAAACGAAACAAAGCATCTATTTTTCTATCCTGATTGTTGTCTCTCCCCACTGCTGTGAGCACTGAAATATATGTATTTGATGTTTTAGTGAGATTTGCATTCTAGTTTTACCTAGAATATCTTGATTTTTATGACAGAAATCATGCAGTGGCCTCTACTTTGCTTATAAACTTATTAACTATTTTCTTTCAGCTTCTGAATAACTTCTTCAAGGACCCTTTACCAGAAGAATTTTTGGTCCTCTTCATAAACTGGATCAATGATTCCAATCCTGTAGTTAGCAGACTGATCCTTCATAGAATTGTCCACATGTCACCAATTATCAATAAGGTATGTGTACGTGAATTGTGTCTGCAAGCATCATCAAAATCATAATCTGAGATTTTGATGTCACTTAACATCTTCACTGACAAAGCGGTGATATTTTTCAGTCTCTATATAACTAAAACATATCAAAGCCTGCTGTTTTATTAACAAGGAAACTGAGTTGAATAGAAAGGATGTGTTAAGTCCACTTAGTGGCTTTATCGCCTTACTTTTTTTTTTTTTACAGAAAATCATTCATTGCACTCAGAATGTATTTATCCTCATTGCCCTAGACTTGTCTTACAGTCTAAACCATATATACATAATTTCCCCTCCAACATACACTCATGTGTACACACTAATTCCTATCTCAGAGCACTTGCTCAAGCTTTTTCTTCTACTCATAATGTTCCTACTTTACCTATACATATTTACGTTTTTCTCCTTTTTCAATGATCAGCCCAAGTCAAACTGCACTGAAAATTCTTATCTCTCGCAGCCTCATCCCTCTCAGAGCCATATCAGTTATGAGCACTCATATTTTATACCAGTGTCAAAGCATAGTTCTTGAACCAGCAGTATCAGCATCACCTGGAGACTTGCTAGAAATGCAAATTGTGAGGCCCCACCCCAGTCCTATGGAATCAGAAATTCTGGGGTGGGCCCACCAATCTGTGTTTTAAAGGTCCTCCAGGTGACTGTTATTCAAGTTAAAGTTGAGAACAACAATCTTATACTGTTTCCCATTGACTCACATGAATTCTTCTTACCTTCCAGGTCGACTGAATTTAAGCACGTTCCATTTTCTGTAATTCTACACTCCAAAGTATCTTGTAAAATGCTGACAGTGCAAATGTTCTATAAATCATTACTTTTATAATACATCCAATAATAAATCCTTGTTTATCTATTGAGCATAGTCTCTGAGAACTGAAGCCTATCAGTGGACACCCGTTGTGCATTTAGAATGACATAAGCCATGGTCTGTTTACTTTAAATAAATAATACAAGTTGATGGATTTACCAGTAGTGTACATTATCTTAGTAAACAGCAAATTATTTATTGCTTTACCCAGAGCTCTTCCCAATGTTATCAAATACTGAAAGGAAAATTCCGTCAAGACTTCCTAGGAGAGTGAAAAAAAAGTAGTGGAAAGTGATCTGGGTTGAGATTTCATATACTGTTGGTAAAGATACAAATGGCCTCTGGCATTGACATAGTCCTTAGCTCTATTTTTTTCTCCTTAAAGCTATTATTTTGGCAAAATAATATTCATTCATTTCCTTTAGTCTTTTTCTCCTTGCCTTTCTTTCTCTCTGGTGTCTCCTTTTCATGTTTTTCCTTGCCTTCTATTCTGTTTGGTTCTGATCTACACTGACTCCCATGACCTGCCTGAGTGTCTCAGTAGCTCTCATGTCCAAATGGGTCACTATCATCTAATTTAGAGGTCATTCTGCTAGTAGTGTGTTAGTAAATGTTTGACAGCCAGGTGTCTGAAAATAAGGCCAATTCCCTGGTGTAAAGATCCTTATGATGGCTAATTTCAAGCTTTCAAAGGGACATCACTAACCATGGAACTGGGAAAAGATGCACAATAGCCCATCATTATTTAATATTCCCGCCAATCAGACACAATGCCCATGAATAACCTCAAGAGCATAGATAATGGTAAAATGTAGCAAAAGAATTAGGGAGTGATAATTTTTTAGTATTATCAGTTTCTATTTAATGTTAAATTTATATAATTTAATTTTCAATAATTAATTTTCTTAGCAAAAAGTCAACATTTTTGAAAATTTGACAAGAGATTTTCGTGAGTCAGTTTCCGCACACCATGATGTGCCGCCCAGACTCAGGGTATCCATGTAAATGTCAGCTCAAGTCTCCTGCTAGTTCCTAAATCCCACCATTTTTTCCTTTTATATGTAGACAGAAAATGTCAGCAGTATATTAATAGCCATCCTGGATGCCTTCCTTTCCAAAGACGACAATGTTGTACTTCAGGCCTTGCTCACCCTTAGAAGGCTTTTAAACGAACTGGACAAAGTGACCTACTCTTTGGGTACCAGAATTGGTTCCAGCTACTGTACTCTGATGGATCATGTGAGTTACACAGTTAGATATGTGAGATCATTAGGTTTTGTGGTTCAGCTGAAACTCAAGTTGAGGCAGTGATGTTAGGTCACAGAATAAGTCAATAGGAGAAGAAGCCACCATTTCTTTTCCAGAGATAAAAATATTAGTTAGGTAAGTACTGTTTTTTTTTTTAAGTACACTGTGAGAACCTGGGGAAGAAAAGAAGACTAACCAAGGAATAGCCTCTATCCTTGGATGAAACTGTAGCTTTGTGGCTATATACTGGTTAACCCTATATCTGGACTGCCTGGGTTCAAATCCCTCTTCCACCTCTTATTGACTATGAAACACTGAGTGAGTGATTTCTTCAGTCTTTTGGTGTATCACTTTTTCCCCATCTATAAAACAGCAATAGTGACATAAACAATATTAGGTTTATTATAAGAATTAGATTTGATATTTGCCATGCCCCAAATAAATGTTTGTTATTATCATATAAAACTTGAATTTAAAAGTATTTTATCAGAAAGTTGTTCTTTCAGAAAATTCTCATTTTACATGGTAAATATGTTTCAGAAAAGTTTAATGAAAACTTTGGTATGCCATGGGGAATCTATGTATTTTTAAAGAACTCCACAATAAATTGTTTCTAAACCAGAGAATTATTTCACAATAAATTATCTTGCCAAAACTTCTACGTTTTTAATCACTTACAGTTTAATGAAGAAAAGCACAGTATTATTAAATTATGAAAAAAAAGTAGTGGCAAAAATGAATTTTATAAACACATAAACACATTAGAATAGTAATAATAATAGTAGTGGCTTAAAGGGGCGGGGCCAAGATGGTCAACTAGAAGCAGCAGCATCCGGAAGCTGCCATCACAAAGATGCAAATCCCAAACAGCATGCAAATCCTGCACTGGCAACTGAGATATCCAGGTTCTGTCATCAGAACTGACTAGGCAGCGGGCGTGACCCATGGAGAGGAAGGCAGAGCAGTGTGGTGTGGAGGCCTACCTGACAGCCACACGGGCCAGGGGAGCCCCCACCCCCAGCCAAGGGAGGCAGTGAGTGAGCGTGCTACCCAGCCTGGGAAAACGTGTTTTTTCCACGAAAATCCCACTTGTGAGCCCATGCCATAAGGACCTAGGGTCCCAAACACGGACCTGCACAGATTCTCAACAGCCACTAAGCTAGAATCTGTTTAAGACTGCTGAACTCCTGGGGGAGGGGTGACTGGCACAACAGCTGTGGCTGCCTGCTGTCTAAGCCCTTTAAACTCCTTGGGGGAGGGGTGACAGCTGGCACTCAGACTGATAGCCACCTAACACACTAAGCCCCCATGGTGGGGGTAGGGCAGCAGCCATCTCTATAGCTCCAGGATATGCTTTTTCCCTGCTGGAGCCAGTGAGACTGGATGGCTTGATCCCAAGAGGTATCCCCCACAGCCTAACACATCAGCTGTGGCAGACTGTTGACGAGTGCCTCTTCAGGCTTGACCTGGACCCATCCCTCCTCGCTGGGGTCTCCCTGCAGGAAGTCTGACTACTCCAGCCAGGGGCTCAGGGACAGAACTCTGATCTCCTTAGGCCTGAACCCCTCGTGGGAGGGGTGGCCACAGTCTCTGCACACCAGCAGACATAGTCTTTCCTCCTACTAGTTTGGAGGAAGCAGGGCAGACCAGACAAGTGGGCCTTCCCCCCAGTAAAGCACACCCCCTCCACCAAGGGACAGCCAAAGTGCTTTGTTAAGTGGGTCCTGCTCCCCATAAAACCCAGCCAATTGAGACCCTCCAAAAGGGGTCATCAGAAACCCTACACAGGAGCGAGCCCACAGGCATCAGGTTGGTGCCCCTCGAGATCCCAGAGGAAGGAGCAGGCACCCATCTTTGCTGTTCTCCAGATTCCTCGAGTGACATCTCCAGACATGGGAGCAAATCAGATGAATAGGGCCTAAAGCGAGCCCCCAGAAAACTGCAGCAACCCTACAGAAGAGGGACCAGACCATTGCAAGAGAAACAAAGAAACAGAAAGCAACAACAGCACCAACAAAAAAAAAAAAGTCCCCACAAAAACCCTATTCAAATGTCAGCAGCCTCAAAGATCAATACTAGACAAACTCATGAAGATGAGAAAAAAATCAACAAAACAACGCTGAAGGCCCAAAAGGCCAGAGTGCCTCTTCTCCTTCAAATGGTCACAGCACCTCCTCTAGCAAGGACATAGAACTGGACGGAGGATGAGATGGACGAATTGACAGAAGTAGGCTTCAGAAGGTGGGTAGTAACAAACTCCTCTGAGCTAAAGGAGCACGTTCTAACCCAATGCAAAGAAGCTAAGAACCTAGATAAAAGGTTAGAGGAGCTGCTAACTAGAATAACCAGTTTACAGAGGAAAATAAATGACCTGGTGGAGTGAAAAACAGCACAAGAACTTTATGAAGCATACACAAGTATCAATAGCTGAATCGATGAAGCAGAAGAAACAATATCAGACTTTGAAGACTATCTTGCTGAAATCAGGCATGCAGACAATATTAGAGAAAAAAAGAATAAAAAGGAATGAGCAAAACCTCTGAGAAATAGGGGGACAGATCAACAAGACAGAAAATTAACAGGATATTGAGGACTTAAACTCAACTATGGATCAAGTGGACCCAATAGACATATACAGAACTCTCCAACCCAAATCAACAGAATATACATTCTTCTCAGTGTCACATGGCACTGATTCTAAAATAGACCACATAATTGGAGGTAAAACACTCCTCAGCAAATTCAAAAGAACTGAAATCATAATACAGTCTCTAAAAACACAGTGCAATCACATTAGAGCTCAGGATTAAGAAACTCACTCAAAAGCACATAATTACATGGAAATTGAACAACCTGCTCCTGAATGACTCCTGGGTAAATAATGAAATTAAGGCAGAAATCAAGAAGTCTTTTGAAACCAATAAGAACAAAGAGACTATGTACCAGAATCTGTGGGACACAGCTACAGCGGTGTTGAGAGGGAAATTTATGGCAGTAAATGCCCATGTCATAAAGCTAGAAACATCGGCCAGGAGCAGTGGCTGATGCCTGTAATCCCAGCACTTTGGAAGGCTGAGGTGGGTGGATCACGAGATCAAGATTTCAAGACCAGCATGGCCAAGATGGCGAAACCCAGTCTCTACTAAAAATACAAAAATTAGCCTGCCGTGGTGGCACATGCCTGTAATCCCAGCTACTCGGAAGGCTGAGGCAGAGAACTGCTTAAACCCAGGAGGCAGAGGTTGCAGTCAGCCGAGATCACACCACTGCACTCCAGCCTAGGCGACAGAACGAGACTCCATCAAAAAAAAAAATGCTAGAAATATCTCAAATCGGCACCCTAACATCACAATTAAAAGAGCTAGAGAAGCAGGAGCAAACAAATTCAAAAGCTAGCAGAAAACAAGAAATAACTAAAATCAGAGCAGAACTGAAGGAAGTAAAGACACAAAAAACTCTTCAAAAAATCAACAAATCCAAGAGCTGGTTTGTTGAAAAAATTAACAAAATAGATAGACCACTAGCTAGACTAATATAGAAAAAAAGAATGAAGAATTAAATAGACACAATAAAAAATGATAAGGGGGAAATCACCACTGACCCCCCAGCACTGCAAACTACCATCAGAGAACACTATTAACATCTATACACAAATAAATGGTAAAATCAAGAATAAATGGGTAAATTCCTGGACACATACACCCTCCAAAGACAAAGCCAGGAAGAAGTTGGATCCCTGAATAGACGAATAACAAGTTCTGAAATTGTGGCAGTAATTAATAGCCTATTGATAAAAAAAAAAAAAGCTCAGGACCAGGATTTCACAGCCAAATTCTACTAGACATACAAAAAGGAGCTGGTACCATTCCTTCTGAAACTATTCCAAACAATTGAAAAGGAGGGACTTCTCCCTAATTCATTTTATGAGTCCAGCATCATTCTGATTCCAAAACCTGGCAGAGACACAACAAAAAAGAAAACTTCAGGGCAATATCCCTGATGAACATTGATGCGAAAATCCTCAACAAAATACTGGCAAAACAAATCCAGCAGCACATTCAAAAACTTATCCACCACGATCAGATCAGCTTCAACCCCGGGATGCAAGCCTGGTTCAACATATACAAATCAACAAATGTAATCCATCACATAAACAGAACCAATGACAAAAACCACATGATCATCTCAATAGATGCCGAAAAGGCCTTCGATAAAATTCAACATTCCTTCATGTTAAAAACTCTCAGTAAACCTGGTATTGTTGGAACATATTTCAAAATAATAAGAGCTATTTATGACAAACACACAGCCAATATCATATCGAATGGGCAAAAGCTGGAAGCATTCCCTTTGAAAACCAGCACAAGACAAGGATGCCCTCTCTCACCACTCCTATGCATCATAGTATTGGAAGTTCTGTTCAGGGCAATCAGGCAAGGGAAAAAAGTAAAGAGTACTCACATAGGAAGAGAGGAAGTCAAATTGTCTCTGTTGGTGGACATGATTCTATATTTAGAAAACCCCATCACCTCAGCCCCAAAACTCCTTAAGCTGATAAGCAACTTCACAAAGTCTCGGGATATAAAATCAATGTGCAAAAATCACAAACATTTTCATGCACCAACAATAGACAAGCAGAGAGCCAAATCATGAATGAACACTCATTCGCAATTGCTACAAAGAGAATAAAATACCTAGGAATACAGCTAACAAGGGATGTCAAGGACCTCTTCAAGGAGAGCTACAAACCACTGCTCAAAGAAATCAGAGAGGACACAAACAAATGGAAAAACATTCAATCCTCATGGGTAAAAAGAATCAATATCATTAAAATGGCCATACTGCCCAAGTAATTTATAGATTCAGTGCTATTCTCATCAAACTACCATTGACATTATTCACAGAATTAGAAAAAACTACTTTAAATTCCATATGGAAGCAAAAAAGAGCCCATATAGCCAAGACAATCCTAAGCACAAAGAACAAAGCTGAAGACATCATGGTACCTGACTTCAAACTATACTACAAGGCTACAGTATCCAAAACAACATGATACTGGTACCAAAACAGGTATATAGACCAACGAAACAGAATGGAGATCTCAGAAATAACACCACACTTCTGCAATCATCTGATCTTCAACAATCCTGCCAAAAGCAAGCAATAGAGAAAAGATTCCCTATTTAATAAATGGTCTGGGAAAACTGGCTAGCCACATGCAGAAAACTGAAACTGGACCCCTCCTTACACATTACACAAAACTTAACTCAACATGGCTTAAAGACTTAAATGTAAGACCCCAAACCATACAAACCCTCGAAGAAAACCTAGGCAATAGCATTCAGGACATATGCATGGGCAAAGACCTCATTACAAAAACACCAAAAGCAATTGCAACAAAAGCAAAATTGACAAATAGGATCTAATTAAATTAAACAGCTTCTGCACAGCAAAAGAAACTATTATCAGGGTGAATAGGCAACCTACAGAATGGGAAAAAATTTTTGCAATCTACCCATCTGACAAAGATCTAATATCCAGAATCTACAAGAAACTTAAATTTACAAGAAAAAAAAAAGACCCCATCAAAAAGTGGGCAAAGCATATGAACAGACACTTCTCAAAAGAAAACATTTACATGGCCAACAAACATATGAAAAAAAGTTCAACATCACTGATCAGAGAAATGCAAATCAAAACCACAATGAGATACCATCTCGCACCAGTCAGAATGGTGATTATTAAAAAGTCAAAAAATAATAGATGCTGGCAAGGCTGTGGAGAAATAGGAAAGCTTTTACACTGTTGGTGGGAATGTAAATTAATTCAACCATTGTGGAATACAGTATGGTGATTCGTCAAGGATCTAGAAACAGAAATACCATCTGACCCAGCAATCCCATTACTGAGTATATACCCAAAGGATTATAAATCATTCTGCTTTAAAGACACCTGCACATGTATGTTTATTGCAGCACTACTTACAGTAGCAAAGTCATGGAACCAACCCAAATGCCCATCAATGTTAGACTGGATAAAGAAAATGTGGTATATATACACCATGGACTACTATGCAGCCATAAAAAGGAATGAAGATTATGTGCTTTGCAGGGACATGGATGAAGCTGGAAGCCATCATTCTCAGCAAACTAACACAGGAACAGAAAATGAAATACCACATGTTCTCACTCATAAATGGGAGTTGAACAATGAAAACACATGGACACAAGGAGGGGAACAACACACACCAGGGCCACTTGGGGGGTGGGTGGCAAGGGGAGGGAGAACATTAGGAGAAATAGCTAATGCATATGGGGCTTAAAACCTAGATGATGGGGTGATAGGTGCAGCAAACCAGCATGGCACACGTAGACCTTTGTAACAAACCTAAACTTTCTGCACTTGTATCCCAGAACTTAAAGTTAAAAAAAAGAAAAAAGTGGCTTAATTTATTGAACACTTAATATATACCAGGGGCTTTTCTAAAGGATTTACTTGAGCTATTTTACATAAATCTCTAAGCAACTGTATTACTATTATCCAATTTTCATGTAAAGAAACTAAGGCAAAGAGAAGGCAATGTTTGGCCAAGGTCATGTATGTGATAAAGTAGTCAGAGTGCTCATATAAAAAAAATCAATATGAGATTATAAACATTTCCTTAAAACCAGAAGGTGATATTATATTTTTAAAATTTGGGCCAAGTGCAGTGGCTCACGCCTGTAATCCCAACACTTTCCAAGACTGACATGGGAGGATTGCTTGAGCCCAAGAATTTCAGACCAGCAGGAGGGTTGTTGGAGCCCAAGAGTTAAAAGCTGCAGTGAGCTATGGTCCTGCCCCTGCACTCTAGCCTGGGCAACAGAGTGAGACCCTGTCTCTAATAAAATATAAATAAATAAAAATTTAAAAATTAACCTCTTCTGACTTGCAATTTTTCCTTTATAGAATCATTTTTATCCAATTACCTTCCTATTTGGCATAAGTAGCCTTTGAAAACCTGGTTGTATGCCAGTATGCAGAGAGCTTCCATTGTTATTTAGTGGCAACTCAGCAAAGTCTTCCAGCCTTTGAACACAGCATGGTTACATTATTATAAGTATCCTTACAAAAATTGTCTTCAAGTTATACATACTATTTCAGTTTATACTTTTAGGATGTTATTAAATACTAATCATCTTCCTAAATTTAAGAAACTCATTTTTCACAGTTTTTTTAATGCAATCTGAATTATGGTAAGTAAATTTTTTTACTAGTTTATATATTTTGTTCAGCTTTATTAAGGCATAATTAATAAATTAAAATTATATATGTTTACAGAATACAATATGTTTTGATATAGGTATACATTGTCAAATGATTAAATCAAACAAAATTAACATAGCCATTACCTCACATATCTTTTTTGTGTGTGTGGTGAGAACATTTGAGATCTAATCTCTTTGCAATTTTTAAGTATACATTACATTATTAACTATACTCTAATGTAACTCTAGACTTACATTAGATCTCTAGAATTTATTCATCCAGTCTAAAAGAAACTTTGTATCCTTTAACCAACATCTCCCCCAGTGCCTCCCACTACCCTTCAGCTGCTGGCAACCTAGGTCCACTCTCCTCTTCTATGAGTTTAACCTTTTAATATTCCACATATAAGTGAGATCATGCAATATTTGTCATTCTGTCCCTGACTGATTTCAAATAGCATGATGTCCTCCAAGTTCATCCATGTCATACATGACAGGATTTTATTCTTTTTTAAGGCTGAAAAGTATTTCAATTATTCCATTGATGGACACTTAGGTTAATTCCATATCTTGGCTATTGTGAATAATAGGTAAGCAATTATTATTTTAAAATTAAAAGATGCCCTAACTACTTGAACCCAAGGTGAATTTTTTCTTAAAATAAATAAAATTTCATATAGCGTATGTATATATACACATATACATATATAGTATATTTATACGGTGTGTGTGTGTGTGTGTGTGTGTGTGTGTGTGTGTGTGTGTGTGTGTAGACTACTGATTGAAGAAAAAAGCCCTAACATTATCCTCAAATAAGGCCTTTGTCTTTTACAGATTAATGGAAGCATTCGAAGTATGGCAATTCGACACTTTGGTCAATTAGTTAGGGATATGAGACAGTACACATGGATGGTGAATGATGTGGTTCTAGAAGGCTTGGTGCCCCTAATCCTATTTTTGGAGGATGATGATAAAAGAGTAGCTGAAGTAAGTCATTTGATCTTCTTTTTCATAAATGTACCAAGGATTATAATGTTTTATCTAACAACAGATGAATAGATCTTCACCAGCCTTTTTCTGTCTCACAGGCATGTAAATATACATTAAAAATCTGTACCTCACAATTAAAGTGGTCAACATCACGTTTGCTCAAAGATGAAAATTACAGTTTTGAGATGGTGGTGCTCAATATCTGTAACAATCTTGTAAGTGGCCCTTCCATTTTTACTACTATAAGAGTTGTAGACAAAACTTACAGGATATCCAAAGTGATAAAAACTGTAATGGGGATAAGAGTGGATCTTGGAGGAAAAAAATGGAAGAAAATATTTTAAATAAGTGATTATAGCTGGAGCTTGAGCCGAGAGGAATTAGAATTTTCCACTTCCTATTTCTCAACACTGATCATCCATCTTATCTTCTTCCTCCAGCCCACCCATTTTGAGCTATGGGTGGGTATTAAGGTAGGAAGAACATCCCAGATCACAAAAAAGAAAACTAGAATTACTTTGCCACTGCCTCTTGAGCTAGTCCTCTGAAACCCAGCATGAACAGCAATGATAGCCAAGTGGGGATGGATGAATGCTAATCAAAGAATGGAAAAAGAGAGTTGAGTTTGGGAACAAGAGTATAGTTCACACAAAAACATCCCCAATTTCTAATTTGGTCCTGATTTTGTATGTTGAAGCCTTTCTGGAGGGAGCAAATGTTCTATTTCAGCAATTGAGTGAGGTGCTTTTTTCCCTTTTTATTCTCAGATTATTTCTCATAGGAACTACATTACAGATTTGACATCTGATACCTTACGATTCCTGTGGAGCCCCAGAGCATATCTTAAGAGGGCATCGGTTATTTTGATAGGTAAATATAATTCAGTTCTCAATTCCTAACTTGTCTTAAATGGTATAGAATGGAGAAGAAGCTAAAAGTCTTTCTTACATTTTTTTTTATGTCTCTGTTTACGAGGGACAGCACCTGTGATGGTGATGAATACAGGTTGATACGTGTGATGAGAATAGAGTTCTATTTTATAATACACAGAGAATATAGCTGTATGGTTAATTATTATGCAAAATGTGTTCAGCAAAATGGATTTCAAAACTTAAGACAGTGACATACCATTGTTCATTATTCCCCTTCACCACTTAAAAATTACTACCCAAAGAATAAGAATAATTTAAAAATATATAAAAACATCATCTTCGACCAAACTTGGACATCTGTAACCACAAACTACAATAGATGAGGAAGAACTACCAAACCCACTAAAGTTTTAAAAAAGTGGAAACAGGCAGGGGCAACCCAGGAAGACTCTAAGACTAGACAAGTTTTTATATCAGACAAACCTGACCAAACAGTTTTTCTGTACTAGCTCTCACTGTGAAAATAAAAATTAATTATTCTTTATTTTGGAATTCCCAGCTTAGTAGTGAGTCTCCAACTTGACAGTAGGATCTTCCCTTGACCCCAATTAGCATCATGGAGTAACAGGAGCAGCAAAGAATGAGGAAATACATGGTCACATCATACATATAGAGAGGAGGCTCTCGGTCAGGGTAGGTGACAAAATGAATTATGAACAGCACTAAAGCCCATGATCTGTGTTAATCAGAGAGGAGGGGCAGAACACACACAGACACAGGCACGTGCGTGCACACACACACACCCTCACAAAGAAAAATCCTGTGTTATCATAACTTTCTGTCATTTTCTTTTCTTTTTTTTTTTTTTTTTTAAGACAGAATCTTGCTCTGTCGCCTAGGCTGGAGTGCAGTGGCACAATCTTGGCTCACTGCAACCTCCACCTCCCAGGTTCAAGCGACTCTCCTGCTTCAGCCACTAGAGTAGCTGGGATTATAGGCATGAGCCACCACGCCTGGCTAATTTTTGTATTTTTAGTACAGATGGAGTTTCACTATGTTTGCCAGGCTGGTCTTGAACTCCTGACCTAAAGTGATCTGCTTGCCTCAGCCTCCCAAAGTGCTAAAATTACAGGCATGAGCCACCATGCTCAGCCAATAGTAACTTTATTTCAAACCAGAAATAATCCCTGCTATCCTGAATTCTACCTTGGAAGTTCCCACAAATAAACCTCTGTATATAACTATTGCGAGATTGGTAAATAAGTAATTTTAAAAAAGAAACAGCATTATCTTTCTACAGAGGTACTTCAAGGGAAAAAAGAGACAAAAGAACGAAGAAAAACAAACCTTAGAAAATATGTCGATAGAGCAGATGAAAGTTATGATAAATATTTCCATGAATCCAAAACATTTTAAAATGAAGATCTAAAGTATAGACACAAGCATACAGGGAATCTGGGATGGGATAATGGGAGCATATGAAAAATAAGCTTTCAAAGTACAAGGGGGAAAAAGTAAGAAAAAACGTATATCACCAAAAATGAAAATTAAATTACAACCAGCAAAAGAGAAAATATTTGTTGAGAACTCAGTAAGGGACAAGGAGTACAGGGTTGAGAAATGTTAGCAAAATCAAACAAAAACCATCAATGAAAAATTCTTTTTAGTCTTTCTTCCAAAAAAAAAATGGAATACATGTGCAGAACATGCAGGTTTGTTACATAGCTATACATGTGCCATGGTGGTTCGCTGCCCCTATTGACTGGCCCTCTAAGTTCCCTCGCCTCAACCCCCACCTCCCAACAGGCTCTGGTGTATGTTGTTCCCCTCCCTTTGTCCATGTGTTCTTGTTGTTCAACTCCCACTTACGAGTGAGAACATGTGGTATTTCATTTTCTGTTCCTGTATTAGTTTGCTGAGAATGATGGCTTCCAGCTTCATCCATGACCCTGCAAAGAACATGATCTCATTCTTCTTTATGGCTGCATAATATTCCGTGGTGTATATATACCACATTTTCTTTATCCAGTCTATCATTGATGGGCATGTGGGTTGGTTCCACGTCTTTGCCATTTTAAATGGTGCTGCAATAAACATACATGTGCACTTGTCTTTATAGTAAAATGATTTGTATTCCTTTGGGTATATACATAGTAAAGGGATTGCTGGGTTAAATGGTATTTCTGGTCCTAGATCCTTGAGGAATTGTCATACTGTATTCCACAATGGTTGAACTAATTTACATTCCCACCAACAGTGTAAAAGTGTTCCTATTTCTCCACAGCCTTGCCACCATCTATTGTTTCTTGACTTTTTAATAATCGCCATTCTGACTGGTGTGAGATGGTATCTCACTGTAGTTTGATTTGCGTTTCTCTAATGATCAGTGACATTGAGCTTTTTTTCATATGCTTCTTGGCCATGTAAATGTCTTCTTTTCAGAAGTGTCTATTCATATCCTTTGCCCAATTTTTGAGGGGGTTGTTTTTTGTTGTTAAGTTACTTGTAGATTCTGGATATTAGACCTTTGTCAGATGGGTAGATTGCAAAATTTTTCTCCCATTCTGTAGGTTGCCTGTTCAGTCTTTGTCTTTTGCTGTGCAGAAGCTGTTTAATTTAATTAGACCCTATTTGTCAATTTTGGCCCTTGTTGCAATTGCTTTTGGTGTTTTTGTCATGAAATCTTTGCCCATGCCTATGTCCTGAATGGTATTGCCTAGGTTTTCTTCTAGGGTTTTTAGGGTTTAGGGTTTTACATTAAGTCTTTAAGCCTTGTTAGTTTTTGTATAAGGTGTAAGGAAAGCGTCTAGTTTCAGTTTCCTGCATATGGCTAGCCAGTTTTCGCAGCACCATTTACTGAATAGGAGATCCTTTCCCCATTGCTTGTTTTTAGCAGGTTTGTCGAAAATCAGATGATTGTAGATGTGTGGTGTTATTTCTGAGGTCTCTGTTCTGTTCCATTTGTCTATGTATCTGCTTTGGTACCAGTACCATGTTGTTTTGATTACTGTAGCCTTGTAGTATAGTTTGAAGCCAGGCACCACAATGCCTCCAGCTTTGTTCTTTCTGCTTAGGATTGTCTTGGCTATATGGGGTCTTCTTTCATTACATGTGAAATCCAAAACAGTTTTTCCTAATTCTGTGAAGAATGTCAATGGTAGTTTGATGGGAATAGTACTGAATCTATAAATTAACTTGGGCATTATGGCCATTTTCACAATATTGATTCTTCCTATCCATGAGGATGGAATGTCTTTCCATTTGTTTGTGTCCTCTCTGATTTCTTTGAGCAGCGGTTTGTAGTTCTCCTTAAAGAGGTCCTTCACATTTCTTGTTAGCTGTATTTCTAGATTTTATTTTCTTCGTAGCGATTATGAATGGGAGTTCACTCATGATTTGGCTCTCTGTGTGTCTATCATTGGTGTAAATGAATGCTCGTAATTTTTGCACATTGATTTTGTATCCTGAGACTTTGCTGAAATTTAAGGAGTTTTTGGGCTGAGGTGATGGAGTTTTCTAAATATAGAATCATGCAGTCTGCAGAGACAATTTGACTTCCTCCCTTCCTGTTTGAATACTCTTTATTTTTTTCTCTTGCCTGATTGCCCTGGCCAGAACTTTCAATACTATGTTGAATATGAGCAGTGTGAGAAGCCATCCTTGTTTTGTACCAGTTTTCAAAGGGAATGTTTCCAGCTTTTGCCCATTCAACATGACATTGATATGATATTGGCTGTGGGTTTGTCTTAAATAGCTTTATTATTGTGAGATATCTTCCTTCAATATCTAGTTTATTAAGAGGGTTTTGTTTTTTTTTTTTTTTGGAGTCTTGCTCGCTGCCCAGGCTGGAGTGCAGTGGTGCAATCTCGGCTCACTGCAACCTCCGCCTCCCAGGTTCCAGCGATTCTCCTGCCTCAGCCTCCTGAGTAGCTAGGGTTACAGCATGTGCCACCATGCCCAGCTAATTTTTGTATTTTTAGTAGAGACGAGGTTTCACCATGTTGGTCAGGCTGGTCTCAAACTCCTGACCCCATGATCCACCTGCCTCAGCCTCCTAAAGTGCTGGGATTGTTAAGAGTTTTTAACTTGAAGGGATGTTGAATTTTATCAAATGCCTTTTCTGCATCTATGGAGATAATCATGTGGTTTTTGTCTTTGGTTCTGTTTAATGTGATGGATTATGTTTATTGATTTGCATATGTTGAATCAGCCTTGCATCGCAGGGATGACGCTGAACCGATCGTGGTGGGTAAGTTTTTTTGATTTGCTGCTAGATTCGATTTGTCAGTATTTTATTGAGGATTTTTGCATCGATGTTCATCAGAAATATTGGCTTGGAGTTTTCCTTTTTTACTGTATCTCTTTCTGGTTTTGGTATCAGAATGATGCTGGCTTCATACAATGAGTCAGGGAGGAGTCCCTCCTTTTCAATTGTTTGGAATACTTTCAGAAGGAATGGTACCAATTCCTCTTTGTGTTTCTGGTAGAATTCAACTGTGAGTCCATCTGTTCCTGGGCTTTTTTTTGGTTGGTAGGCTATTAATTACTGCCTCAATTTCAGAACTTGTTATCGGTCTATTGAGGGATTCAACTTCTTTCTTGTTTAGACTTGGGAGTGTGTATGTG
The DNA here is from genome assembly GCF_029281585.2 of Gorilla gorilla gorilla. Lineage (NCBI taxonomy): Eukaryota > Metazoa > Chordata > Mammalia > Primates > Hominidae > Gorilla > Gorilla gorilla. The sequence goes on along the minus strand of NC_073224.2, from coordinate 85,732,276 downwards.
TCCAGGAATTTACCCATTTCTTCTAGATTTTCTAGTTTATTTGCATAGAGGTGTTTATAGTATTCTTTGATGGTAGTTTGTATTTCTGTGGGGCCAGCAGTGATATTTCCTTATCAGTTTTTTATTGTATCTATTTAATTCTTCTTTTTTTTCTATATTAGTTTAGCTAGTAGTCTATTTTGTTAGTCTTTTTGAAAAACCAGCTCCTGGATTTATTGTTTTTTTGGAGGGCTTTTCGTGTCTCTATCTAGTTCAGTTCTTTTCTGGTCTTAGTTACTTATTGTCGTATGCTAGCTTTTGGATTAGTTTGTTCTTGATGCTCTAGCTCTTTTAACTGTGATACTAGAGCGTCAGTTTGAGATCTTCCAAGCTTTCTGATGTGGGCATTTAGTGCTATAAATTTCCCTCTTAACACTGCTTTAGCTGTGTCCCAGAGATTCCGGTACATTGTCCCATGTTCTCATTAGTTTCAAAGAACTTCTTGATTTCTGCCCTAATTTCATTGTTTACCCAGGAGTCATTCAGGAGCAGGTTGTTCAATTTCCATGCAATTGTGCGTTTTTGAGTGAGTTTCTTAATCCTGAGTTCTAATTTGATTGCACTGTGTTCTGAAAGACTGTTTGTTATGATTTCAGTTCTTTTGCATTTGCTGAGGAATGTTTTATTTCCAACTATGTGGTCTAGTTTAGAATCAGTGCCATGTGGCACTGAGAAGAATGTATATTCTGTTGATTTGGGTTGGAGAGTTCTGCATATGTCTATTGGGCCCATTTGATCCAGAGCTGAGTTCAAGTCCTGAATATCTTTATTAATTTTCTGTCTAGTTCTGTCTAATACTGACAGTGAGGTGTTAAAATATCCCACTATTATTGTGTGGAAGTCTAAGTCTCTTTGTATTTCTTACAAACTTGTTTTATGAATCTGGGTGTGCCTGTATTGAGTGCATGTATATTTAGAATAGTTATCTCTTCTTGTTGAATTGTTCCCTTTTCTGTAATGTAATGTCCTTTTTCTTCTTTTTTGATCTTTCTTGGTTTTAAAGTCTGTTTTGTCAGAGACTAGGATTGCAACCCCTGTGGTTTTTTTGCTTTCTGTTTGCTTGGTAAATTTTCCTCCATCCCTTTATTTTGAGCCTATGTGTGTCTTTGCACATTAGATGGCTCTCCTGAATACAGCACACCAATGGATCTTGACTCTATCCAATTTGCCAGTCTGTGTCTTTTAACTGGGGCATTTAGACCATTTACATTTAAGGTTAATATTTTTTATGTGTGAATTTGATCCTGTCATCATGATGCTAGCTGGTTATTTTGCACACTAGTTGATGCAGTTTCTTCATAGTGTCATTGGTCATTACATTTTGGTGTGTTTTCCAGTGGCTGGTACTGGGTGCTTTTTTTCCATGTTTAGCACTTCTCTCAGGAGCTCTTGCAAGGCAGGCCTGGTAATAATGAAATCCCTCAACATTTGTCTTGAAATGATTTTATTTCTCATTTGCTTATGAAGCTTAATTTGGCTGGATATGAAATTCTGGGTTGAAAATTCTTTTCTTTAACAATGTTGAATTTGTCCCCCAATCTCTTCTGGCTTGTAGGGTTTCTATTGAGAGACGTACTTTTAGTCTTATGGGCTTCTCTTTGTAGGTGACCTGGCCATTCTCTCTGGCTGCCCTTAACAATTTTTCCTTCATTTCAGGCTTGGATAATTGGATGATTATGTGTCTCAGGGTTGATCTTCTCATGGAGTATCTTAGTGGTGTTCTCTGTATTTCCTGAATTTGCATGTTGGCCTGTCTTGCTAGGTTGGGAAAGTCCTCCCGGATAATATCCTGAAGTGTGTTTTCCAGCTTGTTTCCATTCTCCTCGTCTCCTTCTGGTACTCTAAGCAATCATAGATTTGATCTTTTTATGAAGCTCCATATTTTTTGGAGGCTTTCTTCATTCCTTTTCATTCTTTTACCTCTAGTCTTGTCTGCATGCCTTACTTCAGTAAGGTGGTCTTCAAACTCTGATATCCTTTCTTCTACTTGGTCAGTTCGGCTATTGATAGCTGTATATGTTTTACGAACTTCTCGTGCTGGGGTTTTCAGCTCCATCAGATCATTTATGTTTCTCTCTAAACTGGTTATTCAGTTAGCAGCTCCTATAACCTTTTATCAAAGTTCTTAGCTTCTTTGCATTGGGTTAGAACATGCTCCTTTAGTGCAGCATAGTTTTTTATTACCCATCTTCTGAAGGCTACTACTGTCGATTCATCCATCTGATCCTCTGTCCAGTTCTGTGTCCTTGATGGAAAGACATTGCAATTATTTGGAGAAGAGGCACTCTGGCCTTTTGGGTTTTCAGCATTTTTTCATTGATTCTTTCTCATCTTCGTGAGTTTGTCTAGAGTCGGTCTTTGAGGCTCTGACCCTTGGATGGGGTTTTTGTGGGGGCTTTTTTGTTGTTGTTTTTGTTGTTTCTTTCTGCTTGTTTTTCTTGCAATGGTAAAGTCCCTCTTTTGTAGGGCTGCTGCAGTTTGCTGGGGGTTCACTTCAGGCCCTACTCATCTGATTCACTCCCGTGCCTGGAGATGTCACTCAAGGAGGCTGGAGAACAGCAAAGATGGGTGCCTGCTCCTTCCTCTGGGATCTCTGAGCTCAAGGGGCACCAATCTGATGCTAGTAGGATCGCTCTTGTATAGGGTTTCTGACAAACCCTGTTGGAGGGTCTCACACAGTTGGGTACCACGGAGAACAATACCCATTTAACAAAGCACTTTGTCCCTTCGCAGAGGGGGTGTGCCACACCAGGCGGGAAACCTACTTGTCTGGGCTGCCTGGATTCCTCAGAACTACCAGGAAGAAAGGCTAAATCTGCTGGTCTGCAGAGATTGTGGCCTCCCTCTCCTTAGGGGCTCAGGTCCTGTGGGATCCAGGTTCTGTTCCTGAGCCCCTGGCTGGAGTTATTGGAGTTCCTGCAGGGAAGCCCCACCCAGTGAGGAAGGATGGGTAAGAGTCAGGCCTGTAGAGGCACTCTGCCACAGACTGCCACAGCCAGTGTGTTGGGCTGCGGAGGGACAAGTCTTGGGACCAAGCCCTCCAGCCTCCCTGGCTCCAGCAGGGGAAAAGCACAGCCTGGGGCTTTAGAAATGGGTGCCACCCTTCCCCTGCCCAGGGAGCTTAGAGTGTTAGGCAGTTGTGAGTCCCAGTGCTGGCTGCTGCCCCTCCCCCAAGGAGCTCAAATGGCTTAGAGTGCAGGCAGCGGCAGCTGGCGCTGGTCGCCCTTCACCCGAGGAGTTCAGTAATCTTAAGCCGATTCCAGATGAGAGGCTGTTAAGAGTCTGCACATTCTGAGGTGGGACACTAGGCCCCAGTGGCGTGGGTTCGTGAATGTGATCTTCCAATCCGTGGGTTGCACAGTTTCATCAAAAAAGCACAGTTTCCTGGATGGGTAGCATGCTCACTCACTGCCTGCCTTGGCTTTGGGGGAGGGGCTTCCCTGCCCTGTGTGGCTCTCAGGCCGGTCGCCACGCCACACTGTTCTTCCTTCTCTCTGTGGGTCACGCCAGCCTCCTAGGCAGTTCTGATGAGAAAACCTGAGTACTTTGGCTGCCAGTGAAGGATTCACATGCTTATTATGTTTTTGTTTGTTTGTTTGTTTTGTTTTGTTTTTTTCCTGATGGGAGCCTCTGAACGCTGCTGTTTCTATTCGGCCATCTATTCGGCTCCCCCACAAAATTCTTAAAATTAGGGAACAATAGTAGATATAGATGATAGAAAAAAGAAATGCAAATATGAGCAAGTGATATCCCTGAAGAAGAGAAATGAAAAACTACAACTGAGCAAAAGTCTTCAAATATATAATTTAAGAAATAAAGATGACTTGATTAAATATACTGAGATAAGGAATCATTTTTTCAAGAAATATTTTATACAGAATGCAACATTAAGGCATTTTGTAATAAAGTTATGGAACTTCACGGTTCCATAAGAATTCTTCAACAATTCTTTATGCATTCAGACAAAAAAAATTACCTAAAATTTTAAAAATAGAGAAACTGTCATTAAACTTCTTTACTTCAATATTCCATATTTTATAGTTTAATACTAAAAAAACTTTTATAGTATTCAACTATAAAATATAGAATATTGCTTACAAATTCCTAGGTGAAGAGAAAATTGTGACTGAAGAATTTTATATCCAGCACAATTTTATCCAGCTATACAGATAACAGAACATTATTTTCAAAAAGACAAGAACTCAGGATGAAATCATCATCATGAATTCTTCTTGAAGACATTATTAGAGGATGGAATTCATCTAACTAATGAATGAATGGATGAACTATTGCAAAAAGACATCTAGTATCTATTTAGCTGTAGGACTCTCATCTGCCAATCAAGTCTCTACTAGTTTTTATTTTTCTCTATGCCTTGGAAGGCTGACCTCTGCATTCTGTATCTCCCAAGCTCCCTTGCCAGCTTGCTTCCTGATGGGTACAACGCTTAATGTCCATTAATGCATTTAATGAGCAGAGGTATGCTTAATATTCAGAAATAATTATGACAGTGCTATTCACAAATGCTTGTCCCATCTAGAATCCTTACTGAGCATCTGTTTAAAAATACTGATCAACAGGCTCAGTCCAAGTGTCATAAATATACTATCAGATAATTTCATAGATCTTGATAAGTTGATTCTAAATGTTTGTGGAATAGCAAAAGGCCAAGATACTCCTGAAGGAAAAAAAATTGGGGCTACTAGTTTCACCAGATACCAAGATTTATTATAAAGCTACAGAATTTTAGATAGTCTGTTACTCATTCAAGGAAAGACAAACAGATCTGTGGAACAGAATAGAAAGCCTATAAACAGATCCACACGTATACCTATCAGAACTGGCAGTGTATATCAGACCGGCAAATGATGGGCTGCCTAACAAAAGGTGCAATGACAATTGGAAGTGCACAAACAAAAGGACTCCTGACACCCTACACAAAAATTAATTCTAGAAGAATCAAACAATGTAAACATAAAACACAAATATTTAAAAACTTTTAGAAGAAAATGTAAGATAATATCTTCATAACTGAAGATAAACAAAATATTTCTAAAGCAATAAGCTGAGAGAAATATTTGCACATGTGTAACTAAAATGTATTAATTTTGATATATTAATTATAATAACTTAGAAAAAGACAAAAAAATCCAATAGATCAAAAAATAAAAGGTACAAAAAATAATAAATATAAAGAGGAAGTTCAAAAAAGAGAAAACATAAAGACAAATAATCATGTAAAAAATGTTCAACAATATTAATAATCAGAAACATGCAAATTAGAACAATAACAACCCATTTCACACCAATAAAGTAGCAACGTTTTTTAAAATATAAAAAAATAAAAACTGATGTTAAAATTGAAAGCTTCTCTTCACCAAATTATGTTAAAAGGCAACCACCAAATGGAAGAAGATATTTACAACACATATATCTGGCAAAGAATCACATTAGAATATATAAAGAATTCATGTAAATTTATAAGAAAAAAACCACCTAATAGAAAAATGAGTAATAAATGACACTTTTCAGAAAAGGATAGACAAATGACCAATAAACATATAAAAAGATATTTGACTCCATTGTTCATTTGGAAAATGCAAATTCAAACCATAAGATACCATTATACATCCAACATAAAGTGTAGAATAAAGACTAACAATCTCAACTGTTGTCAAGGATATGGAGCAAACAGAACTCTCTTATATGCTGCTGGCGGAGAAAATTCTTAAACCACTTTGGAAAGCTGTTTAGCTATATCTGATAAAGCCGAACACATACATATCCTATGACTCAGGAATTCTATAAAATCTCACAGAAATACATACATGTGTTCACAAAAGATATGTACTAGAATATTCAAAGCAGCATTACTAGTTATAACCCAATCCTGCAAATCAACAGTTAGATGAATATATTGATGTAGATTCACACAATGAAATACTACATACCAATGAAAAAAAAATCAACTTCATTCACAATGTAGAGGAAGCTTACAATGTTGAAATAAAAGCCAGTCACAAAAAGTACATATTGTACAATTCCATTGATATAAAACACAAAAACAGCTAGAACTAAAGAGTTATTAAACTCAGGGTAGTGTTTACACTTGGGGAGAAAATAAAAGGGAGACTTGGAGGGAGTTTCTGGATTACTGGTAATGTCTTGTGTCTTGACCTTAGATGTGGTCACTGTGTGAACATTCCATGAGCTGTACTTTTATACGTGTACTTTTTCATACATGCGTTATACCTACATGTTTAAAATTAAAGTTTTATGTATATATACATACCAAGAGTTGAAAAGTGTGTGAAATAATGGAAATTTTTATTGCTTGTAGTGGGAACAGAAATTGATATAAACACTCAGAAAATAATTTGACATCATCTTATAAGCTAAAGTTGAGCATAATGTTCCTATAAATCTGTAATACCATTTTTAACTATGTACCTTAGACTCTCTCACATAGGTGCATCTGGAGACATGTAGAAGTTTATTGCCCTATTATTAGTAATATCAGATAAATTAGAAATAATCCAAATGTCTGTCACAAGTAGAATGGATAATTTATGTATTGTCACAAATGCAACAGCAAATAGCAAGGAAGTTTATTACAAAAAATAAAAATAAATAAATAAATAAATAAATAAACGCTATCTTTACACTCAACAGAATAGGTGAATACAAAAAAAAAACAACTTTGAGTAAAATGAATAAAAGCAAAAAACAAAACCCAAAGAATACATACTATTTATATATGGATGAAAGCAGACACTACTAAAACATTATTTGGGAATTCACATTAATTTTCTGGAAAACAGTAAGAAAAATCAAGGAAATGGTCAACATAAAATTCAACATACTAGTTTACCTAGAAGGAGGGGGAGGAAAAAAAAGTGTTTATGAAAGGACACACAAGAGGCTTCAAGAGCACCAGTATTTTTTAAGTCCATAGATAGGATATTATATCTATTCTTTTATATACTTTTAACTTAAAAATACATGCTTTAAATTATGCTAATCTCAAAGCAACTAGCTCATTAAAAAATACAGTGAAAGAAAATATCCCATTTATAGTAGGTAAAAAATAAAGAAGGAAATAAAAAATGAGGAAGAAAAGGAGGAAGGGAGGAATGAGGGAGGGAGAGAGGAAAAAGAGAGGGAGGGAGAAAAAGAAAGAAGGAAGGAAAGAAGACTTTTGGAAGAAAGTAAGAAGAGAGATGGGAGATAGGGAGAGGAAGAAAAAAAGAAGGAAGGATAGACAGAAGAAAGGAAGGGAGGTCTAAAAATAAATTTTAAAATATATGCAATGTTTCTATGAAGAAAATTGCAAACATTACTGAAGGACACAAAGACTGAAAATAGAAAGGTATAAACCCTATTTTAGGAAAAAAAAGAATAAAAATTTTAAAAGTGTCAATTTTTTTTCTAAATGAATCTATGCATGGAATGAAATGCCAATTAAAATATCAATAGGATTTTTTTCAACATTGGCGTGCTGATTCTAAAATTAAAGTAGAAAAGTTAGCATGCAAGAATAATGGAAACTCTAACTGAAAAGAATAATGACAGAGGACTAGCCCTATCATACATCAATATAGCTTTAGTAATTAAAATCACATGGAATGAATAGACAGATAAATAGGACATAATACCATCCAGAAATAACCCCCTAAACATGCAATATTTTAGAAAGTGAATCATTGACCTTAACTAACAGTGATGAAAATATGGAATGTTCGTTAAATGACGTTGGGACACCTGCTGAGCCATCTGGAATTTTTAGAATAATTTTACTCCCATTCATTTCTTACACGAAATAAAATCCAGATGGTCACAAGTTCAAATGTTAAAAAGGAAACTATAATAATAAATAAAATTAAATTAAATAATTTGGAAAAATTGGCTGAGTTGGGGAAGATCTTGCTAAGTAAGAGTCAAAAGAAGCCACAAAGAAAAGATTGATAACTATGTAGAAATGAAACGGTATTGCAAGGCAAAACTACTATAAACAAAGTAAAAAGCCAAATTTGGATGAAATATTTACATTTATCATGAATTCTCACTGTCTAAAGAATCTTTACTAACCCATGAGAAAAAGTAACAATAGAAAAATGGACGAAGTACACACCAAAAAAAAAATCATTTGGCTCTGAAGCATTAAAATTTTCACAAATTTTTCCAAAAGTGATGCAAACAATGTTTCTATCCATTGAGTTGACAAAGATGCAAAGTTTTGTACTACCCAGTTTTGGCCAGGTTGCAGGAAGTGAGCAATCACTTACATTACTGGTGAGACCATAAATCATTACTTTCTCTAAGAAGAACAATTTGGTAAAATCTATCAAAATGTGAAATGCATATTCTTTTGACTCAGTAATCTCCTCTCAAGAGAATATATCCTCAGATACACTCACACATGGGAGAAATGATGTGTGTACATAGATATTTATTGCATCATTGTACACTGCCATCTCACCTTAGCATGTGGCTTTTATCCTCGTGTTTTCTGATTACCTTCAGCATTTTAAAAGTGTTACAGCAAGAAACAAACAAAAAAGTAAAAGACAAAAGATGTGCTTTCCAACTGGGTCAGCCCAATTTTACAAGGCTGTCTTCAAAGTCCCCAACCTGTGACTTATCTTACAGTCATAATGACCAGAACTGTCATAGTGACACCATTAGTTCAAGAGATGCTTGGAAATACAGTTATTTAAATGGTCAAGAAGGGGATCATGATGTTAACACCTAGTAGTATGTCACAATTGTCAATATTTAAAAAGTGAGAGATCTCATATAAGTTTCTGGGATTCCAGTTATTCATGAAGGAAAAAAAAAGGAAGATGAAGCTATACTGAACCTGCATTTCTGCATGGTAGCAACCCGGATGTAGCTGACCATCAGCTTCACTTGTGGATGAAGCCTGTACTTCCTGTTCACCACACTCCCCACCACCACCAAATGCATTCTTCCACACAGTTGAGATCACATGCTTACCTACCTAGGCCTTGGCATTTTGGTTAATTTGACATAATTTCCAAAGCATCAAATTCTGTTTGAAAGTTCATTTGTGACTTTCAAAAAAACAGTTTCCGTAGAGCCATTTAATTTGTAGGTCTTTTTGCATAATGTTTCCACCTATTTTGTTCATTTGGTGGTAACATTGTATTTATGAAATAAGTATCTGCAGTTGTAAGAACAATCCAAATATAACTATGGTTTAAACAACATAATAATTTATTTCTCTCTCATGCAATAGTCCAAGCATACGTAAACTAGGGCCAGCTCTTTTGCTGCTCTAGCATTCTCATCACATAGTTTCCCACATCAGTTCCAAAATGTTTGCTCCAGCTCCTGCAACCACTTCTACATTCCAGTTGGTTGGAAAGAAACAAAAATATCAAGAGGTCACACACACTCCTTTGAAGAGCAAATATAACTTCTGCTAAATTATCATTAGCCCATATCATAGACATATCCTCCCTCTTAGCTGTGAAGAAGGCTTAAAAATCTAGTTGTTATCTGGGTGGCCAGCTAACTCTCAGTAATTTAGTAAAAGCACTAAAGAAAAAAAAGAAATTTGACATTAGGGGGAATTAATACTTGTTAGCATGAGAAATTTTCATTCATTTATCTACCTAATCTTAAAAGGAAATACATTGGAATACAAAATCAAGCAGATAGAAAAGCACACTAATAAAGGACATCCCACAAAACAAGCTTTTTTAAAAGCATTATTCTTAAATTGCTAAGCCCATGCTCCACCTGCCAATAAGAGTATCTTGAGCTTTACTGCCAGTTGATTGTATTATGAAAATGATCATGTGATTTTTGTGGTCACTATTTTTACTAAAGCAAAGAAAAAATATAAAATATTGGTTTGATAAGCAAAGAAAATCCTCCTTTGAGACAACATAGATGATCCATCCTGAAAAAAGGGGAAAACAAGAGACAACATAGATGAACCTAGAGGACATTATAATAAGTGAAATAAACCAAAGACAGAAACATACTGCATAATCTCACTTATATGTGAAATCTTTTTTAAAAAGTCAAATAGATAGAAATGTAAAGTATAATGGTGGTTACCAGGAGCAAGGGCACAAGAAATGGGAAGATGTAAATCAAAGGGTATATACATCAAAGGGTGCAAAGTTGCAGTTATGTAAGATAAATCTAGAGAGCTAATGTATAGCATGAAAACTGTACTTAATAATATTGTATTACATACTTATATACCATACATTTGCTAAGAGAGTACATCTTAGGTGTTTTTAGCTAAAAGAACACTTAAAATACAACACATTTGTGTGTGTTACACACAAAAAGGGTAACTATGTGAGATGATAGATACGTCAACTTGCTTGAGTGTTGTATTCATTTCACTAGGTATATGTATATCAAAATGTTATGTTATATACCTTAAATATACACAACAGAAAAACAAATTTTATTTTCTGATTACTCAAGTAAAAAATAGATAATCTTGCATTTAAACCTCAGAATGGACACCCTCTAGCCATGTGACCTATACCAAGTTACTTAATCTCTATGAACTTTAGTGTTACTATCTGTAAAATGAGGATAATAAGAATAGCTTCACAAAATGGGTGTGAGTAGTAATTGAAACAAAGCACTCAGGAGAGTATCTAGCATATGGCAGTTGTTCAATCCTTTGTAGCATTATTTTCCATCTGGTTGTTAAAATCATTTTATTTTTTAGTTTTTTTAATTATCACATAGAATGGCATGTATCAATTGAATATTTTGGCTGACTGAAGAATAACTATTTGAAGATTCTGAAAATTACATGATTATCCACTGAAATGAAGGGCTCTGTTATAATATATATCTCTGTCAGTTATAAAGCTGATATAAATTTTTTATTTAATAGATTTAGGGATACAAGTACAGTTGTGTTACATGGATATATTGCATAATGGTGGAAGGCTGGGCATTCAGTGTACCCATTACCCAAACAATGTACATTGTACTCAATAGGTATTATTTTATCCCTCATTCTCTTTCCACCCTCGCACCTTTTGGAGTCACCAGCATCTATTATTCCACTCTGTATGTCCATGTGTACCCATTGTTTAGCTCCCATTTATAAGTGAGAAAATGTGGTTTTTGACTTTATATTTCTGAGTCATTTCACTGAGGCTACTGGCCTCCAGTTGCATCCATGTTGTTGCAATATACATGATTCAATTCTTTTTTATCGCTGAGTATTCCATGATGTGTGTGTGTGTGTGTGTGTGTGTGTGTGTATTGGTCAAGATACATACACACACACACACACACACACACATATATATGTCACATTTTCTTTATCCAATCATCCCTGATGGTAACTTATGTTGATTGCATGACTTTGCTATTGTAAATAGTGCTGTGACAAACATAAGAATGCAAGTGTCTTTTTGATACAATTATTTGTTTTTCTTCAATTAGATACCTAGTAGTAAGATTGGTGGATTGAATGGTAGTTCTATTTTTAATTATTTGAGAAATCAACATAATGTTTTCCATGGAAGATGTACTAAATTACATTCCCACCAACAACGTATATGCATTCATTTTTCTCTGTAACTTCATCAACATTTGTTCTTTTGGACTTTTTAGTAATAGCCATTCTGACTAGTGCAAGATGGTATCTCATTGTAGTTTTAGTTTGTATTTCACTGATGATTAGTGACATTCAACATTTTTTCATTTTTTAATATTTTTATTTTTGTGGGTACATAGTAGGTGTATGTATTTATGGGTACATGGGATATTTTGATATAAGCATGCAATGTGAATTAAGCATGTCATGGAAAATGGGGTATTCATCCCATCAAACATTTATCCTTTGAATTACAAACAATCCAATCACACTATTTTAAAATGTGCAATTGTTATTATTGGCTACAGTCATTCTATTGTGTTATCAAATAGTAAGTCTTACTCATTCTTTGTAACTATTACTCTGTACCCATTAACCATCCCCACAACCCCCTCAACCGCCCATTACCCTTTCTAGCTTCTGGTAACCATCCTTCTACTCTCTATGTCTGTGAGTTCAATTATTTTGATTTTTAGATCCCACAAATAAGTGAGAACATGCAAAGATTGCCTTTCTGTTCCTAGCTTACTTCACTTAAAATAATGATCCTCAGACTCACTCATGTTGTTGCAAATGACTGGATCTCACTCTTTTTATGGCTGAATAGTATTCCATTGTGTATGTGTATGTACCACGTTTTCTTTATGCATTAATCTGTTGATGAACATTTAGGTTGCTTCCAAATTTTAGCTATTGTAAACAGTGCTGCAACAAAGAAATGCAGATATATCTTTGATACACTGATTTCCTTTCTTTTGGGTATACTCCCAGCAGTGGAATTGCTGGATTATATGGTAGTTCAATTTTTAGTTTTTTGAGGAACCTCCAAATCCTTCTCCATAGCAGCTGCACTAATTTATGTTCTCACCAACAGTGTAGAGGGTCCCCATTTAACCACATCCTCACCAGCATTTGTTATTGCCTGTCTTTTTGATATAAGCCATCTTAACCGGGGTGAGAGGATGTCATTGTAGTTTTGATTTGCACTTCTCTGATGATCAGTGATGTTGAACATCTTTTCATATACCTGTTTGCCATTTGTATGTCTTCTTTTTAGAAATGTCTATTCGAATCTTTTGCTCATCTTTTGATCTGATTATTAGATGTTTTTCCTATAGAGTTGTTTGAACTCCTTATATATTCTGGTTATTAACCTCTTGTCAGATAAGTAGTTTGCAAACATTTTCTCCCATTGTGTGGGTTGTCTCTTCACTTTGTTGATTGCTTCCTTTGCTGTCCAGATCTTTTTAACTTGAGGTGATTTCATTTGTCCATTTTTGCTTTGGTTGTTTGTGCTTGTGAGGTATTGGTCAAGAAATCTTTGCCCAGACCAATGTCCTGGAGGTTTTCCCCAATGTTTTCTTGTAATAGGTGTATATTTTGAGGTCCTAGATTTAAGCCTTTAATCCATTTTGGCTTGATTTTTGTATATGACAAGAGATGGGGGTCTAGATTCATTCTCCTGCATATGGATATCCAGTTTTTCCAGCACCATTTATTGAAGAGACTGCCTTTATGTTCTTGGCATCTGTCAAAAATGAGTTTACTGTGGGTGTGTGGATTTCTTTCTGGGTTCTCTATTCTGTTCCATTGGTCTGTTGTCTGTTTTTATGCCAGTACCATGCTGTTTTGGTTATTATAGCTCTGTAGTTTAATTTGAAATCAGGTAATGTGATTCCTCCAGTTTTGTTTTTTTGGTTTAGGATAGCTTTGGCTATTCTGGGTCTTTTGTGGTTTCATATACATTTTAGAATAGTATTTTCTATTTATATAAAGAATGTCATTGGTATTTATTTTGATAGGGATTGTATTTAATCTGTAGATTGCTTTGTGTAGTATGGACATTTTAACAAAATTGATTCTTCCAATCCATGAACTTGGAATGTTTTTTTCATTTCTTGGTGTCTTCTTCAATTTCTTTCATCAGTGTTTTATAATATTCATTATAAAAATCTTTCACTTATTTGGTTAAATTAATTACTAGGTCTTTAATTTTATATGTGGCTATTAGAAATGGGATTTAAATTTTTTTTCACATTGTTCACTTGGCATATAGAAATGCTAGTGATTTTTGTATGTTGATTTTTGTATTTTACAACTTTACTGGATTATCAGTTCTAATAGTTTTCTTGTGAAGTCTCGAGGTTTTTCCAAATATAAGATCATACTATCTGCAAACAAGGATAATTTGACTTCTTCTGTTCCAATTTAGATATCCTTTATATCTTTCTCTTATCTGATTGCTCTAGCTAGGACTTCTAGTACTACATTGAATAACAGTGATGACAGTGGACATTCTTGTCATGTTCCAGACTTTAGAGAAAAGGCTTTCAGTTTTTCCCCATTCAGTATGATACGAACTGTGGGTCTGTCATATATGGTTTTTATTATGTTGATGTATATTCCATCTATGCAGTTTTTTAAGGGTTTTTATCATGAAGGGATATTAAATTATCAAATGCTTCTTCAGCATCAGTTGAAATGATCATATGGTTTTATCCTTCATTCTGTTGATACAATGTATTACAGTGATTGATTTACCAATGTTGAGCCATCTTTGCATCCCAGCGATAAATCCTACTAAATCATGATGGATGATCTTTCTAATGCATTGTTGATTCCATTTGCTAGTATTTTGTTGAGGATTTTTGCATTAATATTCATCAGAGATATTGGCCCATAGTTTTCTTCTTCTGATGTGTATTTGTCTGGTTTTGATATCAGGGTAACACTAGCCTCATAGAATGATATTGGAAGTATTCCCTCCTCCTCTAATTTTCAGAACATTTTGATTAAGATTTGTATTCATTCTTCTTTAAATGTTTGGTAGAATTCAACAGTAAAGCCATCAGGTTCTGGGCTTTTCTTCACTGGGAGACTTTGTATTATAGCTTTGATCTCATTACTTGTTATTGGTCTTTTCAGATTTTGTATTTCTTCCTGGTTCAATCTTGGTAGGTTGCATGTATCTAGGAATTTGTCCATTTCTTCTATATTTTCCGATTTATTGGCCTATAGTTGCTCATACTAGCCACTAATGATCCTTTGAAATTCTTCAGTAGCAGTTTTAATGTCTCCTTTTTCATTTTTTATTTTATTTGGATCTTCTCTCTTTTTTTCTTAGTCTGGCTAAAGGTATGTCACTTTTGTTTAACTTTTCAAAAAAGCCAACTTTTTGTTTCACTTATCATTTGTATTGTCGTTTTCAGTTCAATTCCATTTATTTCTGCCCTGATCTTTTTTTTTTTTTTTTTTTTTGAGATGGAGTCTCGCTCTTTCACCCAGGCTGGACTGCAGTGGTGCTATCTCGGCTCACTGCAAGCTCCGCCTCCTGGATTCACGCCATTCTCCTGCCTCAGCCTCCGAGTAGCTGGGACTGCAGGCGCCCGCCACCACGCCCAGTTAATTTTTTCTATTTTTAGTGGAGACGGGGTTTCATCATGTTAGCCAGGATGGTCTCGATCTCCTGACCTCGTGATCCGCCCGCCTCGGCCTCCCAAAGTGCTGGGATTACAGGCATGCGCCACCGTGCCCGGCCTGCCCTGATCTTTATTATTTCTTTTCTTTTACTAATTTTGGGTTTGGTTTGCTCTTGCTTCTCTAGTTCTTTAAGATACATCATTAGAATGCTCATTTGAAGTTTTTCCTCTTTTTTGATACAGGCACTTCACAGCTACAAACTTCTCTCTTAGTACCGCTTTTGCTGTATCCCATAGGTTTTGGTATGTTGTGTTTCCATTATTTTGTTTCAAGAAATTTTTTAATTTCTTCCTAATTTATTGATTGACCCACTGGTCATTTGGAAGTATACTGTTAAATTTCCACTTATTTGTATAGTTTCCAAAATTCCTCTTGTTATTAATTTTTAGTTTTATTCCATTGTGGTCAGAGAAGATACTTGATATTGTTTCCCTTTATTTTGAATGTTTTAAGACTGTTCAGTGACCTAACATACGGTCTCTCTGTAAAAAATAATCCATGGGCTGAGGAAAAGAATGTGTATTCTGCAGCTCTTGAATGAAATGTTCCTTAAATATATATTAGATCCATTTCATGTATAGTGCAGATTAAGTCTGATGTTTCTTTGTTGATTTTCCGTCTAGAAGATCTTTGCAATGCTAAAAGTGGGGTGTTGAAGTCTCCAGTTATTACTATATTGAAGCCCATCTCTCTCTTTCACTCTAATAGTATTTCCTTTATATATCTGAGTGCTCCTGTGTTGGGTGCATACATATTTTAAATTGTTATATCCTCTTGCTGAATTGACCCTTTTATCATTATATAGTGACCTTCTTCGTCCTTCCTTATAGTTTTTGTCTTGAAATCTATCTTTTCTGATATAAGTATAGTGACTCTTCTGATTTTTTCATTTCCATGGGCATGAAATATCTTTTTCCACCAGTTTATTTTCACTCTATGTGTGTCTTTATAGGTGAAGTGTGTTTTCTGTAGGCTGAACAGATCAATTAATCTTACTTTTTCATCCATTCAGCAAGTCTATGTCTTTTGATTGGGGAATTTAATCCATTTACATTCAATGTTATTATTTATTAGAACTTACTCCTGTCATTTTATTATTTGTATTCTAGTTGTTTTATGGTTTCTTTCTCTAGTCAAGGTGATTTTCTCTGGCAATATAATTTAGTTTGTTTTTATATTTTGTGTATTGTACATTTTTTGGTTTGCGGCTACCACGGGGCTTGCAAATACAATCTTATAAACCATTATGTTAACCTGTTAACAACATTATTTGCATAAACAAACAAGATGCCTTAATTTCATCCCTCTGCTTTTTAACTTTTTGTTGCTTCTATTTATATCTTATTGTACTGTCTATGTCTTGAAAAGTTGTTGTAGTTATTATTATTGATTGGTTCATCATTTAGTCTTTCTGCTTAGGATAAGAATAGTTTATATACCACAGTCACAGTGTTATAATATTCTGTGTTTTTTCTGTGTACTTACTATTACCAGTGAGTTTTGTGCCTTCAGGTGACTATTTTATTGCTCATTAATATCCTTTTCTTTCTGATTGAGTTACTCCCTTTAGCATTTCTTGTAAGACAGGTCTGGTATTGATGAAATCCCTCAGCTTTTGTTTATCTGGAAAAGCCTTTATTTCTCCTTCATGTTTGAAGGATATTTTCATCAGATATACTATTCTAGTGTAACACAGTTTTCCTTCAGCACTTTGAATATGTCATGTCACTCTCTCATGGCCTGTAAGGGTTCCACTAAAAGTCTGCTGCCAGATGTATTGGAGTTCCATTGTATATTATGTGTTTCTTTTCTCTAGCTGCTTTTAGGATCCTTTCTTTCTTTATCCTTGACCTTTGGGAGTTTGATTGTTAAATGCCTTAGGTAGTCTTCTTTGGGTTAAATCTACTTGGTATTCCACAACCTTTTTGTACTTGGATATAGATATCTTTCCATAGATTTGGGAAGATTTCTGTTATTAGCCCTCTGAATAAACTTTCAACACCTGTCTCTTTCTCTGCATCCTCTTTAAGGCCAGTGACTCTTAGATTTGCCCTCTTGAGGCTATTCTAGATCTTGTAGCCATGCTTCATTTTTTTTTATTCTTTTTGCGCTCTGTTTTCAAATAGGCTGCCTTCAATCTCACTAATTCTTTTGCTTGATGAATTCTGCTATTAAAGTACTCTGATGCATTCTACAGTATGCTTATTGCATTTTTCAGCTCCAGAATTTCTGCTTGATTCTTTTTCATCATTTTAATCTCTTTGTTAAATTTATCTGACAGAATTCTGAATCCCTTCTTGGTGTTATATTGAATTTCTTTGAGTTTACTCAACACAGCTATTTCAAATTCTCTGTGTGAAAGGTCACATGTCTCTATTTCTCCATGATTGGTCCATGGTGCCTTATTTAGGTCATTCGGTGAGGTCATGTTTTCCTGAATGGTGTTGATGATAGCAGATGTTCTTCACTGTCTGGGCATTGAAGACTTAGGTATTTATTGTAGTCTTCACTGTCTGGGCTTATTTATAGCTGTCCTTCTTGGGAAGGCTTTGCAGAGATTTGAAAGGACTTAGGTGTTGTAACCTAAGTTGTATCTACTTTGTATCCCCAAGCCAAGTAACATTGTGGTTCTTGCAGACTCATAGAGATACTGCCTTGATCGTCTTGGACAAGATCTGTGAAAACTCTCTGGATTACCAAGAAGGGACTCTTGTTTCTTCCCTTACTTTTTGCCAAACAAACATATTCTCTCTGTCTCTCTGTTGTGAACCACCTAAAGCAGGGGATAGAGTTACATGAGCATCCCTGTGGCCACCACCACTATGACTGCACTGGGTCGACCTGAAGCCAGTACAGCACTGAGTCTCACCCAAGGCCTACTGTGACCACTCTCTGGCCTATGTTCTCTCAAGGCCTGTGGAGCTCTACAACTGGCATGTGGCAAAGCCAGCCAGGCCTGTGTTCCTCCCTTCAGAACAGTAAGGTCCCCCAGGACATGAGTGGAGGGTTTGTCCAGGAGCCAGGGACTAGGGTCAAAAACCTTGGAAGTCTACTTGGTGTTCCATTGTATTGCAGCTTAGTTGGCCCTCAAACTGTGAGATGCAATCCTTCCCACTCTCCTCTCCCCTCTCCAAAGGCAGAGGAGCCTCACCTTGTAGCCACGACCATCCCAGGTCATGAGGAGTACTGCCAGACTACCACTGATGTTCCCTTAAGGCCCAAGGACTCTGAAGTCATCTTGTGGTGAATGCTGCCTGGCCCATGATTCACCCTTCAGGACAGTGGGTTCCCCTTGGCCCAAGGCAGGTCTAAAAAATCCATCCAAAAGTCAAGTCCTGGAATCCAGGATCCCAAGAGCCCACTTGATGCTCTGCCCCCTGTAACTGTGCTGGGATCTAAGGTGCAAGAGAAAGTCCCTTTTACTTTTTCCTCTGCTTTCCTCAAGCAGAAGGAATTTTGTCCCATAGCCACCACAGCTGGTAATGTACTGAGTCTCAACTGAAGCCAGCAAGTCTCAGAGGTTCACCCAAGGCCCACAATGTAGTACCTGGGTATTGCTGCTGGTTATTCAAGGACCAAGGGCTCTTCAGTTATCAGGTAATGAATGCTGCCAGGACAGACCTTTTCCTTCAAGGCAGTGGGTTCCCTTTTGGCCCAGGGTATGTTTAGAAATGTCGTCTGGGAACTAGGACCTGGAACAGGGCCTCATGATTCTGACTGGTGACCTATCCTGCTGTGGCTGAGCTGGTATCCAACATGCAAGACAAAGCCCTCCCCACTTTTCCCTCTCCTCTCCTCAAGGGGAAGGAAAGTGTCTTTTTTGGAGCCACGTGCTGCGTAGTCTGGGGTTAGGGGAGGGCTGATGCCAGCACTGCCTTGGCTGATCATTACCCAACCCGTTGCCAAGTAAAAAACCACCTACACAGAAGAAACACCTTCATAAGAACCCAAAGTCAGGTGAGCATGCACAGTACCTGGTTTTAACTTCATATCTCTGAAAGAGGTACTGCAGACATAGAAAAAACAGTCCTGAATCACTGACTCCACTACCTCCAGCCCCAGCCCCAGTGGCAGCAGTATGGTGCTAAGAGGGTCTCTGGGTGCCGAGTGAGGGAGAACACAGCAGTTGTGAGGGAGAACACAGCAGTTGTGAAGCACTAAACTCAGTGCTGTCCTGTAAGAGCAGGAAGTAAAACCAGATAAAACTCAGCCAATGCCAACCCACAGAGGGAACATTTAAACCAACCCTAGTCAGAGAGGAGTCATTGATCTGGGTAATGATCAGTGGAGCTTTCTATTCCATCACCTTGCTCCACCCCCCATTTATTCGTTTTCCTTGGCCGCTTACATGTCTTCTTTTGAAAAAATGTCTGTTCATCTGTTCATGTTCTTTACCCACTTTTTAATGAGTTTTTTCTTTTTTCTTTCTTTTTTTTTTTTTTATTTGAGACATGGTCTCCTCTGTAGCCCAGGCTGGAGGGCAGTGTGAACACAGCTCACACAGCCTCGACCTCCCAGGTTCAAGTGGTCTTCTCACCTAAGCCCCCTAAGTAGCTGGGACTATAGGCCTGTACCACCATGCTAGACTAATTTTTGTATTGTTTTGTAAAAATGTGGCTTTGCCATGTTGCCTAGGCTGGTCTCAAACTCTTGGGCTCAAGCAATCTCCCTGCCTTGGTCTCCCAAAGTGCTAGGATTACAGGCATGAACCACCATGCCTGGGCTATTTTCTTTCTTATTGAGTTGTTTGAATTTTTTTGTAGATTCTGAATATTAATTCTTTGCCAAATGCATACTATGCAAATACTTTCTCTCATCCTATGGATTGTGTGTTTACTCAGCTGATTATTTCTTTCACTGTGCAGAAACTTTAGTTTAATAAGTTCCATTTGTCTGCTTTTGTTTTTGTTGTGTTTTCTTTTGAAGACTTACTAAATTTCTTTACCCAAGCCAATGTCCAGAAGAGTTTTTCCTAATTTTTCTTTTATAATTTTATGGTTTTGGGTCTTATTTAAGTCTTTAACCTCTCTTGAGTTAATTTTTGTATATGGTAAGAAACAGGGATTTTTAAAATTTGTGTCATCTAAAATTTCTTTCATCAGTGTTTTATAGTTCTTCTTATAGAGATCTTTCACCTCCTCGGTTAAATGTATTTCTAAGTATTTTATTTTTTTGTAGCTATTGTAGATGGGATTTAGTTCTTGATTTGGTTCTTGGCTTTATCCTTGTTGGTGTATGAAAATGCTACTGATTTCAGTATGTTGATTTTGTATCCTGAAACTTTACTAAAGTCATTAGGAGTCTTCTGGAGGAGTCTTTAGGGTTTTCTGCATGTAACATCATATCATCAGTGAAGAGGGATGATTTGACATCCTCTTTTCCAGTTTGATGCCCTTTATTTATTTCTCTTGTCTGATTGCTCTAGTTAGGTCTTCCAGTACTGCATTGAATAGAAGTGGTGAGAGTGGACATCCTTGTCTTGTTCCAGTTCTTAGGTGGAGTGGTTTCATCTTTTCCCCATTCAGTAAAATATCGGTTGTGGGTTTGTCACATATGGCTTTTATTATTTTGAGGTATATTCCTTATGTGCCTAGTTAAGGGTTTTTCTCATGAAGGGAAGCTGGATTTTATCAAATGCTTTTTCTACATTTATTGCGATGATTATTGTTTTTGGTTTTGTTTATGTGGTGAATCACATTTATTGATTTTTTTATGTTGAATCATCCTACATCCTTGGAATGAAACCCACTTGATTGTGGTATATTATCTTTTTCATGTTCTGTTGGATTTGATTTGCTAGTATTTTGTTGAAAATGTTTTCTTCAACAAAAGATGCCAGTGAGGCTATGGAGAAATAGAAATGCTTTTACACTGTTGGTGGGAATGTGAATTCGTTCAAACATTGTGTAAGACATTGTGATATTTCCTCAAAGACCTAAAACCAGAAATACCGTTTGACCCAACAATCTCACTACTGGGTATATACCCAAACGAGCATAAATCATTCTATTACAAAGATACATGCACAGGTATGATCATTGCAGCACTATACACAATAGCAAAGACATGGAATAAGCCTAAACATCCATCAATACTAGATTAGATAAAGAAAATGTGGTACATATATGCCATGGAATACTATGCATCCATAAAAAGGAATGAGATCGTGTCCTTTGCACAGACATGGATGAAGCTGGAAGCCATTGTCCTCAGCAAACAAATGCAGAAACAGAAAACCAAACATCACATATTCTCACTTATAAGTGGGAGCTGAACAATGAAAACACATGGAAAAAGGGAAGGGAACACCACAAACTGGGGCCTGGCAGAGAGGTAGGGAGGAGGGAGAGCAAGAGGATAAATAGCTAATGCATGTGAGGCTTAACACTTAGGTGATGGGTTGATAGGTGCAGCAAACCACCATAGCACACATTTACCTAATGTAACAAACCTGCACATCCTGCACATGTATCCCAGAACTTAAAATCAAATTAAATTTAAATTTAATTTAAAAAAATTTCTTCTATTTTCATCAGGGATAGTGGTCTGCCATTTTCTTTCTGTTTTGTACCCTTGCCATTCTTTGATATTGCAGTGATGGCTTCATAGAATGAGTTAGGGAGGGTCCCCTCCTCCATTTGTTTTGTGCCTTTGCCATGCTTTGATAGCAGGGTAATGATGGCTTCATAGGAATTGGAGCAATTTTAATAGAATTGGTATCAGTTATTCCTCGTATGTCTGGTAGAATTCAACTGTGGATCAGTCTGGTCTTGGACCTTTTTTTTTTTTATTAATTACTGATTCAATTTTACTACTTATTGATCTGTTCAGGACTTCTATTTATTCTTGGTTCAATCTTGGGAGATTGTATGTTTCCAATAATTTACACATTTCTTCTAGATTTCATAGTTTGTGTGCATAGAGATGCTTATAGTAGTCTCTGATGATCTTTTGTATTCCTGCGGAATCAGTTGTTTGTCATTGTTATCATTTCTGATTGTGCTTATTTGAATCTCTTATTTGAGTCTCAGAGTTGGGGACCAAGCTGGGTGAAGCCAGGCCAGGCAGGCCCATCTGTGGCCCCCCAGTGGCAGTCATAAGCACCAGCTCTTATGGGAATCCAGGGGGTAAAGCACCCAGTGATGTGCCTGTGTGTGGAGTAGAGAAACCTCCACTGCCCTAAGTTCTCTCCATGGGAAGGGAGAGGCAGCCTGAGCTCCTAATCTAGAATAGTGGGTACTCCAAATGCCGGGAGATATGTCCAGGTGTAGAGCGAAGAGACTATCAAGTTGGCTGCACCAAGTTCTCTACTCAGAAAGGGAAGGGTGGTTTAGGCTCCTAATCCAGGTAAGCGAGTGCATAAAAATGCCTAGAAATGTGCCCCAGAAAGGAGCAGAGAAATCACTACTGCCCACGGAATGGCAGGGGCAGCTCAGGCTCCTAATCCAGGGGAGTGGGTAAGCCAAATGCCTGGAAATGTGCCCTGGGCATGGAGCAAAGAAAGTGCCACAGCACCAAGATCTCTGCACAGAAAGCAAGGGGTGGTGCAGGTGAGTAGGTGCATCAAATGCCTGAAAATACGCCTTAGTGGGGAGTGGAGGGAGCACTGCCACACAAAATTCTTTGCATAGGAAGGGAAGGATGGCCCATGCTTCTAATTCAGGTGAGCAGGAATGGGATTCTCTCTCCCACTCCTTGGAACTAGTGGGGCTCATTCTCCTGACTGACCAAAGGAACAGGTTGAGGCACCTAGCAATGACCTATACAGAGCTGTCATCCCAGGTCTCAAAGGCATCATTGGCTGTAAAACTCACTGCAGCTTCAACAATTCTCCTTCTGCTCTAGTTCTGCAGCAAGAAAGATCCCAATTTCAATGCCTATCTCTGGAATGCACTCCACATTCCCTGCTTGCTGTGGGAACCCTTCACCCACTTCAAAGCAAGTGCTCTGAGGCCCAAGACAAATGCTCATGGTAGCCATCACTGCCAGATCACCAAACAATGATTGACTTTGTGTGAGCCCAGTTTGAAAATGTTGTCCTCCTCTAGGTCCCAATTACTCCCAGGCTTTCAAAAGGGATCTGTGATGGATTCATCCTAGGAGAAAGAGTAAACAGGAAATAGACCAGCCCTCACAATGAACAAAGCCTTGAACATCTAAATCCCTGGTTGGATGAAGAAGATATACCTTTAGCTTAACTGCCTGGTGGAAGCAAAAATAAATCCCCTCTGAGAGAAGATAAATTACCCACACAGTAATTTTCTACACACAATTTCATACACAGTAGCTGACATTTAATCAAAAACAACCAGATGTATAGACTTTTTTAATTACAAGAGAAAACAAATAGTAGATATAGAATGAATAATATATCATTGTTGCAGTTATTAGATATACCTTTAAAATAAATATGATTAATGTATTCAAAAGATTAAATAATGAAATGGAATGCAGAACTCAATGGATGAAATCAGCAGCATATTAGAAAAAGCTTAAAAGAAAATTGGATATGTCAGAATAAAATATTCAACCTAAAGATTAAAGTTTGAAGAAATAAAAATGAAAAATACAAAAAGAGTGTAAGATAATATCAGACATGGCTAAATGGTCTAACATATAGATTTCAAAAAGAGAGAGGAGAAAGAATGAGGCAGAAGAACTCCTGTAAGAGATGGTGGCCAAGAATTTTCCAAAACTAAAATAAGGCAAAACAAAAAATAAAATGGCTAAGTTTGGATAAAAGGAAATGAAACATTCAAAATCAGCAAATAAATAATTGCATATTTTAAACATTCCAAAAATTCAGAAAAAAGTTCTCAAATTAATCTGTTTAGCAAGTTTTCTAGATACAACATCAGTATACAAAGATCAATTGGATTTCTATACATAAACAATAAATAATTAGAAGCTTAATTTTTAGACCAATGAAGCGGAATACAGAACCCAGAAATAAAGTAAAATACAGCCAACTGATCTTCGACAAAGCAAACAAAAATATAAAGCGGGGATATGACACCCTATTCAACAAATTGTGCTGGGATAATTGGCAAGCCACATGTAGAAGAATGAAAAGTGGATTCTCATCTCTCACCTTATACAAAAATTAACTCAAGATGGATCAAAGACTTAACTCTAAGACCTGAAACCATAAAAATTCCAGAAAAATAGCATCAGAAAAACCTTTCTAGGCATTGGCTTAGGCAAAGACTTCATGACCAAGAACCCAAAAGCAAATGCAACAAAAATAAGATAAACAGATGGGACTTAATTTAACTAAAAAGCTTCTGCACAGCGAAAGAAATAATCAGCAGAGTAAAGCAACAACCACAGAGTGGGAGAAAATCTTCACAAACTATGAATCCAACATAATCTACAAGGAACTCAAATCAGCAAGAAAGAAACAATCCTATCAAAAAGTGGGCTAAGGACATGAATAGATAATTCTCAAAAGAAAATATACAAATGGCCAACAAACCTATGAAAATATGCTCCACACCACTAATTATCAGAAAAATGCAAATCAGAACTGCAATATACCACCTTACTCCTGCAAGAATGGCCATAATTTAAAAATCAAAAAATCATAGATGTTGATATGGATGTGGTGAAAAGGGAACACTTTTACACTGCTGGTGGGAATCTAAACTAGTACAGCCATTACGGAAAATGGTGTGGAGAGTCCTTAAACAACTAAAAGTAGATCTACCATTTGATCCAGCAATCCCACTATTGGGTATCTACCCAGAGGAAAACAAGTCATTATAAAAAAAGAAAAAAGACACTTGCACATGCATGTTTATGGCAGTACAATTTGCAATTGCAAAAATATAAAACTGGCCTAAATGTCCGTCAATCAACAAATGGATAAAGAAAATGGGGTGTATATATACTGTGAAATATTACTCAGCCATTAAAAAGGAATGAAATAATGGCATTTGCAGCAACCTGGATAACTGGAGATCATTTTTCTAAGTGAAGTAACTCAAGAATGGAAAACCAAACTTCCTGTGTTTTCACTTATAAGTGGGAGCTAGGCTATGAGGATGCAAAGGCATAAGAATGATACAATGGGCCAGGTACAGTGGCTCATGCCTGTAATCCCAGCACTTTGGGAGGCCGTGGTGGGCAGATCACAAGGTCAGGAGTTCAAGACCAGCCTGGCCAACATGGTGAAACCCCGTCTGTACTAAAAATACTAAAAAATTAGCCAGGCATGGTGGTGCATGCCTGTGATTCCAGCTACTTGGGAGGCTGAGGCAGTAGAATCGCTAGAATCTGGGAGGTGGAGGTTGCAGGAGCCAAGATCGCTCCACTGCACTCCAGTTTGGGCAACAGTGTGAGACTTCATAAAAAAAAAAAAAAAAAAAAAAAGATACAGTGGACTTTGGGGACTCAGGGGAAAAGGTGGGAAGGGATGAGGGATAAAAGACAACATATTGAGGGGCCAAGATGTCCAACTAGAAACAGTGGCAGTCGGAGGCTTCCATTGAAAAGAACCATAATAAGTGCATTAATCTTTCACTGGCAACCAAGGTAACCAGGTTCTCTCATCAGAACTGACCAGGCAGCTGGTGTGATCCATGGAGAGAAAGGAAGAGCAAGCAGTGTGGTGTGGTGGCCCATCTGGGAGCCACACGAGCAGAGGGGTCCCTACCCCCCAGCCAAGGGAGGTGATGAGTGAGCACCCTACCCAGCAGGGGGAACGGTGATTTTTCCACAGAACTATGAAACCCACAGATTGAAAGATCCCACTCATGAACCCACACCACTGGGGCCTAGGGCCTTAACCCCAGAGCCATGCAGATTCTCAATAGCCTCTCAGCTGGACTCTGCTTAAGCCTGCCGAGCCCCTGGGGAGGAGGGGTGACCAGCACCACAGCTGCAGCTGCCTGATGTCTAAGCCATTTGAGCTTCTTGGGAAAGGGGCAGCAGCCAGCACTGGGACTCACAACTGCCTAACATGTTAAGCTCCCTGGGCAGGGGAAGTGTGGCATCCATCTCTACAGCTCCAGGCTGTGCTTTTCCCCTGCTGGAACCAGTAGGGCTGGACACCTTGGTCCCAAAAGGTGTCCCCAACAGCCCAACATACCAGCTGTGGAAGACTGCAGCCAGAGGACCTCTTCAGGACTGACCCTGACTCATCCTTCCTCACTGGGTGGGGCTTCCTGCAGGAAATCCAACAACTCTAACCAGAGGCTCAGGGACAGAACCCAGATATCCCTGGGCCTGAGCCTCTAGTGGGAGGAATGGCTGCAGTCTCTGTGAATCAGCAGACATAGCCTTTCCTCCTGATAGTTCCAGGAGCCCAGATGAGTGGGTTTCCCCCTAGCAAAGCACACCCCTGCACCAAGGGTCAGTCAAAGTGCTTCATTAAATGGGTCCTGTTCCCCATGCCACCCAACTGGGTGAGACCCTCCAACAGGGGTTGTCAGAAACCCTACACAGGAGCGATCCAACTGGCACCAGGTCAGTGCCCCTGCCAGAAGATGGAGCAGGCACCCATCTTTGCTGTTCTCCAGTCTCCTTGAGTGACATCTCCAGACGCAGGAGTAAACCAGATGAATAGGGCATGAAGTGGACCCCCAGCAAATGGCAGCAGCCCTACAGAAAAGGGACCTGACCATTGAAAGAAAAACAAACAAAAAGCACCAACAACAGCACCAACAACAAAAAAGTCCTCACAAAAACTTCATCCAAGAGTCAGCAGCCTCAAACTCACAAAACTAGGCAAACTCACAAAGATGAGAAAGAATCAATGACAAAATGCTGAAAACCCAAAAAGCCAGAGTGCCTCTTCTCCAAATGTTTGCAATGTCTCTCCAGCAAGGGCACAGCACTGAATGGAGGATGAGATGGATGAATTGACAGAAGTAGGCTTCAGAAGATGAGTAATAAAAAACTACACTGATTAAAGAATTATGTTCTAACCCAATGCAAAGAAGCTAAAAACCTTGATAAAAGGTTAGAGGAGCTGCTAACTAGAATAACCAGTTTAGAGAGGAACAGAAATGACCTAATGGAGCCGAAAAACACAGCACAAGAACTTCATGAGGCATACACAAATATCAATAACTGAATCAACCAAGTGGAAGAAAGAATATCAGAGTTTGAAGACCACTTTATTGAAATAAGGCATGCAGGCAAGATTAGAGAAAAAAGAATGAAAAGGAACAAACAAAGCCTCCAGGAAACTGGGGACTTTGTGAAAAGATGGAACCAGTGATAGACTGGAATACCTGAAGGAGATGGGACGAAAGGAAACAAGCTGGAAAAAGCACTTCATGATATTATCCAGGGGAACTTCCCCAACCTAGCAATACAGGCCAACATGCAAATCCAGGAAAAGAGAGAGAACACCATTAAGATACTCCACAAGAAGACAAACCCCAAGATACATAATCATCCGATTCTCCAAGGTCAAAATAAGGGAAAAAATGTTAAGGGCAGCCAGAGAGAAAGGCCAGGTCACCTACAAAGGGAAGCCAATCAGACGAAGAGTGGACGACTCAGCAGAAACTCTGCAAACCAGAACAGATTGGGGGCCAAATTCAACATTCTTAAAGAAAAGAATTTCCAACCCAGAATTTCATATCCAGCCAAAATAAGCTTCATAAGTGAAGAAGAAATAAAATCATTTCCACACAAGCAAATGCTGAGGGATTTCATTACCACCAGGCCTGCCCGAAAGAAGCACTAAATATGGGGGGAAAAAGAAACACCAAAATATATTCTTTCAGGCAAGAGAAACAAATAAAGCATATTCAAATAGGAAGAGAGGAAGTCAAAGTGTCTCTGTTTGCAGATGACGCGGTTTTATATTTAGAAAGCAACATCACCTCAGCCCCAAAACTCCTTAAGCTGATAAGCAACTTTAGCAAAGTGTCAGGATACAAAATCAATGTGCAAATATTACAAGCATTTCTTTACACCAACAATAGACAAGCAGAGATCCAAATTATGAATAAATCCCCATTCACAATCACTACAAAGAGAATAAAATACCTTGGAATACAGCTAACAAGGGATGTAAAGGACCTCTTCAAGGAGAATTACAAACCACGGGTCAAGGAAATAAGAGAGGATGCAAAAAAAAAAAAGGAAAAACATTCCATCCTCATGGATAAGAAGAATCAATATTGTGAAAATGGCCATACTGCCCAGAGTAATTTATAGATTCAATGTTATTCCCATCATACTACTATTGACATTCTTCACAAAATTAGAAAAAAAACTAGTTTGATTTCATATAGGATCAAAAAAGATCCCATATGGCCAAGACAATCCTAAGCAGGAAGAACAAAGCTGGAGGCATCATGTTACCTGACTTTATACTACAAGGCTACAGTAACCACAACAACATGGTACTGGTACAAAAACAGACATATAGACCAATGGAACAGAAAAGAGACCTCAGAAATAACACTACACATCTACAACCATCTGACTTTTGACAAACCTGACGAAAACAAGCAATGGGGAAAGGATTTCCTATTTAATAAATGGTGCTGGGAAAACTGGCTAGCCATATGCAGAAAACTGAAACTGGACCCTTTCCTTACACCTTATACAAAAATTAACTCAACATGGCTTAAAGACTTAAATGTAAACCCCAAACCACAAAAACCCTAGAAGAAAACCTAGGCAATACCATTCAGGGCATATGCATGGGCAAAGACTTCATGACAAAAATGCCAAAAGCAATTGCAACAAAAGCCAAAATTGACAAATGGGATCTAATTAAAGAGCTTCTGCACAGCAAAAGAAACTATCATTAGGGTGAACAGGCAACCTACAGAATGGGAGAAAATTTTTGCAGTCTACCCATCTGAGAAAGGTCTAATATCCAGAATCGATAAGAAACTTAAATAAATTTACAAGAAAAAAACAAGTATCAATAGCTGAATCAACCAAGTGGAAGAAAGAATATCAGAGTCTGAAGTGGGCAAAGTAACAAAAGTGGGCAAAGGATATGAACAGACACTTCTCAAAAGAAGACTTTTACATGGCCAACAAACTTATGAAAAAAAGTTCAACATCACTGATTAGAGAAATGCAAATCAAAACCACAATGAGATACCATCTCACACCAGTGAGAATGGTGATTATTAAAAACTCAAGAAACAATAGATGCTGGCAAGGCTGTGGAGAAATAGAAATGCTTTTACACTGTTGGTGGGAATGTAAATTAGTTCAACCATTGTGGAAGACAGTATGGTGATTCCTCAAAGATCTAGAACCAGAAATACCACTTGACCCAGCAATCCCATTACTGGGTATATACCCAAAGGAATACAAATCATTCTCCTATGAAGACACATGCACACCTATTCTATTGCAGCACTATTTACAATAGCAAAGTCATGGAACCAACCCAAATGCTCATCAATGATAGACTGGATAAAGAAAATGTGGCACGTATATACCATGGAATACTATCCAGCCATAAAAAGAAATGAGATCATGTCCTTTGCAGGGACATGGACGAAGATGGAAGCCATCATCCTCAGCAAACTAACACGGGAACAGAAAGCCAAACACCACATGTTCTCACTCATAAGTGGGAGTTGAACAATAACACATGGACACAGGGAGGGGAACAACACACACCAGGGCCTGTCTGGGGGTGGGAGGTGAGGGGAAGAAACTTAGAGGATGGGTCAATAGGTGCAAAAATTTTATTTAAAATAAATGAAAGGTTATATATGAACTCACATATTTTAAAAAATGATGGAAAGAGAACGAAAATAAATTTCTCTCTACGATTAAAAAAAAAAGACTACCTATTGGGTACAGTGTACACTGCTCAGGTGACAGGTGCACCAAAATCTCAGAAATCACCACTAAAGGACTTAACCATGTAACCAAATACCACCTCTTCCCCCAAAGCCTATTGAAATAAAAAATAAAAGTTTAAAAAATACCAATACAATAGCACCAAAAATCATCAAATACCTTAAAATAAAACTAAGAAATGTTGCACAAAATGAATACACATAAAACTGGGAAACATACAGAAAATTTTTAAAAGAGTTCCATACAGGGATATATTATGCTCATTGATTGAAAGATTAAATATTATGATGATGTCAGTTCTCCCCAAATTGATCTGTATAGATTCAATGTATTCCCAAACAAAATCTCACTGGGTATTTTTGGTGTGTGTATGAAACGTGACAAGCTGATTATAAACTTTATATTAAAACTTAAGTGTTCAAGAATAGCCAAGATAATTTAAAGAGGAACTAGAGTTGAAGGACTTATACCATGCGATATCAAGATGCATTACACATTAAGGTCATGTTGTAGTGACACAATGATAGACAGAATAGAGTCAAGACATTGACCACACACAATTTACGATCTAGGTGACACTGCCAAACAGTAAGGTAAGAACGATTTTTCTCTTAACGGTGCAGGATCAACTATACAGGTATATAAAAATATCTTGACCCCAACTTCATGCTGTATAACTCCAGCTGGATGGTATATATAAGCATAAAAGGTAAAATAGTAAAGCTTCCAGAAGTAAATATAGGAGAATATCTTTATGGCTTAAGACAAGCAAACATTTCCTGAACAGGACCTCAAAATTAACTGACCATAAATGTAAAGATGATGAGTTGAACTACATTGAAATTAGGGGTTTCTGTTAATTAAAAAACAAATGCAAATGGAAAAATTTAGCCATGAGATAAGAGAAGATATTGTAAGATATGCATCATTTTAAAAAGATTACTACTTAGAACTTTAAAACGTCTACAAGTAACTGAGAAAAAGATAACTCAATATATACGCAGGCAAGAGACTTATCTGAATAAGCATTTCACAAAAGAAGACATCCAAATGGCCAGTAAATACACACATGATCTTATTAATTAACAAAAAAAAATGAGAATTAAAATTACAATGTGATATTATCACCAAACCCATGAGGATGACTGAAAGGAAACATTTTAACAGTATCAATTGTTCAGAGGACATAGAGTAATGAAAATGTTAGTGTACTGTTTGTGGGAGTGAAAATTGGTACAGCCACTTTGGATAACTGTTTAGCAGTAACTGCTGAAGTGGAACATAAGCATACCCGGTAAATCCACTAGTTATATACCAAACAGCAGTTATACAAATACCTGCCAAAATTCATGTACAAGAATGCCCACAACTTCATCATTCATAGTAGCTCCAAACTGGAAACAACACAAATGTCCATCAACAGCAGAATGGATTAAAAAAATGATGCATTCGTAAGATGTACTCATATATAGCAGATTCAGCAAACTCTTTCTGTTAAAGGCCCAATAGTAAATATTTTAGACTTTGAGTACCATATAGTCTCTGTTGCAACTCTGCTGTGGTATGATGAAAACAACCATAGATATGTAAACAAATGAGCCAATGTGAATGGCTGTATCTCAAGAAAACTTTATTTGCTAGCCTCTGCCGTGTAGCAATGGAAATGAACAAACTATTGCTACATGAAAGAACATGGTTGAATCTTAAAATGTAATATGAAGCAAAGGAAAGCAGACACAAAAGAATATATTCTGAAAGGTGGAGGAGGAGACTGGGAGAGCCTTGAAGGAGGCTTCTAGGATGCTGCTAAAACTCTATTTAATAACCTAAGTGGTAGCCCTGGTGTGTTCCTTTTGTGGTCATTCACTGAGCTGTCCAATATGATTCATGCACATTTATACTCTCATATATCTTTCAATAAACAATTTTATGAGACAATAATTAAAAGTACTAAAAGATGACTCAAGGATAATATAGAGATGCTTTGCTTTGAAAAAAGCAAAGAAGATAGCCAGATAACATCAGAAAATGTATTTTCATAATGCATGTTGCAGTAACTTTAATTTTTATTATGTGCATAGGATATTTGGCAAAATCAGGTGGTCATTTACTGCTTAGAGATGAAATCGAAGTCATGCTTGATGGTGAGTATTGAGGTTATAACAAAATCTTTATGCATAAATCTAAATACATTTACTATTTTTAATTCTAGTCACATATGAGTTCTGTTAGAGTGCCAGGCCAGATAGGAAGAGGGTGGTGGTAGCAGTAGTTGGATAATTACGGAAGAATCAATGAAAGGACTGGGTTAAGAGGTTTGTTTTTTCTCTTTCTATTCTATTTCCCCTTACTCTCTTTCCCTGTTTCAGTCTCTCCATGTATTCCACTAATTGTCCGAGAACTATCATCCTAGAGCCCTTGGGAACTTCAGAAAGTTGAAAACTCATTTACTCATTCATCTAACAAATATTTTTTAGCATCTCTTACGTTTACGTGACAGCACTATTTACTGCTAGGGACACAGTTGCAAATAAAGCAGTCTCTTCCCTCAGAGAATTCACATTTATTGGATAGCAATGTACAATACATTTGCAGAGGAGGGAATTAAAGAAGGGTAATATTAGTCTATCAAAATGTTTGGGTCTTAGGAATCTCCCTTAGCCTCTGTCTATTGTCCCATCAGGGTAAGAATTACAAATAGTGAGTTATAAAAACAAGTTGGCTGCCTTCCTTCCTTTTTATTTCTTAATAGACTATTTTTTAGAGCAGTTTCAGGTTCACAGCAATATTGAGCTGCAGGTACAGAGACTTCCCAAGTACCTTCTCTCCTCACCTATGCATAGCCTCCCCCATTATCGACATCCCCCACCAGAGTAGTACATTTATTATAATTCATGGACCTACATTTATACATCATTACCTTCCTTCCTTATTCATTCATCCATTCATTCATTCACTCACTCACTCATTCATTCAACACATATTTGACTACCTGCTAAATGTCAAACACTAGAATTTTCCATCTTTCTTACAGTCATTTTCTTCTTTCATTCCCCCCATCCTGCTCCTTCTCATCTCTGTCTTCTAAATCTCCCCCTTTGTTTCTATTTCTTTTATCAAGAAATAATATAGTAATTTCTCACAGTCCACTATCTGGATATAATGATATTAGCATTTTGGTATATGTATTATCCCGGATTTTTTTTTTTTTTTGAGACGGAGTCTCCCTCTGTCACCCAGCTGGACTGCAGTGGTGTGATCTCAGCTCACTGCAACCTCTGCCTCCTGGGTTCCAGTGATTCTCCTGCCTCAGCCTTCTGAGTAACTGGGACGACAGGCACATGCCACCATGCCTGGCTAATTTTTTGTATTTTTAGTAGAGATGGGTTTTCACCGTGTTAGCCAGGATGGTCTCGATCTCCTGACCCTGAGATCCACCTGCCTCGGTCTCCTGAAGTGCTGGGATTATAGGCATGAGCCACCACGCCTGGCCTATCCAGGATATTTCTAAAGAATGAAAGCTATTATATATTTTTTTAAACTATCATAACTGCTTTTTAACTTTTTTCACTTACCATTATAATATAAACATCTTTCTAAGCCAAGAAATATGGGCCTACATTATGTTAATATGTATGTAGCATTTCATTTTATGTTCCTAACTTTTAAGCAGTTCCCTGTTAATGAACATTTAGACTGATTTTAACTTTTTCATTATTATGACCAATATGAACCTCTTCCTAAATATATGAATACATGTTTATGTTATCTAGCAGAATGCTCAGCACATAAAAGGTCCTTGGTAATTTTTAGTGAATATTCCCATTTTTCTTTTAATGGGGTCTATGTGGGGTTTTAGTAGGGATAGATGATAAAACTTCCTGAATGCTATCAGCCAAAGTTACAAAATGCAGAGGGAATGCAGAGGAGAGATGGAGAGAAGGGGGCACTCTGTGAAAGGTGGCAGGGCTGTTTAGTATTAAAGCTTCATGGCCTCTAAGAAAGAGATAACTTGAACTGAAGTCTCTTCTGATATTACAGTTATTGGACGACTGCTCCGAGATGAAGACCCTATGATCAAACAGTTGGCTGAAATAACCTATGATATTTTTAAGAAAATAGCCCATAAACTGACCTCTGCACCTCTTAAACAAAACTTCCAAAAATTGCTTAAATTATTCTACATCAAAAAATTGAAGCCTCTTTACAATTATAACTCACCCAATGGCCAGATAGACAGTCCTACAGACAGTAAAGATATCAAGAATGATAAGGCCTTATAGAAGAGAATGATGATGACATTCATCATTCATAAACAATGGGAAGTCCAACAATGTCTTGGAGCTGACCTTAGAAGAAGAATGATTTTTCTTTCCCTCCTGACAACTTGAGTCTGTTTGTAGATGCTTTTCTGAAAAAATCTGGAAGCTTTTACTGTTACTTCTTAATTCTCTATTCAAATATAGAAATCTGAGAGAACTGGTGCCTCTGTATGTCTGACAGTGATCAGAAGCCCTATTTCATCAAAACCACTAAGACAATTGAAAATAACATAAGCAAAGTGTTTGATAAGAAGCTCTGGGAACTTGATTCAGTCCGTAAGCTCTACTGAGCACCTTCTAAGTGCCAGATACTGTGTTAGGCAGTGGGGACATTTGGATGATATAGACAAGGTTCCTGATCTCAGGATGGGCACAGTCTAGTGACACATAGTGTGGTCATTTCTATCATGCTGGGAGAAAGACTGCCTAGGGCAGTGTTAACAAAAAAGATATGGAACTTG
This sequence comes from Gorilla gorilla gorilla, assembly GCF_029281585.2. Taxonomy (NCBI): domain Eukaryota; kingdom Metazoa; phylum Chordata; class Mammalia; order Primates; family Hominidae; genus Gorilla; species Gorilla gorilla. Next base: position 85,697,573 of record NC_073224.2, on the reverse strand, counting down.
AAGAAGGGAAAGGGGAGAAGGAAATGTATTCTGGGTACAGGTATCGAGCAATAAGAGTGTAGGGGAAAGTGGAGGAGTTTGTGGGTACAACTATGAGGAAGAAAGAAGAATGAAAAGAGCTGATACCCAAGGGAAGATTACTTTATGCTAATGGATTTGAGCTTTTTAAAAGAAAGATTGGATAGTCCATCACAGTCAATACTCGCATTGCCATCAGAATTATAAAACCTCATCAATGATCTTTCTCGACTTAAGGCTCAGGCTTATCCTTCACTCCTCCCACCTTACCTTCTCTGGATCCCCATATCCCCACCTGAGCATAAGCCATTCTAGCCACAGTAAATTACTTGTAATTAGATGAAAGCACTTTTTCTCTGTTAATTCAGATGTAGTGGCATCTGAATTTGTAATGTGGCAACTTGCAGTTCAAGTATGTTTTCCTTTCTTTGCTGGGTCACTTCTCTAGTATTGTATGGCAGCCACTCCAGCTTCCCCTACATTCTCCTTCAGCTTCTCTGACTTCTGGGCCAGGTGAGTTTAGTTTTATTGACAAGGGATTCAGCTTCTCCTGCAAAATACCCACGTCATCAACATCAATATTGGAAGCAGTAAGAGATGGACACAGTTCTGAGCTTGTGGGTTCTACCTTGTCCTTGCTCTTCCCATTTCACATACACCTTCCCTCCCAACAGCCTGCCCTGCATATTTCAAGTTCCAGGATCAGATGTGAAGATGAGAGATTTCAGAGACTAGACTACTTATACTGCTCCCACAATTTCATATGGTCAAATCCCCAGTTCTGCTTGTGTAGTTGAGTCCTGATGGATATATCTGGGATCGATTTTCTTTCCCTTTTTGATCAAGTTGGGTGGGTGTTGCTCCTATATTTTGCCTTAACACCCTGTGATTATATCTTTCATCGCTTTTATCACACTGTAGTAAAATTATCTATTTCCTTCTCCTTCTGCCTCATAAAACGGAAGTTTCATGAAAGCAACTGTCATATCTTACACTTGGTTGTGTGCTCTTGGGCTCAATGCCTGGTACCTATATATGCTCAGTGTAATACTTGCCAAATGAATGAAATGTTGACAAGACATATTACCTTCACACTTCAATAAAAGTTTTTACATATTTATGAAATGTGGAGTAATAAAAAAGACTAGAAATAAAGAATACATAATTTTAATTTATCCCTTAACCCATATTATTTTATATATCCAGGTGTCCCAGATCTCACCTTTCAAAATTAGGGCAAATTTTCATTCTCACCTAATGAACTAGCAGAATACCTAAAGAGGTAGGATGAATAATGACATCCCCAAAAATATCCAATTCCTAATCCCTGGAATCTGCAGATATTTTGCTTTACGCAGCAAAAGGAACTTAACAGGTGTGATTAAAAATCTTGAGATGGGGAGATAACTTTGGATTATCTAGGTGGGCCCAATGTAATCATAGCATCTTTATAAGAGGAATATGGGAGGTCAGTGAGAAAGGGGATTCTTGAAGATGCTACACTTCTCTTTGAAGATGGAGGTAGGGTCCATGAGCCAAAAAAATGCAAGGAATACAGGTCTAGGAGCTAAAAAAGGCAAGGAAATGGACTTCCATAGAATTTCCAGTGAGCAAGCGTCCTACAAACATCTTGACTTTGGCTCAGTGAAACCCACTTGGGACACCTGACATCCAGAATTGTATGATAATAAATTCATGTTGTTTTAAGGCCCTGTTTGTGATAATTTGCTAGAGCAGCAAAAGGAAATTAATATACCTGTATTTCTGCAAAACAAAGAAAACCAAATCAGCCAATACCCATCAATCAACCAGACAGCAACTGGTATAATGGGCCTTATACAAATGTTGATATTTCTTTAAAAGATCTGATAATCATATTAGACATGATCTTCATCATCTCCTGGTTCTCTCTCCTCTTTCTCCTTTCCATATTTTCTCTTCACCCCACATTTTCCTGATTTCTTCAGGATCTCTGAGTTGTTTTCACTTTACTTGGTAAAACACTCAACTCTCCAGAGGCTTCAACTCCTACTTAGATATCCAGGTCTTCCATATGCTCTGAAGACATAAGAGTATCCCTTCAATAGATTTCACCTTCTTTAGGAAATAGTTGTGGTTATGAACGCCTTTCTTCTTGGCACATCGCTGTTATTCCCATTTTTGAAAAGTATAATAATCCTTGAAAGCTTCTCCATTGTTTGCTGGAGTAAGAGAGAAATAGTCAACATGGCCTTTGAGGCCATGCAGGATCTGGCCCTGCATCACTTGCCAGCCTCATGGAACACTCTCCTGCTCACTCTTTATGCTCCAGAAACACTGGCTTCCTCACCTCCCCATTCTCCCCATGAATTAGAATCTTCACTCGTGTTCTTCCTGTGCCAGAAGCACTCTTCCTTTCCCCTCACACAGTCAGTTCCTACCCATCCTTCAAAACCCAATTCAGAATTTATTTCCACAGGAAGCGTCTTTGACCCCATATACCTTTGGAGCACTTACCACAATAACTAGGATAATTAACGATAGAATAAATTAATGGAAAGGTAATTTATCTGCAGTTAGTTGCCTCTACTCTGGCCCTGTTGCTAAAATGCCAGCTCCACAAGATCATGAATTGTATTTGCTTGATTCACCCCTGTATCCACACAGGCCATAGTAGTATTTAATACATATTCGTCACATGGATAAATGGATAAGTAAACAGACACAGGAGCAGACTTTCTGATACTAGGTGGCTAGATATGTTAACGGAAGAGACAGCCTAAGCTTTCTTGGGCATACTGTTGTGGCCCATGGTATAGGGAACTGGGACACATTTGTTGCAGACTTACTATATGATAAGCACTCTCTGTGTGTCTATTTCATTTCATCCTCACAATAATCCTGAAAAAAAGGTATTTTTGTTCCTATTGCATAGTTGAAACAATTTCATACACTCTGTTGGCTTTGATATTCATGCAAGGGGAGAAGATTTGAGAGATCCCGGTGAGTTCACTATTCCAGGAGGATAACTGACCTCCATTTTATACCACAAAATTATGGTGGCACCCTGTCAGAGAAGGAGGTATCCTCCCTCTTAGAGGCCTTCTCTAACTCACATGTTTCCACAGCACACTTGGCCTAGTGGCTACTGTACCCCAGACACTACAAAGTGCTTTGCTTGTAATATCTGACCTATTCTTCCCAACAATCTTAGCAGCTGGGTATTATTACTGCTCCCATTTTACTGAAAAGCAATCTGAATATCAGAGAGATTGGGTAAATCATCACATAACTTAAGGAGAGGAGTGCAGAATATTTGAACTCAAGGACTCCAGAACAGGATATTTAATCACTATATCACTGAAATTGCCCTTCTATGGATTTGTTTTTCCCACTGGGTATAAACTCGGTTTGCACATTGGAATCATTTAGACCGATTTAAAAATACATATCAATAAACAGGCTTTAATCCAGACCATTTATATCAGAATATTTGGGCTTGATACCTGGCCATCAGTGTTTTTGAAGAGTCCTGGTAGATCTAGAGAGAAGTCAGTATTGTGTGTCAGTGTATTAGTCAGTCCTTAAGATCGGGTTTAGACATTTCTATATCATCAGCATCTAGCACTGTGTTTGTCATGTGGGGAAAAACGTCATAAATTTATAATTTATTGGGTGTAGGAACCAATCATTTATTTGTTCACAAACAAACATTAGTTTAGTTAGGGTAAGGAGACATTAGGGTAAAGAGACATTGTACTAGGAAATAAGAATATAAAGCATTTCCAGATGCATGATTCTAATAAGACACTCTGTAATAGGTGAGGCAGAGGAGGGAGAGAGGCTGTTCCCCATTAAAAGAAGATATCTAAATTCTAAAGAGGATTGCTGTTTAGACTGACACATTCGAAATTCCAAGCATCGAACAAAGTAAAAACTAAAAGTTTAATAGACTTGCATCAATTTGTTTAGTTTCCAGTTTATTTTGTTTTTTTGCAACATCTAAATAACCACTGATGCCAAGTTGATAAATACTGAAGCATGTCCATGGTCCTGAGGTGGCACCTTGCAATAATGACTTGAGTAGAATAGGAAGGTACATGGATAGAGAATGGATATTCTGGCAGGGCAGTGTCCTGGTAGCACAATACAACATTTTCATAATACATGAGAAACATTGGCTTGATGCAGAGGCCAGTACTATGACGGTTCCCTCTTGAGAAAATATTTAAAAAATCCTAGACTTGAATTGTGGAGACATGGGTTTGAGTACTAGCTTCTCTGCTTACTAGCTGGAAGCCTTAGGTAATTCATTTTGTTTATTTTTTTATGATATGGAGTTAATATTCCCCCAGAGCATGCACAGGATTATTGTGAAGTTTTAATAGGATAATTATATAGAATTATATAGTTTTAAGTAATCCTTTGTGTAAGAGAATGAAGAACATAGCTCTTCCACACCACCATAATGTTTGAGGAAGATAACAGTCTCATCCAATTACTGCTCTCGGCTTCAATTCTGTGACCTCTGGGTAGCATGCTATTCCTTAGTCAGATGTGTCTTCTCATGATCTAGCGCACTATACAATGGCAAAACTCTTCCATTGGACTGACAAGCTGGTATTCTGATCCATTTTTTTTATGGTGCTGAAAATGATGATTCTATAGTAGGTTGAATTACTGTAATAATTTTAACAATAAAATTTGTGATAGATATTGGCTAGGTCCTTAGCAATTCCTTATTCTTTACTGATACATTAGAAGAGGAGATTTACCAGCCTGCCTTGCAGTTAGGTTGGCCAACTGACTCATTCTGGGCAGTCAAATGTGAGTGAGAGTGATAAGTGTCACTTCTACGTCTAGGTGGATAAGTACTAGATGCTCTCACTCCTCCCCTTCTGTATCAGAGGCCATTTGTTAAAGATGATGGCATCACAAAATTAAAGGATTTGGTATCCTTGAGAACAGCTTCTCAGGCAAAATGTCCAATCCACATCAGACTATTGTATAAGGACTGGAGATAATGTTGCACCCATTTTGAGAGAATACTATGTGCCACAGTACATAGCTCATAGCTTTATAGAGTTAAGAAAACCAACTGCTTCTATACATCAAGCAGAAGGCATTCCAAGTAGAAGATTAGGAGATAAAACCAGTGCTACTGTAATACAAAAACATAAATTACCGGCCGGGTGCCGTGGCTCACACCTGTAATCCCAGCACTTTGGGAGGCCGAGGTGGGCGGATCACGAGGTCAGGAGATCGAGACCACGGTGAAACCCCATCTCTACTAAAAATACAAAAAATTAGCCGGGCGCAGTGGCGGGCGCCTGTAGTCCCAGCTACTCGGGAGGCTGAGGCAGGAGAATGGCGTGAACCCGGGAGGCGGAGCTTGCAGTGAGCCGAGATTGCACTACTGCACTCCAGCCTGGGAGACACAGCGAGACTCCGTCTCAAAAAAAAAAAAAAAAAAAAAAAAAAAAAGCTAGCGCAAAAACTAGTATGTCGGTAAATAGGGATTTTCAGGTATAGAATGTGTCTTTACAAGATCCCTGGCTGTTGTTTCTTATGTGTAGATATGACTGGAAGCAAACAGATAGCAAGCATTCTCAATTTTGATTCCATACATTGGTCAAAGAAACGCCATACCTGACCTACAACAGTTGGCAATTGCTAAAATAATCTCAGAGAACCCAAATTCACACCAAAAGAAGTAAAATTTAACAGCTGAACAAACTCCTAGAAGTACATCCTTCATACTCCCCAACTTGAAAAGGAAAGATTCAGGTCCACAGAGGACAATAGACAAGGGTGGTTCTTCCAGAAAACAGAACCAGGGGTTGCCAGGTTGCCCAACTAAATATTCACTCTGCTGCTGGGGCCCAGAGTTACCATCCCTGCCTGGCAGGATTTGACGATATCTATGAACCGGTGATCACCGTCTTCCCGTCTTCCTCTTTTCTGAATGGTAGTTTTTCCTGCATTTATCCTGTTTCTTCTCCGCCATTATATATAGAATGCGTTAAAGGTAGATAGCATTTTTTCTTCCTGCCTAGATGTAGTAGCACCATCAGAAAGAGAAGGAACCATCTTCTGACTACCCTGAGGAGGATAAAGACAAAGGAGCTTGAGCCCCATTGGCACATTAAAGCCATGCATTAGCCCTGCATTCCTAACTCCAGAATTTCTTGTTATGCGAGAAAAATTACACTCCTTTTTTAAGCTGTTGGTTTTCATTTCTGTTACTTTCCGCCTAACGTAATTAGGCTGAAAACACCATACCATCTCTAACTGGTATGCTGTTGGTTTTCTGTACTCATAGCCAAATGCTTTACTATTAAAATACTATATTTCATCGGCTCAACATTAGGATGCACCCTCATCTTATGTACCAAAAAGAGAAGAAAACATTCTGCCAATTAAAACTATAATATAGCATTGATTATAAGATGTCGCTATTTCAGAGATGTTAAGATATGATTTGATTAAATAAATTAAGTAGAGTTAGAAGTTGAGCCCTTTGCTTAAAAATAAAATAAACATATATATTGGCATAGACAGAAAACTTTGGAAATATACACAAAAGCCATTAATAGTGATTGCCTTTGGGGAGTAAAAACGAAGGATATAGGATATAATACTTATTTTGACTTTTTGCTTTTTATTACATTATAAGCAACTTTTATGAGTAATCCAAGCCAGAAGTAAGCACTATGAAACGGGCATTCAATTTTGTCCACCACTGTAATCCTAAATTCAAGAACGATGCCTGTCATTTGGCACTCAAATATATGCTGATTCAATGAATGCTTTTAAACAAGTCACTGTCATTGAAAAGGAAATAAGAAGTCATCTGATTTCTCATCACTAATCGACAAGCGCTTTTGTAATAAGAGCTATGTCATATTTGTCACTGAATCTTCAGCACTTTGCACAAAACCCTGGAACTACATAAACATTTTCAAAATTTAAAAAGCATGTTATGGCCGGGTGCTGTGTCTCACGCCTGTAATCCCAGCACTTTGGGAGGCCGAGACAGGTGGATCACGAGGTCAGGAGATCGAGACCATCCTGGCTAACATGATGAAACCCCATCTTTACTAAAAATACAAAAAATTAGCTAGGTGTAGTGGCAGGCGCCTGTAGTCCCAGCTACTTGGGAGGCTGAGGCAGGAGAATGGCGTCAACCCGGGAGGCGGAGCTTGCAGTGAGCCCAGATCAGGCCACTGCACTCCAGCCTGGGAGATTGAGCGAGATTCCGTCTCAAAAAAAAATAAATAAATAAAAATAATAAAAGCATGTTATGCACAGGAATTTATATTACATATGTTGAGTGTGAAGTAGTGATTTGGAGTAGTCTCTTGACTTAATAAAAGTAGGCTATCAGGAAAAATTGGTTTGATGGCTATCTGCTGGAGGTTGCCAGCAGAAGAAAGGAGGGTGTAGTCAGGAAAGCCAGCTACACTGCCACTATGATATTGAAAGCAAGGTTGCATGAGGGCTTCTATGAAGACTGTGACAACAGGAATGACAGGTGGGACTTTGCATTTCCTTGGCATGTTGAACATTTCAAAATACAATATTATATCTATTACAAAAATCAATATCCCACTCTGTCCTCCAACACCCATAAGGATAGAGTAAGTTGCAAAAATTGAATCCTCAAATAATTAAATTACCGACATTCTCATTGGAGGGTTGTGATAAAATTAGCAATTTTGTCGTATGCTCTGTTTTCACTAGACTCTTCTGATTCCTCCTCAATGTGTAAACAAAAAACAGAATTCCAAGTCCCCCAGTTGTCTTAATGGACCCCCTCTTGGCCAAGGGAACCCTGAAGAAACCTGAAAGACTTGTCCAAGCCATGATGGAAAGTGGAAGGTCAGACATGCCTCATTGTTCACTCCTCTCTTTGGAGTTTAGATGCAACTGACTAGCAAACTCAAGACTGACAAAACAGACTCCATAGCAATAAGACAATTCCAACCTGACTCTGATATACATGACAGATAACAGGCTCTGAAGGAAAATAAGTATTCTACTCCAAAATATATTTATTTGACAAATTCTGAAATGGCCCTGAAAATCTGTCTCTTGTGGGGAAGATTTGCATTCTGTAGAGAGTCTCTTTCCCTTACTGTTTTTTTTTTTTTTGAGAGTCTGACACCTTTTACATTCTGATAAGAGACATTCACCATCTATTCCCTCTGAAGCTTGCTACTTGGAGACTTCATCTCTATGACAAGAACCTTGGTTACCACAAACCCTTTATCTAAACTCAAGCATTTCTTTATGCTGAGTTCAAGTCTTCATGTGGAGCTTAACTCTTCCACCCAATTGCCAATCAGAACAGCTCTGAATCCACCTATGACCTGGAAGCCCACCTCTCCCACCCATTCAAGATGTCCCACCTTTCCAGGCCAAACCAGTGTATACCTTACATATATTGATTTATGTCTTTGCCTTTAACTCCTGTCTCCCTAAAATGTATACACATGTTCTCAGGATCTCCTGAGGCTGTATCATTGGCCATGGTCCTTAACCTTGGCAAAATAAAATTCTAAATTGATTGAGTCCTGCCTCAGATACTTTTTGGTTTACAAATGGGACCTTCTCTGTACCTCTTCCTCTACCACCTTACAGTGACATCGAAATCAATCTAGTCAAACTGTGAATCTACATTTTGGAAAAAGAATGGTAAGAAATATTCCTCTTAGGCCAGGCACTGTGGCTCATACCTATAATCCCAGCCCTCTGGGAGGCTGAGGCAGGTGGATCGCTTGAGCCCAGTTCAAGACCAACCTGGGAAACATGGTGAAACTCCTTCTCTACAAAAAATACAAAAATTAGCGAAGCATGGTGGCATGTGCTTGTGGTCCCATCTACTCAGGAAGCTGAGGTGGGAGGATCACCTAAGCCCGTGGTGGTTGAGACTGCAGTGAGCCATGATTTCACCACTGCACTCCAGCCTGGGCAACAGAGTAAAACCTTGTGGGAAAGAAAGAAAGAAAAAGAAAAGAAAAGAAAAAGAAAATAAAAGAAAAAGAAAAAAGAAAGGGAGGAAAGGAAAGAAAAAAAAGAAAGGAGGGAAGGAGAGAAGGGAGGGAGGGAGGGAGGGACTCTTTTAGGAAGTTCTTAGTCAAAGAATGTAGAAACCGCAGTTCTATAATATTAATATATTGGTTTGAATTGAATTGCTACTTAGAAATATATTTATGAGGCCAAGAGTTACTAAGCTATTCCACAATGTCAGATAATTTAGTTCCTGGTATTTTGGGGTCCCATTTATTTACAGCTTGATTTCTGTTACTGTCTTTTTTCCCTTCCTTTTATTCTCTTCTTTTACCACTTATGTATATGAAAAATGTCTCAAGGTAAAATTTTCCTTCAGGACATCAGTTATAGAGGAAGACCTCCCATCAGGGAGTTATAATTGTAGTCAAGAGCAGTTTTCTAAAAAGAGAGGAAAAAAGCCCTTTTAATAGAGGGTAATGGGTGACTGGAAGAATAATTCTAAGCAATAGAAGTTGTCTGGGCTGGCAGTGGCTTTAAATAAGCAAGACGTTCATTGCTGTAAACAAGCTAGGGAAGGGGTTTCACAGTGTGCTTCAACAAGATACAGACGATATAAATCAATAGGGCCTGACAGCCACACAAATTAATGACATAAATCATGAGTATTTTAGTTCATTTCTTGATAATAAAATGTCCATCACTTTACAGATATATTTACTAAAACAATTCATAGAGTAACCTTTACCATGAAATATTCTCTAATTACTCCAGAAAAGTTTCCAGTAAATGGAACCTATGCATTCAGAGGAACTTACAGGTATTTCAAACATGGATTAACTCTACCAAATGAAGAAATATTTTTAAAATATTATTCTGTCAAAGCATTAACGTTGACTTCTAAAAATTCTTTGCAATGTTTTAATTTGTTTAGCCACAATTAGAAAGTACCAGACACCTGCCCACCTCTGCAGTTCCCAAGTTTCCCTGCTCCCTTCCCCAGATATGGTAGGTTTCTATGTCTAATTTGTACATAGTAGTTAACTTTTATTGAGCTCTTCCAAAGAGCTAAGCATTCTATATGTATCCTATAATTTAACTGCCCACAGCATTTAATTGCCACATCAAAATATAGGGAAGGAAAAGTCACAGAAGATAATGTTTTGTAGGGCAAATAAATCAGATGTTTCAGAGAATGTTTTTCTCTTAATAGGCTTATACAGGCCTATATTTATGCACCTCAGGCTTCAGAGATTTTATTTTATGGCTTGAAATTAAAAGACACTTTCACATTTATTATTTCACATGATAGTTTTTGTTCTAAAAGATATGTACAGAGTACCTTGTAAACTGACCTCGCAATTGCCACCAAAACTGTTAAATTTGTTTTTTATAACACTATAAAATTGGTTTTAAATTATTTGTCTTTATATTGCATGCTTTACTGTCTTTGCATCTAGTGATCTTCCCATCCTTACCATTTCAGCCTCCACTCCCGTAGCCACACCCTGGACCATGTAGAATTACTCCACTACTGATAGCTTAAATTCAAGCAATCCTGCTTAAATGACAGAAATTTATTTTCTCATAATTCTGAAGGTTAAACATCTAAGATCAATTTGCTGGCAGATCTGGTTTCTTTTTTTTTTTTTCTTTTGAGACAGAGTTGCTCACTCTGTCACCCAGGTTGGAGTGCATTGGCACCGTATCAGCTCACTGCAACCTCTGTCTCCTGGGTTCAAGCAATTCTCCTGCCTCAGCCTCCCAAGTAGCTGGGACTACAGGTGCCCACCACCGTGCCCGGGGTTTCATCATGTTGGCCAGACTGGTCTCAAACTCCTGACCTCAGGTTATCCGCCTGGCTCAGCCTCCCAAAGTGCTGGGATTTCAGGTGTGAGCCACCGCGCCTGGCCCCAGATCTGGTTTCTTGAGGCCTCTCTCCTTGGCTTATAGATGGCCAACTTCTCTGTGTCCTCTCACGATCTTTCCTCTGTCTTTGTGTTAATCTCTTCTTCTTATTAGGACACTGTCAGACCAAATTAGAACCCACCCTAATGAACTCATTTAATCTTAGTTGCCCCTCTAAAGACCCTATCTCCAAATACAGTCATCTTTTGCAGTACTACGGGTTAAGACTTCAACATAGGAGTTTGGTGGGGAGCACAGTTCAGCTCATGACACCTTCATGCCTACCACATCTCATCTTTCACTTTACTGTGAAGATTCAGACCTTTAAACCCTGTTGTCAAATCTTCATTGCTTTCTTTGCATGGCTTAGGACTCTTGTCTTTCACTTCAGCTGCCACCCTCAGAACAAAAGCTGCTACCCCACCATCCCCCTTCCTTTGAACCTATCTAGGAAAACTCTAACCTTAGATGAATTCACCTACTTTACTTCCTTCTCTGCTCCTAGATTACACTGCTCCCTGAGAAACATTACACATGCATGCAGAATGCTGCTATTGCCCATGAAGAAGTCCTGGTCTATTAGAAATCTGTGTTCCTCAACCCCAACCAGACCTTGATACCCCAGGCAAGCCTTATAGGTAGTTCCTGCCTTTATTTAACACTCCTGAAATCTACTACTTGACCACTTGCCCACTCATTCTCAGCAGATGACTTTGCTCCCTACATTATAGACAAAAATAGAAGCCATCATCCAGGAAATTCCTCAACTCCACCATGCCTCTTTCTTTGAACCCAACCCACCCATATTTGCCTCTACTCCCTTTCTTACTACCTATTCTATCAGACTGGAGATCTACTTGATTCCAAAATTCATGTGTTCTATTTATATTGGGGATGGGTACTGCAGAGGCAGCAGGAAATGAGGAGAAAGAAGAAGCTAGCAAGGTAATTCTTTCTGATACATAGTCAAGCATAAAAATTACATAAAATATTGTGTTATTCTAACTCAAAGTCTGATTGATATGGTTTTGCTGTGTCCTCACCCAAATCTCATCTTGAATTCCCACATGCTGTGGGAGGGACCCAGTGGGAGGTAATTGAATCATGGGGGCAGGACTTTCCCATGCTGTCCTCATTATAGTGAATAAATCTCATGAGATCTGATGGTTCTATAAGGGGGAGTTTCCCTGCACAAGCTCTCTTTTTGCCTAGTGTCATGATTAGGCTTCCCCAGCCACGTGTAAGTCCATTAAATGTCTTTCTTTTGTAAATTGCCCAGTCTCAGGTATGTCTTTATCAGCAACATGAAAACAGACTAATACACTTGTATTTATTAATTTTGCTTTATAAAATTTTAGTATAAAATTATATGCAATCAAGCTTTATTAAAATATGTAGGTTTCTTCTTTCCTAAGAGGCTATCAGAAGTTCTTATAAAAGTTACAAGTGAAATTAAAAAACTAAAGCTTATCTTAAGGAGTTGAGCAATGTGGGATGGCAGGGGGTTGGGGGAGGGGCATGAGTTATGCATCATATGCACTTGAAACAGATGTCTACTGGGTGGCTGCCCCAGAAGAATCATTTTTAGTTCCAAGGTCCAAGCCTATTAGACTACGTATCAATTGTGCAAAGCTTGGATGAAGATTCAAGGCCTTCCTGGCACATTCTTCAAGGCCCTTTCTTTTTCAGCTCTTTATCTAGTTCCTAAATTTTCTTAAATTTATAAAAATATTTCATTCTTATATTCAATAGTTCCTTGTACTCAATTTTTCTCAGTAGTGATCACATGTGAATCACATTTTATCTGCAGTATAGACAGCAGCTTAAGGATGTAGACATGAAATAATTTAACTGAACCATTTCATTAGAAATTTTTTTAACTCAGAAGTTTAGCTGCAAACGTGGAGGAGTTTTTAGATTACATATGTGGTGTTTTATCAATATCTTATATGTATTTGTAATGCAAAAATCTTCACAACCAAAAAGAGACATTGGTTTTTAAATAGTAATCATACGTTACTGCAGATCTATGTATCACTAACCTGTGAAAAATCTGGCATGCTTTCTGAGGTCAATGTCAATACCAAAAAAGAGCCCGCATCGCCAAGTCAATCCTAAGCCAAAAGAACAAAGCTGGAGGCATCACACTACCTGACTTCAAACTATACTACAAGGCTACAGTAACCAAAACAGCATGGTACTGGTACCAAAACAGACATATAGATCAATGGAACAGAACAGAGCCCTCAGAAATAACGCCGCATATCTACAACTATCTGATCTTTGACAAACCTGAGAAAAACAAGCAATGGGGAAAGGATCCCCTATTTAATAAATGGTGCTGGGAAAACTGGCTAGCCATATATAGAAAGCTGAAACTGGATCCCTTCCTTACACCTTATACAAAAATTAATTCAAGGTGGATTAAAGACTTAAACGTTAGACCTAAAACCATAAAAACCCTAGAAGAAAACCTAGGCATTACCATTCAGGACATAGGCACGGGCAAGGACTTCATGTCTAAAACACCAAAAGCAATGGCAACCAAAGCCAAAATTGACAAATGGGATCTAATTAAACTAAAGAGCTTCTGCACAGCAAAAGAAACTACCATCAGAGTGAACAGGCAACCCACAAAATGGGAGAAAATTTTCGCAACCTACTCATTTGACAAAGGGCTAATATCTAGAATCTACAATGAACTCAAACAAATTTACAAGAAAAAAACAAACAAACACATCAAAAAGTGGGCGAAGGACATGAGCAGACACTTCTCAAAAGACGACATTTATGCAGCCAAAAAACACATGAAAAAATGCTCACCATCACTGGCCATCAGAGAAATGCAAATCAAAACCACAATGAGATACCATCTCACACCAGTTAGAATGGTAATCATTAAAAAGTCAGGAAACAACAGGTGCTGGAGAGGATGTGGAGAAATAGGAACACTTTTACACTGTTGGTGGGACTGTAAACTAGTTCAACCATTGTGGAAGTCAGTGTGGCGATTCCTCGGGGATCTAGAGCTAGAAATACCATTTGACCCAGCCATCCCATTACTGGGTATATACCCAAAGGACTATAAATCATGCTGCTATAAAGACACAGGCACACGTATGTTTATTGCGGCACTATTCTCAATAGCAAAGACTTGGAACAAACACAAATGTCCAACAATGACAGACTGGATTAAGAAAATGTGGCACATATACACCATGGAATACTATGCAGCCATAAAAAATGATGAGTTCATGTCCTTTGTAGGGACATGGATGAAACTGAAAATCATCATTCTCAGTAAACTATCGCAAGAACAAAAAACCAAACACCGCATATTCTCACTCATAGGTGGGAATTGAACAATGAGAACACATGGACACAGGAAGGGGAATATCACACTCTGGGGACTGTTGTGGGGTGGGGGGAGTGGGGAGGGATAGCATTGGGAGATATACCTAATGCTAGATGACGAGTTAGTGGGTGCAGCGCACCAGCATGGCACATGTATACATATGTAACTAACCTGCACATTGTGCACATGTACCCTAAAACTTAAAGTATAATAATAAAAAAAATCCCTTAGATGTTCACATTTTTTATTGATTTTTTTTTCATCCTGAAAGTTCTTTCTATTCATTTCTCTTCAACTTGTACATATTCAGTGTTTATTTTCAAGGCTATAGCCCTGTCAAAGAGTATTAAAAACCCAGAAAAAATATCTCAAATAGCTCTTCCACATCTGTCACAGAGCAATCCCAGGACCCCACATGCAGATTCCTCAGGCTAATACCACTGCACTGTCCCTAGTGCCTTTCCATTTTAAATACCTTACATGTGATATCTTATTTTATTCTCACAACAATAGCCTGAGGCACATTGAAATTGATGAGGAACCTGAAGTCTAGGGATTCCAAGTGACTTGTTCATGATTAGCAAAATAGTTAGTGGGGAGAGTTAAGTCTTTCAACTCTAACTTCCAGTATTCAGTCAACTATATTAATATGTCTCTAATTTGAAATTTATTATAATTATTATTTTTCATTGGGGTGATATCTTTAACTGGCACATTGTTAAATAATAAACAGTAGCACAGTTCTAGACTCTAAACTCCCAATGGAATATCTGGATCAGGTCTACCATTTATTCTTATAAGTTAGAAAGTCAACAATTATGGTTGGAGAGAAGTTTTAGTTCAATATCCCAGAAATGAGTTAGGACCAGAGATGTGAGAACCAGAGAAGGCCAGAAAATGGAAATACCAACCAAGCATTATGTATACTTATCTGATTTTTTTTTAACTTTTCAGCTATCTGTAGTGGTAGTCTGACTAAAACAAAAAGACATTTCAAAAATTAAAATTCTTAGCCATAAGTCTACTTATTCTTTACAATCCAGTTTCATAAACGAATTCTTATCAGAGTCGTGGTCTCCCTCTATTTCTGAAATAAGGTATTTGATTCAGCTCCCTTATATACTTTTATGGCACTCAATTGCTGGGGGATATTGAGAGGTATCTGCCAGTCTACACACCCTAGGTCTAATCTCTGTAGCTCACTTACAGCTTCAAATATGTATCACTTAAAAATATTTTCATTATATAAATTCTTTTCAAATACACATTCAAAATATATATATATTCAAAGCATTATATAAACAAAGTTTGAGTAATGAAGATGGGATGTCACAGAAGCCAAAACCCAACTGTGGGGAGAGACTAAACATCCTTGGCATTAGTGCTACTCTGTATCTCATATATTAACTCTGCTCACCACAAACTCCCATCTCTTCTCTTCACCAATCTTTTAGTATTTCTACCCTAAATCAATTGAAATTTTTATTGAGCACTTTTTTGTGATTGGCACTAGGAATGCTCCATGCTTGGCATTAGGAATAGTACCATGAATCTAAGATGTATTCGCTTTCTTCAAAGAGTTTAAAAGGCAATTGAAAAAACAAGACATGCATAGAAAATTAAGTAATAACACAAGAGATCATAATAATGCAATGCAAAATAACAAGCAAGGTAGTATATAAAAAGTGGCCATAAGTTAGGGAGAGAGAGAAAAAAAAACTGGCATTTCTGAGAACCTATTTTATGACAAGTTCTGTACAAAGTGGCTTTATAGATTATTGCATTTCTAGATGGAAACAAGCTTCGTTAATCAGCATTATATAAATGATGTTGTTTCCCTGAGTTTTACCTATTTGAGATTTCTGGATCCTGAGTGTAATAGAAAGGATTCATTTAATGTAGGAATTTACTACTATAACACAATCCTATTAATATCTTCATTTTATGAAACAGAAAATTGAAGCTCAGAAAGATTAAATAATTTACCTAAGGTCAAACATCCAGTAGGTGGCAGAAGCAACTTTTAAATTCTAAACTTCATGCAAGTCACACAGGTTTTTAAGAGTATCTCAAACACACACTCTGGAATAAAAACCAGATGGCCTTCACTATAGCTAAGTTAATCATAAGTATAAGTAGCATTGCTCTAAAAGACATGAAGCAGGATGCTGATATAAATTTCCAGTTACTCCTTGTTGAGGAATTGACCAGTGTAGTCTGAACTCCTAGCCCATGTGATCAAGGGTACCAAATCTAGTATAATTTGGTCTAGTTTGCACACTGGGCTCTCTTCATTTGTAAACTCAGCAATTCTCATGGTGAGGGAAGTTGTTTGCTTTCTTTGAGTGGTGGTAGGTGGGGAGAGTGTTTCAGGGGAAGTGACTCCTTTCTAGGCTTCACCCTTCATTTTTGACCCAGTAGGCTCAGGATGAGGCCTGGTAATCTGTTTCATTTTGATTTGTAATCCATTCACGTTAGCTTGCCGTTCGCTCTTTAAGAACCATTGCTCTCAAGCATGTTTCAGGGCAATATAGATTTGGTTTAGCTTCAGTTTAAGTGACGAACAAAGTCCACTTTAAGTAATTCATCTCTTATTTTCTAGAGCTGCTGTGCTTACCTCTGCTAAAAGCTGCGAAACATACTGCTTTAACCTACAAAAGCTTCTCTGAAACAGAAGTGTATATTTTTGTGCCAATATTTTTCTTACCAGCT
This sequence comes from Gorilla gorilla gorilla, assembly GCF_029281585.2. NCBI lineage: Eukaryota > Metazoa > Chordata > Mammalia > Primates > Hominidae > Gorilla > Gorilla gorilla. The sequence continues at coordinate 85,680,589 of NC_073224.2, read as the reverse complement.
GTGCTTTCTTCCAGGGAGATCGTGCTTTGCCACTAAATGAGCCTGTGTGCAAAAATACTCTCTGCCAAGTAGAACCTTGCTGTTTCATATTCATCAGCTAATTTATTCCCGTGACCACCTTTTGCAGTATGCCTATTTTACAGATTTTTTTAAAAAGGAAATTTAAGAAAGGAAATAACTTTCTCAAGTTCATGCAGCTGATACACACTGGAGGTTGAGTTTCAAATTAGGTCTGCCTGATGCTAAATTATTTTCCTTTGACTTTTCTCTGTCTTCATTTTCTCTCCTGCCTTATCCGTTGCCCATGTGTTAAGTCCCATCGTGTTACCCACAAGCATACCTTAGTCTTATTCCTGGCTCTTAGTATTGAGGAAGTTGTCAATCTTGGCATTAGGTAGGTTTTAAACTGGATGTTCTGTTCATGTATGAATTTTATGAATAATTCATTGGTTTGGTGCCCACTAAAAGGACCAACAAGATTATTTTCTGGTAATTTCAAGTTTCATTGTGAGGATTACACATAAATTTTTTCTACTCCTTATTCATTCATCCAATTGTTTAATGCCTGTGTTTTATTGTCAAGGTCGATTTATTTGCCAGGAATATGAGGTCTCTGCTTGAAAAGAAAATAGTTTTGTTATCATTTTTTTTTTCCAGATCTGGTCATAATCTCTAGCAAAGATATACTGGTTAATGTTACCAATAGGGTAAAGGTCAATGAAAAGCAGTAAAACAGTATTTGTCAATGTTTTATGAATTTAAGTGGACTTAACTGTAGAGAAACTATTAAAAATCGTAGTCTTCTCCTCTGTACTAGGCTTCCTATTCTAAAATAGGGCTCATTTTTAAAACTTCTGACCATTCAGTAAATAATTTTGTGATCAACTATGTATGCATAGGGCATCGTGCTGAGGAAAATCCAAGTTAGACTACAAGACATGACTCCTACACTCTGTAAGAACTATCATCCATTTTCAGAAAGAAAAATTTATGCAATGATAATGATAACCAAGGAATTATAACTAGTGGATAAAGTGAAAGTTCAGATGTCAAAGTAAACAGAGACTTCTTTGAGTTGACGTAATTCCTAAGAATAAAAGAGAAAAAAATCATTTTACTATAAAATAGAGATTATATAACAACTTTAACTTTCATCACAAGAGAAAATACTAAGTTATGTGCTTGAACAAGTTTTTTGCTGTTGTTCTCTGGCAAAAAGATCAAAGAACATTTGAATCTCTTCCAGCACCTCAGAGGTCAAGCCAACAAAACTAGCTTACAAATATACTAGGTCTCCTATAAACAAATATGTGCTGCTTTTCTCCAACATGGCCGAGCCCAGGGGAGGTGGTGTGCAAGTATCCATGACGGCTGTCTGGCACTAGAGTGGAGAGGGTAGCGAAGAACAAAGCACATGCAGGGTGAGAATCTGAATCCGGCCTGAGCTGAAGAGGAGAGGCTTGTTGTTGCCAATGTTGGTTTAGGTAATGGTGTGAGTAGAAACCAACTGCTACTGGTTTTAGAGAAATGTGGACTGGTGGATGCTCTCTTAATGCCACCTTACAAGCCCTACTCATTTGAAAGATACAAAACTACAGAAGAATCTAAGAGAGCCTATGTTACTCTCAATGGGAAAGAAATAGTGGATGATTTAGGACAAAAGATGATTCTGTATTTGAATTTTGTGGAAAAAGCACAATAGAAGGAGTTGGGGCCTCAAGCCTTACCACTAGGCCTCATAGTAGTAGAAGAAATAATTTCTACTGAGGATGAGAAAATTCTTTTGGAAAGTGTTGATCAAACAAAAGATACAGACCATCAAAATTTTCAAAAATGCTTAAAACACAGAAGAGTAAAGCATTTTGGTTATGGGTTCCAATGTGAGAAAAACAATGTAGATAAAGATAAGCCTTTGCCTAGGGGTCTTCCTGATGTTTGTGATAGCTTTTTGGAGAAATGGTTTTGGAGAAATGGTTCAGGTTAAACATAAACCTGAACAATTGACCATAAATCAGTATGAACCTGGGCATGACTGTCATGGATTTTAAGTACCCAGATGGTATCACAGTGCCAGTTATTTTGCCTTGTTTGAGTTGGCTGGTGATGACAGGAGAATCTAGATACATTTGGGCCCATGGGTTACCCTTTGGCTTGTGACAGCCAGAGGAAAGAGACTCCTCCCTCCTTTCCAGAGAGTGATAAAGAAGCCTGACAACTAGAGCAAGAGTACATCCATCAAGTTTATCAATAGATTGCTGGGCACTTCAGCAGCATGAGATATACAGCTTGGCCACACATCATTGAGTTTTTGAAGGCTTTGCCAAGTGGCTTAATAGTGGCTGATACTGGATGTGGTAATGGAAAGCACCTTGGCATCAGTAAGGAGTTAGAAGTGATTGGTTATGATCAGAGTCAAAACCTTGTGGACATTTGTAGAGTGAGACAATTCCAGGCTTTTGTTTGTGATGCATTGGCAGTACCAGTCCACACTGGGTTTGGTATGCCCGACTCTCCATTGCTGTTATTCCCCATTTTGCAACAGCAGAACATAGAATGACAGCTCTTCAAGAACATGTTGGACTCCTGAAACCTGGTAGGAAGGCACTCATTTATGTCTGGGCAATGCAACAAGAATATATTATAATAAACAGAAGTCCAAGTAGCTTACAGGAAACAGAACTAGCCAAGGAAAGAGAGAGGAGATAAGCAGTGACACCTCAGTGCAGGGGATGGTTGTGAAGCAAATGCCTGATGTGGGCAGTCAAGACTCAGCATCTTCTGTCTCCTCCATTAATGACTCTTAGGAGGGAGGATATAATTCAAGGCAAGTTACTAACTCCAAGCTGCCTATTCATATTAACAGGACTTCTTTTTGTTCTCGGGATGTACTGGTTCCCTGGTACCTTAGGGGAAACCCTGATAAAGACAAACCTGTTGAGCAATTTGGTCCCATATGATCCTATGACCCAAGTTCCATGTTTCATCATTACTTATGTGTTCTGTGAGGGAGAATAGGAAGTTGCCTGCAGGACTGTGAGTGATTTCAGCATTCTGCAAGGCTACTACGATCAAGGAAATGTGTGTGTGATTCTTCAAAAGGTCTGATTATTTACCTGAACATATCATGTATAAAAAAGAAATGCTCATTTTGTTTCAAAAAACAGGAGAATAATTATCATTTTAATTAAAGAGAAAACTAAGAAACTACCAAAGGAGAGCTCTTGAGAAAAATTTGGAAGTAGAGATTCATTAGGAAACATTCAGTCAGCTACTGTTGGCTGACCTCATAGATGTAGTCTCCTACAACTTCCCTACAAGAGATGGCTTCTAAAAGCAATTCAAGTAATTTGTGCAGTGCTTGTAATTCTTGGGTAAGAGTCCACCATTTTGAAGATAACCTTTTGTTATAAAGTGTTACTGAATGTACTAAATCATGTAGGATCTTAGTGAAGTAACTCTATCACATTTTAATAAAGGAAATATTTCTGGTTAATAAAAAAAACAAATATATGCTAATCTTCAAATTAACTTGACTATTTATAAAAGCTATACTATTCATCACTATAACATTTTTTATTGTAATATGTAACATTTTCATAAACTGTAATGCAGACATGAATATCATGCTAACATCAGCCAATAGGGTGCCTGTTTTGCAGCTTCTCTCGCCTTCCTGTGTGTTCCTGGGTGGCATATCAGTCTCAGGTGCAGTATGTGGACTCTAAGAATGAAATGGTCAGATTCTCTGGTGTGAAACTCAAACTACTGTCCTTATTTCTCATTTTTTAATTGTAGTGTCTAAGTGGCTTCTGTGTTACTTATGGTCCAATAAATGATGTGTAACCTCCTCTTGATGGTATTCTGGAGTCAGGAGAGGTAGTGAAATGGAAGAATAACTCAGGTGTATCACCAGTTAAACCCAGGAGGTGGAGGTTGCAGTGAGCAGAGATAGTACCACTGCATTCCAGCCTGGGCAACAAGAGTGAAACTCCATCTCATAAATAAATAAATAAATAACTTGCTGAGGGGGTGCTAAATTTTAAATATATACCACTGTTGTCAGACACTTAGGAGTGGAACTGGAAAACTGGCAACGAAGGAGATCACTGGAATAAGTTACAGAGAACATGTGTCACTAATACTTAGAACATTATCTGGAATATAATAGACACTCATTTACTAGATTAACAAATGAAAAGTGTATATGAATGCAGCTTAATGTGCCAATGAAAGGCATCATGTGCATTCTCCTTAGTTATAAGTTCCAACCAGCTGGCTTTCATTTTACATATTTGCTATTTTGGCTATTTAATATGCCACGCAACTCAGCATGCTGGACAGTGCACGTGTGTGTGACTTGTAACTAGTCAGCTACAACTACAAGTTGAATTAGTTAATTAACCTCCTTCACATTTTTAGGTCTAAAAACAAAATAGGTGTGTTGATCTATAAGTGGGTCTTGATGGCAGAAATACTTCCCCGTAGTGGCATCTGGAAATATATAGGGGTAGTCTTTTCTTTTTCTATGCCTAGTAGTTTTCACTGGCATTTATTGACTTAGATACTAGGTAAGCTAAATACCCTGCAATCTTAAGGATGATCTCACACAATGAAAAATTGCCCTGCCCAGGCTGACTTGCCATAGTGGCTCAAGCCTGTAATATTAGCACTTTGGGAGGCTACAGCTGGAGGATCACTGAGCCCAGGAGTTTGAGACCACCCTGGGCAACATAGCAAGGCCCCCATCTCTACTCTACAAAAAAAGAAAAGAAAATTAGCCAGACATGGTGGCACTCACCTGCAGTGCCAGCTACTTGGGAGGCAGAAGCAGGAGGATCTCTTGAGCCCAGGAGTTCAAGGGTGCAGTGAGCCATGATCGCACCACGGCACTCCAGCCTGGGTGACAGAACAAGACTCCAACTCAAAAAAGAAAGAAAGAAAAACAAAAATTACCTGGCCCAAAATGTTATAGTGAGATCGTTCATAAATTTAATCCTTAAAGTTCTTTCAAGTTCTAAAATTACATGATTCTAAGTGGAAAGTACATTTTGAAAATTATTGTTTTACAATGCAGACATGAGTATCAGGCTAACATCTGCCAATAGGGTTTCTGTTTTCTTCCTCTTTCGCCTTCATGTGTGTTCCTGGCTGGCCCATTACTTTCAGGTGCAATATGTGGGCTCTATGAATGAAATGGTCAGATTCTCTGGTGTGAAACTCAAACTACTGTCCCCATTCCTCATGCATCCAAAACTAGCCTGGAAAGTCTTTTTGGCCGTTATACACCAACCCAGTTCCAGGTGACAGAATATGAGAAATGGAATGGAGCCTAAAAGGCTATCTCGTCCCCTCACCTCTACTGCCCCAAAATTACCAAAGCAACCAACACAAGGGTTCTTTCTCTAATGAGCGATAAAAGTGATCTTTCTTATTCCATAAGGCTCCTGCTCTGGAAGGCTCTGGTAATGGCGACCATTTTCCTGGTAACTTAGGGTTATTTATGACTCCAGCAGCTGCCACAGAAGGCTCTCAGATGGGAACTCAGAGTTGTAAGATAAGCTCTTCTTCATTTATTTTCCTTAATCATGGCTGTCTTGGTTTTCCTGCCCCTGGGGCAATAGTGGCAATGTGAGAAACAGAGACCTTGCCCCTTTGTAAAGGAACAAGTGGAGTGACCACTCTGGACCTATCATTGGACCTGACTTTAACTCAGTGTTTCTCAACAGTGCAACCAAATGTCAAAAATCACAGACAAACATTGCTTGCACTTGCTTGTTAGTTCCAGGATTAAATAGACAGTCTTTTATTACCTAAGTTCTAAAATGTTTTGGTTTTATTTTTTCCCTATCATAATTTTTTAAATTTAGTTTTCCTATTTTATTTATTCTAAGCTCTTTCATCTACTCACATATGATGACCCCCAAAGGTAAAGCACACTAACAGCTTCTTATATATACATTCATATTTTTCTCCCTGATCAAAATCCATTACAGATCATATGAGTATGTCTATGTGTGTTTGTGTTCACATTTATGCAGAATTTTTAAAAATCAGCATTCATTTTTGAAATAAGGATCATATTATAAGCACTTTTTTGCATGTTGCTTTTTTCCTTTCTAGTACTTTAATGGGGTATTTCTCCAAGCTATCTGTTAGCTCTAATTTACAGAATAATTTATTCACTTCTCTAACAAAAAGCATTCATTCTATCTCATTTTTGATCCTTTGAACAACACTGAAATAAACTTTTTTATACAATTTGTTCAAGCATGCTTATATTTGTATTTTTATAAGATATATTCCCAAAAGTAAAATCACCTGATCAAACAGCATATATCTTTTTTCTAAAGAAAAACTGAAGATACTTTATTTTTATCATTATTGAAGTTAACAATTGACAAGCCCATTAGAGAAAATATTTTACATAATTTTACATCACTGACTTAGAGCCCACACATACATGACAAAGATAGCTAAAAACATATGAAAAAATATATCTTTGGAAATAAACACAGCATTCCTCTGGCTATGAAACTTAAAAAGTTTGAGACACTTTTTAAACTTGTAGCAGAAGGTACAACAGACTGTCAGCTTCATTTAGCACTGCCTGCACTAATTGTTGTTCACTCGATTCTTTACGAGATATTAGCTTCAGAATATGGACCCTAAAGAATCCACATCTTTGGAATGTTCCATCGTAGCTTTGATGATCAAGTCTGAGTCTCCAAAAGCCACTCTCATTTTATAGAAATCTTTCAACTGTTATGCATCATCAGACGTGACAACAGGTGTCACAAGAGATATATGCCTTGCCTCCAGCAAATCAATTAGAAGAAAACAAAAATTTCTTTAAAATACAAAGAAAGTATAGAGCAAGACAACAGAATATGAAGTCTTCCACTCATCTCCTCCAACAGCAACAATAATCTAGCAACCATCCGGGGATGAAAGTTTCTTCTTAGCAGTTTTGTGATTCGGAGGGGACAACAGAGTAGAGAATGCCCACTCCCCCAACCAGAGCCTGGGCATTTGAGATTCTGAAGATTTAAAAAGGGGCTCTGCAGAAAGCTGTGGCAAGCAAAGGATAGGCTAGAGAGAGACAGGACTAATAAATGTGTCGACTTCAGATACATTCTTGTGAAGGACAGCAAAGAATAGGTGGCCTTTTCACCTCCTAGAGAGATGGCCTCTACCATCAGAGGCCAAGGTAGAATTGGGTGTGTCCTGCCAATCTTTAAATGAATAAGGCTATAGGAATAGTATTGCTTCCTGAAGTAGTCACAATCTTTTCTTTGCATTATTTTAATTCTATTTGTGTAGCATTAAAAACTGAAAAGAAGTTCTATGTAAAATGAGAGCAGAGAAAATCACGTTGTCTGAATTGCAGCCCTAGAAAACTTCATGAACCTATGATTTGTTTTTAATTTTTATCTACAAGTCACATTTGCTCATTTTTAACTACAGGCCACATTTTATATGTACCTATGTATACATGTATTTATGTGTACATACCCTTTAATCCTATAATCCTTGTTAAAAAAAATAGCCAGACAGGTAGTAATAGTGTAGTTATCCCTATTTTATTAATGAGTAAATCAAGGATTGGAAAATTTAAGTGACTTGCCCAAGGCCACAGAGCTATAGAAGTGATTTGGAATCTCTCATACTCACACTTCAGAGATGAAGATTACTGTCTTCAAAAGGCATGAAGGGTAATTCCTCAAAATTAGACATATACCAGTTTACACTAAGTATCACCTGCTTAATGAAGGAGTTAACTAGATAAAATGAGTGAGATGTTATAATTCTAAGTGACATCAAAATATAGTTGATAGGAAAACTTTTTTTGAAATTCTACTATATTTCATGACTGGGAGTTAGGTGCGGTTTATTTTGTCTAACTGCCAACATAATTTTACCTGGTACTAATTTTACCTGGTTCCTGGTACTAATAGATCAATTTGTGGAATTTTGATCTTTTCTGTGACCACACACTGTACTCAGAAACAAGTAAATATAAGCTTGAGAAATACAGGCCTTTGACCCCAAAATTCCAAGACAGGACATGAAAAGAGAGAGCAGAGAAAAGTCATCCTCCTTATTGAGCTATCTCAATTAAGTAGCTAAGTTTCTACAGTATTTGGAGGACTACTATGAGGTACCCACAAAAGAACTAGGAATAAGGAAAACAAGGTAAACTTTCAAATAACACATAATGAAATGGAGTACAGAACTGCAAAGTCACCTGGGAGAAACTACTTGACTCCCAGGCCAAGGGTCCAAGAGTATAACCAGCAGCTTGTGTTTACTATAATCAAAGGAAAAGTAGAAACTGGGTGGCCATGGGAGACTGGCCTAGAGTCCCATCCATCACAGAGGGTTGGTGTGTGCTCACCCATTCAAGGACCAATAAATGAGTATCTCTTTAAGAGCAGCTCCTCCCATTTTCCAGCAATCTTCCTAATGTGTAGGCTCACTAAAACATTTTGTCTTTCAAACTGCCCAGACAGTTGGACAGGACGTAGACACACAGAAGAAAAGAAGACAAAGAACGGGTAGGAAAATTAAAAAGGTAGGAGGCTGAGGCGGGTGGATCACCTGAGGTCAGGAGCTCGAGACCAGCCTGACCAACATGGTGAAACCAAATCTCTACTAAAAATACAAAAATTAGCCAGGCGTAGTGGTGCATGCCTGTAATCCCAGCTACTTGGGAGGCTGAGGCAGGAGAATCACTTGAATCTGGGAGGCAGAGGTTGCAGTGAGCCGAGATCACACCATTGTACTCCAACCTGGATAAAAGCAAAACTCCGTCTCAAAAAAGAAAAGAAAAGAAAAGAAAAAGAATAAAAGGTGATATAGTAAAGGGTTGAGGGTGGGATGGGTAAATGAAGAAGGAGCATGCTGTAGTTTTATACCAAATATGGCTAGAATGAGAATGATATAATTCAGGCAGTTTGTTTGTTTCTGGGAATCACGGATCATGATGTTTAAACATCCAAGTCTATTTCCCTGCATAGCTATGTGATTTTGTCTAAAAAGAAAAAAAAATTAGTGAAAGAAGTAGTGGTAGAGCCTAAAGACAGTGTCAGCAACAGAAAAAAGTTAGGAAATGTAATTTTCTTAGAGGGGAATGGACGCTGAAGGTAGTGGGAAAAAATTGTTTTTAGGTAAGAACATGACTTCTTTCCCCCACCACCCCCTGGAGAGAAGGTCTCACTCTGTCACCTAGGCTACAGCGCAGTGCTGTAACCATAGCTCACTGCAGCCTCAAACTCTTGGGCTCAAGCGATACCCCAGCTCAACAGGACTATATAATCCCAGAGTAGCTGGGACTATAGGTATGCACCATTTACTTGTCTTTTTAATTGAGAAGGTGAAGAACATTATTGATGGGGAGAAGGGGTGACTACCTGGCACACTGAAATACAGACATCTTCAGACCTTGTTCCTCATTATCCGTATCTAAGTAAAAAGAAGATACAGATTGTGTGTGTGTGTGTGTATGACTATGTGTGTGTATACATATACATATGTGTTTCTTCATTCCCATATACAGGCATATGTATGTGGGTGGGTGGGTGGATGTGTCTACAGGTGTTTTAGTTGCGAATCTTCTTTTATTTCTTCTGCTTACTCTTTTTGGTAGACAGTAAATGACAAAGTCCAAAAGCAAAAAAGATAAATATGTATGCTGGGTCATCAGTCTCTTAATTTTGGAGAGCTGATGACTAAAAACAAAGTGCTTATTTTTTTTCAGAAGAAACTTTCTCTTTAGAAATTAGAGAGAAATGAAAATGTAGTTAGATCACTAAAAGGAATTTGTTTTCTAGAGACAAGGTCTTACTCTGTCACCCAGGCTGGAGTGCAGTGGTACAATCACGGCTCACTGCAGCCTGGAACTCCTGAACTCAAGTGATCCTCCCTCCTCAGCCTCCTGAGTAGCTGGGAGTACAGGCACGTGCCACCACACCCAGCTGATTTTGTTTGTTTGTTTTTTGTTTTGTTTTGTGGAGACAGGGTCTCACTCTGTTGTCCAGGCTGGTTTCAAACTCCTGGGCTCAAGTGATCCTCCCACCTCAGCCTCCCAAAGTGCTGGGATTACAGGCGTGAGCTACCATACTCAGCCAGTGTTTATTAAAAAGTAAAGTTTTTATTAAGCCAAAGAGCAAAATCAAAATAAATAGATAAATAAGTAAATAAATTTTCAGCAATGTTGTTACTGGAAATGTTCTCTGGGCCTTTGCACAGGTGACCATGGGGAAGAAAGTGGCCATCATTGGAGCTGGCGTGAGTGGCTTGGCCTCCATCAGGAGCTGTCTGGAAGAGGGGCTGGAGCCCACCTGCTTTGAGAAGAGCAATGACATTGGGGGCCTGTGGAAATTTTCAGTGAGTAGCATGTTGTTGTAACAGACAGGAAAATAGGTTGGGAAGTGTATAAGAGCACGCTGTGTGCACACAGGTTTCCAAACCTGCTACCATGGCAGTTATCATATCTGTTAGAATTGGAATCCACTAAGTACAGTGTCAAGAGCAGGTTGGAAAGTAACCTCCTTGCAAGTCAGAAGTAAATTAGACAATGGGCTTTGAAATTCTCCATTACAGTTCTCCCTTGATAGATCATTAATAAGAGCCACTTGGACATAAAATTAGTGGTAAATATTAGTTAGGTTTATGTAGTTATAATTATTTACTCATTTAAAACACAATAACTTTTCACATCTTTTTTTTTTTTTTTTTTTTTTTTACAGATTTAGGGGGTACAAGTGCAGTTTTATTACATGGATATAATGTATAGCAGTTAAGTCTGGGCTTTTGTGTAGCCATGACCCAAATAATGTACATTGCACCCATTAAGTAATTTCTCATACCTCAACCCCTCCCACTCTCCTACCCTTCCAAGTCTCCAATGTCTATTATTCCCACATTCTATGTCAATGTGTATACATTATGTAGCTCCCAATCATAAGTGAGAGAATATGTGGTATTTGACTTTCTGTTTCTGAGTTATTTCACTTAAGATAATGGCCTCCAGTCCCATCCATGTTGCTGCAGAAGACATAATTTCATTCTGTATTATTGCTGGGTAGTATTCCATGGTGTGTGCATATATACATACATATATATGTATATGTGTCTGCGTGTATATATACATATATGTATGTATATACCACATTTTCTTTATCCAATCATCCTTATTGGACAACAAGGTTGATTCCATTTCTTTGCTATTGTGAATGGTGCTGCGATAAACATATGGGTGCAGGAATTTTTTTTATATAACAACTTCTTTTCCTTTGGATAGATATCTAGTAGGGGCATTGTTGGGTCAAATGGTAGTTCTATTTTTAATTCTTTAAGAAATCTCCATACTGTTTTCTATAGTTTATTTTCCAACCAACAGTGTTTCCTTTTCTCCACATACTCACTAATATCTGGTTTTTTTGTTTTTTTTTTTGTTTTTTTTTGAGTTGGAGTCTCACTCTGTCTCCCAGGCTGGAGTGCAGTGGCGCCATCTCAGTTCACTGCAGCCTCCACCTCCTGGGTTCAAACGATTCTCCTACCTTAGCCTCCCGAGTAGCTGGGGTTACAGGTGGCCACACCCAGCTAATTTTTGTATTTTTAGTAGAGACAGAGTTTCACCATGTTGACAAAGCTGGTCTCAAACTCCTGAGCTCAGGTGATCTGCCTGCCTCGGACTCCCAAAGTGCTGGGATTACCAGCATGAGCCACTGCGCCTGGCCTTTTTGACTTTTTAATAACAGCCATTCTGACTGGTGTAAGATAGTATTTTATTGCGGTTTTAATTTGCATTTTCTCTGGTAATTCGTGATGTTAAGCATTTTCCCATATGTTTATTGGCCATTGGTATGTCTTTTTTTGAAAAATGCTTATTTATCTCCTTTTTCCACTTTGTAATGGTGTTATCTGTGCTTCTTTAAAATTGAGTTGCTTGAGTTCCTTATAAATTCTGGATATTTGTCCTTTGTTGGACGCATAGCTTGCAAATATTTTCTCCCATTCTGAAGGTAGTCTGTTCACTCTGTTAATTATTTCTTTTTATGTGAAAAAGATTTTTAGATTGTCTATTTTTATTACATTTGCTTTTGAGGCCTTAGTCATAAATTCTTAGTCATAGCCTAGGTGAAAGAGTTTTACCTATTTTTTTCTAGAATTTTTATAGTTTCAGGTCTTACATTTAAGTCTTTAATCTCTCTTGAGTTCATTTTTGTATATGGTGAGAGATAGGGGTCCACTTTCATTCTGCGTATGGCTAATTTTCCAAGCACAATGTACTGAATAGGGTGTCCTTTCCCCAGTATACGCTATTGTCAACTTTGCTGAAGACCAGTTGGCTATAGGGATGAGGCTTTATTTCTGACTTCTCTATTCTGTTCCACTGATCTATGTGTCTATGTTTATACCAGTACCACGCTATTTTAATTACTATAGCCTTGTAGTATGATTTGAAGTCAGGTAATATGATGCCTCCAGTTTTGTTCTTTTTGCTTAGAATTGCTGAGGTTATTTGGGCTTTTTTTGGTTTCATATGAATTTTTAGAATTGTTCTAATTCTGTAAAAAATGGCATTGATATTTTGTTAGAAATTGCATTAAGTCTTTTGGGCATATGGTTATTTAAATGATATTGGCCCTTCCAATCCATGAGCATGAGATGTTTTACCATTTGTGTCAGCTACAATTTCTTTTATTCATGTTTTGTGGTTTTCCCCATAGAGATCTTGCACCTCTGGTTAAATGGGTTCCTAGATAATTTTTTCACTGTTGTTGGCTTTTCCCATTCATTTGGTGAGGCTACCAAAGTGATTGGGACCATGGATTTTAAAGTTTCAGGTGCTGACTTTGGTCTTGTGACACTACAAAACTGAGAATTGCTTTGAAGTTCTTCAATGCCCCTTTGTCCCGTGCATTTGTAATAAGGGTTCTATTAGCAGACATGCATGTATGCACTCATTAAATCACTTCATGTGTTGCCAAACAGCAGCAGGAATGGGGCTTCCCTATGTTCTCCACTCAATCAGTACAGTCTTCCAGCCTTATTGCCTGAGTCTTATGTTTCTTCTTCTGATAAACCCATTAATATATATGCAAATTTAGGAAGATTAATGACCCTTTTAAGCCACTATTTCCTCCTCAAACACAAAATCAGGATTATATTATTTACCTCAATGAAAAGGTTGTATTTAATGAAACAGTGTCTGTAACAGCTGTTTAAATATTATAAAGACATGAGATATCGTTCTTATTAATATAGATATTTTGCAGACTGCAAAAAAATCTTGAAACCACCCAGCATCTTTTTTTAAAAATATGGTATGTTTCTTTTATATATATATATAAAATAATATAAATATATATTTAATATATATTTATATATTAAATATATAAAAAATATAAATATATATTTATATATAAATATAATATATATAATATAATATATATAATTATATATATTTATGTATAATTATATATTTATAATTATATAGATATATTTTATATATTTTTATATATTTATATAATATATTATATATTATATATAAATATATATTACATATAATATACAAATATATGTTATATATATGTATATATAATATATATTATATTTTACATATTAAATATATAACATATATTATATTTTATATATTAAATATATAATATATATTATATTTTATATATTAAATATATAATATATATAATATTTTATATATTAAATATATAATATATATTATATATTAAATATATTATATATAATATTTTATATATTAAATATATAATATATATAATATTTTATATATTAAATATATAATATATATAATATTTTATATATTAAATATATAATATATATAATATTTTATATATTAAATATATAATATATATAATATTTTATATATTAAATATATAATATATATAATATTTTATATATTAAATATATTATATTAAATATATATTATATTTATATATATATAATATATATTTATATAATATATTTATATAAATATATTATATAATATATATATAATATTTAATATATTAAATATATAATATATATTATATATTAAAAATATATATAATATAATTATATTTAAAATATATATAATATAATTATATTTAAAATATATAATATAATTATATTTAAAATATATATAATTAATGTAATTATATTAAAAATATAAACATATTTTTTTATTATACTTTAAGTTCTAGGGTACATGTGCACAATGTGCAGGTTTGTTACATATGTATACATGTGCCATGTTGGTGTGCTGCACCCATTAACTTGTCATTTAGCATTAGGTATATCTCCTAATGCTATCCCTCCCCACTCCCCCTGCCCCACAACAGGCCCCGGTGTGTGATATTCCCCTTCCTGTGTCCAAGTGTTCTCATTGTTCAATTCCCATCTATGAGTGAGAACATGTGGTGTTTGGTTTTTTGTCCTTGTGATAGTTTGCTGAGAATGATGGTTTCCAGCTTCATCCATGTCCCTACAAAGGACATGAACTCATCATTTTTTATGGCTGCATAGTATTCCATGGTGTATATGTGCCACATTTTCTTTATCCAGTCTATCACTGTTGGACATTTGGGTTGGTTCCAAGTCTTTGCTATTGTGAGTAGTGCCGCAATAAACATACATGTGCATGTGTCTTTATAGCAGCATGATTTATACTCCTTTGGGTATATACCCAGTAATGGGATGGCTGGGTCAAATGGTATTTCTAGTTCTAAATCCCTGAGGAATTGCCACACTGTCTTCCACAATGGTTGAACTAGTTTACGGTCCCATCAACAGTGTAAAAGTGTTCCTATTTCTCCACATCCTCTCCAGCACCTGTTGTTTCCTGACTTTTTAATGATTGCCATTCTAACTGGTGTGAGATGATATCTCATTGTGGTTTTGATTTGCATTTGTCTGATGGCCAGTGATGATGATCATTTTTTCATATGTCTGTTGGCTGCATAAATGTCTTCTTTTGAGAAGTGTCTGTTCATATCCTTTGCCCACTTGTTGATGGGGTTTTTTTTTCTTGTAAATTTGTTTGAGTTCTTTGTAGATTCTGGATATTAGCCCTTTGTCAGATAAGTAGATTGCAAAAATTTTCTCCCATTCTGTAGGTTGCCTGTTCACTCTGATGGTAGTTTCTTTTGCTGTGCAGAAGCTCTTTAGTTTATTTAGATCCCATTTGTCAATCTTGGCTTTGGTTGCCATTGCTTTTGGTATTTTAGACATGAAGTCCTTGCCCATGCCTATGTCCTGAATGGTATGGCCTAGGTTTTCTTCTAGGTTTTTTATGGTTTTAGGTCTAACATTTAAGTCTTTAATCCATGTTGAATTAATTTTTGTATAAGGTGTAAGTAAGGCATCCAGTTTCAGCTTTCTACATATGGCTAGCCAGTTTTCCCAGCACCATTTGTTAAATAGGGAATCCTTTCCCCATTTCTTGTTTTTGTAAGGTTTGTCAAAGATCAGATAGTTGTAGATGTGTGGTATTATTTCTGAGGGCTCTGTTCTGTTCCATTGATCTATATCTCTGTTTTGGTACCAGTACCATGCTGTTTTGGTTACTGTAGCCTTGTAGTATAGTTTGAAGTCAGGTAGTGTGATGCCTCCAGCTTTATTCTTTTGGCTTAGGATTGACTTGGCAATGTGGGCTCTTTTTTGATTCCATATGAACTTTAAAGTAGTTTTTTCAATTCTGTGAAGAAAGTCATTGGTAGCTTGACGGGGATGGCATTGAATCTATAAATTACCTTGGGCAGTATGGCCATTTTCACAATATTGATTCTTCCTATCCATGAGCATGGAATGTTCTTCCACTTGTTTGTGTCCTTTTTCATTTTGTTGAGCAGTGGTTTGTAATTCTCCTTGAAGAGGTCTTTCACATCCCTTGTAAGTTGGATTCCTAGGTATTTTATTCTCTTTGAAGCAATTGTGAATGGGAGTTCACTCATGATTTGGCTCTCTGTTTGTCTGTTATTGGTGTATAAGAATGCTTGTGATTTTTGCACATTGATTTTGTATCCTGAGATTTTGCTGAAGAAGCTTATCAGCTTAAGGAGATTTTGGGCTGAGACGATGGGGTTTTCTAGATATGCAATCATGTCATCTGCAAACAAGGACAATTTGACTTCCTCTTTTCCTAATTGAACATGCTTTATTTCTTTCTCCTGCCTGATTTCCCTGGCCAGAACTTCCAACACTATGTTGAATAGGAGTGGTGAGAGAGGGCATCCCTGTCTTGTGCCAGTTTTCAAAGGAAATGCCTCCAGTTTTTGCCCATTCAGTATGATATTGGCTGTGGGTTTGTCATAAACAGCTCTTATTATTTTGAGATATATCTTCTCTAGTTCTTTTAATTGTGATGTTAGGGTGTCAATTTTAGATCTTTCCTGCTTTCTCTTGTGGGCATTTAGTGCCATCAATTTCCCTCTACACACTGCTTTAAATGTATCTCAGAGATTCTGGTATGCTGTGTCTTTGTTCTCATTGGTTTCAAAGAACATCTTTATTTCCGCCTTCATTTCGTTATGTACCCAGTAGTCATTCAGGAGCAGGTTGTTCAGTTTCCACGTAGTTAAGTGGTTTTGAATGAGTTTCTTAATCCTGAGTTCTAGTTTGATTGCACTGTGGTCTGAGAGACAGTTTGTTATAATTTCTGTTCTTTTACATTTGCTGAGGAGTGCTTTACTTCCAACTATGTGGTCAATTTTGGAATAGGTGTGGTGTGAAACCCCCCAGCATCTTATACAATGTTGTGGAGACTACTGTATGTTATTAAAATGTGTTGACAGGGCTTCAGATTAACACACTGGTGATTCTTAGGGCTTTTTGGTTGTTGTTATTTTTGTTTCTTTGTGGCCAAACTTAGGGCTATTTTATCAAGCACTTTCTATATGACACATGACTTTTTCTATTTAATTAAATATTTATAGTAATCCTATAAGCTAGGTATATTTTTTTCCTTTTACAAATGAATTTGAAGTTTAAAAAGAGAAGAAAAAAAATCATACAGCTGATAATAATGGAGAAAAGATCCCAATTCAAGCTTGCCTTTCTCTCCAGTCTATTCTTAACTCCTTTGTAAATTGCTGGTTGCCATTTCACCAAGTGGCCTATTGAGCTGACCATGTCTTTCTTTTTTTTTTCTTTTTTTTTCCTTTTTTTTTTTTTAGACAGAGTTTCTCTCTTGTTGCCCAGGCTGGAGTGCAATGGCACAATCTCAGCTCACTACAACCTCCACCTCCTGGGATCAAGGGATTCTCCTGCCTCAGCCTCCCGAGTAGTTGGGATTACAGGTGTGTGCCATCACGCACCGCTAATTTTTGTATTTTTAGTAGAGATGGGGTTTCGCCATGTTGGCCAGGCTGGAATCGAACTCCTGACCTCAGGTGATACACCCGCCTCGGCCTCCCAAAGTGCTGGAATTATAGGCATGAGCCACCACTCCTGGCCAGCCGTATCTTATACACAGTGATCTTAACCAAAGCCTCATACTCAAACTTAGTTTGCAAGACGTTGCTGAAGATAGAACGCACTGCTGATATGGCTATTGAGAGGAACACAGCCAAAGACAGCTAATTTGTCTTTTCTTGCTGCTCGAGGAAGACTTTAAAATTTGAACCTGGCATCATAGGTTGATAAAACTGAACTGCAACATGTGCTACCCTTCAAGAAAAAGAAAGGATAGCCCAGAGGGTAGAGCCTCAGGCCCTGAGGGCAGAGGCCTGAGCCACAGCCTTCAAGCCTAATGGAATTTATCCTACTGGATTTCAAAATTGCTTGGGATTAGTGATTCTTTTCTTTCCTCCTTTTTCCTCCCCGGTTAAATGGGAATGTCGATAACGGTTACCCATGCTTGTCCCACCACTGTATTTTGGAAGAAGATAACTTGTTTTCTAATTTCACAGATTCACAGATAGAAATTTTGCCTCATCCTGGTCCATATCCAGAGTCTCATTTATACCTGATTTAGATAATTTATATGATGATGAGATTTTGGACTTTTGAATTGAAAATACATAAATGACAGTTGAGACTTGATTTCATGCTGCTATGGGTTGAGACTTTGAGGATGTTGGGATTGGGTTAATGTATTTTGCAGATGGGATGGATGTGAATCCTTGGGAACCAGAGGATGGCCTGTAATAGGCTGAACAATTGAACAATGCCCCTCCTCAAAGATATTGCATCCAAATTCCTGGAACCTGTAAATGTTATCTTACTTACAAGAGAAAAGGGTATTTGCAAATATAATTAAGTTAAAAATCTTAAGATGGAGAGATTTTTCTGCATTATGTGGGTGAGCCCCAAATGCTATAATGAATGCATCGTTAAAAGAGAGAGGCAGAGGGAGATTTAACACAAAGAGAAGAGAGAAGGTGATGTGATGACCTCAACAGAAAGAGAGAAATTTGAAGATGCTATGCTCTATCTTTGATGATGGCCAGAGAAGCCATGAGTGAAGGCGTACAAGAGGGGTCTTGCCACTGAAAAAAATAAGAAATGCCAGCATCCACCAGAAGCCAGAAGAGGCAAGGAATGGATTCTCTCCTGGAGCCTCTGAAAATGAACATGGTACTGTCACACTTCGTTTTCAGCCTACTGATAGTGATTCCCGACTGCTGACTTCTAGAACTGTGAATCAATTGCTATTATTTTAAGCCATTAACTTTGTGGTAATTTATTACAGCAGCCACAAGAAACGAATACGTTTGGTTTTTCAGCGTTTCCTATTTTACTACTGTGAGGGGGCTTATAGATTGCAAATGGAGCAAACAGCAGTGTTTCTCAGATCACTAGAAGTCTGCAGCAATAGGCTGAGTATTCACATTATAAGATTGTTATAAAATTGTTCTAATTTTGTATTTGCCTTCCCTTTGGTTTCTAACATCATCATTTTACATTATCTTAACTTTTTTTAAATTTCAGAGAGATCCAAACATTGGTTAAAACTTAGCTAACACTAAGGGTGCATATAGTTGAAACTGTTGGAGCTGTTTACTGCAGCACTTTCTATGCCCTTCTAGTTCTGACTTCTAACCCTGATCTAGAGCCACGATGATGTATTTCCCTCACCTTCTTTGGTCACAGAAGGAGGACATTTCACCCAGATCTGCGGCCTAATCACAGGCCACATTTCTGAATAGGCCACGGATCTGGGTAAAATGTCCTCTTTTCTCAGGAGCTCCCCAAACAATAAATCAGTAAATCATATGAATTTTTGCATGAAGTTTTATGAATAGAGGCTTTCTTCTGGGAATACCTCCCTTTTTTAACTTCCTCTGATTTTTTTCTGGACTATGTATCAGTTTTTTTCTTTAATGTTTCTTCTCTCTTTATGCTGATTATCATCTCTTTAAACTTACCCAACTCACAGAAAGCTACAAATTTTTGCACTTCCCCATCCCACATGCCTATAGCAGAGTCAACAAACCATGTGAGCAGCAGAAAATTCATGTCCTATTTAAAGAACACGCTGCTTTCTGAAATGAACATGGCAACTAATCTGCCAATTAATTATTTGTCAATAATGAAACTGCAGCCACATTGGCTTTTGACGTGATTGTAATATTCCAATATTATACTAAAATTTCATGTTCTGGGAGCCCTGACAACTTTGAGTTAGATGAGCTCTAATTAGAAGTTTCTAGTGCTCAGTACTTTCCACTATGAACTAGCAACTACACATAGAGATCTACAATCTGATCTTTCATCATGAAACTTGAGATATAAGTACCTTGGTGCTTCAACAGAGCTAAACCAAGGCTCCACCTCTTCCTAATCATGCTCCAACCAGTATTTTTTTTTAACTTAATGCCTTTTATTCATTCAACAGCTTGCTTTGCAGAGCTCACAGCTGTAACAGATGTGTCCTATGGTAAGCTCTTCCGCAGTAACTGTAGCCTGTTGGTCATGAGCTTCTATTTGTTGAACTCTACATTGTGACTGACAAACTTGGCTGCACCTTAAAATTACCTGAAGAGCTTTTAAAACTTGCTGTCAATTAAATCAAATTCTCTGAGAGTGGGACCTAATGCTCAGTGTGTTTTTTAAAGCTCCCAGTTTATTTCAGTGTGTGGCTAAAGAACCACAACACAATATCCTAACCTTCTCATTGCTGATCATTCTTTCTTCAATGTTCTTTTTCTTTATTCATCATCACTTAACATTTCCTCTAAGGCTTTATTAGCATAGTTCTATAATTCCTTAGAGTTAAAGCAAATTCAGATATTTTTACATCATTGAAAGCTAAAACTTTGTTACTTACATAAGTGCTTAAAAGGCATGCAATGCCCATAAATTCTGTGTTAGATTCAAAATAGTTAACCTTATTTTATACATTATAGAAATTCTAAGGTTAATTTTTTAAAAATTAGGTCTTAAAATGCTTACATTTACAAATCTGATCAATAGTTGCAACCTCTTGTTACTGTTTGCTTTTATAAATTGACCATTAGATGCTTGTGCTCATGAGTTGACACATTGAAATTATGCAAGGTTGAATTTTGAAAAATCTCTGTCACCATATTTAATGGTTCAAGGGAATGAAAGGATTCTAGTTACATAGGCCTAAAGGACATAATGAAATTTAAAATTTGTTTCCCTTAGAAAAGAAAAGATTAAGATACATTTTCTTAAAAGATATTAAGAAAGGTATTCTTCCATATCCTAAGTTCCCTTAGTAAGTTTCCATGATTAGCATCAATTGTTGAAGTGAAGTTAATTTATGTGTGTCTTACCGAATTTACTGTGGATAAAGGATGACTCAAGTAAGTATACAGTTGGCCATCTGTTTTTGCAAGTTCTGCATCCACAGATTCAACCCACCATTGATTAAAAAAATCCAAAAAAAACAAATAAAAAATAAAAATAAAAATAAAAAAACAATACACTACAACTATTCATTAAGCATTTACATTGCATTAGGTGTTATAAGTAACCTAGAGATGATTTAAAGTATCTGTATATAGGTTATACAAAAATACTATATCATTTTATATAAGAGACTTGAGCATTCGTAGATTTTGGTAACCACGGAGGTCCTGGAACCTTCCATAGATACCAAGGGATGACTGTAATTACTTGGAACCAGCCCTGACCATGATCAGTATACTCATTTACCAATTTGCTTCCATTTGATACTATACATTCACAGGACCATGCAGAGGAGGGCAGGGCTAGCATTTACAAATCAGTCTTTTCCAATTCTTCCAAAGAGATGATGTGTTTCCCAGACTTCCCATTTCCCGATGACTTCCCCAGCTTTATGCACAACAGCAAGATCCAGGAATATATCATTGCATTTGCCAAAGAAAAGAACCTCCTGAAGTACATACAATTTAAGGTAAGATGTTATCAACAATTTAGCTCTTGTCATAATGCTGAAGAAGTCTATGTCTACTACTGGATTCTCATTTGTTCCTTTCAGTTTCCCTTTCTAATTTGTCAACATTTTTAACAGTGTGGCCTCTCTAACTCTAGGTTTAGAGAATTACCTTCTTCTCAAGGATACATGGAAAATTCACAAAATTTGACCACCTACAGTTCTTAGACTAAATCACTACTAATTTAGAAATCAATACCAAAGAAATAAATGTAAAATACCTGTGAATTTGGAAATTAAAAACTCTTTTTATCTAAATAACATATAGGTCAAAGAAGAAATTTCAATGGGAATTTAAAAATATCTATAACTGAATGTTAATTTAGTCTATGTATCAATACTTGTGGGAAACATAGGAAGCTATATTTTCATGAAAATTATAAATGTAAGTGTTTATATTAGAAAATGAAAAAGTTTAAAAATAAGGTAAGAAAGTTTAAGAAATTAGTAAAAGAAAGACAGAATAAACTCAAAGAACATAGAATGAAGGGGATATAAAAATAAATTTATAAAATGTAAAAAAGCATATGTACAAATTGAAAGTTAATTATTTGAAAGGACTAATAAAATAAACAACAGGAGCCAAGTGCAATGGCCCATCTTATAGTCCCAACACTTTGGAAGGACAAGGCAGGCAGATTACTTGAGTCCAGGAGTTGGAAACTAGCCTGGGTGACATGGAGAAACCATGTCTCTACAAAAAATACAAAAATTAGCTGGATGTGGTGGCACATGCCTATGGTCCCAGCTACTAGGGAGGCTGAGGTGGGAGGATTGCTTGAGCTCGGGAGGTAGAGGTTGCAGTGAGCTGAGATCACGCCACTGCACTCCAGCCTGGGCGACAGAGTGAGACCCTATCTCAAAAAATAAATAAATAAACAATAGATAAAAAGCTGGCAGTGTAAGGAAAAAATAATCAAAGGCACAAATAAATAATATTGAGAAGGAAAGGATAGACAAAATGGATACAGATGAATAAAACAATATAACAAGAATACTATAAAAGTGTTTGCCAAGTAATATTTTAAGTTGGTTAAATTTTCTCAATTTAAAAAAAAAATCTTATCAAAACTCACTCAATAATAAGTAGAAAGCCTGAATTGTCGTTTGATGATTTATAGTTCTTTTGACCTAGAAATTAAAAATCTTCCCATAAAGAAAATAAACAGTTCCATGGGTGAGTACTTCCAAACTTGCAGTGAACAAGTTATTTCAATATTTTAGAAACTTTCAGAGACTTGAAAATGAGATATGATTTCCAAAGTTATTTTATGACATTATTACCTTTACATCAAAAGCAGACAAGATAATATGAAATAGGAAAATTACAGGCCAATCTCCTTCATGAAAATCAATGTAAAAATCCTTCAAAAATGAATCCAACAGAGTATTAAAAGAGATTAACTGGGTCAAATGGTATTTCTAGTTCTAGATCCCTGAGGAATTGCCACACTGACTTCCACAATGGTTGAGCTAGTTTACGGTCCCACCAACAGTGTAAAAGTGTTCCTATTTCTCCACATCCTCTCCAGCACCTGTTGTTTCCTGACTTTTTAATGATCGCCATTCTAACTGGTGTGAGATGGTATCTCATGTGCCCTAAAACTTAAAGTATAATAAAAAAAAAGAGATTAACTGTCTTGATTGAGTTGAGATTGGCCTAAGTATGCAAGAGTATTTTAATACTAAGAAATATAAATATATATTTTACTACAACAACCTGTTACAGGCAGAAAACCACATGTTTATTTAACAAATTCAGAATTTAAAATTCAGTTACATTAACTGAAATTTAACACCTATTTATGCGTGAAAGATAAAAAAAGAAAATCAAAAGAAAACTCTCGCCAAACTTAGAGCAGAACTGTCTTGAACCAGCAAAACATACGCAAACATTATCTTAATCTTTATCTTAATTTATCTTAAATCTGCACTGTTCAATATAGTAGCCACTAGTCACAAAACTGAGATGTGCTATAAGTATAAAATATACAAAAACTTTCCAAGTCTTATTATAAAAAAGGAAAGTAAAATACCTTATTAATAAATTTTAATTACATTTTGAAATGTTAACATATCAGACAGATTGAGTTAAATTATACATTTTTTTTCAGTTTTTAATGTGACTATTAGAATTTTTTTTTTTTTTGACACAGAGTTTCCCTCTTGCTGCCCAGGCTGGAGTGCAATGATGTGATCTTGACTCACCATAACCTCCACCTCCCAGGTTCAAGTGATTCTCCTGCCTCAGCCTCCCAAGTAGCTAGGATTACAGGCATGCACCACCATGCCCAACTAATTTTGTATTTTTAGTAGAGATGGGGTTTCTCCATGTTGGTCAGGCTGGTCTCGAACTCCCAACCTCAGATGATCTACCTGCCTCACCCTCCCAAAGCGCTGGGATTATAGGCGTAAGCCACCATGCCCGGTCTTAGAAATTTTGTAATTGCATATGTTGCTCATACTATATTGGTACTGGTCAGTGCTGTGCTAAAGGATGAAAAGTTAGAAGCATTCACTTTAAAGTTTCAGAACAAGATAAGAATTCCTAATTACTATTATCAATAGCACTTACTTCTTTTCAATAGTCTTAAGAAATTTAAGAAACAGTGCAGTAAGTAA
Organism: Gorilla gorilla gorilla; assembly: GCF_029281585.2. Classification (NCBI taxonomy): domain Eukaryota; kingdom Metazoa; phylum Chordata; class Mammalia; order Primates; family Hominidae; genus Gorilla; species Gorilla gorilla. The sequence continues at coordinate 85,656,564 of NC_073224.2, read as the reverse complement.
AGAAAAATAAAGAGAATGACAACTCAAAAGAAAGTAAAACACAGTTATTGAAGATAATGTGATTCTGTATGTAGTAAATCCAAAAGAATATATAAATTACTAGAATTCATAGCAATACAAAAAGAGTTAGGCAAGGTGGTGGTATATAAGATCAATATATAAAAATGAATTGCATTTCTGTAAACCAGCAGCAAACAGAAACCTATCCAAAAAAAAGTTGCCATATATAATAGCATAACTAATTAACTAAATAATCCCACAGTTATTCTAAGCAAATTATGTATTAGGTCTTATGAGTCCATAAGTGCTCATTTTATTATATTTCATAACTAACAAAAATGTAACATATATGTGTTTGTGTATTTCTTATATGTATGAAATAGTACATAATAAAGCTTTTAAGAACAATTAATACCAAATAGAGATTCTTTTTCCAATATAATCAGAAGAATTGAAAGATTTTTTTAAAACAGGGAGCACACCAACAGGCAGCCATTTAGCTGTGAACAAATATTTATTGATAATCTAGTCAAAGCTACTCAGTGTATAGTCCAAGTGACATCAGTGTCACCTAGGAGTGTGTTAGAAACTTGAGTTTAATAGTTTTAACTTTAATTTAACAAATCTAATAATTTTCTGGATCACGTTTTCATATATTCTGGTTCAGTACATCTATCTTTGAGTTATCTTTAATGTACTGAACGAGAACATACAGGAATGTGATCCAGAACATCACTGGCCATCAGATTTTCTAGTATATGTGATGTGCACCTCTTATAAATTATAATTGAATTCACTGCCATATCTCCAAGGGGTGTCACTCTTGTACTCCAGAAGATACTGGTTATGCACAAGAAATCATGCAGGGACAAATAGACAGATACCATTTAGTGTTTTGATTTATTCTGAGGGAATTTTAAATTTGTAATATGTATCTTAATCATTAAATATTTTTCTTAACCCTCTTCTCTTTTTTCATACTGTACCTGCCAAAACCATTTGCTAGCATAGAAAAGAGGGGTTTCTTTCTGTATTTCTCTTAGACATTTGTATCCAGTGTAAATAAACGTCCTGATTTTGCAACTTCTGGCCAGTGGGATGTTACCACTGAAAGGGATGGTAAAAAAGAATCGGCTGTCTTTGATGCTGTAATGGTTTGTTCCGGACATCATGTGTATCCCAACCTACCAAAAGAGTCCTTTCCAGGTAAGGCCAAAATTTAAGCTGCTAGCCACATAACTGACAAAAATGAATATCTTGATAATGTCTTCTTTTTTCTAAAAGTATAAGCAGGTTAAATTAAAATATACTTCTGTTATATCTAATATGCTTGGTGTGTTAAAATAGCACATTATTGTGACTGCATCTATTCACAAGGTCGCTTCTGTTAAAGTCTTTGTTTAAATATATGACTCAAACTGCCATATATTTCTCACTTTTCACTCAGGACTAAACCACTTTAAAGGCAAATGCTTCCACAGCAGGGACTATAAAGAACCAGGTGTATTCAATGGAAAGCGTGTCCTGGTGGTTGGCCTGGGGAATTCGGGCTGTGATATTGCCACAGAACTCAGCCACACAGCAGAACAGGTACTACTCCCCGGGTACTCGGGTGACTCTCGTTACTGACAGAAGAGTTATTATCGTTTGAAAGGTGTGATATGAAATGTGGGGGAGGAGAGAAGGGTATCTGATGTAAAGACTAAGTGGTATTTCACATAGCTGAGCTTCCCCAACTAACAGGTGAGGTTTTAAATCACTTCATAGACAAAGGCAGAACATCAGCAAGGAATAACTGTCATTCAACAGTCTCCTTCTTCAAGACATTTGGTGCCTAATATCTCGGATCAATTTCTCTAAAACTAGCACAGATTTAGGGTTAAGGTTATGAATCTTAGACTCGGGCAAGTCCTTCAATCTCTCTGAGGCAGGTTTCTCAATGGTAAAACAGATAAAAATAGAACCTACTTCTGGGCTTGTTATAAAGTTAAAGCTTTTGAACAAGACTTAAGCAATACAGAGTGGCTCATTTATTCATTCATTTATGATGCATGCACACATTTATTCAATGACTACTTATTGAGGGCCTACTATGTGCCAGGCACTGGCTTGGGTGCTGAAGACAGTGGTGAACATAACAGGCATGATCCCTGCTCTGGAACAAGAGCTGCCACTGGAAAAAAGGATAAACAAGTGATTCAGGCACTAAATGCTATGATTCCAAAACTGGATGCTTCACAAAGGAGGTAGAACAGAACCAGTCCTTGAACAATAAATATAAATCATGAGACTGAAGAGGCGACAGAAGCTGTTCTTAGAATTGGAAATGCCACAAGCAGAGGCATGAAGACAAGAAAATGAGCATTGTATATTTTACTATTGTAGGTTATAGTTTCATCTTGCTGGAATGGAGGTTCTTAATGCTAACAATTTGTATGATGATGCATTATGGTACTCAAATACCTTCCTGTAAATGGGCTCCTTTGCTTGTGGGAAGAAAGTAGTTTTATAACAGAAAGGATAAATGAGGACCAGAAATGTCAATTGTCTTCTTGAAAGTCATTGAGAAAATTAATGTTTGAGCCACTGAAGGGTTACAGAACTGAAAGCCAAAGCTTCCGAATCCAAGGAACAGTAGTCATAGGATTGCATTACAGGAAAGAAAGATTGGGATCAGATTATATCACATATTTTAAGCACTTGAATGACAGGATAAAATAGATTTCTGCGTAAATAAAGGTAAATCATTATTTCAGCTTCTTGGGTTTAGGAAATTTATGATGAACTCATAGTTTTCAGAGATTTCTATTTGTATATGTGATTATTTGCATATGTGATAAAGGGAAGATCAATTTCAGAGGCTATTTAATTAATTGATCCTTTAGTCGCTTCTTTTTTTTTTTTTCTTTTTGGAGACAGAGTCTCACTCTGTTGCCCAGGCTGGAGTGCAGTGGCACAATCTCGGCTCACTGCAACCTCCGTCTCCCAGGTTCAAGCAATTCTCCCATCTCAGCCTCCTGAGTAGCTGGGATTACAGGCACCCACCACCACACCCCATACCCAGCTAATTTTTGTATTTTTAGTAGAGACAGGGTTTCACCATATTGGCCAGGCTGGTCTTGAACTCCTGACCTCAGATGATCTGCCCACCTAGGCCTCCCCAAATTCTGGGATTATAGGCGTGAACCACCATGCCTGGACTCCTTTAGTCTCTTCTTGTCTAGTTCCTCTTATAACAAATGCCTTGAAGTGATATGGCATATAAAAATTGGTTTTAAAAAAGAAAAAGAAAGCCTGAAAACTACACTATTATGGATTAGCATAACAGAAGGGGAAGGAAAGGAAACTGACATTTACTGAGCACATACTATCTGCCAGGTAACGTTAGCCATGTGACATAGTTTATCACATCGAATTAACGCTTACACAAATTTGATGAGGCAAATTCGATTCTCTCCATTTTAGGAATGAGGGAACAAGACTAGAGAAGTTAAAGGAATTTTTTCAAATCACATCATTAATAAGTAGGAGAGCCAGCGTTTGAGCGTATGGTTTTCTGATTCCAAATTTCTCACCTTCTTTCCAGATAGTAGCAGGCATTTTGGTTTAAAATGCCTATTTTGAGATCATAATTGCTTATTTGTAGACAGCAATAGTTAGGTAAGCGCTAGGGAAAACATGACTAGAATTCAGTTATCAGTCACCTGTAGCAGAGATTGATTAAAATATGAAAATTTGCCTGCAGCACTGTGACAAGGTGGCTGACCCTAAGATGTAGATGTAAAGTTCAGACGTTTATTTGGGAACACTCTCAGGATCAATACTTCCACAGGAAGGGAAGGAAGCTTCCGTTTACTTTGAAGCTGGGATGGTCCTTTGGCATTGCCCCAATTTGAGGTGAGGGACTGGGCCTTTATACGCCCGCACTGACCAGTCACTAGATGGAGGAAACTCAGAAAGAGTAGAAGGTGTTGGGTGAGGCCCATCTCTTCAGCCAAAGCAATGGTCAAAAAGGACTGACAGCTGAGAGATGTCTTCTGACACCACTTTCTGCAGCTGGGGTAATAGATCCATTCCTCAAGAGGGATCTGGGGTGCTCACCAGAATATCCACTACAAATGGTCACTAATTTCATGGTTGAATTTGTGTTTTTTAAGGTCATGATCAGCTCCAGAAGTGGCTCCTGGGTGATGAGCCGGGTCTGGGACAATGGTTATCCTTGGGACATGCTGCTCGTCACTCGATTTGGAACCTTCCTCAAGAACAATTTACCAACAGCCATCTCTGACTGGTTGTACGTGAAGCAGATGAATGCAAGATTCAAGCATGAAAACTATGGCTTGATGCCTTTAAATGGGTAATGCAGAGCTAAACGTGATATGCCTTCTGGCTTTTAGTTCAGTGTCAACAACCCTTAATGTCCTGTAAGTCCAAAACAAATCAAAGTATTAGCAATCACAACTCATATATCAGAAGATAAAGAACTGCACAAATTAAGAGTGATTTCCTATTTTGCAATCCTCCTTACTATATTTACACAGCTGGAAAATTATATAATGCCTCAGGAATTAGTCCCGGGAGTAATGATAATCAAAGTTAACCTCTTTTAAGCATTTTATACATGTCAGAGATTTAGCAAGACTCTGCTAAGGCTCTGGCATATATTATTTCATTTTATCCTTACAATTATGAAGAGAGCTCTATTAGTATCTCCATTTTAGAGATGAGATAACTGCATTTCAGTGTAGTTAATAACTTTACTAAGGTCCCACAGCCAGGAAGTAGAAGCAGCATTCAAAACAAACCCAGATCTGCTGATTCTAGAGCCTCTCACTCTTGGCCACTTGCTCTACTACCTGTCACTTAATGGCAAAGTTAAGCACATCAGGAGAACGTTTCATGTCCTACCTTTCCCTTTTCATTTCATCACCCACCCCTTAATGGACCCCTCTCACTAAACACATACTTACCAATGCTTGCATCTTCAGTCTCCTTCCCATCTTCTCCTATAACATCCTCCAAGCCAGTAACATAACAAGAAATGACTTTGACAAGAGGTGAAAAACCCAAGTTACGAGCTGTTTACATCAAAGTGAATTCATTAATTTGACAAACATTTATTACACGTTTATTATATGCCATGTCCTGTGTTTAGCCCTGTGAATATAGTAGTGAACAAAACATGCAAAAATCCCTGTCCTCATTGAACCTACATTCTAAGTGGTGGGAAACAGACAAACAATAGCATAAGATCATATGGCGATGTGTGCTTTGGGGAAGAAAACAAAGCAGATAAAGGTAATGGCAAGTGCTGTCAGGACAATTTCCAATAGAGTCCTCAGAGTATGTCTCAGGGAGGAGACTTTTAAGAAAACCTCTGAAGGAGTTGAGGGAATGAGCCATGAGGGTCTCAGGGGAAGGGTATTCCAGACTGAGGACACAGCCAGGGCATTTACGGGCAGGGCTGGCATGATCAACAAACAACAATGGGGCTTCTCTTCCTTGAGAAAAGAGAAAGAGGGGAGAATGCCAGGAGATAAAACCAGAGACATTAAAATTGTTGGATGGCGTGGGCCTTGTAGATCATTGTAAGGACCCTGGCTTTTACTCTGAAAGCAATGGGAAATTACAGCAGGCATCTGAGCAAATGAATTACAAGACCTAAATTAGCATTGCAGAGATTGATCGGCTGCTGTGGTCATCATTCAATGTAAGGGTAGGGCAAGGAAGGAAGTGAAATGACCAGTTAAAAAGCTACTCTCAAAAACCTGAATCAGAGGGGATGTTGGTCTGGACCAAAATTGTTAGCAGTGAGTGGTCAGAATTGGGCAGATTTCTGGATAGCTTGAAGGTAGACCCAAATAGGATTTTCTGTGGACTGGATAGAGGATGAGAGAGCAAGGAGGGAGTAAGAATGTCTTCAAGATATATGAAAAAGGATGACATTGACATTTACTAAAATGTGAAAAACTGCAGGAGGAACAGAAGTTCAGTTTTAGACATATTAAAGTTGGAATGCCTATTAGACATTCCAGTAGAAGAATGTTGAGCCAGCAGTGGGAAACACAAGACAGGAGGGAGGCTCAAACCAGAAGTTAAAACTTTGGAGTCATGAGAAAATTTTTCCTGAAGAAATGGAACTAGATGACATCTCTTCAAGAATGCGTGTAAGTGGAGGAGACTAAAGGTCTGGGGGCTGAGTCCTGAGGTATGCCATTGTCAGAAGTCAGGAAGAGGAGAAGAGGAGAAGACATCTGTGGGAGACAGAAAAAGAATAGCCAGCAAAGTAGGAAAGGGACTGAGAGAGAGTGATGACCTGGAAACAAAATGAATACAGTGTTTCAAGAAAGAGGAAACCATCAATTATGTTAAATGCTAAGTTGAGTAAAAGGGAAAGTGAGGGTGGATCACTGGATCTGGGAGCTTGATTCTGATGTCCTTGACAAGAGCAGTTTCAGTGTGGTGATGGTGGAGGTAAAAACCTGATGGCCACAGGTTTCAAATAAATGGCAGGTAATAAGTGCAAGTGAGTCAAGCCTTTTTCCAAGTAAGATTCCAACCAATCTCCTTGTCCAGCTCAGTTTGTTCTCCAGTGGAATCTGCCTGTAGCACTCTCTCACAGCTCCCACAGCCATACAAGAACAACACTCTTTCCTTCAACTGTATTCACATTCATCCCTGGGTTCAGATTTCTCTGCTCCCACTACAGATATTATTGAATAAAAAGTAGTCCAAAGCTCTCTCTTTCCAGACTTGCAGTCGCCAAAGCCTCAAACTGGCACCCTCCCTCTGGCCTTATTTAAATTCCTGGGTGCTCCCTCCTTCACCTGACTGGTGCCTCTGTCTGCATGGGGCTCATACTTCATCCCTCAAGAGCCCAGCTGCAGCTTTCACACCTTTGACTTTCCTCCTCCTATTTGGTCTTCTCCACATTATGATGACCACCTTGGAGTATACTGAATTAAGAATAACAGTTAACATTTTCGAGCTCTATGCATATGCTAGAGACTGTGCAAAACTCTTTACATCATTTAGGGAACTTCTGAGGTAGTTCAAACATTACTGACATTCCAGATGAGAAATATGAGACACCAAGAATTTAAAAAACATAATCTTATCAAGGTTCCCACTGAATAAGTGGCAACTTTAAAAATGTAAACACCGAGGTACCCTCACTTCAGAGTTTTTCCTGAAACACGCTTTAACAGGGAACTGGGCATAAGCCTTTATTCCGGGATTTGGAAAGAGCTCCATGGAAGAGAAGAATCACAGAAAATAGAGATGGGGCCAGCAAATAGCAACTTCTCTTACTTCCCAATGTTGCTTCCCATCAATTTTGTTCTTCAGCCATATTGGAGATACTCTATGGCTCAGAAAAAAAAATCTTGGGTCATTTTTTCCTTCCTTATCAATTTATATATGGACCAATAAAACAAGAGGGAAATATTACACTTCCAATAATTGTCTCTGTTTTCCATACAGAGTCCTGAGGAAAGAGCCTGTATTTAATGATGAGCTCCCAGCATGCATTCTGTGTGGCATTGTGTCCGTAAAGCCTAACGTGAAGGAATTCACAGAGACCTCGGCCATTTTTGAGGATGGGACCATATTTGAGGGCATTGACTGTGTAATCTTTGCAACAGGGTATAGTTTTGCCTACCCCTTCCTTGATGAGTCTATCATCAAAAGCAGAAACAATGAGATCATTTTATTTAAAGGAGTATTTCCTCCTCTACTTGAGAAGTCAACCATAGCAGTGATTGGCTTTGTCCAGTCCCTTGGGGCTGCCATTCCCACAGCTGACCTCCAGTCCCGCTGGGCAGCACAAGTAATAAAGGGTAAGTCAATAAAGAGGCTCATGAATTGCGAAGATGAATGCCAGTGACAATAACTTTGGATCTTTGTGAAAACAATAATCCTAGTTACAAGGTCCCCTTCAGTTTTGAAAATTTATAATTCTATATTTTTTGGTACTATATTTTGTTAGCAATTTAAAGTATACCAGTTTGGATTATTGTATGAAATACTACAAGATATTATTAGAGGAGGTATTTTGTGACTTACAGCTTCTTACAGCTGATAATTACCCAAGATCATTTATTAGACTTGAGACCACCAAAGCTTACATCCACTTAAGACTAAGTGAATGACAACTTTATAAAATTATGATTGCAAAACTCAGTAGAATTACATTGCTTGAAAAGTTCATAAGAAAATATGTTTACGAGCCAACATCCAGCCAACTTCAAATATCCACAGTCATGGAAAATATGATTGCTGGAAGGCAATGGTTTTTCTACTATTATTTTCTTCCCTGACCAAAAAAGGACAAACAGTGGATCAACAGAGGCAGAAAGCGCTAAGAACAAACAGTGGATCAATAGAGGCAGAAAGTGCTCAGTGTAGTAGATGATCAGTCTGTAATACATAAGAATACTGAGTTCTTATATTTTACAAAGGAAACAACAAACTTGATTGGGGTCAGGCAAGAAAGGCAGGCAGCATCCCCCAGCAGCAGGCTGGAATACAGTTGTGGGGAGATGCAGATCACACGACCAGGTAGCCAGGAAGGTAATGGCATGAAATTTCACTCAGGATTCCACTTAGGGTTCAGACCCAGAGAGGCTGGCATTAAAGGAAGGGTAGGACCCTCACTCTCTATGAGGACAAGAGTTGTACCCTGGGCTCTGAAGAAAGGAAACAAGGCAATTTATGGGGAAAATTGATGTACATGGCACAGGCTGTCTTAAAGGAAATGAGACACAAGGCAAACAACCTAGGTTTGGAAAACCAGAGTACCAAGACAAGAGGGGCTAGTTACAAGCAACCCAATGGCAGTAGTTGGCAGGCTAAAAAACAGTCTCTTTCTTTTCAATCTCTTCCTCTGAAAAGCATGACAAGTTCCAAGGCCTGGAACCATACCATATCTACAAAAGCTGTTCAAGTGATCCTCCCTGTAAGAAGTGTAGAAATGGGAAATTAAGCAAGCCATTGTAGGTCTTAAGTAATCATATCTGGGCTAAGAGTTTTATTCTCTTTCAAGTTGATTCCAAGATTACCAAAGAAATCATCCTAAATTTGAAGTGTTTCCGGACACAAAAGGCTGTTTTGGTCTGGGTTATAGAGAACTCTGCAAACTTATGTAAACCTGGATCCTGGGGCAGCCCCAAGTCAGATCTAGTCTCCTGGGTCTCCCTTATGTCTTTGCTGACTTGTGGACAGTCCATATCCTCAGTCATATTCAAGAACTACTGGCTTTCCATAGAAAAACTTAGCCCTTCACCAAATTCTATATCTTATCTTCTGGAAATTCCATTTTCTGGCAAAGCAGGATTAATTTCTATGAAGATTTTTCTTCATAAATCTTGGAAAAGTGATGCCAATTCACCTCTGTTTGGCTATAATTTAAAAGACAACATTCTTAAAATATGACTGAGATTAAAATAAATCTATGAAACTGTTTTTTGAAACATCTTGTAACCAGTTTAAAAGCAAAGCTATTTAGGTAATATTTTTAATTATTATGACAAATATGAGTTCTGAGAAGACTAGAACTGAATTTGATGTCTGTCTGAAAATGAACACCAATTAATGTGATTCATAACTCATTATTAAAAAGGGAAAATTACAGGCTGGTCCTATGCCAGACTCATTTAATTACCATCATGTCTTTCCTTCTTTATCAGGAACTTGTACTTTGCCTTCTATGGAAGACATGATGAATGATATTAATGAGAAAATGGAGAAAAAGCGCAAATGGTAAGAGTACCTATTGTAATAGGAGTGTAGGATTTCCATAGAAAAGTGAGAATTTATGAATGCTTGGAACTGTTTTAATCTTAAATTATCCTGAATGACATCATTGGAATGACAGCCACAAGCTATATTCATCCATTCAACAAATATTAATTGAAGACCTACGTTGCTTCTGACATTGTATTAAGTTCTTTTTAGTACAAGGCACAGAGTGAATAATAGGATTGAGAATCTACATTACATAGACAGTTTTAGCCCTCCATGCCTCCTGTAATATATATCATAGAAAGGAGACCCAGAAAGGATTTGAAATCAGAGGAGTTTGGGAACACATGGATGTGGACTTCCATTCTCTAGCCCATAGATCCTCTAAGATGTAGAGGATATTTCAAAGGTATACCTCTAATGAAAATGACTCAGAAAAGTGAGAATGAATCTGGAGAACTGGGCTCCACTTCTAGTTGTCACTAATTAGCTCAGTGGCCATGAACTATTATAGAAGGATCACTTGAGCAAGAGGCAATCTATCCATTTGTAAATAAGGATAAAAAATGTCTTTCTCAGCTGCATTGCAGTGTTGGGGTATTTCCAAATGAAACCAATATGAAAGTTCTTTAAAAAAACCACAAAGTACAGGATAAACAAATGACATTCTCCTTATACAAGAAATTGATGTTGTATGTCAGGGTAGTGTGGGAAATTTTTTTAGAAAGAGAGAGACATTGATGTTAATTCTCACTGATATAAAGTTGCGAGCCATTTTCTCTGTTCTGTTTCTACACAGAGTTTGGGTATCCATAGTGGTGTTTTCTCTCCCATCTCCAGGTTTGGCAAAAGCGAGACCATACAGACAGATTACATTGTTTATATGGATGAACTCTCCTCCTTCATTGGGGCAAAGCCCAACATCCCATGGCTGTTTCTCACAGATCCCAAATTGGCCATGGAAGTTTATTTTGGCCCTTGTAGTCCCTACCAGTTTAGGCTGGTGGGCCCAGGGCAGTGGCCAGGAGCCAGAAATGCCATCCTGACCCAGTGGGACCGGTCGTTGAAACCCATGCAGACACGAGTGGTCGGGAGACTTCAGAAGCCTTGCTTCTTTTTCCATTGGCTGCAGCTCTTTGCAATTCCTATTCTGTTAATTGCTGTTTTCCTTGTGTTGACCTAATCATCATTTTCTCTAGGATTTCTGAAAGTTACTGACAATACCCAGACAGGGGCTTTGCTATTTAAAAATTAAAATTTTCACACCACCTGCTTTTCTATTCAGCATCTTTTGCAGTACTCTATAGACATTAGTCAGTAACACAGTGTTATTTCTAGGCTCTGAAATAGCCACTTTAAGAATCATGTCATGATCTTAAGAGAGCACTAATCATTTCTGTTTGGGTTCCACTAACACTTCAAAATCAGAACTATGTTCTTTATATCTAACTTAAATCATTTCCTGAAACATTTTGACATGATTCCTTTTTCCTTTTAAACAATGTATGAAAGATGTATTTTAAATCTAAATAAAGAGCAAATTAAGCAGAATAATTACAATATGATACTCTCAGGCTAGTTCTATAAGCTATTTGCAGGGTCAAGGGGGGAGCTTGGCTATTACATTATTTTTCATTTGTTTGTTTTGTGCAACATAATCCAGGTAAGACCTCCTCTTCCCTGCCCAAGAAACATAGCATAAAGACCTGGTCTATATTGAAAGTTAACACAAAGTAATTTGTTTTATTTATATTCTCAATAAGGAAACAAACTTTTCAACTTCCAGCAGCAAAAGAATAATAGCAATAGCAATGAGTGTAGTACCAAATAATACACCTTTTAGCTTAATCTTTTAAAAATTAAATATTTAGCCAAAACTGTGACCAAAATCTAATGCTTATAGATTAAAGATTTATAGTCTTATATAGTCTACCCCAATAAACTTATAAGGTACCAGAATAAATCTAAAACTGTATTTTATAGTGTGTTACATTTTATAGTTAAAATTTTCATAATTATGATTTTTAAATTTTGACATTATAGAGCAGATAAAATCACCTGCCAGAATCATCAGTCATCAGAGGGCTCCACCAGTTATTATACTACATATTTCTTACTAAGCCTTCCCTTCCAACTTAGATCAATGGAGCAAATATATATGTGTGTGTATATATATTCCTCTTAAAGATCCACCAGTCCCATTCCTGTGATAATCCACTAATTCATTAATCCATGAATGATGCTTCAATTTATTTAGGCAGAGTCCTCATAACCCAATCACCTCTTAAAGGCCTCACCTTTCAATACTGCTACATTGAGGATTAGTTTTCAACATGAGATCTGGAGAGAAAAACATTCAAACCATTGCATCATACAAAAAAAGGATATTAAAAATTGGATTATAGCAACTTAATCTTCTATTTATTTTTTGTACTGGCATTTATAACATGAAGTAAAAGATTTTTATGGGCTGTGTTTAATTTTTAGTTACTTGATTCCATTTAGGGCACAGGTTTTCAAGAAAAGTTTTGCTTCATTTGGGAATACTTGGGAATATTTCACATCTGGTAAGAAGACCTTAAAAGCAGAATGTTACTTTGCTACCATAAACAATTAGGAAAAGGAAAATATTTAAAATTGTATACAACATTTATGATAAATCTGAGCTTCAAAGATAAAAATATAAAGAAAGCAACAATAGAAAAGAAGAAAGCGTTAGGTAAAAATGTGATCTTTCTTTCTTTCTTGCATTTCTATATCCCCCATATGTGTGTATGTGAGTGTATATAGATATAGATATAGATATATAGATATATAGATATATAGACATATATCATATTAAAAGGAAAGCAATATGAAAGCACTCCCATGGTTATTGCAGTACTATTCACAACGGCAAAACCTAAGTGTTTGTCAACGGACAAATGGATACACCACATTTTCTTTATCCATATACAAAGAAATGATAAATGGTTGAGGTGATGGATATGCTAGTTACCCTGATTTGATCACTATTCATGATATACATGCATCAAAATATCACACTGTGCCCCATAAATTGTATAATTATTATGTGTCCATTCAAAATAGTAAAGGCAATAAAAAGATATTATAGATCAGTGGTTCTCAACGCAACATAACTTGGTGCAATGCCCTCTTTTAATAGCTAGAATTTTGTAACACTTTATCTACAGTCCTGAAGTAAAATTAATACACAAATGTGTTAAATGTGTGTGTGTCACTGTAGCCCCACTTGTAACGAATAGAATATTTTCAAGTTGTGCAACTGTAAGTACACATCCAAGAGGGCTTTGTGTCAAATCATTTTGCAGGACTTCACAGAGCTTCTAATAACTAGAACTCCTCAATCATGCAACAACAAAAACTCACCCTGAAAATTCCAAAAATACCCTAAATCAAGTGAAGTACCCCTAATGAGATTCACTATAAAATGAATGAAAAATCTAAGTCTCAGAGATTATGATCCAAGAACACTAATCTAAAAAGGGTAGAGTTTGAACCCAAAGCCATATCTCATGATATATAATCTAGTAAATTTGTTTAGAATGTCGCAACTGCCTCCTAATTTAGAGTGGTTTTTCAGGGTGACATTTAAACCTTTGTGTCTGTCCAAGGTCTGTTGACTTTTAGAGACACAGAAATCAGGCAGCACATAGTTCCATTCAATACAAAGTAATGGACAATCTAACTTACTGACATTGATATATGATGCTAGCCCCATATAACCAGCCCTTTTGGTTGAAATCCAGAAGGGATTGAGAATAGATGACAGGGCTCAAATTTATTTATTTAAATCATCTGCATAAGAATTTATAAAATTTCCAGATTTGCACATACCACTGCCTCCTTGATATCTTTTCTTGCATGTGCATAGGCATCCCACACATAAACTACTACATTTACCTCTCAGTTTTCCCCACCACCAACATTCCCGTATAGATTCCAAACATGTTCTTTCCTCAATCTTACTCGTCCTGGTAATGAGACCTCTAAATACCCCATTTCTCAAGCCACAAAACTAGGCATAATCCTCAATTCCTTTAGCTGCCTCCTGTATTCATTAGCCAGGGATGCCATAAGAAAGTACCACAGACTGGGTGGCTTAAACAATAAAAATTTATTTTCTCACAATTCCTGAGTCTAGAAATCCAAGATCAGGGTGTCAGCAATGTTGGTTTCTTCTGAAGCCTCTCTCGTTGGTTTGTAGATAACTTCTTCTGTGTCTTCACACAGTCTTCTTCTGTACATGCCTGTGACCGAATCTCCTCTTCTCATGAAGAAACCGATTATATTGGATTAGGGACAACCCTATGACCTCATTTTAACTTAATAACCTTTTTAAGAATGCTGTCTTCAAATATAGTAACATTCTGAAGTACTAGGGGTTAGAACTTCAATATATAAATTTGAGAGTGACACAAGTCAGTCCATAACACCTCACCATTCCCCCACCTACAGCATCAGCAAATGTTCTCACTTCTGTCTACCTCCACAGCCTCCACTCAGGTCAAAGCCACCAATAACTCTTACCCATTATTCTAAGAGCCTCCTTCTTGATTCCATTCTTGCATCTTAACATTCCATTTTGTATGCAGCAGCAAGAGTAAACTTTTTCAAACACAAATAGGATCTTGTCACCCTTCTTGCTGTGTCATGTAAGGACATGCTTCCAATTCCTTGCATGCTGCTGGCTAATCTTAAAACATAGGAGGGAAGCACCCATAATCCAGAAACTCAGCTCTCTATTGACAGTTCTCTTGGGTTAAGATAATAGTATTTAACAAAAGAAGTTCTGTCCACCCTCTTATAATTCTGAGATGGTACCTACGCTGCTCAAGCGTTTTCCTACAGACATTTATACCTGCTGTATTTAAAACTTCTTTTCATAGGCTTGGTTACCAGATTTAAGTATGAAGAAAGCCCTGAAAATAGAAAGCTTTCTAAGTTGGAAACATAAGTTGGTTAGGATAATTGCCCATCTCTGATTGCCAAAAGGATTAAGTTGTAATATTAGTCTCCACATGGAAATGTATAGCCTCTTGTTTGTTGTGTAACTGTGTAGTTATCCAACAAGTAGAAATTTCAGTTCTCTCTGTTAAGTCCATGCCTCAGGTTTGTAGAAAGGCACTTCCTGATGTTGGGAAAAACTATGGAGGCAATGAGATTTACTGTGAAATTATCAGCTTTCCCTTTCTGCTTTTGTGCCCCTTAGAATATTTTCATGTCACTCAAATAGCCACTGCCTTCACATTTCTTCTGCTTTCACACTAATCTCATTGAAGGATCTGTAGTTTGCTCCCACTAATAATGTTTTCCCATTAAGAAAACAGCTGAAAATGTCACCTTTCTTGAAGGGAGTACATTTCAACATCTCATATAAGTGATTACTACTTTAATTATTGATGTATGAGAATCCGGTACCTCAACTGTAGGCCAGTGTGAAAAGGAACAAAGTCCAAAATCATGCATATTACAGGCTTATGCAACTTACCTGACCACAATAGAAAGGTGGAAAGTGGTCAAAATTCCGGTGTCCAACTTGATTCAATTTATAGCTGGCATCCAAGAGGACAAGATAGTGAGTTTCTTGGTTTCTCGGTCATAGCTACAATGAGGACAAGATGAGTTCCTCAATTGTAACAAGATTCAAAATCGTACAAATGGTTCTAGAAGACCAATGTCATTCTAGGTAGCCCATACATTGGTGGAATAAGACTCCAGCCAGAAGTAAATGACATGAAGAAAAGATTTAGCTCCTAATTACAGGTAAGGGATACTCCTAAGAACCAGACAGACTACCAGAGTCCCAATCAAGTGGCATGGAGATCAGAATAAGGCTCCAATAAGTCAAGTCATAGAGCATGGGTATATTCTCTAAGAATGGTCCTCCAAGGAGCATATGACAACATATGACTAAACATGCAAGGAATTGATCAGGAGAATACCTGTGAAAGATAATAGGAAAGGAGCTGGAAAAGACAGGGAGAGCTGTCAGACAGGGATGCAAGTATGACCCCAAGCGAAGAAGTGAGGGGAGAAGAGTTGGGTGAAAACATTTCAGACTACCAAGCAGTCTAGAAATGGTTTGGCAAAGCTGCAGGGGAATGCCTGAACAAAGTTGGGCATCAGAAGAACCCTGTGTCTATAAGGAAGAGGCCTGCCTAGGTATCTCTTCCATACTCAGTCATTGGCTGGGAATAGCCTGAACAAGTACAGCCTCAGTTCAAAGGCAGCATTCAATGAGCAGCTTGGGTCCATTAGTCAATTATGCTCCCTGTAGTCTGGGTCCATTGGTCAATTATGCTCCCTGTAGTTTGGGTCCATTGGTCAATTATGCTCCCTGTAGTTGGAGATCTGCAACTTCTCATGACCACCAGAAGGAGCCAGCCCAGTAGGATTTACCAAAGGATTGGTGAGGGAACAGGTGCAGAGTTTATACCAGATACCAACATTACCAAAGGAAAACTAATTCCAGGCCCTGCAGCTGACCATTGTTCACCTTTCACCTTGGTTTGGATTGGCTTAGTGATCAGGAACAGCAAACTCAGCAGACTGAAATTTCTCTGTGTTTAGGTGAAAATGTGCTTCTGTGTGAAGGCACAACTGGCAATTATTAAAACTCCTCTCCCAAGCTTGAGTAAATTAAAGAGGGGCTCTGAGCTATGAATTTCAGCTCAGAGCCTTCAAAGATAAATGTTAAACTTTTGAAAATTTTCCAGCAAGATAATGGCAAATGGTTATCTAAATTTCACTGTGTAATTTGCATCCTGTCAGATAACACAACTCCTGTCAGTGTTTTATGTTGTTCCCCCAGCCTGTTTTCAAGCAGTTTTCTTCCTGTGGAACATAAAACAGACAGATAATAGTGGGGGTCACATGATCTGCTTATTTTTAGACTGCTGCTCTACTGCAAATAGCTTTCCAGTGCCACTGTGTCTTAGCCCATATGTGCTGCTGTAAAGGAATATCTGAGGCTGGATAATTTATAAAGAAAAAAAGGTTTCTTTGGCTCATGGTTCTGCAGGCTGTACAAAAGCATTGCACTAGCATCTGCTTCTGATGAGGGCCTCAGGCTGCTTCCACTCATGATGGAAGGGAAAGGGGAACTGATGTGTGCATAAATTACATGGTAAGGCAGTAAGCAGTAGAGAGAGGAGGAGGCATCAGACTCTTTTTAACAACCAATTCTCACAGAACTAAGAGTGAGAACTCACTCCTGTGAGGATGACACCAAGCAGTTCACGAGAGGTCCACCCTCAAGATCCAAATACCTCCCACCAGGACCCACCTCCAACACTGGGATCAAATGTCAACCTGAGACTTGACAGGGCCAAGCACAGTATATCCAAATCACAGCACAGTTTTTCAGCTCCAGAATAATTATCATGTTTTCCAGTGCAAAAGTTTCCATAAAAATGATAATAGTAAAGGGCAAACAGAATTCATGCTTTCTACCAAAAGTTTTTGTACTAGTTATGTACTAGGGTATATTCTAGGACCTGGAGATTTAACAGGAAATTATATTAAAATAATCCCACTTTTAAGAAAGTCACATTCTATCAGGGGAAAATAGTCTATTTAAAAATACACAGGCCAAACACAGTGGCTCACGTCTATAATCCCAGCACTTTGGGAGGCCAAGACAGGCGGATCACGAGGTCAAGAGATCAAGACCATCCTGGCCAACATGGTGAAACCTTGCCTCTACTAAAAATACAAAAAATAGCCAGGTGCGGTGGCGGGTGCCTGTAGTCCCAGCTATTCAGTTGGCTGAGGCAGGAGAATTGCTTGAACATGGGAGGCAGAGGTTGCAGTGAGCTGAGATCATGCCACTGCACTCCAGCCTGGCGACAGAGCAAGACTCCGTCTCAAAAAAAAAATTAAAATTAAAATTAATAGAGAACATATCATGACATAGAAAAATAGAAAACAAATGGCCTTGAAAGTTGTCTAGTCCAGTCCTCTAGTTGTAAACCAAAGCAACCCAGGAAACATGTGAGGCCAGTGGTTACCAACTCCCTTTGAGTCCCAGGTGTACTTTTTCTTAAGCTACTGAAACTATATTGCTTACAGTGTATCAGCCCCAAACCTGATGGATTTCTAGTCAATTTATCAATATTCTGAAGTTCTATATTTCCCTAATCTCTAGTGCAGAAATCCAGCTGCAATTCCTTCTATTTTATCCCAGTAAGATCTCATTCTAAATCAGCAGAATGCTCCTTTTTGGCATCTTCAATGCTTGTTCCCACCCCACTGTGCCTTCGACCAATTCATTTCATCATTTCTTCTCTCTCTCTCTCATTTTTATGCTACCCATACCCAGACTCAATATTTCAGCCTCATTCTCTCTTCCCCTGGCTTGAATCCCCACTTGCAATCTAAGGATAGGTTCTATAAAGTCTACTTTCTATATCTCTTTTGCCTCTTTCCATCTTATAATTCCCACTCTGGCAAATTAGATCTAGCTATCATTATTTTTTTTAATTTTGATATAGTATTATTTGTCTATTTTTCTTTTGCTGCCTGGTTTGTTTTTTAATTTTTTGTTCATGTTTTGTTTTGGTTTTTTTAGAGGCAGGTTTTTGTTATGTTGTCCAGGCTGGCCTGGAACTCCTGGGCTCAAGCAGTCCTCCCATCTGAGCCTCCCGAGTACATGGAACATACCACCCCACTCCCAGCTATCATAATTTCTTAGTCTGTTGGAATAGGCCTCTAACTGGCCAGCTAGACTTTAGTTTCCCTGTCATAGTTTATCCTGTATACTACTGCCAGAATCATCTTCCTGAAGTGAGCCTCTAAAACACATTACATGTGCATACAATTCTTTACTGGTTCGTCTTTCTCCCCATTTAAATCTCATACAAGGGGCCTCCCAATATGACTAACGCTACTTTTCCAGTCTTATTTGTAACTATGTTCCAGACAAACTATACTATTTAGAGTTTTCTCCCTGAATAAACCCACCTTCATGTATATATTTATGGTTATACATGAAATATATATATAACCATAGAAAAATGCCTGAAATCCAGGCATTTTTTAAACCCGTCTTAAATCTAAATTCTTTCCTTTGGGGTCAGACTTTGTACCTGTTCCCAGAAGCATGCTGAGATCTAACTCTAGTCATGAATCTAATGGCAGCAAAGGCTGGATTGGGGTACTTCTTGAGAATAGCCATCCTTTTGCAAAGCAATTGCCACCAGTGAGGTTATTACAGGATTTTTAAACATCCTCAGACTTGGGATGGTGGGCTGCTTCCACTAGAAAGAGAAGCTCAAAGTGATTCGAAGGTTTGAGATTCTCAGCTTCATTAAAAGACTTGCTGAGGCTGGGTATTCAGCATAAGTTGTCATTCTGAAACCTGCAAAATTAAAATTTGTTCTGATTTTCAGACAAGTTGAACCTTTGTTGCAAGAAATAACATTATTTTAAATCCACCACAGGAGCACTCTCGCTGTCTGGCATGACTTGAGCCGAGAGTTGAAAAACCTGTGCCTGTCATCTTCTTTCTTAAGTGCTTCAGTGCACTCAGAAGTTACCATCCCTACCCTTGATCTTGTGGTCATTATTGCCATCATGCAGGTAAATGTAGCAACCACTTGTCGTCTGCCCCACCCCCACCCTGCCCCACCAAGGGACTTGCTTCAGTAGGTACTTCCTCACAATCAAATAGAGGTGATAATGTGGTTAATTGTGATGCCATTGCTTGCATGGATTACTGTATCACGATTCTCAATTTTTAAGGAGGTCAGCACTGCATTCAAGTCCAAGGACATGACCAAACCAATCCCAATATCTTATTTTTAAGTGTCCATTTTCTTGGACCATTCCTGGCACCAACTTCTGTATCAGTCAGGGTGCTTTCAGGAAAGAGAAACCTTATCAATAGTTTCAACATAGAGAATATTGATATAGTTTTGCTGTGTCCCCACCCAAATCTCATCTTGAATTCCCACGTGCTGTGGGCAGGACCCAGCGGGAGGTAATTGAATCATGGAAGCAGGTCTTTCCTGTGCTGTTCTCGTGATAGTGAATAAGTCTCATGAGATCTGATGGTTTTAAAGAGGGGAGCTTCCCTGCACAAGCTCTCTTCTCTTGTCTGCTGCCATGAGAGATGTGCCTTTCACCTTCTGCCATGATTTTGAGGCCTTCCCAGACACGTGGAACTATAAGTCCAATAAATTTCTTTCTTTTGTAAATTGCCCAGTCTCTGGTATGTCTTTATCAGCAGTGTGAAAATGGACTAATACAAATATAATATTTAAAAGCATTAGCAAGGTATCAGAGAGTCTTAAAGGCGAAAAGAGAACTCAGAGTATCACACAGATAGTTTCTATAGAAGGAGTTGCCTCTCCTATGCCTGAAGAGAAAACAGAAACAGGTTGGAATTATTAAAACTTAGAGGCTTAGGAGGAACTTGCAGAGCTGGAATCTCATCTCTGAAGAGGGTGCCAGCTGGCTGGTCTTGCTCTCCCTGAAGTCACATGAAGAAACTTGTTCTAGGAGTTTGGGAACAACTATAAATCGGAACTAGCTACAGCACCAGCATGGCTGCAGAGGTGAAGACCTTTTTCTGCAACAATACTAACAGGAACAGGAAGCAACCAGGAAGGAGCGAAGGGGAATGAAGTTTGCAAAGTCCCAGCCCCAGCAACATAAAGCACAGCGTAAAAGAACATGTTTGAAGTTGAGAGAAAGTAACTTAATCAGGAAGCCTTCTTTAAACCCATCTCAAATGGGTTTAAATCCTCCTCGTTTGAGGCTTTCTTAATTTACTCTCTATATATGTGTTTTTCTCTCTCCTTAGAATCTCTACAGCAACTTAGATGCTTTTTGGTGTCACTTGTATTTTGCCCTGTACTACAGGTATCCCTATAGCTGTCTTAATCTCTCCCCTCTTCATTGTCATTCTTCTCCATACACAAAAACATACATATTAGAAAAAAATCAATGAATGCTGGAACAGTGTTTCATTTATTTCCATATTGCCTCTGACTTCTCAATAGCTAGTTGTTGAACTTGTTCACTGCTGAATCCCCAGTGCTTAGAACTGGACCTAGAGTATAATACATCATGTATGTATGTGTGTGTGTATGTGTGTGTGAAAATAAATGATTAGTTAGTGAATAAATTTAACTGAATTGAATGTCAGTCCAGGAAGTCAGACTTGAATGACAATAGGGGATTCTGCATATGGGAATGCTTTGATTAAACAGTAATGCCATTTGAGGAAACAAAATAAAATATCTTCTTTTTATGGTGATTAACCTAATCTCAAACTTGGAAAACTTCTCAGCATCTAATTCATTGTCTTCCTTCACTCCTCCCCTTGACCATGTCAAAAGAAAGATTTAAGTGGATCCAAACCTGAAAATGTTCCCATAACACAACAAATGTAGAGAATGTGTTTTGCAACCAGTAGTAATGACCAAAAAATGTATTTACATGGACTTGCTTGAAAAGATAAACATAGCATATTATATTCAGAACAAAGGAAGAATGGCTCTTAGCATGCCTGTGGTAAGAAATAAAGTCTGTTCCAAATCCCAAGGTACCAGAGAGCCTAAAATTCCCTGGCAGATGAATTTAATCACTCTTCTGTGTTGTTAATAAGAAAACACTACAGAATGTCAGCTGGTGGAATGGGAATTTTCAGTGCTCATTCTCTCACAGTAATATCAATTTTAATAACCATCCACCACAAAAATACCAGCACAAGACCTAAGGAATCCAGGTGAGAGATTACAGCACCTGAATGGGGCACATAAATAAGAAAAAACACATAGAAGAGGATAGGAGGGACAGTTTCACACTACCTGTATCACCTCTCCCCCAAGCCTAGGCAACACAGTATGGAGACAGATGCCCTCCATTTAAGTAAGGAGAAGAAAATGAGTAGGCAACTTTGCTCTGGACCCTATTACCAGGCCTGCACTACTAAACCCCAGTGCCAGGTGAGTCCTCACAGTCCCAGGCTCCAGGCTTAACCAGGTGTCAGGCCATATCTAATGGTCCCAGGCTGCAGGATAACTCCTGCGAATCCAGTTTTCCAGGCCTGCCTGAGATTTAAGGGCAGCAGCCCTCATGGCCCCAGACACCAGACTGACCACTGAGAACCCAGGTTTTAGGCCCACCCCAGTACCAGGCCAGCCCCTGTGGACTTGGGCCTAAGAACTGCCCCAATGCCAGGATAGCTCCTGTAGACATAAGCTTCAAGCGCACCCCCATGGACAGTCACTAAGGCCACCCCAGTGGACCACAGAGCCATGCTGGCCCCTGTGGATGCAAGCACCAGGACTGTCCACATGGCTGCAGCTTCAGGCCAAGCCCGATGGACCCAGGCTCCAAGTCTTTCCCATGGACCTATGCATCAAGTTGACCTTTGTGAACCTAGGCATCAGACCTGTTCATCTGCTAACTTAGGCACCAAGCCAGCTCACCTGAGGACTTCAGTAGCAAACCTGTCATGGACCTTGCATGTCAGACTGCCAAGAATCTCTGCCCAGTCTGACTGTAAAGGGATCTCCCTGCCAAAACCTGTCTCTAACAACTAGAAGAGGTCCTTACTTTTTAAAAGCTGCAGACAGCAGTTCAAGACCACAAGATTACAAATAATCTGGGCAATGTGACACCACCAAAGGAACAGAATAAAGCACCAGTAAACCAACACTAAAGAAATGAAGATCTACAAACTTCCTGAAAAAGAATTTAAAATAATTGTCTTAAAGAAGTCCAGTGAGCTAAAATAGAACACAGGTAGGCAATTAAATGAAATCAGGGGAAAAATAAACAAAACGATAAGTTTAACAAAGAGATAGAAACCATTCAAAAAACACACAAAAAAATTCTGGAGCTGAAAAACACAATTACAGAACTGAAAGATTCAACAGAGAACTTCAACAGCAGACTTGATCAAGCAGAAAAAAAAAATCAGCAAACTTTAAGACAGATCAGTTGAAATTACCCAGTGAGAGAAACAGAAAAAAGAATGACAGATAGTAAAGAAAGTCTACAAGACAAATGGGAAACCATCAAGTCAACCAATATATGCATTATGGGAGCCCCACAAAGAACCAAGAAATAGAGGTAGAAAGCTTATATAAAGAAATAATGATAGCAGACTTTCCAAACCTAGGAAGGGAGCTAAACATCCAAATCCATAAATCCCAAAGAATTCAGTTAGATTAAACATAAAGAGATCTTCACTGTGACACATAATCAAATTCATAAAAGTCAAAAGACAGAATTTTAAAGGCACCAAGAAAAAAGTGATTCATCACATACAAGAGAACACTCATAAAACAATCAGTAGATTTCTCAGTAGAAACTTTGTAGGCAAAAATGGAATGATATACTCAACATGCTGAAAGAAAAATAAAATGCCAATCAAGAATACTATATGTGATGTGTTAGTCTGTTCTTGCATTCCTATAAAGGAATACCTGATGCTGGGTGATTTATAAAGAAAAGAGGTTTTATTTTTCACTCACAGTTCTTCAGGTTGTATAGGAAGCATAGTGCCAGCATCTGCCTTTGGTAAGGGCCTTGGGAAACTTGCAATTATGGCAGAAACTGAAGGAAAGCAAGCATGTTACACGGCCAGAGGGCGAGCAAGAGAGAAAGAGAGGAGGTGCCACTCAGATCTTGAGTGAACTACCAGAGCAAGAACTTACTCATCACCAAGGGGATGGCAATAAGCCATTCATGAGCAATATGGCCCCATGATCCAAACATCTCCCACCAGGCCCCACTTCCAATATTGGGGATTACATTTCAACATAAGATTTGGAGGGCACAAACACCCAAACTACATCATTCCACCCCTAGACCCCAAATCTCATGTCCTTCTCACATTGCAAAATATAATTATCCCTTCCAATAGTCCCCAAAGTCTTAACTCATTCTAGTATTAACTTAAAAGTCCCAAGTTCTGAGTCTCAAGTCCAACGTCTTATCTGGAAATGAACCCCTTTCACCTATGAGCCCACATTTGTCTCAAGTGCCCATAGACTATTCTCCAGGATAGATAATATGTTAGGCCACAAAACAAGTCTTAACAAATTTAAGAATACTGAAATCATATCAAGTATCTTTACTGACCACATGGTATTAAATCAGAAATCGATGACAGAAAGAACTTTGGAAAATTTACAAATACATGTAAATTAAATAATATTCTCCTGAACAATGACTAGGACAAAGAAGAAATCAAAAAGAACATTTTAAAATATCTTGAGAGAAAAAAAATACCAAAACTGAGGGATGCAGCAAAATCAGTTCTAAGAGCAAAGCTTACAGAGATAAATGCCTACATTTTAAAATAAATGAAAGAAGAGACATTATACAGATGCCTCAGAAACAAAAAAGATCATAGAGGACTATTATGAATAATTATATACCAACAAATTGAATAACCTAGAGGAAATATATGAATTCCTAGAAACAGAAAACAAACCAAAACTGAGTCAAGAAGAAATAAAAAGCCTGAACATATAAACAAAAAAATTTAAGTAGTAATTTAAAATCTTCCAATAAAGAAAAGCCCAGGACCAGGCTGGACATGGTGGTTCATGCCTGTAATCCCAGCACTTTGGGAGTCTGAGGTAGGTGGATTGCTTGAGCCCAGGAGTTTGAGACCAGCCGGAAACATGGTAAAACCCCGTCTCTACAAAAAATACAAAATTAGCCAGGTGAGGTGCTGTGCACTGGTAGTCCCAGCTACTCAGGAGGCTGAGGTGGGAGGAATAGCTTGAGCCAGGGATATGGAGGTTGTGGTGAGCAGAGATAGCCTCATTGCACTGCAGCCTAGGAAACAGAGATAGACCCAGTCTCAAAAATAAAAAATAAATAAACAAAATAAAGAAAAAAAGCCCAGGAAAAGATGATTTCATAGCTAAATTCTAGAAAACATTCAAATAAATAATATCAATCCTTCTTAAACTCTTCCAAAAAATTGAACCAGAGGAAATCAAACTCATTTTATGAGGCCAGTGTTATCTTCAAAACAAAACCAGACAAGGATACTGTAAGAAAAGAAAATTCTAGGCCAATATCCCTAATGAACATAGATGCAAAAATCCTCAACAAAATGCTAGCAAACTGAGTTTACAACACATTAAAATGATTATACATTATGACCAAGTGGGATTTATCCTTGGGATAGAAGGAAGGTTTAACATATGCAAATCAGTAAATGTGATACATCAAATTAACAAAAAGAAAGACAAAAAAGAAGATAATCTCAATTGATGCAGAGAAAGTGTTTGACAATTCAGCATCCTTTCAAGATGAAAATTCTCAACAATTACATATACAACAAATGTACCTCAATATAATAAGACCATATATGATAAGCTTACAGCTAACTTCATGCAAAATAGTAAAAAGCTGAAAGCTTTTCTTTTAAGATCAGAAACAAACAAGAAAGCTAACTCTCACCCCTTCTATTCAATGTAGAACTGAAAGTCCTAGCCAGACAATCAAGCGAGAGAAAAAAAAATCAAATCAGAAACGAAAATGGTAAATTGCCTTTATTTACAGTTGACATCATATTTTATATAGCAAGCCCTAAAGACTTCACCAAAAACTTTTATAACTAATAAACACATTCAGTAAAGTTGCAGGATACAAAATCAACACTAAAAAATTGATTGCATTTCCATACACCAACAACAAACTATCCAAAAAAGAAATTAAGAAAGAAATTCCATTTACGATAGCATCAAAAAGAAAAAATACTTAGGAATACAATTAGCCAATAAGGTGAAAAATCTGGACATTTAAAACTATAGTCTTTAAGGCAATTGAGGAAGACACAAAAGAATGCAAAGATATTTTGTGTTCATTAATTAATATTTTTAAAATGTCCATATAATCCAAAGCAATTTACATACTTAATGCAATCCCTTTCAAAATATAAATAGCATTTTTCACACAAATATGAAAAAACATTCCTAAAATTTATATGGAACCAAAAATATCCCAGATAGCCAAAGCAATCTTGAGCAAAAAGAACAAAGCTGGAATCATCAGACTACCTGATTTCAAAATATATTACAAAGCTATAGTATTCAAAACAGTAATGTACTGGCACCAAAACAGACACAGACCAATGAAACAGTATAGAGAGCCAAGTAATTACCCACACATATACAACCAACTAATCTTTGACAAAAGTGCCAAGGACACACAATGAGAAAAGGATAGTTTCTTCAATAAATGGTGTTGGAAAAAACTGGATATCCACATGCAAAAGAATGAAATTGGACCCTTAGCTCACACAATATGCAAAAATTAACTCAAAATATATTAAAGACTTAAACTGTAAGTATAACATGTATATAAAACATGAAACTGTAAAACTACTGAAAATAAAAACAGAGACAAAGCTTTTTGAGATTTGTCTGGGCAATGATTTTTTCAGATATAACCCCAAAACCATAGGCAACAAAAGCAAAAAGAGACAAATGTGATTGCTTCAAAATAAAAGGCTTCTATACAGGAAAGGAAACAACATAGTGAAGAGACAACCTATAGAATGACAGAAAAGATTTGCAAACCATGCATGTGATACGGGGTTAATATCAAAATATATAAGAAACGTAAACAAGTCAACAGCAAGAAAACAAATAACCTGATTTTAAAATGGGTAAAGGACCTGAATAAACATGTAAAAAAAATGGCCATATGAAAAAATTCCCAACATCACTAATCATCAGGAAAATGCTAATCAAAACAACAAGATATCACCTCACACCTATTAGGATGGCTATTATCAAAAAGATGAAAGATAACAAGTGTTGGTGAGGATGTGGAGTAATGGGAATCCTTGAACGCTGTTGATGGGAATGTAAATTAGAATAGCCATTATGGGAAACAGTATGAAGATTCCTCAAAAAAGTAGAATAGAACTACCATATGATTCTGCAATCCTACTTTTGGGTATATATCCACAGGACATGAAATCAGTAAGTCAAAGACATGTCTGCACTCCCATGTTCACTGCAAAATTATTCACAATGACCAAAATATAGAATCAACCTAAGCGTTTATCAACAAATGGATAAAGAAAATGTGGCACTTTACAGTGGAATATTATTCAGGCTTAAAAATGGAAAACATCTTGTTGCAACAATATGGATGAACCTGACAGACATTTTGCTATGTGAAATTAACCTAGGCCCAGAAAGACAAATACTGATCATTCTCACTTACGTGCAGAATCTAAAAAAGATAAACTCACAGAAGCAAAGAGTAGTAGGGTGATTTCCAGGGGCTTGAGGGTGGGGGAAATTGAGTAATCTTGGTCAAATGGTACAAAGTTTCAGTCATGCAGGATAATTTTGTTCTGGAGATGTAATGTACAATATGGTGACTATGGTTAAAATACTGTATTGTATGCTTCAAATTTGCTAAAAGAGTAGATCTTAAATGTTCTCAAAAATAATGGTAACTATGAGGTGATAAATATGTTAAATAGCTTGATTATCATTTCACAATGGGGAGATATATATATATATACCATGTTTTGTGCCTTAAATATATGCAGTTTTTATTTGTCATACACCTTACCTCATGGTTTGCATTCTGCACTCTGCCCAACTCTCTGTGTGCACTCTCTTGGGTATGTGCTCTTGCTCCCATGGTCCCTGTAGCTGACAACACTTTCCACCCATTTCAAACCACACATTTTTCCTCATTCTTCGAGTCCTTTCTCAAACACTGATGAAAATGCAAATCTTCCTCCAGTCCCCTCCCACAGAGTAAATTTCTCACCCTTCTAGGTTTAAATAGCCCCTTTTAAGACTCTGTTACTATGTGAATCATGGTCAAAACTGTAGCATAGTTAACGATGTATGTGTCTTCCTCCTGTCTATGTGGCCTAATGCTGTGACTGATACCTATTAAATATTTGGTACATAATAATTCCTTTTCCTTTTCTTTTCTTTTCTTTCTCTTAAGGGGAGGCAGCACATCTTCACAGTCCTGCCACATCTTAGTTGTATAATTGTGCCAGGTTAACCTGCTAAGCCCCAGTCTTTCTTCAGAAAAATGGCCGCAGTAATACTTGCCTTATAAGGTACTTTTGAAAACAAATAACATAATGTGTCTAAAGTGCTTAGTTTAGTGCCTGGCACCCAGTGAATGCACATTCTGAAGTGATTATTTTTAGTGGTATTTTCCCCCATCATTTCCTGACTGTGAGGCAGTCTGAAGCATTTTACGTACCATGTCCCAGAGTCTGCACTAGAACTTAGCTTCCTAGGAGATGGTACTCTGTCCTTTTTTGTTGCCACTGTATCTGTAACATTGCAAACAATGCCTGGCATGCAGTAAATGCTCGATTAATACTTGCTGAATAACCCTCTGAAGGTTCCATACTCTCTAAAGTAAGAGTATCTTCTTCATACTCTCTAAAGTATGTCTTCTCACTATTCCCATTTATAGGGTATTGGAAAAAACATAGCATCAAGTCATCAATTTTTGCTGGCTTAGCAAATCTGAACAGTTCAGTTTTTCATTAGTATATTGAGGATAATAATACCTGCCTCACAAGGTTAATGGAAGAAAATAAATGAAAAGCACTTTGAAATACATGTCAGCATTCTGAAGATGTTCATTAATCTCAATCTATTCTTAATCCTGTTCTTGGAGTGGCTAGTGTGAACCATTAGGGGCTGCAAGCCTCAGTGGTATGACCTATAGAGCCCTGAGCTTTAAGGGAAAAGCATGGAACTTTAAGTACAAGGAGACATGGAAAGGCCACAGAGAGGTAGATTCCCAGCTGAGGGGGAGGTAGAGGAGCTCTGGAAATGATCACCTTTATCCCTGGCCTTAACATATCTCTTCCTCCTGGGTCCTCCATAGTACTCAGGGTCAGCCTGAAGATGGTTCACCAGTAGAGAACTGCTGGCGCTGAGGAAGAAGAAGACACTGTGGACAATGTTCTCCCCTTGTTTCATGATCTTGCTCACTTTGGCCTATCAAATAACTCCAGGGACTTCATCTTTTAGTTGATTAAGTACCTGGGATACCACCTTCTTATAGCTCTAAAGACACTGCCAAGTTATGAGAATGCAGGGGGAGGCAGGAGATCGACAAGGTCTGATTTTCCTGATCATTTTTGAGTAACAGGACTTTCTGTGATCTCATTAAATCACAAACGCAGTCTCAATCCAGAAAATAGATCCCATCATATGTGATAATCAAAACCTTGGACTTTACTTTCAGCTGTAATCTTTTCAGTATTACCTTCAGCTGAACCTGCAGCTAGGGGAAGCCTGAGGTCCTGGAAGGCAAGCATGAGGCTTTTCTCCTATATCGCCTTATGCTTCCACTCCTCCTCCCCATGATGCTGATGGAAAAGTTTCCAACCCTTTCGGAAAATTATATTTTCTGTCTTTGAAAAGCTGACATTTTACAAATCTCTTAATTTCTTAATACACTGAGGTGTATGCAGGAAATTAAGAGATTTGTAAAATGTTGAAGGGATATTAGTAATTACTTAATCCAATTTGCTTATCTTACAGGGGAGGGATCTAAATTCCTGCAAGAATTATCCCAAAATATACAGCCAAAGAGATGAATCACTGAGTTTTTAACTATAATATTAGATAATAGTATGAATATTTTTTAAATTTATAAGAAGGCAGAACTGGCTTTCATTTAATATCATATGTATTACAAGAATTGGAAAGCTAAAAACCACATTTCTAAGACTCTCTTGCAGTTAGGGATTGGATGCAATTAGTTTTGCCAGTGAGACAGACATTTAGGCTCAGAAGGCAAAGGGAAGCAAAAGCTAAATTTTCGTGACAATGTTGATGGGCAAATGTATTCCAACAGGTGTGCTTACATCAGCTGAACTCCATGTTCCACCTTTTAGCCCCCCAATTTGTATGTTGGAGGCATCTGTGGTGATAGAAGCAGTTTCCTGCTCTCTGGATAGTAGCTCTAGTGGTGTGACCTCTCCAGTCCTGCAGCAACCTCCTAGTTCCTGCTCTTTCAGCTCTTTGACCTTTTGCAAGCACCTAATTCCCTGTAGTATATACCTTTCTTCATGAAATATAGTGTTTTTTATCTCCTGCACTAAATCATGAGCATATGCATATAAATCATAATACGAAATCTTAAAAACAGAAGTACTTTTGCTGAGGCATTAAGCATATAATCAGTCAGCAGGTCCCCAAACATCTAATTCCTGAATATCTCTTATATCCTGTCTCCATTATCCATTCCTCTAACGCTACTCTAATTTAAGTCCTCAGTCTCTCTGGCCTAGATTGTTGAAATAACATCCTGGGTTTTTGGTCTCCTTGATTCTAGTCACCATCCGCTCTAGCCTCCAGGTGAATCTGATCTTGTCTGATGTTGTCACTTCCTTGTTCAAAATTCTCGAATGGACAACCGTAATCCAGAAGATAGTATCCAAACCTGTGATTGTGGCACTTCAGTATCCTTCATAACCTATGTCCTGCATGTTTAACCCATATTTTGCTATTCCCATCACTTATGGTCCAGCAAAACTGAACTAATTGTAGTTCCCCCATCACGTGTTCTTACTTTTCTATGCATTTTCACATATTTTTCTCTCTGCCTTTTTTCTATTTCTTGTCCCTTATCTGTCTGGAAAACATCTATTCTTCCTTCAAGACTCAGCTGTCTTCTCACACTCCTTGAAGCCTCTCTTTTTCTTCCTCCAAGTGGACCTAGATTTTTCTTCCTACATGCTAGCACTACACTGAACCATACTTCCACTGTGACATGTATCATCTCCCTCAACACTAGACTTCATGGTTCCAGATGGAAAGCACTGTGTCTTCTCACCTTTGAATCCCCCAAAAGACTATTATAATGCATGACATATAGTAGGCTGTCAGTACAGTGAAAGGAATGGCCAGAGGAAGGAAAGGAGGGAAACAGAAGCAGGAAGGACAGGTATAGAAGCCGGAGGGAGCCAGAGACAAGGTTCAGAGACCACAATTCTGTCTTTTGAGTTCACTAGTTTTACAAGCTCATCTACAAGCGTTAGTTCAGCAACTCAGATCAGGCCCTAAGTTTCCAGAAATTTGAGCTACTTTTCACTGTTGACACAACAAAACATTTCATTATAGTCCAGGTGCATAGCCTTTGTTTATATATTCTATATTTCCAAAGCAAAAATAAATGAAAGAATCATTGTTCCCCTAATCTCCCAGGAGTTTCACCTTACAGCTCCAGTGGCCATGGCAGTCACTGTTTTATATTTTTTGTAACAAGAACCAGAGACTTCATTCTTGCCTTTTTCCTACCCCTTTCTTTTTACTTCACCCATGCCTCCCCTGTTCTTCTCTTATCCCTACCACACTCAGTCCTTCTCTTTCAGATTTTACTATGGCTCTATACCATTAAAAATACAAGAAAAAAAAAAGGAATTTTTACTTTAAGAATAACTCCTTCCCCTTCCCCAATTTTTACATCAAAAGATATTGTTAAATGTCATTCTCTTCCACATTTCGAGAACTGCTGATTCTCTGGGGAGAGAAAGGTGATTGCTTAAGAGGTGAAGCCCCTTAGAGCATTCAAAATGAGGAGTGATTCTGTACAGAGGATATCATGCAGCAGGCTGGATGTCTAGTTCCAATTCCTTTATTTGTTACCTCTGAGACCTTGAAGAAGTAGTTTCTAGTCTCAGCATACCAAAGCGTCATCTGCAATTGAGAGCATTGGACTGATGATCTTCAAGGTCCTTCCTGCTCTAGCATTCACTGAATCTGCTATTTTTGACATATTGAATAATCAGAAGCAGCCAGTTTTAGAATCTTATTATAGCAAAAGTGGTAAAAATAATGAGCATATACTATCAATGTGCATCTATGTCTTCTTATGTTTGAGGGAGGATCCTGATACATAAACCTTGGCTGATAATTTCTACTGAAAAAAATCGTAAGTATTAAAGACACTCTTCTGAAGATGTTCTCTCCAGACTCTCCTACAGGCAATCATGAGCAAGAGGGTTGGCATCATCGGAGCTGGAGTCAGTGGCTTGGCTGCCATACGGTGCTGTCTGGAGGAGGGGCTGGAGCCCACTTGCTTTGAAAGGAGCGATGATGTTGGAGGCCTGTGGAAATTCTCGGTGAGTGGCACATCATTAGAACACCAGTGGAAGGAGATGGATTCCAATGCAAATCAAATCTGGTCATTTCTAATTCAGATTTAGAAGGCAGATCACAAAAGCTCCAAATCTGGAAAGTAAAATCTTACCTCTCCAATCACACTAATGCCCAAAAAACTATTTCACACCAGCAAAATTTGTCCTGAAAAGGACATTTTCAGCTCATTAAACATCATTACCTGCATGGTGAAATCCAGATCTTCAAGCTGTAAAGGGCACTAATGTTAGTAATTAGTCAAAAATATACCATGGCCTTCCCAGGTAACTGAAACGATTCTATTCTTTATTGCTCTTAAATGCCAGGAACACGATTAGAAAAGAGACAAACAAACCTGGACTGAGATCCTGAGGTCAGAAGTCCTGAGTTCTAATTTCAACTTGTAGGTTTTCTAGGCAGATAAGATTTCAGGCCAGTTGCTTTTGTTTCCCTGGACCTCAAATGCTCATTTGTCAAATGCAGAGGATATGATTCTATAATTAACTTATGTCTATTGGGCAGATAGAAATTATTATAGATGATGATTGTGTGTGCGGCTGTTGAACAGCCTATCAGCTCCAAATCCAGAGGGAAAAATTATGGTCTTTGCCATTTGGGCTCATTGTAGAAATAATATAATTAGGAAATAGTCCTTGTAAACACATTTTTTTTTTTAATTTCAAAGCCAAGTTTGGAGAAACTTCTAGTTCTTCTGTCCTGGATTTCCCAGCCATTGTAATCAGTTGTCGATGATACATATTTGGCTTGAAAACATATTCACATCATTCATATTGTAACTACTTCCTGTCCTGGTCTCAGTTACTGCTCTGCCTGCGCCAATAGCCTCCTCCAATAGAGTATATCAGTGCTAATTTAGAACACATTTTTATTCTTCTCCAAGCTTTTTTTAAAAAAATTTTTGGTTTTGTAACCCTGAAAGCACTCCATGAGATATAAGGTCATTAATTTTTATTTCCCAGTAGGGGGTAATCAAGAGTTAATATTTTTCAAGAATTTAATTTTCCTTATTTACATTTGCTCAGGGAAATGTGGACAGCTTAGAGTAAATCATAAAATGGCTTTCTACCATCTCCCTAGTAACAATTAAATGATGCTTGAGCATCTATTCTGGTAGTTTGTGCTAAGTACTGGGATGACAAATATGGAATATAATCACTCCTTGTAAATGGTTCCATCTCATTTGATTAAGCAAGCCATAATATAATTCCGCAATCCTTTGATAGCAAATGGGCAAAAACTCATTTGACAGCCGAACCTCTTCTGAAATCATAAGGTTAAATACCGTGAACTGGATCAACATGAAGCTAAGGCTCTCTTTCTGTTGCACGGCAGAAATTTTATTGCATTTGACAGATTGCTGCCCCAGATCTCACTAGGAGTATTATGGAGCAAAATCCAAAAATGTACACATTCCAAAATATATCTGGCCCTGAGACTTTTAAAATAAGAGATTATATAACTACAACAACAAGATAGACCTTGACACCATCAATTCAATGGACGAGTGCCTCGAGCATTTAGAAGAGGGTGGACTACGGAAATCTTAGTAGGTCAAAGAAAACTTCCCACAGGGATGACACTTAGCCTTGAAGGATAACCCCAGACAAGCAAAATAGAGGACCACCTGTGACACAACTCCTAGAGAGTGCATTTCCCAACAAAGTCTGCGAATGGCACTCCATAGGCCTATGCAGTCATTGGCAGTGTGCCAGCACCAGGTTAAGAGAGACCAACAATCCATGAAAGGCACAGAAAAGGCAATGAACACGGTGTGTGCAGAGAGGGATCCATGAGTTAGCCAATATAGCCAGATCAGAAAGTTTACTTAAGGAAGCAATAATATGATACAAAGATCAGTAAGATTCAAAGTTGGATTCTGAGTTATCCACAAGAGGAAATTCTTCTTTTCCATAAGGTCATGTCTATAAGCAAAATTCTACTCAAAGTCCTGGTGAGGATATGGACCCATACAAATACTCAAAACTTTAGCCCCCTCCACATACCCCAGCCCTTCCTTCTTTTCTTAGAAAAGTTGCTTGGCACAATATATAATCAGAGAGGGATTTTTTTTTATGTGTTACATATGACTTTATCTTGTAAGCCTTTTTTAGAAGGTGTTCTAGCAGACAGAAACCTGATAATTCTGAACTTTTCACTATTTGCTTTTTCTGAGAAATGAAAACCAAATGGGATTTAAATACTAGCAGGCTGAATGTGTGTTTTAAGTTTCATCCACTCCTAAATAGGGCCTCGTGTCCTCAAAAGATGCTGTAATAAGAAGTTGCTTAACAGCCAGGTGCGGTGGCTCATGCCTATAATCTCAGCACTTTGGGAGGCCGAAGCGGGTGGATCACCAGAGGTCAGGAGTTCAAGATCAGCCTGGCCAACACAGAAAAACCCCGTCTCTACTAAAAACACAAAAATTAGCCAGGTGTGGTGGTGGGTGCCTGTAATCCCAGCTACTCAGGAGGCTGAGGCAGGAGAATCTCTTGAACCCAGGAGGCAGAGGTTGCAGTGAGCTCAGATCATGCCACTGCACTCCAGCCTGAGCAATAGAGAAAGACTCCATTAAAAAAAAAATGCTTACCAATAGGTTAGTAGCATTTTGATTGCAAAAGCTGAAACCAGGACTATTTGAACTTTTTCCCACTCATTTATTCCTTTGTTCATTCAATGAATACATACTGTGTACTTTATGTGTAGGGTACTATATTAAGCATAAGCTGCAGATAAGAGGCCAGCCAGCACTTTAAAAGCCATGAGAAAACAAGTATTAGAATAACTATAAGTGACTATATAATTAGGGCAATAAGGATAATGGGAGCTTAGTAAAACTAAAGATGATTTGGCAGTAGCTGAGAGGGAAGGTAAAGAAAGGCATGAGAAAGTTGAAGGCAACTTTTGAGCATATTTCAAGGGCATATTTAGACAAGGAGATATGGGACTCATAAGCAGAGCTGGAATAGGAAAGAAGATCAAGGTAAACTGCTTAGATGCATGTACAACATTCTGAAATTAACCTCTGACTTTGCCCTCAAGTTACTTATGTTCTCGTGGGAAAGATGAGAGATGAACACAGTTATCATCCAAGACAGATGGTGCCCACAGCTGCTTAGATCTCTGGTTCTAGGGTAAAGCTCCCTCAGCTAGAGGCAGAGTCGAAGTTGAATTTCCTCCTTACTGGCTCAAACCACACCTCATATTGAAATAATAAAAATGCATGCTCCCTGGAGCAACTGACTTGTTATCTAATACATTTGCTTTTTTGTGTTTGTTTGGAGAACAGTCTTTTAGGAAAAATTCCAAGGAGCTGTAGTGTACATACTCTTCTCTCCTTGTGTTATAATTGGCTGAGGTCAAGGGGCAAAAAAGCAGACATTCATTTAAGATGGAAATATTCCAAGGCCTTAGCATCTGTTTCCCGGAACAGAGTCTTACATTCTTTAACCAGGCTCCATCCCACAGTTCAGTCCTGCCTCCTTTCAATAGGCAGCTGAAAAAAACCTCCTTCCCACCTCTCCTTCTTCTCACAACCATCAGTAGAAGGCACTAGCTGTGGGTGAAAGGGAAGCACTCAGCCTGCCAAACTGCTGGACATGAGCCTTCACCCTTTTTCTGACCTCCACAAAAATTTTAAAAAGTTTAAATTCCTGTGCTTCCACGCTTATGAGAAATACAGCAACCATGAATAGAGGAAGATTATGTTTTCAACTTGAGAAAAAATACTGAGGCTTTGGGCAGCCCCCCACTTCCCCACTGGGACACAATCCTCTCAACCCTTTCCAGCACTTTTTGTCTCCCTCTTCCAGAGGTCATCTGGTGTGAGAGGGAGATACACATCTTGAATCCAGCAGCAACGTGACATTCCATCTCTTTCCCCCATTGCACAAGAGTCCCTTCCGGACCTCGGGAAGCAGAAGCTGCCAGCTCTGAAATGTATTTTCAAGGCAGCACATTGTGTGCACTTTTACCCTACCCTCACAACTGAGAGGAAATGTTTATTTTCAATTTGGCTTTTGACTGCTTCTAAAAAATAAGCCACTTTTCAATTACACAGAGGCTTTAAAATGAAGTGCCAAGATTTAACACATGTTCTAAGGGCTCTGGTTTCCTGTGTTTCTTTGGTGAGGAGTGAAGTCCAGCAACTGATGAGCCAAAGAATAGGATTCATTTACAACAGAGCAGTAGTTCTCAAAGTGTGGTTCCTAAACCAGCCACATCAGCATCACCAGGAACTTGTTAGAAATGCAAACCACCCCAGACTCCACCCCAGACAGATTGAATCCGAAATTCTAAGAATAGGGCCCAAGAATCTACTGTCTAGGGAGCCTCCAGGTGATTCTCATTACGCCAAAGTTGGGAAACCACTGCAATATTGGGATGTTGCCAGTGAAGAGTTTGCTAAACTCCAAAAGCAAATAAATGGGCTAGAAGTCAGAGCCTCCTCTAGACAGTTTTGTTTTTTGTTTTTTTGTTTGTTTTTTTTTAACCTGAGTATAAGATCAGAACCAGTGTTGGCACAGGAGAAAGCAAAAACCACTAAGTGACTATAAAGACAGAGCTAACACTGAGGGTAATAACAGTAAGAGGATTCACGTGGAAAGAGCTCCAGTTCTGTGCCAGGTGCTACGCGAAGGGCTTTCCATTCCTTATCTTACTGAGAGCTTTTAATTTTTGTTTACACTTTTAAACATTAAAAGGGTTTTAGTCAACCAAGAATTGAACCACTGTGTTCACTGAAGGGAACACGATTCTTGGCTTTCTCTTTAAGCTTTCTTATTCTCCCTAGGACCACACAGAAGAAGGCAGAGCCAGCATTTACCAGTCTGTATTCACAAACTCTTCCAAAGAAATGATGTGCTTTCCAGACTTCCCTTACCCGGATGATTACCCAAAATACATGCACCACAGCAAGCTCCAGGAATATATAAAGACATATGCTCAAAAGAAGGATCTTTTAAGATACATACAGTTTGAGGTAGGGGTCTCATAACTTGTACTGTTGAAATTAAGATATGTGTGGGTTAGAGAAAAAGGAGGCAGCAAACTATTAAAAAAATTAGAGCCAAATGTTTGGGCACCTCAGTAATCAAATGTTGGCTCTGATTATAAAGCATTCATGCATTGATTTTTTTTCTCCTAGACTTATTAGTTCACTAGTCTCTGAGAGCTTTCAGACTACCTTAGAAAATGGAGGCAGCTAGCCCACCATTGTCCACTTTCCACCCTCATGCTCTGATGTTTTGGAAATAATCCAAAATGCTTTAGTATATATTAGGAATTTTGTCAGTTCAATGCCAATGAGTTGTGGTTCAAAAAACCACAGCATTTGGTAGGGATTCTCCCATTACATTATGAAAAGGTTAACAACTTAAATGGGAAATATACTCATTGCCCCCATCTTTACCCACTCAGTTCGTTAGTTTTTTTTTTTATTAAA
This sequence comes from Gorilla gorilla gorilla, assembly GCF_029281585.2. Classification (NCBI taxonomy): domain Eukaryota; kingdom Metazoa; phylum Chordata; class Mammalia; order Primates; family Hominidae; genus Gorilla; species Gorilla gorilla. Next base: position 85,619,211 of record NC_073224.2, on the reverse strand, counting down.
AAGATGCGATTTCAGCATTGTTTCTGTGAGAATAATGTTTTACATTTATTTGGGACTCTTTATTGAGCATTTCTGTCTGTATGTTTGGAACTCTTAACCTCAATTAACTGCTGCTAAATGCAGAACACATGCATATAGTGGGAAAAACAATCAGCAAAATTATGAACCATGGTGATATTTACATCACTATTTTACCTGGAGTAGTCCCAAATGTATAGTTAAAATAAAATTTTCCAATAGTCATTTTATTCCATTCATTCATTACATTCATTTGCTTCCATTATGGTGTTAATATCAACAAACATTAATGAAGTTCCTATTGTGTGCTTGCGTTGTGCTATGTGTTATATGTAAAAGAAAGAGGTCTAAGACTTAGCTCTCAAGAAGTTATTTCAAAATAAATATATAAAGAGTAAGTAAAAAGATTCCAGTAACAATTTCAATCAAAGAGAAAATTTTTTAAAGCTGTCCATGATTTGTTTATAAATAAAACAATGCTATGGAGATCATGAAGCAAGAGGCAACACTTTGGGGGAAGGTATTTTCTAGAGGAGGTAAAATTTAGTTGTATTTAGTAGGTGTTTTAGATAAATGAGTGGCATAAGTAAAATTAGAGAGGTGGGAAAATGCCCTGCTCATTTGGAGAACAGTGGGCAAACCAAGTTGGTTAGGAGGGAGATATATATGCTAGGATGAGATATGGCCACATATATCAGTAAACTAGTGTGTACTGTGACTTTGAAAAATAGAGGATTATTTTGCAACCATGTAAAAGAAGTCCAAAGAAGGGACATCCAGAGCTTATGTGATGGCACCAAAGTTATCAAAGATTCAGCTTCACCCTTCTTAGCATGCGGCCTACATCATGAGGTTTGCCTTGTGGTCCAAAACAGTTGCTGAAGCTTGAGCCGTCACATCTGCCTTCCAGGAAAAAAAAAAAAAAAAAAAGTGAAGAATGAAGGGCAAAGGGATGTTCTCTCAGCTGAATCAGCTCCCCTTTTACAAATTCTCCTGAAAAAACTGTCCAACATTGCTTATATCTCACAGGCCACCCTAGTTGCACAGGAACCTGGAAAATGCATCCCTTTTCTGTGTATGTTGTCGCTCCAAACAAAATCAGGGTTCTGTTAGTAAGAATGAAGGGAGAATGGACATTAGGGAAGCAATCTGCAGAATATGTCCCAGAAAAGTCTGTGGGAATAACAGAAAATAAAACTAAAAGAGTAAATTGGAAAAAAATTGTATGGACTTAATAGTAATCGCATTCAAAATGTAGAATAAGTTTTAGAGGCTGTGAAGTAACAGAAATTGAGCAGGAGACATGAAATGAATATAGTCCTTCAGGAAGATTAATCTGACAAGCAGGACAAAGGAGGGCTTGTAGGAAATGGGAGGCTGAAGACAGGCTAGTTATAGGTTCTTGCCGTAGTCCATGCAAGGGAGTGATAAGGACTTGAATGAAGGCAGCGTTAGCAATCATGGAAAGAAAGCGTGAGATTGGGAGAGAAATATTGTTTAAACATGAGGCAAGGATGGAGAAATAACAAGGAAAACAAGTCATGGATTTGAAGCATAAGTGGCTGGGAGTTTCATGTCATCATTCAAAGAAATAAGAAAGTCAGAAGCCAGTTTCAAAGGAAATTTAAGTAGGTCAATCAAAACCTGCTACATATGAGGAAGTATTAGGTGGCCCTCCAGATGGAAAGGTCAAGCTAAACTGGATAGAAGAGAGACCAAGGATAGATGTATTTGTATATTCATACCACAAAAGTTGCTAATTTTTTTTTTTTTTTTTTTGAGACGGAGTCTGGCTCTGTCGCCCAGGCTGGAGTGCAGTGGCGCAATCTCGGCTCACTGCAACCTCCGCCTCCCGGGTTCACACCATTCTCCTGCCTCAGCCTCCTGAGTAGCTGGGACTACAGGCGCCCGCCACCACGCCTGGCTAATTTTTTGTATTTTTAGTAGAGACGGGGTTTCACCATGCTAGCCAGGATGGTCTTGATCTCCTGACCTCGTCATCCACCCGCCTCGGCCTCCCAAAGTGCTGGGATTACAGGCATAAGCCACTGCGCCTGGCCGTAAAGTTGCTATATTTCTAAGATAAGAGTATTTATGCAGAGCAAAAGAGATGCCAACGATCAAACCTTGAGATATTCCCATATTTATTGAGTAGATGGAAGATGAGGTCAGAAAAGGAGGAAGCCATGTCAGTAGAGGGTAGCCATAAGAAAATAACACAGATTTGTTATATGACATCATTCACAAAAATATTCAGTGTGATTTACTCCTAAATCAACTAACTTGATGTCAAAAAGTAAATGTACTCCAGTGAGTAATTTTTCTTGTGAGATTCAAAGACTCACTGAAGATTCACTGTGACTCCAATTTTACTATCTTTCTATACATTTCTGAATGACCAAGAGAGCTCATAACGATTATTTCCTCCACAGAAACAAGGCAAGAAGGAAAAAACTTTCACATGTAGAATTATAAATGGAAAAATAAATTTTCTGGTTTTCTTAAAGACCCTGGTTTCCAGTATAAAGAAATGTCCCAGCTTCTTAGTCACGGGCCGATGGGTTGTTGTTACTGAAAAGGATGGGAAACAGGAATCTACTATTTTTGATGCTGTAATGATTTGTTCAGGACATCACGTATACCCCAATCTGCCAACTGATTCCTTTCCTGGTAAGTTTGGAAAATATATAATAATCTAGGGACTTATATGCAAACATCAAGAGTTAGAAACATATCTTTCTATAGGTATTACATAATGATTATTCTTAGATTTCAAAAGAAAAAAATTAAGTTTAATGATAGGATGTAGTAATAAATAGCCTCATAAGTCCTTATATTAAAATAATCAAGGACTGCAAGCCAGAGATCAGACAAATACAAGTTCCTGTTTTACAGAGAGTAACTCAAATATAAGTTCTGGCAGCGCACGGGATCTCCAAGCACAGTTACATTAAAAAAAAGTAGAGTCCAACTGCCAAATGGTTTAAAGAAAGACACGTTTACTTATGTTATTTATAGGAGACTCCTAGGTTTCTAATTTCATCTTCATCCACAATTTGCAAATAAACTTTAGAAATCTCAGTGATTTGTGTGTGGGTACACACATGGGTGTGTGTATAGCAGCATACTTCATTACCATCCAAAAGTGGCAAACCTCAAATAAATACAATATAGATGGAGGCTTCCTTCCATTTTTCCTTCCTTCCTTGCCACAGGAACACAATCTACTCAAAGATATTAGAGTTCCCATGTCTAGGTATGATGTCCATAGGCCAAGGCAAATTAAAGAGTGAAGGTTCAGGAGGAATATAAGATTAAAACTCTTAATGTTAACGGGCAGCATATTTAATGTTTATAAGCATGGGATCAGAACACCTGGCCTCAACTTACTATTCCACTAGTTCCTTACCACTTAACTTCTTTGACTCAATTTCCTCCTCTTTTAAAATAGGGACAATAGCCCACCATGCAGGGATGTTATCAAGATTAAATAGTTAAAATGTGTAAAGCATTTATCAGAGGATCTAGCCCACAGAGTTAACTTAATAAATATTAACCATTATTATTATCAAAACATACATTCTCATGCCTTAAGATTTTTTAAGGAACTAAAAGTAAGTTTTAGGGGGCTTAATGTCAAAAAATGCTAAATGGATAAATGCACTTCAACTAGGGAATTTTTTAATTACAACTGATAATAGGTTTAAAAAGACACAAAGAAAACATCTTCATAATTTCTGAAAATCAGTTCAAACCACTTGCCATGTTCCACTTAGGCCTGGACCAGTTTCGAGGCAACTACCTCCATAGCCGGGATTATAAGAATCCAGAAGCCTTCAAGGGGAAGAGGGTCCTCGTGATTGGTCTGGGGAATTTGGGATCTGACATTGCTGTTGAGCTCAGCTGTCTGGCTACACAGGTACATGACGTAAAGGTTTTGGGAAATAAACCTAAGGTAGGGCTGTGCTACTAAATCAGTAGCCAAGGCACAGAGGATGGTACTTCTATGTCACACCACAAGAGATCCACCTCTTCTATGTGGCCCTTCGAATCAAGGAGGACTTGAGACATCCTCCATGTGAAGCCAGGTAATGTGGCCCACGCTAGTAAGGAAGTACATTCCATTGAATCCAGAAGTGAGTGCACGAGTGTGTGTATGTACAGATGAGTGTGTATGTGTGTATTTCTTGTTTTCATTTTATATTCTGATCACCTCCAAATAGACTAGTTCCTGGTCAGGCTTAATCTTTATTTATTTAACAGTATTTATTATAACGTATCATGCAAAAAGCACTGTGTTTACCACTCTGAAGTTCTGAAAGATATGCATGACTTGGTATTTACTAACATTAATTCAATCAACAGCAGATGCTCAACAAATATTGGGCACTTACTATGCTTACTATGTGTCAGAACTATGATAAAAAATAAATGCATAAATAAGTTAGACTAGTTCCTGACTTCAAGAAAGAGTCAATGGATGGAGATGGAGTTGACAGGTAGACACAGACTATCACCAGAGGAGATGGTGAGTCTTCCAGTAGAATTAGGTGTGGCAATAGCAACACAGGGAAAAGAGAATCTAACTTAGCCTGGATGAGGTCAAGGAAGACTTCCCAGAGGACTCCAAGCTAAATCATGTATCATCGATAGACCCTAAAGAAACAACATATTTTTAAGAAAACAGGTTCTCAATAAATAAATTCTTAAATGGATGTAAATAAAACCTAAATTTTTTAAACTAAAAATTCCCTTCAGTTATCACAAAGTTAGAGTCTATTTTGCAAAGACGGTAAAATAGATAAGCAGCCAGACTCATCTCAGGGCTGAGGCGGTTGCCATGGTTTGGGTTGCTCAGGAGAAATCCTTGGGGTATGTGTATAGGGAGAACTGGAAAAGGCAACCAGAGACAGAGAACAGAATTAAATCCTTGACATCTCGTCAGCCTAATTTCAGCTAGAGATTTAGCTACACTTTTCCCACACCTAGTCCACTATCACCAGCCACAACCACTGGGGCTCACTGGATCATCTGGTCCCTACCAGACTTGCCATCTTAGTCTATGAGTATGTGAAGATTAAACCATCACAGTTGAACACAGAGCCCTGTTGTTCCTAGAGGTATGATTCTAATCCTTTCAACAACTACACACCAGCCCTCAAGGGCAGTGAAAGAATCCTGTCTCTACTAGTTTAAATTTTAGACTTTAAAAAAATTTTTTTTTATTTTAAGTTCTGGGATACATGTACAGAACATGCATAGGTCTGCACATGCCATGGTGGTTTGCTGCACCTATCAACCCTTCATCTAGATTTTAAGCCCCACATGCATTAGGTATTTGTCTTAGTGCTCTCCCTCCCCTAGCCCTCCACCCCCCCGACAGGCCTTGGTGTGTGTTGTTCCCCTTCCTGTGTCCATGTGTTCTCATGATTCAACTCCTGCTTATGAGTGAGAACATGAGAACATGCGGTGTTCGGTTTTCTGTTTCTGTGTTAGTTTGCTGAGGATGATGGTTTCCAGCTTCATCCATGTCCCTGCAAAGGACATGAACTCATTCTTTTTTATGGCTGCTAGACAACTTATTTAGACTCGCCTTTTAAAAGTGTTCCTACTTGGATATTGAGGAAAATGCGTGGAAGTGCCCAAAGAAGTGTGTTGTGTTTGCTTATTTCTTACAGAGTAATGCTGAAATCTGTGTTGCTTTTCCCCTCCAGGTCATTATCAGTACCAGAAGTGGTTCCTGGGTCATGAGTCGGGTCTGGGATGATGGCTATCCTTGGGATATGATGTATGTTACCCGCTTTGCATCCTTTCTCCGGAATGTCCTTCCTTCATTCATCTCTGACTGGTTATATGTCCAGAAGATGAACACGTGGTTTAAGCATGAGAACTATGGCCTGATGCCTTTAAATGGGTACTTAAAAATGGAAATTTTTTTTATTCAAAAAAGGGGGGCACTCATTTAATGAATTTATTCTCTCTAGAACTTACTTTTGTTGTCTCATTGAGCCTAGAAACATTAAACTCAAGGTTTCACAGGTGACGGAATATGCCCAGAGACCACGTATGGCTTGGAAAACTTATTGAAATTAGTCCAGTACAGAAAGGGTATGGAAATATCTGAAATGGAGATGACGCAGGCAGATAAATCACCCTGATATGCATGATTCATTTGTGGTAGCTACAAGCTATAGCATAGAACTTTGAGGACTGAACAAACTCAAATTGGTTTTTTGGAAGAATATCTTGTCCGTGCTTATGGGTGTATGAAGACATCAATAATAATACTTGCTTCTCAAGATGGTTGTGGTATTCAATAATATAAAAACATAAAAATTGCTTTCTAAATGATAAAGCTTTAAAAAAAATTGGTTCTTCTTAGTCTCAAATTTTCTAATGTGCTTCAAAGGAGCAAATAACAAAATAGTGTTAATCAACGTGTCTCAGCAAATAGGAAGTCTCAAAACAAAAGTGCACACTTCCTCCACCCCTGAAATGTTGACTTTTTCGCAGAACCATCAGGAGGCATGGAACACATAAAGTAATGGAGAGTCACAACTAATGTGGCCTGTAAGATTAGTCAGATTCATTTATTTACTTCTTTATAGAGACAGGACCCAACACTTACTAATTAGGAAGTCATTCCAGGTAGAAGAATCAGCATATCAATAGAAAAAAAGAATATTTAAGTTGGTAAGAAAAGAAAGAATTGAGAAATTTTATCTCCTGGCCCATGCTAGCCAAAAAGTTTCATTGTGTTTAGAGAAAGAGGGTAAGAAAAAGGAGGAACTGTAAATCAGAAGAGCAAATGCCAGATTTAGGAGCTAAACTGTCAGTCCAAAGCACTTATACTACCAAGTCTTGCAGGCTGCTATAACCCTTAAGAAAATGTTGATTTTATGCATTTAAAATTATGTTTAACACTGGGGCTTGCTTGAGGGTAGAGGGTGGGAGGAGGAAGAGAATCAGAAAAAAATACTTATCAGGTACTATGCTTATTACCCAGGCGACAAAATTATCTATACACCAAACCCCTGTGACACACAATTTACTTATATAACAAACCATGGACCCCCAAACCTAAAAGTTTTTAAAAATTATGTTTAATATAATAAGTCCCATAGCTTGAGCTGGTTAAGATTTTTTATCTTGTAAGAGTAACTATAAATTATATTTTGGCCTTGCCATTTAGACAATTAAAACATAGTTTTAGAAATTCATTCATTCTAAAATCTAAGCTTCCTTTTGGAAAGGGTTGCAATTACCCTAAGTTTCTGGAGGGAGAAAGGGGAGGAAAAACAGGTTTCATTGTGGTCTATGTTTTGCTACCTTGTAAGGTAAAGAAGAGGTTGCAGGATTAGATAGACAGAAAATGATGTGGAAGTATACAGACAAATTTCAGGATTTACAAGGTTTCTTTGTGTCTGAGATACTTGCAGGAAATTCCGGAATCTCAAAGGAAACTTAAATCAAAATGAAATATATTGTCCTGAAAAATATTATTCCTAGAATTCTGGCAACTAAAATGCAATATCAAAGTTGTTACACTTTTTTGTGGACACAGCTGATGAAAGAAAACCAAACATGGCAATAAAACTTCCCACCACTGCAAGTCTGATTTCCCCATGTAAGACAAGACTTTAAAGTTATGATAATAGTACACTTATAACAACAGTGCTTGCATGTGTCAGGAACTGTTTTAAGTGCTTTAAGGATAATTGATCATTTAATTTTCACAACAACCTATGAGGAAGATTCCATCATCATCCCCATTTTACACATAAAGAAACAAATACAGAAAAGTAACAACTAGTAAGAGATGGAGCTAGGTTATGAACCTGGGCCATCTGCTTCCAGAGTTGGCGTTCTTAACCACTTTAGTATGTCTGTAAATTAGTTTTAGTCTCATTTAGGAAAGGAATTGCCATGAGAGAAAAGAGTCAATGGCACTCATGCTGATGTTTAACTGCTCGATGTTATTTCAATGTTATGGACTGTTGCAGGTATTTCTTGGAAATGAGCTATTTACAGCAAGGGTGTTTGCCTCTCATTGCTGTAGTTCCCTGAGAAAAGAGCCTGTGTTCAATGATGAGCTCCCATCCCGCATCCTGTGTGGCACTCTGTCCATCAAGCCCAGTGTGAAGGAGTTCACAGAAACCTCAGCTGTGTTTGAGGATGGGACCGTGTTTGAGGCTATCGACTCTGTCATCTTTGCAACAGGCTATGATTATTCCTACCCCTTCCTTGATGAGACCATCATGAAAAGCAGAAACAATGAGGTTACCTTGTTTAAAGGCATCTTCCCCCCACTAATGGAGAAGCCAACCTTGGCTGTGATTGGCTTGGTTCAGTCCCTTGGAGCTGCCATCCCCACAGCAGACCTGCAAGCCCGGTGGGCTGCTAAAGTATTTGCAAGTAGGTGGGCCATTCTGTCTTTCATTCATTTTATCAATGAACATTTACTGAACACCTGCTATATGCAAAGCACTGTGCTAGGGATACAATTAGAACAAGACAAACATGTTCCTTGACCTCTCAAAGCTTAAAATGGGGTGTGGGGGATGCCATAATAGGGGAAATTTGGGGAGGTTCTAGTGAGGGGAGTTGGACTGTTGCACAGAGCAAACAGTATACAGGAAGTCATAAAGGTGAGGAAAATCATGAAATGTGTAAGGACCCAGAAACATTTTGGTGGAAGGGAATATAAAGCAGAGGCAGGGAGTGGCAAGAAATATAGGTTTATAAGCCACGTTAAAGAGCTTAAACTTCTCATAGGGATTAAGGACTTTGCAAGATTTTAAGCAAGAAAAAAATAGCAGAGGATAACTGCAATGTCAGGCTACATTATGAAGATGGGAAGGGCCCTGGTGAGGGTTGGAGGTGTGCCAGAAACCTCACTGGTGTCAACTTCTGTCAGAATAACAAAGTCAGGCCACTCTGATTCTCATGACAATCTTCTTCTTCTCTCCCTCTACTCTAGACCTCATGGTCTCCAGGGGCTACAAGTATGCTTATGTGAGGAAATCAAGAATATGAGGATTACATGGAGAAAGGCAATGTCTCAAATATAGTAATTTACTCCAGTCATACTGAATATTATATTATTGAAAAGTGTTCTTTTATTCAAGTATTCTCCAAAATATTGACCAATATAGGTATAACTTACCTAACATAACTAATCCACAAAAACTTATACTATTGGTAATTAATAGACCATTACAATCATGGAATATATGTATATATATTGTCTAAAACTTTGTAGATAAATAAATTTCTATTTCAAATACACCATGAAAGATCATTATTTAAATAAACCCCATCATGAAATCTTTTGTAAAGGTGCTCCCTGCAAAATACTTCTATTGCCTTTTTCCTTTGAAAGGCACAACAATGCCAAGAGCCTGGGGTATTATGAGAAGACTGGATATAGTTCATAAACCTAAGAAATTTACATGAAGCAAATGGTATCATTTATTTATTCAGAAAATACTTACTGAACACCTACTATGTGTCAGGCTCTAACCTGGCACTTAGGACACAACAACAAACAAAGCAGAACAAAATTCTGGCCTCTTACTTTCTAGCAGGGTGTCCAGCCAATATCAATCATAGGGTACTATCAGGTTGACATAAGACTCTAATGATGACTGGGAAATATTCACGCACTGCAAATTTTAGAGTAACTTTCTTCCACTGTTACAAAGGCAAATAAGCTACCATCACCAGTTAAAAGAAGTTGCATTGATGTAGTGAAATTCACAAAAAGCTAAAACTTGTCTGCTGCCCCTTAAAACACCTTACATAGCTGCAGAAGATGTTTAAAATCCTATGCTTCCTTCCATTACCTCATTTAAAATGCCAGAAACCTTAAAGGGAACTGTTTTACCAGATTCTTTCTTCAGAGAAGTTTTAGGAAGAGGATACAGAAAAAAAAAAGGAAGAAATTATTAAGCTATTATATGCATGAAGTGTACTGAGCACATATGTTGAGGATTAGGTCCTCCATAATGTTACTGAAATAAGAGACTGAGTGATTTGAAGCTACGAATGTCTCTGCTGTCACTATCTCACTACAGGCCAGCTTTGCCATTCCCAAAGGTTCATTAACTTTTCAGATCTTTGTTTCTATGAACTGGTATTTTGCTAAAGATATCAAAGACATCTCCAGCTCCTCTTAATACAAAAGTTTTCAGGAATACAGTTTATAAAAACCAAATGATTTCCATCATATGTCATTATATATTTCTGATTTGTGTTTTTCAATATTTTTCTCTTCATTTCTTTTCTAAACTCATGTACCCTGCCAACCACGAATGAAATGATGGATGACATTGATGAGAAAATGGGGAAAAAACTCAAGTGGTAAGCAACTAACTGCACTTGCTAATAGAGCAAGTCCTAAAATGTGCCTTTATATGTAGAAAAACATTAATATGCTCTAAATATTGTCATTAGTCAGAGTTTACATTTTCTGAACACTTGCAATAATCAAAAAATATTTAGATAGTAAACAGTCATTACACTTCTCTTGTGTAACTCAAGAATAGAGGTTTTCTATCAGGGATAATTTTACCCTCCAGGGGACATATGGCAAAATCTGGAGACACTTTTGGTCATTGTGAGTGGAGAGGGCATGCTACCAGCATCTTATGGGTAGAGAACAGGGATTCTGCTAACCATCCAACAATGCAGAGCACAGTCCACCAAAACAAATAATTATCTGGCTCAAAATGTCAATAGTGCTGAGGTTAAGAAACAACTCTATAAATGACTACAGTTGACCTTTGAACAACACAGGTTTGAATTATTTGGGTCCACTTATACATGGATTTTTTTCAGTTAACATAATGCAGACTGGGCACGGCAGCTCACGCCTGTAATCCCAGCACTTTGTGGGGCTGAGGCGGGTGGATTACCTGAGGTCAGGAGTTCAAGACCAGTCTGGCCAACATGGTAAAACCCTGTCTCTACTAAAAATACAAAAAAATTAGTTGGGCGTGGTGGTGTGCACCTGTAATCCCAGCTACTCGGGAAGCTGAGGCAGGCGAATTGCTTGAATCAGGGAGGTGGAGGTTGCAGTGAGCTGAGAGCGCACCACCGCACTCTAGCCTAGGTGACAGAATGAGACCCCGTCTCACAAAAAAAAAAAAAAATGCAATTTTTTGGAGATTTGCAGCAATTTAAAAAACTCAAGGCCGGGCACGGTGGCTCACGCCTGTAATCCCAGCACTTTGAGAGGCCGAGGTGCATGGATCATGAGGTCAGGAGATCGAGACCATACTGGCTAACATGGTGAAACCCCGTCTCTACTAAAAATACACCAAAATTAGCCGGGCGTGGTGGCGGGCGCCTGTAGTCCCAGCTACTCGGGACGCTGAGGCAGGAGAATGGCATGAACCCAGGAGGCGGAGCTTGCAGTGAGCCCAGATTGTGCCACTGCACTCCAGTCTGGGCAACAGAGTGAGACTCCGTCTCGAATTGTGTAGCCTAGAAATATTGAAAAAAATTAAGAAAAAGATGCCATGTTTAAAATATTTTTAGATACTAGTCTATTTTATCATTTACTACAATAAAATATACACAAATCTATTATTAAAAAATTAAAATTTATCAAAACTAAATGCATACATACAAACTCTTACAGACTATACATGGCACCATTCATAGTCAAGAGAAATGTAAACAAACAAAGATGCAATATTGTCATAACTGCATAAAATGTAGTACATAATGTACTAGTATAATAATTTTGCAGTCACCTCCTGTTGGTATTGCAGTGAGCTCGTGTTTTGACTATCTACTTAAAATGCTGTGTGACATTAGTCATTTTCACCTGAGCAGTTCATATCTCCAGTAAATTCTGCATCACAGTAAAAAGTGATCTCTCAAGGTTCTCACATATTTTTATCATGTTCAGTGCAATACCTTAAGCCTTTAATAACACCATGGGCTCCATATGAAGTGTCATTAATGATGTTGGAAGTGCTCCCAAGAAGCACAGAAAAGTTATGACATTATAATAAAAAAAATTGAGTTGCTTAATATATACTATACATTGAGGTCTGCAGCTATAGTTGCCCACCATTTCAAGATAAATGAATCCAGTGCAACTATGCCAGCAGGCATGAAATCTTTCACTTTTTGTAAAATATCTTTTTATTTTGGATTGAAAATGCAGCTTTTTATGTGGGTGCAGGATTGCTATAAGAAAATATACATATAGACTCTAATATAATTTGAGAAAAAGTGAAGTTATTATATGACAAAGCAAAAGGAAGGTGAAGGATCTAGAGCTGGAAAAGTTAATGCCAGCAAAGGATGATTTGATTATATCAGAAAGAGTTTGGCTTAAAAAATGTCAAGATAACAGGAGACATGCATGCTGCCAACCAAGAAGAAGGAGATGAATTCCCAGATGTCATTATGAAAATCATTGAGGAGGAAGGATTTCTGCCTGAACAGATTTTTAACGCAGACAAAAGTGCCCTATTCTGGAAAAAAAAAGCCACAAAGGCCATTTATTAATAAGGAGCAGAAGTGAGCACCAAGATTAGGCAGGAAAGAATAAGCTAACTACTGTTTTGTGCAAATGCAGTCAGATTTATGATCAGGATGGCCCCTATCTATGAAGCTAACCCCTCAAGCCTCAAAGGGAAAAGATGAATATCAGCTTCCTATCTTTTGGTTATACAAGACCCTTTTTCTGGATTAGCTCTGTCAATGCTTTGTCCCTGAAGTCAGAAAGTCCTTGCCAATAAGAGACTGTCTTTTAAAGTTTTTTTGATATAGACAATGCCCCTGACCACCCAGAACCCCACGAGTTCAACATGGAAGGCATCGAAGTAGTCTAATTTCCCCCAAACACAACATTCTAATTCAGCCTTTATATCAGGGAGTCATAAGGACCTTTAAGGCTCATCACATACCTTACTCTATGGAAAAGATAGTCAATGCTGTGGAAGATAACCCAATAGAGAGAACATCATGAAAGTCTGGAAGGATTATACCATTGAAGATGCCCTAATTGTTATAGAAAAAGCCATGAAAGCCATCAATCCTAAAACAACATATTTCTCCTGGAGAAAACTATGTCCAGATGTTATATATGACTTCAGAGGATTTACAACAGACCAGTCACAGAAATCATGAAAAAGATTATGGATATGGCAAAATAAAAAGGTGAGGGTGAAGGGTTTCAAGATATGGATCATGGAGAAATTCAACAGCTAATAGACACCACTAATAGACACTTTTAATTCCACACTAGAGGAACTAAAAGATGACTTGATGGAGATGAGTCCTTCCAAAGCAGTGCCATATGAGAACGAAGACATAGAAAAAGCCATGCCAGAAATAAATTGACATTAGATAATCTGGCAGACAGGTTCAAGTTATTTAAGACTTCTTTTGACTTCTTTTATATAACATGGACCCTTCTATGATACAGGCACCGAAACTAAAGCAAATGATAGAGGAAGGATTACTACTATATAGAAAATTTTTAGAGAAATAAAAAAGCAAAGTCAGACAGAAATTATAATGTATTTCCATAATTACACCAATGGGCCTGCCTCTCCTGCCCCCAATTCTACCTCCTCCATCTCTTCCGCTTCTGCCACCCCTGAAACAGCAAGACCAACCCCTTCTGTTTCTCCTCCTCCTCCTCAGCCTACTCAACATAAAGATGATAAGGATGAAGACGTTTATGATAAACCACTTCCACTTAATGAATAGTAAACATATTTTTTCTTCCTCATAATTTTCTTAATAACATTTTCTTTTCTCCGTATTACTTTATTGTAAGAATAGTATTTAATACATATGACATATAAAATATGTGTTAATCAACTGTTTGCATTATTGGTAAGGCTTCCAGTCAACAGGTTATTAAGAGTTAAGTATTTGGGGAGTCAAAAGTTATACATGGATTTTTGACTGCAAGAGGGCTCAATGCCCCTAACCCCTGAGTTCTTCCAAAGTCAACTGATACAGGAAGTTTCTTTACTTTTTCAAACATTTAACATGGCATTGATATGTCAACCTAAAGGAAAACACTGAGGCAAATTTAATATAAAAAGAGAATTGATTTGGGCCAAGTTTGAGGACTGCAACCCAGGAGCACAGAGTCAAATTGCCCTGAATATACACTCCGTTGGCAGCAGTTACAAGTAGGTTTTTTAAAGGAAATACAAAAGAGTCAACTTCTAAGTTGTTTACCAAGAACTTACATTAAAATTATATAAGCTATTGATTGGCTATATACTGTTCTTCGTATCACAAATTCTACGAACATGAAGATGATGAGTGAGACATCTAGTCAGGAATAAAAATGCCTTTTAACGATTGCCCCCAGGCATTGGTAGAGGGCAGCATGACAAGTCCCATACACGTGGCTCTCTCAGCTTGATAAATTTTGCATACCTCACACAGCGCAGACTACTCTGAGCTATTTTTCTTCTCTCACATTGAATGCCACAATGTAGTCACCCATTCAGGGCCTAGAGAAGAAAAGAAATGGAACCCTCAGATTCAACAAAACCTCCCCTGCACAACTTCATCCAGTTCACGAACAACTTTCAGAGTTGGGCACTTTTACATGCTAACAATTCATGCAGCTTGATACCCTTTCCTTTAGAGCCCAATAGAAATACAAATGATGAAATAGGTTAAAATGTTCATCTTATTGCTTAAATGATAAGCTGCTCTTCAGAGTTTCAAAAAGCAAATTATGCCACATTCCAACTAAAAGAACTATAGAGGCGGAAAGGAGGTGATCTCTTTTCTCTCTGTCTTAAAAGGTAATGGCCCACACCCCTATAACAAAAGACAGGTTAACAAGAGAAAACATAACAGATTTATTATGTGCACACGTGTGCATGAGAGCCTTACAAAACATGAACTCAAAGGAGGGCCAGATCGTTCATGTTTAAATATTCTCTTCACTGGGGTTAGGGGAGATGGAAGTGTAAAAGTAAATGATTTTTCAGAGGAAATTAATAAGTCCAAAGAAGAGCAGCTTAGACCAAGTTTCTCTGGGCTTTGGGGGTGGTGTAATCACCCAACAGATTCATCTTGCTCACTGCCCAGAAAAGCTGATGCCCTGAGAACAGCAGGTTTTTCCAACAGAGAGAGTTTAATAAACACACAGCTGTCAGAGGCATTTGAACCAGAGTGACTCCATCTTGAATAGGGGCTGGGTAAAATGAGGCTGAGACCCACTAGGCTGCATTCCCAGGAGGTTAGGCATTCTTAGTCACAGGATGAGAAAAGAGGCCAGCACAAGACTCAGGTCACAAAGATCTGGCTGATAAAACAGGATTCAGTATCGAAGCTGGCCAAAACCCACCAAAACCAAGATGATGAAAAAAGTGACCTCTGGTCGTCCTCACTACTCATTATATGCTGATTATAATGAATTAGCATGCTAGAAGACACTCCCACCAGCACCGTGATAGTTTACAAATGCCATGGCAATATCAGGAATTTACCCTATATAGTCTAAAAAGGGGAGGAAACCTCAGTTCTTGGAACTGCCCATTTCTTTCCTGGAAAACTTATGAATAATCCACCCCTTGTTTAACATGTAATCAAGAAGTAACTATAAGTATACTCAGTTGAGCAGCCCATGCCACTGCTCTGCCTATGAAGTAGCCATTCTTTTATTCCTTTACTTTCTTAATAAACTTGCTTTCACTTTATGGACTGGCCCTGAATTCTTTCTTGTGAGAAGTCCAAGAACCCTCTTTTGGGGTCTGGCCAGCTAAACAGAAGGACAGGAGTTTATTACTACTCAAATCAGCCTCCATGAAAATTCAGAGGCTAGATTTTTTTAAGGATAGTTTGGTAGTCAGGGGCTAGGGAATGGGGAATGCTGATTGGTTGGGTCAGGGATGAAACCATAGGGAGTCAAAGCTTGTCTTCTGGTCTTCCTGGAAGGAGACCACATGACAAGATGAACCAGTTTACCAGTCTGGGTAGTGCCAGCTGGCCCATCAGAATGCAGGGTCTGAAAAATATCTTGAGCACCAATGGTAGGTTTTATAATGGTGATGTTATCCATAGGAGCAATTGGGGACTTCTGACTGCATGACTCCTGAGCCCTAATTTCTTATCTTGTGGCTAATTTGTTAGTTCTACAAAAGCAGTGTGATCTCCAAGCAAGGAGGGGGTTTGTTTTGGGAAAGGGCTGTTACCATCTTTGTTTCAAAGTTAAACTGTAAACTAAATGTCTCCCATAGTTAGCTTGGCCTATGCTCAGGAATGAATAATGGCAGCTTGGAGATTAGAAGAAAGATGGAGTAATCACATTTTTTTTCACTGTCATAATTTTTTAAAGGTGATTTCAGAGGTAACATCACAGGACATGGGAGACTAAAGGGAGGAAAGTATGTCAAACAAAGGCTGTCCTGTTCTGCAGACGAAACCTCACAGAAAGCAACTCTCAGAGTCAGTAGCCTATGATGAAAGTTTCTCTGTCAGACATTCAGCGGTGCCTGACTCTCAGCCTCTCTCTCCTGCAAGTTAATCTTTCCTAGAGTGGGCAAGGGAGGCCTCCGAGAAAGCCTAGTTTCCATCTTCTGTTTACTTCCTTTTATTTTCTCCACAGATAAAAATCTCCTTCACAAAAGGCAGCTTTTCAGGGCTGTTTGTGTCTGCAGGCCCTCTGAATAGCCATCTCAAAATCTGTCAACGAAGTATATATTTTGCAGTAAAATATTTTTTGTTTTCTTTAGTATGAAACAATTTATATTATTAGATTACGGGAGTATTAAAACAATCCATGATCTCACTTTTAAACAAACCAATCTGAAAGTCTAACATTGGGGCAGATTCTAAGCAATGTCTTATAAAGAATAATTATGTGTTAATGAGTAAACTAAGTTAATTAGTCTCCTTAAACCAGAGGGTCAGTTTACTCCAGGCCACATGGTCAAAGGCAAAAGTCCAACATTACATCAAACTCAAATAGAGATTAGGAAGGAGGAGAAAAGCAGCTCACTTAGCTAAAGAAAAAACAATAAATTCAATTTTGTGGAAAAGGAGGGCATAAATGGAGGTGCCATCTAAAATGTTATTTTTCTGAAAGAAGAAATTAATGCTCCTATTTGCAACTGTAACACTTATTCCAGTATGTTCTCTTCTTTCTTCAGGTTTGGCCAGAGTTAGACTTTGCAAACAGATTACATCACATATATGGATGAGCTGGGCTCTTTCATAGGGGCCAAGCCTAACATACCATGGCTCTTCCTGACAGATCCCCACCTGGCCCTGGAGGTGTACTTTGGCCCTTGCAGCCCATATCAGTTTCAACTGATGGGACCAGGGAAGTGGGATGGGGCCAGAAATGCCATCCTGACCCAGTGGAACCGGACAGTGAAGCCAACCAGGACAAGAGTTGTCAGTGAAGCTAAGCGACCCCATCCCTTTTACAATTTGCCTAAAATGCTTTCATTCCCATTACTCCTTCTGGCTGTTACACTTACATTTTATTAATGAGAAAGTCTTTGAGGTCTCAAAATTCAGCGTAGAAGTGTAATCACACAATACAACACACACACACACACATACACACACACAATCACAACATAGTTCCTCTCTCCTTTCCTGAAGATATGAAAATCAGTCTTGGCCCATTTGAATTAAAGTATAAGTAAAATGGAAAATACTCAGCTTCTCTCTCTCTGTTGGGAATCTGTTCTCTAAAAGGCTTTTCACATGCTGAATTGGCAAATTTGGGGATGCTTAAGATAAGACAGGAAGTCGAATAAGCATGAGCACAGATTTTCAGGCTGAACAAAGTTTAACAAAATGTAAAGGCATTTTATTTTGTCCATTATAGTATATCAACCAATGTATTTTTCATATTAACTGAAGTTCTTGACATTAAATCAACATAGAGAGATAAGTTTATACCAATACAACAACAAAGATAAAATGAACACATTGCTTGAAAGATACATACTGCCAAAGCTCTCCCAAGAAGAAACATATAACCTGAATAGACCTAAATCTATTAAAGTACTTGAATTTGCAGTTTAAAAACTCTTCCACAAAGAACAGGCCAAGAACCAGGTCTTCACTGGTTAATTCTGTCAAACATTTGAGAAAGCAATATACCAATTATATGCAAAATTTTCCAGAAGATTAAAGAGGACAGAATAATCCTCAGCTCATCGTAGCCCTGACACCTAAACAAGACAAACACATTCTAAAAAAATAAAATATAGATCAATATCCTTCATGAAGATATATGCAAAAATTCTTAACAAATGTTAATATAATCAAACAGTTTATAAAATGAATAGCATAACCAAGTAGGAATTATTCTGGAAAAGCAATGTTGGTTTAATAGTCAATGTAATTCACCACATTTGTAAACTAAAAATGAAAAACCATAGGATCATCTCAATAGATGCATAAAAAGCAACTGACAAAAGCCAACATCCATTCCTGAAGAAAACTCTCAACAAAGTGATAGAAGGAAACTTCCTCAACATGAAAAAGGGCATCTATGAAAAACCTACAGCTAATATCATACTCAATGGTGAAAAACTAAATGCTGTATTTCTAAGATCAGGAACAATATAAAGGCCTTGGTTCTCACTACTTCTGGTCAACATCCTACTGGGGTTTCTAGCCAGTGCAATAAGGAAAAAAAAATATCAATAAGGAATAAAAGATATCAAAAGTGGAATGGGAGAAGTAGAACTTTCTTTATTCTTAGACAACATGATTGTCTATGCAGAAATTATTTTGAAATCTACATAAAAATTACAGAACAAATAATTATATTTCTATATACTAACAGTAAACAGTAGAAAATTAGAAAATTATAAACTATTATTTATAACATCCAAAAATATGAAATATTTAGGATAAGCCAGCATAAGAAAGGTAAAAACTGTACACTGAAAGCTAAAAAACATAGCTGAGAGTAATTAAAAGTCTAAATAAATGGAGAGATATACTATATCCTGGGTTGAACCACCGATACTGTGGTTGATGTCAATTATCCTCAAGTTGATCCACAATTTCAATGCAATACTAATCAACCCCCTAACATGCTTTTTTATAGAAATTGAAAACTGATTCTAAAATTTATAAGGTATTTAAAGGACCTAGAATTGCTTAAAAATAACTTTGAAAAGGCCGGGCACGAAGGCTTACGCCAGTAATCCTAGTATTTCGGGAGGCTGAGGCAGGCAGATCACCTGAGGTTGGGAGCTTGAGACCAGCCTGGCCAACATGGAGAAACCCCATCTCTACTAAAAATACAAAATTAGCCAGACGTGGTGGTGCATGCCTGTAATCCCAGCTACTCGGGAGGCTGAGACAGGAGAATCGCTTGAGGCGGAGGTTGCAGTGAGCCGAGATAGTGCCATTGCACTCCAGTCTGGGCAAAAAGAGCCAAACTCCATTTCAAAAGAAAAAACAAATGTGGAGCATTAACACTACCTGACTTCTGATTTCAAAATTTCTTACTTTATGAAGCTACAATAATCAAGTCAGTATGTTATGGTGTGAAGATAAACAATAGGTCAATAAAAAAGAATGGAATGTCTGGAAATAGAACCACACAATATGGACAAAGGTGAAAATTCAGTAAAGACAGGAGAGTCTTTTCAACAAATGATGTTGGAACCATAGGATATCATGCAATATGGAAAAAAAAAAACCTTCAGTCAATACTTTGTACTATATATAAAAAGTAACTGAAAGAGGATTATAGAACTAAAACCCTAAAACTTCTAGCAGAAAATGAAAAAGAAAATCTTTGGGTTAGGCAAAAATGTCTTAGATACAATACTAAATGCACAATATTCATTTTAAAAATTGTGTAAATTGGACTTCATCAAATTAAGAACAGTTCTAATGTTCCTTTAGGAAAGAATATAGTAAGTACATTGATGCTTATGACATCCACATTATTTGTATCTAATAAAAGCAGGATGAATATTCTAACTCAATTTGTCTAATTGGAGAGATGGATAGGACATAGTAGAAAAAGTTCAGACTTGAAAAGAAAAATGTATACCAAACTATCTCAATTTGTTTTTAGAATATATATAATTTATCCTAGTAATCAAAATTGGTTCAAACCAGATGTGTCTCCAAAGTATTCTTGTGTACATGTGTGTATGTGTACACACATGCTAGGGTTGTGTTGTGTTTAGTATGATGCTAGATTGTGTAACAGAAAGAGTCTGTAAGAATTATAAGCTGATTTTCCAAATATCCTATGCACGTATTTCTGAGTCCTCTGTTCAATCTGGGGACTACCAATGAAGACTAATCTGGAATCTTGGAGAGAGACGCTTGGGAAGAACAAGAAAAATAATATTTTGAGTGGGGGTCTCTTTTCCGGAACATGTTTCAGGGTGTGAGAGTCTCATTCCCTTCTCAGACCTAGTACTAGAGGGATGTTCTCCTCAACAAAGACTGTGGTGAAAGTTGGCTAAATGGACTGCTGAGCCCTTCAGACTTAGTTTATTTGAGCCAACTAGAAACTTTTTTGTAATTCAGACTTCTTGATATTTTATTCAATCATATGGATAATATTAATTTGCACTAAATTAAATTTGATGGAATGTTGCTTATAACCTCTGTGTATTTGGTCCTGTGTAGTAAGCAGACATAAGTGTGGTCCTTCCCATCATCTTTACCAACTATGCAAAATAAAGTGAGAACAAAGAGCCTTTGAGGAGTGACAAAAGGCGAGGGAGCATGCTAACTCAGAGCTAACTCATGCACCTCATTCTATTGATTGGGTAGCCTGCTCATCTGTGAAATCTATGTTTGTGTGTATATACAATCTGTAATTGAATCTAGTGTAAGGACTATACCAGACAAACTCATTAATAAACTAACTAAATAAAACCCTTTTACCAGTTGATTCCCAAAGACAATCAGCTTTTCAGTCAGATTAATAGCAAATCTCACAGTTAAGAAACTACTATGTTTTGCATCATCAGACACAGAAGAAACCATATTTTTAACGTTTTACTTTGCCTCTAAAATCCTAGCATAAATTAGCATATTTTTAAAAAAGGGTTAAGAGTAGTAGTTTATGCCTGGAATCCCAGCATTTCAGGAGGCCCAGGCACAAAGATTGCTTAAGCACAGGAGTTTGAGACCAGCCTAAGCAACATAGCAAAACCTTGTCCTACAAAAAAATTAAAATTAAAAAATTAGCCAGGTGCTATGACTCGGATGTGTGTCCCCTCCAAATCTCATGTTGAAATGTGATCCCCAGAGTTGGAAGTGGGGCCTTGTGGGAAGTGATTCTCTCATAAATGGGTTGGTGCCCTCCCCAGGGTAATGAGTGAGTTCTCATTCTATTAGTTCACAAGAGCTATTATAGTTGTTTAAAAGAGACTGGCACCTCCTCTCCTCTCTCTTGCTCCAATTCTCGTGCTCCCTTTCACACCATGTGACATGCCTGCTCCCCCTTCACCTTCTGCCATGATTGCAAGCGTCTTGAGGCCTCACCAGAAGCAGATGTCGGCACCATGCTTCTTGTACTGTCTGCAGAACGATGAACCAAAATAAATCTCTTTTCTTTATAAATTACCCAGTCTCAGGTATTTCTTTATAGCAGCACAAAATGTGTAACTGGCAAAAGGGTCCTGCTGCTTGCCACTTTTAGAAAGATGCCAACATAACAAGAGTGAGATGTGACAGAGAAAGAGTGAGTTTTATCATCTGTGTTAGCAAGGAAAAGAGTGGGCAGAATTCTTTCCCAAAATTTCCACTCTTCAATTTGTGGGAGGAACACAGGGTTTTTTTTAAGAGACAGGGGTTTGGAATGCAGGAGAGGAAAAGGGCAGCTACACAGATCAAAAGGCAGGCCCTTAGACGTGGCACCTTGCTCTGTATATACCAATCTCTTTAAGGATATAAACCACAATCTGGTTTATACATTATGTTGATGATTATAATACTTTGATAATTAACATTGGTATATCTGGATGCAGTGTCATAATATGGCTTTTTAGTAAAAAGTACTTGAAGGTAAAATGAATAATTAGATTAAAAAATGAAGCCACAAGGAAATGATAGCTGAAATTTAAGCCACAAGGAAATGATAGCTGAAATTTGTATGCATATATTTAAAATTTACCTCTTACATTGAACTGCAGTGGTCTAGGTGCCTTCAACTGCCCTGTCCTTAGATTTAATAAGGTGTAGATAGCTTCACAGATTACCTTTTCTTATATTATAATAAAAGAAGTATAACCAGAGCCTTTATGACTACATTTGTTAATTTCTCCTCTCTGAAATAAGACAATGTAATCTTCAGGTATTTGGTTTACTAATATATCACAGATTCATCACCACCCCACCCAACTAATCATCAAATGAGTTTTGCAGCTAAGAACTGACTCATATTCTATACCTGCCTTCTTAATGTATTAAGAAAATCCTTAAGCTCCATTAGGCTTTGGCCAATATGAGACATCCAAATCCAGATACTTTTGGGACTAGACTGAAAAAATAAGTGAGTAAAGCAGACAGATTGCATATTAATCATTCTGTTGGCACATTAAACAAAGAGAAATCATCCTTTACTTCCGCGAAAATATTTGCAGGCCCAGGACAATCAGATTTTCTAAACTTTTTAAAGAAGCCTTGTATTGATATTTCCATCTGTTATTTTCTGGATTTTTAATGTTTAGCAACAACTTTTAAAAAAAGATTTGTAGGTCTTAGATGGGCTGGAGAAAACTCAGTAAGGGCAGATTTCAGCCGAAGAACCTCCACTTCTCCTTACCTTCTCTGGAAACAATATGTATTGCCATCTTCCAGCCACCATTCTCAGGGTCCAGAGGGAGTTTAAAGATCTCCTAATTTAACCCTTGGTTGATACTTGTGTTCTTTCTACAATATCCTGCCTCCTCTTTAACACCTCTTTGGACACAAAATTCATTCATTACCCTCTGGAGCAGCCTTCAGATAACTGACTGCCTCTGGCATTTACCCAGTACAGCCACCATTCATTCACAGTGGCGAACACCAGCCCTGTGAGATAGAAAGAGGTTCAAATGCGGGAGTCACAGCTACCTGCTCAAAAACTCAAAGCAAAACACTGAACTGATTCCAAACAGGAGTCTTCATAACTTATTAGAATATTTAAAAAGGAATAATTATTTCTAGGAATCTGTTATATGGATATTTTTGCATTAAAGCACAAAGATGGATGAACAAGGAAAATCATTGCAGTCTCATTTATAATCATGAAAACCTGGAAACAATTCAAATATCTATAATAGTATAAAATAACATACAGTAAAATATAGGAGATCAACGTATATATACTGACATGGAACTCTTTTCAAAATATATTGTTTAATGAAAAAAGCAAGTAACAAAGTAAACAATATTTCTTCATTTATGTAAAGTCTAGTATCTATGTGTATTTAAATGTTATTTATACACAGAAGGAAATGTCTGAAAGCCAATTGTCATCAGTAGTTTTCTCTGAAGATTAGACTGGGGCTGGAAATGGGAGGAAGGAGTAGGAAACGCACTTTTGTTTCTACATACTTTTGCATTGTTTGAGTTTTTTCATTGAAGACATTTTCATACATGACTTGTTTTATATGTAAGAAAATAATTTTTTAAATAGGTACCATTTAGTCTAGAAAGCACCTACAAGATGCCTGACTGGTGAAACTTGTGAAGACAAGAGAAAAATGGAAGATTTTGTGTATGAATTTTAGTCTCAACTGCAAAATATTTTTCTGCTTTCTCAATGACACTACTTTGTCCTGTGTGTCATGTTACCACTCCCTGTGTTCAGATGACTGTGTTTGTGCATTATATAACAATATTAATTGTGCTATTGCCAGAGAGGGCTGTGACTAATGAGGTATATACTAATTAGAATGCACTTTACCAGAATACACAGTTGTGGATAAGCCAACAAAAGGTTGAGCGCAGGTTGTGAACTTCTCCTTACCTTTCCTGAAAACAACATGAATTGTCATCTTCCAGTCACCATTCTCAAAGTTCAAAGGGAGTTCAAAGATCTCAGCCTCTTTGCCCTGTACATGAGAAAGGGAAGAATAATGGAATCGCAAAAGTCCCCAGGTAATGCATGTAATTTTTTCATAATGCATCACCCAGATCAATGCTGAGATCTGGAAAGAGATGACCATAGGTTGTGATAATGCCCTGCCACCTCCCCGTCTATCCTCAACTCTGCTGCAGGTCTGGCCATAGCACACCCTGCTCAAAACCCTTCAAAGGCTTCTCATCACCTTTTGGATAATGCCCAAGCTCAAGAGCAAATGAGGCCCTCTACCATCTGGCTCTACTCTTTCTCATTTTTACCTCTTCCTTGCTCCCTCTTAATACTCTGGTAGTATTGGACTGGTGATATTTCCTAAACTCATACCATAATGATCCTCACCTCTTTTCTCCAATTCCTGCTGTTCCCCTGGTCACAGATACCTTCCATCACCCCACACACATCTCTACCACCATAGCCTTGGGCAACTCCTGCTCTTTGTTATTTATCTTTATTCTTTCTGCACAGTGGCTTTTCCTGGGGACCATTGTCTTCATTCCTCTTTGCCCATACCTATCCTTACATATACATGTTGAAATGATTACTACAGTCAAGGCAATTAATATATCCATCATCTCACCCTGCCCTAATTGGTGTGTGTGTGTATGGCAAGAGCACCAAAAATCTACTCTCTTAGCCAATTTCTAGTATACAATACAATGATATCCGCAAGAGGCAGGCAAATGCCTAGGCAGACAGGGGCAGGTCCCTGGTGAAACCCCACCTTCAAGCCAAACACAGTTTGAAGCCTGAAAGCCAAGCTACAAGTCAAATCCACAGACTGGATTGAGAACCTCTCTTCCCATTTGGTGCACTTTCCTCTGAATGATCCCTACCCTTCACCTATTTTATATATACCTACCCTTCCCTAATTGGTTTTTTACACTGCCATGCCCACTGAGTTGTGCCTTTGTTTTAACCTTTTTTGCGTACTCACAAACCAATCACCACTCCCCCATTCTGAGCCCATAAAAGCCCCAGACCCAGCCACACTGAAGGGGAGACCACCCAACTTCATGTGGTGGACCACCCTCATGGCCCCTCTTTGCTGAGAGCTGTTCTGTCACTTAATAAAGCTCTTCTCTGCCCTTCTCACCCTTCAATTGTCAGTGTAACCTCACTTCTCTTGGATGCAGGACAAGAACACAAGAATTGCTGAACATAGGTATGAGCTGTAACACAGGTGGGCTGGGGCACTCCTGGGCCAGTCATGGGGTGAGCTAGTGTGCAAATGGGCAGAGTACCTCCTACAGAAGGCCTGGGGCTGAGCGAGGCCCAGTTTGGGGCATCGCCAGCCAGACACTTCCAGCTGGCAAAAGTGACAGAAAAATCCTGTATCAGCAACACTATTAACTATAGTCCACATGCTTTATATCAGACCTCTAGATTTATTCATCTGACAAAACTGCAACTTTGTTTCTTTTTATCTACATCTCCTGATCTCCCCCTACCTCTGGTAACCACCTTTCTACTCTGTTTGTGTGTATTCAGCATTTTTTAAGATGCTGCATATAAGAAAGATGTGGAATACTTTTTTTTTCTGTGGCTTATTTCACTTAGCATAATGTCCTCTAGGATCATCATGTTGCAAATGGCAGGATCTCCTTCCTTTCTAAGGCTGAATAATATTCGTGTGTGTGTGTGTGTGTGTGTGTGTGTGTGTGTGTGTGTGTGTGTAGAAACCAGCCCTTTCAAAAGATTCCATGCCTGATTTCAACCAACTGCCTGATAAGAGATCACTGATGACCATGGAGTGGTTCTGGCCAGTCTGCAGAGAATGCACAGTGAGGATTTTGGGTCCTCTGCTTCACCTTTTGACATCAGAGGGCCAAAAACACCACCCTTGGGTCATGCTAATCCTGCCATTTTTTGAACATGGGTCCCGTGAAGGAAGATGAAGCTCAGATGTGCACATAAATGTTTCTCATTTCATAAATACTCATGATTCCTCCTATAGCATATTGAATTTGCATATTTAGCCACTCTGCTCATCATAAATTCATGTTCCCTTTGCCCCACCTCCACACCCCTCCCCCCCACAAAAGTGCCTGCTTCTGGCTTCTGGCCAGAGGCCATGCTTCCCAGCTCGTCAGAAGGGCTGCCCTTCAGGCTATAATCATTTATGAGAAATAAAGCTCTCCTTCACAAATTTATGAACCTTGTCATTCTTCAACTGACACTAGTATATCATGATCCACCAAGCTTAAAATCTTACAAATAACCTTTATTGTCTCTGTCTCCTTAGCTATTTGTAGTTATTAGGTCACCAAGATCTGAAAATAGACACATCTATGGGAATAGAAGAGGCAAGGCCAAGCCACAAGATATCTATATTCTTCCTGAATTCCTCCCTATGTGAGCATGTACGCACACGCACTCGTGGACATGCACATGAACGCACACACACACTCAGATTTGAACATGAAATACATTGGGCTTAAAGTAAATAAGTCACTCCTGTTGGCAACCTGTTCTTGTTCCCACTTTAAAGTAAGACTCGGCTATTCCCTAAAAGTACATCCGATTCTATGAAATGTTAGCAAATCATTCCAATTTTTCTATAGGAAGATAAAAGAATACACCTGACAACAAAAACATTAATAAAAAATCCTCATTAGATCTCTGTTTCCTCTCAAGGTTCTTCTCAGATGACTTGTCACCCCCACCCTTTTATCAGCCCATCCTCCCCAGAGCTTCTCCATCCTTGATTTCAAACTAACTGCCTATTCAGAGCAAGGTCAAAGAATTATTTTATGGCCTATTTCAGGGAAGAAAGACAGCAAGAAAGTCAAGGAGTACTTTCTGCTTGTGCTGTTTTCTCAAATGCCAAGCTGTCATATTTTGAAGCAATGTATCCTCAATCCCATCACCACCAAGCTTCCACTCTTTTCTCATTAGAAAACTTCAGTTATCTCTGGCTTTTCCAACTCAGTACCCTAACATCTATTATCTCTGTTAACAAAGGATTATCCTTTGAAAATATCTGGGAATAGTCCACACAACTACTTTTCCTCATGTGTCATAATTATTTGTCCTGTGACAGGTACATCCAGTACAGGCTTGAAAGGTAAAAGAAGCCGTAAAGAAGCATCTGTAATCAGAAAGAGGTTGTAGAAAAGAAGAAAAAGTCAGTTATTTTGCTTTCTCTACAGTTAGAGCCAAGAAAACTATATTTAGAAAATTGGATTTTATTCTAAAATTTGGAGATTTTTCCCACATCTCTTCTCTGGATAGATTATAATTCTATACCCCTATCTCAAAACTTGTAACATATGCAGAATAACAGGTATTTGCATTCCTCTTAAATATCTGGTTGTGACAAAACTTGTTGTTGATCAGACTCCGTTTCACTCATACATATTATAATGGTTTTGTTTCATAAATGTGTTACACACAACAAAAATGTGATTGCTTCAAAATATTTATAAAATATTGAGGAAATTCAGGATGTACCACCCCAATATAACTGTAGGAGACCAGACTATGCCACCTTAAGAATGCCTCTTTGGCACAAAAATTACTTAAAGTTGATTATTTTGAGAAACAGCAGACACAAGAGAAGCTTTGAAAACAGAAGTTATTCTTTTGTAAGGAAAATTTATATCTATAAAGGAAATCTTCATTTGTAAGGGTATCTCCCTCTCTGTACCAGGAAGAGAAGGATTACTTAATCATTAGAAATTCTTATCAATGGAAAAGTCATCAGCAAAAATCTGCATAATAAACCTTGTTCTTGTTTAACAGGCTTTTCTTGGCATAATTTTTTTCTTGTCATAACTGAGTCTCTCTCACATACTTCTTTGTATCAGGGAACCATGGTATTTAAGCTCGAAGTCAAAGCCACCTGTTTCAGATCTACTCCAGAGAACTCCTCATTTTTCCCTGAAAATGTATAGATAAGATATACATGTGATTAAACTTCTGTTTTTTTTCTCTTATTAATCTGTCTTTTATTACAAAGGTCTGTCCCAACTAAGAACTCATGCAGGGTACAGAGAAAATGGTGTTTCTTCACCTACAGCTCATTAAATGACTCAAAACAATGTTTAAATAGGAAACCAATGGGGTGTTTAAGCAGGGAAGTAGCAAAAATTGATTTAACAGTATAGGAAAATACTTTTACCTTCAAGGCAGAGAATTTATTATAAATGGGAAAGACTACAAACAAGAACACCAGTTGAAAAGCCACTGCAACAATCTAGGCCTGATTTCAATAATTCAGAACTTATGACAATTTTGACAAGAACATGGCTGAAGTGTCCCTTTATTTTATCTATAAAAGGGATATTTCATGAACACTTAGCATTATAAACGAAATTGTAAGAGAAAGCTTAAACTATTATACAACACAAAATATTTTAAATACCGTGGAAGCAATCACATTCCCACAATTAATGTACTAGTTATAAATTATTACGTGCTTTTGAAAGTATGTTCTTGAAAGACTTTCACTGGGCAAGAACTTGTTCAGTAGTTCAAGTATGTGCAATACCTGGCACACAATATGTACTCAATAAATATTTACTGAATAAATCCATACACTCATCATTTCTTTAAAAATAGCACCCCATTCAGATATCACACCAATTTACTGGCTTTACCACCTCCACCTACCACCCTGCCTCCAGCTACTATGGAAAAAAAGTCTTTTATCCATAACATATTCTCATAGAATATGAGCTACAATCCTAGTATATAAATATTTTAAAATAGACCAGAAATTATCTTTGACTTATACAATTAAACAACATAATTTTAAATCACACAAAATATAGTAGGATTAAAGTTATGAATGTATCTGCAGAGAAGCCAGCAAAAATTCAAGTTGTTTGTTTTCCTAAACATTAGTCATATTGGAAATGTGTTGTGTTAAAAGACGAAATTACAACAAATCTGTTTTACAGACGTTAATTGGCCTTTATTTGTGACTTTAGAATCGAGCAGCAGTTCAGTCCAAAAATGGCTCAGAATGTTCCACCCCACCAAATGTGTAGGTTATATTTGTAACTAGAGAAAAGGAAGTGACATACAGAAAACTGCACTGAGGTACAGAGATAGCCCAATTGGTTATAGCTCACATCTGTCTTATTTGAACATGGTTTGAAGAATTGGCCGTCTGTGATTGGCTGAGATTCTGTTCCTAAGTTACGTTTTCAGTTTGTTTAAGTGCTGAGTTGGGCTGCATTTAGGAACTCACACATAGGCCTCCTTGGGCCCACTTTTAGTTTGTTTTAACAGTTGTTCATGTGATTTAAAGGATTTGATTAAACACAGTAAAGAACTTCCTGGTGATGAGGACAGCTAAAAGAATGAGTGATAAAGAGAAATTCAGCATCTCCCTCTCTAGGAAGCTTTATAAACACACTAACTCCTTATAAGTCTCAGTAAATTTCTATGTAAAATTCATAATGTCATGGATATAGTTTGAGCTAAAATTTACTTCTGCTAACTATAACTTCTGTTTTTAAGTTTGCAGAGTAAATAAATTAAGTGAACAATATTTCAATGGGGGAACTTAGACTACTGAAGAAAACAAAATGCAATCTGGTACTATTTTAACATAAAATCCATACAATTAAGAAATATAACAATTATAAATAATTACTTCTTTGCAAAGAAAGTGCTCCCGAAGGTCCTCACCACACCTGAAAGTAATCATACTGCATTTATTTTTAAATAAATCATTATTCAAAGCTTTCACTAATTTTCACTGACATCCTAAAAGGTAAATACTAGTCAGTCTCTTTACATTTTGTTTGTTTGAGATGGACTCTTGCTCGGTTGCCCAGGCTGGAATGTAGTGGTGTAATCTCAGCTCACTGCAACCTCCACCTCCCAGGTTCAAGCGATTCTCCTGCCTCAGCCTCCCAAGTAGCCAGGACTACAGGCACACACCACCACACTGGGCAAAATTTTATATTTTTAGTAGAGACAGTGTTTCACCATGTGGGCCAGGCTGATCTTGAACTCCTGGCCTCAAGTGATCCTCCTGCCTCGGCCTCCCAAAGTGCTGGGATTATAGGCATGAGCCACCACACCTGAATAATTTTTGTATTTTTAGTAGAAATGGGGTTTCGCCATGTTGGCCATACTGGAGTCTCTTTACAGTAAATTCAAAAAGTATCATAAAATAAAACTAGTTTATATTAGAAACTGTAAAAAAGCATGTAAGCAAGTCAGAGTACTGGCTACTAGAAAGTAATTTCAAATACTAGCTATTTAAAGGACCAGGCACCATTGAAAAGGATTGATGCAATATAAAGAGACAGGTGAGATTTAAAAGGATAGACTACATTTTAAAAGTTGGTCTTTGAAATGCATAGCTCTGAGTGAGAAAAGAAAAGGCAAAAAGAAGGAAGACAAGCCCTGTGGCAATTTGGCAGTGAAGGGAGAAAGAAGAAAAAAAGGAAGAAAAAAATTAGGGTCCTATAAGACAAAAAAAGAACCATAAAATTGGAGGATTCAAAACCCTTCCCCAATCATCATCATTAAAACAAACAAACAAAAGGAAAACTGTTAAATATCTGAACTTTTCTACTTTTTCAGAAGAGGGCACCACTAAATAAGAAATCTGGTAAAATATCCTAATTTCATAAAAACAAATAAGATAAAGATAAGCTATGTCCAGAGAGATAGGAGAGAGAGATGAAAATGAGAAAAGAAGGAAAGGAGGAAGGGAAGGAAGGGAGGAAGGAAGGAAGGAACGAAGGAGGGAGGGAGGGAGGGAGGGAGGGAGGGAGGGAGAGAGGGAGGGAGAGAGGGGAGGGGAGGGAGGGAGGGGGAGGGGAAGGGAGGGAGGGAGGGAGGGAGAGGGGAAGGGAGGGAGGGAGGAAGGAATCAAAAGGTTTTCTAGAGATCCACTGGGAGAATTCTGTTTATACCTCACGGGTCAGAGTGGAGATTGCATGGTGACTTCTAAGTACAAGGGCATCTGAAATAATGATAAATAATTTTTCCCAGCCTATAGTGGAAAGTAAAAAGAGAAAAGTGAACTTGGAAACTTTTGGGTAACCAATAAACAGTATGTGTCATACCTCTTCTGTAACTGAAATATATTACTTCCATGCTCACACTTTATTAGTAATTCAGGTAAATGTAAAAGTATAAGCTGAAAATGATACTACCTTAGACTTTTAAAGTCATTGCCCCATTGCCTTCGAGCTTCAGTATTGTTAAAAGCCCATTGTTCATTCTACTTCCTGTCCTTTATATGTGACTTGTATTTCCTTTTCTGAAAGGTTGTGGAATCTCTATCTCTGGGGTTCTGAAATTTCATGGTGAAGTGCCCTGGTTTTGAGTCCTTTTTATATTATCAGGTCTGGAACTTTACCAGTTCAATTTCCACAAAGATCAAACCTACAGTCTCCATCCAGGATGAAGGAAGGTCAGTCTCATAGTTGTTTGCAGAATGGGGATGAGAAATATCCATTTCATAAAAAGAATTTCAACGAATTCCTCTGTTAGGTCCCATTACCAACATCTTTGCAGTTCCTGATGCCTCCAATCACTCACTAAGCTATCTTAAAATCATCTGGCATGCATTCACTTTTTTCATGTTAGCATCCCACTTGCAAGCCCTTGGTGTTAGCATTCTCTTTTCTGATAATTCATCAACTCACTTCTCATCTTCAAATAGTGTGTTGACATTTCTTCTCACTGTAATGTCAATCTCTTACTTCATTTATCCTCTAAGTTTATGCCTTTTAAAATACTCTTTCGTGAGATTTCAAGAGGAAGCAGAGGAAAATGTGTCTTCAGTCCACCATATTTAATCTGAAGTTCTCTCAATTTCAGCTGTAGTGTAAAGAATGAATTGGTAGGGGGAGAGCTAGAAGTGGTTGGAGTGGGAAGGTGGTGGTGGGTCAAGACTGAGAGGGAGGAGACAATCAAGACTTCTAGTAAGAAGTGGTGAGTATGTGAACCATGATAGTAGCAGGAAAAATAGAGATAAGAGGACAAATTTGAGACAAACTAAATTGATAGAAGCAACTGGAGTTGATAAGTGTCGTAAAGAAGTCCAAGAGGTACAGCACATAAGAGGAATTTCTGTAGGTTACATTTCAATAGTAGCAACAGTGAGCTTTAACTCCTGGCTGGGGTAATCAGAAAAAATGGGTGAAATTTGATAGATGGGGATGGAGGCAGGGCATTCTAAGTTAGATGATTAATCATGAGCATTTATTTGTAACAAGTGTTTTGTGAAGACTAGAACTTAGAACATTCTGAAATTGAAAAACTTTTATTTTGACAAGCACAATTAGTGTGTGTCTTCCTGAGTGGGGAACTGTGATTTGCCTTTTGGGCATATCTTCCCTTTGTTCCCTTTGTTCATTCCTCTATCATTTCAGTAATGACCATGTAAGACAAGTGCTCAGACATTTTACTTAGGCAAGCCTGAAATCAGAGAATCAACCCAAATGTCGATGCTTTATTGATCATGGGCTAACAATAAGTGTTGTGTTTGTGCTATTGTTTTAAGTTATATGTTCTCATGATTCAAAAAAAAATTTAAGTGAAAAAAATCTTACTTTCACTCCCAGCCTCTATCTGCCTAAACACTGCCTTCTTCTTTTCAGTTCCCACCCCCTGATCCTCTCAAGTGTCCACTCTTACTAATTTCTTGAATATTTTTCAGATTTATGCAGATATGAGAAAAATAAATTGTATTTTCCTTTTTACACAAAGCATAGTATTGTGTATATGCTGTTCTGTATCTTACTTATTTAATAATATACCTCGACAACTAATATATAGAGAGCTGTGTCATTCTTTTCAAAGCTACATGTTATTCAATCATAGACATGTACCATAAGATATGGAACCAATATTCTATTGATGGACATTTTGTTAGTTTTTGGAGTGTTGATGGAAAATTCCCCTCTGCTCTCTGAAGATTTGCTAAAAATCTACTGACAAAAGGCATATTAATAGAAGAAAATGTACACAAATTTATTAACTTCCACAGGAGTTGGGGTAAAAATCACATGATTATCCCAGCATGCAATGGGGTACAGATGCTTATATACCCCTTCCTTAGGTGACAGGGAGATGAGAAAGTGTGGATTGATTTTAGGGTGACTATGAAATGATCTCTAGGGGACCCAATGGGCTTGAAGAACATACAATGGCCTGGAATAAAGTATGTTGGGCCCGCAGCGCAAACAATGGCTTATGACAAGTCTGTCTAGGTGTGTTGACAGAATTCTTTCTTCCTGCAGTATGAGTTCAGTTAATGAAAACTCAGGGAAGGTACCAAAGGTAATTGATTTCTTCTTTGGCAAGTCTAGACTTTAGGCAAATAAGGGAACTGCAGAGAACAACTTCACCCTGGTTTTTGGGAGAGCTTTGGGGGATACACAGGATTGAGATACAGGAAGAAAGGGAAGGTCAGAGAGATCCTGAGTCGTCTTCTTCAGTTCAGCATGTTAAAGTGCCATATTTTGGGGTATTGGTTTCTAAGTCCCAAAATTTTTAATCTTATTTGGCTTCAGTGAATAACCTTACACATGATCCAGTTCACACACATTCAACTGTATTTGTAAAAAGCAAATATTTTGTTAAGGAATAAAAATTGAGTGTTTTAGCAAAACTATAATCATGCAGACCCAGTAAAATGTTTAGCCTTGTTTTTCTATTTTTTCATAAATCTGGAGCTAGACCAATGTATGCTTAAAACCAGTTTTTGAGTAACTTCTGTGAGTTTGTGTTTACTTATAATTTAACTTCCAGGATACTAAAGTAGAATTGAGAGCACAGCTAAAGAAATATGCAGGAAGTCCTCTGAGAAAAGAATGGGGTAGAATGATATTGGCCTTGGCAGCACAATATGCCCCAACTGTTGGAGTCACCCACATGGTGTTGAGGCTTTCTAACTCCAACTTTGGGATATCTCTACTGTCATTCTAACGGTCTACCAGTTTTTTGTTTTGCTTCACTTTGTTTTGTAGAGATGGGGTCTCACTATGTTGCACAGGGTGGTCTCAAACTCCTGAACTCAAGCAATCCTCCTGCCTAAGCCTCCCAAACTGCTAGAATTACAGGCATGAGCCACTGTGCCTGGTGTACTGTTATTCTATTATATTCTCATCCTATTAACCTACTATTATGTTCTGCCCTGACCATACAGACCAAAGATATTCTTTATGAGAATGGATTTTCCCTGAAGAATATTAAATTCTCATTATCAGCTGAATGGAGAATGAGATAATCTTCAGGCAGCACATGAGGTGGACATTGGTGAACTTGGTCTCTGCGTTTTGCAGGCAATTTGGCCTTCCCTTCAAGGTTAGTGCCTCCTAGAAGCTAAGCAAAATGTTGGTGAGAGACTCTAAGGTCTAATTTAAGTATATGGGCTATAAGAGAAGCCAGTTCTGGGCTGGGCACCGTGGCTCATGCCTGTAATCCCAGCACTTTGGGAGACCAAGGCAGGTGGATCACCTGAGGTCAGGAGTTTGAGACCAGCCTGGCCTACATGGTGAAACTCGCCTCTACTAAAAATACAAAAATTAGCTGGCAGTGGTGGCATGTGCCTGTAATTCCAGCTACTCAGGAGGCTGAGGCAGGAGAATCACTTGAACCTGGGAGGCCAAGGTTGCAGTGAGCTGAGTTCATGCCTTTGCACTCCAGCCTGGGCAACAGAGCAAGACTCCGACTCAAAAAAAAAAAAAAAAAAAAGCAACTCTGGCCAGGCACAGTGACTCACGCCTGTAATCCCAACACTGAAGCAGAAGGGTTGCTTGAGACCAGGAGTTCAAGACCAGCCTGGGCAACATGGGGAGACCTTGTATCTACAAATAATTTTTTTTTAATTAGCCAGGCAGGGTGGCATGTGCCTGTGGTCCTAGCTACTGAGGAAGCTGAGGTTGGAGGATCACTTGAGCCTAGGAGGTCAAGGCTGCAATAAGTTGTGATGGCTCCATTGCACTCCAGCCTAGGCGACAGAGTGAGTCTTGTCTCCAGAAAAAAAAAAAAAAAAAAAAAAGAGAGAGAGAGAGAGAAGCCATTCTACCAATTATTGTATCAACTGTTAAGTTACTCTCTGATTGCACTGCTATCTCCAAGTTTTTCTTAATTCATAGCATTGACTAGTAATCAAGGAAATGCAACTTAAAACCACAATAAAATATATTTTCACATCTTAAAATCAGCAAATAAATTATAAAAGTCTGACAATATCATGTATCAGATAGAACGAGAAACAAAAAGAATCCTTCACTGTTGCAGGGAGCATAAATTGGTACTAACATTTTAAAGAACAATTTATCACCATCTAGTAATGTTGAAAATATGCATATTCAACAACCTAGCCATTCCACAGCTGGGCATGTACTCTGGAGAAACTCTTGAATGGGTGTACAAGTAAACAAGCACAAGAATGTTTTTGTATTGTTTGTATTAGAAAAAATGGAGAGAATATAAATATCAATGGGAAAGAGCTAAATGAATTCTAATATATCTATATAAGAGAGTTTTTCACATAATAAGAATAAAATAAAGTTGCTTAAATTAGAAAATAGATCTCACAAAAACAACGAGCAAAAAAGCAAGCTGAACAATGCATATGCCTCAATAAATTGTTGTAATAACATAATGTCTTGATTCATACATAGGACTTTGAATTTTCCTCTGTTAATTAGAACTAATTCTGGAGGCAAATACTCCTGCTCCCAATCCCCATGCTGGGAGATGATGGGTGGAAGCATGAAGGAAGAAAAATAATCCCAGCTGTTACATAAGCTCTCATTTATTTAATTACTTGGATTAACATCCCACAACCTACTCCTCTTCCAACGGTGATTAAGAGCATGTAGTGCATAGATGGCCTAGATTTAAAACCCTCCTCCTTGTGTTTTCAGCATTTTACTTAATTATTCTGGGTATTAACTTTCTCACTCAAAAAATGCAGCTAACAAGATTTACTTTTCACAAGATTGTGATAACAAGCAACTTAATCTACATAAAACTTAGTGCCTGGTAAATAATAAGTACTACATAAATGGTAGGGGTTATGGAGCCTCTCACAGTTTCTACTGATAAGAAAACCTCCCATCTCTGCTCCAGGCTTCTCTCATCCGTTCTGGGGCATGGTTTCTCTTCTGGTTTGTCAAGATGTTCCCATGCAAATTCCATGTTTCAGAAACATCGTTGATATCTAGTCCACGGGTTGGTGAAGACTTCTTAGATATGATACCAAAAGCACAAACAAAATAAAAACAATAAAATGTACTTTATCAAAATTAAAACTTTTGTACTTCAGATGAAACCATCAGGAAAGTTAAAAGACAATGCCTCAAAAAACAGAAAATATTTGCAAATCATTTATCTGATAAGAGAATTGTATCTAGAATATATAAAGAATTCTCACAGCTCAATAGGAAGACGAAATGGGCAAAGGATCTAAATACACATTTCTCCAAAGAAGATATATAAATGGCCAACAGGTATATTAAAAGATGGTCAGTATCATTAGCCAGATGGTAAATAATAGGAAAATGTAAACAAAACCACAATGAGATACCACCTCACATCCACTAGAAGGGGTATAACCGAAAAGAAGAGTTGGAGAGGATATGAAGAAATTGGATCCCTCCTACATTGCTGGTGAGAATAAAAAATGTTAAATGTGCTTTATAAACAGTTTGGCAGTTACTCAAAATGCCAAAGATAGAATTACCATATGACCCAGCAATCCCACTAAACATATACCCAAGATAAATGAAAACATATGTCCATACAAAAACTTGCATATGAATTTAGATAGAATTTAGATAGAAGCATTATTCATGACAGCCAGAAAGTAGAAACAACCCAAATGTCTATCAACTGATGACTGGATGAATAAAATATGATATTCATACAATAAAATACTATTGAACAATAAAAACAGAAGGAACCACTGATACATACTGTACTATGTGTGAACCTTGGAAATGTTACACTAAGTGAGACAATCCAGTCTTAAAAAAATTGTATGATTTCATTTATATACAATTTCAGAATAGGCAAATCTATAGAAATGGAAAGTAAATTGGTGGTTGCCATGGGCTGGGAGTGAGGGGAGCTTGAAGCAAAATAGAGACTGCTGACAGATACAGGAGTTTTTTTGGGGGAGGGGGTGGTGATGAAAATGTTCTAATGTTGATTGTGGTGATAATTGTACAACCTGTGAATATACTCCAAACCATTGAATTTTACATTTCATATTGATGTAGTTTATAGTATATGAATTACATCACAAAACTGCTTTTTAAAAATCTGATGCACAGAACGCTTCCCTTTCTCAGGGCTGTCATGGATTTAGTTCTTTTGTATAACTTTCTTACCACTTTAATGAGATTTTTGAAAGGGGTAGCAAATGTGCTTGCTCAGTCCACTCTTGATTCAGAAGCTTTGGAGGGATTATTTTTAAAAAGAACTGCCCCCAAAAATATAGAGGACACACAGAAGTTATGGAACTATATATGTCACACAGAAAATGCAGATGAGTTCATACAAAAAAAAAAAAGTTGAGTCATAGGCGAGGGAAGAGAAAACCAGTTTGGTTGTTATTTCTCTAAGGTATAAGGCAACTTAATGAGAGAACTTGTTGGTTTGTTATTTCTCTAAGGTGTAAGGCAACTTAATGAGAGAACTTGTTGGTTTGTTATTTCTCTAAGGTGTAAGGCAACTTAATGAGAGAACCTGTCCTCACAACTCTGTGCTTCTCAAAAAGTACCATGTGGTTTTAAGGAGTTTTCTGTTGAAATATGTAACAGAAAGTTAAAAATGAAGGAGGAGATACCAGGGCTGATATGTATATTGTTCTTATGATAATATACACAATTAAGGGAGCTTGGACTCATCCAAGAATTGTTCAGGGGGGTGACTATGGGGCCCCTAACCATGTAGAGGGGTGAAGGGGGCCAACACCCTCTTATTCTCCTATAGTAACCGGAGTATTTTCAAATCCAAATACTTCTCAGCATTTTTATGCCTATCTTAAAACTTTAAGTGATGATAAGATTTCACATCTCAGACCCTAGACTCTTGCAGTTAGTGACATTACTCCTCCTTCACATGCTGCCTGAATTCCTCTCTTATCCACTAACAAGTGGTCATCTAACCTTTGTTTGATATTTACAGTGATAGGGAGTTCACTACTATACAAAACAACTCACTCTATATTTGTACAGCACGGTTGGCTAGAAAGTTCTTTCTCACATTGAAACAAACTCAGTTTTTCTGTATCATTGACATATGTAATCCTAGAGAGACTTGTTTCTACCCAAAATAGGCTTGTATGACCTTTTCCGTATAGGAACCTTCTTGAAGGCAATTGTCATGGATTTTTCAATATCTCCTCTAGGCTAAGCATCAGAAGTTTCTTCAGTGGCCCCTTATGTGGCATGGCTTTAAGAAGTTCATTGCCATCTTGGTTATTCTTAAATTCTCTGGTAGCTAAGCCAAGCTTATTTCCACATGCGTGAAAGATGGATGGGTGGTAAGGCCTATGGTCCTGAACTAGTAAATGAATTAACATATGTGAAAGTATTTTTACAACTTAAAACACTTTGTAAACATAAGATACTATTAAAACATATCTCCTACATAGAAGGCAACTTGGCAAAGCATATTAGAAACTTGCAACTCAAAATATGGTCTAAGGGTACACCTGGCATCACTTGGAAGCTTGCAAGAAACAATTTCAGGCCCACCTCATATCCATTAAATCCCACCTGCATTTTGACAAGATCTCCAAGTGTTTCATTTGCACATTAAAGTCTGAGGAGCTCTGTAAACTTAAAAATATACAAACACTTTCACTAAGCAATCCTTGTTTTTAGGTATTTATCCTGAGAAAATGATTAGGTTAAGTACACAGCATTTTTGTAACAGCAAAATCTTACAAAGAAAGTTCCACTAATAGAAAATTGGCCAAGGTGCTTTACGGTTCTTCTATGGATACACCATTTGCCAGCCAAGGCTAACTCTATAAAGCAAGCTGGTTCTTCTCAGCTGGTGCTGGTACCTAGAAGATGCCTGCTCCTCAGCTGATGCATGCCACCGTGAACATAGGTGTATGTTTAGTTGACACAAAAGGCCATTAATATCCCCACATCAGTTATCCCTGGAGGAGAACTAAGCCATCTGCCTCTATCATCTTTTAAGGGTTCAGTCAGTTTAAAAATTTGCTTCTATACCTAGGTATTTTCTTTTCTCTGTATGTTGGTCAGGTACAATTATTTTTAACAGGGCTTCCATCAATATCATAACTACCTAGAGAAGACACTGCAAAGATAAAATTGGAGAATTGTTAACAGGCTGTTAACAAAATGTGTACCCAACTGCCAATGAAGTGGCTTGATTTTTTTCTTTTTTTAAAATTTTTCTTTTGTATCCTTTTATTTTATTTACTTATTTTTTAGAGACACGGTCTCACTCTGATACCCAGGCTGGTGTACAATGGCACAATCATAGCTCACTGCAGTCTCGACCTCCAGGGCCTCAAGCAATCCTCCCACCTCAGCCTTCCAAGTAGCTGAGACTACAAGTGCATGCTGCCATGCCTGACTGATTTTTTGTTTTTTGTAGAGATGAAGTCTCACTATGTTGCCCAGGCTGACCTTGAACTCCCAGGCTCAAGCAATACCCTACCCTGGCCTCCCAAACTGCTGGGATTACAGGCATGAGCCACTGTGCCTGGCCTTTTTTCATTTTAACTGAGAAATGTGTTCAGCTCTTTTGTTCCTTAGTCATTGATCATCACTTTTGTTATATCTGTTAGTCTTGTCATAGAGTTGCTGCACTTACTACACAGAGAAGGCCTTTTATCACGACCAATTTATTTTAGGAAATTTCAGGGAAAATGTTTTTCTAGAACACCTTATTTGACATTACAAAACAACTCTTCACTCTTGCACTCCAGACCTCCCTTTCCAGTTTTCTTTTTCTCCACAGTGGTCATCACCACTTGTTTTATTTTATTGATGGGCTGTCTGGCTCCCTCAACTACAAAGTAAACTCCACAAGGGCGGAGAGTTTTGTCTCTTTTATTCATTGCTGTACCTGCACCACTTAGAAAGTTTCTGGCACCTAGGAAGTGTTCAGTAAATATTTATTGAATAAGTTTATGTAAAACGTCTCAGACTCCTTAGAGAAACTGGTCTTTTGGGGTTGGAGAATAAAGTTCTTTACCTCATCAGTTAGACTCTATCTAAGGTACACAAGGGCTTGCTAGTCTCCTAAGTTAGTCTGCTAATAAATGTTAACCCTAATAACTGAAATTGTTAGCAGAGGTAATTATCCAGTTCTGGCAAATATCAAGGCAAAAAGACAGCAGTGGATAGAAAGATCTTAGAAGTCCCACTAGGTTCATCCAAGCCACCATACACATAGGCAGAAAAATCAACATAAGATATGAGTCTGGACAGGGTGAGCAATCTGGGAAAAGATGAACACAGTATGCTAGGAGCCAGAAATCATCAAGTCTATGAAAACTAAGCCAGAACACAAATGTGAATTCCATAAGATCAGGAACATAATCTGTCTTGTTCATCCAGGCATGGTAATCCGCCAGAAATAGTGCTTAACTGTAAGAACTGAATATTTGTTAGATAATTAAACATCAACTAAATGAGATTCATGCAACCATGAAAAATGCTGCTATAGGTACACAATATTGATATACTAGAAAGTTAAAAAATCAAGTTGGAAATTAGACTATTCCATTTTTGTTTGTGTGTATGTATCTATAAATACGTGGAAGGATATACCAAAATGTCAACAGCAGTTACCTCTGGGTGGTGAGGTTAGGAGTAATCTTAACCTTGTTATTTATCCCTATATGTTCATTTGTGAATGAATATTTATTACATCATTATAAAAAGGATTTTTAAACTATCTGTATGTTTAAGAGTATATGTTGCTACTATGTAAGAGTATATGCTGTTACTGTAAAGATATTGCATTACTACTGTTGACCTCAGAGCACGCGCCTCTTGCCTAATTCTAGGACTCCTAGCTAAGTCTTTGGAGTTTCAGCTGGAAGAATGCTGGAGGAATACGGAGCTCCTCCCATTTCTCACAGCCACCTCCAACTCTTAAAAACGCTTCCAACTGCCTCCCAGCACACAACCAAGGGAGAAAACTATTCTGTCAAACAGACGGTGCCAAAAGGCAAAAACAAAGGTAAGGATGATCGCTGGGGAAAGAAGCTGAAAAGGAAAAGCTCAGAACTCTAGCTGGAAATTTGGCTCACATCCCTAGTATGTTACTGCATAGTCTGGCTTTGTTGAATGGGTCGCTTTTAAACATTAAAGCTAGATGTAAGCAAGGTTTGCAACAAAGTCCATAAGACAACTCAGCTTTTCTCAAAGGCAAGAAGAGAGCAGGATTTTTGACTGGCTCTTTATTCAATAGTGCTGCTTATTAAATTACCACTGCTACAATGTTTAAAGCCAATTACCTGACCACATCATAAGGATTCTCTTACCGGTTGTCCCAGTTAAGTAATGTTGATTGATCAACTCCTTGACAGGAGCTGATGGCAAAGAAGGTAGCTGTGATTGGAGCTGGGGTCAGTGGCCTGATTTCTCTGAAGTGCTGTGTGGATGAGGGACTTGAGCCCACTTGCTTTGAGAGAACTGAAGATATTGGAGGAGTGTGGAGGTTCAAAGTAAGTGAGATTTTCTTGGGTCTTGAACAGGTTGTGTTGTTATTTCAGGGTGAATCATAGTTACTGATGGGTCATATTGAGAAATTTATTAAACAACTCTGATCAGATTTTATTTCTATTTATTGATGTGGCCATAATGGAACTGAAGTCATAGGCTGGCATCTCTCCCCCAGTCAATACTAACCCAACCCAGGTAGCTGACCCAGGCATGTAAAAGATCTCTTCTTTTGGATTCAGCAATTGTCTTACAGCCCATGCTTTTGTCATTCTTTAATACACTAATATTAGAGAACGTTTTACAAAAATAGAAGTAACAGGGATTCTTCTCAAGATATCACTTCTGTTTCAATTATTAAACCAAATGCTTCTTTACAGACCATGCTCTTATCATTACTATTTTTCTCTGACAAATGAAGCATGTTTGTTTACTGAGATTTATCAATGATATTCTAGTATAACTGCTGTGAAACTCTTTGTTAAATATGTTTAAATTTATTCTATTAATCAAACCAAAATATTGATAATGCTAGTTGTCTGTATTAGTCCATTCTCATGCTGCTATGAAGAAATACTGAGACTGGGTGATTTATAAAGGAAAGAGGTTTAATTGACTCCCAGTTCCACATGGCTGGGGAGGACTCAGGAAATTTACAATCACGGCAGTGGGAAAGAGAGGTGCTGAGCAAAGGGGGAAAAGCCCCTTATAAAACCATCAGATCTCATTAGAACGCACTCACTATCATGAGAACAGCATGAGGGTAGCTGCCCCCTTGATTCAATTACCTCCCCCCGCCAGGTCCTTCCCACGACATGTGGGGATTGTGGGAACTACAATTCAAGATGAGATTTGGATGGGGACACAAAGCCAAACCATGTCACTGTCCTTCAAAATTTGTATAAAAATTAGAAAGTTGCATAGATAGCTATAAGGAGTTACAGTTATTCCTTCCCACAACCTCTCAATAGGTAGTAGCTTACCACCTTCTAGCTGTGAGATCTTGAGCAAGTTATTTACATCCTGTGTTTCAATTTACTCAGTTATAAATGGATATAATAACAGGAAAGTGTGATTATCTCATAGTGCTATTTTGAAGATTAAGGGAGATAATTCATATAAAGAACTTAGATAAGTTATGGACTCATAATAGAGTTCAATAAATGTTAGCTACTAATAATAACTATATATTTTATAGATGAGCAAACTGAAAGTGGAGGAGGTTAAGTGAGATGGCCAGGGCCACACAACTGGAGGAACTGGCCTTCAAACCACGGCCTACGTGACTTCTAAACAGATAAGCCCTGACTTACAACCATGCCCTAACTTGCATTCTTGCTCAAAAAGATTAAACAAAAGTTTAAGTTCAGAACCCAAAACCATGACTTTAGAATTATGTAATCAGGTATCTCTGAGATATTAAAACACATAAGAATATTCCAAATGGGAGCAAAAGGTTT
This sequence comes from Gorilla gorilla gorilla, assembly GCF_029281585.2. Taxonomy (NCBI): domain Eukaryota; kingdom Metazoa; phylum Chordata; class Mammalia; order Primates; family Hominidae; genus Gorilla; species Gorilla gorilla. Next base: position 85,576,015 of record NC_073224.2, on the reverse strand, counting down.
GAATACCTGAAAATCAAACTCATATCAGCAGAGACCATACAAACGGCTCTCACTGCAGGCTGACTAGTTAGGAGGATGGCAAGGTGATCCAGGACCTGCGCGTGCTTTGTCAGTTCAAATTGAATCTCATGCCAACAGGGATCTTTTTTAACATGTAACATTAGGTGTCTCAGGTACACATGACCATAAGCCACACCTGGAGGGTTTCTTTTATTTTCTTTTTAATATTTTTCTGAGACAGGATCCTACTCTGTCGCCCAGGCTACCATGCCCAGCCATGGAGAGTTTCTTAAAGATACTGATTCCTTTGGTTAAACCAGCCACCAAAAAAAAAAAAAAAAAAAAAATACTGATTTGTGGGCACCATCCCAAATCTACGGAATCAAAATCTTCTGGGGGTTTTTAATAAACATCTCAAATGAATCTTATGATAAGACAAATTTGGTAATTGTTACACAAACACCTAATTTAAAAATCTGATCATTCTACTATCTAAACACACTCAGAGTTAATGAGGGAGAAGGGAGAAATTGATTCTTCTGTAAGACAGGTAGCTTTGCAAAAAGGAAAACAGCTTAAATCACATTCATTTCTTATTAAAAGCTGATGATTAATATCATTTTATTTTTTCTGGGATGGTGATATAATATGGTGGTCATTCCTGTCTTAACCAAAGATATTTTTGTCCACTCTAGGTTCACATATAGATTTCAGCTGGAATTTTTTTTTTTTTTTTTTTTTTTTTTTTGCTCCCAGGTAGATTCTTAACCTAAACAAGAAATGTAGAAATTACAGTTGGTCCTTGGTATATGCAGGAGATTGGCTCCACAACCTCCCTCCCCCAGTATACCAAAATCCTTGCATACTCACATCCCACAGATTTATTTTCAGCAAAAGAGATGAAAGTTAGTTTGAATAGTCTGCCAACAATATGATTTGATGAATTCTAGGAAGGTGTTTTCTGCAGTAAAATATTTCTCCAACTATCCTTTTGCCAGTATCTAAAATTTCAGATTAGAGATACCTTCCTATTCACTAGAAAAACTGGATTAAAACCTGATTAATTAGGCTTTATTGAATATTAAAGGTTAAGTATATAACTGTGGAACTTGTAACAGTATCACATTTCAAATTTCTCTTAAAACTATACCCAGTAGAGGAATGTAAAGTATTGTCTCCACTCAACGAAGTCAAAGAGTCCAAAGAGTCTCCCTGCAGAGTGAAACATAAAATAAGTAAAATTTCACAGGCTGCCTGCACTAGGGCTATGTGAGGGTTTTGGTTACCAGGTGACTGGGAGTTTCCAAGAAGGATGCTGGGAGCCCCATGCTCTTCCCTGGGAAACTTTGCCTTTTCACTACTCTACCATCCAGAAGCAATTTTTTAAATGGGTTATTTATTAATTTTTGTATTTACACAACTCCTACTGAGATTACTTAACATATTTGGTGGTGACAAGTTAACAATAAATAAGTAAATTTAAGAATCCTTGTCCTATACCCAACCCAGACAATAGAGTTCCTCCCGACTCTCCAGCACCCCCTAGTGGCACATATGGGCCATGGGACAGGTCGGTAATTAGCATACATTTTTCGTTCTGTTTCCAGCAACGGGAAGCACTTGGCAAGCATCACCTTCTTTTCTTCGCAATACTGCTAGGAAGTATGTATTATGATTATTTACATATTAAGAAGAAATAGTTTTCAGATAAAGAATTTGCTCAGGGGAACATAGGTGGTGGGAGAAAAAAAACGAGGGTTTACAATTTCGGAGCTCTCACACTTAATAACCTTGCTGAAGTATTGATAGAGGAAAACATGATCTTCTTTCAGCCGCTCACCTTCTCTGTTTCCTTTATTGTTCCTAATACCTTGTATTCACGTGGGAGTTACCATGTACATTTTTTTTCCTGTGGGGTTTCTTTTAATATTTGGATTTGGATCTCCTCCTTTTCCAGATGTATATGTTTAGTTATTTTAATTTTCATGTAATACTCTCTAGACATATCTCAATCTTGGTTTTCTTCCTCTAAGTTCAATCTGAAATATCACTTTCTCTCTTAAAATTTGGCTCCCCCAAGATCCAATATTCCAAACATATTGCCAATGAGTGTATACCTTTTACCTTGAAAGCAGCAGAAAAAAAGTGGTAAATACCTGAGCCAGGGAACTTAATTAGGGGATTCTATCAGTGATCAAGGCCAGTGATCAAGGGAGACACCAGCCTAATGAAAGATGACAGAAGATAGCAATACTCTAATAGAGATGTGGTTCACAAAGTTCATTGTGCAGAAGCAGCTAGGGAGAGCTTCTAAAATACAGAAATCTGAGCCCGTCTTTTTAATTTTTTCTTTCTTTTTTTTTTTTTTTTGAGATGGAGTCTTGCTCTGTTGCCCAGGCTGGAGGGCAGTGGCGCAATCTCAGCTCACTGCAACCTCCACCCCCCGGGTTCAAGCGATTTAGCTGGGATTACAGCCTTGTGCCACCACACATCTGGACCCATCTTCTAATGCAACTGGTCCACTGACTGACATTTGGGAATTGCAATTTTGCCTCTAATTGTAGGACAAGGAAGTAAGAAGAGTTTCAATCATATTCAATTCAAGTAACAGAGCAGATAGATGTAAGGTCCATCTGAAAGAGTGAAATGATAGAATCACAGAATATTCTTAAAGAAAGGCAATTTTATTCTTTCTAACTGCTTATGGTAACTACCCATAAAAGCAAAAATATTGATTGGTAAGGGTCAATATAATGATGTTTCACAAAGAAAAAGTTTAATTTGTAAGTTTTGTAATTCACATTTATAATAAATAAATCTGTTTCTGCTTTATAAATGTCCTCACTTGAGTAGATTAAATATTACCCTTATAATCTTCTTTAAACTTACTGTTTACAACCTTTTTATTGTCACGAAGTCAAACATAAACTTCAATTCAGCTCGTGATCAAAAGATCATAAATTCTAAATAAGTGCTATCTGAATTAACTTGGTTTGCTAGAGTTTTCTGACATTCTGAAAATTCTATATTAGAAGAATTCTTTATTATACGATAATTTATGTTAAACAAATTATAGCAAATTCTATACATAAGGAAATTCAGACTATATTTATGCTTAATTATCCAGGCAGTAGTAGTACTTAAGTAAATATGTGAGTTAAATTTATCTGTTTTGAAAACTGTGTCTCTGTCCTCCTCTTGATTGACAATAAACCCTCTGTCTCCACTTTCACATCTCCAAAGTTCAAGAGCATTTTAATACAATATAACAATAAGCTCCATAAAGATATAAACTATGTTTGTACTGTTAGCATCTTATCCCTAAATCCAAGCTCAGGCCCTGGTCAGTTCAAGCATTTGATACATGCTTGTCTATTAAATCAACATTAATCATCTCTTCATAACTAGGAAAACTAGGCCAATTTTACCCAGATTTGTCTAAATACACAGATGCCTACTTCAGCAAACTAAATGTAGAAGGAAGCACATATGAAGACAAGGGGGTCTTTTTTAGCTGCTATTTACCAATTAACCCAACAATAAAAGTTTATCACTTGGCTGGGCGTGGTGGCTCACGCTGGGGCGTGCTGGCTCCCAGCACTTTGGGAGGCTGAGGCAGGCGGATCACCTGAGGTCGGGAGTTCGAGACCAGCCTGACCAAAATGGAGAAACCCCACCTCTACTAAAAATACAAAAATTAGCCAGGCATGGTGGTGCATACCTGTAATACCAGCTACTCAGGAGGCTGAGGCAGGAGAATCACTTGAACCCAAGAGGGGGAGGTTGCAGTGAACCGAGATCATGACATTGCACTCCAGCCTGGGCAACAAGAGCAAAATTCTGTCTCAAAAAAAAAAAGGGATTATCACTTGATCTTCAGAAAAATAGTGAGGTCATTATTGTTTGCTGACAGACTACACAAGTAAAATCTCCCAAAGGCCAGTTTTGCCCTGGCCCTAAAATTACCGTAGGGCCTCAGACATCAAATCAGTTCTTCTCATCACTCAAAATTCCCTTAAAATTGACCTCATAGAGGAGCCAACCACATTTTTAAGCCAAATTGTTGGGTCTTTTAAAAAGTAGCATTTTGGCTGTAGTCTTAGTTTAACTGATTCAAAACTATGGCTGGCTTAGTAAATTTAACTCTAGTGGCCAATAATAACAGAAAAGAGATAAATATTCTTAAGTATGTATTTTGAGCCAGGGATTCTGCTAAGTACTTTATTCACTCTCATTAAAGCCTTGAAACAATTGTTGCATGTTTAAGTTATTAATGAGCCCCATTTTACAGAGGAAAATGAGGAAACTGACCTATGTAACTTGCTCATGGTCACAAGCCATTAAAGGTGGCAGAATTAGGATATCAACCCAGTCGGTGTGACTCCAGAACCCTCCTATTTACTCTATACTACTCGTAAAATTATTTGGTCTTGGGGCTGGGCGCAGTGGCTCATACCTGTAATCCCAGCACTGTAGGGGGTTGAGGTGGGTGGATTGCTTGAGCTCAGGAGTTTTAGACCTGCCTGGGCAACATGGTAAGACCTCATCTCTATAAAAAAAAAAAAAAAAAAAAATACAAAAAATTAGCCAGTGTAGTGGCACGCACCTGTAGTCCCAGCTACTTGGGAGGTTGAGGTGGGAAGATCACCTGAGCCCAGGAGGTTGATGCTGCCGTGAGCCATAATCATGTCACTGCATTCCAGCTTGGGCCACAGAGTGAGACCCTGTCTCAAAAATAATAATAATCTGGTCTTGAGAAAAAATAGTATTTTTTTGCTTCATAAAATATTTTCCATTTTGAGAACTTGATTAAGAAACTCATTGTCTTGCCAATGACATTACATTCAATCATGCTGAAACATCCAGAAATAGTTTACACATCAGTTTGACATCAGTATTATGTAATTTGAAGCCAGTGTTTGAAAATAAAAACACTGTACCGTATTTGTTTATCCAGAGTTCAGATTATTATATCCTTGTATACGAGACAGAAACCCCCTTGTATTCTAGTGCAAACTCTCTTTGGATCTTAATATGTATAGTTAACAATAACACCATACTACATTCTAACTACCTAGAAAGCTAGCATACCTTAACCTGATTAGCTTTTACCAAGTTACTTGAAATTATAGCAAAGTTACCATTTAAATCTTGATTCTGGCCAGGTGCAATAGATGAACCAAGCATGGTGGTGCCTGTAATCCCAGCACTTTTGGGAGGCTGAGGCGGGTGAATCACGAGGTCAGGAGATTGAGACCATTCTGGTTAACACAGTGAAACCATCTCTACTAAAAAATACACACAAAAAAAATTAGCCGGGCGTGGTGGCAGGCACCTGTAGTCCCAGCTACTCGGGAGGCTGAGGCAGGAGAATGCCGTGGACCTGGGAGGCGGAGCTTGCAGTGAGCCAAGATCACGCCACTGCACTCCAGCCTGGGTGACAGAGCGAGACTCTATCTCAAAAAAAAAAAAAAAAAAGATTTGATTGTATCAGTCTACTCACCTTTATCGCTTGACAATGATTGATTTGTGTAAAAGGATTCAAATCAAAATTTGCAAACTCCCTTCCTCCAAAAGTACTCATTTTATAATACTGAAATTCTCTATTATGTTCTCTGCCCAGTGTCCCAGGGTTTATTGGTTTCTAAAGAGGTAGTGGGTATATACAGCCTCCCCAAGGGGAATTTAGGAAGTAAGCTGGTTGTCACAAAGACTGGCATTAAATAGGTAGAGACCTAGGATGCTAATATCTTGCAATGTGCCAAAATAATTGTCCCTGTCCCCAGCCTCATCATTGCCAATATTACCCCTACCCCTCACAGTGAGCGTCACAGGCAGGCAACACAGGCAACACAGGTGTCATCACAGAATGATTGATGGAACACATAGACTGCATTCATTACCTAAACATTGTCGTCACACTGCAGCAACCAAAGACAATCTCATTACCCAGGGGTTAGATGTAGGAAGAGTAAAAAACAAAAAATTTTTGAATGCATAATTATCACTAATTATTTTATTTGATCCTTCAGGAGAATGTGGAAGATGGCCGAGCAAGTATCTATCAATCTGTCGTTACCAACACCAGCAAAGAAATGTCCTGTTTCAGTGACTTTCCAATGCCTGAAGATTTTCCAAACTTCCTGCATAATTCTAAACTTCTGGAATATTTCAGGATTTTTGCTAAAAAATTTGATCTGTTAAAATATATTCAGTTCCAGGTATTGTATTTTTGGGGAAATGGGTTTCTCTGCATTAGTTCAGCTCATATTTAAATAGAAAAGTTACTCTGATAATAATGAAAGCAATTATGAATGAAGTATCCCATTCTAAGTATTTGTTGAAATATAACAGCCTCATATAAAACCCAAAAAGTAGTGTCATTACCCTTGATATTATAGATTATATACATTAATTGAAGAGGAAAATCATCTGTTAAAATTAAAGGTTTGAATAATAATATATTGATGTCAAAACTTTTTTTTTTTTTTCTCCCTGAGACAGAGTCTCACTCTGTTGCCCAGGCTGGAGTGCAGTGGCATGATCTCAGCTCACTGCAACCTCTGCCTTCCAGGCTCAAGTGATTCTCCTGCCTCAGCCTCCAGAGTAGCTGGGATTACAGGCACACATCACCATGCCTGGTTCATTTTTGTATTTTTGGTAGAGACAAGGTTTCACCATTTGGGCCAGGCTGGTCTCGAACTCCTGACCTCAAGTGATCCACCCGCCTCGGCCCCCCAAAGTGCTGGGATTACAGGTGTGAACCACCGCACCCAGCCTCAAAAATTCATTTAAACTAATATCTGTTATCATTGAATACACCTAGCTTCATTTGCCTTGAAAGGACATATACCAAAATTAAATCAATGTTTTGTTTTCTTAGCTTCTTCATAGAAACGGGATTTCTTAGATGTGTATTAAATAAATTCATTGGTCTCTGTTCACACTAGAAGGCTGTGGGAAGTATCTTTGCTTATCATTTTTTTCTGAATGCAATCTCTTACAACCTAAAGATGGCCAGATCATTTTGAAAAACACTTGGAATTACCTTTTCCTGTGCTTCCTCAAAATCGACAAAAAACAATATTTTCATTAAGCATGCTGAATTTTTATCAATGGTCTATACTTTGAGAAATAGCTACTATGCTTAGAAAATAAAATATAAATCACATTTCTTGGCCAGGTGTGGTGATTCATGTTTGTAATCCCAGCACTTTGGGAGGCTGAGGCAGGAAGATCACTTGAACCCAGGAGTCTGAGACCAACCTGGGCAATACAGTGAAAATCTGTCTCTACAAAAAATTTTTAAAAGACTATCCAGGCATGTTGATACCCACCTGTGGTCCCAGCTATTCTAGAGACTGAGAAGGGAGGATCGCTTGAGCCTGGGAGGTCAAGGCTGCAATAAGTGGTGATTGTGCCACTGCACTCCAGCCTGGGCAACAGTGTGAGACCCTGTCTCAAAATAAATAACTAACATTTCTGGATAAATAACTGTTAGTGAGGCTTATTTTTTAATACATCTCATTTTCTTAGTAATTCTAATACTAGGCTTATATAATATCAACTTACAATAGTAAATTTTGATGAAAATTTGTATTTATAAATTCCATTAAAATGTCCAGTTCTACCTAATGTAGTTTTTCACCAATTCCTGGTAGATCTAACTTGTGAATAACAGATTATGTATACCAGAAGGTTTTGTAACTTTGTGCACTTAACTATCAATCTACTTAACAAATATATTGCCTTTTTATTATATATAACTTCTATTCCATTCTTTTAAAGATCATGTTAGAGTCGCAAGGGAGTCATTTCTCTTGGTTATTGTGTTACTGCTACTTTTGTTTCTTGGAGAGTGAAGAGGGGTTGGGAAGACAGGTTTCTGTTTATTGGTCTCTGAGTTGGTGTAAGTCATAGGTGTTAGAGCTCAACTCGAGAAGCAGGCAAACTGTAACAAGCCCTGTTGCTTATGATTGTCAATGTAACCTACATCAGTGCTTCTCAAACTTTAATGTGGACATGAATCACCTGGATATCTTGTTAAAAATGTAGGTTCTAATTTAATAGGTATGGGGTAAGTTCTGAAATTCTGCATTTCTGACAAGCTTCCAAGTGATACTGAAGATCCTGGTCCTCAAATCACATTTTGAATAGCAAGGATCTACAGCACTTAGTTGATATACTACTTTGAACTACCATCTGAAATCTTTTCTTTCATCTGAAAACTGCCCAGATATTTAAAGCCCTTTTACAAGATTTCTACTAATATTCCATATACATTTTTAAATTGAGACAGCTTAAAAATTACCAACCCAGCAGTTGGAAAAATATCTGAAAATCTGAGATATATAAAAGACTAAAATACTTGCAAATGAGAAGCATGCCATTCCTCTAGCATTATAAATTTTGCTTCCATTTGACATAGTTTCTTAATCCAGCAGATATGAAACATTTATGTACAATTTTAAAAATTAACAGACCTCCAGTGAACTACATTTAAAAAAATCAATGAACCAATAAATTATTTTATTCAAATAAGATCATGAACTGTCTTGCTCACATGATGTACTCTGTTTTAAAAATAGCAAATGTTAAAAACTATCATTCAGTGGAATGCTGACCATGCGTCAGGCACTCTGCAAAGTGTTTTGCGTGAAATATCTTCTCTAATACAAAGTCCACAAAGAGGCGGCTACATAAAACGTTCCTGACATGTGCCAATTGCATGATCACTTGAATTATTGGTTTGTTTCCTTGTTCAGATTATCAAATAACAAACAGAGAGAAGTTCTTTAAAAGAAAAGATATATATTTGGTAATAGAGCATTGTAATGAGAATGTACATGCCATGGTAAACTATTTGTGTATTCAGGGAGTTAAAGGAAGACAAAGGTTTTTAAATGGGGAAAAAATACAATTACATAATTGTTTTGAAATAATTATATAAAGAGCAATAACAAGGGTGATGCCAGTCTGAGATTGGACAGTTACTGAGCAGATGTTCTTGTAGAAGTCATTTTTGTGTAAGATTATGATGGTCTTTGTGTAAGGTGGTGGTTTTTGTAGTTTTTGTTATCAGGCACACACCATGAGAAACCGCTCTTTCTGGCCTTTCCCAATTCTATTTGTCGGGTTTCTTAACATTAGTGACTCTATCTAGATTCTGACAGTTTTCATAAGAACTTGCTTTTCTTTTCTCTCTCAAGTCCTTATTCAGTATTCAACACCCTTAACAGATTAGTCCCACTGCTGAGTCAGGCCTCTTGCATGAAGCAGCAATGAGAAGGACACACTTGGCCCATGTTATCCTGGAGTAATTCTCAATGATGCCTTCTCTGTGTTTCTTCAAGACAACTGTCCTTAGTGTGAGAAAATGTCCAGATTTCTCATCCTCTGGCCAATGGAAGGTTGTCACTCAGAGCAACGGCAAGGAGCAGAATGCTGTCTTTGACGCAGTTATGGTTTGCAGTGGCCACCACATTCTACCTCATATCCCACTGAAGTCATTTCCAGGTGAGACCCGCTGGGATTCCCAGCTTTTTGGAGTAGGTTTCCAGGTACTTTATATGTAGTTTGGATTGACAAGCAGGATTCATTGCTGCAACTGGGCAGAACTTGGCTCAATAAGATTGAGACAGAGCTAGAAAGATGAAAGACACCAAACATCATCTTTGTTTCTATTGGCCTCTGAGTCTTCATCACACATAGATCTCAGAGCCAACTTCCTTGGAAGTCACTAAGTCCTTGGCATAATTTTAGAGAATTCACATCAAACTGGTTCTCTGTTGGAGAGGCCCTTTTAGCCATGTGCCTGCGTTGGCCTTTTTCTACCCTGCCAAACACCGAGCCTTTTTCACAGGGCCATGCTGACACACAAGGGGAGAGCTCCTAGAAAGAAATGCTTTGCAAGTTAGTGATGGGGAGAGAAGTGCAGGAATAGAACCCTGCATCCAGCTGTTCTGGTCCACCCAAGTCTTTCCTCAGAGAACACACTTCTTTCCCAAGGCCCTTAGGAAAATATGTAATATAGTGGTTCATAGTCCAGGCCTCATATTAGAATCGCCTGGGGAGCTTCTAAAGCCGTGATGGCCTGGGGACCTACCCCCAAAGATTCAAACACTATGGAGTAGGGTTAGAGCAATGAAAGTTTGCTCAGGTGATTTTAATATACAGTCAGGCTTAAGGCCTGCTCATCTAAAGCAATTGTTCTCAAATAGAGTCACCTGGAGGGCTTTTCAAAGCACAAATTGCTAGGCCCCACCCTCCATATTTCTGATTCAATAGGTGCTATGGCTTGACTGTCCTGTCCAAAACTCATATTGAGATTAATCCCCAATGGGGCAGTATGAAGAGGTGGGGCCTTTAAGAGGTGATTGAGTAGTAAGAGCTCTGCCCTCAAGAATGGATTAAGCCATTTGTGGATAAATAGGTTAATGGATTATTGGGTTACACAGGAGTGGAACTGGTGGCTTTATAAGAAGAGGAAGAGAGACCTGAGCTAGCATGTTAGCATGCTTGGCTCCCTCACCATACAATGCCCTATGCTGCCTTGGGACTCTTCAGAGTCCAAACCAGCAAGAAGGCTCTCAGCAGACGCAGCCCTTCAACCTTGACTTCTCAGCCTCCACAATTGTGTGCCAGAAGAAATAACTTCCTTCCCCTATAAAATATTTGGTTTCAGATATTTTGTTAAAAACAATAGAAGACAAATTAAGACAGTAGCTCTGGCATGAGGCTGAGAATTTGCATTTCTAACACCAGGCAATGCTGATATTGCTGGCCATGTGACCACACTTTGAGAACCAATAATCTAAAGATTCTTTCAAGCAACCCCACCGTCAATGGCAAATACTTTATAAAGTCATGTGTTTCTGAGAAGTGTAAAAGTAGTAACTAGGAAAGGACACAGAGAAGCTTGTCTGTGATTAACCACCAGCAAGTCACTGATTTACACAATATGGAAACCAACTCCTATGTGCCTGGTTTTTAGTTTTAGTTTTTGTTTACTTTTTGAAAATAAGATTGCTAAATTGTATTCTATTACACAATTATAATAACAGCACTTCATAATGTGCTTAAGAAATATTTAAGAGTATCTGATAAGTGATTTTTTTTTTTTTTGAGATGGAGTCTCACTGTCACCCAGACTGGAGTGCAGTGGCACGATCTCAGCTCACTGCAACCTCCACAACCTCCATCTTCCAGGTTCAAGCAATTCTCCTGCCTCAGCCTCCCAAGTAGCTGGGATTACAAGTGCACGACCACCCCTGGCTAATTTTTGTATTTTTAGTAGAGAGAGCTTCATCATGTTGGCCAGGCTGGTTTCAAATTCCTGACCTCAGTTGATCTGCCCGCCTTGGCCTCCCAAAGTGCTGGGATTACAGGCGTGAGCCACCACACCCTGCCTAATATGTGATATTAAAGGGTCAAATGTCATTATATAGTCCAAAATAGTATATAATAGGCAGCCAGAAGACAGTACCTGGTCCTGCTGTGTTCATCACCATTTGTTTGTCTCTGATAGAGACAAACTGCAGCCGTAAGCTGCAGCCTCTGAAATAAAAAATCAATCCCTTTGGTCCTGTTTTTTTGTTTGTTTTTTGTTTTGTTTTGGTGTTGTGACAGTCTCACTCTGTCACCCAGACTGGAGTGCAGTGACGCAATCAGGGGTCACTGCATTCTTTACTTCCCAAGCTCAAGCAATCTTCCCACCTCAGTCACCCGAGTAGCTGGGACCACAGGCATGCACAACCATGCCCAGCTAATCTTTGTATTTTTTGTAGAGACAGGGTTTCACTATGCTGCTCAGGCTGGTCTCAAACTCCTGGGCTCAATCAACCTGCCTAGGCCTCCCAAAGCGCTGGGATTACAGGCCCCACCTGGTCTGGTACCTAGACTTTCTTATGTGCTTTACTCCCGTAGAGAAGAGGCAAAACAAATTATTAACTCCAGAAAGGAAAAGCTGGCAATGCAGTTTTATTGAAATTAGCTTGACATAGTTGCTCTGGAGCGCACAGACTTCTCTCTTCTTCCCCCTGAAGGTATCGAGAGGTTCAAAGGCCAATATTTCCATAGCCGCCAATACAAGCATCCAGATGGATTTGAGGGAAAACGCATCCTGGTGATTGGAATGGGAAACTCGGGCTCAGATATTGCTGTTGAGCTGAGTAAGAATGCTGCTCAGGTGTGATGCTCTCTGCTTACCATGTACCTGGAGGGGAGGAAGTGGGGATGCCATACTGGAGAACCCCAGCCATATAATCGCGGCTCCAATCCTCATTAACTAGTTGGTTGGTAGCACATTGTGGCATCATAGAAAATCTGGAAGTCAAGAAACCACTTTACCTCCTAGCTGTGTCACTAACCAGCCATGAATCCTAGAGTGATTCATTTCACTTCTCTGGGCGATGGCTTCCTCATTTTTAAAATGGGAACTTTTGACCAGATGATTTTCCATATAAGAGGCCTTTCATCAACATGGCTCACTGCAGCCTTTACCTCCTGGGCTCCAATCTTCCTGTCATCTCAGCCTCCTGAGTAGCTGGGACTACAGGCACATGCCACACCACACTCAGCTAATTTTCATATATTTGTAGAGATGAGGGTCTTGCCATGTTGCCCAGGGTAGTCTCAAACTCCTGAACTCAAGCAATCTGCCCGCCTCAGCCTCCCAAAGTGCTGGGATTACAGGCATGCACAACCACATCCAGCCAAGAGGCCTTGTTTCTACCTGGATGTTTAATGAGAGGTTAATCTGTTCATATTCTGGAGGGTGGCTTTTAGAAATTTAGCGCATATTTGAATTATATTTGAAATATAGATAACCTTCAGTTACCCAAATATTATGAAAAGAAAGATTAAATAGACAGTAGGTCTCTCAACTAAAATCATAGATATTTAGGTGCTTCCTGAGGCCTTCTAACCACTGTCATCTTTGCACCTGCTCAGGAATGACACCAGCTGAGCTGCCAAAGAGTCAAACATTCATTACACGATGATGCTGCTGACAGTGGTGGTCAGGAATAGCAAAAAATAAACTCCTTCTGCAAGGACAGACCTAGGCAAAGAAGGGAAAATCACTAAACATCCTTTCCCAAAGTATCCCCTCTCAAGAAGGCCTGAACCAGATGCCCAATCACTCTTACCCTAGCTCTTTCAGCCTGACGTCTCTGGCCACCCAGGGCTTACCATGGCCCTGTGCACAACCAACAAATCATTTCCATCCTAAGTCTTACACTTTCAGGACTCTAGATACCCAGTGGCAAAAGTTACAAGCAAACATGACACCCGCCCAGCAGGTTAATGAAGGGGTTATATTGGGACCTGTCAGAGTCATCTATCAGTCAGTTAGTTAGTGCCAGCCTGGGAACAGAGCAGGTCACTAACACCAGAAAGAGACTTACTAGACCCAATAAGTCTTCACTTTGTGAAAATAAACCTCTTGTCACTTATCACCTCAGTGTGAAGAACAAGTGAGGAGGCAGGAACTGTGACAGCCTGGAGCAGAGCAGAGCTGGAAAATGAGAGTACCAGCTCTAGGCTCTTTCATGCTAGGAATACCCGCAAAGCCTTAGGAACAGTGTGTAATGGGGCAGTATGTGAGGAGCTAATATACCAGTCAGCCAAGTGAAGATCCATCCTAGACTACTGCATGTTGTCAGACCAGTGATTTGGATTTAGATCTCTTCATTCCAAAGATATCAAATCTTAGATGGCAAGAACCAGTTCCTTGTATGGGTCTTGCCCTACAGAAAGACTTATGGTGCGAGATTCAATATTAAGAAACTACCTTGGCTCTATTTGCATGCCTTACAGCTCCTTAAACAATCTTTTGCACAGAGTGCAAAAGACTTTGTTTCCATCTCCCTCTATCAGTGTAAATGCCACTAGATGCCCCCTTTTTAGGAGGTACTTCACTTTGAGGTCAATCATCTTTAAAACAGAGCCTCAGTAAATTCTGGGGCTATGCATGTGATACATCACCTACATAATAGATTCCTCCTAAATATAATGTTATAATCATACATTTCCAGGATTATAATCATTCATCTGCACTAATCTCTTCAATATTTATTAGAGTAACAACATAAATCTATAACTATAATAAAACCTCTTACACAGAGTAATATACTCTCAAGCCTTCTGTGAAAACACTAACCAGAGACTTTACAGGAGCTATACATGCTAGGAACGGAACTAGGCGCATCTGCAAAACTTGAAATTACAACCTGAACTCACCAAAATTCTGAGTGTGCACTGCTCTGTTAAAAGAAATTCACCTTCATAAGGATACAGCACCCTCTACCACAATCCAAAAGCACTACTCAAGATCATATGGGATGGTGCTGCATCGTTGTATTAGCCCATTCTCAATGCTGCTATGTAGACATAACCGAGACTGGGTAATTTATAAAGAAAAGAGGTTTAATTGACTTACAGTTTGGCACGGCTGGGGAAGCCTCAGGAAACTAAGAATCATGACGGAATGCACCTCTTTACAAGGCTGCAGGAGAGAGAATGAGAGCGAAGAGGGAACCCCTTATAAAACCGTCAGATCTCGTGAGAACTTACTCCCTATTAGGAGAACAGCATGGCAGAAACCTCCCCCATGATTGAATTATCTCCACCTGGTCCTGCCCTTGACACGTGGGGATTATTACAATTTAAGGTGAGATGTGGGTGGGGACACACAGCCAAACCATATTAGTCATTTACATACTTCTGACCAAAAACCAAATCTCTGGCCTTTGACCTAAAACATGCGTCTCAGAGAAAGCAGCCTGAGCCTAAATCCTCATGTTTCTCTCACTGTTGCAGCTAGTGTCACTAAGGCAGGTTAGACCACCCTGCTGTAGGGAGGGTCACAACAGAAAATCAGTGAATCAAACAGGCAGAGCATTCCATTTGAAACATGGTTTGCTCCTGAGAAAGAAGAGGGGACAGTAAGTAATGGAAAGAGACACTAATGAAAATATTTTTGTATCTAATATCTAATCAAAGTATTGCCAAGTCAGCCTATAAGGGCAACGGCAGGAGAAATTCAGAACATAGGTATATACCACACACAGACCAGCAATATAGGAATGCTTGGTATAGGTGCTACTTCACAAGCTAGGAATGTAAGGCCCATCCCCGCAAAATTTGTCTCCAAATTCTGGTTTACTCCAGACATAAGGCACTGTATGAAACTCCTCTCTTCCAGCCTAACTTTATAACATAACAGTTAGCAGTACTTATCACTTGCCAGGCAATATTTCAAGTACTTTATATATACCACCTCATTTAATCTACACAAGAATGCCATGAGGTAGGTACTGTTAATACCCCCATTTTACAGAGAGAGAAACTGAGGCACAGAGAGATTGAAATAATTCAACCATGGCAACACAGATTGAAATAGTTCACCCACAGTAGTGTGATTGGGATTCAAACCCAAGCAGTCTGTATCCAAACCTCTCAAGTAAATTGGTTACCTTGCAAGTGACTCTTATGTGTATCAAGTATAGCCTTAAACAAAAACTTATTGCATGGTATGTAAAAACTTAAAAAGCAGTTCAAGTATGCATTTGGCCAATGGGGGAGTAACAGCAAACACAGCAAAATATACATTTGAAAAGAGATTAAATGTACATTTTGGAAACAAGGGAAATCTTAGTAAACAAGGTAAAGAATACATCTGAAAGAGGATTCAGATATGCACTTTAAGAGAAAGAGAATCACAGTATAAGTTCAGAGTTTTTAACTTTTAAAATACATTACAGGCACTGTGTCTCATGCCTGTAATCCCAGCACTTTGGGAGGCTGCAGCAGGAGGATTGCTTAAGCCCAGAAATTTGAGACCGACCTGGGCAACATAATGAGACCGTCTCTACAAAAAAATTGTTCGAATTAGCTGGATGTGGTGGTACATGTCTGATACTGAGGTGGGAGGATCACTTGAGCCTGGGAGGTCGAGACTGCAACGAGCTATGACTGCACAAATGCAGTCCAGCCTAAGTGACAGAGCAAGACCCTGTCACACACACACACACACACACACACACACAATAAAGTCTTTTAAGTATGGAAGGAAGATTATTTCCCTTTCCCTTGTTATTCTCCATCCAGGGATATTCAGATGCATATACACTTATACTTGTGTAGTCACTAGGCTATAATCACACATTTCCAAGGATTATAATCATTCTACCTGCACTATAGAAGAAACTTAGGTGAGTGGAAAACATGAGAGGAGGGAGGGAGGAACTTTCTCTTAAGGAGCAGCAAACCACAACTGTAAACATGGGAAAGACTTGTGGATTTTATCATCAGAGTTAGCCCAAAGACTTTCTCATGTCTCCATGAAGTTCTCAAGATTTTGTTGCAGTCTTCCCGCATCAGTGTAAATGCCACTGGGTACCCCTATTTAGGAGGTACTTTACATTGAGGTCTATCATCTGTAAAACAGAACCTCTGTAAATTCTGGGGCTACACATGTGATACATGACCTTCATAGTAGATTCCTCCTAAATGGGACAATGCCCTAATTTAAACTGCATTTCTTTTTGCTTGCCAGGTTTTTATCAGCACCAGGCATGGCACCTGGGTCATGAGCCGTATCTCTGAAGATGGCTATCCTTGGGACGCGGTGTTCCACACCCGGTTTCGTTCTATGCTCCGCAATGTACTGCCACGAACAGCTGTAAAATGGATGATAGAACAACAGATGAATCGGTGGTTCAACCATGAAAATTATGGCCTTGAGCCTCAAAACAAGTAGAGTTATTTTGCTTTTTTAATGGTATACTCGTTGGTGAGCAAAGTTGTCTGAAGGTGTCTCCCTTAACAAAGATTCAAATTGCTAACACGGTAGTTAAAACTACAATCTAACAATATGAGTATCTTATAGGTCCTGGAGTTTAGGTTCTAAATTTGTTCTGTATGCCTTTAAAAAATACTTAAGAAGATGAAGCACAAGTGTTATAAGCTGCTCCAGAAAGCAAAACTAGGGGAGAACTTTCTAATACCCAGAGTTATCTAACATTGGAGAAAACTGTTTCAAGAGATTACGACCTGCCTTTCAGAGGGGTGTGGTGGGAAACATGTAATTCTCCATCTAATAATTTATGCTTTGCTAACCCTATAGCATGAAGGTTCTTCCCATGGGAAACCTTTGAAAACACATTCCTTTTTCTTTGCTAAAAGACAAATCTCTGTTGACGTCAAAGTTATATGCCAGTGATTTAAGCACAAGCAAATGTTATGAATGGTTCTTTTGCTTTAGTTGTTACAGGCTTCTTCCCTTAAAAAAACAGAAGAGCTTTAGAATCTTTTAACAAATGCCTGCCATGCAACTACCATATTCTAAGATCTGACATAAGTGCCATGTATCGTCTATTAAAAAAAGAAAAAGAAAATGTTCTCAAATCTACAAAAAAAATAAGCGGACTTTGCACCAACATCCATGCTATTACTAACAGGGACTCCATGGATATTTGGGATTAACAAATATCACCAAATCTAATTTTATACATTAATTTTCACATTGATCCCTTCATAGATTTCAAAACTAGTGGAAATTTAGCAAATTTTTTCTTATGATCAAATAGGGGTTAAATAAAACAGCAAAATAATAAAAGCTAGATAGCATGAAAAAGGTTAAAAACAGAAATGGTATAATAACCACCATAATACTTGGGGATTGACCAAGGCACAGGCATTTTGTCTAAGCCCTTGGGGATGCTTCCTTCCTTAAAATCTCTTTCACTCACGTTGCCTACATGTTTTCCCTTATTTATTGACAGGAGATATTTGTGACATAAGAATTAAGTCAGAAAATAAGGATTTGCACAGACAACCAGTTAAGTTAGAGTTTTACAGTATTTGAAAAGCCCTTTTATTTTCAGAGCCGTACCCCAAAAATATCAAGAGGGTTCAAGATTCCTCAGCAAATGATCCTTCAGAATGTTTTTCTTCTGTATGTCTCAGATACATTATGAAGGAACCTGTACTAAATGATGATGTCCCAAGTCGTCTACTCTGTGGAGCCATCAAGGTGAAATCTACAGTGAAAGAGCTCACAGAAACTTCTGCCATCTTTGAGGATGGAACAGTGGAGGAGAACATTGATGTCATCATTTTTGCAACAGGATATAGTTTCTCTTTTCCCTTCCTTGAAGATTCACTTGTTAAAGTAGAGAATAATATGGTCTCACTGTATAAATACATATTCCCCGCTCACCTGGACAAGTCAACCCTCGCATGCATTGGTCTCATCCAGCCCCTAGGTTCCATTTTCCCAACTGCTGAACTTCAAGCTCGTTGGGTGACAAGAGTTTTCAAAGGTAAGTGTGTAGGCAGGTGAGTGGCTAAGCGTTTCAGATCTGGTGAAGTTTATCAATAATGGTAAGAAGGTTGCCTGAGATAAAAAGGTTGCCAAGAAAAAGTTTGACAACCTTGGCTGCTCTCACAAGACTAACATTCTAAAAAGTTACTGGAGAATTCAAAGAAAAACAAATACAGGAATTTAGTAATAATAAATACCTGCAATCATCCTTTTAAAATATTAGACAGTCAAGAGAATTTCAACTGGCATAAAGCTAAGTGCATATTAACTTTTCTTTGAATCGTGAGAGATAAGTTTAAGAAAAAGATCTGTCTCCTGGTTTTACCTATGTGTTGTTTAAAAATTCCTCAGCATATCTGCAAATCAATTTAACTCTTAATACTTGAGCAGCTCAACCTCACAAATCCCTACAAGTTATAAAATTATTAAAAGGTTTCTTTCTGGGTGTCTGTGTAGCACTTCATACCCCTCAGAACGGTGTTACCTCCCTGCCTCCAGGGTTCAATTCTGTTCAGCAAAAGCTTACTGAATACCTTGCCCTGTGCTGGGAACTGGTGGGACAGAGAGAAATTTAAACAGATCATTTCAACATAACATGACAAATGCTTTGATTGAGTAATATATGGAGTGCTCAGGGAAGGAGAGAAAGGGCACTTATCACGGTAGAATAAGGGAAGGGCACATGATAAAGGAAAACGTCCTGGATAACTGCATTTCTCAGGCACAGAAAAGGGGATTGCCTGAACAAAAGCATAGAGTCAATGATGCATATGGAAAGGCACATGCTATTTGACATTGCTAGAGCATGACATATGAGGCAGAGAGAGATGAGCCATTACTCTTGGAGAAGAACGAGACAGGACACAGGAATTTTGTAAGACATGCTATGGAGCTTAGATTATAAATTATAGATCAGTTCTTCCCAAATATGGCTACACATGAAAATCATCTGATGGATCCTTAGGGACCCTGATTAAGTAAGACTGGCCAAGGGACCTGGAATCTGCATTTTAGAAAGCTCTTCAGCCCGGGGCACCAATGAAGGGTTATAAGCAAGGAACAGGCATTAGCAGATTTACACTTCAGACAGATTGTTTCAGCAGTAGTGTGGAATATAGATTTGAAAGTGGGGAAAGACTACAGCCTCAGGGATGAAAGAGAATGCTACTGAAATAGCCTATGCTAAAATATGATGCATCCTGGGCCAGGGCAGAGATACAAAGTGGAAAGGAAGCCACAAATGTGAGAAATCATTAAGGGAAAAATCAGCATGACATTACGATTGGTTCAATGTGGGAAAGTCAGAGAAATAGAGAGGAATCAAGGAGGACTTACAGACCCCTGGCATTGGAAACCAGGTGGACAGTAGTGCTGTGAATACAGAGGGGGTGTGCAGAAAATGATGCAAGTCTTGACAGGAGGGCTTCAGTGAGGAGCTCAGGTCTGGACTACTTGAACATGAGATGTCTGATGACTCTAGGCAAGGGGACTTGACCATATTTCAACACATCCAAAGCTCAGGGGACACTTGTGGGCAGGCGATGGAGTCATGAGCACACAGTAATAACTTCTGCATCAATCTTTCCCTATCTCTACTGCCCTACTCTCATCTCTCACCAGGTTTATTTCAACAGCCTCTTTACTGGTCTCCCCAGCTTTGGGCTTGCTTCCCTGGAGTCCATTTTCCTAAATTCAGCAGCCAGACAGATCTTTCCAAAAAATAAATCTGATCTTCTCACTTCATTCAGAATACTCTTCCACTGATTTGATTTGGGGCCTCCTGTCACCTTCAGGATAGAGCCCAAACCAATAGTCATGGCTGCCAGGCTCCCAGACACACTTCCCTTTTCCAGCCTCTTCTCTTGGCCCTCTCCACTTGTAGTCCATGCCGTAGACTGTGCACCCTGGACAGTGTCACATAGAGTGCTATGGGGGTGGCACCCCCTGAAGTTCAACAGCACGGAAGCCCTGACTGGTATGACATGGTTCAATGTCCAGAGTTTAATTTTAAGAATCAACAACTAGACAAAGTAATGATATTGACTCAAACTTACTATTCAAACCAACCTTTTATTTCTTAGGCTTGTGTAGCCTGCCCTCAGAGAGAACTATGATGATGGACATTATCAAAAGGAATGAAAAAAGAATTGACCTGTAAGAATTTTTTTTAATTCTTTACATGAAGCAGTGTTTCTCAAAGTACAGTGATCTAACTACTTACAAGAACCGCCTAGCTGCCTGATAAAATGCAAATTTCTGGGCTATAGCCCAGATGATTGAATCAGAAACTCCGTGTGTGAGTCTAAAAATTTGCATTTTTATCTTCTTCCTAAGCGATTCTTATACATACTAGGTTAAGAACCAAATACTTAAAGATAAGAATTGTACCAAATCAGAGCACTTTTCCTTGGCTTAATTTCATTTCAGTTTTATATGATGCCTATGTCAGATTCCATAACTTCTCAAGCCACCTACACTCTGTGGTTAGAGAGGGAATGGGATGAGACAGTGGTGGTGATAGTAGCTTGAATAGCTGTGAAAAGTTAGAGAATCCCCATCAAAATAAATTAGGAAGGGGTTGGTGTGAAGGTTCAAGGATTTGTACTTTGTGATGAGGTAAAATGAGGTTCAACAGTGATCGAGTACCCTTGGAAAGTTGATTTGGGGCTTACATCAGGTGTAAGGAGTTTTCTCATGTTCAAATTCAAATTTACCTAAGATTGATTGAGTATCTACTATATGCCATCCAGACTCCCAGGTACTTTAGTAATTTAACAAGCAAATATTAAGCATCTCCTTTGAGCAAGACACCAAGCTATGCTTTCATATGCATTATCTCATGAATTCCTGCAGCCGCCCTGGCTAGCATGTACTTGCCTGGAGATTTGCCATTGCTTAAAAAATGCCAAACAATGGTTACCAATCTTGTCACATTTCTAGAGCATCCATGAATTCATGGCTCTTTATTGGAGGGCGTATTCTCAATCTGAGATATGAGCCTCCTGGTATGATAAACTCAAACTTTCCACCAGAGATTCATTGAAAACTCATTCACATATTCACTCATTCCTTCATTCCTTTAGCAGTTTTGAATGCCTAATATTCTAGAAAACTTAGAACATTCTGTGAATATTCCCTTTTTACTTTCTTCACTAAGGTTTGGAGAAAGCCAGAGCCAGACGTTGCAGACCAATTATGTTGACTACTTGGACGAGCTCGCCTTAGAGATAGGTGCGAAGCCAGATTTCTGCTCTCTCTTATTCAAAGATCCTAAACTGGCTGTGAGACTCTATTTCGGACCCTGCAACTCCTATCAGTATCGCCTGGTTGGGCCTGGGCAATGGGAAGGAGCCAGAAATGCCATCCTCACCCAGAAACAAAGAATACTGAAGCCACTCAAGACTCGGGCCCTGAAGGATTCATCTAATTTCTCAGTTTCTTTTCTGTTGAAAATCCTGGGCCTTCTTGCTGTTGTTGTGGCCTTTTTTTGCCAACTTCAATGGTCCTAGTCAGCATAATGCTTTGGGCTTTATTATCTTGTCAGTCACTACCTCCTAAAGAAAAAACAAAAGGCTAGAAGAAAAAACATTACATTCATGTTCTAATTATAGATTTTAGAGTTAGGTAGTACAGGTAAGGGGGAAATTGTAAAGAATTAGCAGAATTAGGCATATGTACAAAACCAAAATTTTGTCATGAAATTTTGCCTTTCCACGCTTCCCTCAGTTCACCAAAGTTACCAAAATGTAAAATAAAATAAGACTGGCTCAGGTAAGTAGTGCTGCCAACCCTGATATAGGGGAGTTGTATGGAAAAATAGTAGAATTACACAGCATGAAAAGCAGCCCATGGTTTAAATTATTGGACAATTTAAATTGTGGGTAAATATTTAAAACTCCTGAACAATATTTCTGATGGTCTTCTATCCACCCTACTTGGTAACAAAGTTCTCAGATGTTAGGTCATGTTTCATTTGCTCAGTCGGGGATCACTCAAAACTATTAGACAAAAAAGTGAGAGGCTAGATTTAGAAAACATCAGTGATACTCAGATGAACTTTTAGGACCTCATATTAAGAGCTAAGCAAATGGCCACATTTCCTATATTTTGACAGAGATACTGCTGGAAAAATTAAAATTAAAATGCCATAATAGCTACCTAACAAATATATATGTTTAATGTTTATCATAGGCCAGACATTGTGCTATGTGCACATCATATGTATTATTTCATTTAATTCTCACAACAATTCTGTGAGATGGTTACAGCTATTATAGTCATTTCACAGATGATGAAACTGAGATTCAGAGCAGCTGATCTTGTGAGGCAGCTGGAATTGGAACTCAGATTTGTTGAACTCTAGAACTAAAGATCATAATGTTGTCTTGTAATATATTTATTTACAAAACACTTCATTATTTATAAAGAATTTACTAACAGTTTATCTTATTTATACTCATATATCTGCTACTTTGGAAGGCCCTTTACATAGAAAACAGCATTCTTTTTGCCAAATATGACCAAATTACTTTTATTTATAATTTTTGATTTATATTTCAGCTAGATCTAAAAAGCATCTGAAGGAATTTACAATGAAAGATACCTATGCAATAACATTTAGGATAATCTTTGACATTTTGGAAAAATAAGAATTGAGGAAAAAAAGTGTATCTTCCAAGTAGATGCAAAGCATTATAATGATTGACACTTGTATCTAACTCCAGTCTTACAGATAACCAAGGCAGAAAGCTAAATAAACAATATGTAACCTCTAACATTTGGTAAAAGGAAGTATACTGGTCTGTTAGGAGAGACAAACTTTTTTTAGAATTGAAGTCTGAAACAAACAAAAGCAATTCAATGTCAGTAGACATTAAGCAACATAATAGACAAACATCTCCTAAGGGAACATTTGTTACAGCTGCTCCTTCCCTGA
Organism: Gorilla gorilla gorilla; assembly: GCF_029281585.2. Classification (NCBI taxonomy): domain Eukaryota; kingdom Metazoa; phylum Chordata; class Mammalia; order Primates; family Hominidae; genus Gorilla; species Gorilla gorilla. The sequence goes on along the minus strand of NC_073224.2, from coordinate 85,552,751 downwards.
ACTGTGCTTTGGAAGATAAGCTCTGTCCTGAGTCCAAACCAAGCCCTTCCAAGACAGAACAAAGGTCGGAGATGTTGAAGATTCCAGCAAATTTCTCCTCTTATTTCTACCAAGCCTTTGTGAACATTGCTCTTCATTTTGGCCTGTACTTCTCCCTCAGGGACGTAGAACAATGGAATGTCAGTCAGTCTCTGTAGTTAAAACTTTTTCATTAAAATTCACTTAAGTTACACCAGGATTTACAGGCAAGATTTTTTTTTCATTGCTCCCATAAGCAAATTTGTTTTAAAATAATTGTAAATGAGGTATATACTTAGTTCTTGGTTAAAAAATATACTGCTTTGTTAAGTATTAAAGATTATTTGTAAGTCATTGTATTAATAATACTAATAAAATTTATCAAGCCTTTATAGCAAGGGTCAGTGAATTACCACTGCCTGTGGGCCAAATCTAGCTCACTATCTGTTTTTGTAAATAAAATTTTATAATAGTACACAGCCACACTCATTCATTTATTTTCTGTGGTTGCTTTCAAGCTACAATTGTAGAGTTGGGTAGTCGCAACAGAACCTGTGTGGCCCACAAGGCTAAAATATTTACATTCTCACCCATTACAGAAAAAGTTTGATAATTCCTGCTTTATAATATGTAAGGCATTGTCCCATTTTGCATAACTTGCCTTATTTCATCATTATCACTACCCATTTAGTAGCTATGGCTGTTATCTTACTTCTACAGTGGAAGAGATTGAAAAGCATTTGTCAGGTTAATGCTAAATCAGTGCGGAAACATAGCTCCACTAGGAAAATATTATTAAATTTATATCCCTAAAATTTTTAGAAATCTCTCGAAATCTTTCCAAATGTTCTGGTATCTTTGAAAAATGTAAATAGTTTATTTATAGAGAACCCTGCCTCTGAGGTTGACTCAAAGGTTAAAGAAGGCTCATCAGTCTATCCTTCTGCCTCCATATATCCTGAACATCAAACTATCCCAGGAAAACCATCTAGAGTAGTTTGTTTCAAAATATTAGCCACAGACCACCTACATCACAATAACTCAGGGAGCTTATAGAAGTGAAGATTCCTGAATATAAACATAGTAATAATTCAACCTACTGAATAGAAATCTCTGCTGAAATCCACAGTTTTCATAAGCTCCCCAGATGATTCCTGTGTACATTAAATCTAGAAACCATTAGTTTGAGATCTCTCAAAAATAAAAATAAAAATTGCTTTCAGAGAGTAGCCCATGAAATTTCCCATTCTTCAAGGACAAATTCCTCCTTCTGTTCAGCCTTGGTGCTCCAACTGCAGTTTACAATTTTTGTTCTTCTCCTGTAAAGAATGTCAACTGGTTATCACCTTCAATAGTTTCAATATGTCCCCCAAAGTTATGTGTTTGAAACTTGCAATAGTATTGGGAGATGGGGCCTAATGAGGTGATTAGGTGAAGTCTCTGCCCTCATGAAAAGATTAATCCCATTATCTCAGGAGTGTGTTGGTTATAAAAGCAAGTTTGGCTCCCTCTTCTCCCCACACACTCTTTTTCCCTTCTGCCTTCACCTTTGCCATGGGTGGACACAGCAAGAAGGCCCTCATCAGATGCTGGCCCCTTGGTCTTGAATTTCCTAGCCTCTACAACTAAGCCAAATAAATTTCTGTTTATTATAAATAACCCAGTCTCAGATATTCTGTTATAGAAACACAAAATGGACTAAGACACCACCCTTTTCCAAAATCTCTCCTTGTGATGGCTCCCTTTACTAACCTTTCTTTTAACTATTCCCTTTATGATAGTTTCTTAATTTTTTCTATCAAAAGCTAAATATGGCATACTTGTTCTTTACAGAAAAATAAAGATATTTTAAATAAAATACTAGGGCCATGGTATGTAATAAAATTTGAAACAATAATTTCAAATAATAAAGATTGAAAATGCTTAACCCAGAAAGAATCCAGCATCCACATTATAATGAGGATAAAAAGGGAAGCCTCTTTCGTACCATCAGTCTTTCATCCTGGAAGCTGCTGCTACTGACCTGCAACTTTGGCTGTTTCCAAGGAGGCAGAATGTGTTAACAGGACTCACTTTCTTGCCCATTATGCCCTGTGACTAAATGGATTAATGAAGCTAAGTACAAGGCTTCTAAGACTAGATTCTACTTAATCCAGGTCAGATGTCAAAATGAGACTAAATATGCAAGGATTTTATTAAGGAAAATACCCATATGAAGGAAAATAAGGAGAGAGTATGCTAAGGTTTGAGTGTGTCCCCCAAAAGTCCATGAGTTGGAACCTTAATTCCTCCATGCAGCAGTGTTGGGAGGTAGAACCTAGTGAGAGGTGTTTGGGTCAGGGAGGTTCCAGCATCACGAAGGAATTCAGACAGCCATCTCTTTCCTCTTCCACATGTCCACTTCCGCTTTCACTTCTCTGCCATGTTATAGTGCAGATCAAGACATTCACCAGAGGCCAATTAAATGACAGTTCCTTAATCTTAAACTTCCCAGCCTTCAGAACTATAAGAAATACATTTCTTTTCTTTGTAAAAGAAAATAAATTTATTTTGCTTTATATATTCTGCTATAGTAACTGAAAGAAGACTAAAATAAAGGAGTGAAAAACTGGAAGAGTCATCAGATTGCAACACAAGTCTGATACTGAGTGAAAAAGAGAGGGGAGAAAGGTTGGGTAGAAACATCTTAGACTGCTGTGCAGTCTAAGATTCATCAGGGCCATTGAGAAGTCTTCAAGCCACCAAAGGTGTCCCAAGTCTCTCTAACATACTTAGCCACTGGCTGAAAACAGCTCATAGGAAAGCGAGACTTAGCATAAGCACCGAAATGTATCTCAAGTACAGCAGCTAAAGAGCTTGATCAATTATACTGCCTATACTAACTATATTAGAGATCCATGAGGCACATTCTCATGGCTGCCACAGGTTTATCACCTCCTTTGTCATTCAAAGCTCTCTAATTGATTGTAACCTATCTTCCCAGCCTTACCTCCCACTGCTATGCCCACCATGCTTGCTTTCCAGCCAAACCACATGACTTACTATTCTACAGAGATGGCAGCACTTGGTCTTGCTTTGTGCTGTTGCAGGATTTTTCCGTAGTTCAACTAAAGTCGGGGTTCTTTGTCCCACAGCCATGAAAGTTCAGGCTCACAGACAATTTGAATGGTGAGTAAGACAGGGCTTTATTGAGTAAAAAGGAAGAATTAAAAGGAAACAGGGATTCTCTGCAAGGCCAGAGTCCCTCGCTAGAGTGCTTCCTGCCCTGGAGTTCAAACTCCAGTTTCCACACGGGAAGAGGAGGGGCCAGGCTCCTCCCCGCTACAAATGGTGCAAATTTTTGAGGCTCCACCCCAGTGCGCAGGTGGGTTGGAGTTTTTCCAGGGAACTTCTCCCACTTGGCTGTCTCATTCCCCCCTCTAAAGAAGTACATCTAACTGCCCTTAAAATAAGGATAAGGACAAAGACCAATCTTAACAGCTTCCTGCTGACAGGTGGCACTGTTTTGGGGAAACGGCAGTCAGAGCTTCCTCAGAGGCCTATTTAAGGGTGCCTGGCAAAAGGGGCCATTGTCAGAGGCTCTGGTTGCATGACCATTTGGAGTTCGATGGCCTGAAGGCAAGGACAAACAAACCGGGTTATTAGAAAACATATATCAAAGCAAAACAAAGGGAGGGACAAAGACAGCTCAAAAATTCTAAGGTCTTTTTCCAGTTTGCACAAGGAGAGGGAGGCCAAAAGCCCGATTGGTTAAAAAAAAAAATTGTTTAAAGTAAAAAACTTCACCTTTTTGCCGGAATGTTGGGCTTCTGGGTTTCCTTCCCCTGAGCCCAATCCTAAGCCAACCAGTTTAAGGTTTGGGAAATTAACTCTTTCCAGTTTGGAGGATGCATCTGATGTGAGTGTCTCATAGTATGAAGATGCAACTACCTATTTGTGAAGAGAGAACTGAGGGGGAAACAGGAAAAAAGAAGGCATTTTTTAAAGGAGTCCCAGGGGTTCAGGATGCATTCGAAAGAGGTACAGACTGAAGATGAATCGCTACCCATCTAGAAAGAGGAGAGCAGACATCTCTGGTTCCCTTCTTTTCCTAGCAGATACATGGGATATATGAGGGAGAGAGGGAAGAGTGTCCTCTTTTCATCTTCCATCCTTGCATCCCCAAGTTCCAGTGACCTTGGCAGGTGCTGCCATGGGTTTTAAAGTGGCTTGCACCTATGAAGCAGGGGGGGTCAGCAGGGGAGACATCCACTCTTACCCACGTATGCCGTTTCCCCTGCTGTCAGTAGCCTTGGAGTTCCCTAGATCGCATTTATGCTATGGATATTAATATAGCCTTTATCCATGAAACAGGAAGCTTGGGCTTGGCTTAATCAGCAGGAATGAGCCACACTCACCTGTGCTGTGCCTTTTAACCTCTGTTGCTATCTGCCTCTGGATTCCTCAGATCCAGTTTTCTTCCTAGGGCTTTGACCCAACACTTGGAACTGAGTCTGGGACAAGAATGTATCTTGGGGGGTTGCATGGACTCCTTATCATAAGCCAAATGCTAAAGTGAGGCTGTGGAATTAAGTCCTCCTCCAACAAGGGAGAGGAAAGGACGTCTTGTGACACACCCAGATAACTGGTAGCTGTAGTTACGCTTGCTGGGATTTGGGTGCATGATGCTCAGCTTTGGTTAGCTCCCTTGGTCTCACTTTCCCCAAAAGAAAACCTCCAAGTCTGGGGCATCCTATTTATTCCCATCACCTGGCAGGATTTGCAGGATAATTGCTCGGAACTAGACTATTGATCCAGATTTCTATGTTACCCATCCCTTTTGTTCTTTCTGAGCTGCAGCCAGGGATTGCTGGTTGGTTCACAGGAGCAAGCAGGGTTAGTCTAAAATACAGGCAAAAACTCAAAAACAACTATTGAGTTTAGAATTTAGTGACAAATATATGATAAGTTTTGGAACGTAATTTCTGTCTCTCCAGTCCTCATTTTTGTTAAGAAACAAATAATCATAGGAATTAGTTGTTTAAATAGAGTTTAGTCTTATACTTGGCCTGATTATTTGCATAAAGTCCAGCAAGAATAATTATTTTTACATAGGCCTTTTAGATTGGCTTTGATGGAAGTCTGTTCCAAAAGGAGTCTCAGATAAGACCTTTTAAAACTGAGCCCATCCATGGGTTTGTATCCTTAAACACCTGTGAGTTGGGTAATCCTCTCCTCTTAAGTTCCCAAGATAAACTTGGAGCTCCTAGACCTGTTAGAAAGTGATATTCTTTACTGACCACAGGTCAGGAACCCTGTACAGGGACTATGTAGACAAGGGTATGAGGCCAGTTTCCCCACTGGGCTTTTATTGGCTCTGTCAGTTGAGATTAACTCCTTAAGAGGAAGCATACCCTTCCAGTCAAAGCCTTGGTAAAATAACCACTTTCTCCAATTGCGTTCTGTTGCAAAAGAAAAATGGATTCTTATTGCACGGATGCAAACAACTATATTGCCATAAGTTAAGAATACTCACAGATAGGTTCTAAATTCTGGAGGAACTGGGCAGAGAGAGAGAAACAAACATGCTCCAAATTTTGATAATAGGAGTACACCTTGCTTAATTATTAAAGGCCATAAATAGCTCAAAATGAGTTTCCTTGACTGAAAAACAAAACAAGGGTCATCAATATTCCAAGCAAAAGTCAAAAAGGTTGCTTCAGCTTTTTCAGTTCAGTCCATTTAGTTAACTCTTGTTTTGCTTGATATTTGTGAATATTTCAGCTCTTTATGAGTCCTGTACATTTTCTTTTATTCCAATGTTACAATCTCTAAAGTTATCAGAAATCTGTTTTTGAGAGCACCTGTTAAAGTTCTATAGCTTGTTATAAACAATCTTTTGAAAAGGATTAAAACAAGACAACAATTGTCTGTGAATTACAAAATGTCCAGGGTATTTACAGTTAGAAACAAAATTGACAAAGAAGTTTGGTTATCTCCATGGTTTACAATAACATCACAACCTTATTATGATTGATAGCATACACTTAGACATGAGAATTTTAGAAATCCCATACAATATTGGAACATATATTAGCATTATTTACCAAGATATAACCTAAAGAAGACTGAACATCATTTTGGCAATACCATGTACCTAAACATGTCAAATAATCCTGTTTACTTCTCTTTTCTGGACATTCTAGGGGCCCTCTGGACTATCCAAAGAGTTAGGTGTCAGGAAAGACCATTTGGAAATTGAAGTTTGATTTTGGGAAGCCTATTAAATATGTTTAAAGCACTTGATATTATGAAATAGAATTCCAGGTTACCATAAATTATTTATTTTGCCAAAATGGTACTGAGAAATTTTAAAGAAGCAAAAACTTTTATAACCCTTTGAATTTAGTCAATATGTTCACATAGACAACCTCTTCTGCAAGATTAACTTCCACAATGCTTCTATCACTTGTTTGAACGTTCAACTTTTCCTACCTAACTCAAAACAATCCTTTAACCCAAGGCAAAAGTTTACATTTCCGTGCCTTCTTATAAGCTTTTACTAAAAAACACATTTTACCGTTCTTAGGCATCTTGCGTGTAAATCTATTTTTAGATTACGTGATATAATGGTAACTCCTGGCAATTTTTAACTTTAATGTAAAACCTGCTAAATTGCTTTAATTGTGTGGTAAGTGCTGCAAAGGTTTACCTTCTTAATCTAGGGTGTGTTTAGTTCCATATATCCCCAGGCCCTAGCAATTGTGAAGCAGGCAAGACAGACAGGTCTCAAAACCCAAAAGACAGTATGTAACCTCAAAAAGCTTAGCAAACCTTGCATCTGACCTGCATTTTACCGTAGTCTTTAGGGCTGTTTTTATTTCTTAAAGATTAAAGTCAAGTGAACTGAAAGGTACCAGAAATTTTATCTTTCCTTTAAAAAATATTAGATTCAAGTGTTTGTCCTTCTTTGGGCCAGATTCATTAGAGCCGTTTTTACAGACATCACACACAGTACACAAGCAGACAAGCACAAGAAAACCCAGTCACTGGGTGGGTACCTTTAAGAGACAAGGCTAGGAAAACATGCAGACATCAAACCAGAGAGGGCTCATCCCCTAAGGCAGGATTGCTAAGCAAAGCCTTGCCAAGTGGTGGTTACCAGCCATGCCCTCAGGATGTAAAACAAAATGGAGGCTTGAGTTCACAATAAAAGCTTTGCAGAAAACATAAACGGTGATAGGTGTGGGGCCTGACCTAGTAAAAAACGTCTTCTAAAAGAAAAAAAAAATTAAAGGTTCACTGCTGATGGGGTGGGGCAGATAAAAGAAAAAAAGTTTTAAAATGCCTGGGAAAGACCCTCTTATTCTTATACAACTGGTTCCGCCACCAGGAGAAAACCTTAATTACTGTCCAAAGGAGTAAAGCCCCTTAGCAGGGGAAGGTGAAGGCTTTGGTGGTGCATGGTGGAAAACAACAGCCAGCTGGCTGTACAGGACACTTGGGCCATGCGTTCCAGCCCCAGAAGGGAGGGGAGAGCAGCAGGGAGCTGCTGCTTGCTGGTCAGTCCCAAAAAAGGTAGGAAAAGGCCTGGGAGCAATAGAGGATTGGGGAATGGTTTCCCCTATCCTCAGAAATTTGAGGATGAAAAGGCTTAGAACCAACGTTGAGAGGTTTTGAGTCCCCAGTTCACTCGCCACTTCTCAAGCCCCACGTTGGGTGCCAAAAATGTTGTAGGACTCTTCCTTAGTTCAGCTAAAGATGGGGTTCTTTGTCCCACAGCCACAAAAGTTCAGGCTCTCAAACAATTTGAATGGTGAGTAAGACAGGGTTTTACTGGGTGAAAAGAAAGAAAAAAAGGAAACAGGGACTCTCTACAAGGCCAGAGTCCCCTGCTAGAGTGCTTCCCACCTGGTCATTCGAATTCCAGGTTCCACACAGGAAGAGGAGGGGCCAGGCTCCTCCCCACTGCCAATGGTGCAAATTTTTGAGGCTCCATCCCTGTGTGCATGCTGGTTGGAGTTTTTCGGGGGACCTCCTCCCACCTGGCTGTCTCAATGCTACTCCACTATTGCCTCCCCAGCCTCTAATAGTTAAAATTCCATCCTTCCTACAATGCCTAGGTCAAATGTTGTTCTCCCTCAGGCTTTCTTGAGTCCCTCCAGCCAAAAATAGTCTCCTCTGCTTCTGTATTACCAAACCATTTTGTTTGAACTCTGCAATAATGTTTACCCTCTTGCCTTCTACTATTAGGTTACTTTTGTAGTCTCTAGAAAAGTTACCTCACCTTTCTGGGACTGAGTTTTCTCATCTCAGCATATAATAGAGGGCAGGTAATGACTAAAGTCTATCAAATCCAATATTCTATAATCCTAATTCATCCACTGTCAATGCTTTTATGATGGTTAAATTGAATGTCATTGTATCATGGTAACTGACACTAATGGCAAGATGACAATTTTGTACCTAATAGTCACATTGCTACTCTTCAGCATTATAAAAAGTAAAGTAGAGTTTCCTCTTCAAAGACTTTCCTCCTTATCTAATTAGGAATAAATAGTAACTTCCCTTAAAAGCAAAATTTATTCAAAGACCTATACTAACATTCTTAAATATCTGCTAGGCATAATAAAGAAATCAATGTACTCTACGTTCTTAGCTCTTACAATTTAGCCTAAATATTTGCCTTGGCATGCTTATACTATTCCAAGCAAGCATTAGGTCATAGCCTGTTTCTCTTCCTTATTTGAAGGTGTTTTTACTTTTCTCAACATTCCACAAGTTATTTCCCCCTTCCTTTGTTCTCCTCTGCCTTTGCCTCTTTTAAAAAGTTCTAAGTTGCTAGCCAATCGGGACAAATACAGAATGTGAGGTCCCATTCCAGCCAATGGAAACCGGACACAGCAGTAAGGTGGACACGTCAAGTTATAAATGACCCTGTCTCCTTTGTCTGGTGTACTGTCATGGCAAAACTGCTGGCAAGTGTACCCTTTCTGCAGAAAGCATAAAAATGGCCTTGCTGAGGAAATTAAATTTATGTTCAAGTGCTATTTCTTTACAGCCCCAAGGAACAAACATTTCAAATAATTTGGTGGCCTGTACGGGGATACATTCTCATCTGGAGGCAGTCTCCAGTCCTCTCTCATGAAGAAGCATGGTCCTCTGCCTCTCTGCAGTGGCCTCAAGGATAAGGACTCGAGACCCACCCAGTGTGATGAATAAACCCAGACTCTCAGCAACACACACACATACACACACACACACACACACACAAAGAAAAGAAAAAAAGAAAGACAACAACAACAATAAAAACTGGCTGGCAACCTGGAGTAGAGGATCCTCACATATCACATGAACCAAGAAACTCTGTACACAGACAAGAAAAAAAAAACAAAACAGAAAAGCCAATAAAGTATTTCCTTAGTAGTCAAAACTAAAGAAAAAGCCACAAGGCAGTAAAGCATTCCTTAATTAAGACATTCCAAAAAAAGAGAAACCACAATGGGGGTAAAGCATTCCTTAGTCAGGACTAAGGAAAGAAAGCCTCGGGGGTGGGGAGGGGGTGGTGGTGAAGTATTCCTTAGTCAAGATGTCTTAGAAGTTAAAAAGAAGTAAGAAATCCCCATTAAAAAAGAAGTTGAACCTCAGAAAGAAGTGAAAAATCCCCATGGGGGGTTGAACCTCAAAAAGAAGTAAGAAATTCCCACTGAGAGGAGGTTGAACCTCAAAAAAAAGTAAGAAATCCCCATTGATAAGAAGTTGAATCTCAAAAAGAAGTGAGAAATCGCCATTGGTGAGGGGATTGAACTTCACAAAAGCCTCTGGTAGTAAAAAAAATTATATATACGTATATATTCAAAATTCTCCTTTTCCCTCTTCTTCGGGAAAGAAAAGGCTAAGCTCCACTCCCACCGGTTGCTCCCCTAGGGGAAGGGAAAGGAGAAAGACAGCAAAAACAGCAAGTGCGACACCAGACAGCCAGGCACACCAAGAGTTAAGCCCCTCTCCCCAGCCAGGCTCTATGTGAAAAAGAGGGCAGGGACTGATGCCAGGAGGAGAGTGTGGGGGACTGCCTGGGGCCAGGACTGCAGCTGTGCAAATCCCACCCAGCCCAAGAAACTAAGTGTAGGAAGAAAGGGGAAAAAAAAGTAAAAAGGGAAATCGGAAAACAAACAAACAAACAAAAACAGGAGAAACAGATGGCAATGTATGTGCAGGGGTGGGGCCCGTGCCGTGACCTGGCCCTGCCGGTGGTGGGAGCCAGAGAACTCAGGAGGGGAAAAGGAAACGGGATGACAGAGAGAGAGAGGAAAATAGAGTGCAAATGAGAGAGAGATAAATAGATGGAAAGAGTAAGTAAGAGAGAAACTGGAAGAGACAGAAATCAAAGAAAGACACAGAAGGTGAAACTACGAAAAGAAATAGTGTAAAAGGAAGGCAGAAAGTTAAGCCATGTTGAAGACTGTCTGTGAAAGTTGTAAGAAAAGTTACGAAAAGGAATTTATGCCAGAAATATTGTATAATTTAAAAAGTAAGTAGGCCTCCTGAATGTAAAATTATTTAAAAAACAGTTTATTTACAAGGTATGTAAGAAAAATAAAATATATTTTTAATAACAGGATTATAAGGAGGCATAAAAATATAGGTTTTTACATACATTAAAAAGTTAAAAATATATATTTTGTTTTAAAACTTTAAGCAAGTTTTAAAATGTTAATTGTAAAGGAAATTCTGTGTGTAAACATAATGGCTAAAGTTAAAGAGGTATCATCCAGTTTTTCTGTGAACTGGACATTAAAATAAAAGCACAATAGATTTTTCTTAAAGCACTAACCTGCTCTTTAACAAAAATTATAAACAGTTAAAAAGAGTCTATAAAAGTCTTACCTTATAGTCAGACATCAAAAATAGATTAAATAATATCTACAAGATTTTATTAAAATTAAGCTTAACATTAATAGCACATTAATATAAAAGTTAAATTTAACTTATGTGGTATAAAATCATACAAAAAACACTGTCAAATATAAAACGGTGTTTAGCTTTCTTAAGGCCCAAAAGCGGCTAGGTAAGTCACAAGGCTCCTCATCCCCAAGGCCACAGCACACAGGGGCAGTGAAGGCCACAAGAAGGCCAAGACCTACAAGAAGGCCAAGACCTTAAGAGACGGCAAGGCCACAGCATCCCCTGGGCAATGCTGAGCAGGGATGGAGCAGGAGGTGTCACCATGAGGCCTCAAGCCCCAGGATATGCAGCAGAAATTACATACTTAATTTATCTTCTGCTTTCCCTTCCCTCAGAACTGAAAGTATTTTAGCACAACTACCATTCCTAGAATTTCCAGTACACCAGCACCAGCCTGAAAACCACATTCTCATCAAAACATAGAAAGAAAAAAACTCAAGCCAGCCTGCGAAGGACCCTATTTTATGCTGTTAACCACTGAGATTGCTGTCCACGCAGCTGAGAAAGAATGGACCCACCATACTCGAGTCAAGAAAACATCTTCCTCTTCAGAATCATGTTACTGTACTAAGATCAAGCCCTACTAAGTTAAAGTTAAAGAAAGCTTAATTTTCATATACCTTCTATATTGCTTCCTTTCCTTTCCGTATTCTGTTACTAGCTTCTTTGTTATTAATGTAACTAAGTCTGACTCACCTCAGACCATTACCTTTGACCATTACCTTTAATGCTTGCTCTGTCATACCTTGTGGAGATGTAAAAGATCAATGACAGCTAGCCTTTTCACACAAATATTTATGACCCGGCTCTCTACTGGACACAGTTACCCCTAGCACTCATCATTGTGATCAGCTGCAGCCAAGACACTGATTTTCTGCTCCTGCAGCCTGGCAACCTTGTAGAAAATAGGACTATGTCCTTTAAACTACTTAGAAGCAAAGTTGGACTTCCACAAAAAAGGTTTGTGCAGATCTAAAACCCCTCATCTATTTCACTAAAAGGACTACCCCTTCTAACTGGCAGCCTTATCTATGTAACCCTGTCCTTCTCTTTATCACCACCTCCACCTTGACTAACTCTAGACCAGCCCTTAGTTGCTTCTATGGTATGAAGATTGACATAAATGGAAAAGACCCCTAAGTATTTTTAAAGTATGCATGATTCTCCCATCTTCCCCTTCTTCAGTAGCCTCAGTTCTAGATCCCACACCAGTTGCTCCTACATCTAATAATAAAACTAAGCTGTCTGTTGTAAAAATAAGAGATCTAAGACAGACCTTAGCCATCCAGACAAAAATATCAAGATGCAAATGCCTGGCTGGAATGAATTAAATATTCCGTTCGCACTTTAAATAAAAGCGATTATTATGCTTGTACACATGGTAGGCCAGAGGCCCAGATTGTCCCCTTTCCACTTGGATGGTCTCCTTGTCAACCAGATATGGACTGTATGGTGGCTCTCTTTCAGAATCCCATGGCTTAGGATAATACATCACGCCGAGCTCTCTATCTGCTATTTCCTGAAATTCAACACCCTACGGGTCAGTCCCCAAGGGCAATCCAGCTTCCATCTCAGAAGGCCAAGTTTACTTCATGCCTCTCATAGCAAGAGGAAAATTTGGTGTTCCTTGGAATCATAAAAAAAATGCAAGGAGCTCAAGTCTTTCCAAGAGCTTGATTATCAGTCTATGCTTAGCCATCCCCAAGCAAAGGTATAGTAGTACTGTAGAAGACCTTTATTAGACACTCTGCCAAATAATTAGTACTTGTGCTCTAATCCAATTCGCTATCCCTTTCACCCTAGCAATTCATCAATCTAAAAACGTAAAAACAAAACACCTCAGGCCAAAGGAAACTCCTTATGAGTCCTTTAATCCTCAGGTTTACATAAATGCCATTAAAGTCCTGTGAGAAGTGCCAAATAAGTTTAAAGCACAAAATCAATTAGCTGCAGAATTTAAATCCACATTGTTCTAGTAAGTAACTATAAAAAAAAGTAGGCTAAATAAACTATATCTATTACAATCAGCAACGATTCATAAATTACACTGAGGACACCATCAAAGAGATACCTAAGCAATCAGGACCTATCAGCCAGATGGCCTAGAAAAATAAAATAACTTTAAATATAATATTAGCAGAAAAAGAAGATGTTTGTGTCATAATTAAAATTTAATGTTATACCTTTGTTCCTAAAAATACTGCCCCTGACAGAATTATAACAAAAGTGCTACAAGAATTAAAAGCCCTATCCAATAAACTTGCCAAAAATAATAAAATAAATAACCCTTTTTCTAAAGTAATAAAACATTTGTTCAGTAGATAAAAAGAAATTTTAACTGCAATTCTCACCTCATTTGCTGTTGTTATTGGTGTACTTATTCTTGTAGGCTGTTATATTATTCCCTACCTTCGAAGTTTTATACAAAAACTTGTCTCTGCCATGCTTACAGAGTTAACTCCTAACTCTCCTCCACCCTATTCAGAAAAATTACTTCTCTTAAAAGGACACACAAAGCAATTAAGTCAAAACATATTAAACAAGTTTGAAGAAGAATTATGAAATAAGAGGAGGAACTGTAAAAAGTAAAGTAGAAGTTCCTCTGGAAAGACTTGTCTCCCCATTTAATTAGGAATAAATAGTAACTTCCCTTAAAAGCAAAATTTATTCAAAGACCTATACTAACATTCTTAAATATCTGCTAGCCATAATAAAGAAATCAATGTACTTTATGTTCTTAGCTCTTACAATTTAGCCTAAATATTTGCCTTGGCGTGCTTATACTAGTCCAAGCAAGCATTAGGTCATAGCCTGTTTCTCTTCCTTATTTGAAGGTGTTTTTACTTTTCTCAGCATTCTACAAGTTACTTCCTCCTTCCTTTGTTCTCCTCTGCTTTTGCCTCTTTTAAAAAGTTCTAAGTTGCTAGCCAATCAGGACAAATACAGAATGTGAGGTCCTGTTCTAGCCAATGGAAACCGGACACAGCAGTAAGGTGGTAAGGTGGACGCATCAAGTTATAAATGACCCTGTCTCCTTTGCTCGGCGTACTCTCATGGCAAAACTGCTGGTGAGTGTACCCTTTCTGCAGAAAGTATAGAAATGGCCTTGCTGAGGAAATTGAATTTATGTTCAAATGCTATTTCTTTACAGCACCAAGGAACAGGCATTTCAAAGAACATGGTGCTATTAAAATAAAAACTTTAGACAAGTTAAGTTTAACATAATTTATTTGAGCAAACAAATGATTCATGAATTGGGCATTACCCTGAACCGGTAAAGGTTCGGAAGACTCTACCTGGCAATGTGGGCAGTCCATATTTATAGATAGAAAAAGGAAGTGACATACCAAAATAGCCTGATTTGTTACAGTTTAGCACTTGCTTTATTTGGACATGTCTGAGCAGTTTGCAGCCTGTGATTGGCCAAAAGCTCAGCTGCTACAGTTAACTGAGACTCAGTTGCTTGTTACAAGAATGTAGTCTCACGGTAGGTGTATATATATATGTTTATACACATATATAATATATATATAAAACATATATATAACATATATTATGCTTTATTTATATATATTAGGTTATAGTTTGCTTCATTTAGAGACGGCATTAGGCCAAAGTTTAATTTAACAATTCCCCTCTTTTATCAGCCTTTGAATTTTGAGAAATTGACCATAACCTAGGTCCAATTTTTTTCACCATCATAATGGACTTGTTTGGTCTCAGTATAAAATTCACAATTCACAATGTCGAATTTGTTGGATTATTCTTTAAGTTTTCCTGATATTTTTGTTTTTCTAACTATAATGAGATTAGTTGATGTACAATGGATGGCTCCATATGAGCATTTGAGACTCTTAAGAGACAAGGCATGGAGGCTTATGCCTGTAATTCCAACACTTTGGAAGGCCAAGGTGGGTGGATTGCTTGAGCCCAGGAGTTCAAGACCATCCTGGGTAACATGGCAAAACCCCTTCTCTACAAAAATATACAAAAATTAGCTGGGCATGGTGGTGCACACCTATAGTCCCAGCTACTCTGGAGGCTGAGGTGAAAGGATAGCTTGGGTCCAGGAGGTGGAGGTTGCAGTGAATGGAGATCATACCACTCATACCACTGCACTCCAGCTTAGGTGATAGAGCCAGACCCTGTCAAAAGAAAAGAAAAGAAAAGAAAAGAGAGAGAAAGACTCTTAAGGGATACAATACATTAGGAAGAATATTATAATGGTTATCAGGAGGAAAAATACAAAAAATTAAAAAATTAAAGTACACTACTTAACAGGAGTCTCTACAAACCAAAATAATCTAAATTAAGCAATTTAAAGTTCAAGCAATAATAAAGACTATTCAACAGTTTTCAAGTCCTGTTGGTTATAGTCTTTGTTCAGGGCATGACGGTGATTAAGGGCCATAGTTAGTAGTAAAACGCCCTCCTTTAAAGAGGTGCCTGATTCTGTAGTTAGTCTGGTAACACAAGTCATACTAGTCTGAAGACCTACTAAAAGACACATAAAGATTTTAAAACCTTGGAATATTAGCCCCAAATGATTAGGCTAAAAATAAACAATAAAAAACCTTCCAATAGCCAAGTCTGCCGTCCACCATTCCACCATTCAGGATACCTGCAAATCAACTGTTAGCTGCTCCTGTAAACACATCATGTGTTCCTTTCCCGTGAGAAATTTCCTTGATGTATTTGGTGGCAGTGTCTAGAGAAACATCAGTATCAGCCACATTTTAAATTAAGCTTTTTGTAGTAGTAAAATCAGGAGAAAGGTAAGTACAATATTCAGTTTTGTTTAGCACTATACACAAGTCCTCAATGTAGGCAAAGAGAAGATCTGCGTGATGCTCCATTAAGTATTTTTGTTGAACATGAATGTTTTCATATACCTTTCAAAGAGCAGCTTCTATGCATCTGAACTTTTGGGCGGTCACATTGGCTACAAAATCTAAGATTTTTCCTAATTTACAGACTATCTTCAAATTCTATACAACCAGCACCCCAATACTGCCAAGAGTGTGCCCCCAATAACCCCACAGGAACATTTCCTCCAAGGAAGCTAACTTATCTCCATCTATTTCAAGGTTTGTGCTAATTTTGGTTATTGACTGCTTTGGCCTCTGGTTATGAAAGATACAATGGGAACTTTCAGGAAAAGCTATTCATAAGGTGGGAGGGAGCCAGGCCATATAGCAAAATCTGAACCAGTGAGGAAGAGGTAAGTAAATTCTCTGCAGTCCCAATGTAGGCCCTCAGGGGCTAGGAAAGATGGCCACCTAGTGGTGTTTGAGCAGAAGTCAGTTAAATTTGTCCACAAGTTCACATGGCTCCTGAGTAAGGTACAGTGAGAAACTTACTCAAAGGGTATGCTGTAAGGGTGCATAACCACATTTAGTGGAAAAGGAGCTTCCAGATTTAATTCAATGACATCATACAAGCAATTACTCATACCTGCATTGGTAGTCCCCAGGTCTTGAATATGTGATATACCTTTTACAGACATCACTCAGATATGTTTTCTATATTTGGTAACAATTAGGTTATTAATTGGAAAGTTCGTGGTACTATTTCTAGTGAGTGTAGAAAAGTAAGTAGCAGTAATGTCTAGAATTTTAAGGAAAGCTTTCCACTCTTCCTCTAAGGCTTCATGATGACTCTCAATGGGAACACAGACATTGGCATGAGAGAAATTGTTTTCTGATATGGTGGCATTAGCCTACAAACCCAACAATTGCTCTCATTTCTTTTTAGGGCATAAGCTTTTGATAAAGCCACACACAGATTATGGTCCCATGGATTTTCCTTTAAGGAAAAGGAAGTGATTCAGACAGCAGAAAACTAGGGGGAAAGGGAAGGAATAAGGCTTTCATGATGACAGATAAATCTTATTCCATGGTCTTAGGAAAGTGTCTATGTCTAGGATACCATCTGCTTCTGGGGGAAAACTTCCCTGGTCATCTTTACCTTAAGGCCTCCAACAAGCATACACCAGGAGTCTGGAGGAGCCCTTCTCAGTAAAAAGATGTGAATATGAGACTCAAGACCCTGAGGTTTTGCTGCAAAGAAGAACTTGGTATAGTCCCTATCAAGGGCAGTCTTCCTCTGGTGTCATTTCCAAAAGACCCAACCTCATTGTTCTAAATTATGAAAGGTCTGCTTGTCATCAATTTGTGAGTCACAAAGGGCTTTTCTTATCTGGTGAAAATATGCTTTGGCATAATGCGTCAAAGCATGGCACCATTGAGTCATGTCAGAGTTTACAAAAGCAAAAGATCCATAGGTTTTATTATTAACGGAATAAGCCTTGAAGTAACTATTTCATAATTTCAAATATTTGATTTCATAAGCAGTCAACCTAGATTTCTAGTGAGGATGAGTGTGATTGCCATCAGTTGATAATTGCCTTTGACTAAGGCAATCCAATCAATGTAGTTAGCTTCGCCTAATGCCATTGTATTTGCAATATCTTATTTAACTGTTTTACAACTTGTCCAGTGAAATTCAAAGGTGAAGCCGGCTAGGCTTCTGGGTTGGGTGGGGACTTGGAGAACTTTTCTGTCTAGCTAAAGGATTGTAAACACACCAATCAGTGCTCTGTGTCTAGCTAATGGTTTGTAAACGCACCAATCAGCACTCTGTAAAAAAGGACTAATCAGCACTCTGTAAAATGGACCAATCAGCAGGATGTGAGTGGAGCCAAATAAGGGAATAAAAGCTTGCCACCCAAACCAGCAGTGGCAACCCACTTGGGTCCCCTTCCACGCTGTGGAAGCTTTGTTCTTTCACTCTTCACAATAAATCTTACTGCTGCTCACTCTTTGGATCCGCACTATCTCTATGAGTTGTAACACTCACTGGGAGGGTCTGCAGCTTCATTCCTGAAGTCAGCGAGACTACAAACCCACTGGGAGGAAAAAATAACTCCGGACACACCATCTTTAAGAGCTGTAACACTCACCGCGAGTGTCCATGGCTTCATTCTTGAAGCCAGCGAGACCAAGAACCCACCAGAAGGAACCAATTCCAGACACAAAATGAGTACCTCTATCACTGAAGATTTCTCCAGGAATGAATGATAAGAGAAACACATTTTCTTTTTTCCTTTTTCTTTTTTTGAGACGGAGTCTCACTCTGTCACCAGGCTGGAGTGCAATGGCGCAATCTCGGTTCACTGCAACCTCTGACTCCCTGGTTCAAGCAATTCTCCTGCCTCAGCCCACCCAGTAGCTGGGATTACAGGCACGCACCACCACGCCCAGCTAATTTTTGTATTTTTAGTAGAGACGGGGTTTCACCATGTTGGCCAGGATGATCTTGATCTCCTGACATGATCCACCCGCCTCGGCCTCCCAAAGTGCTGGGATTACAGGTGTGAGCCACTGTGCCCAGCCAAGGGAAACACATTTTCTAATAAACTTTAGCTATTATTATGGCATCAGCCTTCCTGCATGGGAAAGCTTCTATACAACCAGAAAACATACGTTTAATGTGTCACTTGAAGGAACTCCATTTTTAAGTGTTCAAATGATCCAGCAGGTGTGTATCACCTGAAGTTTTTATTTTCTTATCAGAACTATGAGTTTGACAATTTATAACCAAAATTGGTTATAAATTTTAGCAATTTTAAAAGTCATGCCATCAATATTTTTTCATAATTTGAATCATTTTATCTCTGTCATGATGAATATGGAATTCAGAGCTCTTAATAATGGAAGCTTTAAGGACTCAGGAAGGACCAAGCAGCTGTCCAGACTCTTCATGAATTAATGCTTAATATTGCATTTACGTCTTTTTAAATACCAATTTTGTTTCTCCAATTCAGGTGAATAGTACTGCTCATTAAATAGGTTATCATAGGTAATTTGACAGTGATCAATCTTTTAAAGTTTATTCAAATTGCATATCTTAACAATTTCAGTACTTTTATGCTGACTTAGCATAAAAGTCTGCCAAATCATTTCACTGATATCTAATTAATTCTTGTCCTGACATATATTGGGTTCACAGTTTTATGAACCAGTCAATTTTTTCATTGTAGAATTCTTAGCCAGTCCAATGGTATGATCTTAAAGTTATCAGAAAACTATATTTGTCAGTGTCCTTTTCATGAATCTTCTTGAAGATGAAACACTTCAGGCTTATAGTTGCCCAGGAAAGTACCATAGTAAACAATTAACCATCTGTGAATGACAAGACTTAAAATTGCCATGGTTAAAAACCTGATGAGACCAGGCATGGTGGTACATGACTCTAATCCCAGCACCTTGGAAGGCTGAGGCAGGATGATTGCTTGAGCCCAGGAGTTCAAGACCAGCCTGAGCAACATAGTGAAACCCTGTCTCTACGAAGAATAAAATAATTAGCCAGGTGTTTTTGTGCATAGTAGTCCAGCTACTTGGGAGACTGAGGTGGGAGGATTGCTTGAGCCCAAGAGCCCAAGGCTTCAGCGAGACGTGACCATACTACTGCACTCCAGTCTGTGTGACAGAGTGAGACTCTGCCTCTGAAAAAAGAAAAGAACAGAAAAGAAAAGAAAAGAAAAGAAGAAAAGATATGAAAAGGCAAGAAAAGACAGACAAGAAAAGAAAAATAAAAAGACCTAATGAAAATTCACTACAATAATGATGGAATTGATAAGGAAATGAAGTTACTTCTGTTTCATACAACATTTTAAGATAATAACTAGAATTATGAATACCAGCATTATATGAGGACGACTTGATATCTATGAATTTCATACAATTTCCAAACCATATAGTAATAACACATACACACAAAAATAACCCAAAGAAAGTTAAGCATTACTTATTTTTGAC
The DNA here is from genome assembly GCF_029281585.2 of Gorilla gorilla gorilla. Lineage (NCBI taxonomy): Eukaryota > Metazoa > Chordata > Mammalia > Primates > Hominidae > Gorilla > Gorilla gorilla. Next base: position 85,532,970 of record NC_073224.2, on the reverse strand, counting down.
AGTACTATTCATATAATTTAATGTATCAAATAAGCCCAAATACTTATTATCTATCTTTGTAAGGATGGATATCCTTTTGATGTGTTCCAAGGGCCCATGTGGAAAATCTCAAAGTTAATTCAAGGTCAAGAAAAAGGTTTAATTTTACATTTTATATTTGGGAAGTCTGTCCAAAATATCAAAGGTTTGAAACACTTGAGCAAAATATTTAATAGGATCACAGGTCACTGTGAATAGTAGTAATTTATTTAACCAAAGTGATAATTAAAAGACTTCAAAGGCAAATATAGAAAGCTACATACTTGTAGAAAAACTTTAGCTCTCCTAATAGAGAAGACTCAGTTCTCTTATGAAATCAAAGACCTAATAAAGACAGCGTGAAGCACTGGATATTATCTTAGTAAAATACAGAATATTTATCTCCTACACCAATTATCTAAAATGGAAAGAAAAACCCTTCACAATTTCCTGTTAGGAGTAGACCAAGAAAATGTTGTTTTAACAGAAACACCAAATTCTAGTTTTGTATCAGTGTAGTTCTCATACTAATACTGAACTTTTAGAAAAACTTGTAAATAGTTCTTTCTAATCCTAGCTAGCCTGGTCACACATGAAATTTATTCCACATGATTCATCTTCTACATTGAAAGAACATACAAGAAAAAAAAAAGATTTATCTTCCACAAACTCTCTACAACTTTTTCATCATTCAGTTTTTGTCCTGTACTTTACCTCTTCTCATTTTGGAAAAACCAGTCATTCTACTTTAGTCCAAAAATTATTCTTTTTTCCTTAACAAAACATAACATTCTCATATCTTATAGCTTTTCCTTATCAAAAGTAAATCTTACTTTCCTTGTATTCTTGCATACAAAGTTGTTTCCATTATTAGTTCTAGTGATTTTACTTACATGTATTAATTAGAATTCTTAATCTCTAGTGACTTTAATTTCCAGTGAACATTAGGAAGCAAGCAGCTGTGAACTGTCTGTCACACCAGCAATCTTTAAATTGGCAAATGTATGATCATAGTTTCTAGAAGCACATCCTTTCTCATAGTACAATTTGTCAGTGTGGCATAGAAGATATTTACTAACATTCCCAAATATCCTTAGTCTCTCTGCAATAAGAAACTGTAGAGGAGGCAAAATTGCATGTCTATCCTCCTAAGGGTTTGTTTTTGTTTGTTTGTGTGTTTGTTTGTTTGCTAGGCCTGAGAATTAAATTGTTGTTATTACAGATTACCCTCAGCCTCAACTTTTCTTTCTTGATAAGAATGTCAAAACTTTCTGGTACAGAAAGAATTTTTTTACATAAGAACTTTATCTTACATCCATTTAACTCACTTTTTTTAACAATTTCACTTGGATTGCTTGTAAAGGTTAAATATTAAGCAGCTAGTCATCATCTTAAGTTATTTTTCTTGCTGACAAGTTTTGTAATATAGACATAAAATACATTTATTTTATTGGTAACCCTAGGTAGGAAAAGTCATGCATCTGTATTATATTTAGTACTGAAAAATCTGAAGACATGCCTGTACAGTATCCTAATTTATCAAAGATTACCCAAATCATGTGAACTTGAAAACTACTTGGGTTAGTTCTTATTTTTCTAAACAAATACTTCATTTATGTAAACACTTATTTTTCTTAAAGCCAATTAGAGTTCTTCTACCACTTAATTTAGCAATATCATAAGTAGATAGAAAAATATGACACATATATATCATATATAGAGACATATATAAACATATAGACAGAAACAGATCTTACAGCTTTCATTCTAAAATTTTAGCCGTGTGCCAGTGCAATAATACAAGCTCACTAATTTATTAAAGAATATCTGGATCTAGGCTTGGAACAACGGCTCATGCACATAATCCCAGCACTTTGGGAGGTTGAGGTGGGAGGATCACTTGAGACCAGGCATTCAAAACCAGCCTGGGTAACATGGCAAGACCTTATCTCTACAAATGAATTTTTTAAATTACACAATTTTTTTTAAAGAACATCTGAATCCAAATATTTTCTGTTCATTAGAACTAGGATTTTTTGCCCAATGGCTAAAGATTTTGACTGGCATTTTTGAAAAATACTTTTAAGATGCTTTTCATTTGCCTTCTGTAAAGAAACTTTTTTTTTTTTTATTATACTTTAAGTTTTAGGGTACATGTGCACATTGTGCAGGTTAGTTACATATGTATACATGTGCCATGCTGGTGCGCTGCACCCACTAACTCGTCATCTAGCATTAGGTATATCTCCCAATGCTATCCCTCCCCCCTCCCCCCACCCCACAACAGTCCCCAGAGTGTGATATTCCCCTTCCTGTGTCCATGTGATCTCATTGTTCAATTCCCACCTATGAGTGAGAATATGCGGTGTTTGGTTTTTTGTTCTTGCGATAGTTTACTGAGAATGATGGTTTCCAATTTCATCCATGTCTCTACAAAGGACATGAACTCATCATTTTTTATGGCTGCATAGTATTCCATGGTGTATATGTGCCACATTTTCTTAATCCAGTCTATCATTGTTGGACATTTGGGTTGGTTCCAAGTCTTTGCTATTGTGAATAATGCCGCAATAAACATACGTGTGCATGTGTCTTTATAGCAGCATGATTTATAGTCATTTGGGTATATACCCAGTAATGGGATGGCTGGGTCAAATGGTATTTCTAGTTCTAGATCCCTGAGGAATCGCCACACTGACTTCCACAATGGTTGAACTAGTTTACAGTCCCACCAACAGTGTAAAAGTGTTCCTATTTCTCCACATCCTCTCCAGCACCTGTTGTTTCCTGACTTTTTAATGATTGCCATTCTAACTGGTGTGAGATGATATCTCATAGTGGTTTTGATTTGCATTTCTCTGATGGCCAGTGATGATGAGCATTTTTTCATGTGTTTTTTGGCTGCATAAATGTCTTCTTTTGAGAAGTGTCTGTTCATGTCCTTCACCCACTTTTTGATGGGGTTGTTTGTTTTTTTCTTGTAAATTTGTTTGAGTTCATTGTAGATTCTGGATATTAGCCCTTTGTCAAATGAGTAGGTTGCGAAAATTTTCTCCCATGTTGTAGGTTGCCTGTTCACTCTGATGGTAGTTTCTTTTGCTGTGCAGAAGCTCTTTAGTTTAATTAGATCTCATTTGTCAATTTTGGCTTTTGTTGCCATTGCTTTTGGTGTTTTGGACATGAAGTCCTTGCCCACGCCTATGTCCTGAATGGTAATGCCTAGGTTTTCTTCTAGGGTTTTTATGGTTTTAGGTCTAACGTTTAAATCTTTAATCCATCTTGAATTGATTTTTGTATAAGGTGTAAGGAAGGGATCCAGTTTCTGCTTTCTACATATGGCTAGCCAGTTTTCCCAGCACCATTTATTAAATAGGGAATCCTTTCCCCATTGCTTGTTTTTCTCAGGTTTGTCAAAGATCAGATAGTTGTAGGTATGCGGCGTTATTTCTGAGGGCTCTGTTCTGTTCCATTGATCTATATCTCTGTTTTGGTACCAGTACCATGCTGCTTTTGTTACTGTAGCCTTGTAGTATAGTTTGAAGTCAGGTAGTGTGATGCCTCCAGCTTTGTTCTTTTGGCTTAGGATTGACTTGGCAATGCGGGCTCTTTTTTGGTTCCATATGAACTTTAAAGTAGTTTTTTCCAATTCTGTGAAGAAAGTCATTGGTAGCTTGATGGGGATGGCATTGAATCTGTAAATTACCTTGGGCAGTATGGCCATTTTCACGATATTGATTCTTCCTACCCATGAGCATGGAATGTTCTTCCATTTGTTTGTATCCTCTTTTATTTCCTTGAGCAGTGGTTTGTAGTTCTCCTTGAAGAGGTCCTTCACATCCCTTGTAAGTTGGATTCCTAGGTATTTTATTCTCTTTGAAGCAATTGTGAATGGGAGTTCACTCATGATTTGGCTCTCTGTTTGTCTGTTGTTGGTGTATAAGAATGCTTGTGATTTTTGTACATTTATTTTGTATCCTGAGACTTTGCTGAAGTTGCTTATCAGCTTAAGGAGATTTTGGGCTGAGACGATGGGGTTTTCTAGATAAACAATCATGTCGTCTGCAAACAGGGACAATTTGACTTCCTCTTTTCCTAATTGAATACCCTTTATTTCCTTCTCCTGCCTGATTGCCCTAGCCAGAACTCCCAACACTATGTTGAATAGGAGCGGTGAGAGAGGGCATCCCTGTCTTGTGCCAGTTTTCAAAGGGAATGCTTCCAGTTTTTGCCCATTCAGTATGATATTGGCTGTGGGTTTGTCATAGATAGCTCTTATTATTTTGAAATACGTCCCATCAATACCTAATTTATTGAGAGTTTTTAGCATGAAGGGTTGTTGAATTTTGTCAAAGGCTTTTTCTGCATCTATTGAGATAATCATGTGGTTTTTGTCTTTGGCTCTGTTTATATGCTGGATTACATTTATTGATTTGCGTATATTGAACCAGCCTTGCATCCCAGGGATGAAGCCCACTTGATCATGGTGGATAAGCTTTTTGATGTGCTGCTGGATTCGGTTTGCCAGTATTTTATTGAGGATTTTTGCATCAATGTTCATCAAGGATATTGGTCTAAAATTCTCTTTTTTGGTTGTGTCTCTGCCCGGCTTTGGTATCAGAATGATGCTGGCCTCATAAAATGAGTTAGGGAGGATTCCCTCTTTTTCTATTGATTGGAATAGTTTCAGAAGGAATGGTACCAGTTCCTCCTTCTACCTCTGGTAGAATTCGGCTGTGAATCCATCTGGTCCTGGACTCTTTTTGGTTGGTAAACTATTGATTATTGCCACAATTTCAGCTCCTGTTATTGGTCTATTCAGAGATTCAACTTCTTCCTGGTTTAGTCTTGGGAGAGTGTATGTGTCGAGGAATGTATCCATTTCTTCTAGATTTTCTAGTTTATTTGCATAGAGGTGTTTGTAGTATTCTCTGATGGTAGTTTGTATTTCTGTGGGATCGGTGGTGATATCCCCTTTATCATTTTTTATTGTGTCTATTTGATTCTTCTCTCTTTTTTTCTTTATTAGTCTTGCTAGCGGTCTATCAATTTTGTTGATCCTTTCAAAAAACCAGCTCCTGGATTCATTGATTTTTTGAAGGGTTTTTTGTGTCTCTATTTCCTTCAGTTCTGCTCTGATTTTAGTTATTTCTTGCCTTCTGCTAGCTTTTGAATGTGTTTGCTCTTGCTTTTCTAGTTCTTTTAATTGTGATGTTAGGGTGCCAATTTTGGATCTTTCCTGCTTTCTCTTGTGGGCATTTAGTGCTATAAATTTCCCTCTACACACTGCTTTGAATGCATCCCAGAGATTCTGGTATGTTGTGTCTTTGTTCTCGTTGGTTTCAAAGAACATCTTTATTTCTGCCTTCATTTCGTTATGTACCCAGTAGTCATTCAGGAGCAGGTTGTTCAGTTTCCATGTAGTTGAGTGGCTTTGAGTGAGATTTTTAATCCTGAGTTCTAGTTTGATTGCACTGTGGTCTGAGAGATAGTTTGTTATAATTTCTGTTCTTTTACACTTGCTGAGGAGAGCTTTACTTCCAACTATGTGGTCAATTTTGGAATAGGTGTGGTGTGGTGCTGAAAAAAATGTATATTCTGTTGATTTGGGGTGGAGAGTTCTGTAGATGTCTATTAGGTCCGCTTGGTGCAGAGCTGAGTTCAATTCCTGGGTATCCTTGTTGACTTTCTGTCTCGTTGATCTGTCTAATGTTGACAGTGGGGTGTTAAAGTCTCCCATTATTAATGTGTGGGAGTCTAAGTCTCTTTGTAGGTCACTCAGGACTTGCTTTATGAATCTGGGTGCTCCTGTATTGGGTGCATATATATTTAGGATAGTTAGCTCCTCTTGTTGAATTGATCCCTTTACCATTATGTAATGGTCTTCTTTGTCTCTTTTGATCTTTGTTGGTTTAAAGTCTGTTTTGTCAGAGACTAGGATTGCAACCCCTGCCTTTTTTTGTTTTCCATTTGCTTGGTAGATCTTCCTCCATCCTTTTATTTTGAGCCTATGTGTGTCTCTGCACGTGAGATGGGTTTCCTGAATACAGCACACTGATGGGTCTTGACTCTTTATCCAACTTGCCAGTCTGTGTCTTTTAATTGGAGAATTTAGTCCATTTACATTTAAAGTTAATATTGTTATGTGTGAATTTGATCCTGTCATTATGATGTTAGCTGGTGATTTTGCTCATTAGTTGATGCAGTTTCTTCCTAGTCTCGATGGTCTTTACATTTTGGCATGATTTTGCAGCGGCTGGTACCGGTTGTTCCTTTCCATGTTTAGCGCTTCCTTCAGGAGCTCTTTTAGGGCAGGCCTGGTGGTGACAAAATCTCTCAGCATTTGCTTGTCTGTAAAGTATTTTATTCCTCCTTCACTTATGAAGCTTAGTTTGGCTGGATATGAAATTCTGGGTTGAAAATTCTTTTCTTTAAGAATGTTGAATGTTGGCCCCCACTCTCTTCTGGCTTGTAGGGTTTCTGCCGAGAAATCCGCTGTTAGTCTGATGGGCTTCCCTTTGAGGGTAACCCGACCTTTCTCTCTGGCTGCCCTTAACATTTTTTCCTTCATTTCAACTTTGGTGAATCTGACAATTATGTGTCTTGGAGTTGCTCTTCTCGAGGAGTATCTTTGTGGCATTCTCTGTATTTCCTGAATCTGAATGTTGGCCTGCCTTGCTAGATTGGGGAAGTTCTCCTGGATAATATCCTGCAGAGTGTTTTCCAACTTGGTTCTATTCTCCCCATCACTTTCAGCTACACCAATCAGACGAAGATTTGGTCTTTTCACATAGTCCCATATTTCTTGGAGGCTTTGCTCATTTCTTTTTATTCTTTTTTCTCTAGACTTCCCTTCTCGCTTCATTTCATTCATTTCATCTTCCATTGCTGATACCCTTTCTTCCAGTTGATCGCATTGGCTCCTGAGGCTTCTGCATTCTTCACGTAGTTCTCGAGCCTTGGTTTTCAGCTCCATCAGCTCCTTTAAGTACTTCTCTGTATTGGTTATTCTAGTTATACATTCGTCTAAATTTTTTTCAAAGTTTTCAACTTCTTTGCCTTTGGTTTGAATGTCCTCCCGTAGCTCAAAGTAATTTGATCCTCTGAAGCCTTCTTCTCTCAGCTCGTCAAAATCATTCTCCATCCAGCTTTGTTCCGTTGCTGGTGAGGGACTGCGTTCCTTTGGAGGAGGAGAGGTGCTCTGCGTTTTAGAGTTTCCAGTTTTTCTGTTCTGTTTTTTCCCCATCTTTGTGGTTTTATCTACTTTTGGTCTTTGATGATGGTGATGTACAGATGGGTTTTCAGTGTGGATGTCCTTTCTGTTTGTTAGTTTTCCTTCTAACAGACAGGACCCTCAGCTGCAGGTCTGTTGGAATACCCTGCCGTGTGAGGTGTCAGTGTGCCCCTGCTGGGGGGTGCCTCCCAGTTAGGCTGCTTTGGGGTCAGGGGTCAGGGACCCACTTGAGGAGGCAGTCTGCCTGTTCTCAGATCTCCAGCTGCGTGCTGGGAGAACCACTGCTCTCTTCAAAGCTGTCAGACAGGGACATTTAAGTCTGCAGAGGTTACTGCTGTCTTTTTGTTTGTCTGTGCCCTGCCCCCAGAGGTGGAGCCTACAGAGGCAGGCAAGCCTCCTTGAGCTGTGGTGGGCTCCACCCAGTTCGAGCTTCCAGGCTGCTTTGTTTACCTAAGCAAGCCTGGGCAATGGCGGGCGCCCCTCCCCCAGCCTCGCTGCCGCCTTGCAGTTTGATCTCAGACTGCTGTGCTAGCAATCAGCGAGATTCCGTGGGCGTAGGACCCTCCGAGTCAGGTGTGGGATATAGTCTCGTGGTGCGCCGTTTTTTAAGCCGGTCTGAAAAGCGCAATATTCGGGTGGGAGTGACCCGATTTTCCAGGTGCGTCCGTCACCCCTTTCTTTGACTCGGAAAGGGAACTCCCTGACCCCTTGCGCTTCCCAGGTGAGGCAATGCTTCGCCCTGCTTCGGCTCGCGCACGGTGCGCGCACCCACTGGCCTGCGCCCACTGTCTGGCACTCCCTAGTGAGATGAACCCAGTACCTCAGATGGAAATGCAGAAATCACCCGTCTTCTGCGTCGCTCACGCTGGGAGCTGTAGACAGGAGCTGTTCCTATTCGGCCATCTTGGCTCCTCCCCCCCACACTGCCTGTAAAGAACCTTTTAAAGAGAGAATCTTTGATTCATTTAATCTTTTAGATGCCTCTTTGTACCACTTACAGAATGCATTCCATTTTTTTTTTTTTTTTTGGCTTTTTGCATTTGTTTTCTAATGCACTTTGCAAGTGAACAATTTTATCTAGGTTAAAACATCCCCACTGTAGTCACTAGTAAAGTTAACCCATTTTCCCCAAAACATACAGGTTCTGGGCCCAGAATTTGTGCACGTAAAGGTAGCCAGTGTTGCAGAAAGTGGAGTCTCAGACTCCTAGAGTCCCAGACTCCTTTTTGATTTGAAAGGTACCTACATGAGGCCTCTAACTAGATCCAATCTAGTTAATTATTAAGTCCAATTTGATCCTATACCCAGTCAACTAAAAAGTGCTCAAGTAAGGTTAGAGAGTTTATCACACAAATCCATGGAGCTCAAATTCAGGACAGAATTCACCCATGACTCCAGTTGTTACAAGAGATCAATGGGCACAATGAGCCCTGGTGAGTACTTTTACTTTGTCACTCAGTGCTCCTGGGGGTCCCTGAAGGTCTACTCCAAATCCAACTTCTGACACCAATTGTTCAAAGAAAAGCTGTAGACAAATTAAATTTAGCAGAGTTTATTTTAACAAAGAAAAAAATGTATTAATCAGGCAGCTGCCTGAACCACTAAAGGTCCAGAATGCTTCGCCCAACAAGATGGGCAGGCAGTATTTACAGATGGAAAAAGGAAGTTATATACAGAAAGAGCCTGATTGGTCACAGCACAGCATTTGCCTTATTTGGACATGTCTGAGAAGTCTTCACCTGTGATTGGCTGAAAGTTCAGCTACTATAATTGGCCAAAACTCAATTACAAAAATGCACCCTCAAGTTAGGTCATAGTTTGTTTACATTTTAAGTTAGAATATAGTTTCCTACAGAGGCATCTTTAGGCCAATTTAATTAACTAAATTTATTGATTAAATTAATTTATTAGATAAATAATTTATTAATTTCAACAATACAGTAATAGCAATTATACTTGGCAATCAAAGCATTACTACAAGTCATTGGATCATTTTAGGTGTGGAAGGGACTGAAGAGAATGCTCTTAGATAAGAAAACAGGCTGAGAGAAATCAAGGCACTGCCCAGAGTCACATGACTGGTCAAGTCTTCTGAATATCGTGTATTGCTTCTTCTACTACCAGTCCAAACAAACCGCTGTAATAACTGGCTACTCAAATCATGTAGATGACAGTTGTATATCTAAAACTTGTGCTTTAATACTTAGGTTTCCATCTATATGCTCCACATATTCTGGGAGAAGGATTTTAATTATAACTAATAAAAAGAGTTTTATTGTTAGACATCCCTGCACTTTGAGCTGCTGGCTAATAGAGTAATTGATTATTAAAGAGCATCAATTTCTGTAGATGTTGAGCTATTTCAAGTTTTAGCAACTTGAGTAACCTGGATAAAATACTTAAAGCCACTACACGTTATAAACAATTCAATTTTATTTAATTATATTTAATTCTGACAACCTCTTTTGTGCATCAGGAAACTCAGAGAGTCAGAGTGATATGGTTTGGCTGTGTCCCCACCCAAATCTCATCTCAGATTGTAATCCAAATTGTAATCTCCACATGTTGAGGGAGGCACCTGATGGGAGGTGATTGGATCATGGGGATGGTTCCCCCATGCTGTTTTTGTGAGAGTGAATGAGTTCTCACAAGATCTGGTTATTTGATAGGTGCCTGGTGCTTCCCCCTTCTCTCTCTTTCCTGCCACCATGTATCCTGCCACCATGTAAGATGTGCCTTGCTTCCCCTTGACCCTCTGCATGGATTATAGGTTTCCTGAGGTTTCCCCAGCCACATGGAACTGTGAGTTAATTAAACCTCCTGTCTTTATAAATTACCCAGTCTCAGGTAGTATCTTTATAGCAGTGTGAAAATGGACTAATACACAGAGTAAACAACTTTCCCAAGTTATATGGCCTACAAGTGGGCTCAGGTAGGGTTTACTGCCAGGACTGTCTGACTCTCGGCCCTGTGCTAAATGCTGGCATATAGGATGATTAAACTATTTTTTAAAATCATGTTTTATCTCTGAATTCTTCAGTGTGCATCTTATATCCCAGATGGAATATTATGTTAATGTTTTGTTCCCTCTTTATATACAAAAATTACAAGTGATCCTCAACAGTATTGAAAAGTTGACAAACTACAAGTTGTCAAAGAAATTTCAGAAATGATTTTAAGATAGGTGGGTAGTGCATGCCTGTAATCACAGTTAGTTGTGAGGCTGAGGTAAGAGGATCACCTGAGCCCAAGGAGGCTGAGGCTGCAGTAAGCCATGGTTGTGCCACTGCACTCCAGCCTGGGCAAGAGAGTGAGACCCTGTTTCCCCCTCAAAGAATGGTTTTGTTTTTGTCCACATTCATAAATATTGTAATGATTTAGGTATTAAGGTATCTGTATAAAAAAGGGAACTGCATTTGTTCAGTAAAAATATCCTCATAAGTGCCTGAAGAAAAAAGTAGATACTTTGAAGGACCTTGTTTTGGGCAGAATTGCATTCCTCAGGATAACAGAAAGAACTTTCAAACAATTTAGAAGAGGAATGAAGGAAAAAATTAAGAACAAAGAGAAAGAATAGAGACAGTGGGATAACAGAATGCTGTGTAGGTTCAAAGTGACGTCTCCCTGTGGCCATCTGTATATTCAGTAAAGTTATTAAACACAAAAACTATGTAGTGGAGGTGGATTTTTTGTGGAATTGAAAAGGAGCTAAGCTTTATACATAGATTGATAGGAGGCAAAACAATAACAGCACAATCTGAGGCCAATGCAGACATGGACAAAGCCATGAAGTAGTAAGCAGAAGTCATGGACAGAGCTGTGAAATTGATGGCATGTGCCTGGGTACAGGGAGACCCCAGCTGCTATCCAAGTTACATAAATCTCAAAAAAGTCCTCAGGTTGCCTAAGCCTTAGAAAAGTTGCTAAAAACTCTGTGTATCACATAAGAGACCAGCTTGGAGTTGTTACTTTTACAAGACTCATAGTATCATAGAAAGACCTAAATATCCTCTTCAAGCAAGGACATATGGCTTACAGTTTATTCATTTGTTAAACATTTATAAAGTACCTACTACATGCCAGGCACTGTGCTATGTCTGGGAATACCCAGAGGCACAAGAAAAAAACAAATGCAAACTTTTGAGCTTTAGTTAATCGAGTTCTGCAACTATTTACAAAGAACTTCTATAAATATTATCCTACCTGATCCCCACTGCAACATCGTGGGTTAGGCAAAGCAAAAATGATTAACCCCCTCTACAGATAAGGATGTTAAGGAACTTTGATTCCTCACTAGTATCCTTTCTGCTTCACTCCACTATACTATACTATTCTAAATATAACAAGGCTGTGGGACCAAGACGGACAACAAGAAACAGTGGCATTTGAAGGCTCCCATTGAAAAAACCATAATATGTATTGGGGGAATCTGCCCCCAATATTTCAATGTAGGTTCTTTCTATTTTCCATAAGTGTCAGTCAGCTGACAAATAAAGAGAGACAGTACAAAGAGAGGAATTTTACAGCTGGGTCGTGGGGGGTGACATAACATATCAGTAGGGCCATGATGCCCGCCTGAGTCTCAGACCAGCAAGTTTTGATTAAGGGTTTCAAAAGGGGAGGGGGTATAAGAACAGAGAGTAGGTACAAAGATCACATGCTTCAAAGGGCAAAAAGCAGAACTACTAATAAGGGTCTAACAAAGATCACATGCTTCTGAGGGAACAGGACAAAGGGAAAAAGCAGAACCACTGATAAGGGTCTATGTTTAGCGGTGCATGTATTGTCTTGATAAACATCTTAAACAACAGAAAACAGGATTCAAGAGCAGAGAACCAGTCTGACCACAAATTTACCAGGGGGGAGTTTTTCCCCACCCTAGTAAGCCTGAGGGTACTGCAGGAGACCAGGGTGTATCTCAGTCCTTATCTCAACCGCATAAGACAGACATTCCCCCAGGCGGCCAATTATAGACCTTCCCCCCGGAATGCATTCCTTTCCCAGGGTATTAATATTAATATTCCTTGCTAGGAAAAGAATTTAGTGATATCTCTCCTACTTGCATGTCTGTTTATAGCCTCTCTGCAAGAAGAAAAATATGGCTGTTTTTGCCAGACCCCACAGGTGGTCAGACGTTATGGATGTCTTCCCTTGTTCCATAAAAATCGCTGTTATACTGTTCTTTTTCAAGGTGCACTGATTTCATATTGTTCAAACACACATGTTTCACTATCAATTTGTAAAGTTAACACAATTATCACAGTGGTCCTGAGGTGATGTACATCCTCAGCTTATGAAGATATAAGTGATTAAAGTAAACACAGGCAAAAGAAATTATAAAAGTATTATTTGGGAACTGATAAATGTCCATGAAATCTTTACAATTTATCTCCCTCTGCTGCTGCTCCAGCTGGTCCCTCTGTTCGGGGTCCCTGACTTCACACAACAAATATGCATGTGAATCCTTCACTGGCAACCAAGGTATCCAGGTTCTCTCACCAGAACTGATTAGGACGCTGGTTTGACCCACTGAGAGAAGGAAGAACAGTGTAGTATGGCGGCCCACCTGAGAGCCACATGGGGCTGGGGAGCCCCCTCTGCTCAGCCAAGGGGGGCAGTGAGCATATTACCCAGCTGGGAAAACTGTGCTTTTCCCATGGAACTGTGCAACCCATGGATCAAAGAATTTCACTCATGAACCCACATCACCTGGGCCTAGCATCCCAACCCCAGAACATGCAGACTCTTAACAGCCTTGCAGCTGGAATCTGCTTAAGCCTATGGAGCTCCCAGGGGGAGGGCCGATCAGCATCATGGCTGCATCTGCCTGCTGTCTAAGCCATTTGAGCTCCTTGCGGGAGGGGCAGCAGCCAGCACTGGGACTCACAACTGCCTAACACGCTGAGCTCCCTGGCAGAGGGAAGGGCAGCACCCATCTTTATAGCCCCAGGCTGTGCTTTTCCCCTGCTGGAGCCAGGGAGGCTGGTCAGCTTGCTCCCAAGACTTGTCCCCCACAGCCCAACACACCAGCTGTGGCAGTCTGCAGGCAGAGTGCCTCTTCAGGCCTGACCCTGACCCATCCTTCTTCAATGGGTGGGGCTCCCTTGCAGGAAGAACTCCAATAACTCCAGCCAGAGGCTCAGAGACAGAATGCAGATTCCCTGGGGCCTTAGCCACTAGCGGGAGATGTGGCCACAGTCTCCGCAAACCAGAAGACAGCCTTTCTTCCTGGTAGTTCTGAGGAATCCATGCAGTCCAGATGACTGGGTTTCCCCCAGTGAGGCACACCCCCTCCACCAAGGGACAAAGTGCTCCATTAAAGGGGTCCTGTTCCCCATGCCACCCACATAAGTGAGACTCTCCAACAGCAGTTGTCAGACACCCCATACAGGAGCAATCCTACTGGCATCAGGTTGGTGCCCCTAGAGGTCAGAGGTCCCAGATGAAGGAGCAGGCACCCATCTTTGCTGTTTTCCAGCCTCCTTGAGTGACATATCCAGGCACAGGAGCGAATCAGATGAAGAAGACCTGAAGTGAACCCCCAGCAAACTGCAGCAACCCTACAGAAGAGGAACCTGACCATTGAAAAAAAAATAAACAAGCAGAAAGCAACAACAACCGAATCACAACAACAACTAAAAGCCCCCACAAAAACCCCATTCAAGGGTCAGCGGCCTCAAAGACCAAAACTAGACAAACTCACAAAGATGAGAAATAATCAACAAAAACATGCTGAAAACCCAAAAGGCCAGAGTGCCTCTTCTCCTCCAAATAATCACAACGTCTCTCCATCAAGGGCACAGAACTGGACAGAAGATAAGTTGAATGAATTGACAGAATTAGGCTTCAGAAGATGGGTAATAAAAAACTACACTGAGCTAAAGGAGTATGTTCTAACCCAATGCAAAGAAGCTAAGAACCTCGATAAAAGGTTAGAGGAATTGCTAACTAGAATAATCAGTTTAGAGAGGAACACGAACAATCTGATGGAGCTGAAAAACATAGGATGAGAACTTCATGAAGCATACACAAGTATCAATAGCCGAATCGATGAAGCAGAAGAAAGGATATCAGAGTTTGAAGACCACCTTGCTGAAATAAGGCATGCAGACAAGACTAGAGGAAAAGAATGAAAATGAATAAATGAACCCTCAAAAAAAATGGGACTTTATAAAAAGAGCAAAGCTACAATTGGTTGGAGTACCAGAGGGAGACGAGGAGAATGGAAACAAGCTGGAAAACACACTTCAAGACATTATCCAGGAAAACTTACCAAATCTAGCAAGACAGGACAACATGCGAATTTAGGAAATACAGAGAACACCACAAAGATACTCCATGAGAAGACCAACCCCAAGACACATAATCATCAGATTCTCCAAGGTCGAAATGAAGGAAAAACTGTTAAGGGCAGCCAGAGAGAAAGGCCAGGTCACCTACAAAGAGAAGCCCATCAGACTAACAGTGGACCTCTCGGCAGAAACTCTGCAAGCCAGAAGAGATTGGGGGCCAATATTTAACATTCTTAAATAAAAGAATTTTCAACCAAGAATTTCATATCCAGCCAAACTAAGCTTCATAAGCAAAGGAGAAATAAAATCCTTTCCAGAAAAACAAATGCTGAGGGATTTTGTTACCACCAGGCCTGCCCTGCAAGAGTTCCTGAAAGAAGCACTAAATATAGAAAGGAGAAACCAGTACTAGCCAATGCAAAAACAAACCAAAATATAAAAACCAATGACACTATGAAGAAACTACATCAATTAGTGTGCAAAATAACCAAATAGCAGCATAATGACGGGATCAAATTCACACATAACAATACTAGCCTTAAATGTAAATGGCCTAATGCCCTATTGAAAGACACAGACTGGCAAATTGGATAAAGAGTCAAGACCAATTTGTGTACTATATTCAGGAGACCCATCTCACATGTAAAGACACACACAGGCTCAAAATAAACGGATGGAGGAAAATTTACCAAGCAAATGAAAAGCGAAAAAAAAGCAAGGATTGCAATCCTAGTCTCTAACAAAACAGACTTTAAACCAATAAAGATCAAAAAAGATAAAGAAGGGCATTACATAATGGTAAAGGGAATAATTCAACGAGAAGAGCTAACTATTCTAAATATATATGCACCCAATACAGGAGCACCCAGATTCGTAAAACAAGTTCTCAAAGACCTACAAAGAGACTTAGACTCCCATACCATAATAGTGGGAGATTTTAACATCCCACTGTCAGTATTAGACATATCAACAAGACAGAAAATTAACAAGGATATCCAGGACTTGAACTCAGCTCTGGATCAAGTGGACCTAGTAGATGTCTAAAGAATTCTCTACCCCAAATCAATGGAATATACATTCTTCTCAGTGCCACATAGCACTTATTCTAAAATCAACCACATAATTGGAAGTAAAACACTCCTCAGCAAATGCAAAAGAATTGAAATCATAACAGTCTCTCAAACCAAAGTGCAATCAAATTAGAACTCAGAATTAAGAAACTCACTCAACTATACAGTTACATGGAAATTCAACAACTTGCTCCTGAATGACTCCTGGGTAAATAATGAAATTAAGGCAGAATCAAGAAGCTCTTTGAAACCAATGAGCACAAAGAGAAAATGTATCAGAATCTCTGGGACACAGCTAAAGCAGTGTTAAGAGGAAAATTTATAGCACTAAATGCCCACATCAGAAAGTTGAAAGATCTCAAAAAAACACCCTAACACCACACTTAGAAGAGCTAGAAAGGCAAGAACAAACTAATCCAAAAGCTAGCAGAAGACAAGAAATAACTAAGATCAGAGAAGAACTGAATGAGACACAGACACAAAAAAACCTTCAAAAAAAATCAGTGAACCCAGGAGCTGGTTTTTTGAAAAGATTAACAAAGTAAATAGACTGCTAGCTAGATCAATAAAGAAGAAAAGAGAGAAAAATCAAATAGACACAATAAAAAATGATAAAGGGGATATCACCACTGACCCACAGAAATACAAACTACCATCAGAGAATAATATAAACACCTCTATGCAAATAAACTGGAAAATCTAGAAGAAATGGATACATTCCTGGACACATACACCCTCCTAAGAATAAACCAGGAAGAAGTTGAATCCTTCAATAGTCTAATAACAAGTTCTGAAATTGAGGCAGTAATTAATAGCCTGCTAACCAAAAAAAACCCAGGACCAGATAGATTCACAGCTGAGTTCTACCAGAAACACAAAGTGGAGCTGGTACCATTCCTTCTGAAACTATTCTGAACAATTGAAAAGGAATGACTCCTCCCTAACCCATATTTTGAGGCCAGCATCATCCTGATACCAAGCCTGGCAGAGACACAACAAAAAGAGAAAACTTCAGGCCAATATCCCTGATGAACATCAATGCAAAAATCCTCAATAAAATACTGGCAACTGAATCCAGCAATACATCAAAAAACTTATCCACCACGATCAAGCCAGCTTCATTCCTGGGAGGTAGTCCTGGTTCAACATGTGCAAATCAATAAAGGTAAACCATCACATAAACAGAACCAAAGACAAAACCGCATGATTGTCTCAATAGATGTAGAAAAAGCCTTTGATGAAATTCAACATCCCTTCATGTTAAAACTCTCAATAAACTAGGTATTGATGGAACATATTTCAAAATAAGAGCTATTTATGACAAACCCACAGTCAATATCATATTGAATGGGTAAAAGATGGAACCATTCCCTTTGAAAACTGGTACAAGACAAGAGTGCCCTCTCTCACCACTTCTATTCAACAGAGTATTGGAAGTTCTGGCCAGGGCAATCAGGAAAGAAAAAGAAATAGAGTGTATTCAGATAGGAAGAGAGGAAGTCAAATTGTCTCTGTTTGCAGATGACATAATTGCACATTTAGAAAACTCATCATCTCAACTCCAAAACTCTTTAAACTGATAAGCAACTTCAGCAATCTCAGGATACAAAATCAATGTGCAAAAATCACAAGCATGCCTTTACACCAACAATAGACAAGCAGGGAGCCAAATCATGAACGAACTCCCATTCACAATTGCTACAAAGAGAATAAAATACCTAGGAATACAGCTAACAAGGGATGTAAAGGACCTCTTCAAGGAGAAATACAAACTACTGCTCAAGGAAATAAGAGAGGACACAAACAAATGGAAAAACATTCCATCCTCATGGATAGGAGGAATCACTATCATGAAAATGGCCATACCGCCCAAAATAACTTACAGATTCAATGCTATTCCCATTGATATTCTTCACAGAATTTAAAAAATTATTTTAAACTTTATATGGAATCAAAGAAGACCCGGTATAGCCAAGACAATTGTAAGCAAAAACAACAAAGCTAGAAGAAACACACTACCTGACTTCAAACTATACTACAAGGCTACAGTAACCAAAATAGCATGGTATTGGTACCAAAACAGGCATATAGACCAATGGAGTAGAACAGAGACCTCAGAAATAACACCACACATCTACAACCATCTGATCTTTGACAAACCTGCCAACAACAAGCAATGGGGAAAGGATCTCCTATTCAGTAAACGGTGCTGGGAAAACTGGCTAGCCATAGGCAGAAAACAGAAAGTGGACACTTCTTAAGCCTTATACAAAAATTAACTCAAGTTGGATTAAATACTTATATGTAAAACCACAAACCTCAAAAACCCTAGAAGAAAACCTAGGCAATATCATACAGGACATAGGCATGGGCAAAGACCTCATGACTAAGACACCAAAAGCAATTGCAACAAAAGCCAAAATTGATAAATGGGATCTAATTAAACTAAAGAGCTTCTGCACAACAAAAGAAACTATTATCAGAGTGAACAGGTAACCTAGAGAATGGGAGAAAATTTCTGCAATCTATCCATCTGACAAAGATCTAACATCCAGAATCTACGAGAAACTTAAACAAATTTACAAGAAAAAAAACAACCCCATCAAAAAGTGGGCAAAGGATATGAACAGACACTTCTCAAAAGAAGACATTTATGCAGCCAACAAACATGAAAACAATCTCCACATCACTGATCATTAGAGAAATACAAATCAAAACCACAAAGAGACAGCATCTCACACTAGTCAGAATGGCAATTATTAAAAAGTCAAGAAACAATAGATACTGGTGAGGCTGTGGAGAAATAGGAATGCTTTTACAGTGTTGGTGGGAATGTAAGTTAGTTCAACCATTGTGGAAGACAGTATGGTGATTCCTCAAGGATCTAGGACCAGAAATAACATTTGACCTAGAATTCCAATACTGGATATATACCCAAAGGAATATAAATTATTCTACTGTAAAGACACATGCACACATTTATTGCAGCACCATTTACAATAGCAAAGACATGGAACCAACCCAAATGCCCATCAATGATAGACTGGATAATGAAAATGTGGCATATATACACCATGGGATACTATAAAAGGAATGAGATCATATCCTTTGCAGGGACATGGATGATGCTGAAAGCCATCATCCTCAGCAAGCTAACACAGGAAAAGAAAACCAAATACCATTTGTTCTCTCTCATAAGTGGGAGTTGAACAATAAGAACATATGGACACAGAGAGGGCAACAACAGACACCAGGGCCTGTTGGGGGTGAGGAGTGAGGGAAGGGAACTTAGACGATGAGTCAATCGATGCAGCAAACCACCATGGCGCATGTATACCTATGTAACAAACCCATGCGTTCTGCACATGTACCCATTTTTTTAGAAAAAAATTTAAAAAATGATACCATGTAATACCTTTTGTATTAATTACAAACCCCTTAGGCAGACTCAAGATAGAATTCTAAGTGATATGATAGATACGATAGTTTCTAATGTACAGTTGCAGGCTTTGTCACAAATGTTTATCCAGCTATAAAGATGTTTAAAGAAATTCTAAAAAAGAAAAACATAAAAGTGGCTATTTCCTCCAATCTTCAGATGGTAGATACGTGAGTCACTGAATCACCACTACTGACACTAGTAAACTCATTTCAAGCATAATAATTGGCCTTAAGTAGTCTTGGTTCTCCCTCCAACTCCACTTTCAGTGCTTTCATTCTAAAGGTGGGTTCTCAGGAAAAGAAAAATAATGACCTCGAGGTGTAAGGAACAGAGGGAATTACTTCCTTTAATGTGTGGCATTAAAAAACAAACACTCACATTTTAGAGTGACAGGCATCCGTGGAGAAGATCTGTGTAGGTAGGGGACCTTTGATGCTTCGAGTGTAGCAGGAAGTTGTGAGTTAGGGAATTGTGTTTGTCTTAACTTTGTTTTTTGTAGAGAGAAAAACAATTGCACGGGGTGGGTCCAATTTTCAGACTAAGTAAATTCTATGCTCTCTTTCAGCTCTAAAATTCTGTGGCTCTAAGTGTGAATCAGAGAAGTGAAATAGAGTAATGGAAGTGAGACTGAAGAAGATGGTTGACAATGAAGAAGATGGTTGACAACTCAAGATGAATGAAAGACAAATCTAACACCTGAAACCATAAAAATACTAGACGATAACATCAGAAAAACTCTTCTAGACATTGACTTAAGCAAAGACTTCATGACCAAGAAGCCAAAAGCAATTGCAACAAAAACAAAGATAAATAGATTGGACTTAATTAAATTAAAAAGCTTCTGCACAACAAATGAAATAATTAGCAGAGTTAACGGACAACCCACAGAGTGGGAGAAAATCTTTGCAATCTATACATACAACAAAAGACTAATATCCAGAATCTACAAGGAACTCAAACAAATCAGCAAGAATAAACGAACAATCTCATCAAAAAGTGGGCTAAAGACATGAATAGACAATTCTCAAAAGAAGATATACAAATGGCCAACAAGCATATGGAAAAATGTTCAACATCACTAATGATCAGGGAAATGCAAATCAAAACCACAATGCAATACCACCTTACTCCTGCAAGAATGTCCATAATTTTAAAAATATAAAATTATAGATGTTGGCATGAATGTGGTGAAAAGGGAAAACTTTTACACTGCTGGTGTGAATTTAAACTAGTACAACCACTATGGAAAACAGTGTGGAGATTCCTTAAAGAATTGAAAGTAGTTCTACCATTTGATTCAGCAGTCCCACTACTGGGTATCTAACCAGAGGAAAAGAAGTCATTACACAAGAAAGATACTTGCACAAGCATGTTTACAGCACCACAATTTGCAATTGCCAAAATATAGAACCAGCTCAAATGCCCATCAATCAATGAGTGGATAAATAATTTGTGATACATATATATATATATATATATATATATATATATATATATATATATACGCACACACACCATGGAACACTACTCAACCATAAAAAGGAACAAAATAATGGCATTTGCAGCAACCTGGATGGAGTTAGAGGCCATTATTCTAAGTAAAGTAACCCAGGAATGGAAAACCAAACATTGTATGTTCTCACTCATAAGTGGGAGCTAAGCTATGAGAATGCAAAGGCATAAGAATGATACAATGGACTTTGGGGACTTAGGGGAAAGGGCAGGAGGGAGGTGAGGCATAAAAGACTACACACTGCGTACAGTGTACACTGCTTGGGTGATGAGTGCACCAAAATCTCGCAAGTCACCACTAAAGAACTTTTTCATGTAACCAAACACCACCTGCTCCCTAAAAACCTATCGAAATAAAAAATATACTTTTTAAAAAAGAAGATGATTGAGAAATACAATGAAGGAGCCAAGAAACATCCCTCTAGTGCATTGATCAATAAAGACTTGGTATGATGCATTAACAACCAATCCCCAAACCTCGATACCTTGAAATAAAACAAAGATTATTTCATGTATGTGTCCATTAGTGTAGGCTCTGCTCATCACATTCACCAGGTATTCGGACTAATAGAAGAGCCATCTTGAAAGCTGCTGATTACCACACTGAAGGAAAAGAAAGTTCTATGGAATCTTACTGGCAATTAAGTGCTCTAGCCCAGAAAGGACACCTTACTCTAGCTCACAGTTCTTTGACCAGAACGAGTCACATTCCTCCCAACCAACCGCTAGAGGGCCAAGAAGAACAATCCTACCATTCATCTTCCCTGAAGGTAGGAGGTCCAGAATATTTCCTAAAGAGCATTATCGTCTACCAATTCAGCTTCTTAGGGTCTAGGTCCACTCGAATAAGGGGACTACATATCCTTCCTTATCCCATGGCCTAGAGTACAACTGACTAACAAAAATCCCTAAAAATAGCAGAAACTGAAGTTGCCACCGAAGGCCGGTCTTCTCATTTTTAATTACTACAAGTCTCTTGCTGATTATGGAAAATGAGATGATATAACAAAATCATCATCTTATTCTCAACCAACAGTTTAAAGTCCTATGATTCTCCTTATGTTAGCAGCATGCCTGGTAAGGCCCAGGGACAAGTTAAGTCCCACCATTAGTGTACCAAATCCCAGTACTTACATACTTACCTTGATGTGTATATGCTGCACACCAAGGTAAATTACAAATCAAACATATTCTGATTTTTAAAAACATACTTGAACTAATAGTCATTTTAAAGGCTTACTCTCTGGGTATAATTAAGCTTGAAATCATCCAAATATTATTATTTTCATAGCTGCAGCAAAGCAGCTGAATTTCGCAGAGCTAACAATGCTGTCTCTGTGCTGAATACTTAATAAGCCAGAAATGAGGCAAAAGGTGAGCCCAATGAGCAAGCAGTATACTCAGTGATACACAGGACCTCCAGGTCAAAGGGTTATACCATGTTGAAAATCAAGGAAAAAGACATATTCTTTCAGAAATTTCTCTCTGCTTCAGTCCACCAACCTCTCATGGAATTTATTCTCTGTACCTGTGGGAGTCATTTCAGTGTTATGAACCAGCAATCAAGACACCTTATCTGGTCCAGCAATGACAGCATCGTCATCATCATCATTATCATCATTACAATCATACACAGTATTTACTATGTATACACAAATCTCTTGACATAGATTATCTCATCTAATCCCCACTACAACTATCTGATGCAGATGTTATTATGCCTGTTTTATTTATTTTTTATAATTTTTTATTTTATTTATTTCAATAGCTTTTGGGGGAGCAGGTGGTGTTTTGTTACATGGATAAGTTCTTTAATGGTGATTTGTGGGTTTTGGTGCACGCATCATCTGAGCAGTGTACACTATACCCAATGTGTAGTCTTTTATGCATCACCCCCCACTCCAACCCTTACCCCCAAGTCCCCAAAGTCCATTGTATCATTTTTATGCCTTGGTATTCTCATAGCCTAGCTCCAACTTATGAGTGAGAACATAGAATGTTCAGTTTTCCACTCCCAAGTTACTTCACTTAGGATAATGGTCTGCAACTCCATCCAGGTTGCTGTGAATGCCATTATTTCATCCCTTTTTATGGCTGAGTAGTATTCTACGGTGTATATATACCACAAATTATTTATCCACTCGTTGATTGATGGGCATTTTGGCTGGTTTCATTTTTTGCAATTGCAAATTGTGCTGCTATAAACAAGTGTGTTCAAGTATCTTTTTTGTATAATGACTCCTATTCCTCATTTTCAAGACAGCATCAGCTGCGGTAGTATAGGGAGAATGCAAGATTGCCCTAAGGTCTCCTGGATAAGTATTCGTGTTTCTCAGGCTAATAGTCAAAACTATTACAAAGTTCATCTGGAAGTTTCCTTCTCCCTGTGGTCCTTCCTCAATTTCACTGGCAGCCCTCCCCAAGGACCCCTGTGAGATAAAGTCAGAAATGACTTCCCTGGGCACCAAGGGTACCTACAGGGCTCTTCCCACTGCTTCTACTTTTATATTTCGTTTTGCTCTCTAAATTCATCTCAGCTCTAGGTAAGGTTAAACCCTTCTCCTGTGATCTGGATTTTTAGGTTCCCTAGTGGGTTTGCATGTTTGGAGGCAGATTTTTTCCCCCACTCACACTTTGGGCACTCACAGTTTTTCAGCTGTCTCATGGAGTTTGCAGCGGCAAGCCACTTCTTTCAAAGGTTCTGTGAATTCTTTTGGTTTTCCTGGTATGTTCATGCAGTACTTCTTGGAGGAAAATTTCACTGTGTGAGTCTCCACATGCTGTTCTGTCTGTCTGCGTGGAAACTGCAAGTTAGTCCTGCCTCCTATCCACCATTTTCCAACAATCTGTCGTTAACCATTTCAAAGTACAGAATTCAGTGGCATTTAGTACATTCATAATGCTGTGTAACCACAACCTCTATCCAGTTTCAAAACACTTTCATCACACCCAAAAGAAAACTCCATACTCATTAGCAATCCTTCCCCATTCCCTTCTTTCCCCAGCCCCTGGCAGCCACTCGATCATGCCTATTTTAAATTGAGGAAACTAAAGCTGAGAAAAGTTTTACAATTTTTCCAACATGACTCTGATAATAGCTGGTGAACACAATACTTGAACCCAGGACTTGTGATTCCCAAGGTCAGACTCCTCCCATATACCTGTCTTTTATTTCCCAAGTGCTTGGGCAATCAGCTGCACTTAAAAAGCCTTTACAAGTTGAGTTTACTAATGTGAGTAATATATGATTTTTTAAAAATAATAATTGCCCCTAAAGGTGAAATGGATCAAAGCCCTTAAAAGTGAATCTGTGGTGTAGTAACTGTTAACATAATTGTCTTATTTTATTCTCATCCCCTTAAAGAATAAAATTGATGAACAAGTGAGGATGCTGGTGTAACTCCCTAACTTAGTTTATAGTCTGTAAGCAGAAGAGTGAGTCTAAAGTACATATCACCAGACAGTGTTTCTCCTAGCATTTTGCTGTTGCATTAATCAACAAGTTAAAATATAAACAACGGCTAACCCCGGGTTTCAAATTTAACATTCCTTATCTCTTAGACCAGGTTTATCCACTGTGCTGGGGACTCCCAAGCCAGCACTGGCTCATACTGATTCATTTTGATCTCTCCTAATACGAGAGTCCTGCATGGCAGAGCCATTGGCACCAGAAATTACAAGTACGTAAAGTAAGTAACCAGATATAATCTCTGATTTCTTTGGATGAGGAAAGTGGGGCCTGGATTTTTCCTGTTTTGTTATTGTGCTCCAGGGAAGAACCACCTTATCAGAAAGCAGCTTTCTCTGTCCAACCCTGGAGGAGCTATAAAGCTACTCCTTGGCCCAAAGTATAGGAGTAGTACACGTTTGGATACTTATAATGGGACAATATCATTGATTCAACCACTTAATAATCTACCCAGCAGTATACTTACCTGTCTTCCATGTACACAGGTAAGTATACTGTTGGGTAGATTATTAAGTGGTTGAATCAAATGGGAAAAACTTGGATTGCTAATGCAAGAGGAAAAGTCTTTTTTTTTTTTTAGTGCTTCCATCAGCAGCTTCTAACATTGTCTGAGATCATAGTTTTTCAAGGGTGACTACCAAATGTTGGCATTTGGCACAAGTAGGAAGCAAAAGGCAAGCCCCTTTAGAATTTGACTAATCTGTTCTGTCATGTCATCTTTTTTTCTGTTGTTAAAAGTGTTTCATGCTTCATTCTATGCATTATGTCAAAATTTATTGATTTCCATGTGATTGGCACATCTTTTTTACTAATCCTGCTCCAGCTAAATTCACAAGATCATAAACATCAAGGGTTTGAAAATCATTTTTAGATATTCAGGTCTATGCCATCTGTTCTGCAGATGGAGAAACTGAGTCCTTGGTTATTTCTTAGAGTTTCCCCTGCATCCTAGGGAACCTGCTATGGCCTTGTAACTGGCACAGAGGACCTAAAGCCTGGGAGAATTTTTATTTGCTTGTTGTGGTTAGGAACATTTGAGTAAATGAGGAGCTGCTGCTAGAGGACAGAAATCCCAGAGTATGGCCCTCCTTGGACCCAAGTTTCTTACCAGCTGTGCTCCTTTGTTCCCAGGGGCTAAGTAGGCATCTTCACCCACCCCAACTGCCATCCAGCTGAATCTCTCTCTGATTACTCCTGAAATGTCACAACCCACTTGAGGATAGGGTATCATTGTGCAGTCTGTGCCAACCAGTATTCTGAAGTATTTTCATGCACTAAGGTGTAGGAGTGTGTGTGTGTGTGTATGTGTGTGTGAGAGAGAGAGAGACAGAGGGAGTAGGGAAGGAGGAGAAGATGGGGAATGCATAAATAGAGGGCTGGATACAAATCTGACAGTGCCAATGGCTTCCTAGTAAATGCATAGGTGAGTCACACTGGAAACAGTTAAACATTGGCTAATTGATGCAATGCTAGCCTCAAATATAGTATAATATGCATTTTCTTGACACCAACAAATAAAATCTCCGGGTCAATAAAATAAACTCGGAAAGTAAGACTCTTGCCCAGAAGTTTTCAACTTTCTAGGTTCAAGGAGCCCTTGGTGTGCAATTTCTTCAAGGTGCCCCCAGACCATAGTTTCTCCTATTAAGTAGACAAAAACTTAATAACTATTTATGTTCTAACAACTTTGTAGTTGTTTGAACAAGTAATATACAAACTAAAAGAAAAATAATATTTTTATTTCATTCTTAATCCCAATTACTTAATAATAAGGTTTATGTGCCTGCTGAGCACTGCACAACTTCTCAAACCTTGGAATCATATCAGACATGAACCCTTCATTTCTATTCTACCTCAGTTTTCATGCAATACTTGCTTTTTGTCATAGCAATTGTCAAACACCCAGCTTTGCAAAGATATGATGTCAGCAAATGGAACACAGTCTTATATAATATTAAAACTGTTAACTACTTTCAGCTAATACTTAGCATAGTGTTCAACTGACATCAAGAATCACTGTGCTTCTTCAAAATTTTAAAATAGCTCAGAGCGCCGCTGCAGTTTGGGAATGACGGGCGTCACCTCATGTTTTGACCTCTCATGATCTATTGTCCTACTAAACCAAAGCGGACACTCAATCTGACTTCAGTAAATTATATATTTGCATTTTACAACTTTCAAGAAGAGGAAGCAGTATAAAATTCACAAAAAAGCATAGTAGTTTCTAACCGTGTAGTTAAAAATCAGTCACTTTTATACAACCAATAGCGATTTCCCAACTCATTTAGTAATTTTATGTTGCTTCAGTTATTTTACTTGTTTTTTTCACTCAATTTTCACCCATTGACATCTACCTTCCTAATTTAGTCCTATTTTCTTATTTTTATCTCTTATTTCTTTTATATTTAGTCAGCTTTACTGAGGCTTTTCTCATTAAAATAATAATAATAAATTTATTTTAAAACTTCCAACAAAGGAATGGCCAAATTTTTATTAAATATCTATGCTGGGGTTCAATCAGGCTGGTGGGAAAAATATTAAAGATAGTTACGGAGATAGACACAAATCTTCTTGGAAGGCCGAGAAGTTTGCATAACTTCAGTAATAGATATGGTTGAAGGCAACCTGATCTTTACCTTTAAACAAATTAAAGTAGTAACAAAGGAAGGCAGAGTAGTTTACCTACCTAGTTTGTTTACTCATGTGATCTTAAAACTAACCTTTGATGTACGGCAGGTGCTTAAGTGCTTTTTACTTGGGAAGTCCATAATATCAATTACCCTCTAACGGTGTTGACTCAAGCTTCTGTTAATTAATCTTACCGAATAAATGTGAGTCTGACTAGCTGATCAGAGCCAAGTCGCAACTGTTTACAGGACTCAGCAGGGAGCCTGTAAGTGGCTCGGACCCTCAGCTGGACTGGCAGAGCAGAATATCTGTGTGTCAATATACGTTTATTCATCCATTGCTGGGTCAGGGGTCTGCAAGGGACAGGCTCCCCGCAGCTGGTGCCCCCTCGAGAGGAGCGCTGCCGCAGTTGGTACCCCGTGTGAGAGGCGCTGCCGCAGTAATGACTTACTGATTACTCACTGACTTGACCGCGCGGGTTCTTTTCTTACCTTCGTTTTCGGGCGCTTCGTCGCGTTTCCTTCACAGCATTCCTCGCACAGTTCCTCACACAGCGCCTCACATGGGGCACCAGCTGGGGGCAGCGCTCCTCTCGAGGGGTCACCAGCTATGGGGAGTCTGTCCCTTGCAGACCCCTGACCCAATGACCGGTGAATAAAGTACGCTGACACACAGATATTCTGAGGGTCCCAGGTGCTTACAGGCTCCCTGCCGAGTCGCAACTGTTTACAGGGCTCAGCCGGGAGCCTGTAAGTGGCTTGGACCCTCAGCTGGACTGGCAGAGCAGAATATCTGTGTGTCAGTGTACTTTATTCATTCATCGCGTGGTCAGGGGTCTGCAAGAAACAGACTTCCCGCAGCTGGTGCCCCCTCGAGGAGCGCTGCCGCATATGCACATAAGGAGCAATAACATTTTTAATGTTTTTGCATTTGCACGTGAAATCGCACTCCAATAAACAGCGGTGGCATGTCAGTGTGCTTTTCACCCCAACAAAATCCCCTATAAATTGTTATCAATCACTCTGTCTAAATGCAAAGCAGTCACTAACAAGAAATTATTTTTAGTTTAAATAAAAAGTGGCGTGGGGAGACAAAACTTTTTCTGAAGAAGAACACTTAAATGTTTTAAACCACTTTGGTTTCCTCCAGGTCTCTCAGGTAGGCATGACCAGCTACAGGATGCGATGCCAGATCCTCTGATCCCACCCCAGGCCCTGCCCCTGCCCTCCCATGAATGGTTAATATATATATAAATATCCATTTTAGCAGTGACATTCCCAGAGAGCCCCAGAGCTGTCAAGCTCCCTTCTGCCAGGGTGGGGGTTCAGACTGTCCTGTCACCTCTGGGGTGCCTATTGGCATCCTCTCCCCCTGTGCTTACTAATACAGTCCCTTCCCCATACCCATCAAAACTGGACCAACTGCCCTCATCTCTTTCCCTAGGGCCAAAATTTAGGGGCCTCAGCCCCCCGCCATGCCTCTCCTCTTTCCACCTGGCCTGTTCTGTCCCTGAGCCCTGTGCCCTCCATCCATTCCATGGCTGAGAGTCGGTGATGCTGCCTCTGCCTTCTGATGCTGAACTGGCCTTGCTTCTACAAGTACGCTTCTCCCACAGCTGTGGCTGCAGGGACTTACCTTACAGGGAGGGGCCTGTGGCAGCTGCCACCACAGCCACAGCTGCACTGTGCTCACCACACATCTGGTGCAGCCTTTTCTGGCAGAGGCCCTTGTGTTTTCTCATTTTCCATTCCTCTCACTGTGGCTAATGGGTGGGGGTGAGGCGACAGAAGAGGGAGGGCTGCCTACCACGGTCTGGGGCTTCAGGAATATGAGTTTGTTTATTTAAATGAATCTCAGTCTTTCAAATAAAAAATAAAAAATCAGTTTGATTTCATATAATTGTCAATACTTGAAGGAGTGGTTGGAAGCATGAATTTTGATCTGAGAGTGAAGCTGATATTGATATTGTGCGCCTCCACATTCATGTGCTCTCATGTTGGCTTTTCTCACGTTTGACAACAACTCATATGGGAACATGGTGATACACCAAGCAGATCTGAAGTGAAAACTTAAAAGAAAAAAACAAAAAACCTTTCAGGGTGACTTTGAAACCGACTTTGTGTCCTTTTTTCTTTCCCTCTCTTTCTTTTATCATCATTCTTATATTTCCCTACTCATTTCCTTCACTTTCTAAAACACAATCATTAAACACACATTTCTAGTTTACCCCATGGTTCTGATTCCAGATATACTGTGGCTTTGTCTTCATAAATAAACCTGAAATTTTCAAGTCAGATATCCACAAAAATATCAAATTAAACCCTCTACCTGTACCATGAAAAGCTCAAAAGACTGCCAGGCATGGTGGCTCATGGCTATGGTCCCAGCTACTTTGGGATGCAGAGGCAGGAGGATCACTTGAGCCCAGACATTCAAAACTAACCTGGGCAACATAGTGAGACCTCATCTCCTCAAAAAATAATAATAAGGGAGGCCGAGGCGGGTGGATCACCTGAGGTCGGGAGTTCGAGACCAGCCTAACCGACATGGAGAAACCCCATCTCTACTAAAAATACAAAAGTAGCCAGGCGTGGTGGTGCGCACTTGTAATCCCAGCTACTCAGGAGGCTGAGGCAGGAGAATCGCTCGAACCCAGGAGGCGGAGGTTGCAGTGAGCCAAGATCATGCAATTACACTCCAGCCTGGGCAACAACAGTGAAACTCCATCTCAAAAATAATAATAATAATAAGGAAAAGCCCCAGGGAGATTTACTGCTCAGAGAAGTCTGACTACATTGGTCCAGCTGAGGTATGGTGGTGGCCCAGGGAGAAGGCTTCTGTTTATTGGATGTTTAACAAAAAGTTGTGTATTTTTTAAGACTAGTCAAGTACAGTAGTGAGAAAGGGGGAAAAAGTAGAACAAGGAGTTCAATCTGTAACTCTGTAACTGTAAACAATCAATTGAGTTAGCGCCCTACCTTTGGACTAGCCAATAAAAGGTAATTTTGAGGAAGGAATCTTTGACCCAGGATATTAGCTTACAGCAAATTTTTACTGAGTTAACTTTTTTTTAAAAAATGGAGTCTTGCTCTGTCACCCAGGCTGGAGTGCAGTGGCACGATCTTGGCTTACTGCAACCTCCACTTCCCAGGTTCAAGCAATTCCCCTGCCTCAGCCTCCCAAGTAGCTGGGATTACAGGTGCACACCACCATACCCAGCTAACTTTTTTGTATTTTTGGTAGAGACAGGGTTTCACCATGTTGGCCAGCTGGTTTCGAACTTCTGACCTTAAGTGATCTGCCCATCTCGGCCTCCCAAAGTGCTAGGATTATAGGCATGAACCACCACCCGGGCCCGAGTTAATTTTTAAATTGAAATGGATATAAGATGATAAATGAATTCATTTTACCCATCACAAAATCAACCCATTGCCAAATAGTTACACAACAGCTATTATAGACCAAGTGTGTTGTTAGGAGCTACAAGAAAATAAGAGATGAGCCAAAGAAAATGCCTACTTTGGGGAAACATATACCTTATATATACAGAAGACTAATAGACATGATCAGTTCATCAACAATGTCTTATGGATGATACACTGTCGTTGGTCTAGTAGTCAAGAGTAAGGCAAGCTTACTGTGGGGTCAAGCAGCTTCACACACCTCTGTGACCACCTCCAGCCCCTACTCTCAGTGCTCCCTAACTCTAGAGCCCACTTTCTTCCCTTCTCTGCCCACTGAAGTCTATTCATCCTTCAAAATCTGGAGCAAATAGTAATCCTCTGTGTTGTTTTCCTACCAACCCATTGTCAGAATTGGCACCTCTTTGTGCTCTTATTGCAATTTGTACATAAGACATACTTCTGTCTTAGCATCTTACACAGAATCTTGTAATTATATATTTTCACGTCTGACTTCCCTACCAGACTGATTGCTGCTCTAGAGAAAGCGTCATGCCTTATTCTTCCTTTGCAATCCCAATACACAACCTTGGGCTTAGCAATATAGAAGCCACTGAGTGTTTGATGCCTGAGCTCATCAGAGAATGAATCACAGATCTGAGTTGATAGAATGTTATAGGGCATTTCGTTTCACCCTCTATATAATGTGTTAATCTGCTTATAATACCTCCAAATATTTGTCATCTAGATGCTGCTTGAATAAAGCCAATTTTAGAGCTTGAAATGCTGGAAGGTGCTATAAGCAAAAATGTGCCTTTTCAGTTCCACCGCTGGCCATAATTCTAATCTTTCTCTCCATGTTGATCCTTCAAATGTTTAAAGGCAAATGTTTACATTACTGAGTCAGGTGCTTAGATTAAGAGACTACTTAGATCCTCTTTTGCAAAGTGAGCCCAGGGCAGTTCAGTCCCCTGCTCAAGGTCTCCACAGCTAGCTCACAGCAGATCCAGGTCTCCAGCTGTACTTCCCTCTGCTTCAGGCACTTGGAGTAGATAGTTCCTTCTTACTAAACAAGCCAGGTGCTTTCAGTCAGCAGTGGGTACCTGAAACTACATTCTAGTCAAGGAAATATATAACACTGGTCCTTTCTACACTAGGAGCCCATTCCTTCTGTCTGGGACACCCTTCTGGACACCCTGGCAGGATAAACACTACTAGCCTTTCTCCAGGGAAATAACACCGCCCTCTACTGGCCTCCTCTCTAGTTTCAGGGGAGATAGGAAAATTGCCTCACCCTCTTTCTCAACCCAGCTCATAGAAATGGCTCCTCACCCTCCCCTAACACAAAGAACCTGCTTTCTTTCCTGCTGTCCTGCTGTGGGCACTAATGTCATGCTATGGTCAGACCTGCTGTCTTTATAGAGCCAGCATGCTTCTGTCCACAACTGCCAATATCATATGTATATATGCAATACTCTTTCCTTTTTCCTGAAATTGTTTTTCTCATAAAAGTGGATATTCTTTATCGAATGGCTACTATGTCGTACAAAAATGAGTAGTATTCAGCCGGGCACAGTGGCTCACGCCTGTAATCCCAGCACTTTGGGAGGCCGAGGCAGGCGGATCACGAGGTCAGGAGATCGAGACCATCCTGGCTAACACGGTGAAACCACGTCTCTACTAAAAATACAAAAAATTAGCCGGGCATGGTGGCGGGCGCCTGTAGTCCCAGCTATTCAGGAGGCTGAGGCAGGAGAATGGTGTGAACCTAGGAGGCAGAGCTTGCAGTGAGCCAAGATCTCACCACTGCACTCCAGCCTGGGCAACAGTGCAAGACTCCATCTCAAAAAAAAAAAAAAAAAATAGTAGCATTCTATCCCATCTTGCGAGTGAGTAAACTGAGGCTCAAAAGGGGTAAGTCATTTTCCTATATCACCAAGTTGACTCATGATAGAATAGGATTCTGAAACACATGTGTCTACCCCCAATACCCATACTTCACAACTGCCTCTCTAAATGTGGGGTCACCTTACTCCTGTTGGGCCCAGAGAGGGAAAAATTATACAAGGTTTTTGATTTTATAGTGTCCTTCAGGGCCTAAAACATGACTTCCCCTGGAAGGAATCTACTAGTTCTTCCCCAGTAAATTATATCCAGTTGCTACGGGAAGCAACCAGCCCTGCAACACTTTTACATGTTGCTTGAAAAAAGAGGACCTTTTTATTTCATTAAAAAAAATTGAGCATTTTAGTCTCTACAGTTAAGACTAAAATATTGAATATTTTAGTCTCTACAGTTAAGACTAAAATATTGAATATTTTAGTCTCTACAGTTGAGCTGCTTCTCTCAGGTTCCTAATCCAAAAAAAAAAAAAATGCATATCCAGCTTTGAGAAGAGAATTCACCTGTGAAATAAAAAAATAGCAAATTTTTAGAAAAATTATGTCTTTGGGGGCACTGCACTTGAGAAACTTAGGGAGATAAAACTGTCACAAAAATATATTGGGGGAAAAGCTAACATCACATAATTTAGTGACAAATGTGTGTGCTACTGACCAGAAATGCTATAGGAATTAAAAGAACAGAGGCTCATTGATGTGAAAGGCAGATACCAATTCTTGGAAATGCTTTTAAAGTTTCAATAACTTACAGCTACTGAGCACTTACTATGTGCCAGGAGCTATTCTGAGACACCTTACATTATTAACTCACTTGATTCTCACAAAACACTTCAAGGAAGCTACTATTGTTTTCTTTATATTTGTGATGCACAGAAGGGTTAATCTGTCCGAGATTACACCGTCGTAACTGATAGAGCCGCACTTTATCTCAGGCAGCCTGGATCCAGAGCCTGGTTGCTTAATCAATGCACTCTATTGCCTCTTGGTGTTCTTACACATGTGTGTTATTAACACATGGCCTGGTGCCAGAAGATTCTCTGGCCCATCCCAGTGGTGACTGTGCCATGTGCCCTGGAGGTGAATCAGTATCCAATTGAGAGGGAAGGGATGGCTTTGCATGCCTACCTTTCTACACAAACCCTCCCTGGCAGCCACCCTCTCTCTCTCCCACTGGTGACCATCACTGGTGACCTGTGAAAGGGACACACCAACAGCACAGCTGGGGCCCTGGCATTGTGCCAGGGGCAGGATCACACAGGGCAGTGCCGCAGTAGCACCTGTGGTGCCACAGGTGTGGTGGCTCCTGGTCCCAACTCGACCCCACCAGCTGCTGTGTGGTGTTGTGTCAGGTCACCACACCAATCGGAGCTTCAGTTTTGTATGTGATAAAGAGATTGTGTCTGACAAGGTGACCTTTTCCTAGTCTGCTGATCTATGCAGTTCTAGGGCCACAGAATGGAGACTAGAGGCAGCAGCGCAGTCTGAAGTGCAAGACGTTATCCAGTAAAAGGTCCAATTCCAGCAGCTCTGCCAGAAGCTACAGCCTTGACAACTGTACAAACATTTGGCACCGGTGCTGCATGAGGGGCGGGAACATACCAAGCACAGGGTTAACCAGTGACCTGAACATTTTCCTTCTCACATTCACACACCAGAGACCCGCTACAGAAGATTCAAACTGAGCAAATCGCCTCATCTTCCAAATTCTTTTTCCTGGCTTGTTAGAGCAGCCAAGGGTGGGGTGGAGCTTGTGAATAACAAGCCTGCTTCATTTCCCCCACGCAGGAGAACATGGCCAAGCGAGTTGCCATTGTGGGAGCTGGGGTCAGCGGCCTGGCCTCCATCAAGTGCTGTCTGGAAGAAGGACTGGAGCCCACCTGCTTTGAGAGGAGCGACGACCTTGGGGGGCTGTGGAGATTCACCGTAAGTGGGGTTTCAACAACTTTATCTGTCTATTGGAGAATGGCTTGGCAGCTGGGTAATTATATCTGTGCTTCTTTCACAAGGGTTGGTGGCCTTGAGGAAAGTTAGAAATGTCTGCTGAACAGGGGGCCATGAGGAGCCACTGAAATTGTAAAAGAAACAGGACATGGGTGAGCTAGGGTGGAAGTCAGAACAGACTTGTACACTTTATCTAGAGCCAAGGGGAAGAAGTGTCTCCAAAGATGCCCAAGAAGTATGGAAGAGAATGGAGTAACTGGGCCAGGCCAGGAAAGCCTAGGAGCAAAGGAGCAGGACCAGGGCATCTGAAGCAGGGCCAGAGACAGCAGTGTTAGGAGCAAGAGCAAGAATTTCAGCCTCTGCCTGCAAGACTGAGCTGCTTTTACCTGCTTCTTTACCCAGCCTGGCTCCGTCTGCATTACAGACTCAGGGCTCTGTGTAGGATGAGCTCCATAATCAAGGTCCTGCTGACCTGGCAATCCCAGTGCAGGCCAAGAACAAACAGAAGTAAAGAATGTGAGTTTTGAGTCTTTTTTTTATTCCCTGAGCAGAAGAAAAGTAATATACTCAAGTCTCAGCAGGGTTACTGCCTGGATCGGAGAAAGGAATGAAGGGGTGAGGACCGAGGAAAGGGGACTATAAAGCCCACCCTTGCCTGGCCTGGGGCCCCACGAGATCACAAGGGCCCTTCTTAAAGCCATTGAAACCCTGAAGCCAGGCAGGGAAAATGTTCTCTGAACTCCATGGCTCAGTCAGGGAAACATTTGCATCAAATCTTTCCAGAGGTTCCTATTTTCCCTCCTTTTGAGCAAAAACATTTCCCATGAGCTTTAAATTTGCTGAGGAGAAAGCTGTCAGAAAGAGTGAAAAGAAGCAAGGTATCAGATAGCCCCGCCTCAGATCCCCTGAGGGACTGAGAGAAAGACACAGCATTTCTCTGTTACAGAAGGGTAGAATTTGGAACTGAAATAAAGTAATTATTTTCTAGCTCAGTGAGTAAAACTCCAGAGAGGCCAAGGTTACTAGTTTAGTCACAGTCCTCCAGCATAGGTGGCTTGGCTCACATAAAGAACTGCATATCTTAAAGTGTACCCACCAAATGTGATCATCAATGCATGGAGACTGCCAAAGAGGACAAGGTAAAAGAGCATGCCTCTTCTCAGGAATCAAACCACATATGTTCCAACAGGATGGCAGAAACCTGACACCTAGGCCAAAAATCTCCCCATTCCCATGTCCATCGAAGACATTACTAATCAAACATGATGCCTTTCCCCTAGGGAGCCTCAGAATCCTTCTTAACATTATTCCAAACAAGCATACCTAATCAGTCAGGGTCAGGAGTTGGCTTGAAAGATGAAACTGCCTAACTAAATTAGCCGAGTTATTTGACTAAAGTAATCTCAGTCAAAACAAAAACTAAACCTGAAGATCAAAAGCAGTACTTAGCCTCTTGCAGCACCAGACATAAATGCTCCTTGTATAGGTCACAGGCACCTAATCATTAACACTAAAAATCATTGATCTAAGAATCAGGAGAAATGAGTCTGGATCCAGCTGGGCCCATTTCCAGCTGTGTGACGCTGGTAGGTCAAACACCAGTGCACAAAGCACAAAACACTGTGGGGGACACAAAAATGAGAAGGATTCACCCTGCCCTCAGGAGCTGTCAGGTAGATGGAAGAAGGCTAGGATTCTGCAAGTCAGAAACAGTGCTGTGAGCATTTCATTGAGAGCAGGATGATAGCCACATTTAGGAAGCCAGAAAAGGCTTCACTGAAGAGGTAGTGTGTGATGGACTTTGAAAAATTTCAACAGGTAGACAAGATTGAGCAGAAGACACCAGGGAGGGTAGGGACAGTAAAGAAAAAGTACTGGGCATATTCAGAAAATAAAAATAGCTTTTTGGAGCATAAGGTACACGTAAGAGGAAGAATGGGAGGGAAAAGGGTGGCTGCATGTTTGGGCAAGGGGTTTATACTCAGTTTTAAAAGC
Source organism: Gorilla gorilla gorilla (assembly GCF_029281585.2). NCBI lineage: Eukaryota > Metazoa > Chordata > Mammalia > Primates > Hominidae > Gorilla > Gorilla gorilla. The sequence goes on along the minus strand of NC_073224.2, from coordinate 85,497,070 downwards.
AATAGGTAATGAGGAACAAAATTAAGGAGATTTCCTGGTTGGCGTGTTTGTTTTGATTGCATGATAGGAAGACCCAAAGATTTTTGTAGGCAAATAGAAACTATCTGGATGACCGGAAATAACTGAGCACATAAATCCAAATTGAGACACAATCCTGGCAGGAAAAGGGAGGAGTGGAATTGTAGGTACCAGTGGAAGGGTTAGTCCTGGCAAGGTGGGGAGACAAGAGATACACCCTCCCCAAAGATTGGAGGGGAAGGGAAGGTGAACATGGAAGAGAAATTTTGAGGTAGAGGAAGAAGATATAAGAGCATGCACACCAGAGGCCTCAATTCTATCAAGAAAATATGGCACCTGCGAGGGTGAAGAGGGTGTGGGGGTGGCAAATGGGGTTGGAGAATTAGAAAAACAGAGAAGGTCAGCCAGCCACAGTGGCTCACGCCTGTAATCCCAGCACTTTGGAAGGCCGAGGTGGACAGGTCACCTGAGATCAGGAGTTCGAGACCAGCCTGGTCAACATGGCGAAATCCCATCTCTACTAAAATACGAAAATTAGCCAGGCATGGTGGCATGCACCTGTAATCCCAGCTACTCAGGAGGCTGAGGCAGGAGAATTGCTGGAACCTGGGGGACGAGATTGTACCACTGCACTCCAGCCTGGGTGACACAGAAAGGCTCCATCTCAAAAAAAAAATGTGGAGAATGCAATAGGACATCAAAAAGATTAGTAAGAGGAATATCAAGCAGTAGCCAAGGTAAAATGGCACCCAATTTACAAGTCATTCCAGCTCTATTACCTCATTTATAAAATGAAAACATGGGACCAGTATGAAATACATACAAAAGCTGAATTAGTAAGGGGCTTAGGAAAATCCACCCTCACCTTCACGCAGCAGCCTTCTCTTGACACTGCAGCCTTTTTAGGCACCTCTGTAATACCTTGAGATTTCTCTAAAGCTTGACTGGACATTCCTAAACTAGGCAATCTTGAAGGTGCCTTCAGCTCTAATATGTGATGAGTCTCCTGAGTCTTTCTAGAGACATTCCTTTCCTTCCTTCCCCAACACACACAGGCACACACACACACACACACACACACACACACAAAAGGTTAGAGATGTCTTTGCACTCAAGGTAGGTGGCCCATTTAAAACCTGTAAAATCAAAAACCCTGCCCTGGCAATGGCTGTGCTTGCTAGAAAGTGTTCAGAAGGGAATTCTTACTGCCTTAGGGTGGAAGGGACCATAATGCAAAAGTAGAAAGGCAAATTGCAGAGATCCAATAAAACACATGTGGTGACAGTTTCCATTTCCAGATAGGAGAGGCCCCAGAGAATATAGACATCATAAATTACTGCATTTTGGCCAAGCGCGGTGGCTCATGCCTGTAATCCCAGCTCTTAGGGAGGCAGAGGCAGGAGGATAGCTTGAGCCCAGGAGTTCAAGACCTGCCTGGGCAATATAACAAGACCCCGTTCCGTTCTCCATAAAAAGGAAAAAAAAAAGACAAAAATAAACAAATAAATTACCGCATTTCATTAGATACTCACAATGTCGTGACTCTGGCCTCTCCCAGCTACCACAGTTTTAAGGAAAAGAGAGATAAGGCACGAGTTACAATGAAAAAGAAAGAACATCATACACTGGGGAAGGAGAGAGGGTGGAAACCACTAAAAAGAAAAATGCTACAGGGATAAAGAACCACTTCTGACTCAAGTTGAGGCTGGACATGTGTGTGAAACACTTCTCAGACTCTTGAGAGGGAGGGGAGGCTTAGGAAAGTAACACTGTAGGTTGACTATCGCCATTATAAAGTGATACTTGAAACAAAATTTGAGGAATTATCATCAAATATTACTTTCAGAGAATTTTAGTATAGGAAGGAACCTTGGAGAATTAGAAAAATAGAGAAGGTCAGCCAGGCACAGTGGCTCACGCCTGTAATCCCAGCACTTTGGAAGGCCAAGGTGGACAGATCACCTGAGGTCAGGAGTTCGAGACCAGCCTGGTCAACATGACGAAACCCCATCTCTACTAAAAATATGAAAATTAGCCAGGCATGGTGGTGTGCGCCTGTAATCCCAGCTACCCAGTCTTCAGGTAAAAGCACACAGACATCATCTAGAGGTGACTACCAGTACTGTGGGGTAAAAATACACTGTGCTTCATCCTTCACCTCCCTGTAACATTTGCTGGGGCCCAGTAACCCTCCCTAGAATGATATTTTCCTCATGTGCATCCAGTTCTTTTCCTCGGCACATGCACGCTTTCATTTATTCAACAAACATTGATTGAAACCCTACTATGTGCCTTACATACCACATTTTTTACATTCAGTGAGGGCAATGATGAAGTGTAAAAATACTTCACCCTTTTAAATCACAAGAATACTTCCTCAACTATTTCTTCTTTAGGTTTGGTAAATCTGATTCCTGTAACCTTTCATTAAAAGCCTTATTTCTAAAACATCTATTCGTATATTCAATAAACATTTTTTAATTACTATCATCCTAGTGGGGTACCCCTGACAGGCCCCTATCCTGTCAGGATAGGGAGCTTGCATTCTTGGAGGTTCCTCAAATTTCCTCTGAGGTTTCCACAGCTCTCCTGCGATATAAACCCAGAAACTAGACCCTGTCCTCCAGTGAGAGTCTGACTCTCACTAGGCAGAAGGGGCAACAAAGTAAAATGGGTGCCAGCTGTTTTAAGGAAATGAAAAGAAGGAAGAAATTAACATTCTTGGAGAACAGGAGACGTGAATGTTGTGCATATGGAGAGAAGGTCTCTATTTAGGGGTGAATTTTATTATCACTTTATATCTGTTTTTAAAATGAGAAAGAAAAGAACTGACCTGACAAAATTTTCTTCCCATTGCCTACACTCCTGCCTGAAGGATACAAGTTCAAGAAAGTAAATTTCCATGGTAGCTGTGAAAGAATAATACAAATAATGATTAATATTATTAACAGCCTAGAGGCGTTGTTCCATTAGTACCATTAGCATGATACGATTGCTTCATTGTTCCATTAGCATGATAGCTATCACTCCAATTTCTCCTAGGGGCTATGTAATATTGCGGTTCCAGCATATAGATATGGAAACTGAGAGAAGTTAAGAAAATTCCCAGATCAGCCAGCTAAAAACGTAGAGCTTGAGTATGAACCTAGGCAGTCTGACATTGAGGCCTATTCTGTTAAGAACTACATTGCATGCATTTCTGGAGTCTGTTTCACAGCTCAAGAATCAGGCAAATCCTGGGCTGCATCTCAAAGAGTCCCAGCAAGTGTCCCAGTGGTGATGGTGACCTCCCCATTGTGCTGCAGGACCAAAGTGGACCAGAAGGACAGAAACACCTCTGCTCATGCTCTTAGTCTCTTCCCTCTTTCCCTGGTTCAACCCTCCTCTCCTTTTTTCTCTACTCACTCATTTTTCTCTTCATGAAAACAAAAATCTTCTCCTAAGTCGCCCCATCCATTTTTAGAGGGCACGTGCTTCCACACTCGGAGTTCAAGGCAACTGGTGGACCCCCCACCAGGTACAATTCCCAGAGTGTCTGCAGCACGGGTGGGAGGGTGCAGGGTGGGTATTGAAGCCTGGCGGGGCCTGGGAATCACTGGGGCAGATTGCACAGTGAGGCGAACACTGGAGGTGAGGGGCCAGGTCCCACCAATACCATTCAGAAGGGGCATGGACTCATACTCCCTGTATATATGCTAAATACTCCAGACCTTTTCTATTTCCAGGAGAAACAATCAATAGAAGGAAAGAGAGACAAGAGTACGTATTGGTCTTAGATTTTATCCTAAGGGCTAAGTTTCCTCTCTAAGCTACAGTTTCTCATATGTTAACATCTGTGATACATTATTTCACAACGGGCTTCAGTGTTTCCTGGAAGCGCTTCATCTTTCTGCCTTGAAAATTATCTTCCTACGTTTTGAGAAACAGAAGGGTTATTTTTCCCTCTGTTTTTGTTAGTTCATTGGCCTTAAGTTCTCATAAAATAAATGGTTCCCTGGCTTATCCAGTTCCAATGAATTGCTGATATTTAAATATGCCGTTACAAACTGCTTTAAAATTTTTAATTTTTTGTGTGTGTGTATATATATATATACACACACACAAATTTATATATATATATTAAATTTATATTTATATATAGAGAGAAAAATTATATTTTGGGTATATTGAGTTAAAATATACTCTTAAAATTAATTTCACTTGTTTGTTTTTACTTTTTTAATGTGGTCACTGGTAAATTCAAAAGTGTTTATGTGGCGTCTATACATCCTATTGGGCATCCTAAAGCACTCTCACTCAAAATATGGTCCATGGGCCAGCAGCGTCCGCATAGGAGCTTCTTATAAATGCACAATCTCGGACAAGGGCAGTGGCTCACGCCTGTAATCTCAGCAATTTGGGAGGCCGAGAAGGGCGGATCACGAGGTCAGGAGATGGAGACCATCCTGTCTAACATGGTGAAACCCCGTCTCTACTAAAAATACAAAAAAAAAAAAAAAAATTAGCAGGGCGTGGTGTCCGGCGCCTGTAGTCCCAGCTACTCGGGAGGCCGAGGCAGGAGAAAGTCGTGAACCCAGGAGGCGGAGCTTGCAGTGAGCCAAGATCGGGTGACTTCACTCCTTCCTGGGCGACAGAGCGAGACTCCATCTCAAAAAAAAACAAAAACAAAAGAAATGCACAATCTCAGGCTCACCCTGACTTACAGAGTCAGCATCCACATGTTAGTAAGACTACCCAGGCAATTCCTAACAAAATTAAAAGGCGCTGAGCTACAGAGCTGTGCTTCTCAAACAGTGAAGAACAATCAAGTTTTTTTCCAATTAATTGTAGACTGTTGTCAAATATAATAAAAAAGAATCCGGCCGGGCAAGGTGGCTCATGCCTGTAATCCCAGCACTTTGGGAGGCCGAGGCAGGCGGATCATGAGGTCAGGAGATTGAGACCATCCTGGCTAACACGGTGAAACCCCGTCTCTACTAAAAATACAAAAAAATTAGCCGGGCGTGGTGGCGGGTGCCTGTAGTCCCAGCTACTCGGGAGGCTGAGGCAGGAGAATGGCATGAACCCGGGAGGCAGAGCTTGCAGTGAGCAGAGATTAAGCCACTGCACGCTAGCCTGGGCGACAGAGCAAGGCTCCGTCTCAAAAAAAGAAAAATAAAGAAGAAAAAGAAAGAAAAAAGAATCCTTAGAAAAATGAAAATGACACAAACAAAAAATACAAAATGTAAATTTGAAATTTATAGAGTCAGAAATTATAAAATTAATTTCAGTAAGTGTCATTAAACAACATAGATATAAAGGAAAACAATTACAAAAAATGAACACATTGTTCTTTGAAAGTGGGTACATAGGCAATTGACACAGAGAGTCATCATTACGTTTGTAACTTTTTGCCAAACAAATATTTTGTATGAAATTGCAGTTCTCCATGTTAAACACTGGTAGACACACTTTAAATACACATTTTTTATATTACTATTTAAGGTTTTTAATATGACAATTAATCTTGCTTCCTGGTTGTCAATTTACCTAATCTGGTTTGAATGGATGGCAATGCTCTTTGCAGGGGATAATGTGTATCTAAACTATTTCTAAACATTGCTTAACAGCAGTCAAAGTAGAGAAAGGAGGCTCACAGAGGTATGTTGATTGAAATGAGGAAGAGATTTTTAAACCAGTCTCAGCAAGTTCAGTGTATTTTTTTTAACTGCTATCCAAAATGAAGCTGATAGTGCTACATTTTTTTAATGTATCTTCAGTCTTCTATCCGTAGCCAGTTCAAATAACTTATACTGTAAGATTAAATATAAATAATCTTTCAATGAAAGAAAATGATTCCAGATTTTATGCACTTTTGGATAACAGTTTTCAAAATAACCTTAAAACATCGCACATGATAATACAGTCCTATGGCACATGACTAGTACACAACTCAAACTCATCACACAAGTTAGACAAAAACAAGACTGATTTATATCCTGTTCAACAAAATGGTGTCCACATGCTTACATATTGAGCAATGTCAAATTATTGCTATAAAAGTTTCTAAATGCTTACTCTTGATTTCTGTATTTATCCTGTAACAGACTAGTAACAAACCATTCATATCAGTATTGCTCTGCAGACTATGTTTGAATAACACTGCTTTAGATATTCCAGCTGAATAAAATATCAAGATTTAAATAGTCATCTTTCGCAAGCATTTTAGCTGAGTCTGTGTGACAGGTGGGCCACAGACAAGCAGGTTGTAATCAACTCTTATCAGTCAATGAGATAAATAACATTAATTTAAACCACAGAGATATGTTTATAATTTTGTTATCTGTGATTGCTGTATATTTCAGACACATACAGGAATCTATATATGATATCAATTCACATCCTTTGCAGAAACAGAGAAAGCCCTCTCCATATGTGAGATTTATGTTTATGTTTCTACTTGTTCACATAAATTAAATAATTTTTATTTCACAGGAAAAATGAACTATACATATGCAAGATGGTAAATAATGTTAAAATACAAGAACCTTACCACTGAAATTAGAATAATCCTCCATACTACTCCCCAAAAGACAGAAGCAATGTATATTAAAGACATTACTAAAATTGTTTATCATTCAACTTTGCAGTAGTCTTATGAGATATTGGTATTTGCTAGTTATTTGAGTAAAAACTGGGGGAGGGAAATTTGTTAGTGCTTTGCCACACACAGTTGTCCAATCTGGAAACCTTTGACTGCTTCCTCTCTCAACCCCTAAATCTAATTGGTTTTGCAATCCTATGTGTTCTACCTTACTGCCATCTCACAAATCTCACCTTTCTGGGTTCCAGCTGTCATTGCCTCTGCTCATGCCCTCATTAGCAATCAAGTGGATCTGTGTATTAGGCTCCTGGCTAGCGCCCCCTTCCTTCCTTCCCAGCTCCCTCTAATTCACCTTTTGTAGAACCAGAGTTATCTTTCCAAAATTTAGAAGTGATATGAATCACTTCTATATTTAGAACGTTCAGTAGATTGGCATAACCTTCCTGTAAAATCCAAATTCCTTAACTTTGGATACAAGATCCTTCATACTCTGAACCATCTTCTCCATAATCATTTCCAGAATATCCCATAAAACCAAATTACCTAGCAATTGTCCATCATTCAAATAAAGACTACTTCCTGATTCTCATGTATTTCTATATTCTCCTGTGCTTGGCAATGATACTGTGTGCATCTGGACCGGTGAGTTCTTCCCAGGCTTATTTATGAGCATGCAATGAATGTTCATGTGTGTGCACTGTTTGTACAGGAACATGTTGAAGAAGGCAGAGCCAGTCTCTACAAGTCTGTGGTTTCCAACAGCTGCAAGGAGATGTCTTGTTACTCAGACTTTCCATTCCCAGAAGATTATCCAAACTATGTGCCAAATTCTCAATTCCTGGAATATCTCAAAATGTATGCAAACCACTTTGACCTTCTGAAACACATTCAATTCAAGGTAAGACACAAAACATCAGTTAGTAGTCAGAAAGTATTTCCTACCTATTTTCTCTTATCTCTCCAGCCTAGCCCTGGGCTCTGTAGATGAGATACTAAACTGGCAATATTAATGACACCTGGCTGTATTTATTTTCTCCCTATACTCACTCCCCACTTCAAGTAAATCTGGAGGTGGGGGAGGATGCTTTGTGTAAAGATTCACAAGTATAAAATTTTAGTTTGCAATACTTATATCCAAGTATCTTAGGGAACCTAAAAAATATCAAGCCACATTTTCAGCTTGGGCCAAATGCCTGCCCACATGGACACTGAGAACCACCAGCCCCCTTCCCCAGTCTCCTGTTTGGTTTTTTGTCTGTTTGTTTGTTTTTGAGACAGGGTCTCACTTTGTTGCCCAGGCTGGAGTGCAGTGGCATGATCATGGCTCACTGCAGCCTGGACTTCCTAAGCTCAGGTGATTCTCCCACCTCAGCCTCCCAAGTAGCTGGGAACACAGGTGCACACCACCACACCCAGCTAGCTTTTTATATTTTTTAGCGATGGGGTCTCACGATGTTGGCCATGCAGTCTCAAACACCTGGGCTCAAGCAATCCTCCTGCCCTGGCCTCCCAAAGTGCTGGGATTACAGGCATGAGCCACTGCTCCCAGCTCCCACTCTCTTCTTGACTATCCTTTTATAGGAATGGACATGTGCAGTGGCCCATACACAAGAGAACCTTGCTATGTGAAAGAAATCTTTTCTAGATATTCTTGAGAATAGAAAAATCTTTGAATATTGTTATTCTACAATGCCCCCTTCCTCTCCCATTTCAGAGGTTGGAGACAGGAGGAAGGTAGTAGGACAGGGACAAATGAATAATATATCCTTTTTGTCCTTTTTTTGCCCTTTTTTTCTGTTTCCTCTCCAAGAAACATATGAAAATCTATGTTTCCCTTCTCCTTTCTCCCTCCCCTATCAGAGGTAAGGATGATGAGGAATTCACAGAGAATTATACACAGAAAACAACACAAATGGAGACATTGACCAAAACAAGTGGAAAATAAAATTTGCATTCACATTCACGACCTTAAAAGTCCTCTGATATGGTTTGGCTGTGTCGCCATCCAAATCTCATCTTCAATTTCCACATGTTGTGGGAGGGACTCAGTGGGAGGTAATTGAACCATGGGGGCAGGTCTTTCCCATGCTATTCTCCTGATAGTGAATAAGTCTCACGAGATCTGATGGTTTTATAAGGCGGAGCTTCCCTGCACAAGCTCTCTCTCTGCTTGCTGCCATGCACGTAAGATGTGATTTGCTCTTCTTTATCTTCCACCATGATTGTGAGTCTTCCCCAGCCACAAGGAACAGTGAGTTCTCCATTAAACCTCTTTCCTTTGTAAATTGCCAGGTCTCTGGTATGTCTTTATCAGCAGCATGAAAACCAATACAGTAACTTGGTACCAGTAGAGTGGGGAGCTGGTGAAAAGATATCAAAAAATGTAGAAGTGACTTTGGAACTGTGGAAACGTCAGAGGTTAGAACAGTTTGGAGGGCTCAGAAGAAGAAAGGAAAATGTAGGAAACTTTGGAACTTCCTAGAGACTTGTTGAATGGCTTTGACGAAAATGCTGATAGTGATATAAACAATAAGGTCCAGGCTGAGATGGTCTCAGATGGAGAGGAGGAACTTGTTGGGAACTGGAGCAAAGGTGACTCTTGTTTGGTTTTATGTTTTAAAAAAAACCTCTGCAATTATTAGTTTATTAGTATCATCCGGGACTTAGATGTTCAGTATTCCTCCTGAAATTACATAAACAAATGCAAATGGAAAGAATCCAAGTCAAAATTATATAACAAAACAGCACTCCATCACAAAAGCGTGTAAAATTACAATAACACTATTTTAAAATACTGGCATCTTAAGAAAACGATAATCTTGAAAATCACAAAATTGCCAAATTGTTCCCTAAACTGCTAAGCAGATAAACATGACTAATGAATGAGTTTGTTTTGTAAAGAAAAATCATTCAAATAAATTGAATAATTCATACTGAGAAGCAAAATTTAAGTGTCTTCTTTCCTCCTATTTGGATTTATGAGGGGGCAAACCATAATATAGGAAAATATACGCTATTTTGAATGTGGCATCTTTGTTTTAAAAGCTGGCCCAATTAATTAAAAATACTTTTAATGGAAAGTCTCATTTCCTGAGCAGTCCATATTTAGATAAATGGGAAAAGACATCTATAGCCAGCATTTTCATAGTCTTCACTGAGACTAATGTCAACAAAAAATTTAATACGGCAGTCTTGTATTTTAAGCTCACACTTTTGGGGATACATTCTCAGGTCTTCTTTAATGTGGGAACTGCAAAATATAACTGCCATTACATGGTAATGGGAGTTAAAGAATAGAGTCCTCGTGTAAAGGTTACAACATACTTTTCTATTAGTCCTTCAAGGACAGACTTTCAAAATGTTTGATTCTAGTAATCCCATGCTTTGAGTACATTGATTACTCTTCAGTTTGTAAATGTAAGTGGGCTATGTGAAATTTCTTAACTGATCAAGATTTTGGATGTTCAGTTATGGATGAAAACTATCTCAACTTAACTTTACCCCCATATGATATGCAGGGTGTGTAGACAAAAGCTTTTTATTAGCTAACTATATGAAAGGATAAACACTGTAATAATTCATGTGATTCAAAATGGGGAAAAGCAAAGAGTAGCTTCCCCTCAAAAAGAAAAATTTCAGACCTATGAAAAGGACAACAATACTAATAAAAAATTTGTATTTACTTAGAAGTATTCAGAATGTAAACAAAACAGCTGCAACTTTTTTTTTGCAATTACAGAGTGGTATTCAGTTAACAGAACAACAATTATTTCCTATAAGCTGCATCAGAGACAGCTGAAGATGAAAAAACTACCATCACCATATATAACTAATTTGTGCTGTGCACCAACAAGAACATGCTTTAAATTTCCATGCCAATTTACAACCCCCATACTGCACCAGGCAAGGTTAGTGGCTATTGAAAACACCACCAGGAGAGGGCTATCTAAAGACACATTCGGTAGTGTGTTAACTTTATAAAAAAAGACACTGTACAGTTTAAAAACAAATCCTACACAGACTTACATTTCAATTTTTTTCTTTAAAAGGAGTGACTTGTGTACAGAAGTGTTAAATGCTTTATAGATGAGAAAAAAAACTGCGCTAGAACCAACTTATTCATCATCTTCTTCATCTTCATCTTTTTCATCTACCTCCTCCTCATCATCTTCTTTCATCTTCCTCATCTTCCTCCTCTTCCTTCTTTTTCTTGCTTTTTTCAGCCTTGATAAATCCCTTTTTTGCTGCATCAGGCTTTCCTTTAGCTCAATATGCAGCAATATCCTTTTTGTATTTTTCCTTCAGCTTTGCAGCCTTCTTTTCACAAGGCTGCTTGTCATCTGCAGCAGTGTTATTCCACATCTCTCCCAGTTTCTTCACAACATCACTAATGGGCAGGCCAAAATGTTCTCCTTTAATTTTTGGGTGATACTCAGAGCAGAACAGGAAAAAGGCTGAAGGAGGCCTCTTGGGTGCATTGGGATCCTTGAACTTCTTTTTTGTCTCCCCTTTGGGAGGGATTTAGGTTTTCATTTCTCTTTCATAATGGGCCTTGTCACCTTTGCCATATCTTCAAATTTTCCTTTCTCTTTAGCAGACATGGTCTTCCATCTCTCTGAGCCTTTCTTAGAAAACTCTGAGAAGTTGACTGAAGCATCTGGGTGCTGCTTCTTATGCTCTTCCTGACAAGTTTGCACAAAAAAATGCATATGATGACATTTTGTCTCTTGGCTTCTTAGAATCTCCTTTGCCAATGTTTTTCCTCAGTGAGGCACAGAGTTGCCCAGTGCCCATCCGGCTCTCACTTGCCCCAGTGCTGTCTCTATGGAGCTCAATGTACTGCCTCTTCTTATGTTCTAGCAATGAGACTGGTGGCATTTTACTCCTGTCCTAGAGATTTATGGAACTTTGAACTTGAGAGATGATTTAGGGTATCTGGCAGAAGAAATTTCTAAGCAGCAAAGCAATAAAGAGGTGACTTGGGTGCTGTTAAAGGCATTCAGTTTTAAAAGGGAATCAGCATAAAAGTTCAGAAAATCAGCAGCCTGACAGTGCAATAGAAAAGAAAATCTTATTTTCTGGAGAAGAAATCCAAGCCAACTGCAGAAATTTGCATAAATAACGAGGAGCCGAATGTTAATTCCCAAAACAATGGGGAAAATGTCTCCAGGGCATGTCAGAGGTGTTCACCACAGCCCTTCCCATCACAGGCCTGGAGGCCTAGGAGGAAAAAGTGGTTTCATGGGCCAGGCCCAGAGGCCCCATGCTGTGTGCAGCCAAGGGACTTGGTGCCCTGCATCCCAGCTGCTCCAGCTGTGGCTAAAAGGGGCCAACATAGAGCTCAGGCAGTGGCTTTAGAGGGTGAAAGCCCCAAGACCTGGCAGCCTCCACATTGTGTTGAGCCTGCAATACACAGAAGTCAAGAATTGAGGTTTGGGAACCTTCACCTAGATTTCACAGGATGTATGGAAATGCCTGGATGTGCAGGCAGAAGTTTGCTGCAGGGACAGGGATCTCATGGAAAACCTCTGCTAGGGCAGTGCAGAAGGGAAATGTGGGGTCAGAGCCCCCACACAGAGTCTCTACTGGGGCACTGCCTAGTGGAGCTGTGAGAAGAGGGCCACCATCCTTCAGACCCCAGAATGTTAGATCCACTGACAGCTTGCATGTGCCTGGAAAAGCTGCAGACACTCAATGCCAGCCTGTGAAAGCAGCCAGGAGGGAAGCTGTACCCTGCAAAGCCACAGGAGCAGAGCTGCCCAAGACCATGGGAACCCACCTCTTGCAACAGTGTGACCTGGATGTGAGACATGGAGTCAAAGGAGTTCATTTTAGAGCTTTGACTGCCCTGCTGGATTTCGGACTTGCATGGGGCCTGTAGCCCCTTTGTTTTGACCAATTTCTCCCATTTGGAATGGCTGTATTTACCCAATGCCTGTACCCCCACTGTATCTAGGAAGTAACTAACCAACTTTTGATTTTACAGGCTCATAGGTGGAAGGGACTTGCCATGTCTCAGTTGAGACTTTGGACTTTGGACTTTTTGAGTTAATGCTGAAATGAGTTAAGACTTGGGGCGGGGGAACTGTTGGGAAGGCATAATTGCTTTTGAAATGTGAGGACATGAGATTTGGGATGGGCCAGGGGTAGAGTAATATGGTTTGTCTGTGTCCCCACCCAAATGTCATCTTGAATTCTCACATGTTGTGAGAGGGGTCCAGTGGGAGGTAACCGAATCATGAGGGTAGGTCTTTCCCATGCTGTTCTAGTGATAGTGAATAAGCCTCACAAGATCTGATGGTTTTATAAGGCAGAATTTCCCTGCAAAAGCTCTCTTTTTGCCTGACATCATCCATGTAAGATATGACTTGCTCCTCTTTGCTCCTGCCATGATTGTGATGCTTCCCCAGCCACATGGAACTGTGAGTTCTCCATTAGACCTTTTTCCTTTGTAAATTGCCCAGTCTCTAGTCTGTCTTTATCAGCAGTGTGAAAATGGACTAATGCATCCTCCTAAACAGATTTCCAAAGAGTATTTTATTCCACTTCCTTATTTTGCAATGGACACAGTAAAAATAAAGCATTATCATAATGAATATATACAACATATAAAAATCTTCTTTTTAATGCATCAAAATTTCTGAATTTGAAGCATTTCCTTTACCACATGCTGCCCAAGACCTTTTTTATTTTGTTGTTGTTGTTTGAAACAAAGTCTCTGTCACCCAGGCTGGAGTACAGTGGCAGGATCTTGTCTCACTGCAGCCTCCACCTCCTAGGCTCAAGAAATCCTCCCACTTCAGCCTCCCCACTATTAATAGCTGGGACTATAGGCACATACTACCATGCCCGGCTATATTTTTTTTTAATTTTTAGTAGAGATAAGGTCTCACTATGCCGCCCAGGGTGGTCTTGAACTCCTGAGCTCAAACTATCCTCCTGCCTTGGCCTCCCAAAGGGTGGGGATTATAGGCATGAGCCACTGTTGTCAGGCACAAGGCCATTTTAGAACAATTTTTAAAAAGCTAGATGTTCACCAAAGTTTTAAAAAGTAAACACAAGGCCAGGTGCATGGCCCACACCAGCACTTTGGGAGGCCAAGGTGGGTGGATCAAGACCATCCTGGCTAACACGGCGAAACCCCATCTCTACTAAAAATACAAAAAATTAGCCAGGCATGGTGGCATGGGCCTGTAGTCTCAGCTACTCAGAAGGCTGAGGCAGGAGAATCTCTTGAACCAGGGAAGCGGAGGTTGCGGTGAGCCGAGATTGCACCACTGCACTCCAGCCTGGGCAACAGAGCGAGACTCCATCTTAAAAAAAAAAAAAAAAAAAAGTAAACACAAATAGCTGTTACTCAACTGTGATCTGTAGTTGATTTTGTTTGGTTTTGCTTCTCATTCCTCTGTATATATTCCAAATTTTTAATGACAAGCTTTTTTTTTTTTTTTTGAGACAAGTTCTCACTCTGTTGCCCAGGCTGGAGTGCAATGACACTATCATGGCTCACTGAAGCCTTGACTTCCCAAGCACAGGTGATTCTCCCAAATCAGCCTCCTGAGTAGCTGGGACTACAGGCATGGGCCACCACACCTGGCTAATTTTTTGTATTTTTTTTGTAAAGATGGGATTTTGCCATGTTGCCCAGGCTACATATTTATTATTTTTATGATTAAAAATAAATCTATTTTGAAAGATTTTAAACTAACTGAAAATTTACTTTTAGAAAAGGCAGTTGCACTACAAATGTAGAAACACAATAAGCACTTCAAATAGTATAAATCAAATAGCGAACCCATTAAGAAGGACTTAAGAAGCCTATATTCTTTAAAAGCTTTAAAAAAGAAAGAAAGATAGCAAGCCACTTGGTCAGTGAATAATTTATCCTTTTAAATTTGACTTGTCTGAGATCTATTGTACATGTATTTCCTGAACCAAAGCCTGGTAATCATGTACATGTATGTACTCACTAAGAGCAAAAATAGATTCTTTGAAATGTGGACTACTCTCAAAAAAATTCAGGCCATAATGTTAGCACTTTTCAATTGCTTTCTAGTTCTGGAAAAACTTCAGCAACGTATTCTACAAAACCTCATAAGCTAATATACACAGGACCAAATTCAGGTTTTCAATTATATCTTACCCATGTATCTGTCAAAGAAATTTTTGTTAAAGAGACAGCCCTGTGAGAAATGAGGTTGCATAACAGAAAGGATAATGAAAAAGGCATCAGAAACTTAGGTTCTAATTCTGATTCTATCACTTTCTGTGAGAATTTGAGCAAATCACTTAAAATTTTTGGATGCCACCACTTGTCTTAGATATCTCTCCAAGCTTAGACTACCTCCATCTAGGGAATCATGATTAGTCCGCTAACCTGATTAGGTTTCTAGGGTTATACTTATTAATTATGTTTATTCTGTGTTTTAGAACTTTTAAAATATCAATGGTACATCAACTGGCAAGTGCTTAATGGAACATTGACAACTGCTAATCATATCTGTGATTCCTTTTTCAGACCAAAGTCTGCAGTGTAACAAAATGCTCAGATTTTGCTGTCTCTGGCCAATGGGAGGTAGTCACTATGCATGAAGAGAAGCAAGAGTCAGCCATCTTTGATGCTGTCATGGTCTGCACTGGCTTTCTTACTAATCCTTATTTGCCACTGGACTCCTTTCCAGGTACAGCACTTTCTGTAACTAACTTTAAGTTTTCTCGTGGGAGCCATTCTGATGCTTGATTGGTCTGGGAATGAATTCCTATGGCTGTTCCATTAAATAGTTAAAGTTGGGAGGTAGGAGGAGGCTTTTTTTGTTTTGTTTTGTTTTTTTCTAGCCAGCATTTTCTGGCCAGTTTTTGGCTTTCATTTGTTCCAAACAATCTGTAAATACATAAGAGCAAAATGGATAACTTTATAAGCAGTTTTATGCTTTACCAAGATTCAATGTCCCTCAAGTGACTGGTAGCACTCAGAAAGTCTTCTGAGACATGGGATGCTTACACAAGTCATTAACTTCAGCAGCAGGTACACATTGCCAAAGTTGAGTTTAGAGGCCACAAAAGTCAATCTGTGAATAAAGAAAAAAGTAATTTTTTCTATTTGTTCCTTTTATGTGAGTGATGGCAATTAGATTAGAGGTTTACGGCACTGGTCAATAGTCAAGAGGGAGATTAGTCTTGGGAGACAACTTAAGACATCTTTGGGTCTCAGTTTTCTTATCTGACTTTTGCAACCATAGTCATGTTAATCTATGCCAAATTTTAACTGGATTTTAACTCAATGGAACAGAAAATGAAATGGTTTGGTTTATTTCATCTGTAACAAGCATTCAAAAAGTTAAAACTTTAAGAAACTTTTCTCCAAATCATCTAATGATTGCCTAGAATGATCCCAAGACTCATCTTACCACAATAAATTTAGGAACATGCTATGGTTCTGGATCTGCCCCCAGAGGTCACTCAGATCAGGTTAGATTAGGATAAAGCATATCCTGAAAATTGCCAGAGAATAGAATCATTGAATTGGAAAGAACCAAGTTCAGTCTTCTTCCCAACGCAGGAAATTATTTTTCAGCAATTCTGAGAGAGGCTCCATAGCCTCTTCTTGAACCCGTTCAACCATGGAATCTCATCATCACAGAAGACAACCCAATTTTTTGTCATTCTTGCCTGCAGAGCAAGGCTCTGAGCAGCCATCCACTCCAAAATTCCAGAAAGGAGTACCTAGTCACTGCAAGAATCCAGAAAGTTCCATGGCATAGGGAGTAAACTACATTCATTCAGCACTCACAGTATATTGCACTAGGTGCTAAGAATATAGAAGTGAATAAGGCAACATGTAACCTGTATTGGAGGAATGAATAGAGTTTTATGGAGTCCAGTGGAGAAATCACAGTCTCCATATGACCTGAGTGATTCCAATACCCTAAACATACACCTCTCATGGTCCTGGATTTGCCCCCTAAAGTCACACAAGTTTACATCAGATTAAAATAATAAAGCATACCTGAAAGCAATTGAGCCAATATGCTCAGTTTGAGTAGAAGAGGTAGGGACCCAGCAGCTATGAATTCTAGCATATACAACCACCTAGCTGATAGTCTTGGGTCGCCCGCTTAACTTTTCTAAGCCTCAAATTCACCCACAAATTGAAGAGCTTGGATTACTTTAACCAACAGTACACATCACAAATCAAGCAAGAAGAGCTCTACAAGGCTTGCAGTCTTTCTTAAAACCCGTCTTATCAACCACTGCCAATTTAAAATCCCTGGCTAAATGATTAAGGAGTCTTTGAGCTCTAAAATTCTGTGATTTTAGAGTTGAAGAGCAGTTCTCCCAACCTCTCTATCTCCTGACTTACAGCAGACTTGCTTAGATGGCACACACTCCTTGCGATGGTTGTTAACTGTCAAAAAAAATTCAAATTCACTGAAGGTATTTAAAAATATGTATCACAAGCTCTAGAAGCAATTCCAGAGAAGGTGCACTAAAAAGTCGTAGTAAAAATAATAGGTATCACAGTTAGAATAAACGTATGATTTCCCAAGATGACTACTTTTATTATTCACATATATACATTCTGCTATTTACCTTTTTTCTTTTTTATATTATAAATTTTTTTCTTAGATAGGACATTCTGCTACTTACTAACACAGACACATTTAATGTAAGTTCTTACTCTGTCTTCCTGTGAGATAAGAGAAAGTATTAGTCTGTTAAGAGACAGCCACAGAGTCTCATTTTTGTCCATTTGTGACCCCCCAAAACAAAGCCTATCCAAAGAGAATCTAAAACAACATGAGATCCAGAGATAATTGTATTTTCTGCTTAGGCTTTCCAGCTCTTTCTTCGCAACAGTTCTCTGATCCATATTGGGTTCCTGTGCTGAGTAAATATTGGAATTTGGTTGCATCCTTGCTAAATTCCAAATGCTCTGTGTTGTGGTTAGGTTTTAACTTGGATTCGTGTTAGATTTCTACTAATTCAAGGTGAGCTAAAGAGCCAGCAGGCCTTGTAAGGCCACTCCCCACAAGTATATACATTTTTCCCCTGAGAATGTAGAGGTCTTATTACTTTTTTTAGGAAAAAAGAAGTTCTTTGTTTAGCACATATTACTTCTGATTATGTAATGTTGTCTTAAGAGTATTTTCTGCTTAAGTTATTGCTGTTAAAAAAGAAAAAGAGTATTTTCAAACCTTCTCCATTCATGTGATGTTTCAATAAGATTCGGCATCACTGCCTAAGGTATCCTATCAAGTTAGCTCAGTAGATTGAATCCTGGTGTAACTGACATCACTCCTTTTTCTCTGAGCCAACTCTGGCCAACCCAGCAAACTCAGCCTGAGTTACAGTCAGTCACCAAGTGAACTTCCCCAACTAACATGAAACTTTGTGAATAGGGACAACATTTTATTTATCTTATTCCCCGCATACCATCTAGCACAGTACCAGGCACAAAGCAGAGATCAAAAAGTTTTCTGAAAAGAGATACTGACTCACAGTTCCCTTAAGCTTCTTTGTCCTTGCTCCTCGCTTATGAAAAGCTTATATAAATCAAGTATTAATCAATAGAATATTATTGTCCCGTTGACTTTTATCAACCTTTAAAATGATAATGACTCCTTACACTTTTGCTTAGTATATCTTTATGCCATAATATTTCAGCTCAGTAGTTAACTATCTAGTAAGTAAAACTGGAGGCCTATCTAGTGAGATGGAGTAATAACCCCCATTAAATAATTACCTGCCAATGTCTTGTAAAGTCATGTATTCATATTTTCTCAAACTTGAGGATACTAGTAAAAATGACCAAAATCATCTGTCAAAAGAATGTTATCAACTGAAAAATATTTATGTTCCATTCACTGATCCTGTTAATTCTCTGTGTGACTTCTCTTTTATTTTCTATAGGTATTAATGCCTTTAGAGGCCAGTACTTTCATAGCCGGCAATATAAGCATCCAGATATATTTAAGGACAAGAGAGTCCTTGTGATTGGAATGGGAAATTCTGGCACAGACATTGCTGTGGAGGCCAGCCACCTGGCGGAAAAGGTACATTCCTGATGTTACTGGGTGAAGAGCTTTATCTTAAGATGCATGCCTCAAGCAAATGGTGTTTGACACCATGACAAATGTTAAAGGAATAAAATGCCTCACATGCAAACAACAGATTACTAAGGAATTTAATTTTTACTGAATGTTCACAAATTTTTCTATGAATTACAGTTGTCATCTTCCCTCCAAAACCAACTTCTCTGACTTCTTTTTACTTTTTTTTTTTTTTTTTTTTTGGTCATTTTCCCAGCCATCCAACAAGAGCTACAGGACATATTTCTTCCCTACTCAGTCCCATAGGTCAGAAAATTCTACCAACTTTTTCCTGCTACTATCTCCCATTTGCCCATTCCTCTCCTTATTAATTACCAACACCCTCATCAGGTCCATGCTACCTCACGCTGAGGATATTGCATTGTCCTCCTAATAATAGTTGTAGAAATAGTTAATATTTATTAGGATTATTCTGTGGCCGGCACTGAACTAAATGTGTTTTTACTGCACTACTTTATCCAATCATCAAAACAAGCCACAGAAGTAGGTACTGTTAGTATCTTTGACTGCACATGAGGAAACCAAGGCTTAGAGAAGTTAAAGAATCTGCCTAAAATCTTATCACTAGCATGTGGCAGAGCCAGTTCTCAAACCCAAGTCTCCTTGACTCAAAGCCTACGTTCCTAACTATCCTCTTCTACCTCCTACCTTCAGGCTTCTCAAGGGTTTTGCCCTGCATTTTATTTTTGCCTTGTACCACTACCCACAGGTCACTGCCACCCACAACAAGCCATCTAGACCCCAACTACCAACAAACAAATCCTCAGAAGAGCCTGCTCTCATTATAGCACTCTCATGCTGAAAAACCTCTAATTATTCTCTTTACCTGAAAAAAATAAATTGCAGATGTAGTAGCTCTGCATCAGAGAGTTTTCTATAATCTGAACCAAATCTGCCATTTTAATTTTAACTTCTGTTTCTTGCAAGATAATCAACTGCAGCATTTTCCAGTTCCTGTCTTTAGTTCCCCTTTGCTCACGCTACCCCTCTCTCTTCTTCAGAGCCCCTTTCTCTTCTATTACAATCTACCTTTACCTTCCCAGATATCTCACTCCAACACGAAGTGATCTCTCCCTATTCAGAATGTAAGTAATATTGTAACTTGCACCCCTCAGTTTTCACTTTTAAATTCTTAATATTGCAAATTACCTTTCATCATATATATCTTCTTTTCAACTATGCTGTAAACTCATTGAGGGCCATTCGGCTAACTAATATATGCTAGTTGCTGGCTCCCCAGTTTGGTGGGGGAAGAAACAATCTGTTAAATCAGCTGTTTTGTATCAGCAAAGCAACAGATTGCTTAACTAATTATTTTCTTTGTAAACAATTGTACAGGAAACTCCTTATTGTGTAAGTACTAAAACTATTAGCTTTGTGAATTCGGTCAACTGGTAAATTCAAACAGCCAATGTTAAAAAGAACAAATACCAAAAGTAATTGTAGTACTGAATTTTGCTGTCATTTAAGCCAATGGTTTGCACTGAAACTCTGTAGACAACTCTGATACTGCCATTCCCTGTTCTTACTGCCTACAATGATAGTGAGCACACCAAGTAGCAATCACCTGTTCATTGTTTTCTTACATAGACTTTAGGTCCCTATGGTTTGCTAAAGGCTGGCAGATAATAAGTATTCAATAATATGTCTTAAGGCATTTTAATACTCTAGATGCTCTGAATCCTAATCTCAAAAGGATTAACTTTAAAATAGAAGTTAGAAGAACCAAGACTATCTTGTCAGGGATGTATTTTGAGAGTGGCAGACTTTTCAGTGCCTTTCCATCCATGACACTTCTTGAATCTCTGGCAGAACCAGCCAGCCGTGTTCATAGTGTCAAATGAAGGGATGTCTTTGATTGCTTCCAGGTGTTCCTCAGCACCACCGGAGGGGGATGGGTGATCAGCCGAATCTTTGACTCGGGCTACCCATGGGACATGGTGTTCATGACACGCTTTCAGAACATGTTGAGAAATTCCCTCCCAACTCCAATTGTGACTTGGTTGATGGAGCGAAAGATAAACAACTGGCTCAATCATGCAAATTACGGCTTAATACCAGAAGACAGGTAAATATAATGTGACTGCCAAGGGCTTTTAGGAAGAAGGAGCCTCTGCCTGTCCAGCAGCCTATACAAGCCAGGCAGTACCACAGCAACATGGCTGAATGTGTGGGAACGCTTGATACAAATTTGCTTGATAATAACAGCTAACTGTTCTTAAGTACTCAGAAAGTGAAATTATGTATTTCACCTTGTCAGCAACACTTTAGGTATTATTATAATAATCCTTTTATTATGGAGAAACTGAAACAGCAAAATTCAGCCATTTACCCAAGCTCACTGAGTAGTAAGTGAACTCTGTGACCTTGGCAAGTTACTTGATCCTCAGCTGTAGCAACCAAAAGAGAATGATTTGTCTATGACTTTGTTGATAAAAGAAACACACTTGCCCAGTTTCACTGTGTGGGAAAAACTGAATCCCATAGTTGCCCCTCACCAACTCTCTAATGGTAGAGCCTTCTTCCCATTGTCAAGATTGACCTTGGCCCAAAAAATGGCTCAGCTTATACAAGATCAGCTCACAAAGTGTTTGTCTTGTGATTCCAAAGGTATAGCCAGAAAAAGACAATTCTGCCCTTGTTCCTTTAAATACATGCATGTTTCCCTTATAAAACTTTTTCCTAGGAAGAGACTAGAGCTTTCAGAAGTTCTCATCCAATCTAGAAGTCCCTGGTTTCCCTTGTAGCCCTTCAGCTCTCAGCCCCACTCTAGAATGACAGTGATAGATGAATGCTAAAAATCAGCAAGAGAAACAGAAGCTAGAGAAGGTGCTGGCTTCCTCTTCAGGCTTCCAAACTCTAGTAAATGGCAAGCATATTTTATAATCCTTCTTGAACATTCATGAATCCCCTTCCACTGAAGTAACATCTCCCAAGACTTGCAGCAATTCTTGTCCAACCAAGGAGAGAGCCCCAGAATGAGAGAGGAAGGTAAAGAGAAGGGAGAGCTGGCTGAATTGTTCACTGACAAGTCTCCTCCCTGTTCATGTTTTTGTTTAGGACTCAGCTGAAAGAGTTTGTGCTAAATGATGAGCTCCCAGGACGCATCATCACTGGGAAAGTGTTCATCAGGCCAAGCATAAAAGAGGTAAAGGAAAACTCTGTCATATTTAACAACACTTCAAAGGAAGAGCCTATTGATATCATTGTCTTTGCCACTGGATACACATTTGCTTTCCCCTTCCTTGATGAGTCTGTAGTGAAAGTTGAAGATGGCCAGGCCTCACTGTACAAGTATATCTTCCCTGCACATCTGCAAAAGCCAACCCTGGCCATTATTGGCCTCATCAAACCCTTGGGCTCCATGATACCTACAGGAGAAACACAAGCTCGGTGGGCTGTTCGAGTCCTGAAAGGTAAGTGTAAGAAATAGCAGGGCATGTGTTTTTGGTTTGCCATGTGATTCTGGATACTGGAAATGTTGAGACTATTATTCCTCCTGCTTCTATTTAAAACAACAGAATCTTTAAAAGCAGGATGCATTCTATTGTTTGCTGAATTATACTGTCATAATGATTTGTTCCATTACTGCATAAATGGTATATTGGGGTCAAAAATATAGGCTGTATCTATGTCAACTGTTATATTTTTTCTTTTTTATTTTTAAGACACAGGGTCTCACTATCTCGTCCAGACTAGTGTGCAGTGGCTATTTATAGGCATGATCATAGATTACTGCAGCCTCAAACTCCTGATCTCAAGCAATCCTCCTACCTCAGCCTCCTTAGTAGTGGAGACTACAGACATGCACACTGCACACAGCTACCTGTTATTTTGACTAAAACAAAATGACAGTTAACACTTCTGTCAGTTGACTGAATCAACTGGCTCAATTAAAATTTTTAAACTCAAGCAAATGAGTGACACCATTCAGCCAAACTAGTTGTGAGATTCTGCTATATCAAATAATTAGTGAGATGATCAGATGCTTATCTTTTCAGCTGATGGCATTATTACCAGGAGCATACAACCATTCAGCTCAGGCTGCTAACATTTTTGCCAGAAGGATCAATGAGTAGCTGGTACTAGACATGAAAGGAGAGCCATAGTAAAGCATCTTTATCCATAAGTCAACAGCTAGACCTAAACTTAAGTTGCATTTGAGGTTTTTATTTTAATCCTACAGGTGTAAATAAGTTACCACCACCAAGTGTCATGATAGAGGAAATTAATGCAAGGAAAGAAAACAAGCCCAGTTGGTAAGTTAACTACTTAAGGCACCCTTTTTAAATTATAACTGAAATTTGTAAAAAAAAAAAAAAAAGGAAACGAAAAAGAAAAAAAAATAGCAGAGAGATGAAAGTTACATTGGAGAAAAAAAGAAGCATCTGAGACTTAGAAGAAAAATACTAGGAGAGCCTATTTAAGAAGAGAGAAGGGAAAGGGGAATTTAGAATTTTTAATGTCCCCAAAGTCATCACTTCAGCCCATGGTTTTCTAGTATCACATAGAGTTTGAATTCCAAATCAAGTACTACATAATTAACTCTAATCTACCAGGTACATTATTCCATAACTTATCCATAATCAACAGGCAAGCAGTTGTACCTATTTACTCTGACACTAGAAGTGTCTGCTCATTCATTCACTGAACAAGTCTTTATCAGCTCTATTGTTTTTATTCGGAGTGTGGCTTTTGCTCTTCATTTATAATTGGCTGGAAAAAATGAAGAAGAAAAACAAAATTTTGTAGTATGTGAAAAATCATATGAAATGGAAACCATACTGGCCATAAATAAAATTTTATTAGAACACAGCCATGTTTATTCATTTACATATTGTCAATGGCTGTTTTTGTGTTACAGTACCAAAGTTGTTTAGCAGTTCAGATAGAAACTGTAATGTGGCTCTCAAAGCCTGAGACATTTACTGTCTGGCCTTTTTCAGAATAAAGTTTATTGAGCACTTCTCTATGGGAAAGGTTTTCACTTATGCTGTGCTCTGTGGCTACCACTCAAGGCTAGAGACAATGGAAGACTGATGGCCAGCAAAGTAAAGAGTCTTGGCCCTCCCCTCTCACTCTCAATCCAACCAAAACATTTCTGATTGTTTTGTGGTTTGATAAAACCACTTTGTTTTATCTGTTCATCTGTTTCTGCGTTTGATATACATTTTCACTTGAAATAAAGGTTCTGTGGCAAAAAAAAAACAGCAAGTTTTAAAATCATTGCATCTAAGGAACTTATTATCACTCTCTTATTCATATATATTCCCAAACTTCAAGGGTTGATCTATCCTTGTCAAGGTACCAAATTCCAAAACAATAATAGCATTTTAGATGTCTCTTCTTTATCCTCAACCTGGGATATGATTTGATCTTCATTATGGAACTCCAGTGTAATAGATAACTAATTAGAACTGCTCTAAAATGAAAATCTTCTTGTCACGCATGTCAGCAAACAATTTTAGGGGCTAGGTGCAGTGGCTCATGCCTGTAATCCCAGCACTTTGGGAGGCTAAGGCAGGAGGATCATTTGAGCTCAGGACTTTGAGACCAGCCTGGACAACATAGCAAGCCCCCATCCCTACAAAAAAAATAAAAGTTATTTAGGCATGGTGGCTTATGCTTGCAGTCCCACCTATTCCTAAGCCAGGAGGATCGCTTGAGCCAAGGAGTTCAAGGTTGCAGTGAGCTATGATCATACCACTGCACTCCAGCCTAGGTGACAGAGCAAGACCTTGTAAAAAAAAAAAAAAAAAAGAAAGAAAAAAAGAAAAGGAAAAGAAAAATTAATTAATTAATTAAAGCCTAATACCAGCATTTCAGGGAATTTTACCCTATAGATTTTTGTGGCTTTTCACATTACACAAATCATTGGATTTGTTATTACTGAATAATGGAATTTTATAAAGATTTAGAAATTTTAAAATATATTTTCCTCTACAAATTGCTAATTATTTCACAAAAGAACTAAGATGCATTATGAGCACTCAGAGCACCCATTAAAAGCCATATGTATAAAGTATCTTTTGAAGGGACTCATCTTGATTTAAGAAACAGAAGGAGACCGTTAGATAGGTAGGGAAATAAAGGGGAAAATGCAGAAACCATCCCAAATTCTGCAGCAGTATTTGTTTGCTTTGGGCACTTGTATTTGTTGTAACATTATCAATTTTTTTGTCTTCACCTTTTCCCCCAATCTTCCTTTTATAAAGGTTTGGCTTGTGCTACTGCAAGGCTTTACAATCAGATTATATCACATACATAGATGAACTCCTGACCTATATCAATGCAAAACCCAACCTGTTCTCTATGCTCCTAACGGATCCACATCTGGCTCTGACCGTCTTCTTTGGCCCATGCTCACCATACCAGTTCCGCTTGACTGGCCCAGGAAAATGGGAAGGAGCCAGAAATGCCATCATGACCCAGTGGGACCGAACATTCAAGGTCATCAAAGCTCGAGTTGTACAAGAGTCTCCATCTCCCTTTGAAAGTTTTCTTAAACTCTTTAGCTTTCTGGCTTTGCTTGTGGCTATTTTTCTAATTTTCCTATAAGTAAAAGATTTCCTAAATGGAAGATGCACAGAGTAGATTTACAATGCTCCAATTCCTCTCTTACAGCAATATTGCCTTCACAGTTATAAACTGTATTCAAATAGTAAAGGCCACCCTCTCGCTTCCCTGGCTGGCCCCAGGGCTACCACTGGTATTCCTGAGCCTCTCCCAGCTCCACTTCTAGTGCTAGAGAATGATAACTAAGATTTCTGTGCATTTGAAGGTTGTTGGAAAGTTACAGGTTCATTTTAGAAAGAAAGCTGCTCTTGACAGCACTCTGAGCCATCATACCTCTTTCCCATATAAACTATTTTCACAGATCTCAACTAAAACCCCTTACTTCACAAATGATTGTGTTGTGCTGAAATGGTGCTCTTATAGTACTGGCTTATTAAAAGTAAAAAATAAACCTAAAAATTGATTGTTTTAAGTGATCTTTTGTTCTCTTATTAAAGATTGGGAAAAGGGAGAAAAAGATGAGGATTCTATGAATAAAGCTCATAAAAGGATAGGGGGTTCAATGAGTTACTTCGAGAGTTTCCCAAAGGACTATACCTGCCTGGGACTGCTCATTCCTCCAGAACACTCTTTATAACAAAGCTGTTACTCCAGCTGGCCTCCCAAAGACCCAAATCAGATTCCACAGAAAACCACCACCTCCATGGGCTCTTAGAACCAGCCTCCAGCAGCCAAAGGAAAAAGCCTACCTGCTTAGATCCTCCTTCACAACCCTGCTGTAAGAGGCAAACGGAGCTGCCTCCTTGTAAAGAGTCAATGAGAACCAACCAAATTCAATTGGAATTCATTAGATAAAGAGCACAGCCGAGAAGCTCGTAATGGAGAGAAAGCAGGGAGAGGAAAAAAGGGAAAGAAAAAGAGGAACAAAAGCAAACATCGTGTCAAAAGCAGCAGTTTCAATGAAACTAGACCCAGCCTATCTCACAGTTACAGCTGATGAAGATATGACTCATAATCAGGAAAGGCTTTGCTTCACTTCATCTCGTGGCTTATATGGAAAACCCTGTGGGTAAACCTCACCTCACAGAGAGGTCCACAGTTTGGATGCAGGGACAAGATTCAAAAACTGTGGCGTCACGAAAGAGTGATCTCTGTAGGGCCAGTACAGATACAGATCATTTCTCCCCAACTTTGTTTGGCTCTGCCAACTCTTCAGTATTGTTCCATTTCTTACTTTTCCTTGTGACCTGTTTCACTCTTACCATAGAAACACATGATGAAGAATTGCCCCCACTGCATACAATCTAGATTACTCCTAGAAATGCTTTTCTTTCCATTGAAACAAAGCTGATATTTTAACTTTCCTCATGAAGCTGGCTGGGGAGAAGTTTAGTGCCCAAGGTGAAACAAGGAAGGATAAACTCCTCAGGCCACAGTGGCAAATCATGACACAAGCGGCCACCTGAACCTGATCATATCTACTGCACTGGGAGACTGAATATACATATGGTCAATGACCAGACCATTTACAGCAATAGATTTATAACTTACAACCCCTGCAGCAATCAGCTCAGAACAGTCAGGACTTGCTTAATGAGTGTCAGCTTCTCTACTTGTTGCCCCTGCTTCCAACTCAGGAGTGACGAAAGAAAGCCAAATAAGCTTCTCAAACCAGTCCCATCTGATGTCTTGCTTCTAGTTAAACCTCCCTCCACCTTCCCCATGCCAACAACCATCAATGAGAGTACCTGAAGCCTTCCCTTTCTTTCACTATAAACACACACAAACACACACACACACACAAAATCTCCCCTGCTGTCTTTGAATCTGTGCCAAACATTAGTGGTGGTGCCAGCAAGAAAAACATATATTATGTAAAGACTACAGCAGTAATTATAATGCTGCACATTTTATACTACTTTAAAATTAATAAAATGCCAACTGTCATCTCACTTAATCCACACAATAATGATGTGATTGGGAAGACGACTGTACTACATACACAATTTGACAAGTAAGAAAACTCAGATAAGGAGATGTCAATTGATTTGTCCCAGGTAACAGGTAAAATGTGGCTGAGTCAGAACATGAGAATCCAGAACATACATCACAGGCTCTTTACCATTTAAGCCCACTATCTCCAATGTTCAAATGACTCCAGAAGCCTTAATAGTGATATTGCAAAAGCCATATTACAAGAATGTTACTCCATGAAAGTATCTGTAGGTCTCTCTCCCTTTCTCACTCTCCCTATGAGTGTGTGTGGACCTGTCTGCCTGTCAATTGTCAATAGTTCATGCTGTGCCTAGAATTTCATATCTTTCCCTTTATATATATCTTTAATTTCTGAATCCATGGGTCTGAATCTCCACATGCATCTTTTTCCCTGTGTATTCCTTTTTTTTCCTGACTATGGCTGTGCTAGGCCTACTCTATGACTATATTATAAACGGACTCAAAAGTCTACAAGTCTCTAAGACTACGTTATAGAAAAGACTCATTTCTAGTCTAGAAATTATTCCATGCACACTCCTGAAAAAAGTATCATTTTTTTCTGTTCAGAAAATAAATTGAGTGAATTCTCATAAATCTAGCAAAATAGGAAATACGTAAAACATTTTGACATTACATTACTTACTCTGTTTCTTGCACACTATTTAAACCAGAAGAGCTTCTGAGGCATTTCCTGTTTCTTGCACACTATTTAAATCAGAAGAGCTTCTGAGGCATTTCATCACCAAGAGTAATTTTATGTTTTCTGAAAATATTTTTAATGTTTATTAATAGTACCCCCTGCTAGACCAGTCTTAAGTAAAGTTACCTATCTTGTCATGTACCAATGCTCTGGGTCTTTCAACATGTCCCATCGTGTGGAGATGCTTGGAGAACCAGCAAGAGCCCTGCCACTTACTAGCTGTGTGACCTTGAGCAAGTCACTTACTTTTCCTAAGTCACAGTTTTCCCTTCTATAACATAGAAGTTATCTTCTGAGAATTTATTTTGCCTCATAAGTATGTTATGAGGATTAAATGGCATGATCCACATAAAGTACTTAGCATAAATACTGTACAAGGTATGTGTTCAATAAATGATAGCTATTATTACTATGTTACCTAAGCAAGATGTATGTTTTATCGCCTGATTTATTTTTTCTAGGCCATAGACCTAGCTCCTCATAGGGCATTGACACCACAGTATGTCACAGGCCTCTCAAACGCAGTATGCTCAAAATTAAACTCATTTCCCGACAGTCCTTATTTTCCCCAACAGTCCTTACTTAACTGCTAATGTCATCATCCTTATCCTCTGTAGGGAAATGAACAATTTCCGTGATTACACGTCGACTAAGGACATTAATGAGGTTATCTGATTTTTATTCTATGGTAACTATTTTATAACTCAGTTAATTATAGATAACTAATAGCAGTGCAAAATAATTCTTGTCTATGGACACGTAGATAATGTCCAGTAGAAGTTAATTGGCGCCCCTTCCCCACCGTGCGAAAAACTAGTTTTACCTCCATTTGCACATTCATTTCAACATTCCTGATTTATACATGTGTATTTTATCTTTAAATTTTCTTCTGAACTGACTGTAACATCTTACCAATTTCCTTTTTAATAACAAGTGAAATAAAATCTCTAATACGTGTCTATCTTACATTTGTATGAATCACAATTCTACCTTCTTTGAAAATTATCTTTTAACTCTTCCAAGGAATAGCAACACCATTTACCAATAGTTATGTTTCCACTGAAACACATCACCTTTGACACTCTAACCCTCGTACCTCATATCCAACAGCCTATGAGCTTTATCAAGTGTGTCTCTAACACAGAGCAAAGACCACTGTGGTACTGAGTGCAAACACATGGGCTGTAGAGTCAGATGGCCCGGGTTGAATCCTACTTTGCTGCACAACCTTGGGCTAGTTATTTAATGTCTTCTAACTTCAGTTCCTTTATCTATAAAATATGGAAGTAACACTTTAGCATTGTTGTAAGGGAGAATTAATGAAGATAATGCATGTAAAGCATTAGGCCAGTGCCTGGCATGTGGTCAGTGCTTACCTAAAGGTAACTATTAATATCTCACAGACTCATCTGTCTCTTACCCTCCCTTCTTCCTCACTGGCTAGTTTAGGCTCATTTAATTTCTTCCCTAGGTTAGTGCTACCTGGCTTCACTGGTCCCCTTACCACCATTTAGTCCCTCTACCCCTGTCTCCCTGCTTCCCCAAGAATAATTTGTGGGTGATGCCATTCTCAGAAGCAGTCATAGTAAGAGGAGATAAAAATGAAGAGCTTCTTATGTTCTCCTACCCTCAGTGTCGCTGTCTCAATCACTGCTTCCCAATTTAGGAAGTTTCACATGGGGGCTGTAAACAACTGAGAAAAACAACACCTTTTAGAGTTGTCCTGTCCCTCATGAGATAGAATACATTATTATTCTAAAATATTCTAACTTGAGAGCACTTTGATCAAAAATGAAAGAAGACTGCATTTAATTCTTCCTCTGAAAAACAAAAACTTTGTTAGACATTTTAAAGTGGACCTAAATATTTTAAGCCAAAAGGAAAAATATGAGATCAGCCTCTATTATTGAGCAAATTTTCCTACAGAGTAAAACGTATACTACTTAACTATGCATTTTTTTAATTTCAGACATTCATTTTTGTGGAAGTATAAGCAGCCTTTATAAAGAGTATGCTTCTTATTAGAGTTATAGCCAGATTAGTAAACAGAGAAGGAGCGAGTGCAATATGAGGTTAGAAATAGGAGCTAATCTTAAATGCCGGCAGCAAAGGAGAATCCATGTTAGCAAAATGCTCCTCTGCAAAAGCCATACTATAATATCAAGACATAAAAGGACTCAAAGGGACATATTCCAGGCCATTAGGGGAGTAAAGTGGTCATTGTGGAATCAAAATGATATTAAATGCATTTGGGGGCAATTTGGCAATATCGTGCATAATTTTAAATGCATGTATCCTTTGACACAATTAACGTATCTCAGAGTCTATTCTATAGAAATTGTCATGTGTACAAAGATATTTATACAAAGATGTTCATTGTCATATTGTTTGTAAAAACAAAGAAGTGTTGTCAGTGGAGGAAAATGATGAGACAAGTCTCAATTCAAGGTTGTGAAATCTATTTAGTTACTAAAGGGTGTTAAATCAGACAAGGTAAGTGCTCTGTTCTTTATAAGACTGCTGTTGCCAGCATATCTAGGACAATAATTATAATGGTTATTGTACAATAAACGTAGGCATTCCTTTGTATACAGGCGTGGTTCTGTGTCTTGGGTTTAAGCAGTCCACAACAGCTGTCGTCTGCTTCTAATCCTGCATTAAAGGTTGATGTTTAATGAACTGGAGGCAAAGGTCTTTGGTGGGAGTTACAGTCTACTCAGGACATTGTGCCTTTTTAAGATGAGAGATGTGAATCCATGAGTCTATACCCTCTAATTTTGTGGCACATGGATTAGTCAATAATACCTGGTATAGTACCCCTTCCACTGGGGTTGAAGGAAGTCCTTTATTAGATGTCCTTCCCAGTAGACAAAATCTCTGAGTTGCAGATCATGACCAGGCACCTTATCTTCAGGGAGCATACTGTGAAAGGAATTATTTACCAAATCTTAATTTTTTTTTTTTGAGACAGAGTCTCACTCTGTCACCCAGGCTGGAGTGCAGTGGCGTGATCTCAGCTCACTGCAACCTCCGCCTCCCAGGTTCAAGGGATTCTTCTGCCTCACCCTCCCAAGTAGCTGGAACTAGAGGTGCGTGCCACTACACCCAGCTAATTTTTGTATTTTTAGTAGGGACAGTTTTCAGCATATTGGCCAGGCTGGTCTTGAACTCCTGACCTCATGATCCACCTGCCTCGGCCTCCCAAAGTGCTGGGATTACAGGCATGAGCCACTGTGCCTGGCCCAAATCTTGATTTTTTTTACGGTAATAAATGAGTCCCTCACAATATTGCAATATATCTCCCTTGAGAAGAGTTGGATTGGTTATGTTCATTCCCATACACATGGGCCTTCCTGTTATAATTTCATAAGGGGAAAGTTATGAAATTTCCTTATGTTTTCCAAAAGGGGTGGATCAGACCGTAAGCAGCTTTGGACCAGGGGAGGTGAAATGCCTCTGTGAACTTAGCCAATTGTGTTTTAATTATTCCATTGGTCCTTTCCACCAGGCCTGAGGACTGGGGGTGGTAGGCACAATGGAAATGTTGAAATATGGGCCAAATTTCACAAACATTTTGAATAACCTGGCCGGTAAAGTGAGCTCCCCTGTCACTGTGAAGTTCACAGGGGAGTCCCCACAGTGGGATAATTTTTTGTAGAAGAATTTTCCAACTGCCATGGCTGTTGCTTGCCTGCAGGGAAAAGCTTCAACCCAACGGGAAAACATGCAGACCATTACAAAAACATACTTAACAACCTTGAGATGATGGCAGCCAGATAAAATCAAGCTGCCATACCTCAAAGTGTCCAGTCGGAAGGAAAAAATGACCGTGGGCCCCATGGAGGGTCTTTCCTAAGTTTTGTTTGGGACAAATAGCACATTGAGAGTAACCTTTTTGTGCCACTGTGAAGGACGGTTTCCAGTAATATTGTTTACACCCGGATATTATTTTATCTAGATTCCAATGGGTTAGATTATGAACATATTCCATAAGGGACACCTGACATCCCATTGGAATAATGGGTTTATTATTAGGTCCACATCATATTTCACTTTCAAGAGACAAGTACCTCCCTGCCTGTTTCCAAGTAGATTTCTCTTCTGTAGGAGCTATGCTCTGGGTTTCTTTCAACATGTTTTTAAGTATTTGGGGTTTTATGGCCATTTCCCAGATTGGGACTGGTGGCTCGGATGCTGCTCTTTTAGCTGTAGCTTCAGCCAGTTGGTTACCCTAACTTTCTATGGTGTCTAATTTTGAATTACCTGGGATTTTCATAGTTGCCAAACATTTTGGTTTTAGAATAGCTTCTAACAGCTCTGATACTTGTTGTCCATTTTTTATGGGTTGCCCCAAGGAGGTTAAATATCCTCTCTCTTTCCATAACATAACAAAGTCATGAGCAACCTCAAAAGCAGCAGTCAGTGTACATGGTTGCAGCCTTGTCTTTTTGCCAGTTGGCAATCTCGGGTCAGGGCAATCAATTTGGCCGCTTGAGCTGATCTGGCCTGGGGAAGAGGACTGGCTTTAATTACCTCTAGTAAGGAAACCACAGCATATCCTGCTCTAAAATTTTCATCCTCTCCTCTTAAATAAGACCCATCTGTATACCATTCTGTCTCAGCATTATCCAGTGGCATCTCCTGTAGGTCTGTCCTGGGAGAGAGAAGTCAGTCAGTCATCAGAGCACAGTCATGGGAGGTTTTGTTGGAAGGGCCTGGCAAGAGAATGGCTGGATTAAGATTATTACAGCAGGAAATGGTAATATTGGGAGATGATAAAAGCAAAATTTCATAAGAGGCTAACCAGTTGACAGACAGATGTTGAGTATGATAAGAGTTTAGAAGGGCTTCAAGAGAATGTGGCACAAAAATGGTAAGAGGGGAACCTATAATTGTATCTTCAACAGATTTGTACAGAAGGGTCGTGGCCGCTATTGCTGTCACACAAGGAAGCAGCCCTTGAGCCACAGGGTACAGGTGTTGACTATAATAGCTTATAGGTCTCTGATGATCACCATGTCTCTGGGTCAGTACCCTGGATGCAGTACCTCCAATTTCATGTACGAAAAGGGAGAAAGGCAATTTGTAGTTTGGGTACCTTAAGGCTGGGGCATTAGTTAGAATTTCCTTTATTTGTTGTACAGCTGATTGTGCCTCTGGAGTCCACCTGATGGGATCAGGTTGTTTATTTTTTAGGTATGCATACAGAGGTTGAGACATAAGGGAGAAATATGGTATCCAGTTTCTACAATAGCCATCCAGGCTTAAAAATCCTCTAAGTTTTTTCTTAGCAATGGGCATTGGGAAAGCTAAAATTCCTCTCACTCTGTCGGGGTTAATACTCAGTCTTTTGACTAAGATAATATGCCCCAAATACTTAACTTGCAGTAAGCATAGCAGAAGTTTGTCTTTGGACACTTTATGTCCCTTGGTGGCTGTTTGAGTAAATATAGACTATCTTCCTGAAAGGATAGACAGTGTGTCTGGACAAAGGAGAAAGTCATCCACATACTGAATGAGTGTTGAGTCCTGGGGAAAAATTAAATACTCTAAATCAGCTTTTAATATTCGGGAAAAGTAAGTGGGACTTTCTGTATACCCTTTGGGACATTACAGTCCACATATATTGCTGTTCTTTCCAAGAAAAAGCAAACAAATACTGACTGGATCTACAGGAATACTAAAGAAGGCATTACAGAGATTCACAACTGAGAAATAGTGGCTGGTAGTGGGTACAGCTGATAGAAGGGTATGTGGGTTGGGACTACTGGGTGCCTGGGTATTACAATATTGCTTATTGCCCTCAAGTCCTGCACAACTCTCCGTCCTCTCTTGCTTAGTTTCTTTACAGGGAATACAGGGCTGTTGCAGGGGCTTGTGCAGGGAATAATGAGCCCCTTTTTCAGATAATCGTGCATGATAGGGGCAATTCCATCTATGGCTTCCTGTCATAGAGAATATTGTTTAAGGTTGGGTAGGGGTTTCTTTGGGCTCATCTCCACCTTTATTGGAGTGGCTGAGAATATTTTTCCTATATCTGTATTTGACTGAGACCATAAATGGGAGGGGACATCCTTGAGTAAGTGCTCTGCTTCTGGCATTAACAGGAAGACTGGGGAAGCTAGAAAGAGTTGTAATGTTTCCTGCTTTTTATTCCAGTGTTTTCTCTTCCCCCCAATATTTCCTTCTCTGTCTCCATTTTATTTTCCCAGTCACAAGCTTATGTTTTAACATTACTAGTAGTAAATTGTGGTACATTGTCAGGACATTTTTTAATTTGGTATTTTTGGTACCCTGCCTCCAATTCTAAAAAAGGTTCACTTTTTTATGAAAAAGAGATATAGACATTATGGATGTGGAGGAGGTCACAGCCCAAAAGATTGACAGGGGACCCAGGGCATGTAAGAAACATATGGGACCTACTGAGCATGTCACACTTAGAGCCTTCAGCGGGGGAGCTGAACCTGATGAACCGGTAAGGTACAGATGGACTTAAAACATGAGATTGTTTTATTAGACACACCGCCATGTAAATTCTTTCATTACTCCAAAGAATGGGGTTTCTAATTAAGACAGGAGTTATCAGCAATATGGTCACACCTGCATCAAATTAGGCAGTTGTAAGCTTATGGTTTATTATATTAGTCTCTCCCAATTTGTTTGTCAGGGTAGAATATTTGGAGAGGTGAAACCCCTGCATTTCCTTGGAGCATCCCTCGTCTTCCAGAGTTGCATTTTCCTGCCTTTTCTTTCAGCCTAAGGTAATCCCTCTTAAGTCCCGGTCTTTTATGGTAGTAACAGACTAGAAGTGAAGAGTTCTCAGACTGAGGAAGCTTAGATTCTTCCTGGGGCCAAGAGAAGTTAATTGCTTTAGCTGTAAATGCATAACTCGGGCAATCTTCTGTTTTTCCTTTTTTATCATAGTGTGGGCTAATTTGTCAGCTAGGTTAACTCGTTCATTAGTTCTGGCTGTGGCCCAATTTGTCATGTGGTGTTTTACAAGGGTGGCTAAATCACGATTTAGTCCATTTAATTGAAAAATTTTTTGTCTGGGCGCAGTGGCTCACGCCTGTAATTCCAGCACTTTGGGAGTCCAAGGCAGGTGGATCACAAGGTCAGGAAATCGAGACCATCTGGCCAACATGGTGAAATCCCGTCTCTACTAAAAGTACAAAAATGAGCTAGGCATGGTGGCGCGTGACTGTCTTCCCAGCTACTCAGGAGGCTGAGTCAGAAGAATCGCTTGAGCCAGGGAGTCAGAGGTTACAGTGAGCCGAGATGGCACCACTGCACTCTAGCCTGGGTGACACAGCGAGACTCCATCTCAAAAAAAAAAAATTAATAAAGAAATTTGCATCTAATAATGTATCATTTTTATTGTTTTTAAAGCAATCAGCTGACATACTGCAACACTGTCTTAAAGTTTTATTAGAATGTGTGAAATAATCTAAAACTGATTCATTTGGGTTCTAGCAGCATTGTTGGATTTTATTCCAATCCATAACCCTTTGGAACACTGAAGGAATGCTATTTAACAGAGCAGTGACTCGTTCCAGCGTGTTTTTATGCCTGTCTTCTGAATTCGGTGGGGCTGGTTCTTGTGACTCTATTGGGCCTTCAGGGGTCAAATCTGCTATAGGATCTGACCATTATGCTTTTTCCAGCCATTCCTTAGCTTTAGCTTCTGAGATCAAGATGTAGACTAGCTGATAAAGGTCTGAATAACCTGGCTCATATAATGAGCTCAAATTCTCAGGCAAACCCAACTGGATATTTATGAGGGTCAGGAAATTCTTTATGCCTTGTAATTCGGCCTTTGAATAGGGTTCATAGATAATCACTGGGGTTCCCCTACCTGTTATTGGTTGTTCCCAAAATCGGGTTATCATGAGGGAAGTCCCTGCGGAGTTCTCCTTTTCCACATCTTCCAGATGAGATGCTGCATTGGGGCTGTCGGGTAATCGTCCGTGGGTGGGGTCTTTGAAGTCAGATTCCCAACTGCCTTCTGTTAAGTGAGTGTTAAACATGCAGGAGAAGGTGGGGACAGATCTGGTCCTGGAATTTCAGAGAAGTCAGGGTAGAGTGGGGTTGGAGGTGGAGGTGGGGGAGGTGCCTAGGGGGAAGCAAGAGATCCCGAGGATTTATTTAAGGGAGATAAAAGATTAGAGAGTTCTTGACTAGCATTTCTAACTTGTTTGTTCACCTCCTGTAGGGACATGAGGTGGCCTTCCCCACTTTTGCTACTTTCCAGATACCACTAAAAATGGCTCTCCCATTCTGATTGTTTAGTTTTTGTCCCTGCGTTTTCCATCTTGGTTTGCAAGTACACTAATTTGGGCATCTCAAAAGATTCCCATTTAAGCCATTGTAATTTAGAATCTGCTTTAGTTATAGTGGTCCACTTGGTTAAATATTTGCATGATGATTCACCATTAGTATTTTGCATATACCCAGCCAGAGTTTCTAATGGGGGAAGTTTATCTTCCACAGCTGCTGGGATCTTAGAGGCCTCGTTCTCCATAATTTAGAGTTCCTCTTTGGATTTGACCAAGTCAGGACATGTGTCACACCCAAAATATGCTGCTTGCAAACCTAGCTTTTCAGGGCCATTACACCCTGAACTGGTTTGGTCCACACATATTGCAGCTACCAGGCACAATGTGTCAGGGGCTCAAGGTGCAGGAGGCATTAGTTCCTTGCATGCACCTGCCAGCTGAGATTAGACCCTAAGTATGTTCTTCTGAGGGGGAAACTTATTTAGAGCCACTGCACATCTTAGGGAGCATTTCTCCCAGACACCCTCATGTGATTCTCAGTCACCTGAGAATGCCTAGAAAGGCTAAGGGGAGCAAGGTGCTCTATTTCTTCAGAGTGGAATATTCCACACTAATGAGCTAGAGGGTTTGGTGTTGGTCAAATGCAATAGGGGAAAGGATCAAAACATACACATATACACATACACAAAAACATAAACAAACAAAACAGTTAAGCAAAACTCACAATGATCACACAAATTATACGATTTCTGAGTGTTCTAAGTGTAAGGAAGAAATTAACACCAGCTTGTTCTTAATGCTAATGTTAGTCATTTAAAAGAATTTGCAAGACAGAATCCCAAACCAGTTTCTTACCTAGCAATGGGGGCCCAAGTTGAAGACCACTCTCCAGTGATGTAGAAGCAGATGAGCTTGCCTTCCTTGATGGAAGCAAGTGGAAAAACTCCCACAAAATAAAGACTTTTTTTTTTTTAACAGCATTCAAACCTCAGATCCCCAACTGAA
Organism: Gorilla gorilla gorilla; assembly: GCF_029281585.2. Taxonomy (NCBI): domain Eukaryota; kingdom Metazoa; phylum Chordata; class Mammalia; order Primates; family Hominidae; genus Gorilla; species Gorilla gorilla. Next base: position 85,459,867 of record NC_073224.2, on the reverse strand, counting down.
AAACGCTGGAAGATTCCCAGACTTCGGCAAATCATCCTATCGGTTTGGGCTGTAAGGTGCCCAAGCTAGTACCAATCACCAAGAGGCAAACTGCAGCAGGCCAGGTATCTTTCACTCAGGATCCCTTTGTGGTTACCAGATGTCAATCAAGAAAAATGATGAGACAAGTCTCAATCATTTCATGAGATTTATTTGCCAAAGTTAAGGACTTGCCCAGGAGACAGATCTATGCCTTTCTCCAAAGGCGAAAGGCTCCAAATTTAAAGCGGAAAGGGCGGGATATTGAGAAGCACACAGTTTTCATGTAAGTGCATTTTTACGTAAGATGACATAAAAGGAGCAGAGGAAAAGTACAGGAATCTGCATTTTACATAAGATAACACAGACAACATGGAGTAGGGGAACAATCAGATATGCATTTGTGTCTGGTGAGCTGAGGTAACTGCACATTATAAAGATAAGCTATCAATTTGCACTGCCATGGTGAAGTTTTAACAATTCACTAGGAATTTCCTTGTGGGCAAAATATGGGGGAAGTGTGTAGCTCTTCATCTTGTAGCCATCTTATTTAGGAACTAAAAGGGGAAGGCAGATTTGCATGACCCAGTTCCCAACTTGACTTTTCCCATTGGTTAAATGTGTTTGGGGTCCCAAAAGTAATTTCCTTTCACAGTGTAAATAACAGTGTCTGTCAGTAGTGGTATTGAAATGGCTCCGTTGTCTGGGGATATACCCGTGGTTCTTTGTCTTGCTCCAAGAAAGAATTCAGGACATGGACACACGCAAGGAGTGGGTTTAGGAGCGGAAAGTTTAATAGACAAAGAAGAAGAGAAAGAAAGCTTTCTCATGCTGAGAAAGCAGGTCGCCCAAGAGAGGGTCTCCAGGTTTGGGGTGGAACATGATCAATTTTGCACAGAGGCTTGAGGACGCAGTGATTGATTTACCTGGTCAGTTGGTTTGACCAGGTGTGCTATTTAAATAGCCTAAGAAAAGACTGGCCCTTCCACCCTAATTTTTTGTTATGCAAATGCGGCTTCTACCTGGCGGTCACTATGACATCTGCACAGGTGGTGACAAGGAAAAGAGAGCACAAAATGGCATATTGAACATACCTTGCTTCCAGGTACAGCTGCTGGCATTTACATATAAAAGCTTCTAGCTTGCATATTTATGCTTGCAGCTCGACTTTTCAGGCTGCTTTCTGTTAGGGAAGAAATGGTTTGGGGGCTGCTTTTTACTGAAGGAAAATTTCACTGAGAACTCTTTTACCCTTTCTAGCTGCCTAAAATTAATTTATTAATAACTCCTATGTTAGTATGGTTAATTTGTGACACAACCTGTCACAACCAACACTAACACTAGCTCAGACTGCTTGGGTTCCAGGGGGTTGCTCCACCATTGCTACTATTTCAAGAAACAGAAAATTCAAAGTTAACTGGCATGACAAGAAACAACTGGTGGCTCACATAATTGGGAGTCCAGCAATAGGGAGGGCTTCTGGGTGGACTTAATCCAGTAGCTTCGGTGACATTCCCTGAGAATGGGAATTCTCCACATTTCCCTTGGATCTGCCCTTCTCCCTAGGCCAGCTTCATTCTCAGTGTAGTAAGTGGATAGTACCAAAATTTCAGACTACAGTCTGCAGAAAAAGAGGGGAAAGTAATTCCAGGAGTCTTCCAGAAGGAGAATCTGACAGGTAGCTGCTTGCACCCAAAAAGTCTGTTTCCCCCTTCATCCTGGTCACATGGCCACCTCTCTGGCAAGTACATTTTCCAGTCTTCCTTGCAGTTTGTGTGGCCATGTGACCAAGTTCTTGAAAACAGAATGTGAATAGAGATAATGTGTGCAATTTCTCCCTCACTTACTTAAAAAAGGAAATTGTTTACTCTAAACTTCTCACTTTCTTTTTTCCACAAGCCGTCATAGTCATGGCAAGGTCAATCCAGCCAGTCCAGTCCCATCCCTCCAGAACTCAAGCACACTATCCAGAGGCCTGGAGATTGCCTAACCTAGTCTACCTTCCCTGGCACCTAAACAGGCTGACCCAACCCGCTGATACCACCACAGCTAGCACCCACTCACATACACTACCAGTAGGCCAGGAGACTGGCCAACACAACCTGTCACAACCAACACTAACACTAGCACAGACTGCTTAGGTTCCAGGGGGTTACTCCACCATTGCTACTGCCATTGCTCACATCACACCTGCTGCCCAAGGAAGAGGGGAGTTAGACTCTACTAACAACCACACACTAAGCCACTGAGGAAATCATAGATACTACTGATACTGTTTACAGCTGAAGAAATTATACAGTGTCTACATTCCCGCATGCACCCAAAATCAAAGTAAAAGCACCCCATGGAACCAAAAATGTATATAAATCTTCAGGAAAAATCCTCCCCAGCAAAAGCAACTTCAAGAAATTGGAAGAAGTTATTGTTACACCAGATGCAGAGATATCAATATAAGGGAACAGAACATGTGAAAAAACAAGGAACTATGACACCCCCAAAGGAACACAATAATTTTCCAGCAACAGATCCCAAGCAAAAAGAAATTCATGAAATCCCGGACAAAGAATTCAAAATACTGAATTTAAAGCAGCTCAGTGTGATACAAGAGAACACTGCAAATACAGGTTTCTCTGTACTGAAAACAATACAGAGAAATCGGGAAAACAATTCAAGTTATGAATAAGAAATTTACCAAGAGATAGATTTTTTTTAAAGAACAAAGAGAAATTTTAGAAGTAAAAAAATTATTGAATGAATACCAAATACATTTGAAAGCTTCAATAATAGACTAGATTATAGAGAAGAAACAATCACAAAACTTGAAGACAGGTCTTTTGAAATAATTTAGTTAGACAAAAATAAAGAAAAATGAATAAAAATAATAAGCAAAGCATTCATGACATTTGGGACAACATAAAGCCACCAAATATTCAAATGATCAGTGTCTTTAAGGGCAAAGAGAGAACAAAAGGATTGGAAAACCTATTTATTAAAATGTTAAAGGAAAACTTCCTAAGTCTAGCAAGAGACTTAGCCATCCAGATACAAGAGGTTAAGGGTCCCCAAGCAGATACAATGCAATAAAGGAACAAAAAGTATGCAAAACAACCAGAAAACAATTAGCAATATGATAGGAACAAAAAAAACTCACATATCAATGATAACTTTGAATGTAAATGGAATAAATTATCCATTTAAAAAATAGAGAATGGCTGAATAAAGAAATATTATCTAACTATAAGCTGCCTACAAGAAACACACTTTACCTCTAAAAACACATATAGGAGAGATGAAATATTCCATGAAAATGGAAACCAAAAGTGAGAAGGAGTAGCTATACTTAGAGAAAACAGACTTTAAGTCAAAAGCAGAAAAAAGACAAGGAAGGTCACTATGTAATGATAAAGGGATATATTCAGCAAGAAGCTATAACAATTATAAATATATATGCACCCAACACTGGAGCATCCCAATATATAATGGATCTAAAGGGAGAGATAGATCCCAATACAATAATATTTATGGACTTCAACACACCACTCTTAGCACTGAACAGATCATCTAGACAAAAATCTACAAGGAAACATTGAATTTAAACTGACTATAAACCAAATAGGACTAACAGACATTTACAGAACATTTTATCCAACAACTGCAAAATACACATTTTTCTCATCAACACATGGAATATTCTCCAGGATATATTCCATGTTAGGCCACAAAGCAAGTCTCAATATATTTTTCAAAAATCAAAATCATACCATTATCTTCTCAGACAATAATGGAATAAAACTAGCAATCAACACCAATAGGAACTTTGGAGTCTATAGAAATACATGGAAATTAAACAATGTAATTATTAATTACCAGGGAGTCAATGAATAAATTAAGATGGAAATCAAATAATTTCTTTAAACAAATGAAAATGGAAACACAACACATCAAAACTTATGGGATGCAGAAAAGTGCTAAGAAGGAAGTTTATAGCAATATAAGCCTACATCAAAAAGTAGAAAGATTTCAAATTCACAACCTAATGTTGTACCTCAAGGAACTAAAAAGCAAGAACCAACCAAAACCAAAATTAGCAAAAGAAAAGAAATTATAAAAATCAAAGCAAAACTAAATAAAATAAAGACTATATAAAAAATATATGAAGCATCAATGAAACAAAGAAATTTGGTTCTTAGAAAAGATAAACAAAATTGATAAACCTCTAACTGGACTAATCAAGAAAAGCAGAGAGAAGACCCCAATAAACAAAATCAGAAATGAAAAAGGAGACATTGCAACTGGTGCCAAAGAAATACAAAAGATTAGCAGAGATTATTATGAACCACTATACACTAATGAACTGGACAACCAGAGGGAAATAAATAAATTCCTGGAAACATACAATCTACTGAGATTGAACAAGGAAGAAATAGAAAACCTGAACAGACTAGTAACGAGTAGTGAGACTGAATCAGTAATAAAAAGTCTCCCAACAAAGAAAAGCCCAGGGCTGGATAAATTCACAGCTGAATTATACCAAATATATAAAGAAGGACTAATATCAATCCTCCTGAAACTATTGAAAAAATTGAAGAGGAGAGAACTCTCTGTAACTCATTCTATGAGTCTAGCATTCTCCTGATGCCAAAATCAGAGAAGGATGAAACACAAAAAGAAAACTATTACTAACAGCCCTGGTGAAGACAGATACAAAATACCTCAGCAAAATACTACCAAATTGAATCCAAAAGTGCATCAAAAAGACAGCACACCATGACCAAGGGAGATTTATACCAGGGATACAAGAATGGTTCAACATACACAAATCAATAAACATGATACATCACATCAATAAAATGAAACTGTCTCTGTAAGAACCACTTGGTAAAAAATTAAATATAATAAAAATTCTAAAAAGCAGAATGAAGGACAAAACCACATGATCATCTCAATAGACAGAGAAAAAGCTTTTGATAAAAGTCGACATCCTTTCATGATAAAAACTAGCAACAAACTCAGAATAGAAGGAACATACCTCAATATAATAAAGGCCATGTATGAAAAACCACGGCTAACATCATACTGAATGGAGACAAGCTGAAAGCCTTTCCCATAAGATCTGGAACAAGACAAGGATGCCCATTTTCACCATTCCTATTCCACATAGTACTGGAAGTCCTAGCCAGAGCAATTAGACAAGAGAAAGAAAAAGAAGACATCCAAACTGTAAAAGAGAATGTCAAATTGTCCCTCCTTACTGACGACATGATCTTACATGTAGAAAACCCTAAATATTCCATCAGAAAACTCTTACAAATGGTAAACAAATTAAGTTAAATTGCAAGATAGAAAATCAACATACAAAAATCAATAACATTTCCATTCACCAACAATGAACTGGCTGAGAAAGAAATCAGGAAAGCAATCCCATTTACAATAGCCAAAAATAAAAATAAAAATAAAACACTTAGGAGTAAATTTAACCAAGAAAGTAAAAGATATCCTCAAGAAAAACTACAAAACTCTAATGAACGAAATTGAAGAGGACACAAATAAATTGAAAGACATCTCATGCTCATGTGTCAGAAGAATTAATATCATTAAAATGATCATACTGCCCTAAGCAATCTACAGATTCAATGCAAACACTATCAAAAGGACAATGTCATTTTTCACAGATTTCAAAAAGCAATCCTAAAATGTATATGGAAACAAAAAGGAGCCCAAAGAGCCAACACAGTCCCGTGCAAAAAGAACAAAACTGGAGGCATCATACTACCTGACTTTAAAATATATCACAAGACTACATTAACCAAAACAGCATAATATTGATATAAAAACAGACATGATCAACAGACTAGAATGGTAAGTCCAGAAATAAATCCGTGTGCTTACAGCCAAATGATTTTCAATAAAGGCACCAAGAACATGCACTGGAGAAAGGACACCCTCTTTAATAAACGCTGCTGGGAAAATTGGATATCCATATGTAGAAGAATGAAACTGGATCACTATCTCTTCGCATATACAAAAATCAACACAAAGTGAATTAAAGACTTAAACATAAGGCTGGGTGCAGTGGCTGATGCCTGTAATCCCAGCACTTTGGGAGGCTGAGGCAGGTGGATCATGAGGTCAAGAGATCGAGACCATCCTGGCCAACATGATGAAACCCTGTCTCTACTAAAAATACAAAAAATTAGCTGGGAATGGTGGCACATGCCTGTAATCCAAACTATTCGGGAGGCTGAGGCAGGAGAATAACTTGAACCTGGGAGGCAGAGGTTGCAGTGAGCCGAGATCTAGCCACTGCACTCCAGCCTGGGCAGCAGAGTAAGACACTGTCTCAAAAAAAAGAAGAAGGAGGAGGAGGAGGAGGAGGAGTGACATATTGGTGTTTATTAATGAAAACTGTTCTTTTGACCTTTCTGTGGGCTTGATATTGAGAGGTGAAGCCAGCTGGACTTCCTGGGTCGAATGGGGACTTGGAGAACTTTTCTGTCTTACAAGAGGATTGTAAAACGCACCAGTCAGCACTCTAGCTAGCAAGAGGTTTGTAAAATACACCAATCAGTGCTCTGTAAAAATGCACCAATCAGTACTCTGTAGCTAGCAAGAGGTTTGTAAAATGCACCAATTTGGCACTCTGTAAAATGGACCAATCAGCAGGATTCTAAAAGTAACCAATCACGTTGAGGATTGAGAAAAGGGCATTCTGATAGGACAGAAACAGGACATGGAAGGGGACAAATAAGGGAATAAAAGCTGACCACCCCAGTCAGCAGTGGCAACCAACTCAGGTCCCCTTCCACGCTGTGGAAGCTTTGTTCTTTCACTTTTCACAATAAATCTTTCTGCTGCTCACTCTTTGCATCTCTGCCATCTTTAAGAGCTGTAACACTCACCACGAAGGTCCGCGGCTCCATTCTTGAAGTCAGCAAGACCATGAACCCACTGGAAGGAACTAACTCTGGATACATCCTGGGGGCTTGTCTGGGATTTTGCCACAAGGTGAGTACCATCGGACCACTTTCACTGCTATTCTGTCCTATTTTTCCTTAGAATTCGGGGGCTAAACACTGGGCACCTGTCGGCCAGTTAAAAGCTACTAGTGCAGCTGCCAGACTAAAGACATGGGTGTCAGGCTTTCTAGGAAAGGGCTCTCTAACCACCGCCAACTCTTTGGACTTGGGAGTGTTGGTTTGCCTAGAACCAGCTTCTGCTTTTTCTGTACTTCCAGGCTGAGCCGAGGGTCGACAGAGAGGAAAGCCATTCAGCACCTGGGTACCGACAAAAAGTTGGTTGACCCTGCAGCCATGAGCAGAACTCTCAAAGTCACATTGCCCAAGCGAGACTCACCCATCTATCCTATCTATCCTGACCCTTGCCTCCTGGGTCCTAACACCTGCCAGACAAACTTCCTCCTGCATCTCTTCTCCAAGGCCACTCCTGCTTCTAAAAACCACTCTCTGTCTCTGGTGCTTTTCTAGGTTCTCCTATAAGAATGATTTCTAGTGTAAATTTCAGGACTCTGTTCCCTTCTCTAGGCACCCAGCCTCACCAATCAGGAGGACATAATTTTTGCCCAAAGCCCCATCAGGGTGGGGGGACTATCTGGAATTTTAAGATCCCTCCTCAGACTAGCAGGCCTAACAAAGGCTATTCCCAAAGCTAGGATATGGGGAGCCTTGGAAATTATATCCTTCTTATGTCCTCAGAAGTGAGGACAAAAGGTATCACCCTTCAAACCCTAGAGATCCTTTCCCTCCCTCAAGGTATGGCCCTCCACTACATTTTGAGGCATATTACCTTTATAGGACAAGGGTAAGGTCCCAATACTAACAGGAAAAAATGCTTAGGACTCTAACAGGTTTTTGAGAATGCATCGGTAAGGGCCACTAAATCCAATTTTTCTCAGTCCTCTGTAGTCTAAGAGGAAAGGCAAGGGTGCAGGTTTTCAAGAGTGCATCAGTAAGGACCACTAAATCCAACCTTCCTTGGTTCTTTTTTCGGTCTAGGAGGAAAACTAGTGTTTCCACTGCTGCTTCAGTGAGCACAACTATTCCGATCAGCAGCATCCAGGGACCATTGTGCGTTCTTACGGGGGAAGGAAAAAACAAACCAAAACTGTGGGTGGTTTTTTCTTTCAGATGAGAAACACTCGGGCCTCAAGAGCCTCACCCTTGAAATGCATCCTAAGCCATTGAGACCAATTTGATCCACAAACCCTGAAAAATAAACAGCTTATTTTTTTTCCTGCACTATGGCCTGGCCCCAATATTCTCTCCCTGATGGGGAAAAATGGCCACCTGAGGGAAGTATAAATTACAATACTATCCTGCAGCTTGACCTTTTCTGTAAGGGGGAAGGCAAATGGAATGAAATACCTTATGTCAAAGCTTTCTTTTCATTGAAGGATAATCTACAACTATGCAAAGCTTGCAATTTACATTCCACAAGAGGACCTCTCAGCTTACCTCCATATCCTAGCCTTCCTATAGCTCCCCTTTCTATTAATGATAAGTCTCCTCTGATCTCCCCCACCCAGAAGGAAACAAGCAAAGAAATCTCCAAGGGACCACAAAAACCCCTGGGCTATCGGTTATGTTCCCTTCAAGCTGTAGGGGGAGGAGAATTTGGCCCAACCCAGGTACATGTCCCCTTCTCCCTCTCTGATTTAAAGCAGATCAAGGTAGACATGGGGAAGTTTTCAGATGATCCTGATAGGTATTTAGATGTCCTACAGAGTCTAGGGCAAACCTTTGACCTCACTTGGAGAGATGTCATGCTATTGTTAGATCAAACCCTGGCCTTTAATGAAAAGAATGTGGCTTTAGCTGCAGCCTGAGGGTTTGGAGATACCTGGTATCTTAGTCAAGTAAATGATAGAATGACAGCTGAAGAAAGGGACAAATTCCCTACCAGTCAGCAAGCCATCCCCAGTATGGATCCCCACTGGGACCTCGACTCAGATCATGGGGACTGGAGTCACAAACATTTATTGACCTGTGTTCTAGAAGGACTAAGGAGAATAGAAAAAAACCCATAAATTATTCAATGATGACCACCATAACTCAGGGAAAGGAAGAAAATCCTTCTGCCTTCCTTGAGCGGCTACAGGAGGCCTTAAGAAAATATACTCCTCTGTCACCTGACTCCCTTGAGGGTCAATTGATGCTAAAAGATAAGTTTATTACCCAATCAGCCACAGATATCAGGAGAAAGCTCCAAAAGCAAGCCCTGGGCCCTGAACAAAATCTGGAGGCATTATTAAACCTGGCAACCTTGGTGTTCTATAATAGGGACCAAGAGGAACAGGCCAAAAAGGAAAAGTGAGATCAGAGAAAGGCTGCAGCCTTAGTCATGGTCCTCAGACAAACCAACCTTGGTGGTTCAGAGAGGGCAGAAAATGGAGCAGGCTAATCACCTGGTACAGTTTGTTATCAGTGTGGTTTGCAAGGACACTTTAAAAAAGACTGTCCAACAAGAAACAAGCCACGTCCTCGTCCATGTCCGCTATGGCAAGGCAATCACTGGAAGATGCACTGCCCTAGAGAACAAAGGTTCTCTGAGCCAGAAGCCCCCAACCAGATGATCCAACAACAGGACTGAGGATGCCCGGGGCAAGCGCCAGCTCATGTCATCACCCTCACTGAGCCCTGGGTAAGATTAACTGTTAAGGTCCAGGAAATTGACTTCCTCCTGGACACTGGTGTGGCCTTCTCGGTGTTAATCTCCTCCCCCAGACGGCCGTCCTCAAGGTCTGTTACCATCGGAGGAATCCTGGGACAGCCTGTAATCAGGTATTTCTCCTTCCTCCTCAGTTGTAATTGGGAGACTTTGCTCTTTTTATATGTCTTTATTGTTATGCCTGAAAGTCCCACACCTTATTAATGAGGGACATACTGGCCAAAGCTGGAAGTATTATCTATATGAATATGGGAACAAGTTACCCATTTGTTGTCCCCTACTGGAGGAGGAAATCAACTCTGAAGTCTGGGCACTGGAAGGACAATTCGGAAGGGCAAAAAATGCCCGCCCAGTCCAAATCAGGCTAAAGGACCCCACTACTTTTCCTTATGAAAGGCAATATCCCATAAGGCCTGAAGCTCATAAAGGATTACAGGATATTGTTAGACATTTAAAAGCTCAAGGCTTAGTAAGAAAATGCAACAGTCCCCACAACATCCCAATTCTAGGAGTACAAAAACCGAATAGTCAGTGGAGACTAGTGCAAGATCTTAGACTTATCAATGAGGCAGTAATTTCTCTACATCCAACCCCTATACCCTTCTCTCTCAAATACCAGAGGAAGCAGAATGGTTCACAGTTCTGGACCTTAAGGATACCTTCTTCTACATACCTCTGCACTCTGACTCCCAGTTTCTCTTACCCTTTGAGGATCCCACAGACCACACATCCCAACTTACATGGATGGTCTTGCCCCAAGGGTTTAGAGATAGCCCTCATCTGTTTGGTCAGGCACTGGCCCAAGATCTAGGCCACTTCTCAAGTCCAGGCACTCTGGTCCTTCAATATGTGGATGATTTACTTTTGGCTACCAGTTCAGAAGCCTCATGCCAGCAGGCTACTCTGGATCTCTTGAACTTTCTAGCTAATCCAAGGTACAAGGCCCAGCTCTGCCTACAACAACTCAGATATCTAGGCCTAATCTTAGCCAGAAGAACCAGGGCCCTCAGCAAGGAATGAATACAGCCTATACTGGCTTATCCTTGCCCTAAGACATGAAAATCATTGTGGGAGTTCCTTGGAATCACCGGCTTTTGCTGACTATGGATGCTCAGATACAGTGAGAAGGCCAGACCAGTCTATACTCTAATCAAGGAAACCCAGAGGGCAAATATTCATCTAGTAGAATGGGAACCAGAGGCAGAAACAGCCTTCAAAACCTTAAAGCAGGCCCTAGCACAAGCTCCAGCCTTAAGCCTTCCACAGGACAAAACTTCTCTTTATGCGTCAGAGAAAGAGCTGGAATAGCTCTTGGAGTCCTTACTCAGACTCATGGGACAACCCCACATCAGTGGCATATCTAAGTAAGGAAATTGATATAGTAGCAAAAGGCTTGCCTCACTGTTTATGGGTAGTTGTGGCAGTGGCCATCTTAGTATTAGAGGCTATCAAAATAATACAAGGAAAGGATTTCACTGTCTGGACTTCTCATGATGTAAATGGCATACTAGGTGCCAAAGGAAATTCATGGCTATCAGACAAACGCCTGCTTAGATACCAGGCACTACTCCTTGAGGGACCAATGCTTCAAATACACATGTGTGTGGCCCTCAACCCTGCTATTTTTCTCCCAGAGGATGGAGAGCCAATCAAGCATGACTACCAACAAATTGTAGCCCAGACTTACATCACCTGAGAGGATCTCTTAGAAGTCCCCTTAGCTAATCCTGACCTTAACCTATATACTAATGGAAGTTCATTTGTGGAGAATGGGATACGAAGGGCAGGTTATGCCATAGTTAATGATGTAACAGTACTTGAAAGTAAGCATCTTCCTTCAGGGACCAGCACTGCTAGCAGAACTAGTGGCACTTATCCAAGCCTTAGAACTGGGAAAGGGAAAAAGAATAAATGTGTATACAAATAGCAAGTATGCTTATCTAATCCTACATGCCCATGCTGCAATGTGGAAAGAAAGGGAGTTCCTAACCTCTGGGGGAACCCCCATTAAATACCACAAGGAAATCATTAAGTTATTGCATGTGGTGCAAAAACCTAAGGAGATGGCAGTCTTACACCGCCAAAGCCATCAAAAAGGTGAAGGAGAAAAGGCAGAAGGAAACTGTCGGGCAGATGCTGAGGCCAAAATTGCTGCCAGGTGGAACCTACCATTAGAAATACCTGTATAAGGACCATTGGTATGGAACAACCCTCTCCAAGAGATTAAGCCCCAGTATTTCCCAACTGAAACAGAATGGGGACTTTCACGGGGGCATAGTTTTCTTCCCTCAGGGTGGTTCACTATGGAAGAGGGAAAGGTACTCATACCTGAAGCCAGACAGTGGAAAATACTTAAGACCTTCCACCAAACTTTTCATATGGGTATTGAGAACACTCATCAAATGGCTAAATCTCTATTTACAGGGTCCAAATCTCCTCTGGACCATCCAACAAGTAGTCAAAGCCTGTGAGGTGTGCCAAAGGAATAATCCCTTGGTCCATCATAAGGCCCCTCTGGGGGAACAAAGAATAGGACACTATCCCAGAGAGGACTGGCAGTTAGACTTCACCCATATGCCTAAGTCTAAGGGATTTCAATACTTGTTGGTCTGTGTTGAAACCTTTACAAATTGGATAGAAGCCTTCCCCTGCAAGACAGAGAAGGCTCAGAAAGTGGTTAAAGTCCTAATGCATGAAATAATTCCTAGATTTGGGCTTCCCCAAAGCTTACAAAGTGACAATGGTCTGGCTTTTAAAGCCACGGTAACAGGGAATTTCCAGGGTACTAGGGATACCATATTACCTCCACTGAGCCTGGAGGCCACAATCCTTAGGGAAGGTTGAGAAGGCAAATCCCTGTAACCATGAATACCATCTTAACTTTCCAAGTCCCTCTATGCATCCAACACAACCCGTTATCAGGCCTGCCCCTGGGGGACCTATTATTCCATCAGTGTAATTACATCCTACAACTTCAAGCCCCAACTGATTATAGTAACTTCTGAGTCACCCAAACAGCTCCACTCAGATGGCTTGTCCACTTCTCGGAGCCTCCAAAAATCATCACCTCCTCCCTGCTTAACAAAGAGTCTGGGTTTTTTAATAGCAAACATACTCCCTGCATGACCATTCACCCCTGGACCCCCTGCAGCAGCGCCCCCACCACTAGTGAATGCCTCCTCATCCCCTCTTTCAATTAATCTATTGAATGGTTCCTAGTAGATACAAAACAGCTTTTTCCCCCAATGGGAAGATAGAACACAGGGAGCCACTCAGTTTGCTCCCAACGCCCCTTTCCAGCCAGTCACTGGAGCCACCTTGGCAAGTACTCTAGGAGTATGGGAAAATGAAAACAACAAACTCACACACCTTTTTAACGTACACAACCAGTTCTGTCTACCCAGCCAAGACATATTCTTCTTACGTGGAATGTCAACCTATATCTGCCTCCCCACCAACACACCTTTTTAACGTACACAACCAGTTCTGTCTACCCAGCCAAGACATATTCTTCTTACGTGGAATGTCAACCTATATCTGCCTCCCCACCAACTGGACAGGCACCTGCACCTTAGTCTTCCTAAGTCCCAGTATAAACATTGCCCAGACCCTATCAGTGCTCCTCAAAGCTCAAGTCCATCAGCACAAGGCCATACAACTAACACCCCTACTTATAGGGTTAGGAATGGCCACTGCTACAGGAATCGGAATAGCAGGTTTATCCACTTCATTATCCTACTACCACACACTCTCAAAGCATTTCTCAGACAGTTTGCAAGAAATAACAAAATCTATCCTTACTCTACAATCCCAAATAGACTCTTTGGCAGCAGTGACTCTCTAAAAACACTGAGGCCTAACCTCCTCACTGCTGAGAAAGGAGGACTTTGCACCTTCTTAGGGGACGAGTGTTGCTTTTACACTAACCAGTCAGGGTTAATATGAGACGCCACCCGGCATTTACAAGAAAAGTCTTCTGAAATCAGACAATGCCTTTCAAATTCTTATACCATTCTCTGGAGTTGGGCAACATGGCTTCTCCCCTTTCTAGGTCTCATGACAACCATCTTGCTATTACTTGCCTTCGGGCCCTATATTTTTAACCTCTTTGTCAATTTGTTTCCTCCAGGATCGAGGCCATCAAGCTACAGATGGTTTTGCAAATTAAACCCCAAATGAGCTCAACTAACAACTTCTACCGAGGACCCCCTGGATTGACCCACTGGCCCTCTGATATCTAGAGAGTTTCCCTCTGGAGGATACTACAATTCAGGGTCCCTTCTTCTCCCCTATCCAGCAGGAAGTAGCTAGAGCAGTCATTGCCCAATTCTCAAAAGCAGTTGGGGTGTCCTGTTTAAAGGCGGTATTGAGAGGTGAAGCCAGATGGACTTCCTGGGTCAAGTAGAGACTTGGAGAACTTTTCTGTCTTACAAGAGGATTGTAAAATGCACCAATCAGTGCTCTGTAGCTAGCAAGAAGTTTGTAAAATGCACCAGTCAGTTCTCTGTAAAATGGACCAATCAGTGCTCTGTAAAATGGACCAATCAGCGCTCTGTAAAATGGATCAATCAGCAGAATTCTAAAAGTAACCAATCGCAGGGAGAATTGAGAAAAGGGCATTCTGATAAGACAGAAACAGGACATGGGAGGGGACAAATAAGAGAATAAAAGCTGGCCACCCCAGCCAGCAGCGGCAACTGGCTCGGGTCCCCTTCCACTCTGTGGAAGCTTTGTTCTTTCGCTCTTCACAATAAATCTTGCTGCTGCTCACTCTTTGGGTCTGTGCCATCTTTAAGAACTGTAACACTCACCACAAAGGTCCGCAGCTCCATTCTTGAAGTCAGGGAGACCATGAACCCATCAGAAGGAACTAACTCTGGACACAATATTTTTTTTTTCTTTTTTTAAATTTTTTTCTTTATTTCTTCTAAAAAAAAACGGGATGCATGTGCAGAACGTGCAGGTTTGTTGCATGGGTACATGTGTGCCATGGTGATTTGCTGCACCTATTGACCTGTTCTCCTCTAAGTTCCCTCTCCTCACCCCCCACCCTACAACAGGCCCTACAACATTCCCCTCTCTGTGTCCATGTGTTCTCATTGTTCAACTCCCACTTATGAGTGAGAACATGCAGTGTTTGGTTTTCTGTTCCTGTGTTAGTTTGCTGAGGATGATGTCTTCCAGCTTCATCCATGTCCCTGCAAAGGACATGATCTTATTTCTTTTTATGGCTGCATAATATTCCATGATATTTTTCAAAAGAAAATATTTGCTGCCAACAGAAGATTTTATATTAAAATCTGTATTTGCAGCTTTTACTGAAAAGAACCTAAGGCCTTGCCATATTGGGCTCATTTTCTCAAATAGCAACATTTAGCTGAACTGAATAGACAGAGAAAGTACTTTCCAGTCAGATCATATCTGGCCCACTTTCCTCGTGTATGTTACCCTCCTCACTCCTGTAGGCATTTGCATGTGTAGTCACAAGCAAATGTGGTTTAGAAATTGTTCAGTGAACCATGTTGGAAAATGTCCCTAAACACAAGTCCTAAAGATGGTCTGTTATATTATCTTACAAGCACACAGTGGAAGGAAAAACAGTAAGTTTTCTATTTCTGCCACAGCTTCTATAATTATTACCTTTCTTGTGCCCTAGGTTAATATCCAAAAATAGCTTTATGCTTTCTCAAACACATTTCACCAGCTCCCTCTGCTGATCCAATCTGAAGGACAAAACAGCTTAAATTCCTTGTAAGTCCTGAACTTTAAAATCACATTTCTGGGGTTGGAGAACTCCAAGCATGAAAGAACTTGATGAGGTAATGGTCATCTAAATAACTTTCTCCTTTGGACAGCTCCTATGGTAATCCAAGCAAGAGTCAGGGTGTAGAAGTTTGTTTCCAAAAGTAGAACTCCTGTTTCGCTGAGAAAGCTGTAATTTGGGGTGATTTGGTGCCCTCTACAGACTATAATGGCAAAAGCGACGCTATCATGTGCTTCCCATAAACTTTAGGGCCTTGCCAGAACTATGACGTTGAGGAGGGTGGGGTAAAGGGGCAGGAAGCGTTTATGTTCTGCCAATCCAACAGCTGTATTCTAACTCACCATTCGGCCCTCCCTTAAGATCACGGATGTATCACGCTTGCCTCTTACACAACTTTTTTTCCTTAGTCCGTATACTTTCTGCTGTCACTAGCATAACAGAAAAGACGAATGACTTTTGTTTTAAACTGAGGGCACTTTTACAAAAGTCATCTTTCCATTTATTTTTCTTTCAGAAAAAAGAATTTGGGTTTTGAGCTTTTTTTAAAAAAAAGACAAACACTTTCCTTGACTTTGAGAAATAATTTAAGTCAAAGAATCTGCTCTATGCTAACCAAGGTAAGTGTCCTGGATTTTTTTTTTTAATGGGGAAATGATCCAAAAACTGCTTTCACAAAAGATGAATGTTTTTCTTGGAGTGTGTTCCTTAAGAATGAATGTGATTATCTTCTTTTGGGGTCTCTTGACTAGGGCTAAAGCAAGAGAATTAAGTAGAGAGTCAGGAAGCAAAGGGAAGTTGTAAGGAAACCAAGTTATGTTGTGGACAGAACCATCCAAAAGGAAAGTGCCAGTGAGATAAACAGAATCATGAGACTTTCAGTGACTCCAGTGACCTCTGATTTCATCTTATGAATGAGATGGAAATGCCAGCCATTGGGAAACAAAATACCCCATAAATGGTGTGGAAAAAAAATACTGTAACAAAGCAAGAGCATGGTAGGATGATAAGAAACATAAAATGATCAAATTTCAAATTCAAAGAAATCATAATTGATTACATGATTTGCAAATCACCCAAGTCTCTCCATGTCTCATAAAGGATTCCTACATTTGCTGGTCAGTCAGGTATAGGGTGGGGTTTTCCCGTTGTACAAAGGTCTAGTTCAATAGGTCAGGGCTCCTTTCTGCCAAGGGACTCAATATAAACAACCTATGGCTGGCATGGTGGCTCACGCCTGTAATCCAAGCACTTTGGAAAGCCAAGGAGGGCAGACCACTTGAGATCAGGAGTTTGAGACCAGCCTGACCAACATGGTGAAACCCCGTCTCTACTAAAAATACAAAAATTAGCCAGGCGTGGTGCCGCATGCCTGTAGTCTCAGCTACTCAGGAGGCTGAGGCAGGAGAATCACTTGAACCCAGGAGGTGGAGGTTGCAGTGAGCCGAAATTGTGCCACTGCATTCCAGCCTGGAAGACAGAGTGAGACTCCATCTCAAGTAAATAAATAAATAAATATAAGCAATCTTTGAGCAACCAAGTACCTTATGAAGTCCACTTTATAAGTTTGCAGAGTTTGCACACACATGTTCTCCCAATCCTTCAAGCCTGCAGTATTCTCGCCTACCTTTGAATTCATCTTTTTTTTTTTTTTCAGCACCAATTACTTGGTTTTCAGACATAAGAACAGTCCTTTCAACCTTGAAGGAAACAAAGAGAAAGCCACTTGAACCCTCTGTTTTACAAATGTGGAAGCACTGGCTCAGAGAAATTGAGAATTGTGTTCAGGGTTACAAGCTGCTTAGAGGCAGAAGCAGAACTAGAACTCAGATCTCTCAATTTCCAGTTCACTCACTACCTTCCTCTACTGACTCAAGGCAAAATTTAAAAAGGTTGCTCCCATTCAGAAATTTATAGTCTGTAAATACGGATTAATTTTAAAAGGTGCTAATTCCCAATTTGTTCCTACTGCCTGTAGAGTCTCTAAGTCAGTCCTTAAAGTGCTTTTGCCCAGCACCTTTTTAACCCACAGCCCACTCTGTGTCACTAACTAGGTCTCTAGACAGGGATAATAAACAGGCCAGGAGAGTGCAAGCATTCATGCCCAGAGCATGCTGCTACCATAGGACTTAGCACAAGGTAGCATCAGCCTCTCCCTTTACAACATCTTAAGAGCAGTCACGGTCTTTTTTAAATTCTAAGACTTTACTACTATTTCTTAGTTGCAGGGTCTTCATTATCTTCAGGGCCCCATACTTAGCTTAGGACCTGCACTTAGAGGTACCCAGGGCATATTTGTTGAATGAATTAATTTGCTTCCAGTCTATTCACGTCAGTATATTTTTCACTTTGGCAATTCAGTTAGCAGTCATTTCTTTTTACATTATTATTGCAGAGATAGAGCACAGCAAAGATCTGCCAGCCCCGGGCCTCTACCTAGTGGCCTGGAAATTCAAGTATTCTTATCGGTGGAGGCCATTTGTTTCTGATTAGAAGCTGTCTAAACCTCCTACTCCTCAACTCAAAGGAAAACACAGGTATGTCTGCCTACTCCTTTCCAAACTTGTTGATACATTTTATCTGTATGAACTGTCTTTTCCAAGGAGAAGAGAAGGAAGACAGGAGACAAGTAGGGAGGTAGAGAATGAACACTGAGTAAATATTTTGTGCAAGGCACTTTTTTGTGTAAGTAATATCAAGTTTTTTAAAATGCAAACAATCCTTCAACATAGATATTTTTATTATTTTACAAATAATATATCTAAGGTTGCTTCAGTCGGTTGCTCAGGGTCATATGGCTAGTTGATAGCAGAGAAAGTTCAAACCCAACTCTGCTGCCTCCAAAATCCATTTTCATTGCATTCCATATAGCTCTCTCAACTAAATAGGGACTCCCAAATAAAGAGTCTAAGAGGAAAAATGATGCATTTTGTAATACATAATGAAGCCAGGTATGGCAATCTCAGCCTTACAAAGGCAAGGCAGCAAATACATTCAGAAATTGGCAGCCCTAGGAAATCCTTCTGATCCTCATTGCAAGTTCATGAATCTGCCTTAGGGTCAGGTAAGTCTAAGGGTTCCTGGAGGACTCAGGAGTCTTTCTTTACTCCCTCCAGTCAGTAAATTTTCTTAGATTTTGTGCCTGGTGCTTCTGATCTGATTAAGAGACAAGCTACAGAGCCATAGAGAAAAACTCCAAGCCCATCCCAAAGGTGCAGCGGCAAACCTGAGCAAAGATGAAGGAAGAGGCTTAGTGACGGGAACCACAGGATACCTCAGGCTCTCATACCAACAGCATGTTCACATCTTGGTTTCAGATCCTGAAATCCATACTCAGTGCAAACTCTGCCTCTTAATAGCAGTGTAGCCTTAAGTTGTTTCAAATGATTATGCTAATTTCCCATTTACTGGCCCTAATAGCTCAAAAAATATATGCTCTCGTTTCCCCAAGGCAAATACCACTGTGATGAGTGACATGAGACTACAAAAATCACACAGGGGTTATACAGCTAGATCTTTCCTCAAAAAATGCTGTATCTTCAAAGGCAAAGTGAAATGAGTTATATATATTTCATAAAACAATGGAATACTTTGAGGTCTCAACTATCGTTTATGTGTCTTCTGAATTGGCCAAGTGGGTTGCAGGGAAAAGCAGCACTTGCAACTAAGTCTACATGACTTATTAAGGGCCTCAGTGTGACATAAACTTGATTTACTAGAATTAACTCAGCCCATTTGATTGAGGCAAAAGCAAAGTGAAATGTGCAGAAATGATAAAATCCAGAAAAACTCATAAAAACTGGTCCTATATCCCCATGTGTGTGTATGTGTATACTTCCTCCAGTTCCCGCTGACAAGCATGAGCATCCCCATTTCTAGCTGACATCGTCTTGGGCTCCAGAATATCCCTTATGACGTTCCTTGGGGACTTTATTTTCTATTATGGTCAGTCTTGCCTCTGCAAGCTAAGAACCTCCCCTCAACCCATGTAATATCCTTGTTTTATGGCAAGGCATGACCGTGACCAGCTATTCTCTAGGACTCTAAGTGCTTTGAATCAAAACCAACATTTCTACTGACTGAAATTCCTAGGATTCAGAGGCAAAGTGATAGCAAAGAGCCCCTTTAATACTGAGAAATTCTAGCATCCCAACGGGGTCAAGGTACTGTCTACACTCTCTAATAGTAATACTACAGATTGAGTACTCCTTATCCAAAATACTTGGGACCAGGCCGGGCACGGTGGCTTACGTCTGTAATCCCAGCACTTTGGGAGGTTGAGGCCAGCAGATCACTTGAGGTCAGGAGTTCGAGACCAGCCTGGCCAACATGGTGAAACCCCATGTCTACTAAAAAATACAAAAATTAGCTGGGCGTGGTGACAGGCACCTGTAATCCCAGCTACTTGGGAGGCTGAGGCATAAGAATCACTTGAACCTAGGAAGTGGAGGTTGCAGTGAGCTGAGATTGTGCCACTGCACTCCAGCCTGGGTGACAGAGCAAGACTGTCTCAAAATAATAATAATAATAATAATAATAATAGTTGGGATGAGAAATGTTTCACTAGGATGAACATGGTGGCTCACTCCTGTAATACTAGCACTTTGGGAGGCCAAGGCAGGAGGATCACCTGAGCCCAGGAGTTCAAGAACAGCCTGGGCAATATGGTGAGACCCCATTTCTATTTAAAAAAAATTAAAATAAATAAAAAATAAATGTTTCACATTTCAAGTCTTTTCAGATTTTGGAATATTTTCATTATACTTACTGGTTGAACATCCCAAATCTAAAATCTGAAATACTCTAGTAAGCATTTCTTTTGAATTTCATGTCAGTATTCAAAAAGTTTTAGATTTTGGAGTATTTCAAATTTTGGGTTTGGGGGTTTGGGCTGCTCAACCTGTAATAGCTAAATTTAGTTGAGCACTTACTATGTAGCAGGCACACTTCTAAAACCATTCCAACATTTATCAGTCATTTAATCTTCATAACAACCCTTTAAAGTTATTATTATTACTATTAAAACAGAAGAGTTCCCTGAGCCCTCACAGAACTTGCTACAGGGGTGTGGCTTGTTTGCATGTTCAAACCCCTTATGGGAAGGGGAGCATGCAGACAGGCAGGTGCAGGAGCCAGGGCTAGTGCTTTTGGGCTCTGGTCCCACAGTAGGATCTAGAGGTGTCATAAAATGAATGCTCTTTTAGCAGTTGTTATTTACAGACAGCTAAGTATTACTAGTTCAGTGGAGATTCAGGTGACAGTCTTTTACACCCTGCCTTTTTGGTACCCAGGTCCTTGTCCAAAGTCCAGGAAGAATCAGGTCACATGGACTTGAAGGATGGTGAATGCGGGTATTTTATTGAGTGGTGGAGGTGGATCTCGGTGGGCTTGCTGGGGAGCTGGAAAGGGGATGGAGTGGGAAGATGATCTTCCCCTGGAGTTTGGCCATCCTGGGCCGATCTTTCCAACTATCCCCAGCTGAACTCCTCTTGAAATTCAAACACTCCTTCTCTTCTCTCCTTCTCTGCCACATTGCTCTGCTCTGCCAGTGGAGCTTGGGGTTTATATGGGCATGGGATAGGGCATGGTGGGCCAGAGTGGTCTTGGAAAAGGCAACATTGGGGTGCAAAAACAGGAATGCCTGTTCTCATTTAGGGCTGTAGGTTTCCAGGCTTGAGGGTGGGGCCTTTGCCAGGGAACTGCTCTCTTCTACTCAGTATTTCCTTGCCTCCTGTTGGTATCACTATTATTACCATTCACATTTTACAGGTGAGAAAACTGAGTCCTAGACAGGATAGTTAGCCCAAGATCACACAGTTAATAAGTAGTGAAGCCAAGACTTAAACCAAAACAATCTGATTTCAGAGCCTGGATTTTTAAGCAGCATGTGATTCTGCCCCCACTCAAAGATGAAAAAAAGGCATATATAGCACTATAAAAGTTGAGTCTTGTGACAAGGGCTCCCTTCCAAACTTATTAAAGAAGTTCTGCTTGACTTTCCTCTAACAGAGCATACCATGGCCAAGAAAGTTGCAGTGATTGGAGCTGGTGTGAGTGGCCTCTCCTCCATCAAATGCTGTGTGGATGAGGACCTGGAGCCCACCTGCTTTGAGAGAAGTGATGACATTGGGGGATTATGGAAGTTTACTGTACGTGGTTCATCTCTATCAGTCATGATCTGGCCATTTGCTTTGTCTCTGCTCAGACATGGTGGCTTTAGCCTGCCTTGGTGATCAAGTAAGGGAGTGGCTTACTGCAACAGCACAAACATGTGCATAATGCAGTGTTACACATTAGGCAGGATGCAGTCTGATTGGTGAGGAATCTTGAGATTGTGCAGACTCAGGTCAGGGACAGTTGGAAGAGAGAGGAAAGAAGAGTTAACTCTGATAAATAAGCATAGTATTGGACATTTATGATGATTTCTGGACCGTGGACATTCTAAGACAAAGCAGCAGAGTGTAACATCAGGCAAACTGAATAGCATTGGTGAACATAAAACAGATTACACTCTAGGGAGAATGAAAGTTGGCAACAGGGAGTGGAACCACAACCCCCAGACATTGTTCAGGTCTTTAGGAACAGAACTGGCAAGAGTGAGGCAGGGCCCCAGATCTTGGAAGGCCTTGTGGGAGGGGGAGGGTTCCCTGTCACATTTTCAGAATAGAAAGAACTCAGGCACTAACCAATCCTTCTTTGAAGTGGAATATTTAGCCTCGGAGGCTACACTCAGGTCCAGGCCACCTGTTAGGTGACTTGAGCATCAGACAGTGGTGATGGAAGTGGTTAAATACCACCTGCCTCTGGTCAGGATTGGTGCTGGTTACTGGAAGTAGCACGGTATCCAGTAGGGACTGAGGGATCTGCCCCAGTGGTGAAGTATAAGGAGGTATCAGAAGGTTTATGCCTGTAATCCCAGCACTTTGGGAGGCTGAGGTGGGAGGATCACTTGAGGCCAGGATCACTTGAGGCCAAGACCAGCATGGGCGGCATAGCGAGACCCTATCTCTACAAAAAATAAAATGAAAAACAAAAAAAAAAATAAGATGGAAGCTAAGCAGGCCAAAGTACTAAATGCTATAGGGGAAAAGAAGAGTGGCATTCATTCAACAGGCATGAGAGAGAAGCCTTCATAGAAGACATGTTGTTTGCTATTAATAGATCTCTAATGGATGATGAATAAAACAGAATAAGCAACTACATATAAGCAGGAGTAACCATAACCCTAGGATTATAGTATACTAGGAGAAAAAAAAAATTGGTATATTGTTAACCTCATCAAGCCACCAAATGTTAATGTGGAAGGAAAATATTGGGTCTGGTTTATGTAGCTTCTGCTGTTTGACCCCACAGTTGGTTTGGTTTACTTCTTCTATTCTAAAGTAATACACATTAATTTTAGAAAACAATCTTGAGGTAAACAAATAGGGAAAAAAAGAAAAATATAAATTAAGTAAGTAACAATACTCACAAATTAGTACTATTAACATTTCAATGTAATTTCTCTCAGTCATATATATACAGTTGTCTCTTGGTGTCCGTGGGGGTTTAGGTATCCCTTTGGTTTTGCTGTGGATACCAAAATTCACAAATGCTCAAGTTCCTAATAGAAAATGGCATATTTTCATGTAGCCTACACACATCCTCCTGAATATTTTAAATGTTCTCTAGATTACTTATAATGCCTAATACAATATAAATGCTATATAAATAGCTGTTACACTGTAATGTTTAGGGAATAATCATGAGGAAAGAAATATGTACACGTTCAATACATATGGAAGCATCCTTTATTTTTCCCAAATATTTTCCATCCTTGGTTGATTGAATCCATGGATCTAGAACCTACAGATGCAGAGGGCCAGCTGTACTATTTTTTTTTCAAAAATGTTATAATATTAATTTTCACTCATTCAACAAGTACTTATCATGTCCTTCTGCCAGGACACAATGATAAACAAGGTAGACAGGGACTCTGCCCTCCTTGTAGTCTGGTGGGAAACAGAAACAGTAAATAGGGAATTACAACACAGTGTCATCAAGTTCGTGGTAGAAGTACAGGATGCAGCAGGGCCCCATCAGCTACCTTATGCAGCGCTGTTGGGTCATGGATGACTTCTTAGAGAAAGTGACAGCTAAGAAAGAGGCTTAAGGGAGAAACAGAGATTAGCTTCAGGCACAAGAAGTTCATTGGTGCCTTTAATATAGACCTATTTGTTTTGTTGTTTTGTTTTTGAGTGATGGAGATTGAATCAAGACAAGTTGAGGACTTCATGAGAAAACAGAGGCTACAGTAAATGATGTTCTTCTATGAAGATTGAGATAGGATGGAGAGAGACAGGGCTGAAGGGGACATAGGTTGAGAGGATGTTTTGTTTTGTTTTTAAAATTAGAGTATTTTGTGCTGATGAGAAGGAGCCAATAAAGGAAAGTAGATTGGGAATATACGGAGACAATAATGAGAAAAATTAGTAAGGTATTCCCTGAGGAAAGGCAAAAAGGAACATGTCCAGGGCATGAGTGGAGGGAGTAGCCATGCCAATGAAAGAAGGAAAAGATAAACAAGACAGATAATAAGCCCTGCATTCATGGAATTGTTTAAGGACAACGTTAGTCTTGGAGAGCCCTATTTAATTTGGTTAGCTTCTTTGTGGTTTGAAAAATATATTGATTTTAATTATACGATCCCACCACAATGATTTCTGATAATTATAGCTTAGAGACCTAATGCTGGGTTTCCTGGAACTCTTTAAAATTACAAATAGTGGCTGGGTGCAGTGGCTCATGCCTGTAATCCAGGCACTTTAAGAGGCCAAGGCGGGTGGATCACTTGACACCAGGAGTTAGACACCAGCCTGGCCAACATGGTGAAATCCCATCTCTACTAAAAATAAAAAAATTAGCCAGGCATGGTGGCACACACATGTAATCCAAACTATTTGGGAGGCTGAGGCATGAGAATCGCTTGAACCCGGGAGGCAGAGTTTGCAGTGAGTCAAAATCGCACCACTGCACTCTAGCCTGGGTGATAGAGTGAGACTCCATCTCAATCAATCAATCAATCAATAAAAGTAAATAAAATTACAAATGGAACATTAATTGCCATAACCCCCCCTCAGTGAGGCTAGCATGAGCCACCATGATCTCTGTTCTCTTCCTTCTATCTCCATTATCCCAATAAGCTAACTATGCCTTCACCACAGGAATCTTCCAAAGATGGGATGACCAGGGTCTATAAGTCATTAGTGACAAATGTCTGTAAGGAAATGTCATGTTACAGTGACTTCCCTTTCCACGAAGATTATCCTAATTTCATGAACCATGAAAAATTTTGGGACTATCTCCAAGAATTTGCTGAGCACTTTGACCTCCTGAAATACATTCAGTTTAAGGTAAGATACTTTGGGTTATGGAAGATGAATAGATGGGGGCTGGCCTATTCAGCAATCTAATGAAAATTGGATGTTTAAAGTAAACTTTTTATTGATTTTATCTCCAAATAAATAGGAAGATAATAAGGACTCCTCACTTCTGCTGCTGCTCAAGTTTTACTCAAATCAATCATTAAAATACTGAATTGGGGACGGGTGCAGTGGCTCACACCTGTAATCGCAATACTTTGGGAGGCCGAGGCGGGCAGATCACTTGAGGTCAGGAGTTTGAGACCAGTCTGGCCAACATGGTGAAATTCCACCTCTACTAAAAATACAAAAATTAGCTGGGTGTGGTGGTGCACACCTGTGATTCCAGCTTCTCAGGAGGCTGAAGCATGAGAATTGCTTGAACCTGGGAGGCAGAGGTTGCAGTGAGCCAAGATCATGCCACTGCACTCTAGCCTGGGCCACAGAGTGAGACTCCATCTCAAAAATAAAATAAAATACTGAATTCGCTGATTCCTCCTCTAAATGCCAAACTCTCATTCAGGATGAAATTTTGACTTTTTTTTTGAGAGAAAAAAAGAATTTTGTCCATGAAGCCCATTGGGGAAAAAAAATCTAGATGTCTGAACCACAGAAATTACAATAAGGCAAAACTAATTTTCCTAAATTTCCCAAAACATTGGGCATTGTAACTCATCTCTTTCTCACCAGGAATAAAACGTGATTGTTTCTTCCTTCCACTGAAAGATTCAAATGTCTTGAGTTAAAGTCTATATTGCCACCTTTGTGAGTTTGCATAAGTTACTTAACTTCTCTAGAAGATGATAAATCAATATTAATAGACCTCCTGTCATGGGAGTTGGCCTACTAAAAGTAACAGACATGGTTACCACACCAGTCATTGCATGAGGTCCTCCAAGGGTGTTAGTGAGAAGTGAGTGTTTGTCTTTCACTTTTAGACCACTGTGTGCAGCATAACGAAGCGTCCAGACTTCTCCGAAACTGGTCAGTGGGATGTTGTCACAGAGACAGAGGGCAAGCAAAATAGAGCTGTCTTTGATGCTGTTATGGTTTGCACTGGACATTTCCTGAATCCCCATTTACCTTTGGAAGCCTTTCCTGGTGAGTCATTTCTACCTGAGGCCATGCCTATGCTTCTGGGTTCTTCTAGAAGTAAACTTATTGATTTGCAGTTGGAAATACCGCCCCATGATTATAGATAGCTTTATATTCACTCTCAAAAATAATATGTGCAAAATTACTTTAAAAGGTGTATAACACACTATGTAGGTGTCAGGTCTTATTTATTTATTAATATAAATGTTATTATTATTGCTTAAGCTTTCTAATGTGTGTCTAATTCAAATTCAGTGATCACATAAGGCTCAAAACAATCAGATCTGTCATGAAAAAGAACAGGCTTTGATTTTAGGGATTAAATTACAGGTAATTTGAATCAGGACTGGCCTGTAATAGAACTTACAGGCAGTGAGAGTATATGATTTTTTTTTAAAGAAACAAACCAGAAATTAAACATGTAAAGCAATATATTCAACCTTCTCTAGAGTTGGAGGTTCTTGGACAAATAAAACTTTAAAAGGGAAAACAAAGCAATATAGTCACCCTTCAAAACAGTCAACATAATAATCATACAATTCTTTGGCTGGGCATAGCGGTTCATACCTGTAATCCCAGTACTTTGGGAGGCTGAGGCAGGAGATCACTTGAGGCCAGGAGTAGGAGACCAGCCTGGGCATCATGCTGAAACCCTGTCTTTACTAAAAATACAAAAATTATCGGGGCATGATGGCTCATGCCTGTAATCCCAGCTATTCAGGAGGCTGAGGCACAAGAATTGCTTGAACCTGGGGGAGTGGCGGTTGCAGTGAGCAAAGATCACGTCACTGAACTTCAGCCTGGGCCACAGAGTGAGACTCTGTCTCAAAAATAAATGAACAAATAAATAAATAATCATACAATTCTTAAACCAGGGCTATCCATAAAAAGGAGTTTTAGAAACTTCCATTTGGAAATGCTTTTCACTGTGACAACATATTCTTTTTAATATACTCATGACTGTCAAATTGCCATCATTTTGAGGTCAAAACTGATTATTTGAAAAGCCAAAAGCTATTCAAATTCGGTTGAGGGAAATAAAATTAATCAATTGAGGATTACTAAAATATAATAAAGCTACTCTTTTGTTAACATATTAGTGGCCCTAAAGGCAATTGAATAGGTGAGTTTTTGAAGTATCTTCAAGGAATTAAAAGAACTTTTAAGGAGGGAAAACCTTGAAGAATAAAACATGCAAATGTTGGCAAAATGAATGAAAATACATCTTATAAATGTAATCACAAATTGACAAAATATCCTATTGAAAAAGGAATGAAGTGAAAATTCAATACATAATTTTGCAAGGAAACAATATTATAAATGATGGTTGGCTTCAGGCTTGCTGCTGATCTGGGGGCTAAACACACAACTGTACAGTACTAAAGGAATATAAAAACACCTCTTATGACAGGAAAATGTGCTGTAAGTGCCAAACTATTGACATGGATACTTTCGGAATTTATTCTCTTCAAGTTTGGGATTGTTTACCCTTTATTCCACACTAAATTCAGTTCCACATAGACAATGTTTTTTTGTTTGTTTGTTTGTTTGGTTTTTTTTTGAGACAGGGTCTCACTCTGTTGCCTGAGCTGGAGTGCAGTGGTGCCATCTAGGCTCACTGCAGCCTCAACCTCCTGGGCTGAAACAATCTTCCTGCCTCAGCCTCCAGAATAGTTGGGACTACAGGTGTGTGTCACCACACCTGGCTCATTTTTGTATTTTTTGCAGAGACGGTGTCTTGCCATGTTGCCCAGGCTGGTTTCAAACTCCTGGGCTCAAGGGATCCACCTGCTTTGGCCTTCCAAATACTGAGATTACAGAACTATAACTTTTTAAGATTCCGTTTCTGCTTTTAACTAACCACCACAATATCTTTCATGAATAGCTGTAGGACCCCTGTTGAAATGAATGTTTTACTTGGGAACATGAACTCTTCTCTTCATAGAAAATACCAGGATTATTTCTACACTATTGAAAAAAATCCATAGAAATCACAAGCTTTGTCTATAACATGTCGCCACAACTGTCTGAAAGTCGACATTGCAACCCATGCATACCCTTTTTAAAAATCTATATTGTCAACCTAATGGAAGAAACTGAGGCACAAAATGTGATTTCAAAGAATTTACTTGAGTCAAAATACAATTTTAAAGAGTTTCCTTGAGGATAGCTGCTTGGGAAACATTTCCAAGTTATTTTGGGAAGTGCTCTGTTCAGCCTTTGTTACAAGCAGGTTTCTGAAGGGAACAGGGAACAAGGAGTGCACAGATACAAAGTTGTTTGACAGGAATTCTCATTAATTTACAGAAATAGCATTGATTAGTCATTGGCTGTACATTTTTGAACTATAGGCTATGAGTTATGACATCCAGCATATAGCATTGTCAGGGTAATTTATGGCTACTTAATGTCAGTAAGTCTAGAGCCCAAATAGCAAGTGTCTTCAAGAGGCGATTATTTAACTCATCATGGGGAGTGACATGTGATTGCTGTCAGATTTCAATGCCTTTCTGGGCGTGATAACTTAAAGGGGACTTGCATTCCTCAGATAAAGTTTCTTTTCTTTCCAATATAAATTGACTTCTGCTGTTTTCCTGAATTAGTAGTTTTAATTTATCAAATATATTTCTTTTTTACTTTTTGGCACTGCATTGACAAAATCATTGACTCAGAACTATCTACACATTCTCTATTTTTTTTTTCTTCAATATGTAATTACGGAGAATCTGTCATTTGCAAGTCATTGTGTGAGGCAATATGAAAGATATAAAATCCATGAGCAAAGTTGAGCCCTCCAGTAAATTCCCTCCAGGAAAACCTCATAAGTGGCTGAAAGTCCCACTCTCTAATGCATTTGATGCATATTCTGTTCCCACTTCTTGGAAACTTCTTCATGCTCCCCTTTTCCAATTTCTAATCATCCTTTAAGAAAATCTTAATTTAAGAAAATCCCCTTCAAATGCCTTCACTGGCTCAGTCCAGGCTGGACGTCCCATTGGACCCATCTTAATGCCTTCTCTTCTGGGAGGGAGCATAGTATCATGCCTGACAGCTGAGCTCCAGAGTCAGACATCTTGAGTTCCCATACGGGCTCTGCTATTTACTGTATGGTCCTGGGCAAGTTGCTTAACCTCCCTGTTTTGTTTGTTTGGTTGGTTGGTTTTTGTTTTTTTGCACTGCAATCTCAGCAGTGCAAAACAAAAACAAACAGGGAGGTTAAGCTATTTGCCCAGGGATTTTTTTGTCTCAATCTCAGCTTTGACAAAATTGAATAATACTATGGTCCACTCTATGGGGCTGCTGTGAGGTTTACATTTGTTAATACAGACCAGGTGTGGTGGCTCATGCCTATAATCCCAGCACTTTGGGAGGCCGAGGCAGGCAGATCTTTTAAACTCAAGAGTTCAAGACCAGCCTGGGCAATATGGTGAAACCCTGTCTCTACTAAAAATACAAAAAATTAGCCAGGCATGGTGGCATGTACATGTAGTCCCAGCTACTCGGGGGGCTGAGGCGGGAGGATCACTTGAGCCTGGGAGGCAGTTACAGTGAGCTCTGATGGTGCCACTGCACTCCAGCCTGGGTAACAGAGCTAAATTCTTTCTCAGTAAATAAATAAGTAAATTTGTTAATATGTATAAAGTTCTTAGAAGCCTGGGACTAGCACAGCAAGGGCTAAATAATTGTTAGCTATTTTCTGTTTACTTACTTACATCCCCATTAGAGGACAAAATATATATATATTTATTTATTTATTTATTTATTTTGAGAGAGAGTTTTGCTCTTGTTCCCCAGGCTGGAGTTCGATGGCATGATCTCAGCTCGCTGCAACCTCCACCTCCCAGGTTCAAGCAATTCTCCTGCCTCAGCCTCCTGAGTAGCTGGGATTACGGGTGTCCACCACCACACCCAGATAATTTTTTTGTACTTTTAATAGAGATGAGGTTTCGCCACGTTGGCCAGGCTGGTCTCGAACTCCTGACCTCAGGCAATCCACCCACCTTGGCCTCCTAAAGTGCTGGAATTACAGGTGTGAGCCACCGCACCCGGCCTAGAGGACAAATTCTTTGAGGGTATGGGTCAGGCGCGGTGGCTCACACCTATAATCCCAGCACTTTGGGAGGCTGATGCAGGCAGATCACTTGAGGCCAGGAGTTTGAGACCAGCCTGGACAACATGCGAAACACTGTCTCTACTAAAAATACAAAAATTTTCCGGGCATGGTGGCATGCACCTGTAATCCTAGCTACTCAGGAGGCTGAGGCAGGAGAATTACTTGAACCTGGGAGGCGGAGGTTGCAGTGAGCCAAGATCATGCCATTGCACTCCAGCCTGGGTGACAGAGCAAGACCTTATCTCAAAAAAAAAAAAAGTTCTTTGAGGATAGGAACTGCCTTTTGTCCTCACATTCCTTAGACCTTAGACTTAGCATAGTACCTTGGGTGGTGTTGAAATTGTTGAAAGAACAGGCTATATAAGATACGACTATTAGCCAACTTTTTCCTTTAGTATCCCTGCAGACTTGATCTGTGGGGCTTGTCCTTCCGTTGCCCCTGGATGAAATCTCAGGCAGTTTTCTGCTTATTCTCAGATAAGGAAATGTCCTCTGATCATTGTAAGTCACCCAAAAACAAAAACAAAAAATCTCATTTTCATAACTAAAATGTCCTGTTCAGGCAATAGTCAAAATGTGCAACTGTATGTAATGTAAAAGCTTCTCCCTCCACCATCTGGCACCTGCTATGAGCTGACAGCAGTGTCAAGAAGAGACAGTGTACTTGACTTCCTTCTTCCTCTGCCATCCTCTCCCTCCGAACCCTAAACCTATCAGCTGCAGTTTCTGACCTTTGCAGAATTGGAGTTGGGGAAAGGTCAAGAAGAGGGAAGAGAGAAGAAAAGTTCTTTCTGGACTGGCCCCAGTCCTGGGCTAGTTTTCTCTGATCTCCGGGGTGTTTAAAATTGGCTTTGTCAGGTGGTGTCCCAGGTTCTGACTCAGAGAGACCCTTTGTTACTGGGGATATCTCAACTGTAGCTTCTGTTACAGATTATATGCTCTCAGGCTGGCTACCTACAACTCTCTAACCCCCAGTTCTCCCCAGGTCATCGCCACACAGACTATCTGTTAGGGCCTCATCGTGTGTTCAAATTGCCACCTTGGGCAAAGTTCCCTTAAGCTGGTGTCAGACTGGCTCTCTTCCACAGGGCCTTCTGGTCCACATGAAATATAGATCTTGTATTGTCAACAGTGGGAGAAATGCTGTCAGTGCAGCCACCATCATTCGAAGGCAGTCCCAGTCACGGCCTTACAAGCACCAGTTGCTGTGCTCTGTAGACCCCGAACATGAAGGTCTCGCTCAGAGTGGTCTCCTTGAAGCCCCTCACACCTGGCCCCATGTCAACATGACAGAAAATGCCACAATTCCTGTCAATTTCCAACTCCTAGCCACTTCTACCTCAACCATTTTAGACTGTCAAAGTGAGTGTGAGGCTAAGTCAGGATCACAAAACTGGCCTCACACACAGTTTCTGCAAATTCAGCATAGTTGGTTTAGCACCTCACTTGGACTGCGGGAACTATTGTTTAGTGTCCAGCTTTGGGGGCCTCAGTAGGCAAAGAATCCTGTTAAAACATTTTGTTATACAATCTACTTCTTGCCCAGGATGTTCAGCGTAATGTATAAGATGTTTCTTATTATTTGTGAGTTTGATTTCCTGAAGCAACTGCTTTAAAAAAGAACACTGATATGCACTATAAGATCTCTTATGTTTTTAACAAGGCAGGTTGTAGCTATTCAATAAATGTTACCAAGTAAATGAATGAATCAATGACTGAATAGGAGGAGAATAATATATTCTAGAAGAGAATTTAATCTTTGTATATTGACACTTCAAAGGCACTTGAAGCCTGAGAGGCAGTCTAGTCCTCAAAACTGCTGGGCTTCTCTTTCAGATTCTTTGTCAATGCTTCATCTCATCTGTGATTCTGACCATCACTGGCCTCATCACAATTGTTTCCTCTGTCACCTCCCACAATTTCCATTGTTGCTGCTGCTGCTGTAAACACCCTGTTTCCACTATTCTTACCATTCTTAGTTTATGTGAATCCATGGTTCATGTCTATTCTCATGCTGCTAATAAAGACACACCCAAGACTGGGTAATTCATAAAGGAAAGAAGTTTAATTGACTCACAGTTCCACATGGCTCAGGAGGCCTCACAATCTTGGCAGAAGCGAAGGAAGAGCAAAGTCACGTCTTACAGGGCGGCACACAAGAGAGAGAGCATGCCCAAGGGAACTCCCATTCCTAAAACCATCATATCTCATGAGACTTATTCACTATCAGGAGAACAGCATGGGAAAGACCTGCCCCCATGATTCAATTACCTCCCACTGGGTCCCTCCCATGACACGTGAGAATTATAAGAGCTACAATTCAAGATTTGGGTGGGGACACAGCCAAACCACATCAGTCTTTTATGTCTGCCAAGGAGATAATCACCAAAAATGAATCAAAAGAAGAAATATTTGTAGTCTTCCTTACATATGTAAATATCATTATAGCTGTGCTTCTATGGACAGAGTATTAGGAGCTTCATGAAAGATCAATCAGAAACAAGTGTAAATAACATAAGAATAAAACACAAATAAGCATACTGCATAATAACACATCAATAATAAAGCATAAAGTACAAGTAACATGAACTTAAATCACTAGAATAATTACTTCATTTACGAAAGAACTTACCACAGAACCTCCCCTGTGAAGAATTTTAATTGAATCAAAATTTAATATGTAAACATATTATATATACAAATCACATTCTGATAGAATATATCTATTGGGCAAAATAACATGCATCAACAGCCTACTGCTTTTATTTGTTTGTTCAAGATCTTTATTCAGTATCCAAAAGAAGATGTCAAGTAGGTATTAGATACAAGTGTAATGGTCCTGGGAGAAGCCACAGTTGGATATAATACTTAATGTAGATGAACTAGAAACAATCTACTTTTTGCCCAGGATATTCAGCATAGTATATAAGATGTCTCATTATTTGTGAGTTTGATTTCCTGAAGCAACTGCTTTAAAAGGGCACACTCATATGGAATTCAAGATCTCCTATGTTTTTAACAAGGCAGTTTGTACTATATCCACATCTGGGCTCACAGCATCCCAGGGAGAGGGAGGTTATATGCTTTTTCTACTTCCTGCCACAAGCAGCATAAGCAAAGGACTGCCATAGTTGTGGGACTTCCCTTTTTCCACAGACCCTATCCCTGCATAGTGAGAAATTATAACTTTAGATATTTCAGACTTTCTGATCCTTCACTCCTCTCAGGAATTCGTAAGTTTAAAGGTCAGATCCTGCATAGTCAAGAATACAAGATCCCAGAAGGCTTTCAGGGCAAGCGCGTCTTGGTGATCGGTCTTGGGAACACTGGAGGAGACATTGCTGTGGAACTCAGTCGAACAGCAGCTCAGGTACATCATCTCTGAATTAATGCCCCTAATCCCATCATCAGTTATGATGGCTGGAAAGAGATATTCAAAACTATGAAGTACATTGGCCAGTTGCTAAATTATGCAGACACAGAGTAAGTGGGAAAAAAAAACACTGAAAATCTTTAAAGCCGCTCACGGTCCTTTCTGAACTATGTAAAAAGCCATGCTTTACAGAACTGAACTATCTCCAAGAAGGGTCTAGCAAAATTGTGTGGATGCCAGACCTCTAAGCACTTTTCAAAAGTGCTCCTTCAGAAACAAGACCATGTAGGCAAATTGCTTCACCCAGGTCAATTATCTTTTTTTTACACCCTCCCTTTGTCATTCTGGTAAAATCCCTATGTAAGAATAGAAAGGTCATTTTCTTGAATGTTTCTAAGTTCTCTACTAAAAGTGATATCTGTACCTTGTTTTGAGATGAAAGCAACTCTTGCACAACAAGTATACATAATGGTTTCAGAAAGTCTAAGCCCAGATTCACAAATTAGAAATCTATTGCACTTTAGCATAAATTAAAGGAAAATGATTAGATCTGGAAAGAATATATTTTTATTTAAAAATAAGGTAAAATTGCTTTTCCATACCTTCACTTTAAGTTCTATTTTGCTTACATGTAAAAAATTGCCAGATCAATTCCATGTATCTACAAATATTATACTTCTATATTTATAATTCTATAAACATAGTAAAATATTTAAGAGACATACAGATCTAGTAAAGTGATTCTGAGAACAATGACAGCAATAGGAACAGATAATCGTATGTAGACCTATGTACAAATTCACCAATCCTCTGTTGTTAAAAGACCAGACTGGAATAAGATCATTTGAAACACACTGATGAAAAATACTACAAGATGATGAATATTTATTTATCCTTCTTGCCTTACTTTACTTTTTAGGTACTTCTCAGTACTAGAACTGGTACCTGGGTTCTTGGGCGCTCTTCAGATTGGGGCTATCCTTATAATATGATGGTTACAAGAAGATGCTGTAGTTTTATTTCACAAGTTCTGCCTTCACGTTTTCTAAACTGGATTCAAGAAAGGAAGTTGAATAAGAGATTTAATCATGAGGATTATGGATTAAGTATTACCAAAGGGTACTTACATTTTTTATTTAGTAGAAAAAATATTAAATCAATATTTCTCATTACATTTTATTCAGAATTCAAAATGTTCAGTAATTGTAATATTGCCTTTGTTTATTCTACTCTAAATCCATTTCCCTAAAACACTGTTCATCAGGTACCATAGCAGTTTTTAAAATATATGTATTCTCTTTCTGGTAGCAAAAGTAGTGATTCATGAGGCTGGAAGAAAATAAAAGACGAAAACGTCCATTTCCTGCTGTTACAAATATCACATATTTTTGTTGTTGTTGTTGTTGTTGGGGTTTTTTTGTGTTGTTGATGTTGTTTTTGTTCTTGTTGAGACAGGGTTTTTCTCCCGTCACCCAGGCTGGAGTTCAATGGTCCGATTTCTATTCACTGCAATCTCTGCCTCCTGGGCTCAAGCTATTCTTCTGCCTTACCCTCCCAAGTAGCTAGGACTACAGGCACAGGCTACCTCGCCCAGCTAATTTTTGTATTTTTAGTAGAGACAGTGTTTCACCATGTTGGCCAGGCTGGTTTTGAACTCCTGGTCTCAAGTGATCTACCTGCCTCGGCTTCCCAAAGTGCTGGGATTATAGGAATGAGCCACTCCACTCAGCCAAAATGATATATTTTAATATACATCTGTATAGAGTTGCACATTGGCAAGTAAAAGAAAGCCTTTGAAAAGCACGTAAGGTCACTAAATATGATTTTTATTATACACTTGACCCAAATATTTTTCTTTGGTAAGATATCTTTTTTTGTTTTTTGTTTTGTTTCTTTTTTTGTCTGTGTTTTTATCCTTGAGATGTCTTTCAACTTATGAGGAAAACTACTGGCAAAGGATGATTTGATATGTAAATTTTACAAAGAAAATATGTTTGATGTGATTAGGTAGAATGATGGTCACACTGAAAATATGTATCAGTATAAATTTTTTTTAATGGAGTCTCACTCTGTTGCCCAAGCTGGAGTGCAGTGGTGTGATCTTGGCTCACTGCCAACTCTGCCCTCCCCGGGCTCAAGTGATTCTCCTGCCTCAGCCTCCCAGATAGCTGGGACTACAGGTGCAGGCCACCATGCCCAGCTAATTTTTTGTATTAAATTTTTATTTAAAGAGCTCCTTGCTAATTTCCTGTCTGCCTAATGTCATTCCCTAGAGGCCTAAGTAATTTGAGACCCAAAATTGATCATCAAATGGATTGTTGTACCCTGTATGCTGACACTCTGAGAAAAGCATTGCTCCAGAAATTAGTTCTAAGAGATAGTTTTAAACCCCAAGCAAGAAAGAGTAGGTTTAGTCATTTTCCATATACTTTCTACTGAGAACAGAAACACAAAACCATGTTATAAACATACTAAGTCAAGTAGATGACTTTGAATTAGACATTGGTTAATTCTCTTCCTTAGCTTGGCAGGTAATTTCCCTGAATTGGCTAAATAAATCATTTGCTGAAGTTTCTCATAAAAATAACTACAGTGAATAATTTTCTCCTGTGTGTCAAAGGAAAAAAGCAAAATTCATTGTGAATGATGAGCTGCCAAACTGTATCCTCTGTGGGGCAATCACTATGAAAACCAGCGTGATTGAATTTACAGAAACCTCTGCTGTCTTTGAAGATGGGACAGTGGAAGAAAACATTGATGTTGTGATCTTCACTACAGGATATACATTTTCTTTTCCATTTTTTGAAGAACCTCTTAAAAGCCTCTGTACAAAGAAGATATTTCTATACAAGCAAGTCTTTCCCTTAAACCTAGAGAGAGCGACATTAGCCATCATCGGCCTTATCAGCCTTAAAGGATCCATCTTATCAGGCACAGAGCTCCAAGCACGATGGGTCACAAGAGTATTCAAAGGTACCATGACTCTACTGAAAGCCCTCTCTTTGGATCTTAAAATTGGTGCCCTGCCATTTAGCTAAAATCAAACAGATGTGAACTAAAGTAACAAAATATTTTTTACATTAGTGTACAATTAATTGTATATGTTTGTAATATGAGGATGTGCTGTGTCACTTAATGTGACTGAATAGGAAAAGAGATTTTGGCTCTGTGGATGAGATAAATTTGGACAACAGAATATAATCAAATTTGTCAGGTTAGCTGAAATTATTGAAGGCTTCATGATCCTATTCTAGCCTAGTCTAATCTATTTACTCCTAAATCTTTTCATTTAGTACTAGAAGTATAATTTTATACTGCTTCCAAAGAAAGATATTGGAATAATATACACTATGAATGAAGTTGAGATTAGAGATCCATAAAAAATATTTTAGACACTGGAAACTACTTTCTGTCAATTATGCAATAAGACCATAGATGCTGGAATCAGAGCTACCGAGGTCCAATCCCAACTTCAAAATTCTTTAGCTTTGCAAGAACCCCTCTAAATCTCAGCCCCTTCATCTGTAAAATGGGGATAATAAATCCCGTATGAC
The DNA here is from genome assembly GCF_029281585.2 of Gorilla gorilla gorilla. NCBI lineage: Eukaryota > Metazoa > Chordata > Mammalia > Primates > Hominidae > Gorilla > Gorilla gorilla. Next base: position 85,422,867 of record NC_073224.2, on the reverse strand, counting down.
AAGAATTTTGTAAAAAGGATAATGTCTGCAAAGCAATTAGCACAGTACTTGACATATAACTAATGCTTATTAAGTGACAGGGTTTCTCTGACCATTGCTATTGCTATCATACCTCTCTAAAGCAGGGCAAATTTTAGATTAGCAAGCATTTTAGTTTTAAAGAACTGCAGTTTTCTGTTTTTAAATATAAACAGCCATAGCAATTGGGCCCATCAGCTATGCTGTAGAAGAATTCTGTTCTTAATGAATAAAAACAATCACCAATAACTTATAAATAGCATACAACATGGTATTAAGTAGTGTTGACTTCTATCAAACTGTAGAAATATAATAGGTATCAATCACACTTAAAACCGTACGTTCTCCTAAGTTGGCACACACAAAAAAATGTTATTTGGGGGGAGGGGAAAGAAGGCAGTTAGAAAATCTCATTTTATTTACATTACAGAAAAAAATTCTACAACCCTGCAGTAAATTACCACAAATTTCTGTTTTTTAAGGTCAGTTAAAGAGCTTTCACAGCATTATCCAATTACATTAAAACCACAGAAGACTTAATTAACTACCTGGTTTTAAAAAGTATTTTATGGTGAGCTCCAAAATGGTTATTAGAATGATAAAGCTGACAAAACAAAACTTGTTTAGCTCACATCATAGGAGTAATGGCATGCTTCTCCTGAGAACTTCCAAAAAGCAATCTAGGAACAACCAATTAAATCTTGCTAGTTTTTTAGAGGATAAGGTGACCCTAGTGGAAAGCAGTCCACAGAGCTTAGTTGGACCTATCTCGTGTGGAAAGTAAACACACACCCTGGGCCAGCACTTGGTACCTGACAAAGGCAGGACTGGCCAGAATGGGATGGCAAACAGGGCAGACTAACAAGGGTCACAAGTGGCCTGAGGTGGATAGGGACAGTGAAGGGGCAGGGGGTGGGGACAGAGTTTACATTATAAGAGGGAGTATGGACGTTCTAGGAACCCAGAAGACAAACTGGGATTTTAGTCTCTGGGGAAGCTGGACAACTGCAGAGAATTATCAGGGTGCAAGCTGTTAAGGGAGAATAAGGTTTAGAATTCAGAAAAACAAGAAGAGCAGAGTCCAAGTGCTAAGACTGTCTAGATGGGAGATTGGGAATGAGCAGGTCCTCACAACAAAAGCAGACAGAGCCTGGGTGAGACTGACTGCGAAACTGCCAGGCCCCGTCCACACATGAGGCTCCTTGTGTAACAAAAATAAAAATGTTCTAAGACAGGGTTATAAAGTGGGTTTTTTTCAGAGACCAGTCCTCACTCCATTGCCCAGGCTGGAGTGCAGTGGCATGATCATGGCTCACTGCAGCCTCCATCTCCTGGGCTCAAGGGATTCTCCCACCTCAGCCTCCTGAGTAGCTGGAACTATAAGCCCATGCCACCACACCTGGCTAAATTTTTATTTTTTATAGAAAGAATATCTTGCTCTGTTGCCAGGCTGGTCTTGAACTCTTGGATTTAAGCTGTCCTCCTACCTTGCCCTCCCAACGTGCTGGGATTATAGGCATGAGCCACTATGACCAGCCTAAAATGGGGTCATTTTAAGTGTTTACATCTAATCAACTAATAGCTTTAACACAAACACGCACACACGCACACACACACACACACATACAATGTGGAGGGTATACATACAATATAATATAAATTATATTATTTATACAGCGAAAGCAGATGAAGAGAGACAGGGCAGGCCAACTGGCACAGGTGCAGGTGTCTGGTGAGTGTGCGCAGGCTGACAGCTGGGCCATAGAGGCATCTCTCCTCACAATTCTGGCAGTACCCTGGTTAAGTGAGCTGGGCGGGGAATTTTACCTCCAGAAAATTATTTTCTGTGCTGCAATTCCATTCTGAGCTTTGACTATCATGTGCTCTGAAGTTAGAGCAGTGGGAGGCTAGAAATGAGTGGGTGGAGAATTTAAATAAAGGAAAAGCCACATTGACTTTAGTGTTGTTTGTGATTTTTCCCACAGGACTCTGTAAGATACCTCCATCCCAAAAATTGATGATGGAGGCTACTGAAAAGGAACAGCTCATTAAAAGGTATGAAATGTAGCTTGCTCTAGGGAAAACTTACAGTATATTCTGTTACAAAAAAAAGGATTCAGAGTATAAAAGCCATTCCTAGAGAAGCAGTATGGCAGGTTGGAAATAACTCCGCATTAGGAATCAGAAGGATACGTTTTTAGTCCTAACTCTGCCACCAATCAGACATGGCCTTAGACAAGTCATCTGGGGACACCAGGTCTTTTCAGTGGAACACACAGCCTGGCCCCCTACCAGTGGCAATCCTGTCTTTACTTAGTCCAGGAAATCTATTCTGACTTCACTCTCTTCCTACTTCTCAGGCTGCTCTTTCTCTGTATTTGCTGGTATCGCCTCTTCCTCACTCCCAAAATTTAGTGAGCTCCAAACTTAGTCCTCAGGCCTCTTCTCATTCCTATTTACACCCACTCCCAGGTGGCCTCATCCAGGCCTGTGGCTTTAAATATCATATACTCAGGGCTCCCAAACTGTGTCTCTGACTCAAATCTTTCTCTAGAACTTCAGACTCCTAATTCCACTCCCTCTAGATAGCTCCACTTAGATATTTAATAGGCGTCTCAAATTTAATATGTCTAAAAATGAACTCTTGACCCCCTCCGCCCCCCATCTGCCCTGTAAATGGGCTGATCTGAAACTTTTCCCCATCTCAGTTCATAGCTACTCATTCCAGTTGGTCAAAACCAAGTTCAGTCAAAAACCTTGGATTAATCCTTTTCTCTTTCTTTTCTCACACCCCATATCGGCAAATATTGTCAGCTCCTACCTACCAAATAAATCCAGAATTCAGACACTTCTCACTGCCCCTACTGCTACCATCCCAGACCAGACCACCAACATTTCTCATCAGGACACTTGCTGCCACCTCTTACCTGGTCTCCCTCCTTCCACTCTGTTCTACAATCTAGGCTTGTCACAGCATCAAGAGTGAGCCACATCACATTGCCCTTCTACTCAAAAACCTCCAGTTGCTTCCTCTTCACTCCCAGGAGGCTCCCTACAGCCTCTGAGGCCCACCGTACACCCAAATATTGATATGCCCTCACTGCCTACTGCTTTCCATCTCATCCATGCTGCTTTAGGCATTCCAGCCTCCTACCTGTTCCTCAAACATACCAAACATAACCCCCTCAGAACCTTTACGCTCACTCTTCTGTCTGCCTGGAATGTTCCACCAGACACCTAAAAGGCTCACTCTGTTCAAATGTCACTTAATAAGAGAGAAGCCTTCTCTGACAACACTATATGTGACAGCAACCCACTCTGACTCACCATTGCCTCTCCCCTTACCCTTCTTTATATTTCTCAGAGTGCCCATTATTACCACCTGATATATTACATCTCTACTTAGTTGGGGTTTTTTAATAATGTATTCATTTCTCCCATTAAAATACAGGCTTTTTGACAGCAAGGACTTTGTTTTGTTCACTATTGGATCTCCAGCACCTACAATGGTGCCTGGAATGTGATAGACACTTAATGTTCATTTATTTATTTACTCACTGAATGAATGAATGATTGACATTGGGACATCATGAAGGTTTACTGACAGAAATAAGTAAACTTCATGAAAAGTAGAACATCGTGGAAGTTTACTGACAGGAATAAGTAAATAAGTAAGTTTACTGACAGAAATAGGTATGAATAATGCCTTCATATTAATATATAATATGCTCATATCTGTGGAAAGTTCAGTCCACATACACCAAGTATGGCCCTCTCAACTCACAATTCACACCAATAAAAAAATTTAGGTACATATGATGCTTTCTGGTCACGTTCATTCATTCAACAGCTCTTCTATTTGGACTGATCAGACGTTGTTCTCACATCAAATCCAAGAACTGAAAACATTATTTAAAGTTTCTCTCGAGTTTTTAAGAACCTACAACTATTTATGGAGAAAAAGCAGCCCAAGGATGATCTTTTTGATAGACTCAATACTGGTATTCTGAATAAGCATCTTCAGGATCTCATGGAGAGCTTGACAGCCAAGGTATTCCATACATACAATGCCTCCATCACGCTACAGCAGCAGCTAGAAGAACTCACAGCCCCGGATGAGAACATCCCAGCGAAGATCCTTTCTTATAACCGTGCCAATCGAGCTGTTGCAATTCTTTGTAACCATCAGAGGGCACCACCAAAAACTTTTGAGAAGTCTATGATGAACTTGCAAACTAAGATTGATGCCAAGAAGGAACAGCTAGCAGATGCCCGGAGAGACCTGAAAAGTGCTAAGGCTGATGCCAAGGTCATGAAGGATGCAAAGACGAAGAAGGTAGTAGAGTCAAAGAAGAAGGCTGTTCAGAGACTGGAGGAACAGTTGATGAAGCTGGAAGTTCAAGCCACAGACCGAGAGGAAAATAAACAGATTGCCTTGGGAACCTCCAAACTCAATTATCTGGACCCTAAGATCACAGTGCCTTGGTGCAAGAAGTGGGGTGTCCCAATTGAGAAGATTTACAACAAAACCCAGCGAGAAAAGTTTGCCTGGGCCATTGACACGGCTGATTAAGACTACGAGTTTTAGCCAGTCTCAAGAGGCAGGGTTCTGTGAAAAGGAACAGTATGGTTTGGGAAAGATGGATAAACTGAGCCTCGCTTGCCCTCGTGCCTGGGTGAGAGAGGCAGCAAGTCTTAACAAACCAACATCTTTGCGAAAAGATAAACCTGGAGATATTATAAGGGACAGCTGAGCCAGTTGTCCTACAGACAACTTATTTAAAAATATTTCAGATATCAAAATTCTAGCTGTATGATTTGTTTTGAATTTTGTTTTTATTTTCAAGAGGGCAAGTGGATGGGAATTTGTCAGCATTCTACCAGGCAAATTCACTGTTTCACTGAAATGTTTGGATTCTCTTAGCTACTGTATGCAAAGTCCGATTATATTGGTGTGTTTTTAGTTAGGGTTTTCCAATAACTTCTATATTTTAATAGAAATAAATTCCTAAACTCCCTCCCCTCTCCCCCATTTCAGGAATTTAAAATTAAATAGAACAAAAAACCCAGTGCGCCTGTTAGAGTCGTCACTGTCTATTGTCATGGGGATCAATTTTCATTAAACTTGAAGCAGTCGTAGCTTTGGCAGTGTTTTGGTTCAGACACCTGTTCACAGAAAAGCATGATGGGAAAATATTTCCTGACTTGAGTGTTCCTTTTTAAATGTGAATTTTTATTTCTTTTTAATTATTTTAAAATATTTAAACCTTTTTCTTGATCTTAAAGATCATGTAGATTGGGGTTGGGGAGGGATGAAGGGCGAGTGAGTCTAAGGATAATGAAATAATCAGTGACTGAAACCATTTTCCCATCATCCTTTGTTCTGAGCATTCGCTGTACCCTTTAAGATATCCATCTTTTTCTTTTTAGCCCTATCTTTCACTTGAAAGATTTTACTGTATGAAAAGTTCCACAGGTCAATACATTTAGAGGAAAATGAGTATTTGGTCCAAAAAAATGAAAAATAATTAAGATTTTAGGGCTTTTATTTTTTCTTTTGTAATTTTGTAAAAAATGAAAAAAACATAAAAAGCAGAACTTTAATATGAAGACTTTTTTGCTATAATCATTAGTTTTAGAGGCAGTTAGTTTAGTGTGTGTGCAGAGTCCATTTCCCACATCTTTCCTCAAGTATCTTCTATTTTTATCATGAATTCCCTTTTAATCAACTGTAGGTTATTTCAAATAAATTCCTACAACTTAACGGAAAAAAAAAAAGTTTCTCTTCCATCTCTAGTAAAATTAATAGCCTCCTTTTACCATCTCTAGTAAAATTAATTAGCTTCACAGATACCCTCTGTAGATAAACTCCTTTAATTTCTTTCTTCCTAACATATAAAAACATTCCCAAATATGGTTTGATTTCCCCCAAAAAATGTAACAAAATGGTGGGAGGATGGGTGGGTCTGATAACTTGAGAAATGCAGGGCAGGTGTGATTAATGAAAGGTCCTCCCTCTTTTTTCCTCTCAGGGGAGTGTTTAAAGACACCAGCAAAGACAAATTCGACTACATTGCCTACATGGATGATATCGCTGCCTGCATAGGCACAAAGCCCAGCATCCCACTTCTGTTCCTCAAGGATCCCAGACTAGCTTGGGAAGTTTTCTTTGGACCATGTACTCCTTATCAGTACCGCCTTGTGGGCCCTGGAAAATGGGATGGAGCCAGAAATGCCATCCTGACCCAGTGGGACAGAACACTGAAACCTTTAAAAACTCGAATTGTCCCTGATTCCTCCAAGCCTGCCTCCATGTCACATTATTTAAAAGCCTGGGGGGCACCTGTCCTACTTGCCTCTCTTCTACTTATCTGTAAATCTTCACTTTTCTTGAAATTGGTGAGAGATAAACTACAGGAAAGAATGTCCCCTTACCTGGTAAGTCTTTGGCGAGGATGAACCTGATTGTTACAAGGGTTGCACCAAGTCATGCTAATTCTGTCTCCAAGTATCTTGTGCATCCCTCCTCTGCTCTCCATCATAACTGCTATTAGCCAAATTCAGGCCCAGTCATCTCCTATCTGAATTATTGTATTATCTTCTTCTTTGTTTTCAGTACCCTCTTTCTTGCCACCCTTTCCAATGCATCTTCTACCCTGCTACCTCAGTGATTATTCTAAAATAAATATCTATGATATGGTTTAGCTGTGTCCCCACCCAAATCTCATCTTGAATTGTAGCTCCCATAATTCCCACATGCCGTGGGAGGTAGGTAATTGAATCATGGGGGCAGGTCTTCTCCCATACTGTTCTCATGGTAGTGAATAAGTCTCACGATCTCTGATGGTTTTATAAATGACAGTTCCCCTGCACAAGCTCTCTCGTGTCTACCACCATGTAAGACGTGTCTTTGCTCCTTCTTCACCTTCCACCATGATTGTAAGGCCTCCCCAGCCATGTGAAACTGTGAGTCTGTTAAACCTCCCTTCCTTTATAAATTACCCAGTCTTGGGTATGTCTTTATTAGCAGCAATAGAACAGACTAATACAATATGGTTTATTACTCTAAAGTAAATATATGCTTTATAAATATATGGTTTATAAATATATAAGAACCTCTGATTCCCAGGAAGGTCTCAGTAGGAACAAAATGGCATTCAGATTAAGTTGAGAAAATTTTTTTTTCTCTTAGAGACAGAGTCTCGCTCCATCACCCAAACTGGAACACAGTGATGCAAACATAGATCACTGCAGCCTCGAACTCCTGGGCTCAAGCTATCCTCCCACCTCAGCCTTCTGAGTAGCTGGGACCATGCCTGGCTAATGTTTTTAAAGGTTTTCATAGGGACAGTGTGTTACTATTTTTTTGTTTCTTTTTTTTTCTTTCTTTTAAAAAAATATAGGGCCAGGGTCTCGCTATGTTGCCCAGGCTGGTTTCAAGCTCCTGAGCTCAAACAATCATTCTGCCTCAGCCTTCCAAAGTGCTGGGATTACAGGCATGAGTTATCATGTCCAGCCTCACTATTTTTTTTAGATCTCAGATCTTGAACTCTTGGGTTCAAACAAACCTCCCTCCTCCACCTCCCAAGTTGCTGGGATTACAGACGTGTGCCACCATGCCTGCCTGGAAATTTTAATATAGAGATTATTTTAAAAGATATGGGCAGAGTGTAGGAAGATCATAGAGATAAGGAAACACTCCCATACTTGTAACAATCAGGTACCACTACTATCCATAGACCTAATGAGGCAAGATAATAAAGCAATTACTAAAGACAAAAAGCAAGCACTGCGTAGAGGGCCACCTAACAAGAGCAATGACCTTCAGCTGAGTGACAAAGGCAGGTGCACGATGACTACAAAAGTAGAGATCTGGGGGAATAAATTATCTAATCTTACTCTCTTCCCACTCTCTGATCCCTTGCTAGTGCTCCCCAAGGGCCAAACCCAAATGAAAGTCAGAAGGCAAGGTTGCCAACAGATTTTATCCACAGAGGTCAGGCTCCTAGGGCACAGAGCAGAGCAAAGATGATGGAGAGGATATATGGTGAGGCACACAAAAGGGATCCAGTTTGATCATGTCACCCTCCCATATAAAATCCTTCATTCTCTATCTTGATTAGAGATAATAGTCCTTGGCTGGGCACGGTGGCTTATGCCTGTAATCCCAACACTTTGGGAAGCTGAGGCAGGCAGATCACTTGAAGTCAGGAGTTCAAGACCAGCCTGGCCAACATGGTGAAACTTCATCTCTACCAAAAATACAAAAATCAGCTGGGCATTGTGGTTCGTGACTGTAATCTCAGCTACTTAGGAGGCTGAGGCAGGAGAATCACTTGAGCCCAGGAGACAGAGGTTGCAGTGAGGCAAGATCACACCACTGCACTCCAGCCTGGGTGACAGAATGAGACTCTCTCAAAAAAAAAAAAAAAGAAGACATAATAGTCCCATATTCCTTAGCATAACATAGAAGGCCCTTCATGGTCTGAGTCTCTTTGCCCGGGTCAGCAGAATGCCTGTTATTTCAAACCCTCCCATCCAGCACTACCAAACTATGAACTTTCATAACTCCTCCCTTTGGCATCAGCTCTTGCCTCTGTCAGGCACACAAATCTATACCATGCCTGACTGGTGAGATCCTATTTATCTTTCAAGAGAGCTCAGTGCTCTCATTCTGTACAGCCTTCCCTAAATCCCCAAAGCAGAAATGGTCACTCCTGTGTAGCAGCTGCACCTTGTGTATGTTCTGGTGCTGCTCTTTTCTTACTATAGTATCATTTTCTTTTTGTCTGTCACCTAACAAATCGTGAGTTCCTAAAAGGAATCATATCATGTTCATCGGAAACACTGCCTGATATGAAGCATTGCTAAAGAAGTATTTGATGAATCGACAGTGGCCTTGCCAGCTGGCACTCTTTGTTTTCTCTCTTCTACCTACAATCTTGTCTTCTGCCAACACGATAAATTACCTCAGCCTTGCAAACAAACAAGAACAGTCCGCCAACAGCTAATGTTATAAGTAAAAGACAATCCAAGTGGCAATTAGAAGAAATAGAACTATACAGTCCAGTATTTGCACAGGAGCGAAGTACACTGGTTAAGAGCACTAACTTGAGAATGAGAACTCAACTTGTTAGCTATGAAGTCTTGGCCATGTGACTTAGCCTCTCTAAGCCTTAGTGTCCTCATCCAGAAAACAGTGGTCATAATAGGGCCTACCTTACTGTGAACATTAATGAGAAAATGCACGGTGTTTGGTCCAAAGTAAGTTAACTATTAATAGCTGCAGAATCGGGGACATTTTCTATCCTCTGAATTAAAGAAAGGACTTGAAACTACTGCCAAATCCCATTCCCTGTTGTGTAATCTGGAGGCATGGCCTTTGCTCTCCCTGGATTCTCTGGCAGCACTTTCCAGTTAACGATCGTTTTTGTTGTTGCTGCTGCTACTGATAAACGGACATGTTTAATGACACATTGGTCTTCACAGAGATGACTACAGAGACTTTTAATCTATAATCCAGTAGTACACAACCATGCATCACAGACTAATTAGCCAGATGTAAAATAAACTAGCTTCTTACCACAACTACCCTATAAACATTGCAACTATTCTTTCCAAAATGACCCTTATCTTACATGAAAACACCTATTGTGGGGAAACCAGAAACCTAGTTACGTGACCAAAACTAAAAATTAAAGGAAAAATTGCAATTCACTGGTGAAAGTTGGTGAAAGCAGAGGAAATTCAGTGCCCTTCACTATGCTACTTTGATGTTACTTGTGTTCTTTTTGTCCCTCTTCTTCAGCCCATCCATGTTAGTTCTCAGTAGGTTTGAATAAGCCATCCGGAACTTATTCACTTCTTTGGAGCTCACCACAGTGCTAACCTTCTTTTTCCCATCAGTAGTTCTTAACAGACACCTGTCTGAAGACTCAAAGCCCGCAACAGAACCTTTCTCTAGAATGGGTTTGGTTCAACCCCAGTTCTCAAGGAACAAATGGTACCAGGAAAAGCCCGCTGTAAGTGAACCCATTTTAAATGAGAATCAAAACATCATAGTAAATAGTATGGAAAAAAATTAGGTTTGGTCAAAACTTCAACTTGAGAAATAAAACCAGAAATTATAAAAATAAGTTTGCTTTACTGTTCATTTAACTGAGTTAGATTATAATTGGAACTGTGTACAAATGGGAACTGCCTAATTGTCTGACAACTTATATTACAGCAAGATAAAACATTCCCCACTTTATACAACATTCTTTACTTCCCATATGACTTTCAAAGCAAGATTATAAGATTGCCCTTTTTAAAAAAATTCACAGTTTTCATTGATTTTGCCAAGTATTTACATCATTCTTTCGAATTTCCTGTCTTGTCATTATGTTTGCCAATTCTCTCTATGTTATTCTTGTATTTCTTACATGATTTAATTCTGCAAGATCTAGACTTGCCAATGGCTTAACAGTTCTCCAGTATTGCTTCATCAACTTCAACATTCTTCTTAGTTGCAGGTGATATGTTTTGGCTGTGTCCCCACCCAAATCTCATCTTGAATTGTAACTCCCGCAATTCCCACATGTTGTGGGAGGAACCTGGTGGGAGGTGATTGAATTATGGGGTGGAGGTTTCCCATGCTGTTCTCATGATGGTGAATGAGTCTCATGAGATCTGATGGTTTTAAAAACAAAGGTTTCCCAGCACAAGCTCTCTCTTTGCCCCCCACCATCCATGTAAGATGTGACTTGCTTCTCCTTGCCTTTGGCCATGATTCTGAGGCCTCCCCAGCCATGTGAGCCTGTAAGTCTTTTATAAATTGCACAGTTTCAGGTATGTCTTTACCAGCAGAGTGAAAATGGACTAATACAGCAGGATATGTAACTTCTCTTTGCCATTGATTTGCATCGTATGCTCTGCATTATCAGACAATTATCAGAGACTGACCACAAACATATTTGTGAAATACATTTATGGGAATGATATCCAGAGTAGACTGTACTGTCAAACAGTCCTGTTGGATATGTGTTTGAGGAAAAGTAAACTTTTTTCTTGGAAGACAGAGTCTTACTGTGTCACCCAGGATAGAGCGCAGTGGTGCACTCACTGCTCACTGCAGCCTTGACCTCTCGGGCTCAAGCTGGAACTATAGGCATGCACCACCATGCCCAGCTAATTTTTTCATTTTTTGTAGAAACAAAGTTTTACCATATTTCCCAGGCTGGTCTCAAACTCCTGAGGTCAAGTCATCTACCCACTTCGGCCTCCCAAAGTGCTAGGATTACAGGCATGAGCAACTGTACCTGGCCGAAAATAAACTTTTAAGTGGTCAATTTGTTCACTCAATAAAACTTATTGAGCACCTAATATGTTCCAAGCACTATTCTAGACCATGAGGAAATAGAAACAAATACAAAGAGATAAAATTCTTGACTCCATGAAATTTATAATCTAGTGTGAGAGTCAGAAAATGAACAATAAAATGTTTTATAGTGATCAGTCTTAAGAACAAGTAAGTTTAAGAGACAAAGGGTGGTGGGGGTTAGATAGGATGCTCAGATAAGACTTCTCTTAAGAAATGACTCTTGAAATGTTTTTATTGGAACTTGCATAAAGTGAGGATGTGACCCACATGAACATTTCATAGAACGGTATTGTTTCTGAAAGACGGATCAGTAAGTAGGCCTGAGTCAGGGATGTTAGAACAGTGCTTTCCAATCTTGTTCACATTGTGACACATAGAAGATTATGGTAATGGGCCAGGCACAGTGACTCATGTCTGTAATCCCAACACTTTGGGAGGCCAAGGTGGGGGGATCACTTGAGCTCAGGCATTCAAGACCAATAGGCAACATTGCAAAATCCCATCTCAAAAAAAAAAAAGATTATGATAATGAAAGAAGACATATGAATAGCAAATGAGCATATGAAAAAATGCTCAACATCACTGATCATTTCAGAAATGCAAATTAAAACTACAGTGAGATATCATCTTATACCAGCCAGAATAGCTATTATTAAAAAGTCAAAAAATAACAGATGGTCAGAACATGGAGAAAAGGGACCACTTATAGACTGTTGGTGAGAATGTAAGTTAGTAGTACAACCTCTATGTAAAACAGTATGGGCCAGACGTGGTGGCTCATGCCTGTAATCCCAGCACTTTGGGAGGCTGAGGCAGGCGGATCACCTCAGGTCGAGAGTTCAAGACCAACCTGACCAACATGGAGAAACCCCATCTCTACAAAAAGTACAAAATTAGCCAGGTGTGGTGGCGCATGCTTGTAATCCCAGCTACTTTGGAGGCTGAGGCAGGAGAATCACTTGAACCTGGGAGGCAGAGGTTGCAATGAGCCAAGATTGTGCCATTGCCCTCTAGCCTGGGCAACAAGAGCAAAACTCCATCTCAAAAAAAAAAAAAATGGAGATTTCATAAAGAACTAAAAATAGAACTACCATTTGATTTTGATCCAGCAATCCCACTACTGGGTATATACCTATAGGAAAATAAATTATTATATCAATGATTTCTGCACTTGTATGTTTATTACAGCACTATTCACCAACCTAAGTATCCATAAATGGATAACTGGATAAAGAAAATGTGGTACCTATATATGCGGGTGTGTATGTATGTGTGTGTGTGTGTGTCTACATGTGTATGTCTATATGTGTGTGTGTATAGATACACATATCATGGAATACTACTCAGCCATAAAAAAATAAAATCATGTCTTTTGAAGCAACATGGATGGAACTGGAGGCCATTATCTTTTTTTTTCCCACATGTTCTAATGGAGGCCATTGTCTTAAGTGAAACTACTTAGAAACAGAAAGTCAAATACTGCATGTCCTCGCTTATAAGTGGGAACTAAATAATGTGTACATATGTGTATTAGTCCATTCTCACACTGCAATAAAGAACTGCCTGAGACTGGGTAATTTATAAAGGAAAGAGGTTTAATTGACTCACAGTTCCACATGGTTCCAGCCAGGGAGGCCTCAGAAAACTTAAAATCATTGCAACAAACACACCCTTCTTCACATGGTGGCAGGAGAGAGAAGAATGAGAGCTGAGAGAAGGGGGAAGACCCTTATAAAACCATCAGATCTTGTGAGAACTTAATCACTACTACAAGAATAGCATGGGGGCAACCGTTCCCATGATTCAATTACCTCCCATTGAGTCCCTCCCACTACATGTGGGTATTTGGAGAACTACAGTTCAGGATGAGATTTGGGTGGAGACACAGCCAAACCATATCAACATGGATATAAAATGTGGAGTGATAGACACTGGAGACTTAGAAGGGTGAGGAGTGTAGAAGGGAGGGAGGGTGATGAGAAATTACTTAATAGGTACAATGTACCTCATTTGAGTGATGTTTACACTAAAAGCCCAAGACTTCACCACTAACAATATATGCATGCAACAAAATTACACTTGTATGCCTTAAATTTACACAAATAAAAAAAGAAAAATGATGATAATGTTTGTATTTCACACTGGGATAAGTTAGAAGGAATGTGGTTATCTATGTGAGCACAGGAAAAAATGATCTTTTTATATATTAAAATAAAATTAAGCAAAATATCGATATAAAATTTTAGGAAGAATATTAAATACAGAATGTATAACATACTTCCAAATAAATATTCACAGTTTTTAATTAAAAGTTGAGATCATTTCTGGAAACATAAGTTTTTCTATCATATTTTACACTTGAAATTATATACTTAATTCTTAATTAAGATTTTTTAACGATGAGCACTTCACATTCGGCAAGTTGGCATGAAAATAATGTAAAACCACTTCATAGTCATTCAAAAATAATCAGAGCACTTGAAATATTTAAATCCAAGTGCGTTTTTTTCCTTTTTTCTCATTGACAAATGTAACATTTAAAGTTTTTTGTGTTACAAGAATTGATTCAAATCCAGTCAAACTTTTTTAAAACAAGTAATTTAGAATAAGACAAAGTTTAGCCATGAACATTGGCTCGCACCTGTAATCCCAACGCCTTGGGAGGTTAAAGTGGGAGGATTGCTTGAGGCCAGGAGTTCAAGACCAGTTTGGTCAACATAGCAAGACTCTAACTCCACAAAAAAATTTAAAAATTAGCCAGGTGTGGTGGCATCTGCCTGTGGTCCCAGGTACTCAGGAGGCTGAGGCAGGAGGATCCCTTGAGCTCAGGAGTTCAAGGTCACAGTGAGCTATGATTGCATGACTTCACTCCAGCTTGGGAAATCAGAGTGAGATTGTGTATCAAAAACTAAAAATGAAAATAAATAAGATGACGTTCTAATTAGTAGAAGGAGCTAACTTAGAGCATTCACCCTGCAGGTAGCTTGAATACATTAAAAGTGCATCTTGGCCACAATTAACTACTGTATGTGAAGATAGAAATTCCAAGCCACTGTTTTTACAGGACCAACAGGTTCATATATCTGCTGTGCAGTAACAGCCTAGTACACCAAGACAGCAAGGTTTGCAATGGAGAAAGAGTTTAATGATCGCAGGTGGCTGAGTGAGGAGACAGGAGGGAGCCTCGAATCCAACTCTCCAAGGAGTTCTGGGATGGGGATTTTAAGAGGATTGTGGAGGGCAAACGGCTAGAAAATTAGGGTCATTGACTGGTTAGGAAAAGGGGGGTGAAATCATCAGGATGTAGAAACTGCACTCTTTGGTGAGTCAGCTCTTCTTGGAGTCCTTCAGACAAGGTAACATCAATAGTTTTATTTTTGTCTTGTTTTGTTTATTTTTTATTAAGTTTATTGTAGAAACAGAGTCTCACTATGTTGCTCAGGCTGGCCTCGAACTCCTAGGCTCAAGTGATCCTCCCACTTCTGCCTCCCAAAGTGCTGGATAAAGAAAATGTGGAGGCCAGGCAATGTGGCTTAGGCCAGTCATCCCAGCACTTTGGGAGGCTGAGGCAGGAGGATTGCTTGAGCTCAGGAGTTCGAGACCAGCCTGGTCAACATGGCAAGACCCTATCTCTACAAAAAATACAAAAATTGATCGGGCATGTTGGTGGATGCCTGTGGTACCAGCTACTTGGGGGGCTGAGGTTGGAGGATTGTTTGAGACCAGGGGGTTGAGGCTGCAGTGAGTCATGATTGCACCACTGCACTCCAGCCTGGGTGACAGAGCGAGACCCTGTCCCTCACCCCCCAAAAAAGAAAATGTTATATATATACATAATACACACACACGCTCACACACCATGGACTACTACTCACAACTGCCAACATTAGGCTGGCCATGGTGGGATTACAGGTATGAGCCAGCATGCCCAGCCTAATGTCAGTAGTTTTATCAGCATGCAGGACACAAAAGAACATCTCAAATGGAAAACTTAACATTTCAGAGTGCTCAAGTTGTTGTCTATGGAGAGGTTAAGGGGAACTATCATCTTGTGACAGGTCTACATGATTCTGGGGCAACAGACAATCATGAGGAAGTAGGGAAGAGATCAAGCTGACCTAATGATTAATGCTAAATGTGCTGCAAGCTTGGTTTATTTTTGCTTCTTCCCTGATTAATTTTACAAAATTTATAGGGACAATTTTACAGACTGAAGTTGCACCTACCAGGAAGCCCTACCTACTCCCTGCCACCTCCAACACCCTACCCACCATCACCACCTTAGGCACCTATCATAGCAACTTCACCAACAAGTCCACAACCCCTGTCCACAGTGGGGAATGGCATGCTCTGTAAATCCTCCTAAAGTAGATGCCTAGGTGGTTCAGCATCTTTTTGACAAAGCTCAAAGCAACCCAGGGAAGTATCAAATGCAGGACTCACACATCACGCTGCCGCCAAAAGGGGATGACATAGAGCATGCTGTCCGAAATGCTGCTCTAGGTCCCAGATTCCTGCCCAGGCACTCTGCCCATGGTCACACCTTGCCAATCTGAGGGCTGAGGGGATCAATTTCTCCAGCACAGTGGGTAGGAAGCTCTGTGTTAGGAGACTTATAAGAAGAAAATGTGACAGAGGAGAAGGAGGAGGGCTGTATTAGTCCATGTTCACGCTGGTAATAAAGACATATCAGATACTGGGTAATTTAGAAAGAAAAAGGAGTTTAATGGACTCACAGTTCTACCTGGCTGGGGAGGCCTCACAATCATGGCAGAAGGCGAATGAGGAGCAAAGTCACATCTTACATTGTGGTAGACAAAGAGGGCATGTACAGGGGAACTCCCCTTTATAAAACCATCATATCTTGTGAGACTTATTCACTATCACAAGGACAGCATGAGAAAGACCCACCCCCATGGTTCAATTACCTCCCACTGGTCCCACCCACAACACATGAGAATTATGGGAGCTATAATTTAAGATGAGATTTGAGTGGGGACACAGCCAAACCATATCAAGGGCAAAAGAGTAAAATGAAATAAATAAAAATAGAAAAGCATTGAATATTTTTGTATTATGACGAGTTCCTTTTCCTACACAGTATTATAACTTTAGAGATTCAGATAATAAATTCCCAGATAAAGAAGTCTCTTTGTGATTACTTTCTACATTTCTTTTAGGTTATGCACTCTTCAAAGGCAGGAGTAGAAAGCAGCCTGACTAAAGCCAGCTCAATAAAGTAGTTCATTGAATTAAGTTTCTCCCAAGTCAACAAGGCTTCTAAAACTTTTCCAGCTGGGCCCAGTGGCTCATGCCTGTAATCCTAGCTACTGCGGAGACTGAGGTGGGAGGTTCACTTGAGTCCAGGAGTTCCTTGGCTGCAATGTGCAATGATGGCATCACCACACCCCAACCTGGCAGAGATGGGGCAAGCCTAGTTTCAAAAAAAAAAAAAAAAGTCTTCCAGATCAATTTTCAGTGGATTCTGGGAACAGTCTAATGCCTCCTGCTATGGAACGGGTCTTTCGGGCCTTCAGCAGTTCCAATGCCTGTACCTCTGGAAACAAATAATGAGTCATCAATTCTCCTAAATCAGTAGGAAAGAAGAGACGTCAACAGCCAATGTTTATTGAAGGTAATATCCTTACATTCCAAAACTTCTAACCTACTGGGTAGAGAATAAGATGAAGCTGTTACTTTTCCAAACAGGGTCCAACGTAGTTGATCCTCCCACTTCCTACCCCCCTACACACTCAATATTGTCTGTAGTTCGAGAGTTGGAGTGGTCCACACGGTCTCTGCAACTCTCTGTGAAATGTACCTTTCTCTCTCTGCATCTTGTATGTTCCCAGATACACTTCTTCCCCACTTCTCATGCATCCTTCCCAAGAAAGCAACCCAATTAATGTAGTCCTGAGCCTCTCCCCATCCCTTTACTTACACTGCTTCTGTGTCTGGGCTTGTGCAGTGATTTTTCTGACTGGTAAATTTGCAGAGAATAACACTCCCCACCAACTCTACACTCTTTCTGGTGGAGTGAGCCCGCCCACACAGAGCACACTCTCAGCTCTGCTCCAGGCACAGGATGAGGAATTTCCTAATTCTGAGGCTTAGTTAGTAAGCCATACATTCCAGCTTCATTTTTATCAGTCATGAAATGAATATTTTTGACTCAATCTTTACTGTTTGTTTTATCTTACAAATTAACTAGAATCCATGCAAGGAAGATAGGTGTTATTCAGGGAGCAAGAACTCTCAGAGACTCCATTATATACTACTAATATGTCACTTAATTGTACCTCTAATTCCTACTTCCTAGCTTTTCCACTGAAATCATAATTCTTTACAACTACATAATCAACATGCCCAATAAAAACTCCCTTACTATTGCATTACCTCCCTTTTATTTGTTGGCTTGCTACTTTGTCAGCTTCCTACCTCAAAGTGCTATCAACATCCATCAGCAAACAACTTCACTCATTCTTCCTATACTGTGTCTATGTTGGAAGCAGAGATCAGTTGGCAGTAAAGGTTGACAAAAGACTATATGGTTCTACCCTAATCCAAGCTCCTCTCATGCAGATGACCGTAAACAGGTCTTCCCACTTCTAGTCTTGCCATCATATCAAATTACACCCATACTTAAAACCTTCCCATTGCACTTCCAATAAAATCCAAGTTCGTTATCATGTCCTACAAAGCTCTGCTTCATTTGGCCCTGTCTCATGCCAGTTTCCCCTTCAATTTCTACTCTTCTTCACCTATATTAGCTATCCTTTAATTCATTTTACATGTCATAGGTTCCTTTTCATCCTTCAGGGCTCAGTTTAAAAGTCTCCTCCTTAGAGGGGTCTTCTTTGATGACCTATTTTAAACAGGAACTTTCCACATCCCTTTACCCTACCTTTGTTTGTGAACAATCATTTCACGTATTGGTTTCCTTCACAGTACTTGGCATTATTTGAAATCATCTGTGTGTTCCTTTATTACCTACTCTATCCCCCAACTTAACAGTCAGCACTATGAGTATAAGAACTTGTCTTATTTGTTTACTAAAGGAAGAATCAGATAAACAAATGAATGAATAATGCATACTTTTTTTTTTTGACAGTTTCACTCTGTCGTCCAGGCCGGAGTGCAGTGGTGCGATCTTGGCTCACTGCAACCTTCACTTCCCGGGTTCAAGTGATTCTCGTGCCTCAGCTCCTAAGTAGCTGAGATCATAGGCACGCACCCCCAGGCCTGGCTAATTTTTTGTATTTTTAGTAGAGGTGCAGTTTCGCTATGTTGGCTAAGCTGGTCTTGAACTCCTGACCTCTGGTGATCCTCCTGCCTCAGCCTCCCAAAGTGCTGGGATTACAAGCATGAGGTCACCACTCCTGGCCTAAATAATATATACTTTTTAAGGCAAAGACATGACTTAGAGTTTCTACATAACTCCTGCAACTAAGATTTTTACTGTGATTCAGAATTCTTAAAATATGTATGTGTTCTAAAGAAGCACTCTAAAAGGTTTTTCCTGGAGTAGCATGGTGTCATTATACATTTTCCTCGTTATTTGGCCTCCTGGTGCTCTGACAAATTGCTAGTATATAACTGACTCTCTAATGAGTATAGATCCTTTTGTAGAGTCCATAATGGTTATAAAATGGTCCCAATGCGTGCTGGTCACTGCCTTAGCTTAGTGGAATCGTTTGTGGAACACTGCTCTGCATAGGTAACAGAGATATCAGTAACCGATTGGCCAAAGGCATGAATTTTACCAAAATATGTTTAATGTGTAAGGCTGGGGTAGCGAAAACCGTTTTCTTTGCAAATAGAGAAACTATGTACAAAAACACTAGTGAATGATAAATCTCTTATGTGAATTACTCAAGATACATATCGCTTTTTTCTAATATCACCAATATTTAAATCTAAGACAAGTTTCTGTATCTTAGTTTCTGTATCACTTTGCTTAGAGTCTTTATATTCCTCTAAAGTAATCTGCTTCTCACTATAAAGTGTTTCTTTTTTTTTTTTTTTTTTTTTTTCTTGAGACACAGTCTCACTCTGTCACCCAGCACCCAGGCTGGAGTGTAGTGGTGTGATCTTGTCTCACCACAACCTCCGCCTCCCCAGATCAAGCAATCTGCCCACCTAAGCCTTCCAAAGTGCTGGGATTACAGGCATGAGCCACCACGCCCGGCCCATAAAGTGTTTTGCAACTGTACATTATTATATTCAAATAATTATATATTGAAATTATTTGAGTTATTATATTCAAATAATTTATACTTATAAACATATCTTGTTTGGCTGATCTTAGGAGTCTATAACTGTCATTTTCACTCCTTTATTCCATCCTGGCCCATCCAGGTTTTCTGATCTATTTATTTCCAGCTGCAACTGGGTAGTCTTCCTCAGGATTAGAATATCTTTCCCCTTTGATTGAGTCCAGTTGATCAAAACAATGAAGTTAGTGAAGAAAACTTCTTAAACTCTTCTTATGTTCAAACTGTCGACAGAAATATGTCACACTTTACTATTAGCACTTATGCTGTTACTGTCTGTCACTGCATAACCAGGGATGACACAGGCTTCCTTGCTTTGTTCTCTTAACTGAGCTAGTTTTCTCTCCAATTGCTCTTCGTGTGTGTGTGTGTGTGTGTGTGTGTGTGTGTGTGTGTGTGAGAGAGAGAGAGAGAGACAGACATCCTTCCACATTTTCTGTCTTAACTAAATCAGTAATGGCTGATACTAAATTGTCGCAATTTTCTCTCTCTTCCAGTTTTAGGGCCTCATTTTCTATGCATACAGCCCTCGCTTACCTATAGCAAGTTCTGTAACCATCTGATAAATGTGCTTCATGAATTTCCATATTCTTATCAAGCTCTTTAGAAAGTGTGGTCCCAAGTTATTTGTTCTAAGGAAATTCCTATGACTGGCCGGGCATGGTGGCTCATGGCTGTAATTCCATCACTTTGGGAGGCCAAGGTGGGCAGATCACTCGAGATCAGGAGTTTGAGACCAGCCTGGCCAACATGGCAAAACCCTGTCTCTACTAAAAATAAAAAAGATTGCCAGGCATGGTGGCATGCGCCTGGAGTCCCAGCTACTGAGGAGGCTGAGGCAGGAGAATCACTTGAACCTGAAAGGCAGAGGTTGCAGTGAGCCCAGATCGTGCCACTGCACCCCAGCCTAGGCAAAACTCCCCAACTCAAAAAAAAAAAAAAAGACAATTCCTGTGCTTGCTTTAGCACCCTATGCTGCCTCTCACCACTTACTGGGGATCACCGAGAAGAAAGAAAAACATGAGTTCATGCTCACTGATATGCTCACTGAGCATTTTGAATCCCTGGTTCCCTCTAAAATCCTTTCTTGATGAATCATGTATGCCTGGGTCAGACAGGCTTCTCCCTATCTCCCCAGCCTTGCTTTTCCCGCTTATAAGTAGGTTCACTACTCTATCATTCCCCCTCCTGCAGGCTGCCTCTCCCCCTCAACTTTCTGAGTCAATGCTGACTGAGGTGGAAAGCACACAGCAGTGTAGCTTTAAATATGGCCCATGAACTACTTTCATTAAAACCACCTGGGTGGGTAGTTTCAAATGCAGAGTCCTGAACTTCTGGCCTGTCTATCCTAAAAACTGTATATTTTAACAAATTTTCCAAATGATACATATAGTTCTTATCATGTACCAGACATTGTTCTAAGCACTTTATATATAACTAATTTAATACAACAACCTACGAGGTAAGGATGATTATTATCCTCATTTTACAGATGAGGAAATTGAGGAAAATGAGTTATATAATTTGCCTAAGCTCATAGCTACGATAGGATGGAACCAGGATTAAAACTGGGGCAGGTCTTCCTTCTGGAGTCCCCACACTTAACCACATATTACACTGCTGCACCCACCTAAAGTTAGAGCATCACAGACATTACAGATTACAATGGAGGTTACCTGCACACACTTCTCAAGAAAAACAACAAAGAACATGAAAATAAGGTCATGAATGTAATTCTGAAGAATTTTTTTTTAAAGAAAAGGTCACACAGTCCTTCCAAGTTTTGTTTTATTTTTTAGAAGTTACCATTTTCTAACTTCTCTATTTAATATTAACTAGGGGCTTTAACTTTGTGAACTTATATCGACTTGTAGATTTATGTCTGATAAAGATGCAAATAGGCCAGGTACTGTGGCTCATGTCTGTAATCCTAACATTTTAGGAGGCCAAGGCAGGGGGATTGCTTGAGCCCAGGAGTTTGAGACCAGCCTGGGCAATATAGTGAGACCCCATCTCTACGGAAAATTTAAAAACTGGTAGAGTGAGGTGGTGCATGTCTGTGGTCCCAGCTACCGGGGGGCTAAAATGGAAGGATCACTTGAGCCTGCGAAGTTGAGGCTGCAGTGAGCTGTAATCATGTTACTGCACTGTGGTCTAGGCAACAGAGCTATACCCTGTCCCAACAACAACAACAACAAAGATGCAAATGAATT
Source organism: Gorilla gorilla gorilla (assembly GCF_029281585.2). Classification (NCBI taxonomy): domain Eukaryota; kingdom Metazoa; phylum Chordata; class Mammalia; order Primates; family Hominidae; genus Gorilla; species Gorilla gorilla. Next base: position 85,401,001 of record NC_073224.2, on the reverse strand, counting down.
ATCTCCAGTAAAAGACATCATTCCAAAGGTTACAGTTTACTGCCAGGTAAGACATTAGTCAGCTTTGTTTCTAACTTAGAAAATTTATTCTAACATTTGTTTATTTAATTCTCTATAAATACCCTTAAAACCAGCTTTATTGTAGTTTTCCCCTGACTAATAAAATTATTAAATCTTTGACATGTGCTCGTTCTACGTTTGCAAAAAAAGTTATGATTTTAGTTTGCAAAAAAAGTTATGAAAATTACACTTTTACACTCCAGACATGGGTAAATCATTTACGAGAATTCTTCTGACATAGTATTTTTCACAGTCAATTAAGTCTGGGGAGAAGTGCTTACTTGGTACCAACTACTGCTCCAAAATAGCTGGCAGCATGATGATGCCAACGAAAGGGCATGGACTGAAGCTAAATGGGTCTATTTTCTTTTCTTTTTTTTTTAGACAAGGTCATGCTCTGTCTCCCAGGCTGGAGTGCAGTGGTGTGATCATAGCACACTGCGCACACTGCAGCCTCTGACTCCTGGGCTCAAGGGATCCTCCCGCCTCAACCTCTGAGTAGCTGGGATAATAGGTGCAAGCCACCATGCCCAGCTGTCCTCCAAAGTCTATGTGGTACTTCCTTAAATTTTTAGCTGGTACTCAGCCCTCCCCTGAACACTGATGCAGAAAGTTGCTCAAATCAGTCTCACATGAAAGTAAAACATTTTCTGATGGCTGGAGGACCACAGCACAGCGGCAAATTTCCTGATAGAAGTCACCTGCCTACTTGAGTCCCAAGGACTAAAATGTCACTCAATTTCTTCAAGGCTGATTTCCATCAGTGAATTGAATGTTCCAGTGTCAGCCACTGACTCAGTTGAAGGTAAGCTTGCCATCCATGTACTGTGACTCAAATATCAGCCTCTGTAATTAAGAGTTCTCCAGGGTCTCCTTTGTTTTTTGCTTTTTGATCTTTTTTCTTCTTGTGGAGACAGCGTCTCCATATGTTGCCCAAGCTGGTCTCAGACTCCTGGGCCCAAGCCATCCTCCCTCCTCTGCCTTTCTGAGTGCTGGGATTACAGGCATGAGCCACCGTACCTGGCAGAGTCTGCTTTGAACTTGAGTCCACAAAGCAATTTTGTTCTCTTCTGCATATGTTTCCTACCAGTACTGATACTTAATGCCTTCTCATTAAGTTACAGGTTAAGATCAACATTTACTCAGTTTGACTCTTCCAGAGAAATAATTTGCATTTGTAACTACAAATATTTACCAATGGTCACGATTAGAATCTCCCCTATCTAAAGGTATATTTTTTTTTCTGCGAGAAGATTTTAAAATATGAAATTGATTTAAATGTAAGAAGGTATTATTACTATTAATTAAGAACCTGGGCCAGGTGTGGTGACTCACACCTGTAATCCCAGCACTTTGGGAGGCTGAGGCAGGAGGATCACGAGGTCAGGAGTTCAAGACAAGCCTGGTCAAGATGGTGAAACCCTCTATCTACTAAAAATACAAAAATTAGCTGGGCCTGGTGGCGGCCACCTATAGTTCCAGCTACTCAGGAGGCTGAGGCAGAGAATTGCTTGAAGCCGGTGGGTGGAGGTTGCAATGAGCTGAGATCAAGCCACTGCACTCCAGCCTGGGTGACAGAGTGAGACTCCATCTCAAAAAACTAATTTGTATGAGAGGTCAGTTAGGTATGCATGCAAGTCACCTAAGAAAGCAGGCAAAGATAAGCCTTCATATTCTTGAGACTTTTCAAGTGTCTCATCTGACACTGCAGAATTCTTTCTGGCATTTTTGCAATTTAACCATTTAGCATTAGTATGAGCGAAGTTTGACCAGCAGGCCATATGCTGCCAACCAAAGCTTGCAATGCAGCTTAGAATTTAATTTCAGGAATCCTTTAATCCTAATAATGGAGAAACTGAGATTCACTTAGGTAAACTCAGCCTAGACCTAATTTGACCCTTGACAGTCAACGATTTCTAATCAGGTCTTGCAGACAGAGAAGGACCAATCAAGTGCAGCAGGCTGAACTGCTGTGTGTACAGGTTATGGCAAGGAGTAATTGGAAAATCCAGTCTGAGCCTGTACTTGGGCCTTTATAAGGGGTCATGGTTCAAGCTGAAGCTGACAGTTTCTCTCAGAGCAGCAGCTATGAGTCTTGCACCTCCCTGGTTGAGAATGAAACACAGTTCCCAAGAACAATTCGTAATCCCATTACATTTTAAAAATATAATTAAACGGAATCTTGGTGGGTGGGTGGCAAGATGACCGAGTAGGAACAGCTCCAGTCTGCAGTTCCCAGTGAGATCAACGAATAAGGTGGGTGATTTCTGCATTTCCAACTGAGGTACCCGGCTCATCTCATTGGGAGTGGTTAGACAGTGGGTGCAGCCCACGGAAGGTGAGCCAAAGCAGGGTGGGGCATCACCCACCCGGGAAGCACAAGGGGTCAGGGAACTCCCTCCCTTAGCCAAGGGAAGCCATGAGGGACTGTGCCTTGAGGAATGGTGCACTTTGGCCCAGATACTACACTTTTCCCACAGTCTTGACAATCCGCAGACCAGGAGATTCCCTCAGGTGCCTACGCCACCAGGGCCCTGGGTTTCAAGCACAAAACTCGGCGGCCATTTGGGCAGACACCAAGCTAGCTGCAGGAGTTTTTTTTTTTTTTTTCATACCCCAGTGGAGCCTGGAATGCCGGCAAGACAGAACCGTTCACTCCCCTGGAAAGGAGGCTGAAGCCAGGGAGCCCAGTGGTCTAGCTCAGCGGATCCCACCCCCATGGAGCCCAGCAAGCTAAGATCCACTGGCTTGAAATTCTCGCTGCCAGCACAGCAGTCTGAAGTAGACCTGGGACTCTTGAGCTTGGTGGGGGGAGGGGTGTCTGCCATTACTGAGGCTTGAGTAGGCAGTTCTTCCCTCAGAGTGTAACCAAGCCACCAGGAAGTTTGAACTTGCAGGAGCCCACCGCAGCTTGGAAAGCCGCTGTAGCCACCCTGCCTCTTGAGATTCCTCCTCTCTGGGCAGGGCCTCTCTGAAAGAAAAGCAGCAGCCCCAGTCAGGGGCTTGTAGATAAAACTCCCATCTCCCTGGGACAGAGTGCGTGGGGGAAGGGGCAGCTGTGGGCACAGCTTCAGCAGACTTAAACATTCTTGCCCGCCGGCTCTGAAGAGGGCAGTGGATCTCCCAGCACAGTGCTCAAGCTCTGCTAAGGGACAGACAAGGTCCTCAAGTGGGTCCCTGACCCCCATGCCTCCTGACTGGGAGACACCTCCCAGCAGCGGTCAACGGACACCTCATACATGAGAGCTCCTGCTGGCATCTGGCGGGTGCCCTCTGGGACAAAGCTTCCAGAGGAAAGAACAGGCAGCAATCTTTACTGTTCTGCACCCTCTGCTGGTGATATCCAGGCAAACAGCGTCTGCAGTGGACCTCCAGCAAATTCCAACAGACCTGCAGCAGAGGGGCCTGACTGTTAGAAGGAAAACTAACAAACAGAAAGGAATAGCATCAACAACAAAAAGGATGTCCACACAGAAACCCCATCTGAAGGTCACTAACATCAAAGACCAAGGGTAGATAAATCCACAAAGTGAGGAAAAACCAGCACAAAAAGGCTGAAAATTCCAAAAAACCAGAATGCCTCTTCTCCTGCAAAGGATTAAAACTCCTCACCAGCAAGGAAACAAAACTGTACAGAGAAAGAGTTTGACGAATTGACAGAAGTAGGCTTCAGAAGGTGGATCACAACAAACTCCTCCAAGCTAAAGGAGCATGTTCTAACCCAATGCAAGGAAGCTAAGAACCTTGAAAAAAATGTTAGAGGTATTGCTAACTAGAATAACCAGTTGAGAGAAGAACATAGATGATCTGAAGGAGCTGAAAAACACAGCACGAGAACTTCGTGAAGCATACACAAGTATCAATAGTTAAATCAATCAAGTGGAAGAAAGAATATCAGAGACTGAAGACCAACTTAATGAAATAAAGCATGAAGACAAGATTAGAGAAAAGAGAATGAAAAGGAAGGAACAAAGCCTCCAAGAAACATGGGACTATGTGAAAAGAACAAACCTACATTTGATTGGTATAGCTGAAAGTAACAGGGAGAATGGAATCAAGTTGGAAAACATTCTTCAGGATATTATCCAGGAGAAATTCCCCAACCTAGCAAGACAGGTCAACATTCAAATTCAGAAAATACAGAGAACACCACAAAGATACTCTTCAAGAAGAGCAACCCCAAAACACATAATCATCAGATTCACTAAGGTTGAAATGAAGGAAAAAATATCAAGGGCAGCCAGAGAAAAAGGTTGGGTTACCCACAAAGGGAAGCCCATCAGACTAAAAGCGGATCTATCTGCAGAAACCCCACAAGCCAGAGAGAGTGGGGGCCAATATTCAACATTCTTAAAGAAAAGAATTTTCAACCTAGAATTTCATATCCAGCCAAACTAAACTTCATAAGTGAAGGAGAAATAAAATCCTTTACAGACAAGCAAATGCTGAGAGATTTTGTCACTACCAGGTCTGCTTACAAGAGCTGCTGAAGGAAGCACTAAACATGGAAAGGAACGACCAGTACCAGCCACTTCAAAAACATACCAAATTGTAAAGACCATTGACACTATGAAGAAACCACATCAACTAACAGGCAAAATAACCAGCTAGCATCATAATGACAGGATCAAATTCACACATAACAACATTAACCTTAAATGTAAATGGGTTAAATGCCCCAATTAAAAGAAAGACTGGCAAATTGGATAAAGAGTCAAGACCATCAATGTGCTGTATTCAGGAGACTCACCTCACATTCAAAGACACACATAGGCTCAAAATAAAGGGATGGAGGAATATTTACCAAGCAAATGGAAAGCAAATAAGTAGGAGTTGCAATCCTAGTCTCTGATAAAACAGACTTTAAGTCAACAAAGATCAAAAAAGACAAAGAAGGGCATTACATAATGGTAAAGAGATCAATGCAACAGGAAGAGCTAACTATCCTAAATACGTATTCATCCAATATTGGAGCACCTAGATGCATAAAGCAAGTTCTTAGAGACCTACAAAAACACTTAGACTTTCAAACAATAGTAGTAAGAGACTTTAACACCCCACTGTCAATATTAGACAAATCAACAAGACAGAAAATTAACAAGGATATTCAGGACTTGAACTCAGCTCTGGACCAAGCAGAACTAACAGACATCTACAGAACTCTCCACCCCAAATCAACAGGATATACATTCTTCTCAGCACCACATTGCACTTATTCTAAAATTGACCACATAATTGAAGTAAAACACTCCACAGCAAATGCAAAAGAATGGAAATAACAGTCTCTCAGAACACAGTGCAATCAAATTAGAACTCAGGATTAAGAAACTCACTCAAAACCACACAACTACATGAAAACTGAAAAACCTGCTCCTGAATGACTACTGGGTAAATAACAAAATTAAGGCAGAAATAAATAAGTTCTTTGAAACCAATGAGAACAAAGATGCAACATACCAGAATCTCTGGGACACAGCTAAAGCAATGTTTAGAGGAAAATGTATAGCACTAAATGCCCACAGAAGAAAGCAGGGAAGATCTAAACTCAACACCCTAACATCACACTTAGAAGAACTAGAGAAGCAAGAGCAAACAAATTCAAAAGCTAGCAAAAGATAAGAAATAACTAAGATCAGAGCAGAACTGAAAGAGATAAAGACACAAAAAAACTCTTCAAAGAAATCAATGAATTCAGCAGCTGGTTTTTTGAAAAGATTAACAAAATAGATAGACTACTAGCCAGACTAATAAAAAACAAAAGAGAGAAGATTCAAATAGACACAATAAAAAATTATAAAGGGGATATCACCACTGATCCCACAGAAATGCAAACTACCATCAGAGAATACTATAAACACCTCTATGCAAATAAACTCGAAAATCTGGAAGAAATGGATAAATTCCTGGACACATACCCCCTCTCAAGACTAAACCAGGAAGAAGAGGAATCCCTGAAAAAATCAGTAACAAGTTCTGAAATTGAGGCAGTAATTAATAGCCTACCAACTAAAAAAAGCCCAGGACTAGATGAATTCACAGCTGAATTCCACCAGAAGTACAAAGAGGAGCTGGCACCAGGCCTTCTGAAACTATTCCAAACAATAGAAAAAGAGGGACTCCTCCCTAAACTCATTTTATGGGGCCACCATCATCCTGATACCAAAACCTGGCAGAGACACAACAAAAAAAGAAAATTTCAGGCCAACATCCCTGATGAACATCTATGTGAAAATCCTCAATAAAATACTGCCACAACAAATCCAGCAGCACATCAAAAAGCTTATTCACCACAATCAAGTCGGCTTCATCCCTGGGATGCAAGGCTGGTTCAACACATGCAAATCAATAAATGTAATCCATCACATAAACAGAACCAATGACAAAAACCACATGATCATCTCAATAGATGCAGAAAATGCCTTTGATAAAATTCAACACCGCTTCATGCTAAAAACTCTCAACAAACTAGATATTGATGGAACATATAACAGTAACAGCTATTTATGACAAACCCACAGCCAGTATCATCCTGAATGAGCAAAAGCTGGAAGCCTTCCCTATGAAAACCAGCAGAAGACAAGGATGCCCTCTCTCACCACTCTTATTCAACATAGTATTGGAAGTTCTGGCCAGGGCAATCAGGCAAGAGAAAGAAATAAAGGGTATTCAAATAGGAAGAGAAGAAGTCTAATTGTCTCTGTTTGCAGATGACATGGTTATATATTTAGAAAACCCCATCGTCTCAGCCTGAAATCTCCTTAAGCTGATAAGCAACTTCAGCAAAGTCTCAGGATACAAAATCAATGTGCAAAAATCACAGGCATTCCTATACACCGATAATAGACAAACAGAAAGCCAAATCATGAGTGAAGTCCCATTCACAATTGCTACAAAGAGAATAAAATACCTAGGAATATAACTTACAAGGGATGTGAAGGACCTCTTCAAGGAGAACTACAAACTACTGCTCAAGGAAATAAGAGAGGACACAAACAAATGGAAAAACATTCCATGCTCATGGATAGAAAGAATCAATATTTTGAAAATGGCCATACTGCCCAAAGTAATTTATAGATTCAATTCTATCCCCATCAAGCTACCACTGACTTTCTTCACAGAATTAGAAAAAAACACTTTAAATTTCAAAGGGAACCAAAAAAGAGCCCATATAGTCAAGACAATCCTAAGCAAAAAAGAACAAAGCTGAAGGCATCTTGCTACCTGACTTCAAACTATACTGCAAGGCTACAGTAACCAAAACAGCATGGTACTGGTACCAAAACAGACATATAGACCAATGGAACAGAACAGAGGCCTCAGAAATAATGCCACACATCTACAACCATCTGATCTTTGACAAACCTGACAAAACCAAGCAATGGGGAAAGGATTCCTTATTTAACAAATGGTGTTGGGAAAACTGGCTAGCCATCAGCAGAAAACTGAAACAGGACCCCTTCCTTACACCTTATACAAAAATTAACTCAAGATGGATTAAAGACTTAAATGTAAGACCTAAAACCATTAAAACCCTTGAAGAAGCTGAGTACGGTGGCTCACACCTGTAATCCCAGCACTTCGGGAGGCTGAGGTGGGCAGATCACGAGGTCAGGAGATTGAGACCTTCCAGGCTAACAAGGCAAAACCCTGTCTCTACCAAAAATACAAAAAATCAGCTGGGTGTGGTGGCAGGTGCCTATAGTCCCAGCTTCTCAGGAGGCTGAGGTAGGAGAATGGTGTGAACCAGGGAGGCAGAGCTTGCAGTGAACTGAGATCATGCCACTGCACTCCAGCCTGGGTGACTGAGCAAGACTCCATCTCAAAAAAAAAAAAAAAAAAACTCTAGAAGAAAACCCAGGCAATACCATTCAGGACATAGGCACGGGTAGACTTCATGACTAAAACACCAAAAGCAATGGCAACAGAAGCCAAAATTGACAAATGGGACCTAATTAAACTAAAGAGCTTCTGCACAGCAAAAGAAATATCATGAGAATGAACAGGCAACCTACAGAATGGGAAAAAATTTTCCCAATCTATCCATCTGACAAAAGGCTAATATCCAGACTCTACAAAGAATTTAAATTTACAAGAAAAAAACAACCCCATCAAAAAGTGGGCAAAGGATATGAACAGATACTTCTCAAAAGAAGGCATTTATGTGGCCAACAAACATATTTTTAAAAAGCTCATCATCACTGGTCATTAGAGAAACGCAAATCAAAACCACAATGAGCTAACATCTCACCCCAGTTAGAATGGTGCTCATTAAAAAGTCAGGAAAAAACAGGTGCTGGAGAGGATGTGGAGAAATAGAAACACTTTTACACTGTTGGTGGGACTGTAAACTACTTCAACCCTTGTGGAAGACAGTGTGGCAATTCCTCAAGGATCTAGAACTAGAAATACCATTTGACCCAGCCATCCCATTACTGGGGATATACCCAAAGGATTATAAATCATTCTACTATAAAGACACATGCACGTGTATGTTTATTGCCAGACTGTTCACAATAACAAAGACTTGGAACCAACCCAAATGTCCATCAATGATAGACTGGATAAAGAAAATGTGGCACATATACAGCATGGAATACTATGCAGCCATATAAAAGGATGAACTCCTGTCCTTTGCAGGGACATGGATGAAGCTGGAAACCATCATTCTCAGGAAGCTAACACAGGAACAGAAAACCAAACACCACATATTCTCATTCATAAGTAGGAGTTGAACAATGAGAACATATGGACACAAGGAGGAGAACATCACACACTGGGGCCTGTCAGGGGGTGGGGGTTAGGGAGAGATTGCATTAGGAGAAATACCTAATGTAGATGATGGGTTGATGGGTGCAGCAAACCACCATAGCACGTGTATACCTATGTAACAAACCTACGTGTTCTGCACATGTATCCCAGAACTTAAAGTATAATAAATAAAAAATACATACATGTGGATACATGTATATATATACATACATAAAAATAATATATATGTTAAAGGCATTTTATCTTCTGTAAATTATCATAGAATTCATATATTTAAACATAAAATTATAATTCAAATGAAATAATGCAATATTAAGAAGCATTTTGAGGCAAACCTTGTTTCACAGGATTGTTCGAGGAAATTTAAAATAAGCTAGTTGTAATAGTCTCTTGCGCAATGTTAAAATGTGTTCAAAGGTCAGCATTATAGTTAGATACTTCTGTTCGCAATTTCTGGAAATTTATCTCCTCAAAAGGAAGTCCTTCAAGTGAAGGGGGAAATCTCTTTTTTTTTTTTTTCTTTTTGAGACAGAGTCTTTCTCTACCACCCAGGATGGAGTGCAGTGGTGCGATCCCGGCTCACTGCAACCACCACCTCCCAAGGTCAAGCGATTCTCATGCCTCAGCCTCCCGAGTAGCTGGGATTGCAGATGTGTGCCACCACACCTTGCTAATTTTTGTATTTTTTAGTACGGATGGGGTTTTGCCATGATGGCCAGGCTGGGGTTGAACTCCTGGCCTCAAGTGATCTGCCTGACTCGGCCTCCCAAAGTTCTGAGATTACAGGCATGTGCCACAGCACCCAGCCTGGGAAATCATTTTATTTAAAAAAGACTGAGCTTCATATATTGTACTTTCTACTTTAATAATAATACATATGATAACTTAAGAGGGAATAAATGAAGTTCAAAAGCATTTCTTTTCCTTTTCTTGGCCCACCCATATGCATACATGTTCTAACACATTCACCTCTATGAATTGGGTTTACTCTAAGTGTTCAAACCAACTTGTGAATCTCTATGGGAATAGTAATCACAGTGCTTACCATTTACCCTGCAGGAGAAAACCAGAACTATACCCCCTCTACACATGCATACAGTTCATTTGAACTCATTCTACTTGTACCAAGCAATCTAGCCTCCCTTGACCACTCTCAATTAATTTTCAGGTACCTGTGAGCAACAGTTCAAAAGGTCAGATGTAATGATCCCTGACCGTGGCAAATGCAGTAATAGACAAAAGCAGAGAAGAGGAACACCCAAAAGAGAAGAGAGAGAGAGGCAGACACTACGAGCAGAATGGTAGAGGCCCCTAGGTCATGTGGAAGAATTAAAACAGTTTCAATAATCCTTGAAAACACCATCAACTTGAAAGACAGAAAACCAAACAACCACAATAGCACAGCATTCTGGGGCATCTAACACAGGACATCTGAGCCTCTCAAGCAGTAGTCTGGGAGTGAAACAATGCATTATAGCATAGATCTGTCATCAAGGAATTTTAGCTGAACTAAATAATCATCTTTTGAGAATAAATTTGATTTCTGAAAGCAGTTAAAAATCACTTACTCTGGCCAGGCATGGAGGCTCACACCTGTGATCCCAACACTTTGGGATGCCAACATGGGAGGATTACTTGAGGCCAGGAGTTTGAGACCAGCCTAAGCAACATAGCAAGACCCCGTCCCTACAAAAAAAAAAAAAAAAATGTTTTTAATTAGCCAGGCACAGTGGTGTGTACCTGTAGTTCTAGCTACTGGGGAGGCTGAGGCAGAGGGTAACTCGAATTCAGGAGTTGGAAACTACAGTGAGTCAAGATCACACCCCTGCACTCCAGCTTAGGAAACAGAGTGAGACACAATCACAAAAAAAAAAAAAAAAAAAAAAAAAAAAAAAAAAAAAAAAATCACTTAGCTGCAGTAAGCAACTAGAAAAAAATAAAAATTAAAAAAATTTGAAATCACTTAGACCCCAATTTGCATGAGTTAAGATATGAAGACAAACTGAGAAATGTTATTTCAATTAATAATAAAAGCTTTTGTGGTAATGCTTTATGGGACATAAAACAAACAAAACACAAATAAATAAATGCAAGCTTCGCTTGAGCTCAGGAGTTCAAGACCAGCTTGGGCAACATGGCAAAACCCTGTCTCTATAAAAAACACAAAACTTAGATGGGTGTGGTGGCTTGTGCCTGTAGTTCCAGCTACTCAAGAAGCTGAGGTAGGAGGATGGCTTGGGCCCAGGAGGCAGAGGTTGCAGTGGGCTAAGATCAAGCCACTGCACTTCAGCCTGGACGATAGAGCCAGATTCTGTCTCAAAAAACAAATTAAAAAACTAAAAATAAAAGCTGACATAATGAAACTGGTTTACTTTCGTGATTCCAAACAAGGAATTCTAAAAATGACTGGAGAAAGGACACTTGGTTAAATTAAATAGACTGTCCACCTATTCATTTTAAATTATTTTCTAGGGCGTTCAATAAAAAGCAATATTATTAAAACTTCTGGTTGAACATGGCAGGTGGAACACAGGTAATTATTTTTATTTCATCTCTTTGGAACCCCATCAAAACAAAAAAATGAGAGACAACAGCAGATGAGCAATGTCATCACATTTTCAGTAGATAGAAAGCAGATGGAAGAGTACTAACAAAGTGGAGAAAGTTTACAACCTGAATTATAATAGACATAAATACCACAAGAAAGAATCCACAGAACCTTGGAAAAGCTCAGGATTTAATAGCATCCAGCACAGCAAAGGGAAAGGATGGAACAAGTGGACAAAGCCAGATGGGCTCTAAATTTAGAGTATTTTTTCTGGTTTTATTTTTGTTTTGTTTTGAGATATGATCTTGCTCTTTTGCAGTGGCTGGTCTTGAAATCCTGGCCTCATGGAATCCTCCTGCCTCAGCCTCCCAAGTAGCTGGTATTACAGGTGTGCACCAGAACATCCAGCTTAAAGTCTCTACTCTGGATGAGCTCCAGATTGCTTTCCCCTGCCTGCACCCACCAACAGCTGGGCAGAAGAGTGGTCTTTTTTCCCTGGAAGGTCTGAATGGCTCCAGAGAAAAATTCCTGGTACTAACTCCCAGCAAAAAAGTTAGGCTCTCAACCTGATTACCTCACGATAAATCCCACTACTTAAAAAGTCCTCCACAAACATATAAAGCTGCAAATCAATAGTTTGGAGCTGTGCTCTTAAAACATGAACAGAAGGTAAAGAGTCAACAGACATTTAAGGAAATCATATAATACAGAAGGCAGAGATGAAAACAAACACACAAAAAAGAACTTGGAGAAAATAAAAACAATGCACAAGCTGCCAGGCACAGTGGCTCACGCCTGTAATCCCAACACTTTGGGAGGCCGAGGCAGGCGGATCACAAGGTCAGGAGTTCAAGATCAGCTTGGCCAACATGGTGAAACCCTGTCTCTACTAAAAATACAAAAAAAAAAAAAAAAATTAGCCAGGTGTGGTGGTGCATGCCTGTAATCCTAGCTACTAGGGAGGCTGAGGCAGGAGAATTGCTTGAACCTGGAAGGTGGAGGTTGCAGTGAGCCAAGACTGTGCCACTGCCCTCCAGCCTGGGTGACAGAGCACGACTCCATCTCAAAAATAAATAAATAAAATAAAATAAAAATAACAATAATGCACAAGTTAACATCAAAAGAACTGTAATCCCTGTCCTCTGAGAGACAAAAGGTAGTATTGCATCCAAAAAACAAGAACAGAATACTATTGTAAAAAGAAAAATAGAACAAGAAAGAGCTTGCAGAAATTAAAAATAGGAATGAAAATTCAGATAAAGACGAGGTGGAACAAAAGGTAAAATGGTGAGCAATTAAAAAAAACTAAGGAAAGTATAATATCTGTCTAGAAGTTTGAACATTTGAATAACAGGACTTTCAGAAGAAGTCAGAAAGCAAGATAAAATTATCAAAGGAATAGTGGGCAAAGGATATGAACAGACACTTCTCAAAAGAAGACATTTATGCACCCAATAGACACATGAAAAAATGATCATCATCACTGGCCATCAGAGAAATGCAAATCAAAACCACAATGAGATACCATCTCACACCAGTTAGAATGGCAATCATTAAAAAATCAGGAAACAACAGGTGCTGGAGAGGATGTGGAGAAATAGGAACACTTTTATACTCTTGGTCGGACTGTAAACTAGTTCAACCCTTGTGCAAGACAGTGTGGTCATTCCTCAAGGATCTAGAACTAGAAATACCATTTGACCCAGCCATCCCGTTACTGGGTATATACCCAAAGGATTATAAATCATGCTGCTATAAAGACACATGCATATGTATGTTTATTGCGGCACTATTCACAATAACAAAGACTTGGAACCAACCCAAATGTCCAACAATGATAGACTGGATTAAGAAAATGTGGCACATATACACCATGGAATATTATGCAGCCAGAAAAAAATGAGGAGTTCATGTCCTTTGTAGGGACATGGATGAAGCTGGAAACCATCATTCTGAGCAAATTATCACAAGGACAGAAAACCAAACACCACATGTTCTCACTCATAGATGGGAACTGAACAATGAGAACACTTGCACACAGGGTGGGGAATATCACACACTGACTTTTAAAAGTCAGCGTTGGAGACAGAAATTATGAGCTCATGCCTGTAATCCCAGCACTTTGGTAGGCCAGGCAGGTGAATTACCTGAGGTCAGGAGTTCGAGACCAGCCTGGCCAACATGGTGAAACCCCGTCTCTACTAAAAATACAATTAGCCGGGTGTGTTGGCGGGCACCTGTAATCCTAGCTACTCAGGAGGCCGAGGCAGGAGAATCACTTGAACCCGGGAGGTGGCGGTTGCAGTGAGCCAAGATCTGGCCACCGCACTCCAGACTGAGCCTGGAGTCTCAGAGTGAGACTCTATCTTGAAAAATATATATAAAAATTGTAAGCCACACATTCCTACCAACTCTAATAGAAAAGGATATTATGTATAAATCTGAAACTCAGTCATCTTGCTTACTCTCGTCCCTGGAACTGCATCCAAGTGGAGATGCCTAGCAAGTAGCTGGATATGCCTGGGGCTCTTGAGAGATGGTGAGTTTTCATAAGGAGAACACTGGGTGATATAGAACATGGCAGTCTGTAAATGTTACACCAACAGTATGTCTTAAAATATTGTTCTATGTATTAACAGATTAACTCAAATCACTAAAAGCAATTCTAGGAGGGACCAAAATAATCCAGTAAAAATAAGCAGGTCCTTGATGTTCTAGAAGGACTGCATATCACTTAGAAATCTTCTCTTAATATTATCCCTCTCAAATGAGCTTTTAGCAAGAGTTTGACTCCCTACAGATATGTAGTCACTTGAGGAAGTCTCTCTCCACACATTGATGATCAATTCTGCCAATGTATACAGAAACCTTTGGACAACAATGAGAGCCCAAACTTCTATACCATAGAGCTTGCCTGTAATACCTTTGGCCTAGACGATTCTCTAAGCTCATGTTACCAATTATACAACTGGTAAAAGGAAAAAAGAAAAACGTCAATGAAGTGTTTTTATTTTCATCTTAGCAGTGTACTTTGTGGTGGACACTTCCAGATATTCTAATTGCAGCATGTAATCCTGGGTAATTGAATGAATTTGCCTTCTTATTTATTTCGTATAGACCAACTAACTGTTGGAAATATCTACTGAAAATGAATATATAAAATAGGTATATTTCCTGCTGTCATGGATGGAAACTAAATAAGCCATCACAAAATATATAATTACAGATTGTATGGCCGGATGCAGTGACTCACACCTAATCCCAGCACTTTGGGAAGCCAAAGCAGGTGAATTGCTTGAGCTCAGGAGTTGGAGACCAGCCTGGGCAACATGGTAGAACCCCATCTCTACAACAACAACAACAACAAAAATTAGCTGGGCATGGTGGCACACACACCTGTGGTGCCATCTACTCCAGGAGGCTGAGACAGATGGATTGCTTGAGCCCGGGAGGCAGAGGTTTCAGTGAGCTAAGATTGTGCCACTGCACTCCAGCCTGGGTAATAGAGTGACAGCCACTCTGTCTCAAAAAATAATAATAATAATAATAATTACAGATTGTGAAAAATGCTTTGAAAGAACAGTCCAGTAGAGAGAATGACAGAGCAACTGTCAGGCCTCTGAGCCCAAGCTAAGCCATCATATCCCCTGTGACCTGCACATATACATCCAGATGGCCTGAAGCAACTGAAGAACCACAAAAGAAGTGAAAACAGTCACTTCCTGCCTTAACTGATGACATTCCACCATTGTGATTTGCTCCTGCCCCATCCTAACTGATCAATTGAACTTGTGACATTCCTTCTCCTGGACAATGAGTCTCATGATCTGCACCTCGTGACCCCCGCCCACAAGAGATAATCACCTTTAACTGTAATTTTCCACTACCTACCCAAATCCTGTAAAACCGCCCCACCCCATCTCCCTTTGCTGACTCTCTTTTCAGACTCAGCTCACTTGCACCCAACTGAAATAAACAGCCTTGTTGCTCACACAAAGCCTGTTGGTGGACTCTCTATGCATGGACTCATGCGACAGTAACCTAGTTTAAACTGTGAATGGGGTATATCAAGGAACAGCTCTTTGAGAAAGTGAGGTTTAAATTGAAACATAAAGAATGAGTAATACCTCTTCCAATAAAGAACGTAGGATTAGGCCTATTCCAGGCAGAAGTACAGCACGCAAGCATTCCCTGAGACAAAAAAAAAAGGTTAACATTGCTGAAAATAGGCCTTTAGGGCTGGAAATCAGTCGGCAAGAAGATGGTCAGGGAAGGATTCTGAAGTCAAAGCCAAATAAAGCAAATAAATGAAGACCTTATTAGGTCACTGTACAGAGTTTTGATTGTACCTAAGTATTATAAACAAAAAGATGACATAATTTATGTTTCTAAAATTTAAAAAGTGCTACAGAGGGATTTTATAACAATCACCCACTTTAAGCCAGTTTAAGGAATTTTAGTAAATTTACACAATTGTGCAACCATCGTTGCAGTCACCCAAAGTTCATTTGTGCCCATTTGTGCCTGTTCGTATCCACCCACTGCCCAAGGAAACCACTAATCTGATTTCAGTCTCAGTAAGTTTGCCTTTTCTAGAAATTTCTTTTTCTTCTTTCTTTTTTCTTTTTTTCTTCGAGACAGAGTCTAACTCTGTTACTCAGCCTGGAGTGCAATGGCACAATCTCGGCTCACTGCAACCTCTGCCTCCTGGGTTCAAGCAATTCTCGTGCCTCAGTCTCCCGAGTAGCTGGGACTACAGGCATGTGCCACTATGCCCAGCTAATTTTTGTATTTTCAGTAGACATGGGGTTTCACCATGTTAGCCAGCCTGGTCTTGAACTCCTGGCCTCAAGTCATCCATCCGCCTTGGCCTTCCAAAGTGCTGGGATTACAGGCATGAGCCACTGCACCCAGCCAGAATTTTCATTTGAATTAAATACACTGTGGAGTTTTGCGTCTGACTTGTTCTATTTAGCACAATGTTTTTGAGGATCATCAGTATTGTTGAAGCTGTCCTCAAAAGGTTAACAAGAATTCTGGAGAAAAATATAGTTATAATTAAGCATTAATCAGGTTGCACTTTGACCCACTTTCTTGTAACCAAAAGTCACATAACACTAGAAACTGACCATTTGCATTCCCAGTTGTTCCTATAGATAGGATTTCTGATATTAGGATCATTAGGCTTTCAAGAAATGTTTAAGCAGATCCTTAATTCCAGCAGAACAGCTGACAGCAACCAGATTAAAGACCCCAAAGAGGAACCAAGTCAGCATGAGAATAGTTTCTTCATCTCCCTGCCCCATGACTTCACCCTGCACTCCTACCAATCAACAATCTCCACACTTCAGCCCACTCTGAAACCCTTAAAAACCCTACCTCCAAGCTCCTCAAAAAGATGGATTTGAGGTTTCATCCTGTCTCCTTGTTCAGCAGCCTTATGATTACAACTCTTTTTCTGCTGCAACCTGGTGTCTCAGTGCATTGACTTGTTATGTGCATGGGGCAGTGAACCTATTACAATTACACTGTGTGTATCAACAGTTTGTTTCTTTTTATTGCTGAGTAGCATCCGGTGGTATGCATATAGCACATGTTGTTTATCCTTCACCAGTTGATGGACATTTGGATTGCTGGCTATTACAAAAGGCCACTGTGAACATTCATCTGCAAGTATTTGTGTGGACATATGCTTTCTTTCTCTTGGGTAGAATCCTAACAGTGGAATTGCTAGGTCCTATGATAAGTTCCTGTTTAACTTTTTAAGAACTTGAACTGTTTTCCCAAGAGGTTGCACCATTTTGCATTTCCATTAGAAATGTATGGGGCTTCCCATTTCCCTACATCTTTACCAGCACTTTTTATTGTGTCTTTTTTGCTTTGGTCATTCTAATGGGTGCATAGTGGTATCTCTCTGTGGTTTTAGTTTACATTTCCCTAAGCAACAAAAACATTGAATATCTTTTCTTTTCATGTGCCCATTTGCCAGATGTATATATTCTTTGGCGAAGTGTCTATTCAAATATTTTGGCCATTTTTTAGATTGGGGTTTTAGTCTTACTTTGAGTTATTTTGAGTTATAAGAGTTCTTTATCTATTCTGGATATTACACCTGATTAGAAATACACTCTCCTCGTGTATGGCTCACCTATTTTCTCGCTGTTTAGGAATTTGAATAGATGGGGATATGAGTTTGCACGTTATGCAAGTTATAAAGCCACTCCCTTAGTACAGGCAAAAGATGTTGGTTTAAAAATGGGGGAAGTAGAGGCCAGGGACAGTGGCTCACGCCTATAATCCCAACACTTTGGGAGGTCAAGGCGGGTGGATCTCTTGAGTCTGGGAGTTCAAGACCAGCATGGGCAACAAGGCAAAACCCTATCTCTACAAATAATATAAAAATTAGCCGGGCATGGTGGTATGTGCCTATGTGTCCAGAATTGGTGAGTTCTTTTTCTTGCTGACTTCAAGAATGAAGCCGCAGACACTTACCGTGAGTGTTACAGTTCTTAAAGATGGTGTGTCTGGAGTTTGTTCCTTCAGATGTTCAGATGCGTCCAGAGTTTCTTCCTTCTGCTGGGTTTGCTCATGGTCTCACTGACTTCAGGAGTGAAGCTGCAGACCTTTGCTGTGAGTGTTACAGCTCACAAAGGCAGCGCGTCTGGAGTTGTTTGTTTCTCCCAGCGGGTTTGTGTTCTTGCTGGCTTCAGGAATCAAGCCGCAGACCTTTGTGGTGTTACAGCTCATAAATGCAGTGCAGACCCAAACAATGAGCAGCAACAACATTTCTTGCAAAAAGCAAACAAATAAAGCTTCCACAATGTGAAGAGACACCTAGCAGGTTGCCTCTCCTGGCTCAGGCAGCCTGCTTTTATTCCCTTATCTGGCCCAACCAACATCCTGCTGATTGGTCCATTTTACAGAGAGCTGATTGGTCCATTTTACAGAGAGCTGATTGGTCAGTTTTATAGAGAGCTGATTGGTCTGTTTTCACAGAGTGCTGATTGGTGCATTCACAATCCCTGAGCTAGACACAGAGTGCTGATTAGTGCATTTACAATCCTCTAGCTAGACATAAAAGTTCTCCAAGTCCCCAACAGATTAGCTATACACAGAGTGCTCATCGGTTCACATACAATCCTCCAGCTAAACATAAAAGTTCTCCAAGTCCCCACCCGACTGAGGAGCCCAGCTGGCTTTACCTAGTGGATCCCATGCTGGGGCCACAAGTGGAGCTGCCCCCCAGTCCTGCGCAGCATGCCCACACTCCTCAGCCCTTGGGCAGTCTATGGGACCAGGCACCACGGAGCAGGGGGCGGCGCCTCTTCAGGAGGCTCTGGCGGCACGGGAGCCCACAGGCAGGGGTGGGGGCTCGGACATGGCAGGCTGCAGGTCTTGAGCCCGGCCCTGCAGGGAGACGGTTGAAGCCTGGTGAGAATGCAAGCATGGCTTGGGACGGCTGGCAGTGTTGGGGGACCCGGCACACCCTCAACAGCTGCTGGCCCAGGTGCTAAACCCCTCACTGCCCGGGGCCAGCGGTGCCAGCCGGCTGCTCCAAGTGCAGGGCCTGCTGAGCCCACACCCACCCACAACTCACGCTGGCCTGCAAGCGCCACGCACAGCCCCGGTTCCCGCCTGCGCCTCTCCCTCCACACCTCCCCACAAGCAGAGGGAGCTGGCTCTGGCCTCAGCCACCCCAGAGAGGGGCTCCCACACAGTGCAGCAATGGGCTGAAGGGCTCCTCAAGTATGGCCAGAGCAGACACCAAGGCCGAGGAGGTGCCAAGAGTGAGGGAGGGCTGCTAGCACATTGTCACCTCTCACCTGTAGTCCCAGTTACTGGGGAGGCTGAGGTGGGAGGATTGCTTGAGCCCAGGAGGTGGAGATTAGAGTGAGCTGTGATTGCACCACTGCCTTCCAGCCTGGGTGAGAGTGAGACCCCATCTCAAAAGAATATTAAAAAAGGGGGGCAAGTGAAGGTGGAAAACAACTGACAGAGTACAGACATATTTTGAAGGTAGAATCCACAGGACTTAATGATGAATTGGGCATGTGGTGAAAAGAAGGTCTCAAAGATACTCCTGGTTTACTGGCATGAAAATAGATTGAAGAGACATCATTTTCTGATATAAGGGAGATGGCATGAAAATCAGATTTGAAACTCAGAAGGTTCAGAGTTCAGTTTAAAAAAAAGAAAGATGAGGGCATGGAGTTTTGAGATCTTTGCGCAACATCCAAATGGAGCTATCCAGTAACTAGCTGGAAATGGAAATAAGGATCTAACACTCAGAGACAAACAAAAAAAATGTTCATACATAATTTTCTTTTTTTTTTTTGAGACACAGTCTCACTATGTCGCCCAGGCTGGAGTGCAATGGTGCAATCTCAGCTCACTGCAGCCTCCGCCTCCCAGGTTCAAGCAATTCTCATGCCTCAGCTTCCTGAGGAGCTGGAAGTACAAGCGACTGCCACCACGTCTGGCTAATTTTTGTATTTTTAGTAGAGACAGGGTTTTGTCATGTTGGCCAGGCTGATCTCGAACTCCTGACCTCAGGTAATCCACCCACCTTGGCCTCCCAAAGTGCTGGGATTACAGACATGAGCCACTGTGCCCAGCCTGCAAATAATTCTATAGGCTAGATTCCTAGAAGCAGGATTGCTGAGGCAATAGATAAAATTCTGATAGATACCACCAAAGTATACTCCAAAATGGCTACAACAATTTATACTCCTTCTCAGGCCGGGCGTGGTAGCTCACGCCTGTAATCCCAGCACTTTGGGAGACCGAGGTGGGCGGATCACAAGGTCAGGAGTTTGAGACCAGCCTGGCCAACATGGTGAAACCCCATCTGTACTAAAAATAGAAAAACAATTTTTACTCCTTCTCTTTTCAGTGCCCCCTCTTTCACATCCCCACCAAATCCAGGTCTTTTTTATTAGCTCTTTTATATAATTTTTATCTCATAACTTATAAATAAATGTGAAAAACAGAATCTATTTTGATTCACATTTCCCTGATTTGGTGGTTGAGCAACTTTTTAAGTAAATGAACCATTTTTATGTCATCCTTTGTAGTTCCATTCTTATTTTTTGGCTTTTTTATTGTTATTATTAATGATTATAGGAGCTCTTTATGCTTTGTAAATATTAATTTCTGTCTGTTATCTATGTTGCATGAATTTTCTCCCAGACTGTCTCTTATTTTGTGTGTGGTAACTTTCATCATGAAAACACTTTGAGTTTTATTACAGCACATCTGTTCATCTATTTCTTTGCAGCTTCTGGATTTGGTGTCTTGCAGGTGCCTTTGCCTTTTGAAAATTACTAAGATAAGCCTTGTTTTGTTTCATCTAGTATGGTTTCTTATGCATTAGCCTCTAAGTAATTTGGACTTTATATTATGCATGCTGTAAGATAGGAATGAAATTTTTTTTCTTTAAAGAGTAATTGATTTTCTCAATAGCATTTGTTGAACAATTCATTATTCCCCCATTGATTGGAAATGCCAACTTTAATATATTAACTTTCCATAAATACACACACGTTACACAATTCTTTCATTTTTAAATTTTTTGTTCTGACAGGGTCTTGTTATCTTGCCCAGGCTGGTCTCAAACTCCTGGCCTCAAGCAATGCTCCCACCTCAGCCTCCTGAGTAGCTGGAACTACAGGTGCAAGCCAACATGTCCAAGCTAATTTTTAAATTTGTTTTTTGTAGAGACAAGGTGTCACTATATTGCCCAAGCTGATCTTGAACTCCTGGGCTCAAGCAATCCTCCTGTGCTCCCAAGGTGCCAGGGTTACAGGCCTGAGCCACCACTCTTAATTCTTCAAAACTCATCTAAGACATCGTTTTGTTGTTGTTGTTGTTGAGACAGGGTCTCACTATGTTGCCCAGACTGGAATGCAATGTAACGATCATGGCTCACTGCAGCCTCAACCTAGGCTCAAGCAATTCTTTCACCTCAGCTTTCTCAGTAGCTGGGACTATGAGTGTGCACCAGCTCACTTGGCTAATTTTTGTATTTTTTATAGAGACAAGGGTCTTGCCATGTTGCCTAGGCTGGCCTCGAACTCCTGGGCTCAAGCAGTCCTCCCACCTCAGCTTCCCAAAGTGTTGGGATTACAGGTGTGAGCCGCTGCGCCTGACCTCAACATTCTTTTTTTTTTTACAATAAGAGAGTACAGTAATTACACAATAGTTCCTGATAATAAAACATAGTATCAGCATATGTGTGCTTGTCTTTTTTAGCAGGGGGTCATGCACTTTGTTCAGAGAGATATGATGTCAAGCTATTATGGAACAGCTGCTTTAATAGGAGAGTGTAGACGACATCACATAACATTTTACTTTCAGCTAAGTTAAATATCTACTGACCTAGATTTTCATGATGCTATTAAGATACAGGCTCTACGTTAGCTTCAGTAGCTCTGAGGGCTATATGTAGCAAAACAGCTACATTCAGAATAGATTCCTGACCACAGAAATAAACGTCAAGGAAAGATCGATAAAAGCTGCAAAGAATTTTAGATTGCTTCTAAGAGATTTTGCCACAAGGTGATAAATGAGTAAGACCATGGTCAATAAATGGGAGAGCAGTGCCTGAATCTCTCGTGCTTGTCCTGTAAACTATTTACCTGAGATACCCCAAGTGGAATTTGCCCGGGAGGAAATATACTGGCTAGCACTTTAGATTTAATAACTAGTGAATTAAAGGTTTATAATCTGTAGGGAATGGAGAATTGACCTTTAAAAAATAAAGTAGACCATACTTTAAGTCCCACCAGATGGGACCATCCTAATAGAGTTAAAATACAAGCAAGTGCTGCAAATTAGAAACCATTATTCCACATGCCTTGAGTATCCTAGAAACAAGAAATTTCCATCAGACACTTTTTGTTTATTGGGACCATGCTATGTGAGAGTGTGTTCTCAAACTCAGCCAGAAAAATGCTTAGGGTAGATATCCTTATTTGTTTCCTCCTATTGTTATATTCCTAAGAAAATAAAAGCTAGGATTTTGAGTCCATCTTCTAGTGTTCTAATTCAAAACAGAGGAATTCGTCATTTTAAATCTATAAAATAAAAATAGTTACCATTTCTTGAGCAATTACTTTGTGTCTACCAGTCAGCATCCTAAATGTTATACATTCATTCACTAATATTTACAGTAGCCCTATTAAACAAGTATCATTGTACCCCCCACCCCCCCCTTCTTTTTTTTTGAGACAGAGTGTCGCTGTTGTCACCCTGGCTGGGGTGCAATGGTGCGATCTCAGCTTACTGCAACCTCCGTGTCCCAGGTTGCAGCAATTCTCCTGCCTCAGCCTCCTGAGTAACTGAGATTACAGGTGCCCACCACTATGCCCAGCTAATTTTTTAAATATTTTTAGTAGAGATGGGGTTTCACCATGTTGGCCAGGCTGGTCTTGAACTCCTGACCTCAGGTGATCCACCCACCTCGGCCTCCCAAAGTGCTGAGATTACAGGCATAAGCCACCCCGCCTGGCCCACTGTTCCCCTTTTATAGGTGAGAAAACTGAGGTTCAAAGAAGTTAAATGACTCCAGCTGGGCACAGTTGCCCACACCTGTAATCCCAACACTTTGGGAGGCCAAGGCAGGTGGATCATTTGAGGTCAGGAGTTTGAGACCAGCCTGGCCAACATTGTGAAACTCCATCTTTACTAAAAATACAAAAAAATTAGCCAGGCATGGTGGTGCGCACCTGTAGTCCCAGTTACTTGGGAGGCTGAGGCAGGAGAATCTCTTGAACCTGAAAAGTGGAGGTTGCAGTGAGCCAAGATTGTGCCACTGCACTCCATCCTGGTCAACAGAGGGAGACTCTGTCTCAAAAAACAAAACAAAACAAAACAAAAAAACAGAAAAAGAAAAAGGAAATTAAATAACTGAAAACTAGTGCATGGCATGGCCATGATTCAAATCTAGATGCAGCCGATTCCAGAGCTCATGCTCTTAACCACTATACTATATCAGCTCTAAGTAGGAAAAGAATGAAAGGACTAGGGTAATGGATGTTAGATAAGTAGGTTGTCATCCTTGTATAACAAACAATCAGAAAATTGATTTGATCTAAATTTCCCTAGAGAGAAATGCAAGGAATTGATACTTATTTTCTATAAACCCAGGTACATGAATCAGCCTACAGCTGTGATGCTTACTTTAAGAAGTTGATGCTGGCTAGGTGCAGTGGCTCATGCCTGTAATCCCAACACTTTGGGAGGCCAAGGCAGGTGAATTGCTTGAGCTCAGGAGTTCAAGGCCAGTCTGGACAACATGACAAGACTCCATCTCTACAAAAACC
This sequence comes from Gorilla gorilla gorilla, assembly GCF_029281585.2. NCBI lineage: Eukaryota > Metazoa > Chordata > Mammalia > Primates > Hominidae > Gorilla > Gorilla gorilla. The sequence goes on along the minus strand of NC_073224.2, from coordinate 85,377,301 downwards.
TCAAAAATTAGCCAGGTGTGGTGGCATGCTCCTATAATTCCAGCTACTTGAGAGATTTAGGTGGGAGGATTGCTTGAGCCCAGAAGGTCAAGGTTGCAGTGAGCTGAGATCGTGCCACTGCACTCCAGCCTGGGTGAAAGAGCAAGACCATGTCTCAAAGAGAGAGAGAGAAAAAAAAAGATGTTTAGGCTATGCGTGGTGGCTCACGCTTGTAATCCCAACACTTTGGGAGACCAAGGCAGGAAGATCACTTGAATGCAAGAGTTTGAGGCCACAGTAAGTTATAATTGTGCCATTGCACTCCAACCTGAGCAACACAGCAAGACCTTGTCTCCAAAAAGGAAAAAAATAATAATTCAGCATGTTATCCAGGTCTTAAAAAAAATGATGCTTGGTTATTTAGATTTGTTTAGGTTTTTTTTCTTCCTCTTGTATGTAAAAGGCAGGCTCACTTAACTAGTCTGTCAACAATGGTTTCGTCAAAATTTTCATCCCCCTACCATGTCTCAACATAGTTTCACATTATAATTAAAAAATAAATTTTGTCTTCCCATATTACAGTGAAAAGGGAATAAACATTTAATGTTGACACAGACTACATTAGGTTCATTTTAAACATGTTTTTTCTTTAATCTTATTACAGTTAAGTGACATCTATAGTATAATGCATGATTTGATTTTGTGATAATGCAAGTAGCAATTATGAGCTATAGGCTCTGTTGATGAGACCACATCAAGTTACACGGTATGAGTAGGGGATGGAGTAAATACTCAGAGTGCACCTGATAAAAACATAAACTAAAAGTCATGTTACATGGAGAAAACATTTTGTTTAGTGGGACAACTTGTAAAAGACAGGATGAAATCCATGACTGGCCTGTTACTTTCAGATAAAAATTCAAAGAGGGTAAAGAAAGCCAAATCCTGCCAGATGCAGTGACTCACACCTGTAATCCCAGCACTTTGGGAGGCCAAAGTGGGTGGATCACATGAGGTAAGGAGTTGGAGACCAGCCTGACTAATATGGTGACACCTCGTCTCTTCTAAAAATTCAAAAATTAGCCAGACATGGTGGTGTGCACCTGTAGTCCCAGCTACTCAGGAGGCTGAGGCAGGAGAATTGCTTGAACCGGGGAGGCGGAGGTTGCAGTGAGCCGAGATCACACCATTGCACTCCAGCCTGGGAGACAGAGTGAGACTCCGTCTCAAAAAAAAAAAAAAAAAAAGCACAAATCCAAAGGTAAATCAGCTCCTATAAAGTGAGTAGACAAGTTGCCCCAATTCCAGGTCAGGTATCTGGGCTATCAAGGCTGTAGGCAAATCCCACTATGCAAGGGTAAATCCAACCACCACCAGGAGAATGTCTCTTTGTTCTTTAGATTAGCCCACACTTACCAAAGAGAAAGAAGTTTGGATTCACATCCCTAAACTGAAACTAGTTGCAAGTGATTTCATTAACCTTGTGTTTTTCTAAACCAGCCAAGTATTTGATTCAAAATATCAAATCAGACTCATCACTTATTCTAACTGGAGCTCTGTTTCCCATCTATAAAATATGCTAGATTGAATATGTCCGACTGATTGTGTTCAAGAACTGTATAATTCTACAACTACAGGATAATAGGAAGAATTAGCACAATGGCAGTTCCTGAGGGGGACAAAAAGTCCCAGAATAATTATCTCACCATGAACTGAGAAGCACAAACAGGTGGATGAATGTGAGAATAGTGTCTAAGTCAAAAGAGGTACCAAGTTCAGGGAACTCTGTACTTTCTAGCCCACATTCAGAATATCATAATCTGTTCTAAAAGACACACTCTAACAATGACGTTGATTGACTGGATGCAATCAGTAGAGGGTGACCAGGATGGTAAGGCATCAAGATATCATGTGCTATAAAGAACATCAGGAGGAGTCTGAAGAGCAGGAATTGTTTGCTTGGAGCCCCTGGTGAGATTGTTCCTCCCACAGCCTTACCACTAGAAACCACCCAAGAGTCCACACCAGAGAAAGAGGCTATAAATGAACTGACCTCCCACCTTCTAAGGAGCTAATGCCATCATGTCTTGCTTTCCTATTTACCTTAGTCATCCACAAAAGTCCAAGCTCCAAAATTTAGGGTCATCACTAGATTTTTCTCCCCACAGGACACTGTACATGTCTGACTGGTCCAATCTTTGTCCTTCCTGAGCCACACAAATATCTCTACTATGTCCTATGGAATTCACAAGTGTCAGCAAAACCCCCTCTATCCTCAAACACCTGAGTGTTTCCTACTCTATGTGCTCCTCAATAACCCCTTTGAGTAAACTGCTACACCTGGGTTCTCCTCATGTGTAATTTTTTCTTTCCACATTCAACCTCTCACAATGCCTGGAGATGGTATAAATATCCTTGCCCCTCATTCTCATATACAAAAGTTTTACTCTTTAAAGAACATTCCATTAGATGTTCTCATATCCCCTGCCCTTTTATTTTATAACTATCTATCAACCTCCCTCGTTCCTTAAAGATGTGAAGCTCTTGAGCTTCTGTGTCTTTCTACCACAACTGCTATCATGCATCTTACTGATTCTACAATCCAAATACATGAGTCAACCAACACTTGGGCTTCTCAAGTCCTTGACCACTGAGGATCATTTCCTGTCTCCGAAATCTTTGCTTCAGCCATCTCCTCAGACCATCACAGTTTACTGCAGCCTTGACCTCCTAAGCTCAAATGATCCTCTCACTTTAGCCTCCCGAGTATCTGGGACCACAGGCACGCCTCACCATGCCTGGCTAATTTTTTAAATTGTTTGTAGAGATGGGATTTTCCTATGTTGCTCAGGCTGGTCTTGAACTCCTGAGCTCAATAGATCCTCCCACTTCGGCCTCCCAAAGTTCTGGGATTACAGAAACGAGTCACCGTGACCGGCCTTCCCCAAAACTCTAAAGCCCATTTTCCTACTCCTCCTTTGCTCTCACTTTCTTCTTTTACTCAGTTTTTTGTGTTTTGTTTTTCTTAGCTCTCTTTTCTCTGTACTTACACTCTCCTTCTAACCACAGGTCCATGGTTTTAGTGACCAGCTCTACAGTGACCTCTCAAAGATTTATTTCTCCTCAGAGTCCCGGGTTTGTCTATACAAAGTTCAGCAGCTTCCTTTGGTTGTCCAATACGTATCTCAAATTTAACATAGCCAAAACAGATCTATTTTCTTTTTTTTTTTCAAGGTGGAATTTTGCTCGTCACCAAGGCTGGAGTGCAATGGCACAATATTGGCTCACCGCAACCTCCGCCTCCCGGGTTCAAGTAATTCTTCTACCTCAGCCTACCGAGTAGCTGTGATTACAGGCGCCTGCCACCATGCCCAGCTAATTTTTTGTATTTTCAGTAGAGACAGGGTATCACCCTGTTGGTCAGGCTGGTCTTGAACTCCTAACCTCAGGTGACCCACCCACCTTGGCCTCCTAAAGTGCTGGGATTATAGACGTGAGCCACGAAACCCGACCAACAGATCTATTTTCTACACCAAAAACTTGCTTTTTATCCCAATCATTCCCATCTCACTTGCCGAGTTGCTCAAACCAAGCACTTACGAGCTAGCCTTGGTTACTCTCTTTCATTCACCCTCCTACACTCAATCTACCAACAAGATCTGTATACTTCATAATGTCTAAATGGAAACTGACTTCTTAATGCCTTCACAGCTTCCACCTCAGCCCAAGCCCCGTCCATCTCTGACCTGGACTAGAGCTGTGTCTGGAATGCGTTTCCTTCTGGTGGGTTCTTGGTCTCGCTGACTTCAAGAATGAAGCCACGCACCCTCTTGGTGAGTGGAGTTTGTTCCTTCAGATGTTCAGATGTGTACGGAGTTTCTTCCTTCTGGTGGGTTCATTGTCTTGCTCACTTGAAGAGTGAAGCCGCAGACCTTCACAGCAAGTGTTACAGCTCTTAAAGGTGGCATGTCCAGAGTTGTTTGTTCCTCCTGGTGGGTTCATGGTCTCACTGGCTTCAGAAGTGAAGTTGCAGACCTTCGCAGTGAGTGTTACAGCTCTTAAAAGTAGTGTGGACCCAGAGTGAGCGGCAGCACCATTTATTGTGAAGAGTGAAAGAACAAAGCTACCACAGGAAGGAAGGTTACCCCAGTGGGTTGCTGCTGCTGGCTCTGGTGGCCAGGTTTTATTCCCTTATTTGGCCCCGCCCACATCCTGCTGATTGGTCCATTTTACAGAGCGCTGATTGGTCCATTTTTACAGAGTGCTGATTGGTGCATTCACAAACCTTTAGCTAGACACAGAGTGCTGATTGGTGTGTTTACAATCCTTTAGCTAGACAGAAAAGTTCTCCAAGTCCCCACCCGACCCAGAAGCCCAGCTGGCTTCACCTCTCAGTGCAATAGTCTTCCTTCTTCCACTCTTGCTCCTTGAAATCCATTCTCCCTTCAGCTGCCATAAAGCATATACTTCCCTACTCAAAACTCTTCAAGAGCTTCCCAACTCACTTATAATAGATTTCAGACTCCATATGAGGCCCTTCATACCCTGGTGACCAACTTAATGCTCTGACAACCAACTTAATGCTCTTATCTCATCTCCTGCCCCTCTCCAACTCTCTCACCCAGCTGCAGCTTCACTGCCCTTCTTGCAGTGACTGAAACATGGCAAGCTTTTTTCCGCCCTCCATCTTTATCCTTATTTCCCTCTCCACTTAGAACGTTCCTCAAATTTTGCTTGCCATGACCCTTTATGTCATTTAATTCTCCACTGATATGTCACCTCCACAAAAAAGTCATTTCTGATCACCATAAGCAAAATACTCCCATTCCTTTTACCTTGATTTATTACCTGAAATCGTCATGTGAGTCTATCTACTTTTTTAAAAAATCATGTATTTGACCTGCTAGAATGTGATCTCTATGATGGCAGTGTTTATATCCTGTTCACCACTATCACCCACACCTAAAACAGTGACTGAAACATGATCAATATTCAACAAATATACGTTGAATAGATAAATGGCCCATTTGGGGCAATGAATATATAAGCATCTTTCTACTAAGAAAAATGACTTATCCCTTTTAGGAAAATAATCATAATTACATGAATTACGCATATGCTGACTATTTTGACATCTGAAAAAGTTTTGCTTAAAAGCATAGAATATCTGCTGTGACAGTTGTTGGAAATTTTGACTGCCTAGCATATTTCCCCTCTTTGTGACAACACCCCTAATTTCTTTTACAGAAAAGACCTTCTCCATTGTGTGCAGTCTTGACGAAACCATAAATCAAGGTTCTCTTGTCATCCCACCCCATCACACTATTCCCTTTCTCTGTTTCCCTTCTCCTTTCTTCTCGCTCTCTGTGTCTCTCTTTCACCAGGCTAAGAGGTAGAATCACAACACAAGCCAGAATAATTTTTTTTCCAGAACTTTGTTTATTGAGATTTGTAACTTAAAGGATTGAAAATGTGGGTGGTTAACTCCACACAGACTCACCCTTCGCAGTGCAATCCCTGATGGAGGCTCCACTCCTGATTGTCCTGGGCTTGCTTCTTGCAGGCCTAGCAGCCCCTGCCCACGTCCACCTGAACCAGATTAGTAGCTTTCCCTGGGATAACTGGGACAAAGGGAAGGACCCTGTGGTGATCAAAAGCCTGTCTCTGGAAGCTGACCCCAACGTAGTTCCTGGGAACGTGATCGTCAGTGCTGAGGACAAGAACCAGTGTCCCCCTCAAATCTCCTCTGAAGGGAGGAATTAACTGTAGAGAAGGAAGTGTCTGGCTTCTGGGTCAAGATCTCATGCATGGAACAGATTGGCGGCTGTGCCTATGAAAACTTCTGTGATGTGTTTGATATTTTCATTCCCCCTGGGGAGCCCTGCCCAGAGCCCCTGCATACCTATGGGCTTCTTTGCCACTGTCCCTTCAAAGTAGGCACCTACTCACCATGAGTGAGTTCACTGTGCCTGACCTGGAGCTGCCCAGCTGGCTCAGCACCAGAAACTACCGCATTGAGAGCATCCTGAGCAGCGGAGGAAAGCGTCTGAGCTGCCTCAAGATTGCTGTCTCTCCCATCCTGGCTAACAAGGTGAAACCGGTGGCGGGCGCCTGTAGTCCCACCTACTTGGGAGGCTGAGGCGGGAGAATGGCATGAACCCAGGAGGCGGAGCTTGCAGTGAGCCCAGACTGTGCCACTGCACTCCAGCCTGGGCAACAGAGCGAGACTCGGTCTCAAAAAAAAAAAAAAAAAAAAAAAGATTGCTGTCTCTCTAAAGGGAATATAACATGGCATCAGCCACAGCAGAATTAAGGGATATGAGGAAGGTTCCTTTTCCTCTGTCTTGTGCTTGTCAATGTCAAATTTTGACTCTCTGCCCCCCTTCAAGCCCCTTTCTGCAATGAGTCAGCTATCCTCACTGAAAATCATTGTGTGCCACTTACATTTTAGGCTGGGACAAGCAGCCCTGAACTAAGGCAGGATGAGTTGGACAGTTTTTTTGTTTTGTTTTGTTTGTTTGTTTTTTGAGACAGAGTCTCACTCTGTCACCCAGGCTGGAGTGCAGTGGCACGATCCCAGCTCAGGGCAACCTCCACCTCCCAGATTTAAGCGCTTCTCCTGCCTCAGCCTTCCGAGTAGCTGGGATTACAGACAGGCGCCATGGCGCCCAGCTAATTTTTGTATTTTTAGTAGAGACAGGGTTTCTCCACGTTAGCCAGGCTGGTCTCGAACTCCTGACCTCAAGTGATCTGCCCGCCTTAGCCTCCCAAAGTGCTGGAATTACAGGGTGAGCCACCATGCCTGGCCAGAGTTGAACAGTTCTTGATAGCCCAGGACATCTGCTGGGCTGGCCACATTACCCATCCTCCTTTAGACATTCTCTCTAAAGAGCTTCATTCATTTCCAAAACAGTTGAGGAATGGGAACCAATGTGTTTTGGGGCCTCATGTTTACACTGATCTAATCTTGACCTCCTGAAAAATCTTTGTGACTTTTCTTTTGTCACTGAGTTAAAAGCAGAGTGAGAGTATTAACATTTTTGTTCTACTCCAGCTCCCTCTTACAATTAAGGGGAAAAGTAGTTGGTCTTAGTCTATTTATCCCTTAACTTCTATGATTAATTTTGATTTCTTTTCTAGATTTGCCCAATTAATACTGGGGTACAGTGTATCCTGGAGAGCAGGGTGTGTGGGAGGAGTCTCTTGGGGGAGATAGGAGATAGGAGTGTTTACACTCTATTGTTTACAAACACAGGTGCCCACAGGGCCAAGCAAGAGATGAGTGACAAGGACCGTGAGAAACAGGTTGCTTCCAAGGGAGATGTTTGTTTTTCCTTTTTAGATAAAGATAATACTACAATGTAACTCTTTCTTATTCTATACAGAAAGTCACAGCACATGTGCATTGATACAAGGCTGCTGAGGCCTGGTCTCCAGTTGGAAATATAATTAAGGGTGACAAGGACTGGAGTAAGTTGGAGAGTACACAGCCAGCCAGTCTGTGACGACAACTGCTACCTTGCTATAACAAGTTAGTGCCACATAAGAATGTCATAGGCCCAGTATTTGACAGATAGTTTCAATTTTTACTCCTAGAGAAGCCAAAAATCCAGAATTTTATATGAAATCTTACCGTTTTAAAAGATTGGCAACTAATTATTTTTCTTTTTCTTTTTTTTTTTTTTTTTTAAACAGAGTCTCCTTCTGTCACCAGGCTGGAGTGCAGTCACACGATATCGGTTCACTGCAACCTCCACCTCCCGGGTTCAAATGATTCTCCCGCCTCAGCCTCCTGAGTAGCTGGGATTATAGGCACGCACCACCACACCCAGCTAATTTTTGCATTTTTAGTAGAGACAGGGTTTCACCATGTTGGCCAGGATGGTCTCGATCTCTTGACCTCGTGATCCGCCCGCCTCAGCCTCCCAAAGTGCTGGGATTACAGGTGTGAGCCATAGTGCCCGGCAATTATTTTCCTTAAACACTGTGCAGCCCAAAGGGGCTGAGCGGACATGTGAGTGGGGAAAGCCAGCTTGTGGGTGGCCATTTTGCAGCCTCTGATCTAAGACGGTGCATTCCTTGTCCTCTTAAAACAAGTGGCACCACTTCTCCCTCCACAAGGCCAAATCCATCGTGTCTGATCTTAAGGAGAAGGCCCTTCCAGTGCTAGGAGAGGTATGGGCAGCCTCTCATCTGTGAGCTATGGGGATCAGCAGGCCACCTGCCCCAGTCTTGGAGCTCTGTAGGGTGAATGAAGCAGATGTGGAAGAGTTGGCCCCACCAACAGCTGCTTTGTGGAGCAGGGGTCCAAGGAAGATAAGGTGGACTCAAGGTCAGGCTGCCTGGATTTGTCCGCCACCCTGTTATGCCATGACAACTTCTGAACCACACACCAGACCTGAGTTCTGGGCTCATTTGAAGCCTGGAATAGCAACAAATATTTTTACCTTGCAAAAAGAAAAGAAAAAGGCAGGTGTGGTGGCTCACACCTGTAATCCCAGCACTTTCAGAGGCTGAGATGAGCAGATTATTTGAGGCCAGGAGTTCGAGACCAGCCTGGCCAACATGGAGAAACCCCCTCTCTACTAAAAATACAAAAATTAGCCAGGCATGGTGGTGTGTGCCTGAAGTCCCAGCTACTCGAGGAGGCACCAGAATCACTTGAACCCCAGAGGAGGAGGTTGCAGTGAGCTGAGATCGCACTACTGTACTCCACCCTGGACAACAGACTGTGACTCTGTCTCAGAGAGAAAAAAGAGAGAGAGAGAGAGAGTTATTATTAATTCTTTAGGAATAACTAGATTGATACAAAAACTACTGTTTGTTCTTTTTTTTTGTTTTTTTTTTCAGACAGGGTCTCACTCTGTCACCCAGGCTGGAGTGCAGTGGTGTGATTACAGCTCACTGCAGCTTCAACCTTCCAGCCTCAAGCTATCCTCCCACCTCAGCCTCCTGTGTAGCTGGCAAATAGACACACACCACCAAGTCCAGCTAACTTTTGTATTTTTTGTAGAGACAGAGTTTTGCCATGTTGCCCAGGCTGGATTGTCTTTTATATTTAGTTATGTTTAATTATATGTGATAAATGCTATAGAGTTCTCATTAAAATGAACTATAGCGAATTTTTAAGTAAAAAACAATTTGCATAATATATTTTTAAAATAAGCACTCCTAAAATAATACTGTATATTTTCATCAGTTTATTTGTATAAATATGCATATAAATGGATAAATAAAGACCCCAAGGATACATGCAAACTAAAAATAGTAATTAATTATGTAGAAGAAAAAATTGGGGGAGTCAAGGATGACTGTAGCTTAATCTGTCATAAATATATGAACTTAAAAACATAATTTTAAGGAGAAAAAAATTTAAGTACATTCAGAGGCACAAAGTCTGCTTTTGAACTCCTTTAAAAATATACAAGTGCAGACATAAAAGCTCCATGGGGTCACAATAAAATTGTAAAGTCTTGTGTACTATTATCATAATCGTAGGATGACCAATCATAGTGATTTTCCCAGGATGACTGGTCATCTTACATAATGGTATCCCTTAGAGTAAAAAACAGTGTTTTTTTCTTAAGTTTGGCAGGATAATTGCTGGTATATGTAGTAAATAAAGTCTGGGGGGACTCAGGCTTTTTTCTAATGCCTGGGCATTGATAATACAATCAGTCTATATAAGATTTATTAATTTAGCAAACAGTAATTGATCGTTTATTGTGTGTCATCACTATAATAGTGATATAGGAGATAGAAAGAAATCATTTAGGTAGATTGTTAGGATGAAGAGACTCCCCAGCAGAAAACTTTCCTTCTAACAAAAAGCAGCTCGGAAATTGCTCCCTTTCTAACCTCATGCAGTTCAAAGAAATCACTTCTCCTCTAACAAAGAGCAGCCTGGAAGATCAGGCTGTAAAACACAGATAAGCAACTTGGGCACAGAGTGGGGAGCTTCCTGGTTATCACCAAACTTCACATACCTACAATGGGCCCCAGTAAAAACAGTGCACTTTTTTTTTTTTTTTTGAGTCGGAGTGTCGCTCTGTCGCCGAGGCGGGAGTGCAGTGGCATCATCTCGGCTCACTGCAAGCTCCGCCTCCCAGGTTCACGCCATTCTCCTGCCTCAGCCTCCCAAGTAGCTGGGACTACAGGCGCCCGCCACGGCGCCCGGCTAATTTTTTGTATTTTTAGTAGAGACGGGGTTTCACTGTGTTAGCCAGGATGGTCTCGATCTCCTGACCTCGTGATCTGCCTGCCTCGGCCTCCCAAAGTGCTGGGATTACAGGCTTGAGCTACCGCGCCCTGCCCCCAGTGCACCTTAATAAGCACATTCCTTTCCCTTTCTTTAGCCTCACTAAGATAGGGAAGCTGGAAGCATGCACTGGGCGGGGGAGGCCTGCAGCTGCAAGAAGGTGCCTGGGAACGGGCACAGAAACTCTCCCTCCCCTTTTATCACACGCAGATAAGCAGCAGCACAGCAGCACAAACTAAGAGCCTGCCTGCATAATCAAAGAATGGGGTGGGGCTATTAGAAACTCTGCTCTATGCAGACGGCACACCTGGTCCTAACCAGTTCTTCAGGCCCTATGGAGGTAAGACACCCCCTTCTCACTAGCTCATTTTTTAAAAACCCTGACATTTTTACTACAACTTGGCAATCAGTTTGGACCCCTCTCTGTGACAGACAGCTGTTCTTTCTTCTCACCTTTTAAACTCCTGCTCCAATCTCAGTCTGTATGCATCTGCATCCTTGATTTCCTTGGCCATGAGATCAAGAACCTTGGTATTTACCCCAGACAATGAGCCTGTTTTAGAAGTTCCTATAGATCCTATAATAAGTGAGGCACAATCCCTTTATTTACTTATTTATTTTTGAAACAGAGTCTCATTCTGTTGCCCAGGCTGAGGTGCAGTGGTGTTCCCGGACCAAACCAAGGGTCGGGTTCCTTATTCTCTTGGCCCAATAACGAGATGCAGATGAACTGGGAGAAAAGGGAGTTTTTATTTCTATAACTGGTTACAGGGAGAAGGGCTGGAAATTATCGCCAGACCAACTCAAAATTACAAAGTTTTCCAAAGCTTATATACCTTCTAAGCGATATGTGTATGTGTAAGTGTGCATTTACCTAAAGACATAAGCGATTAACTTCTTTTAATCTGTAACTAAGATCTGAGTCCTGAAGACCTTCCTCTGGAGCCTCAGTAAATTTACTTAATCTAAAAGGGTCCAGGTGCTGGGGTGTTTACCGACCATTATCTTGTCTCCTGCTAAGTCATGGAGGTTTGGGGACTTATTTTAGTCCCCAATAAAGCTTGTTTGTGGAGGCCTGGAGAGTTTCTTCAGGCCCACAATAAAACTTGTTTAATCCTCAACAGGTCCTGTTAAGAATTCCTTCATTATCTTGTCATGCTTTAAGGCCGAGGAAAAGCCTAAGCAAAACTCCTGGCGGGCTTTTGTCACATTCCAGACTTTGTACAAGGGCACTAGCTCTTTCAGCTTTCAATATTTAACTTAACCACTCAATCAGTACTGAAACAGTTGTTATCGAGGCCTGCATTAGTGGGACCTGGCCTGCCACAGTGTGATTACAGCTCACTGCAGCCTCGATCTCCTGGGCTTAAGCAATCCTCATGCTCAGCTGAGACTACAGGTACACACTGTCATGCGCATCTGTGTGAAGAGACCACCAAACAGGCTTTGTGTGAGCAACGAGTCTGTGTTTATTTCACCTGGGTGCAGGCGGGCTGAGTCCAAAAAGAGAGTCAGCAAAGGGTGGTGGGATTATCATTAGTTCTTAAAGGTTTGGGGATAGGCGGTGGAGTTAGGAGCAATGTTTTGCAGGCAGGGGGTGGATCTCACAAAGTACATTCTCAAGGGTGGGAAGAACTACAAAGAACCTTCTTAAGGGTTGGGGAGAAACAAATCACAATGGTGGAATGTCATCAGTTAAGGCTATTTTCAGTTCTTTTGTGGATCTTCAGTTGCTTCAGGCCATCTGGATGTATACATGCAGGTCACAGGGGATATGATGGCTTAGCTTGGGCTCAGAGGCCTGACACACACCACTACTTTTTTTTTTTTTTTTTTTTGGAGAGATGGGGTCTCACTGTGTTGCCCAGGCTGGTCTCAAACTCCCAAGCTCAAGTGATCTTCCTGCTTCAGCCTCCCAAAGCACTGGGCTTACAGTTGTGAGCAGCTTCACCAAGCCATGGCACAATCCTTATCCTCAAATACCTTAGCATCCCAAGAAGAAAATACACAAGTAAGCAGGTAACCCAAAGACAGTATTAAGTGACAAGTAAGTAGAAGGAGCTGCGGGAGCACTTGGGTGGAACATCTAACAGCCTTAGGAGAGCAGAGAAGCTTTTCTGGAGGAAAGCACAAAGGCAAAAACAAGAATTGTGTGAAGGCCAACCCTACAGACTGCCAGATGTTCCTGCAACATCTCTGTGACACCTACATTAGTCCGTTTTCACACTGCTGTAAAGAAATAGCAAGAGTGGGTAATTTATAAAGGAAAGAGGCTTAATTAACTCACAGTTCCACATGGCTGAGGCAGCCTCAGGAAATTTACAAAAAATGGTGGAAGGCAAAGGGTAAGCAAGACAACAGGAGAGAGAATGAGAGTGAGCATAGGAAATACTGCCACTTTTAAAGCCATCAAGATCTCGTGAGACTCACTCGCTGTCATGAGAATGGCATTGGGGACACCGCCCCCATAATCCAATCACTTCCCACCCTCGACATGTGGGGATTACAGGTCCCTCCCTTGACATGTGGGATTACAATTGAAGATGAGATTTGGGTGGGGACACAGAGCCAAACCATATCAACACCTCTCCCCTCCTGGAGCTTCCACAGTAGCAATTGGTGTTACACTGATCTGTGAGCTCCCTGAATGTCTGCTTAGAGTTGTTAGAGGCAGGACCTGCTCCATCTTACTTTGTAACTACAGCAAGGCTGTCATGTGTGAATGAATAAAGAGCTTTTACTGACCAAAAAAAAAAAAAAAATGTAAGTGATGGAAAGTATTAAATCATCATATCGGCCAGGCACAGTGGCTCATGCCTGTAATCCCAAAATTTTGGGAGGCTGAGGCAGGAGGGTTGCTTGAGCCCAGGAGTTCAAGACCAGCATGGGCAACATAGTGAGACCCCATTTCTAAAAAAACAAAAAAATTAAAAATTAGCTAGGCATGGTGGTGCACAGCTGTAGTCCCAGCTACTCAGGAGGCTGAGGCAGGAGGATTGCATGAGCCTGAAAGGGTGAGGCTGCAGTGAGCCATGATTGCACCAGCACACTCCAGCCTGTATGACGCAGTGAAACTCTGTCTCAAAATATGTCTTTAAAGATTTTTTAAATCATCATATGTTGTGTCTAAGGGCAGGAAGCAATCAATCAATCAATAAAATAAAAATAAATCATCATATGTTGTGTCCAAGGGCAGGAAGCAATCAATCAATCAATAAAATAAAAATAAATCATCATACGACGGGAAGCATCTTTCTTTCTTAGTAATATATAAGATAATGGTGGGGCCAGGTGCAGTGGCTCATGCCTGTAATCCCAGCACTTTGGGAGGCCAAGGCAGGAGGATTGCTTGAGCCCCGGAATTTAAGACCACTGTGGGCAACATAGCAAGACCCCCATCTCTATAAAAAAATTAAATTGGAAAAATTTAAAAAGATAATAGTGCATCTTAAATTGATGGCATCTTAGATTCAATTAAATGTGGTATTTTAAAAAGGATCACTCTGGTTGCAGTGTTGAATAAAGCCAGTACGGGAGGTAAGGAGGAAGGGGGAAAATGAGAAAAGCAGAGAGATGATTCAGGATGCTATTGCAGTAGAGAAATGATGGTAACTGGGATCAAAGTTGTAGCATAGTAGAAGGGAGAGATTGTCTGATTCTGAATGTATTTTTAAAGGGCAGTTGATAATGGACAGCAAGAAATGAGGAGTGAAGGAAAGAGAAGACTCCAGGATTAGTTCAAGATTTATGACCAGGACAACTAGAAGAAGGGAATTGCCATCTTCTAAACTTTCAAGTTCTTAGCCACAACTTGGCCACTAAAAATCTGAGTAACTTTAGAAAAGTCATTACCCTTCTCTGAACCTCAACTTTCACACTCGTACATGAGAGATTTAAACCAGATCAGAAGTTCTCAAACTGTGTTCGGTACAGGTGCCTTATGATGCTTCTCAGGAGATGGGAGAAAATTCAGGCAAACTGGATTACAGGCTGTGTATAGTAGCAGTCTATGTAAAGTTGCATTTAAAAACAGGAATTAAAAGTATTTAAAATAACTATATGCCAGGTGCAATGTCATGCACCTGTCCCAGCTACTTGGGAGGCTGAGGTAGGAGGATCACTTGAGTTCAGAAATTTGAAACCAGTGTAGACAACATAACAAGACTCTATTGCTATAAAAAATAAAATAATTAATTAAAAACATATAGCTACCACAGTTTGTTAATGAAAATGTACTATAAAAGATGTAAAGTGTAACTTCAGTAGCATAAAATGGGATAAGGGAGAAGTAAAAGTATACAGTTTTTGTATGTGCTTGAAGTTAAGCTGTTATTAACTTAAATTAGAATGTTATAACTATAAGATACTTTATGTAAGCCCCATAGTAACCACAAAGAAAAAATCTCTAGTAGATACACAAAAGATAAAGAAAAAGAAATCAAAGCGTACCACTACAAAAATTCAACGAATCACAAAGAAAGACAGCAAGATTGGAAGAAAGGAACTACAAAACAGTTAGTAAACAATTAATAAAATGGCAATCATAATTTCTTACCTGTCAAAAATTACTTTAAATGTAAATGGATTGCTGGGTGCGATGGCTCATGCCTGTAATCCCAGCACTTTGGGAGGCCAAGTCAAGCGGATCACTTGAGGTCGGGAGTTCGAGACCAGCCTGACCAACATGGAGGAACCCCATCTCTACAAAAAATACAAAATTAGCCATGCATGGAGGCACATGCCTGTAATCCCAGCTACTTGGGAGGCTGAGGCAGGAGAATTGCTTGAACCAGGGAGGCAGAGGTTGTGGTGAGCCGAGATGGTGCCATTGCACTCCAGCCTGGGCAACAAGAGTGAAACTCTGTCTCAAAAAAAAAAAAAAAAAAAAAGTAAATGGATTAAATTCTCCAGTCAAAAGACAGAGAATGCCTAAAAAAAAAAAAAAAATTCAACCATATGCTGCCTATATAATTCAATCATAAAGACACATTTAGACTAAAAGCAAAGACATGGAAACAGATATTTAATGTAAATGGAAAACAAAAGAGAGCAGGAGTGGCAATATTTATAACAGACAAAATAGATCTTAAGTAGAAAAACTGTAAAAATGGATAAAAATTGTCATTATATAGTGATAAAGGGGTCAAGTAATCAAAAGGATATGACAACTTTATTTCAGACATTTAGAGAGAAGGATGTAACAACTGTAAATATATACACCCCCAACACTGGAGCTCCTAAATACATGAAGCAAATATTAACAGATCTGAAGAGAAAGATAGATTGCAATATGATAATAGCAGGAGACTTTCAAACCCTATTTTCGATAATGAACAGATCATCCAGACAAAAAATTAATAAGGAAACATTGGACTTGAACTACACATTAGACCATGGGTGTCCAATCTTTTGGCTTCTTTGGGCAACATTGGAAGAAGAATTGTCTTGAGCCACATATAAAATACACTAACAATAGCTGATAAGCTAAAAGAAAAAAAAATCTCATAATGTTTTGAGAAAGTTTACGAATTTGTGTTGGGTGACATTCAAAGCCATCCTGGGCTGCATGTAGCCCATGGGCCATGGGTTGGACAAGCTTGTTTTAGACCAAATGGACCTGAATGATATATATAGGACAATATATCCAACCCCACTAAAATACACATTCCTCTCAAGTATACACACAGAACATATTCCAGAATAGATATGTTAGGCCACAAAACAAGTCTTTAAAAATGTAGTCCAGGGGCAGTGGCTCATGCCTATAATTCCAGCACTCTAGGAAACTGAGGCAGGCAGATCACTTGAGGTTAGGAGTTTGAGACTAGCCTGGCCAACATGGTGAAACCCTGTCTCTACTAAAAATACAAAAAAAAAAAAAAAATAGCTGGGCGTGGTGACGGGTGCCTGTAATCCCAGCTACTCAGGAGGCTGAGGCATGAGAATCACTTGAACCTGGGAGGTGAAGTTTGCAGTGAGCCAAGATCATGCCACTGCATTCCAGCCTGGATGATAGAGGGAGACTGTCTCAAAAAAAAAAAAGGAAAAAACTCTAAGAGGGTGCAGTGAGAAAGAAAATGGCAGATAGGAGACAGGTCTAATGTGTAGCTCCCACTTGGATGAACAGAACAGCTTGTAGAGACTCACATCGTGAAATTTTGCTCAAGTACCACTGCAGGAACATATCAGGAAAACTGAAAGAATTCACAGACCCTCTGAAAGAAGCAGTTTGCTGTTGCAAACTCTATGAGATAGTAGAAAAACTGTGAGTTCCCAGCATGTGAGGTGGGGGAAAGCCTGCCTCCAAACACACATCCCCACTGAGGAACCTGAAAATCCAGATCACAGGAGAAGAATTTAACCTTACCTAGAGCTAAAACAGATTTAGGGAGCTGAGCAAAATATGAAAAGTAGAAAAAGCAGTGGGAAGAGCCTTGTAGGCACTCCCAGTCCCCAACTTGAGCCCAAGGAAACCGTCCCTGACTTAATCTCACAGGGGTCCTTGGGGAAGGCAGCCAGAGGAATTAGGGAAGGGTCAAAGGGTGAAAGAAGCTTCTAGCTGAACTTTGTAATAATTTTGACCCAGCACGAATTTTTGTGAGCAGAACTCAGGGGGTGAACAGGAAGTGCAGATAGCACTCAGAAGCTACAGCCAAAGGTGTAGGCAGACAGGGAGGGGCAAGGCCTGAAAGTTCTGCTACCCTTCTCAGCAGGGAAGCTTACGGCCTGGGGCAAGAGCTCAGCCCCGCATGCCAGCTGCCTGAACATAAACTCGGTGCTGTTGGCAGGGCACAGCAGGAATGAGACGGCCTTGCTGGCTGCGTGGAAGCTGGAGGAGGCTAACCACCGCTGGCTTTCTCCACTTCCCTGGCAACCTGGGTGACACAGCAGAGGCAGCCATAATCCCCCTGGGAACATAATTCCATTGGCCTGAGAACCACACTCCCCATACCGGACAGTGGCCTCAGCAAGCCCCAAAGAAGAGTCTGAGCTCAGACCCATCTAACCCTGCCCCCATCTGATAGTTTTTCTCTACCTGCCCTGATAGCTGAAGACAAAAGACATAAACTTGTGGGAGCTCTATGGCCTTGCCCATCACCTGAGAAGCCTGAATACTTATCCTGACCAACATAGGGTAAGCTTATATCCCCCTTCTACCACAGCTGGTGCTCTCTTGAAAGTGCCACTTCCTAGCTGGAGGTCACCCAACTTAAGCCATTATAGCAACTCATAAGAAAACAACCCTGCTCCAAAGAAGGAGAAAACAACAGCTAATTCCACTGCCTACAACATGGCTAACCAGAGGTTCCTGAATCCTTCCACATGACAACTTCACTGCTAGGATTACCAGCATTCTAGAAACACAGTGCACTAAACAAAAGTACAACCAACAATTCCCACAGAGTCCACTTCACTCCCCTGCCACCTTCACTGGGTATCCACAGCTGGGAGACCAAAAGACAGATCACATCACAGGACTCTTTGCAGACAATCCCCAGTACTAGCCCAGAGCCCAGTAGCTCTGCTGGGTGGCAGTAACAATCACTGCAGCCCAACTCTCAGGAAGCCCCCATCCCAGGAGAAGGGAGAGAACACCACAGCAAGGGATCACCTGGTGGAACAAAAGAACCTGAACAGCAGCCCTTGAGTTCCAGATTTTTCACCTGGAATAATCCTCCCAAGTGAGAAGGAACAAGAAAAGTGATTCTGGTAATATGAAAAAACAAGGTTCTTTGACACCCCTAAAAGATCACACTAGCTCTCTAGCAATGGAACCAAACCAAGAAGAAACCTCTGAATTGCCAGATAAAGAATTCAGAAGGTTGATTATTAAGCTACTCAAGGAGGTACCAGAGAAAGTGTAGGGTCCAGTCCTACTGGGCCTGTGGGTTTTTCTCCTCATGTGAGGAGATGAGAGATCATAGAAATAAAGAGATAGAAGAAAAGACAGCTGGGCCCGGGGGACCACTACCACCTAGACACGGAGACCAGTAGTGGCCTCGAATGCCTGGCTGTGCTGTTACTTATTGGATACAAGGCAAGAGGGCAGGGTAAGGAGTGTGAGCCATCTCCAATGATAAGTAAGATCACACGAGTCACGTGTCCACCGGACCGGGGGTGGGGCCCTTCCGTGTTTAGTAGCCGAGGCAGAGAAAGAGAGGGGACAGCTTATGTCATTATTTCTTCTATGCATTTCAAAGACTTTAGTACTTTCACTAATTCTGCTACTGCTGTCTAGAAGGCAGAGCCAGGTGTACAGGGCGGAACATGAAAGTGGACCAGGAGCGTGACCGCTGAACCACAGCATCACAGGGAAACGGTTAGGCCTCCGGATGGCTGAGGGCGAGACTGACTGTTGTCAGGCCTTCCACAAGAGGTGGTGCAGCAGAGTCTTCTCTAACTCCCCTGGGGGAAAGAGAGACTCCCTTTCCCGGTCTGCTAAGTAACGGGTGCCTTCCAAGGCACTGGCATTACCACTAGAACAAGGAGCCCTCTAGTGGCCCTGTCTGGGCATGACAGATGGCTCATACTCTTGTCTTCTGGTCACTTCTCACTGTGTCCCTTCAGTTCCTATCTGTGTATGGCCTGGTTGTTCCTAGGTTATAATTGTAGAACAAAGATTATTATAATATTGGAATAAAGAATAAAGATACTAATGATTAATAATATTCATATGTAATCATATCCGTAATCTATTTCTAGTATAACTATTCTTATTCTATATATTTTCTTTATCATACTGGAACAGCTTGTGCCCTCAGTCTCTTGCCTTGGCTGGCACCTGGGTGGCTTGCCACCCACAGAAAGGTGAAAACCAACTTAAAGACATTTTAAAAACAATACAGGATATGATTAAAAAATCTCCAGAAAAATAGATATCATAAAGAAAAAACACAACTTCTGGAAATGAAAGACACACTTAGAGAAATACCAAATACACTGGAAAGTTTCAACAATAGACTAGAACAAGTAGAAAAAAGAACTTCAGAGCTCAAAGACAAGGCTTTCAAATTAACCCAATGAGACAAAGACAAAGAAAAAATGAATTTTAAAAAAATGAACAAAGCTTCCAAGAAATTTGAGATTATATTAAATGACCAAACATAAGAATAATTTGTGTTCCTGAGGAAGAAGAGAAATCTAAAAGTTTGGAAGACATATTTGAGGGAATAATAATGAAAAAAAAAGCTTCCTTGGAGATCTAGACATTCAAATACAAGAAACTCAGGGAACACCTGGGAAAGTTATCATAAAAAGATCATCACCTAGGCACATAATCATCAGGTTATCTAAAGTCAAGACAAAGGAAATAATCTTAAGAGCTGTGAGGCAAAAACATCAGGTAAAACATAAAGAAGAACCTATTGAATTAACAGCAGATTTCTCAGTAGAAACCCTATAAGCCAGAGGGATTGGGGTCCTGTCTTTTTTTTCTTTCTTTCTTTTTAAGACAGAGTCTCACTCTGAGGCCAAGGCTGGAGTGCAGTGGCATGATCTTGGCTCACTGTAACCTCTGCCTTCTGGGTTCAAGCGATTGTCCTGCTTCAGCCTCCCGAGTAGCTGGAACTACAGGCACGCACCACCATGCCCAGCTAATTTTTGTATTTTTGGTAGAGATGGGATTTCACCATGTTGGCCAGGATGCTCTCAAACTCTTGACCTCGTGTTCTGCCCCCCCTCGGCCTCCCAAAGTGCTAGGATTACAGGCGTGAGCCGCTGTGCCCCGCCTGGGGTCCTATCTTTAGCTGCCTTAAACAAAATAATTATCAGCCAAGAACTTTGTATCCAGCAAAACTAAGCTTGATAAATGAAAGAGAGATAAACTCTTTTTCAGACAAATGCTGAGAGAATTCACCACTACCAAGCCAGCACTACAAGAAATGCCAAAAGGAGTTCTAAATCTTGAAACAAAACCTCAAAATATACCAAAATAGATCTTCCTCAAAGCATAAATCTCATAGGGCCTATAAAACACAGTGAAAACAGAACAAGGTATTCAGGTAACAACTAGCATGATGAATAGAATAGTACCTCACATCTCAGTAGAAATGTTGAATGTAAATGGCCTAAATGTTTCACTTAAAAGATAAAGAATGGCAGAATGGATAAAAACCCACCAACCAAGAATCAGCTGCCTTCAACTGACTCACCTAACACACAAGGGCTCGCACTGACTTAAGGTAAAGGGGTGGAAAAATATATTCCATGATAATGGAAACCAAAATCAAGCCAGAGTAACTATACTTATATCAGACAAAACAGACTTTAAAGTAATGACAGTTTAAAAAAGACAAAGAGAACATTATATAATAATAATAGGATTAGTCCAATAGGAAAATATGACAATCCTAAATATATATGCATCTAACACTGGAGCTCCCAAATTTATAAAACAATTACTACTGGCTAGGCATGGTGGCTCACACCTGTAATCCCAGTGCTTTGGTAGGCCGAGGCAGGCAGATCACTTGAGGCCAGGAGTTGAAGATCAGCCTGGCCATCATAGTGAAACCCTATCTCTACTAAAAATAGAAAAATTAGCTGGGTGTGGTGGTGCATGCCTATAATCCCAGCTACATGAGAGGTGAAGGTTGCATTGAGGCAAGATGGCACCACTGCACTCCAGCCTGGGTGACAGAGTAAGATTCTGTCTCAAAAAATAATAATAATAATAATAATAATTACTACTAGGCGAAAGAAATGATATAGATGGCAACACAATAATAGTGGGGGATTTCGATACTTTACTGACAGCACTAGACAGGTCATCAAGACAGAGAGTCAACAAGAAATAATGAACTTAAACTATGCCCTAGAACAAATGCACTTAACAGATATTTACAGAGCATTCTACCCAACAACTACAGAATATACATTCTATTCTTCAGCACATGGAACATTCTCCAAGATAGACAATATGATAGACCACAAAACAAGTCTCAATAAATTTGAGAAAATTGAAATTATATCAAGTACTCTCCCAGGGAAAAGTGAAATAAAATTGGAAATTAACTCCAAAAGGAACATTCAAAACTATACGAATACATGTAAATTAAATAATCTGCTCCTGAATGACCCCTGGGTCAACAATGAAATCGAAATGGAAATTAAAAAATTATTTGAACTGGGCCGGGCGTGCTGGCTCACATCTGTAATCCCAGCACTTTGGGAGGCCGAAGTGGGTGGATCACCTGAAGTCGGGAACTTGAGACCAGCCTGACCAACATGGAGAAACCCTGTCTCTACTAAAAATACAAAATTTGCCAGGTGTGGTGGTGCACACCTGTAATCTCAGCTACTTGGGAAGCTGAGGCAGGAGAATCGCTTCAACCTGGGAGATGGAGGTTGCAGTGAGCCGAGATTGCACCATTGTACTCCAGCATGGATGACAGAGTGAAACTCTGTCGCCAAAAAAAAAAAATTTTTTTGAACTGAATGATAATAGTGACAAAACCTATCATAACCTCAGGAATACAGCAAAAGCAATGCTACAAGGAAAGTTTATAGCATTAAATGCCTACCTCAAAATGTCTGAAAGAGCACAAAGAGACAATTAAAGGCCACACCTCAAGGAAGTAGAGCAACAAGAATAAACCAAACGCAAACCCAGCAGAAGAAAAGAAATAACAAAGATCAGAGCAGAGCTAAATACAATTGAAACAAACAAAAAAAGAAAACAAGAGATAAATGAAGCAAAAAGCAGGTTCTTTGAAAAGATAAACAAAATTGATAGACCATTAGAAAGATTGCTCAAGAAGAGAGAAGATTCGAATAAGCTCAATTAGAAACAAAATGGGATGTATTACAAACAATATTGCAGAAATACAAAAGATCATTCAAGGCTGCCGTGAACACCTTTACCCTCACAAACTAGAAAACCTAGAGGAGATGTATAAATTCCTGGAAATATACAACCCTCCTAGATTAAACTAGTAAGAAATAGAAACTCTGACCAGACCAATAACAAGCAGCAAGACTGAAATGGTAACTTAAAAATTACCAACAAAAAAAATGTCCAGGACCAGATGGATTCACAGCTGAATTCTATCAGACGTTCAAAAATAATTGGTACCAATCCTACTGAAACTACTCTAAGAGATAGAGCAAGAGGGAATCCTCCCTAAATCATTCTATAAAGTCAGTATAACCAGCCGGGCTTGGTGGCTCATGCCTGTAATCTCAGCACTTTGGGAGGCTGAGGCAGGCGGATCACGAGGTCAGGAGATCAAGACCATTCTAGCCAACATGGAGAAACCCTGTCTCTACTAAAAAATACAAAAATTATCCGGGCGTGGTGGCACATGCCTGTAATCCCAGCTACTCGGGAGGCTGAGGCAGGAGAATCACTTGAACCAGGGAGTCGGAGGTTGCAGTGAGCCGAGATCACGCCACTGCACTCCAGCCTGGTGACAGAGCAAGACTCCATCTAAAAAAAAAGTCAGTATAACCATAATACCAAAATTAGGAAAGGACAAAAGAAAACTACAGACCAATATCCCTGATGAACATAGATGCAAAAATCCTCAACAAAATACTAGCTAACTGAATCCAACAGTATATCAAAAAGATAATGCACCATGATTAAGTGAGTTTCATGCCAGGGATTCAGGGATGATTGAAATACAGAAGTGAATGTAATACACCACATAAACAGAATTAAAAACAAAAACCATATGATCATTTCAATAGACACAGAAAAAGCATTTTATAAAACCCAGCATTTGTTTATGATTAAAACTCTCAGCAAAACTGACACAGAAGGGATACCTTAAGGTAATAAAAGCCATCTATGACAAACCCGCAGCTAACACTATACTGAATGGGAAAAAGTTGAAAGCATTTTCAATGATAACTGTAACAAGATAAGGATGCTCATTTTCACCACTTCTATTCAACATAGTACTAGAAGTCCTATCCAGAGGAATCAGACAAGAGAAAGAAATGAAGGGCATCCAAGTCAGTAAAGAGGAAGTCAAACTGTCACTGTCTGACAAATAATCATATGTCAAATATGATCATACTCCTAAAAACCCTAAAGACTCATCCAAAAGTCACCTAGATCAGATAAATGGATTCAGTAAAGTTTTAAGATACAAAATCAATGTACACAAATCAGCAGCACTGCTATACACCAATAGCAACCAAGCTGAGAATCAAATCAAGGACTCAAGCCCTTTTACAATAGCTGCAAAAAATAATAAAATGCTTAGAAATATACCTAACCAAGGAGGTGAAAGACCTTTACAAGAAAAACTGCTAAACATGGCTGAAAGAAACCATAGATGACACAAACAAATGGAAACACATCCCATGCTCATGGATGGGTAGAGTCAATATTGTGAAAACGATCATATTGCTAAAAGCAATCTACAAATTCAATGCAATTTCCATCAAAATACCATCATTATTCTTCACAGAACTAGAAAAAAAAATCCTAAAATTCATATATAACCAAAAAAGAGCCAGCCAGCATAGCCAAAGCAACACTAAGCAAAAAGAATAAATCTGGAGGCATTACATTACCCAATTTCAAACTGTACTACAAAGCATAGTTACCAAAACAGCGTGGTACTGGTATAAAAACAAGCAAATAGACAAATGGAACATAATAGAGAAACCAGAAATAAAGCTAAATACTTACAGCCAACTGATCTTCAACAAAGCAAACAAAAACATAAAGTGGGGAAAGGAAACCCTATTCAACAAACAGTGCTGAGATAATTGGCAAGCCACATATAGAAGAATGAAACTGGATCCTCGTCTCTCACTTTATACAAAAATCAACTCAAGATGGATCAAAGACCTAAATCTAAGACCTGAAACCATAAAAATTCTAGAAGACAATATTGGAAAAACCCTTCTAGACATTGGCCTAGGCAAAGAGTTCATGACCAAGAACCCAAAAGCAAGTGCAACAAAAACAAAGATAAATAGCTGGGACTTAATTAAACTAAAATGCTTCTGCACAGCAAAAGAAATAATCAGCAAAGTAAACAGAAAACCCATAGAGTGGAAGAAAATATTTACAAACTATGCATCCAACAAAGGACTAACATTCAGAATTTACAAGGAACTCAAGCAAATCAGCAAGAAAAAAACAAATAATCCCATCAAAAATTAGGCTAACGGTTAGGCTTGGTGGCCCATGTCTGTAATCCCAGCACTTTGGGAGGCCAAGGTGGGTGGATCACTTATGCCCAGGAGTTTGAGACAAGCCTAGGCGACATAAAGAAACCCTGTCCCTATAAAAAATACAAAAATTAGCAGGGTCCAGTGGTGTCTGTGTAGTCCCAGCTACTTGGGAGGCTGAGATAGGAGGATCCCTTGAACCCAGGAGGTGGAAGCTGCAGTAAGCTGAGATTACAGCACTGCACTCCAGCCTGGGCAAGAGAGAGAGACCCTGTCTCAAAAATAAAATAAAATAAATTTTAAAATTTAAAAAAAAAAGTGAGCTAAGGACATGAATAGACATTTATTTTTATTTATTTATTTATTTTTGAGATGGAGTCTCACTCTGTCACCCAGGCTGGAGTGCAGTGGTGCAATCTCGTCTCACTGCAACCTCCACCTCCTGGGTTCAAGCTATTCTCCTGCCTCAGCCTCCCGAGTAGCTGGGATTACAGGTGCGTGCCGCCACACCCACCTAATTTTTTTGTATTTTTAGTAGAGATAAGGTTTCACCATTTTAGCCAGGAGGGTCTCGAACTCCTGACGTCGTGATACACCTGGCTCAGCCTCCCAAAGTGCTGGGATTACAGGTGTGAGCCACTGCACCCGGTCATAGACAATTCTTAAAAGAAGATATACATATGACCAACAAACATATTTTAAAAAATGCTCACATCACTAATTATCAGAGAAATGTGAATCTAAAACCATAATGTGGTACCACTTTACTCCTGCAAGAATAGCCATAATTTAAAAATAAAAAAAAGTTGATATTGGTGTGGATGTGGTGGAAAGGGAACACTTTCACGCAGCTGGTAGGAATATAAACTAGTACAACCACTATGGAAAACAGTATGGAGCCTCCTTAAAGAACTAAAATTAGAACTACCATTTGATCCAGCAATCCTACTGCTGGGTATCTACTCAGAGGAAAATAAGTCATTATATGAAAAAGACACTTGCACATGCACGTTTATAGCAGTGCAATTCAAAATTGCAAAAATATGGAACCAGCCTAAATGCCCAATCAACCAACAAGTGGATAAAGAAAACATGGTATATATACACCATGGAATACTACTCAGCTATAAAAAGCAGTAAAATAATGGCATTCGCAGCAACCTGGATGAAGTTGGAGACCATTAATATAAATGAAGTAATTCAGGAATGGGAAACCTAACATCATATATTCTCACTTACGAGTGGGAGCTAAGCTATGAGGACACAAAGGCAGAAGAATGACATAATGGACTCTGGAGACTTGGGGAGAAGGGTGGGAGGAGGGTGAGGAATAAAAGAATACACATTGGGTACAGTCTACACTGCTCAGGTGATGGGTGTACCAAAATCTCAGAAATCACCAATAAAGAACTTATCCATGTAATTAAAAAAAAAAAGAAAACATTGAACTTGGAGTACACTGTAGACCAAATGGACCTAAAAGACATATACAAATATTCCATCCAACAGTAACAGGATATACATTCTTCTCAAGTGCACACAAAACATTCTTCAGAATAATTCACATATTAGAAGGAGATTGGCATTAATAACCCAGAGAGCAAATGGAAAATACCTGCAGGTGGGGGCAGGGGAAGTGGTAGCAGGGGTGATAGATGAGATGTTGGACTATAGAACGGAAATGAAGAGAAAAAAATTGATAATTTTGAATAAATTGCATGAATACCCTGCTTTTAGTGATTAAAAGAACACTTATTTTTGGCTGGGTGAGACGGTTCACGCGTAGCACTTTGGGAAGACAAGGCAGGTGCATGGCTTGAGCTTAGGAGTTCAAGACCAGCCTGAGCAACATGGTGAAACCCATCTCTACCAAAAATATAAAAATTAGCTGGGCATGGTGGCATGAGTCTGTGATCCCAGCTACTTGGGAGGCTGAGGCAGGAGGATTGCTTGAGCTCAGGAGCAGAGGTTGCAGTGAGCCGAAATTAAACCACTGCACTCCAGCCTGGGTAACAGAGTGAAACTCCGTCTCAAAAAAAAAAAAAAAAAAGAGGAATACGTGTTTTTGTAAAAAAAAGAAAAGAAATAAACCAGAGAGAGGGATACAATGCTGGGAGAACCAGCTACAATTTAAAATCTTGTACATATCTCCCTAAAGTTATTATATGCAAATATAATAATATACAATATAACATATTGGATATTATATTCACTCTAATATTACAGACAATACATCAGCTGTTATATTTATCATATTAACACTGCACAATATAGTGTGATAAATTTAATGTGTTGTATGATAACACGTAGGTAATTATAATATATAATTATATAATAATGTATATATGATAATTATTTTAAAATTAAGAGGACTAAAACTATATCAAGTATCTTTTCCAACCACAATGGTATAAAATTAGAAATCAGCAAATGGAGGAATTTTGGAAAATTCAAAAATATGTGGAAATTAAACAACAGGCTCCTGGACAAACAATGGGTCAAAAAAGAAATCAAAAGGGAATTTTTAAAATAATTTAAGACACACAAAAATGGAAAAACAACATACCAAAATGTATGGGATAACAGCAAAAGCAACTGTAAGAAGGAAATTTATAGCAATAAATGCCTACATTGAAAAAGAAAGATCTAAAAAAAAAAAGAAAACAACCTAACATTACACCCCAAGGAACTAGAAAAAGAAGAACAAACTAAGCCCAAAGTTAGTAGAAGGAAGTGTTACCGGCGGGTCTTTGTTCTTAGAGCTCCCAAGATGGTGGCGGGCTGCTCCCAAGATGGTGGCGGGCTGCTCCCAAGATGGTGACAAGCCTTTTGTTCTCTGACCTGGGGTTCTTGGCCTCACGGATTCCAAGGAATGGAACCTTGGGCCATGTGGTGAGTGTTATAGCTCTATTAGAAGCCATGGGTCACGGAAGAGAACTGTGGAACCCAGTGACTAGTGTTCAGCTCCATTAGGACGAACCTGGGCACTTAGCCATGCAGGAATAATGGCGAGCCTCTAGCCTGATCAGGAGTGGCAATGGGTGCCTCACTGGATCAGAAGAACAGCGGACACCCTGCCAGATCCCAAGGGGTCGAAGTCAACGGGGGGTCTGTGATGGCGGCATTCAGCAGTGGTGGATGGCAAGTGAAAGCTCTGCTCAAGCCAGAACAAACATGGACCAGAAGAGTGTGCAGTTGCGAGATTTAATAGAGTGAAAACAGAGCTCCCATACAACGGGAGGGGACCCAAAGGGGGTTGCCCAATCCAGAACCAATGCCTGGGTTTATATCCCAATCATTGTCCCTCCCCCTGTGCTCTCAGGTGATAGATGATTGACTATTTCTTTACCTCCTGCTTTTAGCCTAATTGGTATTTTAGTGAGCTGAGTTGCAAACCCAGTGTTTAAAGGTGCGGTCACCTGCCCCAGCTAGGCTTACGAATTCTTAGTCAGCCTAGGAAATCCAACTAATCCTGTCTCTCAGAAGGGAATAAGATCAGGGCAAAAATAAATGAAATAAAGACTAGAAAAATAATAGAATCAAGAAAACTGAGTTGATTTTGTTAAAAGACAAACAAAATCAACAAACCTTTAGCAAGACTAAGAAAAAAAGATTCAAATCAAATCAGAAAGGAAAGATGAGACATTAGAACTGATACTGTCGAGACACAAAGGATTGTAAGAGACTAATATGAACAATCATACTCCAACAAATTGGATAACTTAAAGGAAATGGATAAAGTCCTAGAAACATACAACTTCCCCAGATTGAATTATGAAGAAATAGAAAATCTGAATAGATTAATAATGAGTAAGGAGATTGAATCAGTAATAAAGTCTCCCACCAAAGAAAAGCCTAGGATCTGTTAGCTTCACTGCTGAATTCTACCAGGCATTTAAATAACTAATGCCAATCCTTCTCAATCTCTTCCAAAAACCTGAGGAGAAAGGAATACTTCCAAACACATTTTACAAGGCCAGCATTACTCCGATACCAAAGCCAAACTAAGAAACTACATAAAAAAAATTACAGGCCAACAATCCTGATAAATATTGCTATATTTCTTTTTTTTATTTTATTTCTTTTTCATGCTCTGTCACTCAGGCTGGAGTGCAGTGGTGCGATCTTGGCTCACTGCAAACTTCACCTCCAGGCTCAAGTGATTCTCATGCTTCAGACCCCCAAGTAGCTGAGACTACAGGCGCATACCACCACACCCAGCTAATTTTTGCATTTTTACTACAGACAGGGTTTTACCATGCTGGCCAGGCTGGTCTCAAACTCCTGACCTCAAGTGATCCACCCACATCGGCCTCCCAAAGTGCTGGGATTACAGGCGTGAGCCACTGCACCCAGTCAAATATTGCTATATTTCTAGCAAACAGAATTTAGAAGCATATCAAAGGATCATTCACCATTATCTAAGTGGGATTTATCTCTGGGATGCAAAAATGGTTCAACATATGCAAATCAATAACTGTGATACATCACATTAACAGAATGAAAGACAATAATTATATGATCATCTCAATAGACGAAGAAAAAACATAACAAAATTCAACACCTTTTCATGATAAAAACGTTCAACAAATTAAGTATAAAAGGAATGTACCTCACTACAATAAAAGCCATCATACTCAATGATGAAAAGTTGAAAGCTTTTCCTCTATGAAAAGAAACAAGACAAGGATATCCACACTTTCCACCTCTATTCAAAACGGTATTAGAAGTTCTAGCCAGAGCAATTAGCCAAGAAAAAGAAATAAAAGGCACGCAAAACAGAAAGAAAGGAGCCAGCCACAGTGGCTCCTACTGGTAATCCCAGCACTTTGGAGGCTGAGGCAGACAGATCACTTGATTCCAGGAGCTTGTGACCAGAGGCAGACAGATCACTTGAGTCCAGGAGCCTGTGATCAGCCAGGAAATAAGATGAAATCCTCTCTCTACAAAAAATACAAAAATTAGCCAGGCGACCGGGCATGGTGGCTCACACCTGTAATCTCAGCACTTTGGGAGGCTGAGGTGGGCAGATCACGAGGTCAGGAGATCAAGACCATCCTGGCTAACATGGTGAAACCCTGTCTCTACTAAAAATACAAAAAATCAGCTGGGCATGGTGGTGCTCGCCTGTAGGCTCAGCTACTTGGGAGGCTGAGGCAGGAGAATTGCTTGAACCTGGGAGGTGGAGGTTGCGGTGAGCCAAGATGGCACCACTGCACTCCAGCCTGGGTGACAGAGTGAGACTCCATCTCCAAAAAAAAAAAAACTTAGCCAGGTGTGATGGCATGCATCTGTACTCCCAGCTACTAGGCAGGCTGAGGTGTGAGGATCGCTTGAGCCTGGGAAGCTGAGGCTGCAGTGAGCCAAGATTGTGCCACTGCACTTCAGCCTGGGCAACAGACCCCCGTCTCAAAAAAAAAAAAAAAAAGAAAATTGTCTATGTTTGCAGATGACATGATTTTATATGTAAAAAACTTTAAAGACTCAACCAAAAAAACTATTAGAACTAATAAACAAGGTTTATAAAGCTATAAGATACAAAATTAACATGCAAAAATTAGTAGCATTTCTATACAATAACAAAGATCTAAAAAATAGAGTGGAGGGAAATGGAAATAAAAAATAAAATTTAAAAATGAAAATATAACATTTGGGGCTAGATTATGACAGAAAAAAATGAAGAATACAATGCCATCTACAATAGCATAAAAAATAAAATACTTAGTCCATATGGACATGGTGACTCATGCCTGTAATCCCAGCACTTTGGGAGGCTGAGGCAAGAAGACCATTTGAAGCCAGAAGTTCAAGACCAGCCTGGGTAACATAGCAAGAACCTTATCTCTAAAAAAATTTTAAAAATAAAAATAAATACTTAGGAATACAATTAACCAAAGAAGTGAAAGACCTGTATACTGAAAAAAACAAAACACTGATGAAATAACTGAAGACACAAATAAATGAAAAGCTACCTGTGTTCATGAATTTAAAGAGTAAATATTGTAAAAACGTCCAAACTAGTCAAAACAATCTAAAAATTCAATGCACCCCTATCAAAATTCCAATGACAAATTTCCACAGAAATAGAAAAACAATTCTAAAATGAACCAAAAAAGACCCCAAGTAGCCAAAGCAATCTGGAGAAAGAAAAACAAAGCTGGAGGCATCACCCTACCTGATCTTAAAATCTACTTACAAAGCTAGAATAATCAAAACAGTATGGCACAAAAACAGACATACAAGTCAATGAAACAAAACAAAAAGCCCAAAATCCCAAAATTAAATCCACATGTTTGTGGTCAACTGATCTTCAACAAAGTTGCTGAAATCATACAATGAAGACAGGATAGTATCTGGTGTTGGGGAAAGTGGATATTCACATGCAGAAGAATGAAATTGGGCCCTTATTTCACACCATATTTAAAAATCAACTAAAAATGGATTGAAGACTCAAAAGTAAGAGCTGGAACTATAAAACTACTAAGAAGAAAATGAAGACCAAAATCTTGAGGGTTTTTTTGTGTTTGTTTATTTGTTTGTTTGAGACAGAATCTCACTCCATCCACCAGGCTGGAGTGCAGTGACATGATCTCAACTCACTCTGCCTCCCAAGTTCAAGCGATTCTTGTGCCTCAGCCTCCCAAGTAGCTGGGACTACACACCCAGCTAAATTTTGTATATTTAGTAGAGACATGGTTTTGCCATGTTGGCCAGGCTGGTCTCGAACTCCTGGCCTCAAATGATCCACCTGCCTCAGCCTCCCAAAGTGCTGGGATTATGGGTGTGAACCACCATGCCCAGTCTATTTGTTTTAGAGACGAGGTCTCACTGCCCAGTCTGGTCTCAAGCTCCCCCCAAGCGATCCTTTCACCTTGTCCTCCCACAGAGCTGGGATTACAGGTGCAAGCCACTGCACTCAGCCCAAAATCTTGTTGTTTTGTTTTGTTTTTTAAAGACAGGGTCTCACTCTGTCACCCAGGCTGTAGTGCAGTGGCATGACTGTGGCTTATGGCACCCTTGAACTCCTGGGCTCAAGCAATCCTCCCACCTCAGCCTCCTGAGTAGCTGGAACTACAGGCAGGCACCACCACACCAGGCTAGTTTTTTCAAAACTTTTTGTAGAGACAGGGTCTCACTATGTTGCCCAGGTTGGTCTCAAATGTGTGGACTAAAGTGATCCTCCTGCTTTGGCCTCCAAATGTGCTGGGATTAAAAAATCAAACTCATGGAAGCAGGGAGTAGAGTGGTAGTGTCAACAAAAAGAGTCGAGCTCTGAAAAATATTTGAAGAGATTTATTCTAAGACAAATTTGAGTGACCAATGGTCTCTGACAGTCCCAGGAGATCCTGAGAACATATGCCCAAGGTGGTAGGGCTACAGCTTGGTTTTATACATTTTAGGGAGACATGGAACATCAATCAATGCATGTAAGACGTACATTGCTTTAGTCTGGAAAGGCAGGACAACTAGAAGGAGGTGGGGGGCTTCCAGATCACAGGCAGATTCAAAGATTTTCTTTTTGGCAGTTGGTTGAAAGAGTTATTATGTAAAGACCTGGAATCAATAGAAAGAAATGTCTGGGTTATGGTAAGTGGTTGTGGAGACCAAGATTTTAATCAAGCAGATGAAGCCTCCATGTAGCAGGCTTCAGAGAGAATAGATTGTAAATGTTTCTTATCAGACTTAAAAACTCTGTTCTATCAGTCTTTTTTTTTTATGGAATGCTTCATGAATTTGCATGTCATCTTTGCCTAGGGGCCATGCTAATCTTCTCCGTATCATTCCAAGTTTACTATATGTGCTGCCAAAACAAGCACTATTCTATCAGTCTTAAGGGCTCTGTGTTGATGTTAATGCTAGACAGCTGTACCTGAACTCCAAAAGGGAGGAGGGCATAATGAGGCATGTCTGACCCCCACTCCCCGTTATGGCCTGAACTAGTTTTTCAGGATAACTTTGGAATGCTCTGGGCAAAGGGGAGGACCCATCAGTCAGCTAGAGGGCTTAGAATTTTATTTTTGGTATGTAGTGTTTACCAGGGCTGGGAATGGAGGTGACTGGGGAGGAGGAGGAAATGGGTAGATGTTGGTCAAAAGATACAAAGTTGAAGTTAGGAGTAATAAGTTGTGGAGATCTATTTTGCAACATGATAACTATAATTAATAAGGTAGAGTATATTTGAAAATTGTTAGAGAATAGATTTTAAATGTTATCTTCACACATTTAAGTATGTGGGGTGATGAATATGTCAATTAGCTTGATTTAATCATTCCACAATGTATTCATATCTCAAAACATCACATTGTACACCATAAACATATACAATTTGTCATTTGTCAATTAAAAAATGAATTACTAGCCTGGGCAAATAAGCAAGACCCTGTCTCTACAAAAAAAAAAATAAAATAACTAGCCAGGCATGGTGGCATGTGCCTGTAGTTCCAGCTACTCAGGAGGCTGATGCAGGAGGATCCCTTGAGCTCAGGAGTTCAAGGCTGCAGTGAATTATGATCATGCCACTGCACAACAGCCTGGACAACAGACCAAGACATTGCTTCTAAAAATAATAATAATTAAGCAATTTTAGAAAGGAAACAAATAAAAACAAGAATCTACTGGTAAAATGGAAAAAAAATTACCATCCTCTTGCCTGGATGATCTATGAAAGCCTTTTCGTTACAGCTCTAGAGTTATATAATCAAGTTAAAAGTTGATGATTTGTGTGAGTGGCATTAGTCTGGCTCTATCACATCACTGCAACAGTGTGGCAGGCCTCCATAACAACTTTTTCAGTACTGACTGACTGGTTAAGTTAAATATTAAAAGCTAGTGCCCTTATACAAATGCTGCAATATAACAAAAGTCCACCATGAGTTTTGCTTAGGCCTTTCCTGAGCCTTAAAGTATGACAAAATAATGAAAGAATTCTTAACAGGGCCCATTTAGGATTGCACAAGTTTTATTGAGGGTCTGAAGAAACTCTCCAGGCCTCCACAAACAAGTTTATTGGAAATCTGAAGGAACTCCCCAAAACTCTGTGATTTAGCAGGAGACAAGATAAGTGCAATCAGCCCAGCACTTGGCACTTGGACCCATTTAGATTGAGTAAACTTACTGAGGCTCCAGAAGAAGGTCTCCAGGACCCAGACCTTAGTTATAGATTAAAAGAAGTGAATCACTTATGTCTTTAGATGAATGCACACTTACACGAAAACATATAGCTTAGAAAGTATATAAGCTCTGAAAAACTTCGTAATTTTGAGTTGGTCTGGTGATAATTTCCAGGCCTTCTCCCTGTAATCAGTTACAGAAATAAAAACTCTCTTCCTCCCCAGTTCATCTGCATCTCATTATTGGGCCATGAGAAATAGCAGCCTGGCCCTCAGTTTGATCCAGGAACAACAGGAAGCAGAAAGATTGAGTGGTTTTGTTGTGACCTATCACAAAATCAGTATCAGTACTGTGGTGGGGTTTTTTTAATTATTTTTTTATTTTTTCCAAGACAGGATCTCACTCTGTCGCCCAGGCTGGAGTGCAGTGGTGCAATCTTGGCTCACTGCTACGACCTCTGCCTCCTGTGTTCAGGTGATTCTTGTGCCTCAGCCTCCTGAGTAGCTGGCACTACAGGCACATGCCACCACACCTGGCTAATTTTTGTATTTTTAGTAGCAACACAGTTTCATCATGTTGGCCAGGCTGGTCTTGAACTCCTGGCCTCAAGTGATCCACCCTCCTCAGCCTCAGCTGGGATTACAGAAGTGAGCCACCACTCTGGTCCCGTGGTGGTTATTCTAACAAACCTCTGTGTGTGCTTGGTGGGAGAGAATCCAGTGTAGGATTGCTCTGACAATGTAGCAATGGATTATTTTAACACTATTTCATTATTTATCTCTCCTTGGAACTAAATTTGAAGTTTCAGCAGTGGGTCTCCTTTCAATAGTTTGTTCAGATTTCAGTTCCTTTCATTCCTACTTAGAGCTTTCTGGCTATAAAGGCAAATTTCTGAGTTATCTGAGTGACTCATTTCAGGTGAGTGGGAACAAAAGCAAAACAGGAAATAATTACCATAACAAGGGCCAGAGACACACCTATAGGTGATAAGACTGGTAACAAGCCAGTGTCTTTGTAGAACACTTAATTTCTGAAAATGTTGCATAATGTTCACACTCATCTGGTATTTTAACACAGTGTTTCACTTTGGCATGGTCTGTTCTTATGTGACTAAAGAACTCCCGAGTCCTCTATTTGTTTGTGCTGTTTTCCATAAAAGGAAATGGGGGTGGGAAATAGTGAAATAGCTCCATCCAGATAGTTGAAGCAATATAGAGTTGCACAAAATTAAACTCACCTTAAGATAAATGGACATTGATGTTTTGGTGCTCTAAAATTGCTCCAAAACATTCTTTGTAAGTTATGCATACTGTTTAAGGGTATTTATTAGCTGTGGACCTTGGACAAATGATTTAACCATCCTGTGCTTCTGGGTTTTTTGTTCGTTTGTTTGTTTTCCCTCTTTCAGCAGAATCATGTTTCTTTATCTGTAAATTGGAGTAATGATAGTACCTTCTTCAGAAGGATGTAATAAGGACTAAATGACTAAAGTGCTTGGAACAGTGCAGAGCAGTACATGAAGTAAGGACGTGTGTACTAGCTATTGTTGTTACTGATGTAGAAAAAAAACAGGTTCTTGTCACACGACCAGGATAATTTAGGCACAGGGACACACTGTAAGGTTAGTAGGGCAGGGTTTATTGGGTGGAAAGGAAAAAAAAAAGGGGAAACAGGAACTCCAGCAAACCGAAAGAGAGGCCGGCTAGCAGGTTTTCCTCCTCAAAGATTGAATCCCAGGTCACCACACAGGAACAGGAGATGCCAGGATCCTCGCCACTGCAAATAGCGTGAACTTCCCGAGGCTCCACCCAGTCCTCCCAGTGCGCAGGTGGCCATTATTCAGAAAGAATCAGTTGGGAAAAGGCAGGCTTCATCCAGACTAGCACTCTGGTTTTTCAGCCTTCAGACTGTTTTAGGCTTGAAGGAGGGGTTTCACTGGGAGACTCTTGGCTGCCTCCTGTCTCTGTCGTTACTGTGTCCATCCTGAAGAGTCATCAATAAGACAAATGGGGAAGAGATTGTGACTTTATTTTAAAAAACAAGAGAGAGAGAGAAACATCTCCACTGCCGCCCCGCCCCTCCCTCCCCCCACAAAAAAACTACCAAGAGCTATGGGTAAAACAGACAGAACAGAGACCCCTCTTTGAGGCCTGTGTGTCCCCTCCCCTCTCCCCTAGCATGGAAATAAAGGAAAATCTTGAGTTCCTTCAAGGGAAATTCCAGGCACCTAGCTAGCCTTGAGAAGTAAATGAACAGCTTGTTACTCAGGAGGCTGAGGCAGGAGAATCGCTTGAAACTGGAAGGCAGAGGTTGCAGTGAGCCAAGATCACGCCACTGCACTCCAGACTGAGCAACAAGAGTGAAACTCCATCTCAAAAAATAAAAAATAATAATAATAATAAAACAATAGCCAAGGAAGTTAGAGTCAGATGTTTTGTTCTCTATAGAAACTAAAGATAACATCTTAACATATGTCCCTGAATTGTCGGAGACCCAGATCCCCGCCAAATGGATCTGCCGGCACATAGAGCTCAGCTAAGGGGGAACCAAGGACTGAACTTTGATGGCTGTTCTGAATCTCTTCCTGAGGGGCCTGAAGGAGGTCACACCCACAAGTCAGAGGTAACATTCTTTTCTGCTGATCTCAAATTTTTGTACAAAGCTTAACCTCTTTAACCAATCGCAAATCAGCAAGTCTTTGAATCCAGTCTGGGTGTGGTGTGTCATGCCTGTAATCCCGGTGCTTTGGGAAGCCAAAGCCAGAGATCGATTGGAGCCAGCAGATCAAGACCAGCCTGATAAACATAGCAAGACTCCATCTCTACAGAAAATTTAAAAATTAGCCAGGCATGGTGGTGCATGCTTGTAGTCTCAGCTACTTGGGAATCTAAAGGAGGAAGGATCAGGCCTGGCACAGTGGCTCAAGCCTGTAATCCCAGCAGTTTAGAGGGCCAAGGCAGGCCAATCACCAAAGGTCAGAGTTTGAGACCACCCTGGCTAACATGGTGAAACCCCATATCTACTAAAAATACAAAAATTCCAGGCATAGTGGCAGGCATCTGTAATCCCAGCTACTAGGGAGGCTGAGGCAGGAGAATTGCTTGAACCCAGGAGGCAGAGGTTGCAGTGAGCTGAGATTGCACCATTGCACTCCAGCCTGGGCGACAAGAGTGAAACTCCATCTCAAAAAATAAATAAAAATAAAAAATAAGGCAGGAGGATCACTTGAGCCCAGGAGTTCTAGATTACAGTGAGCTATGATCACACCACTGCACTCCAGCCTGAGCAACAAAGCAAGACCCTGTCTCAAAAACAAAACAAAACAAAACAAAAAAATCTGCCCTTACAGGATGTTAGTGACACATTGTTAGGGACCATAGGTTTTTAGGCTCCCATGCAATAGAAATTGACAGGAGGCGAAGCGAGTTTCCCAGACACAGCTTTGTTAGGGGCTTATGCTCAAACACAACGGAAACAGCACTAGAGTGAGGAGTTCTCCAGCTGGTTCCCCAAGGACAGGTCATGTTGGTGTTTTAAGAAGGGTGATGGGAATAAGCACGAGGTACGCAAACGTCATTACATGCGTGGGGTAGAGCACAGGGTGCGCAGGCACAGTGCGAAATCATTTTAGTACATATATCACATGATCAAAAAATGGCAAATAAGCCCTTCCCTGGGTGGAGATTTTAGTGTTATAATGAGGCAACTCTATAGGGTAAAGATCATCATTCTTCTGGTCTTGTATGTGTGTGGATGATAGAGTTGACTTCCTTGAGTAAGACTTAGGGTGGGATGCTACTTGTCTTAGTTTCTTCAAAGTCCTGAGATCAGTGGGTATGCTGCCTTGACTAAGATGGTGGGATGCTGCTTATCTTAGTTTCTTCAAGGTCCCCGGGTCAGCAGGTAGGACAGAAAAAGAGGAAATTATGTATTAACAGGGGTGGAGGG
The DNA here is from genome assembly GCF_029281585.2 of Gorilla gorilla gorilla. Classification (NCBI taxonomy): domain Eukaryota; kingdom Metazoa; phylum Chordata; class Mammalia; order Primates; family Hominidae; genus Gorilla; species Gorilla gorilla. The sequence continues at coordinate 85,339,875 of NC_073224.2, read as the reverse complement.
ACCAAGTCCTGTCCCTACTCTGTCTCAATATTAGTACAAGTGCAAGGCCCTCTTTGCATTAAGCCTTCTGTTAAGATCCTAAGGAGCCCTAATGGGGCAGAGAGAAGGTAAATTTGGCTGGGATTCCAGAATGGGTCAAGTAAATTGCTGAAGTGAGCAGGGAGAGACATATTTTGGGAAATCTTAGAACTTTAGGGGATAGTGAAAGAGGGGGGGAGGTATTGAACTTTCTTCTTTCCTCTCTCCCCTTACCCCTGAATTACAGAGGATGGGAAAAAAGTTGGTTATAAAAAATCTTGAGCTGCTTTGCAACCAGCCTGCCAGAGTAATCATTTTAAAATGTAAAGTCTTAAACTCCCCTTTTTAAAGCCTTTTAATGCATTCCCATTTCACCCAAACATTGATCATTATTTTGGATTGAATTAATGGGAGAGGGAGTCCCACATGATGAATAAATGGAGTCCTTAGAGAGAGATTTATGAGAACGCTGCTGGCAGGAAGGACAAACCCTTGCTCACAAGTTACAGTATGGGATTTTCTTATTCTTTCCTCTCAAAGCCCTCACATTTTCTCCTCCTTGCGTATTCCCCATTCCCAAAGGAACTTGATCCCCTCAGGACAAAGCTGGATAGGGCCTCTGTTGAGTCAGTTCCAGCCTCTCCTCTTTACGACCTCAAGAAGCGAGTGAAAACCTGTCTCCCAAGTCAGAGTGCCTTACATACCTGAAGGCTCACCTAGGGCAGGATATGCACAGATAGGATCTCTTATTGTTCAAGCACAGACTAAGCAACATAGCCCAGCAGTCAGGAGCACAGTCTTCACAGATGGATAGAGCAGAGTTGGAATCTTAATCTGGCCACTTCCGAGCTGTTAATAAACCTTTCAAAATATCAGTTTCTCCTCTGTAAAATGATGACAGGAGAACCTACTTGAGGGTTGTCAGGATACTTAAATGTGATGCCTGGCACATAGTAAGTACTCAATAAATACTCAATAAATAAATATTGTTAGTACTAAAATCATAATTCTAGAAGCTAGATAACATAACTTTCTCTCTCCCCTCTCCCATGCAAGAGAGTGGAGCACAAATGTTCTATTGTTCTACTAGCCATGATAAAATTCAAGCTAGTTACAATATTTTAACAATAACCATAGTTCCCTTCCTTTCTTCTCACTTCTGACAGTGTAACACAGCAGTCCCCAACCTTTTTGGCACCAGGGACCAGTTTCATGGAAGACAATATTTCCTCGGCTGGTGCTGGGGGTGTAGTTATATAGGCATGAGCAGGGCAGGAGAGGGCTCTCCCGACCCACTAGGAATGGGTCAGGTGATGGTTCAGCAATTATCACATTGCTTCGCTAAAAATGATAATTAGGCAGCCAGGAGAGACAGTCCCCTGATGGTCCACACCTGCTAACATTAAAAGTGTTAACTGAATGCAGACCTCATGGAGAAGCAGCTTCTCGGGCATGCGTGTTAAGAGACAAAATGGCAGGCTAGATGCGGTGGCTCGTGCCTGTAACCCCAGCACTTGGGAGGCCGAGGCAGGCTGATCACAAGGTCAGGAGTTAGAGATCAGCCTGGCCAATATGGTGAAACCCCGTCTCTACTAAAAAATACAAAAATTAGCCGGTCGTGGTGGCACTGCGCCTGTAGTCCCAGCTACTCAGGAGGCTGAGGCAGGAGAATCGCTTGAATCCAGGAGGCAGAGGTTGCAGTGAGCTGAGATCCCGCCACTGCACTCCAGCCTGGGCGACAGAGAGAGACCCTGTCTCAAAAAAAAAAAAAAAAAAAACAAAAAAAAAAAAAACGAGAGAGAGACAAAATGGCAAAGTATGATGTTCCAGAGACAAACGCCACCGAAAAAAGGAAAAAAAAACCTCAGATGCGCATGTGTATAGCTCCCTAAACACCTTGTGTGTGCTCAGTCCCAAAGAGTAAGGAAAGCACTGCATATGCGGAAAGCCCACGCTAAGGGAAGAATCTTGGGAAAGAGACAAGCCTATAAAAATCCTAGGATCATGGTTAAATGGGGACTTGATATTCTTTTTCTCTCTTCGACCTTCAGGCACCCACTTGGATCTCTTCCAAGGGTTCTTTTCTTTATTTCCTGCCTTAAAGCCTTTTTAAATAAACTTCCATTCCTGCTCTGGAACTTGCTTTGGTCTCTTTTTCTGCTTTATGCCCCTTCATTGAGTTCTTCCTTCTGAGGAGGCAAGGACTAAAGTTGCTGCAGACCTGTATGGATAGCTGCTGGTAACTCGGGGTAACTCCGATCTCTTCCACTGCTAACAGGGAGAGGGGGTGGGCAGAAATGGTTTCGGGATGAAACCATTCCACCTCCGATCATCAGGCATTAGATTCTCATAAGGAGTGCACAGCCTAGATCCCCTGCATGTGCAGCTCACAATAGGGTTTGTGCTTCTATGAGAATCTAAGGCTGCCACTGATCTGAGAGGAGGCAGAGCTCAGGCAGTAATGCTCACTTGCCAGCTGTTCACCTCTTGTGGTGCAGCCCGGTTCCTAACAGGCCACAGACTGGTACTGGTCTGCAGCTCGGGGGTTGGGAACCCCTAGTGTCACAGTTTATTTCCCCTGGGCCAGGACAGCCTATGGATGCAGCTAGGAGGACAAGGTTTCTATTGTTTCTACCAACTCCAGCCCCTGCCCCACACCCACTATATCCACATTCTGGGTACTTCTAACTTAGATCTTGTTTTCTCCTCAAAGAAAGGAGAATCTTTAAGGGGTGGGGTAGCTCACAGATACTTGGGTATCCTCCCAACCTTGTCTTTCAACTTCCCAGTCACTACAAATTGCTGCAAACTCCTGACCCATCTGCACAATCCCGTCATCACTCACCCCAGCCTCACCATACTGCTTCACAACAGCCTGGCTTATTGGGAGCAGCCCTACCCACGTAGATCTGCTTCTTTCTTTTATTGTTGTTATTTTTTAATTTCATTTTTTCTTTCTAATAAACCTTTTGTGCTGCTAATATCTGCTTCCTTACAATCTGTCTCTGTCATTGCTGCTGGTACCCAGCAGCCGGCTTGCCTTGCCCCCATTTTTTAGGCAAAGCCTGAGCTGTTTCTCAGAGTTCTCAGAAGTTCCAGCCTGTTAACCAGCCCCAGTGTGCAATAAGAAATACTGTTGTTGGGCCAGGCATGATGGCTCGTGCCCATATTTCCAACAACTGAGGAGGCTGAGGCAGGATGATTACTTGAGCCCAGGAATTCAAGACTAGTCTGGGCAACATAGCGAGACCCAACCTCTAAAAAAAAGAAAAGAAAAGAAATACAGTTATGATGTTAGTTGTGGGCTTGTAATACATTTTTTTCTTATTTTTATTTTTTTAAAAAAGAAAAGCAATACAGTTGTCTCTGGTTATCCATGGGTAATTGGTTCCAGGACCCAATAGTGGATACTAAAGCCAGCAGATGCTCAAGACTCTTACATAAAATGGCATAGTATTTGGATATAACCTACACACATCCTCCCCAGAGGATGTGTATACTGTATATTCTTTTTCCCCAGAAACAGCCAGGAAGAACTTCCGTACACTTTAAATCATACCTAGATTACTTAATAACACCCAATACAAGTAAATGCTATGTAAATAGTTGTTATACTGCATTGTTTAGGGAATAATAACAAGAAAAAAAAGGTCTGTACATGTTCAGTACAGACACAAATTTCTTTGGAGTATTTTTGATCAGTGGTTGGTTGAATCTGTGGATGCGGAACTCATGAATACAAAAGGCCAACTGTCTATTGTTTTTGGCTTTCATTCCAGCTTCCTGACACAGAGCTCCTAAATTATTCTAGTTTCCTTAGCGTTAAGGGTGACAAAAGCATCTTTCATTATAATATTTGTCTTTTGTACAGAGCTCCTAAAACTCTTGGAATTTTCTAAGTGATGAAAGTTTATTTTGTTACTCTTAATAAGCCCTTTGGCTCACAGATGAGTTTGTGCTAATGAGGTGACCTTAGGGTGGAGCCCCTAGATAGCCTCAGGATGGGGTCAGTCACTGGAAAGACCAAGTGAGATGCGATAAGCTTCCAAGTTGCTGGACACTTGGAAGTACTGGGAAGGAGGGTGTTGTGCCAGAGAAGGGAGGGAAGATCCACAACCTCATACCTTATCCTATCAGTCTCTTCATCTGGCTATTCATCTGTATGCTTTATATTATCCCTTATAATTGGAAAATGTAAGTAAAGTATTTCCCTGGGTTCTGTGAGCCACCCTGCCGAATTAATGGAATCCAAGGAAAGGAGATATGGGAACCCCGATTAATTGATTGAGATAGGGTCTGGCTCTGTTGCCCAGGCAGGAGGGCAGTGGTGCTATCTCAGCTCACTGCAGCCTCAACCTCCTGGGCTCAAGCAGTTCTCTCACCTCAGCCTCTGGAGTACCTAGGTATACAAGTATGGGCCACCACACCCAGAAATTTTATTTTATTTTATTTTTGTTGTTGTTGTTGTTGTAGACATGTGGTCTCACAAAAGACCTGTTGCCCTATTGCCCAGGCTGGTCTTGAACTGCTGGGTTCAAGTAATCCTCCCACTTAGGCCTACAAAAGTGCTGGGATTACAGGCATGAGCCACCATGCCCAGCTGGAACCTCGAACCATAGCCAGTCAGTCAGAAGCATAGGTAACAATCTGGGACTTGCAATTGACATCTGAAGGGGGGACAGTCTTGTGGCACTGACCCCTTAACCTGTGGGATCTGACACTAATTCCAGGCAAATAACATCAGGATTGAATCGAATTAGAGGACACATAGTTGGTGTCTTCTGGAGAATTGTTTGGTGTATGCAGAATGTTGGGACAACTAAGTTCCTCTTCAAAGCCTCAACTTCCTGGTCATAAGCTGTAAAAGTTTTAAATCAACTCTACCCCCTTCTTCCTCCCTTTTTCTTTTTGCAAATCATGCATTTACCTTATTTGAGAAGGTTTAAGTCTCAGCCAGTCGGGATCAGCTTAGATTGTGCATCCAACCCCAGCCAATAGGGGAAGGACACAGAAACAGGAACTGCGTTAGGGTTAAAAGCTCCTTCCCTCCTTTGTTCAGTGTGCTCTTGTGAATGCATCAGGCGCAAGCAGCACCCTTCTGCAGAAGTGAAGCTGCCTTGCTGAGAAATTTTCTGTCTAAGGGCCGGTTTCTTTTGGCTACGCCAAGCACTCGTTTCTAACACAGAAAATCTCCACATAGCTGGTCACAGAACTGTTTTGTGATATGTGAGAGTAAAGAGGTAAAACAGTTTGTTTTTGACTTTATACCCAGAGAATCCATTTCCTTCCCTCTTCCTGAGATCCCAAGAAACCCACACTAAATCTTCTTGGCCCCTCCTCATGCAACCTCGGGGTAAACAACATTTCTCCCTCCTTCAGTTGATCTTCCAGCCTCCAGGGACAGATGCATTCCCAAGTAGCATCAGCAACTCTCCTCTGGGGATCTTGCTAAAACTGTAATAATCACAACCCTTTATTAGTCTATTTCCTTAACCCATACATAACATTCTACATTTAGCCCCTTTTCTCCAGAAATGTAGTCACCCTTGTGATTTTGTAAATTTAGTAAGTTTACTGAAAAACTGGAGAGGGATTATAGCACACACAGTAGTTTTCCTACGTTTGGTACCTCTGCCCTCTCTCGCCTCTGGCTCCACACTGCTCTCACTGAGAAACCTCTCCAAGTAATGGGTCTTTTAGGAGGTACACACTGAGGGGGAAGAGAACTGCCCCTAGGTCGACTTGCCTTTGTAAAAGGAAAATAAATCTTGGGGCCCCAAAATCACTAAGCTAAAGGGAAAAGTCAAGCTGGGAAGTGCTTAGGGCAAACCTGCCTCCCATTCTATTCAAAGTCACCCCTCTGCTCACTGAGATAAATGCACATCTAATTGCCTCCTTTGGAGAGGCTAATGAGAAACTCAAAAGAATGTAACCATTTGTCTCTTATCTACCTATGACCTGGAAGCCCCCTCCCCACTTCAAGTTGTCCCACCGTTGCTTCGAGTTGTCCCGCCTCTCTGGACCAAACCATTGTTCATCTTATATATGTTGATTGATGTCTCATGTCTTCCTAAAATGTATAAAATCAAGCTGTGCTCTGACCACCTTGGGCACATGTAGTCAGGACATCCTGAGGCTGTATCATGGGTGCGGGTCCTCAACCATGGCAAAATAAACTTTCTAAATTAACTGAGTCCTGTCTCAGGTATTTGGGGTTCACACCTTCTCCAGTGCCACTGAAATTATGATGATTAAAACATCCTCAGAACTGTGCAGATATATGTTCTGTATTCCCCTCTCTTAACCACTTGAGCACTGCCTTGAGATACAGTGTGAATTCTGTTTACCTCCTTTTCTTGCTCTAGAAAGAGCTTTCTGGGTCTTCTGGATCTATTTCTATTTCTTTATTACCTCTTACCACTACCAACTTTTACTTTCCAATTTCAATTTTTTTCTTTTTCTTTGGCCAAGGCCAGTCTTGTAGCATAGCTAACTGAGGGGGCGGGGGGCAGGGTTGTCATCCTAACATAAGGATAAAATGGAGCTAAAGTTTTTCACAAACTTTATATTAGTTTATAATTTATCTTATTTGCCTAACCATATAAAGGTAAATTCAGTTAAATTTATGTTTAGCAAATACTTAACACACAGACACATACACAACACTATACCAAGCACATTGAGGGATATGTTGAGGGGCAGAAAACGATTCCCCAAAATATGGACTTTGGCTTGCTGAGTGCTTTTGAAAATTGAAAGGCCTCAGTGAAACAGGATAGTTTCCTTGACCCCTTTGCAGGACTTGTGAAGGGGGTGGCTCATTTACTCAGCCCACAGCTCTCAACCCCTCGTGGGAGGGGGAGCATGTGAGTGGGCAGGTGCAAGGGCCAAGGTAAGTGCTTCTGGGAGCCGACAGGAGCAGAACTCCATGTGGCCCCTGGCAGCATCTTGGGGGTACCTGCAACCCCTAGAGCCCCAGAGGGTACGTGTGACAGTGTGCTCTTTTAACTTTGCTGTCTACAAATGGCTTAAGTGCTTAACAGCTCAGTGTGACAGCTGTCTGTATACCAAGCTCTTGTTCGGCATGCAGAAGAATCAAGTCACATGAACAAATTGAAGATGGTAAATGTGGGGGATTTTATTGCCTATGAAAGTGACTCTCAGCAGGATGGGCAGCTAGAAAGGGGATGGAGTGAGAAGGATGGAGTGGGAAGGTAGTCTTCCCTTGGAGTTCGGCCAGCTCAGTTCCATCCCTGGCCAAACTCTTCTCCAAAGTCCTGCTGTCAAGTTGTCCCTCTGAAGTCAAGCTGCTTCTCTCCAATGTCCAGCTGCTTCTCTCCAATGTCCAGCTGCTTCTTCTCTTCCCTCCTTCTCTGCTGTTCCGCTCTGCTGCTCTGCCAGTGGAGCCTGGGGTTTTTATGGGTACAAGATCAGGGGCGTGGCGGGCCAAAAAGCAACATTCAAGTAGGAAAACAAGAATGCATGTTCTCACTTTGGGCTGAAGTTCCAGGCTTGAGGGTGGGACCCTCCCTGGGACTGCCGTCTTCTATTCAGTATTTCCCTGCCTCCTATCCATTTCATCAGAATAGGTCTCAGAACCAAAATCTCTCTCTGACTTTTCCCCGACTCCTGGTCTCTCTAATCCTCTTTTCCAAGCCACCAGAAGGGACTCTCTCGGGAATTTCCTTATCTGATTAAGAAAGCATCTTTCCAAAAGAAATGCAATTGTTTTAAGACTCCCTCCCTAGAAAATCTCATCAAATAACCAGGAAAGATCAACCACCAGAGAATAGAAGAGACCAGGAGTCTTCATCACATCCAGACAGAATTTTCATTTGTTTTTCTGAGGGCAGCTTCAAGAGATTACCTGAGGGGCTTCATCTACATAATAATAAAAAACCTTTGTTATGCCTCTCAACTTTGGAGTTACTCCCAGTCAGCTCCCAAAGAGAACCATAGTCTGAGCATTGGGCCTATTCATTCCTCCATCCCTCCCCCCACTCCATGAAACAGGGTACAGAAGCTTCTGTACCATTGAGTTGTTGGGTGATCACCCTGTGATTCTCCCCACTGTGCCCAGCACATTAATAGATTTTGTGTGCCTTTTCTCCTATTAATCTACATTTTGTCAGTTGCTTTTCAGAAAACTTCATGGTATTTTTTTCTTTTTCTGTTTTTCTCTCTCTCTCTTTCCTTCTTTCTTTTTCTTTCCTTTTTTGACAGGGTCTCACTCTGCTTCCCAGGCTGGATAGCAGTGGCTTGAATTCAGCTCACTGCAACCTCCATCAGTTCCCCCACCTCAGCCTCCCTAGTAGGTGGGACTATAGGCATTGGGCCTCCATACTTGGCTAATTTTTTAAAATTTTTATAGAGATGATGTCTCACTACATTGCCCAGGCTGGCCTCAAACTCCTGGCCTTAAGCGGTCCTCCTACCTTGGCCTCCCAAAGTGCCCAGCTTCAGAGAAACTTCAAAGGGCTAAGGGCAAGTTTTCCCTTGGTCCCTACAGATACAAATGCAAATGTGACTGAGGCTGTGGTCTCGTACAGCTGATGGTCTGATAGAAAAAAATAAGACACAGAAAACTAGAAAACTCAGAAATCCATGGCAAGTAATCTTAGAGAAGGACTAGGGGCAGAGGGGATAAGGCTGTCTGGAATGTCCCACAGGAGAAACAGAGGAGGTCTTTGAGGTCAAAGTATCATTTTATCTGGTCTCCTAGGGTAAAATTTAAACCACAAAAACGCTGAGCATTTTGCAGGTGCAAGGCTCAATATCAGCAATATCGTTCAGGTCTAATATTGCTTTTGATAATAGGTGATTCATTCAGTCTAGGAAATCCCTAGTGATAACATCTCAGAAGTCTGAGAACAGGTTTTATGAATTGAGAAGGCACATAGGCCTCAAATCCATGCAGAGGCTGAGTGCCGTGGTTCACACCTGTAATCCCAGCACTTTGGGAGGCTGAGGTGGGTGGATCACTTGAGGTCAGGAATTCAAGTCCAGCCTGACCAACATGGTGAAACCCCATCTCTACTAAAAATACAAATTAGCCAGGCGTGGTGGCACATGCCTGTAATCCCAGCTACTTGGGAGGCTGAGACATGAGAATCGCTTGAACCCAGGAGACAGAGGTTGCAGTGAGCCGAGATCGTGCCACTGCACTCCAGCCAGGGCAACAGAGAGAGACTCCGTCAAAAACAAACAAACAAACAAACAAAAAGCACCCATGCAGAGCAATATATATTTCTATTCTCTCCTATTTGACTATTCAGATGAGTCAGGAAAAGAAGTGTTAAGACTGCTGACCACTCTGTACTCCAAATTTGCTCTCTAAGGATTATAGTCTGGAAAGTTAATGATCAGTTTATTCAACATGATTCAGACTTGGGGAACACAGATCACACCGCCTCAACTCACAAAACAGGTGACCTCATCATGTTCTCTCCAAGTCCCTGATGTACAAAAGCATAAAAACCATGCATCTTAGGCTTCCCAAAGCAGTCCCAGTTTTATATAATCTTCCTCTTTTGGATGAAAACAAAAATATATAACCAAATGTAACTTCATTCTTGCAGACTTGATATATACATAAATTCAAAATTAAAGAAAAATATATTTTGTCAGATTGTCAATCCTGATTTTGGGTACCATATCTACAAGAAATGATGTTGATTTCTCACTCTAGGGAAGAGTGAATCAGGGCCTGAGGAACAGGGAAACAATTAAATGTGAAAGATTGCTGTCTATAAAAGAGTATATTGATATTCATACAAGCACTTACTGATGATCTAGTAGATTGAAGAAAATCCTAAGTAATGAGAGGAGATATTATGCCTTTGAATAAAATAGGCTTTCTGGCACCTGAGAGCTCATAAAGTAGTAGGGAAGACAGTTTACACAAACATCTTTAATATAAAAGACCGCTTGAGAAATGCTACAATTAAAGTGCCAAGTATTGTATTGTGAGTAATTAGGGAGGGGAGTGTTTGTTTCAGTTCATTCTCCATACTGCCACCAAAATGAACTTTCTGTCTTTCTTTTCTTTATTGAGACAGAGTCTTGCTCTGTCACCCAGACCGTAGTGCGATAGCAAGATGTCAGCTCACTGCAGCCTAGACCTCCCAGGCTCAAGCGATTCTCATGCCTCAGCCTTCTGAGTAGCTGGGATTACAGGCATGTGGCACCATGCCTGGCTGATTTTTGTATTTTTAATAGAGACAACGTTTCATCATGTTGCCCAGGCTGGTCTCGAACTCCTGGCCTCAAGTGATCTGCCTGCCTCAGCTTCCGAAAGCACTGGGATTATAGGCATGGGCCACCATGCCCAGCCAAAATAAACTTTCTTAAATGGTAACTTTGGGCCGGGCACAGTGGCTCCGACTTGTAATCCCAGAAGTTTAGAAGGCTGAGGCGGGTGGATCACTTGAGGCAGGGAGTTCGAGACCAACCTCGTCAACAGATGAAACTCCATCTCTCCTAAAAATACAAAAATTGGCTGGGCATGGTGGCATGTGCCTGTATTCCCAGTTACTCCAGAGGCTGAGGAACGAGAATTGCTTGAACCGAGGAGGTGGAGGTTACAGTTAGCCAAGATTACGCCATTGCACTCCAGTCTGGGTGATACAGAAAGACTCTGTCTCAAAAAAAAAAAAGTAATTTCGTCATGTCATTTCCTGGCTTAAAAATTCTCAGTGACTCACCAAAACCCTCATGAAAAAAGACCAAACTTGGCTTTTAGAGCACCTGTCTCATTTCTGAACTCTTCCAGCCGTAAGACATTCCACCCCAACATTCTAAACAAATTTGTAAATATGCCCATTCCCTTAAAACTCTAGACATTTACACTTTCATTTTGCTTACAATCTCCCATTTCCTCTTCCTGAACTCTCAGCACCTCCATTCTACCCAGCTTGGCCTAAATCCAAATCATCTCTTAAGTTTCAATGAAGACCTCAATCAGGAAGCTTTCCTTTATTTCAAATGGGGTGTGTACTCCTCCCATTAACTCACATGTGTCCCTCCACTACACTTTTAATTCTACATTGTTCTGTCTGCTGTTTTTCACAGCGCAGGCAAATAATATAAAATGATATTAAAAAGTAAATTTTGCCAGGAACAGTGACTCACACCTGTAATCTCAACACTCTTGGAGACCGAGGCAGGCAGATTGCACGGCCAAACCCCGTCCTGTCTCTACAAAAAATACAAAAATTAGCCAGGTGTGGTGGCACACACCTGTTGTCTCAGCTATTCCAGAAGCTGAGGCAAAAGGATGGTTTGAGCCTGGGAGGTCAAGGCTGCAGTGAGCCGAGATCATGCCACTGCACTCCAGCCTGGGTGACAAAGTGAGACCCTGTCTCAAAAATTAATAAATAAATGAACAAATAAGTAAATTTTAACAGAAAAAAAGTTAATATTACATTGTGTTCATTTATCATACTCTTACACTAAACTTTTTACATACACAAAGACAGCAATCCTGTATTAATTCATTTCTGTGTTCATTAAGTATCTTACATTGCCTGAAACATAACTAGTTATTTAATAATCATTTGTCAATTGAGTAATTAAGGAAATTCTTCACTATGAAATCCTCACTTACCAGGCTTCAGCCTGCATCAGCCTAAAACTCCTACGAGCTAAGGTCCACAACTCGCAATCTAAGTCCTTTAACTGCGCTAGCCTCAGCATCCAGACCTCACCATCTGACTCCGTCTTGAGACTTAGGGCCATCCCACATGGGGCCATTATAATTGTTCAACCACACTAGATATTACAGAGTTGGCATAAATGACCAGGAACAAAAACAGATTTTTCCCAATACCCTCGTTCCCATATTGCCTTATTATTCATTCCCTCCTATACCTGTACCCTCTTTGCATCCCAAACTCATAGAATACTACCTCAATTCCTAGTCATGATTAAGACTCAGCTTTGGCTCAAGAACATTTCCCCTATAGTCTCGTTAATGTTTTTTTCCCCATCCTGTATACCTAAAGCTGGGTAAGTGAGGTTAAGATTTTCCTCACTCCTAATAGCACTTCCAGGCCTTCACTCTCCTTGAAGTGTCACTGTCCTTTTGAGAGTTATTCTTTCTCTGACATCTGTGGATTTTACATGCTTGCATTCTTGGAATACTTGGTAGTTTTCAATGTTCAGTGGATAACACTTCTAACACTTTAGCTTCCTAGTTTCTTGATGCCTGCAACTTCAGTAATTACTATTTCTCCTTCATTCAGCTACTCATTCTTGTGATCATTTCTGAACCTTGTCATCATCTGGAATTACTTTATTAATCCATTAATTATATTCCAAACTATAATAACTCAACCTCTGACAAGGACTCTCATCTTTCAAGCACCCACTAGACAGTCCTTTTGACTCTCACAAGACTGTTCTTCTACTTCTTATTCTTTCATTTCTCCCAATCTTCTCCCAACCTCTTTTCCTTCTGAACACAGGATACTCTTATATAGTGGATCATATGCACAATTTTTTCATGAGCAGCCTTGATTCCAAGGCATACCTATCTTTAAGTTCTGGGTCAATTCTACAATTGCCTTCTCTACTCTTACATTGGGACAATAAGCACAACTGAATAAAATGATAATCATTATGCAAATGTACCGCTAAAAATTAACAACCCTCAACCTCAATGAGGTCTTTTAGCAATTTCTCCTATTCCGCTTTAAAGATTAATCTAAACCTTAGCCAATTTTATCAACTCCCCTCTCTTTTCACTTCTATCAAGTGACCTTCATCAAATTTCAACCAAGTCACATACGTATAATTTTACCTAGATTCTCCCTAATTCTCACCAACTTATCTCCTATTTTAGAGAATAAGATATTCCTCTTTCTTAACTGCATTCCCTATTGCTCCACAAAGAATGCTGCCCCTTCACTTAGCTATCTCTCTCCTGTATTACTAATTTCTCCATCTCAACTACCCTCATTAACTTAGCCCGGGGGGATGTCAAACTTTTTCTGTAAAGTATCACATAGTTAATATTTTAGGCTTTGTAGATGTGTCAGGTTGTTTTTACTATAAAGAAATTTTTGCCACTATAAAGAAATTGTTTTGGCACTATAAAGAAATTCTGGAGGCTGGGTAGCTGACAAATAAAAGAGCTTTAATTGGCTCACAGTTCTGCAGGCTGTACAACAAGCATCGTGCTTCTGGTAAAGCCTCAAGGAGCTCTTACTTATGGTGGGAGGCAAAGCTGGAGCAGGCATGTCACATGGTGAGAGTGGCAGCAAGAGAGTGAACGGGGAGGCATCACACTTTTTTATTTTATTTATTTATTTACTTGGAGACAGGGTCTCACTCTGTCACCGAGGCTGGAATACAGTGGTGCCATCAGGGCTCACTGCAGCCTCAACTTCCTGTGCTCAAGCAATCCTTCTACCTCTCTGAGTAGCTGGAACTACAGGCTTGAGCCACCACATCTAGCAAATGTTTTTGATGTTTTTGTAGAGATGGGGTCTCACCATATTGCCCCACGTTAGTCTCAAACTTTTAGGCTCAAGCAATTCTTCCACCTCAGCCTCCCAAAGTGCTAGGATTATAAGCATGAGCCATTGTGCCCAGCCTGTCACACTCTTTTAAACAACCACACTTTTTTTTTTTTTTTTTTTTTTGAGACGAGATGGAGTCCTGCTCTGTCACCCAGGCTGGAATGATCCCAGGCATGATCACCAGGCACAATCTCAATCTCGGTTGACTGCAACCTCCATCTCCCAGGTTTAAGCAGTTCTCCTACCTCATCCTCCTGAGTAGCTGGGATTACAGACACATGCCACCATGCCCAGCTAATTTTTGTATTTTTAGTAGAGACAGGGTTTCACCATGTGGCCAGGCTGGTCTTGAACTCCTGACCTCAGGTGATCCGCCCGCCTCAGCCTCCCAAAATGCTGGGATTACAGGCGTGAGCTACCGTGCCCAGCCTAAACAATCACATTTCAAGTGAACTGAGTAAGAGCTAACGTATCACCAAAAGGATGGTGCTAAACCATTCATGAAAGATCCTCCATTTCCCAGTCACCTCCCACCAGGCCCCACCTCCAACATGGGGATTATATTTCAACATGAGATTTGGAGGGGACAAATATCTAAACTGTATTAGTATGCCTTACTACCTCTGTCACAACTATTCAACTCTGCTGTTACAACATGAAAACAATCGACAATATATAATAAATGTGTGTCTGTGTTCCAATAAAACTTTACGGACAATGAAATTTTAATTTCATATTTCACATGAACAAAATATTGTTTTCAAAGATGTAAAATGTAAAATCCATTCTTAGTTCAGGAGTTATACAAAAACAGGTAGTCAGCCATATTTTGCCTTGTTTGACTTAGTCTATAACAGATTCTCAGAGTGAGGTCTCAACAGCATCAGCATCATGTGGGAATGTGTTAGAAAGGCAAATTTTCCTGCCCCACCCCGGATCTAGTGAATCAGAAACTCCGGGCATGCAGCCCAGCTGACTAAGGCCTAACAAGCTCTCCAGGTGATTCTGATACATACTCAAGTTTGAGAACTACTGTCCTCTAAACAAGTTCAAGTCTCTCATTCAAAAAAAGGCCTCTGACTTTGCACCTCAAACTTTTTCTCATTTCATCCAAAATTCCAGAATGATTAGTCAATTCTTGCTGGCTCCATTTTCTCAGCATAATTTACCATGAGTTTATAAAATGAGAGCAAGAATACCACCAAGTGGTTGTCAGAACTACATAAGATGATTATAGGTGGGAATTCCATGCAGGAAATTCTTCATGTAGTCAAGAAAGGTGGAAAGGATTTTAACTGCATATCCCAGGGAGGAGAAATATAGAAGGAACACTGCCTTCCTCCCCATAATCCCCTCACCCACTCCTCATCATAGAAGACGAGTGAGCTGATGGGGGAGCCTGGGAAAAGGAATGAAACCTGTTCTGCTTACAGGGGCAGCTGGAACTTACTCAGCCTCTCTGTGCAAAGTAGAAAGAGGCACCTCCTCAGGAGAACACAGTCCTATAGAGCAAAGCTTGGTGATTGGAAGGTAACCCGTGGAAATAAGAATAAGATATAATTTATCCAAGTGGACAGAGCCCTCAGGGACACTATCGGGTCCTGTTTGCTCGTCTCCTGCTAGGTTGCCTCTTTTGGTTTCTGAATTATTGTGGTCCATTAATTTCCTAAAGTCTCTGTAAATCACCCCTCAGCCTCCATGAAACCAGCAAGTCTCTTTGATAGGAACTTTTAAACAGGTACAGTGGTCTATAGCCAGCAGGGTCCTGTACTTGCCCAAGATTGCCAGGACAATTTTCCCCAATATTCAGTTTTTCCATCTACTAACCAATATAGCAATGGTAAAAGTACTGTGTGGAGTGTGTTGTTTGAAAATATAGGTGCTTGAATTTCCATTTTTCCTGTTCACTAAGATCATAATTGCAGTATGTAATGCAGACAGCAATCATGCCATCATCTTTGCTTTTGGAAAAAAATGACTAACAAAAACAAAGCAGCAGGAAGAATGTGCCAAGTTAGAGCTACATTTGAAGTGCTCATGGAATGTTAGAGGAAATAGGAGAATCAGAGAAGTTCTCACAAAACTGTATGAAATATAAGCTTTTTTTTTTTTTTATAGCTGGGTTCTCACTATATTGCCCAGGCTGGCCTTGAATTGCTGAGCTCAAGAGATTTTTCTGCCTTAGCCTACTGGGTATCTGATCTGGGACGACAGGTGTGCACCACCATAGTCAGCTAATAAGTAGCATTTTTATGGGTGGATAAGAAGAGAAAGGAATTCTAAGTGAGGAAACAGCATGAGAAAAGTAGGGGGGGAATAATCTGGGGTAGCTGGAGCACAGAAATATTGAGAGTTGGCATGGTTGAACTTGACAGCCAAATCCTGAATCTTTATATGTCACAGAGTTATCCCTTGGTATCCATGGGGGATTGGTTTCTGGACCTCATTTTATATGACGGACTTGAACATCCATACCAAAATCCATGGATGTTGGTATTAGTCGGTTTTCATGCTACTGATAAAGACAAACCCAAGACTGGGTAGAAAAAAGAGGTTTAATTGAACTTACAGTTCAACATGGCTAGGGAGGCCTCAGAATCATGGTGGGAGGTGAAAGGCACTTCTTACATGGTGGCAGCAAGAGAAAAATGAGGAAGATGCAAAAACCATGATAAAATCATCAGCTCTCGTGAGACTTATTCACTACCATGAGAATAGTATGGAATGAGGAAGATGCAAAAACCATGATAAAACCATTAGATTTCATAAGACTTATTCACTACCATGAGAACAGTATGGGGGAAACCGTCCCCATGATTCAAATTATCTCCCACCAGGTCCCTCCCACAACACATGGGAATTATGGGAATACAATTCAAGATGAGATTTTGGTGGGGATGCAGAGCCAAACCGTATCAGTGTTCAAGTCCTTCCTATAAAATGGTATAGTAGGCCAGGCACGGTGGCTCACGCCTGTAATCCTAGCACTTTGAGAGGATGAGGCAGGTGGATCACCTGAGGTCAGGAGTTCCAGACCAGCCTGACCAATACAGTGAAACACCCGTCTCTACTAAAAATACAAAAATTAGCCGGGCGTGGTGTCATTCACCTGTAATCTCAGCTACTCAGGAGGCTGAGACAGGAGAATCGCTTGAACGCAGGAGGTGGAGGCTGCAGTGAGCTGAGATCGCGCCATTGCACTCCAGCCTGGGCAACAAGAGCAAAACTCTGTCTCAAAATAAAATAAAATAAAATAAAATAAAATCGTATAGTATTTGCATATCCTCCTGTATACTTTAAATCATCTCGTGGTTACTTATAGTACCCAGTGCAATGTAAATAGTATGTAAATAGTTGTTACACTACATTGTCTAGGAAATAGTGGCAAGAAAAAAGTCTATACATGCTCAGTACAGACACAACCATTTTTTTCCTCTTTTTTCTTTTTTAAAAAAGTATTTTTGTCTCGTGGTTGGTTGAATCCACAGATCTGGAATCCATAGAAACAGAGGACCAACTGTACTAAGCCCCGTTAGGACAGAGAAAATTTAAGTGATTCCTTTATCTTTAACAGATTTAGTAGAGTACTTGGAACATAGCAGCAGATTATTAAATATTTGTAACAAGAAAAAATGAATGTGTGAAATTTCGTTTACTTATACTTAGTTGAGTCAGGTGGCCTAACAAACTGTAAGGAGTCCCAGCAGATGGAGGAGGCAGGAAGTCAAGCTAGAAAATTTACATGTGAGTTATTATTTATTGCTTGATGAGCTCATCAGATGAGTCAGAAATCGTTTTCCCAATATTCCTGTAATAGACTCAGATGACAAATACAAAACTTAATTTGCTTCCAACAACTTCTTTAAAGGAAAAAAATTATGGCCAGTCACCGTAGTTCACGCCTGTAGTTCCAGCACTTTGGGAGGCCAAGGCAGGCAGATCATGAGATCAGGAGATTGAGACCAGCCTGGCCAACATGGTGAAACCCCATCTTTACTAAAAATACAAAAATTAGCCAGACATGGTGGCGCTTGCCTGTAATCCCAGCTACTCAAGAGGCTTAGGCAGGAGAATCGCCTGAACCCAGTGGGCAGAGGTTGCAGTGGGAGCCAAGATTGCACCACTGCTCTCCAGCCTGGGCAACAGAGTGAGACTCTGTCTCCAAAAAAAAAAAAAAAAAAAAAAAATTGTAAAAATAAATCATGTTTATTTCAGAAAACTTGGGACATATCCTACAAATTATAATAAACTAATAAAGACTGTTTAAATCCCTGTAATCTCATCAAGTAATAATGTAACAGTATAACAATATTTTCTCATGTCATTAAACATTCTTTGAAAGTATGATTTAAATGTGATTTTCCGCAAATGCATGCATCAATCTGTTTTCTATTTATTTAACCATTCCTCTATTAGTAGACATGTAGACAATTTCCAAATATTCATTACACCTTTGTAAATGTATCTTTATTATTATTATTACTATTTTTTTTCTGAGACAGAGTCTTGCTCTGTCACCCAGCCTGGAGTGCTGCAACCTCTGCCTCCCAGGTTCAAGTGATTCTCCTGCCTCAGCCTCCTGAGTAGCTGGACTATAGGCACCTGCCACCACACCTGGCTAATTTTTTGTGTTTTTACTAGAGACGGGGTTTCACCATGTTAGGCAGGATGGTCTTGATCTCCTGACCTCGCAATCCACCCACCTCGCCCTCCCAGAGTGCTGGGATTACAGGCGTGAGCCACTGCGTTCAGTCATAAATGTGTCTTTAAATATAACTTTAATAATTTTCACAGTGAAGAGCCTTAAAAATACCCTTAAAACCCTATTAAAGACAAAAGGCTGCGCACGGTGGCTCATGCCTGTAATCCCAGCACTTTGGAAGGCCGAGGCAGGCGAATCACTTGAGGCCAGGAGTTTGAGACCAGCCTGTCCAACATGAAACCCCATCTCTACTAAAAATACAAAAAGTAGCTGGGTGTGGTGGCACGTGCCTGTAATCCCAGTTACACGGGAGAGGCAGGAGAATCACTTGAACCCGGGAGGCAGAGGTTGAGTGAGCCAAGATGGCGCCACTGCACTCCAGCCTGGACGACAGAGTGAGACCCTGTCTCAAAAATAAAAATTTAAATTTAAAAAAAAAAAAAAAACCTCTTAAAGACAAAAGAAGTTGAAAAAGATGGCTATACTATATGTATAAAATAATTTAACAGGCTGGGCACAGTGGCTCACATCTGTAATTCCAGCACTTTGGGAGGCTGAGATGGGAGGATTGCTTGAGGCCCGGAGTTCGAGACCAGCCTGGTCAACATAGCAAGACCCCCATTTCTGTTTTAACATAATAATTCAAAAAGAAAAGAAAGGAGAAATAAAATAGCTTAACAGTAGAAATCTGTAGGCTCTTCTAAAAATAACAATGTATAACACATTTTCAGTCAAAATTCCACCGGAACTTCCTTTTTTTTTTTTTTTTGAGACAGAGTCTTGCTCTGTTGCCAGGCTGGAGTGCAGTGGCATGATCTCGGCTCGGCTCACTATAACCTCTGCCTCCTTGGTTCAAGCAGTTCCCCTGCCTCAGCCTCCCGAGTAGCTGGGATCACAGGTGTGCACCCCCACACCCGGCTAATTTTTTTTTTTTTGGTATTTTAGTAAAGATGGTGTTTCACCATGTTGGCCAGGGTGGTCTCGATCTCCTGACCTTGTGATTGGCCTCCCAAAGGGCTGGGATTACAGGTGCGAGCCACCATGCCCGGCCTGAATTTCTTATAAGTGATAAATATTCTTTATTTGGTGTTACATATAAATTACACTAAAATGCCTTTCAATAATTGAAAAGTAGAATTTTAGGTAGGGCACAGTGGCTCACTCCTGTAATTTCAGCCCTTTGGGAGGCCAAGGTAATAGGATTGCTTGAGCCTAGGAGTTTCATACCAGCCTGGGCAACAAAGTGAGACCCAGTCTCTACATAAAATTTTTTAAAAACCAACCTAGCATGATGGTGCCTGCCTCTAGTCTCAGTGACTCGGGGGCTGAGGTGGGAGGATGGCTTGAGCCTGGGAGGTTGAGTCTGCAGTGAGCTGTTTATCATACCACTGCACTCCAGTCTGGGCGACAAAGTGAGACCCTGTCTCAAAAAAATAAAAAAGAAAAACAAAGAAAGAAAATAAAAATAGCATTTTGGATACCAGGAATTCTAATTAGATTGACATAATTAAGACCAAAAATATAAGCAGACATTGCTACCTTATCTTCAGCCCTTGCCCTTAACAGGCTAATGATCACAAGTTAAAACACAGGTAATTCTTGCTTGGTTCTGAGATAGTGAAGGGATTTCCCCAGTATTTAAATATATCCATATATTCATTTATATAACTATATAAATCAAAACATAAAATCAATTTCCAACAGGCTTTGTGATGGCATTCTCCATCTTTGTGAAAAGTTGAACATTACTAATCAAGTCCAAACTTATCTTTAGAAGAGGAAACAGTGAGAGCATTTACTGAATTGGAATTACTATCAAAATTCAAGAAACTAATTGTATTCATTTAACCATAAGCCAGACTTAGTTAAATCAGGACTGTCTAACAAAAATATTCTGTCAGTCATTAATGATCTGAATTCTGGTGTATGAGATCAATTAAATTATGACACACATTTAAAAAGTCATGAGGCTGGTCACAGTGGCTCATACCTATAATCTCAGCACTTTGGGAGGCCAAAGTGAGAGGACTGCTTGAGGCCCGGAGTTCGAGACCAGCCTGCACAACACTGCAAACTCTCGTCTCTACAAAAAATTAAAAATTAAAGATCAGCCAAGTGTGTTGGCATATGCCTGTAGTCCCAGCTACTCAGGAGGCTTGAGGTGTGAAGATTGCTTGAGCCCAGGAATTTGAGGCTGCAGTGAGCCATGGTTGTGCCACTGCACTCCAGCCTAGACAACAGAGCAAGACCCTATCTCTTAAAAGAAAGAAAAAAGTTATGAGACATTTCTGCTTTGTAATAAGACAGTAGCCAATTATTACTTATTAGGGCTTTTTGAGATAAGCTATCAGGTCTGTCCTTTCTGTCTCCTTCTTAATGCCTGTGAAGATCATTTTTGTTTAAGATGTATTTCTTGAGAATCTCCGAATAGTTCATCAGTGTCTCTTCCCCCCAGATGATGCCTTTGTTATTACTAATGTCTGTGAGAGAGAATCCTGTGAACTCATCTGTTTTCCAAAGAGACCATGAAGATTGGGTCCATGTGGCACTGAGCACACTCTGAACAAAAGTCTTCTGCCTTTCTCAACATCACCCATATTTAATCTCTCATCAATGACACTATGAACGTTCCCACTCGGAAGCTGGACAGCCCACTCTCCAGGACTCCAGCTGGATTTTGAGGGGAATGTGACAAATTGATTCTGAAATGAACAAAGAATAGCTAAGACACAAATAACTAAACTAATTTTGAAAAAGAAGAGCAAAGATAGAGGACTTTTTCTACCAAATATTAAGATAAATCACATTCACAGAAGTAAAAACAATTTAATACTGCCACAAGAACAGATAGGCCAGGCGCCATGGCTCATGCCTGTAATCCCAGCGCTATCGGACGGAGGCTGAGGCAGGTGGATCACCTGAGGTCAAGAGTTCGACACCAGCCTGGCCAACATGGTGAAACCCCGTCTCTACTAAAAATACAAAAAGTAGCCACGTGTGGTGACTCCAGCCTGGGCAACTCCAGCCTGCACTCCAGCCTGGATGACAAGAGCAAAACTCCATCTGAAGAAAAAAAAAAAAAAAGAACAAATAGATCAGTAGAACAAAATAAGGAGCCCCGAAACAAACCCATGTGCATATTGAAACTTCATATATCATAGAAATGGCATCTTTAATCAATGAAGAAAGAAGAATAGATTTTTTTTTTTTTTTAATGAATGACGTTGGGAGAGCTCGTACATGGAGAAAAACCCAGTTGTATTCCTGTGTCATACCATATACAAATGTTAACTGTAATGGATTACTTCCATCTGAAATGGAAATCAATGAAGATAAGGAAAGTAGAGAAGAATATCTTTGTGACTTTGAAATGGAGGTGTTAGTAAGAAAGGCCTGAAAATCTTACCATAAAGGGGGAAATTTGTGGATTTAAATACAAAAACAAAACACGCACAAAAAAACACCAGGGTTTCTTTTCAAAGAAGACTATCATAAATAAAGTTAGCGGACAAGTGATAGCCTAGAAGAGTATATTTGCCACCTATGCAACTCAGGAATTGTTATGTAGAATATACACAGAAATTCTGTAGATCAAGAAGCAAAAGACGTGAAGTCCAATAGAAAACTAGATGATATAGTTTGGATGTGCATCCATGCCCATGAAATGTAATCCCCAGTGTTGGATGTGGGGCCTGGCAGGAAGTGGCCCTGGATCATGGGGGCAGATTTCTCACCAATGGTTTAGCACCATCCTCTTGTTGCCGTCCTCGTGACACCGACTGAGTTCTCACAAGATCTACTCATTTAAAAGTGTGTGGCACCTCCCTCTCTCTCTTGCCCCTGATCCCACCATGTGAGATGCCTGCTCCCTTTTCACCTTCCACCATGACCAAAAGCTTCCTGAGGCCTCCCCAGAAACAGATGCCTTTGTTATGCTTCCTGTAGAGCCTGCAGAACCATTAGCCAGTTAAACTTCTTTTCTTTATAAATTACCCAGTCTCAGGTATTTCTTTATAGCAATGCAAGAACAGCCTAATACACTAGATGAAGGATAAAATAGGCAAATCACAGAAGAAGGAATCTGAATGCCTAGTGAATCTATAAAAAGATTCTCAAACTCTCTAGTGAGAAAAAAATTCAAGTTAAAATAACAATAAGATACCACTTCACAGAAATTTAAAGGCTTAGTAATATCAAGAATTCGTAAGAATTGGGAGGATGGGGTAATCTTGGACTGCAAACTGAGGAAGCCATACTGGAAAGTGACTTGCCAGTATTTATGCAACTTAATATGTTCCAGAAATCTCACTCCAAGGAAACTTGCACACAGATATTCATGGGAACAGATATGAGAATGTGCATCTCAGCATTGTTTGTAGTGGCAGAAGCCTGGAAAAACATGGGACATGATAGGCAGGGACAGAACTCCATCATATGTGATATATGTATTCAATTGAAAACTGGGCAGTGGTCAGAATTAATGGACCAGACATACATTCAGCTATCTAGCTACCTCTTGAAGACATAGTGTCAAGTGGGAAAATACAGAAAACAAAACAAAATCTGTATCAAAGTACCAGTGTAAATTTAAAACACTCTAAGCAATACATAATTTCCAAGCATACTGGTGATGCCTGTGAGAGAGACAGAAAAAATCAGAATGGGCATCAGGAATAAAGAGAAAAAAGAAGGCCTTATATAGACCTGTGATACCAGAGCATAATCAATGCTATTCTTTCAGTTGCTTATGGGAACTAAAATTAAACAGAACAAATTTGAAACAATCCTTGATGTCTTTGTTTCTCTCCCACCCATCATCCAATCCCTCATCTTCCAAATATATGCCAAATTAAATCATTTCTCATCTTTTCCATCAATACCCCTCTGGGCATAGTCACCATCACCTATAGCCTAATTACTGCAATAGCCTCCTAACCAGTCTCTTTGCTTTTGTATCCACCTGCCTTTGGTCTATTTTCTTTTCTTTTCTTTCTTTCTGTTTTGTTGTTGTTGTTTGTTTTTTGTTTTTTGTTTTTTTAGACAGAGTTTCGCTCTTGTCACCCAGGCTGGAGTACAATGGCGTGATCTCGGCTTACTGCAACCTCTGCCTCCTCGATTCAAAACATTCTCCTGCCTCAGCCTCCAGAGTAGCTGGAATTATAGGCTCATGCCACCACACCTGCCTAATTTTTGTATTTTAGTAGAGACGGAGTTTCACCATGTTGGCCAGGCTGGTCTCGAACTCCTAACCTCAAGAGATCCACTCACCTCGGCATCCCAAAGTGCTGGGATTACAGGTGTGAGCCACCATGCCCGGCCTGGCCCATTTTTAATGAAGCAACAGGAATATACTATTAAACACAAGTCTGATCACCTCAATTTCTGCTTAAGATCTCTGGTCTCCTACTTCACTCAAGATAAAAGCAAAGGCCTAATGATCCACAAGGCCACATAAGCTTGAGCCCACTGTCTCTGGCCTTATCTCCTAATACTTTCCTTCTGGCCAATCCCTTATGCTACACTGGCCACCTGTTACCCTAGAATATACCAAGCACACTCCGGACTCAGGTCCTTTGCAGGTGTTTTCCCTCTGCCTGGAATGTTTTTTCCCTAGAGTTCTAAACAACTTGTTCCCTCACTTCTTTCAGATCTTTATTCAAAAGTCTCTGTGAGACCTTCCCTGGCCACACTATTTAAAATTGCAACCTTCTAGCAGATAAAAGATCTGAACAATGTGAACAAAGCATGTGAACAGATATCTCACCAAAGAAGAAATACAGATGGTAAATCAGCACATGAAAAGACGCTCCACATTATATGTTATGAAGGAATTGCAAAGTAAAACAATAATGAAATGCAGTGTCACACCTATTGGAATAGCTAAAATCCAAAAACCTGACAATCCCAAATGCTAGTAAGAATGTGGAACAACAAGAATTTTCAACCATTGACAGTAGGAATGCAAAATGGCACAGCTACTTCAGTAGGAAGTTTGGCAATTTCTCACAAAGTTAAACACAAACTTACCATATGATCAGTAATTGCACTCCGAAGTATTTACCCAAATGAATTGAAAACTTACATTCACACTTAAACCTGTACATAAATGTATATAGTAGCTTTATTCATAATTGCCCTCCCCCAAAAAATGGAAGCAACCAAGATATCCTTCAACATGTGTATGGATAAAGAAACTAAGGTACATCCATACAATGGAATAGTATTCAGTGATAAAAAGAAAGCAGCTATCATGCCACAAAAAGAGGAAAATGCATATTTCTAAATGAAAGAAATCAGTCTGAAAGCCCACAGATGTGTGATACCAAATATATGACATTCTGGAAAAGGCGAAACTGTAGAAGTAGTAAAAAGATTAGTGGCTGTCAGGGGTTAAAGTATAAGAAGAGATTTATAGGTGACAAAAAGGGATTTTGAAAGCAGTGAAATTATTCTGTACAATACTGTAACGGTGGTAAATAATATGCATTTGACAAAACCCATACAACTATACAACACAAGAATGAAATATAATGCAAACCATGGAGTTTAAAACATTATTATTATTAATAATAATAATGTGTCAATATTGGTTCATCAATACAGCTAATGTATCATACTAATACAAGATGTTTAATAATATAGGAAACTGTGTTAAGGAGGGGTGTATGTGGAGACTGTACTTTCTGCTCAGTGGGTTTTTTCTGTAAACATAAAACTTTTCTAAAAAATAAAGTTTTAAAATTAAACAGAAAAAAACATTGCAACTCTCCCCACATCCCACCCCACCCACCCACCTAAACACAAAGGTAAGTTCTACCAAGACAGGAAATTGTTTAACATTTTATTTTAATATAATTCAAACTTAACAGAAAATTTGCAAGACTAGGTCAAGAAATTCTAATATACTTGTTTTTTTCTTTTTCTTTTCTTTTTTTTTTTTTCTTTTTTGAGACAAGGTCTGGCTCTGTTGCCCATGCTGGTGTGCAGTGGCATGATCTCGACTCACTGCAACCTCCACCTCCTGAGCTCAAGCCATCCTCCCACCTCAGCCTCCTAAGTAGCTGAGACTACAGGCACATGCCACCACACCAAGCTAATTTTTGTATTTTTGGTAGAGATGGAGTTTCACCATGTTGCCCAGGCTGGTCTAAAACTCTTGAGCTCAAGGTATCCGCCCGCCTCAGCCTCTCAAAGTACTCGTATTACAGGTATGAGCCACCGCACCTGTCCAAGAAATTCTAATATACTTTTTATCTAAATTCATCAGTTGTTTATTTTCTATCCCTTTGGCCCACTTGCTTTAACATTTCCCTCCTGTCTCGTATATATATACTTTATACTTTATGTATTCTTTGTATATATTACATATGATATGTGTAATTGCAATATATGATAATTATCCGAATCTGAAGATGAAACATCTAAACAATGCTATTATCTAATTCACAGTCCATATTCAGATATCATCAATTGTCCCAGTGCTTATTTTATAGCTATTTTTCCTAATCCAGGACCCAATCCAGCATTATGCATTGCATGAAGTAGTCTTTGGTCTCCTTTAATCTGGTACATGTCTTCAACTTTATTTTTGTTTTTCTTCACGTTGACATTTTTTTAAGAGCTCGGACCAACTGGGTGCAGTGGCTCATCCCTGTAATCCCAGCACTTTGGGAGGCTGAGATTGGCGGATCACTTGAGTCCAGGAGTTTGAGACCAGCCTGGGTAACACGGCAAAACGCTGTCTCTACAAAAAATGTGGGCATCATGTTTGTGTGTGTCTGTAGTCCCAGCTGCTCAGGAGGCTCAAGTGGAAGGATCACTTGAGCCCTGGAAGTCAAGGCTGCAGTGAGCCATGATCGTGCCACTGAGACCTTGTCTCACCAAAAAAAAAAAAAAAAGAAGAGTTCAAGCCAGTTGCTCTGTGGATGTCCATCAAGTTGAATTTGAGTTTGTCTGATATTTCCTTGTGATCAGACTCAGGTTATGCATTCTGGGCAGGAATACTGCAGACAGTGCATCATATCAAGAGGCACATGATTCGGATTTGTCCCATTGTTTGTGAAGTTATCTTGGTGCTCGCTCTCTCTCCCTCTCTCTCTCTCTTTTAATTTTATTTCCCAGGAATCATACTTCCAAACTAAGTTTGGGAGGTGCCCTCAGATATCTTTATTAAGGTGGCAGCCCTCAGATTTCTTAAAAAAGGAAATTTTGTATGTTTTGTTCACTGCTATATTTCCAAAGCTTAAAAGAGTTCCTGGCACTCAAAAAGAATTTGTTGAGTGAGTGACTAAATGACTTCAACTCTGTGGAGTTGGGAAGACACAGGAGAGGAAGAGAAAGAAGAAATAAGAGGATGAAAAGGTGGAGCAAGGGAACAGTAGTTAAGGTTATAAAGTAAGTCATCAGTCATTCTGCACACTTTAGGCTCATAAATATTATCCAAAACATTTGTATTAATTGATATAATCAACACTGTGAAACTTTCAAGATCATGATACTCTTGCTAGTATACTAAATATATCTTCCTTTTTTTTTTCTTTTCAAGGTTTATTTTAAGTTCAGGGGTACATGTGCCAGATGTGCGGGTTTGTTACATAAGTAAACGTGTGCCATGGTGGTTTGCTTCACAGATCATCCCATCACCTAGGTATTAAGCCCAGTGCCCATTAGCTATTCTTCCTGATGCTTTCTCTCCCCACCTTCCCCACCTCTGACAGGACCCAGTGTGTGTTGTTCCCCACAATGTGATGTGTCCATGTGTTCTCATTGTTCAGCTCCCACTTATAAGTGAGAATATGTGGTGTTTGGTTTTCTGTTCCTGCATTAGTTTTTATTTATTTAATTTATTTATTTAAATATATATATATTTGTTGTTGTTATATATTTGTGTGTGTGTTATATATATATATATATTTGTTTGTTGTTGTTTTTCCTGCATTAGTTTGCTGAGGATAATGGCTTCTAGCTCCATCCATGTCCCTGCAAAGGACATGATCTCATTCCTTTTTATGGATGCATAGTATTCCAGGGTGTATATGTACCACATTTTCTTTATCCAGTATATCATTGATGGGCATTTAGGTTGAGTCCATGCCTTGTGACCAGTGCTGCAATGAACATAGGCATGCATGTATCCTTATAATATAACAATTTATATTCCTACGGGTATATAGCCAGTAATGGGATTCCTGGGTTAAATAGTATTTCTGCCTCTAGGTCTTTGAGGAATCACCACACTGTCTTCCACAATGGTTGAACTAATTTACACTCCCACCAACAGTGTAAAAGCATTCCTTTTTCTCTGCAACCTTGCCAGCATCTGCTTTTTGACTTTTTAATAATAGCCATTCTGACTGGCATGAAATGGTGTCTCATCGTGGTTTTGATTTGCATTGCATTTGCATTTCTCTAATGATTAGTGATGTTGAACATTTTTTCATATGTTTGTTGGTCACATGTATGTCTTATTTTGAGAAGTGTTTGTTCATGTCCTTTGACCACTTTTTAATGGGTTGTTTGTTTTTTTCTTGTAAATTTCTTAAGTTCTTTGTAGACTCTGGATATTAGACCTTTGTCAGATGGATAGATTGCAAAAATTTTCTCACATTCTGTAGGTTGTCTGTTTACTCTGATGATAGTTTATTTTGCTGTGTTGAAGCTCTTTAATTAGATTCCATTTGTCAATTTTTGCTGTTGTTGCAATTGCTTTTAGCATTTTTATCATGAAATCTTTGCCAGCGCCTATGCCCTGAATGGTATTGCCTAGATTTTCTTCTAGGGTTTTTATAGTTTTAGATTTTCCATTTAAGTCTTTAGTCCATCTTGAGTTAATTTTTGTATATAGTGTAAGGAAGGGGTCCAGTTTCAATTTTCTGCATATGGCTAGCTAGTTATCCCAGCACCATTTATTAAACAGGAAATCTCTTCACTATTGCTTGTTTTTGTCAGGTTTGCCAAAGATCAGATGGTTGTAGGTGTCCAGTCTTATTTATGAGTTCACTATTCTGTCCCATTGGTCTATGTGTCTGTTCTTGTACCAGTATCATGCTGTTTTGGTTACTGTAGCCTTGTAGTAGAGTTTGAAGTTGCGTAGCATAATACCTCCAGCTTTGTTCTTTTGAAGCTAATGAGAACAAAGAGACAACATACCAGAATCTCTGATATGCAGCTAAAGCCATGTTAAGGGGGAAATTTATAGCATTAAATGACCACATCGAAAAGCTAGAAAGTTCTCAAGTTAACAACCTAATATCTCAACTCCAAGAACTAGAGAACCAAGAGCAAACAAACCCCAAAACTAGCAGAAGACAAGAAATAACCAAGATCAGACCTGAACTGAAGGAAATAGAGACACAGACCAAAAAAAAAAAAAAAAACCTTCAAAAAAATCAACAAATGCAGGAGCTATTTTTTGAAAAAAATTAATAAAGTAGATAGATGGTTAGCTAGACTAATAAAGAAGAAAAGAGAGAAGAATCAAATAGACACAATCAGAAATGATAATGGGGGCCTGGGCATGGTGGCTCATGCCTGTAATCCCAGCCAGCAGTTTGGGAGGCTGAGGCAGGTGGATCATTTAAGGTCAGGAGTTCAAGACCAGCCTGGCCAACATGGTGAAACCCTGTCTCTACTAAAAATACAAAAATTAGCCAGGTGTGGTGGCAGGTGCCTGCAATCTCAGCTACTCGGGAGACTGAGGCAGGAGAATCACTTGAACCCAGGAGGTGGAGGTTGCAGTGAGCTGAGATCCCGCCACTGCACTCCAGCCTGGGCGCAGAGCAAGACTCCATCTCATCAAAAAGAAAAGAAATGATAATGGTGATATCACCACTGACTCCACAGAAATACAAAAAAAAATTAGAGAATACTATAAACACCTACATGCACATAAACTAGAAAATCTAGAAAAAATAGATAAATTCCTGGACACATACACCCTCTCAAG
The DNA here is from genome assembly GCF_029281585.2 of Gorilla gorilla gorilla. Classification (NCBI taxonomy): domain Eukaryota; kingdom Metazoa; phylum Chordata; class Mammalia; order Primates; family Hominidae; genus Gorilla; species Gorilla gorilla. The sequence goes on along the minus strand of NC_073224.2, from coordinate 85,310,690 downwards.
ACTGAACCCGGAAGAAATTGAATCCCTGAATAGACCAATAACGAGCTCTGGAATTGAGGCAATAATAAATAGTCTAACAACCAAAAAAAGCCCAAGACCAGACGGATTCACAGCTAAATTCCACCAGAGGTACAAAGAACTGATACCATTTCTACTGAAACTATTCCCAAAAATGTAAAAGAAGGGACTCCTTCCTAATTCATTCTATAAGGCCAGCATCATCCTGATACCAAAACCTGGCAGAATTGAGAATGGAGAATTTTTGTACAGTATTTCCCATATTCCTTTGGGATTTTTGTTTTGTTTTGTTTTGTTTTGTTTTTTTCAAACAGGGTCTTGCTTTGACCCCAGGCTAAAGTGCGGTGATGTGATCACGATTTGCTGTAACCTCAAACTCCTGGGCTCAAGTGATCTTCCTGCCTTAGCCTCCTGAAGTAACTAGGACTACAGGCAGGCACCACCACGCACAGCTGCTTTTTTATTTTTTGTAGAGACGAGGTATCTCTATGTTGCCCAGGCTGGTCTCAAGCTCCTTGGTTCAAGCGATCCTCCCACCATAGCCTCCCAAAGTGCTGGGATCACAGGCATGAGCCACAGTGCCTGGTCCCTTTGGGATTTTTATTATATAAACAGATAGCAACACACTCACTAGACAACAGTTAACCAAATGGTGGGTATATTTTTCTTATTTATAAGTTTTTATCGAAGAGAATATGCAATTCTTTTTGTCTGACATAATTTCAAGTCTTCAAAATAACAATGAAGTCTACTTGGTAATTGTTCTAAATGTGAACCTAGGTTCCTATTTCCTTTTCTTCTTTCTTTCTTTCTTTCTTTTTTTTTTTTTTTTTTTTTGTCTGGAGACATAGTCTCATGCTGTTGCCCAGGCTGGAGTGCAGTGATGAGATCTCGGCTCACTGCAACCTCCACCTCCCAGGTTGAAGCAATTCTCCTGCCTCAGCCTCCCCAGTAGCTGGGATTACAGGCATGTGCCACCACACCCACCTAATTTTTTATATTTTTAGTAGAGACAGGGTTTCGCCATGTTTGAGACCTAGGCTGGTCTCAAACTCCTGACCTCAAGTAATCTACCCGCCTCGGCCTCCCAAAGTGCCGGAATTACAGGCGTGAGCCACTGTGCCCAGCCCAGGTTCCTATTTTCCAAATATTTCTTTCCTTATGTCTTCCACCTCAGCTTCCTGAGTAGCTGGGACTGTAGGCACAGGCCACCACACCCAGCTGTCCTGCCTGTTCAAATAAATTAATTATTATTATTTTGAAACAAGGTTTCACTCTGTTACCCAGGCTGGAGTGCAGTGGCATGATCACGCTCACTGCAGCCTTGACCTCCTGGGCTCGAGTGATCCTCCTGCCTCAGCTTCCTGAGTAACTGGTACTATAGACCAGCACCACCATGTTCAACTAATTTTTTTTTGGAGATGGGGTTTCACTATATTGCTCAGGCTAGTCTAGAACTCCTGGCCTCATGCAATCCTCCCACCTCAGCCTCCCGAAGCACTGGGATTACAGGCGTAAACCACCATGACTAGCCTAAATTAATCTTTTTTGAGACAGTCTCACTTTATTACCCAGGCTGGAGTGCAATGGCACAACCTCAACTTACTGCAACCTCCACCTCTCAGTCTTGAGTGATCCTCCCACCTCAGCCTTCCAAGTAGCTGGGACTGTGGGTGTGCACCACCATGCCCAGTTAATTTTTGTAATTTTTTTTTTTTTTGAAGAGACAGGGTTTTGCCATGTTGCTCAGGCTGATCTAGAACTTCTGAGCTCAAATGATCTGCCCACCTCGGCCTCCCAAAGTGCTGGGATTATAGGTGCCCGCCACTGCGCCTGGTCCTAAATTAATATTTGATAGACAAAATTATTTGCCCCCAGTATGATTAGAAAAAGAAGTGACCTTGTAAGACACACACACACACACACAGCCAAAAATGCACCATTTTGACATGGTCAAAAGAGGAATTCCATTTTATTGTACTCCACCAAATACTCTTTTATTGACACCAGTTTAATTTCCTATGTTTCTCTTCTGTCGGGTTGAGTCCCTTTCTAACATTTTAGGCAGCATTCTCATTTGGTGATCAATTCTCTCAATTGGTCACTTTTTCTTTTTTTTTTCTTTTTTTCTGAGACAGAGTGTCGCTCTGTCGCCCAGGCTGGAGTGCAGTGGCATGATCTTGGCTCACTGCAAGCTCCACCTCTTGGGTTCATGCCATTCCCCTGCCTCAGCCTTCTGAGTAGTTGGGACTACAGGCGCCCACGACCAGGCCGGCTAATTTTTTGTATTTTTAGTAGAGGCGGAGTTTCACCATGTTAGCCAGGATGGTCTTGATCTCCTGACCTTGTGATTTGCCTGTCTCGGCCTCCCAAAGTGCTGGGATTACAGGCATGAGCCACCGCGCCTGGCCAGTCACTTTTTCAATGTAAATATTTTGGGAAAGTTGTACCTTATTTTTGCAGAACTGTCCAGCGAAAGTGAAACACATTCAAATCCTTAGCCTGCTCAAATAGAGCCAGGGTGATCAATGTTTCATTCCTCAAAGGGTATGTCAGATCCAAGAACAGCATCATGGTTTTCCACTCAACAGTATACATAATGAAGGACCTCTAACATCTGGGAATCTTTCTTTCTACACTTTCCTGAACAAAAAAGTCAACCACTGCTTTCCCCAGTTAGATACAAGCACCATTCTAACAATTCCACCATGCCATTTTTATATACAAACAGCCCACAGGGAGCAGCACATAATAACATTATCCTCCTCTCACCTCCCACTCTCTTCTAACAGATGAAACACTAAAGCAAGTGAACAAGTGGATAAGCCAATTTAAGAAATTGTGGGAGATGTTTAAAACCTGTTTGGGCATACAAAAGTTTCCAAACTGTCAGGCCTTAAAACCATGAAAAATCTTGGTTCTTATCTGGAAAGTCATGGTACTTAGAATCCATACTAGCCAGTTTGCATTTAACCATATCATTAAGTCACATTGTTAACTCTCTTCCCATGTAAGCATTCATGGTTTCTCAGTGGGTTTTTTTTTCTCAGTCATTTTTTTGAGAGGCGTTTCACTCTTGTTGCCCAGGCTGGAGTGCAATGGGTGTGATCTCGGCTCACTGCAACCTCTGCCTCCTGGGTTCAAGTGATTCTCCTTCCTCAGCCTCCCGAGTAGCTGGGATTACAGGCACCCTCCACTATGCTCAGCTAATTTTTTGTATTTTTAGTTGAGACGGGGTTTCACTATGTTGGCCAGGCTGGTCTCGAACTCCTGACCTCAGGTGATCCACCTGCCTCAGCCTCCCAAAGTGCTGGGATTACAGGCATGAGCCACTGCGCCCGGCTTTTTTCTCAGTCTTTAAAAAAAGATATATAACTTTCTTTGCAAAGTAATTGAGTGTCAGGAAGATTTGTTTTTAAATTACGTATTTTTAGATAAAATTGTAATTGAAATAAAATATTGGCCCTAGCAATGTGAAGGAATCTTGCAATAAATTTAATTAGTTACTAATAAGTATTTAGTTAGGTCTACTTGATGCTTTGTACTCTGCTGTTTGAAAATATATTTATATTTGTTCACTTTTTTATTATCTGCTTCCCCCCACAGAATGAAAGCCCAATAATCTCAGGGACTTTTTTTGCAAAATCTTTTTCTCTGATTTATCCATTGTTATCTATTATATGACAGGAGTTAAATAAATATTTGCTTAATGAATAAAAATATTCCAGCAACTAGCCAAATGTTTCCTTTTTCTCCCTCTAGAAAGCCACCTGAGTGTATCTTTGTCTGCCACAAAATCCCAAACTGCTTTTCTCTGACTCACTGTAGCATTGCTTTATGGAGATTAAACAGAAGTTCACTAATAAATTGCCTCAAAATATTCCCATGGCTACAGTTGGCTTGTGCCATGAAAGTCATTCCTTGGGTATCTTACATTATTCCTTTGATAAAAATCTAAGACATGCACAAGAGGTGAGTTTAGACTAGCTGACTACTCTTGGACAACTTTACAGATTGTTAAATTGTTATGTTAAAACCAAGAATCAATAGCTACTTTGACATAGATTGGGTTATCCCCCAGTTCAAAATATGAGCATCAGCAGATGCACAGAAGTGCTGAGCTAAGCTTGTCATTCTTGAAAGCAGAGCCAAATGGGGATTTTCCTAAGATACAGTCAACCCAGAAAGGGAATTAGGCAATTTTAGCCCATCTATTTCATCCTCTCTCTCTGCTCGCATAGTGATTCACAGAAGCAGGAGCAGCTCTGACAGATGGTGCTTAGTAGAACAATTGGTTTGTATGTATTTAACCTGCTCAAAGCGCCAAACCTCCCTCTTGCTATCATCAGTGCCTCTCCTGCCCAAAATCTTACCCAGATTTCTTGGTGCTTCTTTTCTTGCCAGAGACTCTCTCTGATGTTATTTTACCTGATTTCATTCAGGTAGAAATGGTAGGAAGTGCTTTCCAAACTTACCTAATCTTGAGAATCATCTACAATATTTATTTTGAAACGCAGCTTCCAAAAGAACTACCAAAATAATTATAGCTGAATCGCATCCTGAACCTCCTGAAAAGCATTCAAAGCAACATGAAAAACAACAATAAAACACAAAAACAGATATACAATTTCTACACCAATGTTTACAGCAGTATTATCCACAATAGCCACAAGATGAAAGCAACCCACAAGATGAATGCTTACATGGAAAGAAAGCTAACAATATGACTTCAGATATTCAGCAACAGATGAATAAAACAAAATGTAGTATATGCATACAATGGAATATTATTCAACCTTAAAGAGGAATGAAATTCTGATACATTTTACAAGATGGATAAACTAGAAAGACATTGTGCTAAGTAAAATAAAAATAGGCCAGACACAAAAGGAAAAATATTGTATGATTCTACTTACATGAGGTACCTAGGGTAGTCAAATTCATAGAGACAGAAGGTGGAATGGTGGTTTCCATGGACTGGAGGAGGAGGGAACAGGAATTGGTGTTTAATGGGTAGAGTTTCAGTATGGGATGATGAAAAAGTTCTGGAGTTAGATGGTGGTAGTGGCTGTACAACGATATGAATATATTGCCAGCACAATAGCTCATGCTTGTATTCCCAGCACTGTGAAAGTCCGAGGTGGGAGGATCGATTGAGCCCAGGCGTTCAAGACCAGCCAGGGCAACATAGCGAGAACTTGTCTCTACAAAAAATAAAGTTCCAGCTCCTCAGGAGGCTGAAGTAGCAGGATTACTGGAGCCTGGGAGGTTGAGGCTGCAGTGAGCTGTGATTGTGCCATTGTACTCCAGCCTGGGTGACAAAGCAAGATCCTAGATCAAAAAAACCCAAACTATGTAAATATACTTAATGCCATTGAACTGCACACTTTAAAATGGTTAAGGCCAGACACAGTGGCTCACATCTGTAACCCCAGCACTTTTGGCTGGCTGAGGTGAGAGAATCACTTGGGGCTAGGATTTTGACACCAGCCTGGGCAACATAGCAAGACCCATGTTTATTTACTTATTTAGAGACAAGGTCTGACTGTATCGCCAAGGCTGGATTGCAATGGCCTGATCTAAGCACGCTGCAACCTCTGCCTCCCAGGTTTAAGCCATCCTCCCACCTCAGCCTCCTGAGTAGCTGGGACTATAGGTGCTCACCACCATGCCCAGCTAATTTTTGTATTTTTTGTGGAGACCAGGTTTCGTCATGTTGCCCAAGCGGTTCTCAAACTCATGAGCTCAAACAATCCACCTGTCTTGGCCTCCCAAAGTGCTGGGATTGCAGATATGAGCCACCACACCCAGCCTAAGACCCATCTTAAAAAAAAATGGTTAAAATAGTAGATTTTGGCTGGGCGTGGTGGCTAACACCTGTAATCCCAGCTCTTTTTGAGAGGCTGAGGCAGGTGGATCGCTTGAGCCCAGAAGTTCGAAACCAGCCTTGGCAACATAGTGAAATTCCTTTTCTACAAAAAATTTTAAAAAAAAGAAATTAGCTGGGCACAGTGGTGCACACCTGTAATCCCAGCTCCCAGCTTCTGGGGAGGTTAAGGTGGGAGGATTGCTTGAGCCCAGGAAGAGGGGGGTTGCAGTGAGTGAGACTGTCTTCACTGTCTCCCAGAAAAAAAAAAGGTAGATTTTATGTTATATATATTTTATCACAATTACAAAAACAAATACATAAGACACTCCATTTTCTTTTTTTTCTTTTCTTTTTTTTTTTTTTTCTTTTTTTTTTGAGACAGAGTCTCACTCTGGCGCCCAGGCTGGAGTAAAGTGGTGTAATCTTGGCTCACTACAAACTCCGCCCCACCAGGTTGAAGCAATTCTCCCACCTCAGCCTCCCCAGTAGCTGGGATTACAGGCATGCACCACCATGGCCAGTTTATTTTTGTATTTTTAGTAGAGACGGGGTTTCACCATGTTGGCCAGGCTGGTCTCGAACTGCTGACGTCAGGTGATCTGCCCGCCTCGGCCTCCCAAAGTGCTGGGATTACAGGTGTGAGCCACTGCACCTGGCCAAAACACTCCATAGTTCAGTGAGACTAGGATAAAATAGATAAAATCTGCAAACTCCAAAACACCTATTAGAGCAGCTAAAAACAGCGGAGAATAGGCAAAAGTCATATGATAGAAAGTGGAGAGAAGAAATTTGAAGGATGATGAGAGGTTATTTTTATTAGAGCTCAGGAAATACCAGGGTGGGGGTCACTTTCTGAAAGCGAGGGGCCCAGTCTGCAGTTCAAAGGCACTATCACTTGTTTGCAGAAAGGGTTATGGGAAGTGGGGTAAGCAAGGCTCTTAGCAGAAGCCCTCCTGGACATCGTGTGATCCAGAGAAGTAGGCATGTAAGGACTACCTAAAGAATTACACAGATAATTCAAACAGATAGGACTGGTATATTTCTGCTGCAAAGGAGAGAGCCTTTGGGTTGTAAAATCTCAAAGGTTACCCTGACTCACCTCTTTTGCTATGCAATAATCTCCTACAAATAGTTAAGTTAATAGAAATCTAACTTGGGCAGGCATGGTGGCTCATGCCTATAATCCTAGCACTTTGGGAGTCTGAGGTGGGAGAACTGCATGAGGTCAGGAGTTTGAGACCAGCCTGGGCAACAAGGTGTGACCCTGTCTCTACAACAAAATTTAAAAATTAGCCGGGCATGGTGGCATGCACCTGTGGTCCCAGCTATACCAGAGACTGAGGCAAGAGGATTACTCAGGCCCAGGAGGTTGAAGCTGTAATGAACTGTGTTCGTGCCACTGCCTTCCAGCCTGAGTAACTGAGTGAGACTCTGTCTAAAAAAAAGAAAAAAGTAAAAAGACAATCTAACTCATTTATTGTTAGGCAATAAAAAACAAAAAATCGGCTGGGTGCGGTGGCTCATGCCTATAACCCCAGCACTTTGGAAGGCGGAGACAGGCGGATCATGAGGTCAGGAGATCGAGACCATCCTGGCTAACACGGTGAAACGCCGTCTCTACTAAAAATACAAAAAATCAGCCTGGCGTGGTGGCGGGCGCCTGTAGTCCCAGCTACTTGGGAGGCTGAGGCAGGAGAGTGGCGTGAACCTGGGAGGTGGAGCTTGTAGTGAGCCAAGATCGTGCCACTGCACTACAGCCTGGGTGACAGAGCGAGACTCCGTCTCTAAAAAAAAAAAAAAAAAAAAAAAAATACTGGCACTGGCAGCATTGATACAAACATACCAAAAGAAAAATTGTGGGCCAGGCATTGTGGCTTACTCCTGTAATCCTAGCACTTTGGGAGGCCGAGGTGAGCAGATCACCTGAGGTCAGGAGTTTGAGACCAGCCTGGCCAACATGGTGAAGCCCCATCTCTACTAAAAATACAAAAACTTAGCCGGGTGTGGTGGCGGGCACCTTTAGTCCCAGCTACTCAGGAGGTTGAGGCATGAGAATTGCTTGAAACTGGGAGTTGGAGGTTGCAGTGAGCCAAGATGGGGCCACTGTGCTCCAGCCTGGGTGACAGAGTGAAGACCATGTCTCAAAAAAAGAAAGAAAAACTGAAAACAATTACAAAGTTACCAATGAACAAATCATACTAACCAAGAGAGTAATAGCCATCAAAAAACAGATGAGCCTGGCCACAATGGCTCACACCTGTAATCCCAGGGCTTTGGGAGGCCGAGGTGGGTAAGTTGCTTGAGCCCAGGAGTTTGAGACCAGCCTGGGCAACATGGTGAAACCCTATTGTCTCTACAAAAAAAATACAAAAATTAGCCAGGTGTGATGTCACGTGCCTATAGTCCAGCTACTCAAGAGGCTGAAGTGGGAGGATCACTTGAGTCCAGGGAGTTCAAGGCTGCAGTGAACCATGATCCCACCACTGCCCTCCAGCCTGGACTATAGAGAAGAAAGAAAAAGGAAAGGAAGGGAGGGGAGGGGAGGAGAGGGGAGGGGAGGGGAGGAAATAGGGAGGGAAGAAAGAAAAGAAAGGAAGGAAGGAAGGGACGAACGAAGGAAGGAAGGGAAGAATCTGGCCGGGAAGGAAGAAAATAAAGGGAAGGAAGAAAATAAAGGAAAGAAGGAGGGAAGGAAGGAAGGAAGGAAGGAAAAAGAAAAGACAAGAGAGAAAAGAACTAGGCTGGGCGCAGTGGCTCACACCTGTAATCCCAGCACTTTGGGAGGCCAAGACGGGCAGACCACCTGAGGTCAGGAGTTCGAGACCAGCCTGGCCAACGTGGTGAAACCCTGTCTCTACTAAAAATACAAAAATTAACTGGGCACAATGGTGGGTGCCTGTAGTCCCAGCTACTTGGCAGGCTGAGGCAGGAGAATGGCTTGAATCCAGAATGCAGAGGTTGCAGTGAGCCGAGATCCCACCACTGCACTCCAGCCTGGGGGACAGAGTAAGACCCTGTCTCAAAAAAAAAAGAAAAAAAAGAAAAAAAAAAGAAAAAGAACAGAACTCTGGGAAGAAATGATGAGAAATAGTAGGAGGTAACATGTGAACTAAACATACAGGAAAAAATAAATAAATCCAATAAGAATAAGGATGAAATTAGAAGGAGCACAAGAAAAGTGAAATACAGAGTTTAAAAGAATTGGAGAAAGATTATAGAGAAAACAAATTAAGGAGTGCCAACATTTGCATAATTGAAGCCCTTGCAGTTGTAGAAGTGTTGAGATTGAGGTGTCGGCAGACATGTTTTGTTTGGATCTCACGTTATTTATAACTATGTGTGTAATTAAATGCCATCACTTAACGACTGGAAGATTTCACCCCCAAAAAATTCTATTTGGCTTCTTTCAAAAAGATCAGAACCACTATAACACCAAAACTGCATTTCTGCCTAGCCTCAGTTGCATAGAGCCAATCAATAGCTCCTGCCACTTTAGTGTAGCACAAATTCACCCAGATATCCACAGTCTGCACTGGACTCTCACCTCCTGCAGACATCTGGGTTTGGGATCCTGGTATACACAATGTGATAAGGTAGTTTTTAAAAAGCACCTCTTATGAGAGCTGGTCATTTAAAAAAAAAAAAAAGCATGGATGGGCCAGCCACAGTGGCACACGCCTCTAATCCCAGTGTTTTGGGAGGCCTAGTTGGGCAGATCACTTGAGCTCAAGAATTTGAGACCAGACTGGGCAACATGTTGAAACCCCATCTCCACAAAAAAATACAAAAATTAGCCAGGCGTGATGGCACATGCCTGTAGTCCCAGCTACTTGGGAGGCTGAAGTGGGAGGATCACTTGAGCCCTGGAGGTTGAGGCTGCAGTGAGCTGTGATCATGCCACTGCACTCTAGCCTGGGCAACAGAGCAAGACCCTGTCTTAAAAAAATAAAAGTAATAAAAGAAAAATAATAAACCTCCATCTCCTCACCTGCAAAATGGCCAGACTACCTGTCTTATAAGGGTTTCCTAGGAGAGTTTAATGAAAAAATGCACATAAAGCTCAATAGTAATTGTTAACAAATGATAGAAAAAAATGACCAATTAAAAATTAGAGGCTGGGCATGGTGGCTCACGCCTGTAATCCAAGCAATTTGGGAGGCCAAGGCAGGTAGATCACCTGAGTTCAGGAGTTCGAGACCAGCCTGGCCCACATGGTGAAATCCTGTCTCTACTAAAAATACAAAAATTAGCTGGGCATGGTAGCACACATCTGTAATCCCAGCTACCCAGGAGGCTGAGGCAGAAGAATCCCTTGAACCCGGGAGGCAGCAGTTGCAGTGAGCCAAGATCGTGCCACTGCACTCCAGCCTGGGTGACAGAGCAAGACTCCATCTGAAACAAACAAACAAACAAACAAACAAACAAAGAATTGAAAACACAATTCTAGAACTGCAGATAGAATCAGAGCTATGGTCCATGGATTGGAAAGTGCTGTATAGGTCTGTCCTAGATTTAGGACTTTATGACTGATGTGTCAGAACTTCTCATCTAGCTCCCCATCTCCATGTCTCAATCCCTAAGAGTTAACAGATGGAAAGAGCCCAGTAAATGTGGAAGGAAGGAAGAAAAGGAGAAGGGAAGAATGAGTGAAGGAGCTGAAAAAAAGAACAAACCCAAGATGTTTTCTTTTATTTATAAAGTAGAAGAAAAAGGAAGTTTCCAATTTATCTCAGTTTGTTTCGGCCCACCCATCACCATCCCTCTGCCAATAAAAAATGTTAACTAAGGCTTGCAGTTACATTCTATACCCCCAGTTCCAAAGAAAAGATTTTGAAAAGACACACACTTAGGTTGACTGCAAAATAAATCTCTAAGCCTCCCTGAGTAAGATACTATTTGGATAGTATTTAATAGAGGTATTTGTTATACCTAAATCATAATACTAACAAAAACCAACAACAACAACAAAGTGATTACAACTATGATTTAGTGTAAAAAGCTTCAAATAAAAGATGATTTTGTGTAAGGGAGGGCCAATTTACCCTTTTCTGTTGTAAAAAACATATATAATTTTAACTTTTGAATTCTCCACACGAGCAGTATTCAACCCTGTAAACACCTTTTGTTCATGCTTCTGCTAAACACATTTTCTAGTAGCCACATTTATTTTAATTTAATTTCTTCCAAACACACTATTTTGTTTTTTTGTTTGTTTGTTTTTTGTGATGAGGTCTTGTTCTATCGACTAGGCTGGAGTGCAGTGGTAAGATCTCAGCTCACTGCAGCCTTCACCTCCTGAGCTCGAGCAATCCTCCCTCCTCAGCCTCCTGAGTAGCTGGGACTACAGGTGCACATCACCATGCCCAGATAATTTTTTCTATTTTTTTGTAGAAACAGGGTCTCACTATGTTGCCCAGGCTGGTCTTGAACTTCTGGCCTCAATTGATCCTCCTGCCTCTGCCTCTCAAAGTGCTGAAATTACAGGCATGAGACACTATGCCCAGCCATATTTTCCTTTTTTAAAACAGTATGTCAAAATTGAAGTTTTAAGTCTTCCCAATGTTCTAATACCTGAATACCAAACTATGTTTGGCTTATTCTGTTAGCATGTTCCTGATTTCACTTCTTTGTAGCTGAGGAAAATAGTCATATTAAGTCTGAAACTGAATTAACTCTCATTTTTTAAAAAAGCTGGGTGAGTTAAATTACCAACAGTTTTGATTAATAAGATATTTTATAATTTCATAAATACTGGAAGCAAGAGCATAAATTGTCTGGAAACAACTAGGTCATCTTTTACTACAAATAAATATTATTGCCAGCGGATTTCAAAGATTCACTTAAGTACTGCAAAAACTGTAAGGTAGGTTCTTGAATGCGACTATTTGGCTGAAAACTCTAGATTATTCTTGGAAAGAAACTAGCACCAGGAGAGACAATGTTAGCACTAAGGAACACATCCAAGTCATGCAGCACCAAAGTATGTGAGCAGTGGCGAATCTATATGAGTCTGAAGCAACCTCAATTCTTGCCTTGTCGGAGGAAAGAATTCATCCAAGTGCCATAAGGTAGAGCGAGAGACCAAGGCAAGTTTTAGAGCAGGAGTGAAAGTTTGTTAAAAAGCTTTAAAGTGGAACCAAAGGAAGTAAAGTACCCTTGGAAGAGGGCCAAGCAGACAACTTGTGAGATTCACGTGCATGGTGTGACCTTTGACTTGGGGTCTTATATGTTGGCATGCTTTTGGGGTCTTCTGTTACTTCTCCCTGATCCCTTGAGGTGAGCTGTCTGCATGCACAGTGGCCTGCTAGCCCATAGGAGGGGCCACATGCACAGTATGTTTACTGAAATTGTACACATGTTCACCTGAGGCATTCTTCCCTTACCAGCTAAGTGTTCCTAGAAGGAGGTCATATACCAGTTAAACTCTGCCATTTTGCCTCTTAGTGGACATGCTTGAGCCCACTTGCCTAAATCCTGAAATCTTACAGGGAAGTTGCTGATCACCAGCTTCAGGTGTTTATTTATTGGGAGACTGCCTGTCCCTGGCATCAGCTGAGACCAATTATTATTTTACAGAGACAGTTTAACAACTACCTGACCATCACCTGATGGTCACTTGACATTACTGGTAGGGACAGCCCTCTCCTGCCCTAGTCATGTCTGACTATCTACTGTAACAAAAATAACAGGCTCTTGGCAGGAGAAGGAGTGCTATGAAGAGTATTCTATTATCATATGAAGGAATGGGTATGGGGTTCAAAGTCAGTTGCCATTAAGTGCATATGTTTTTAAAGTCTAATTGTTCTAAACTATCTCAACCAAAGGATAATTGTGGTCTTTATTTCCATGAAGCTATGCTCAAGGACACATAGAACTGGAAGATTATTGAGCTCATCCAGTCTAGTTTGCTCATTTTACCATAGGAAACTGAAGATCAGAAATGTGGCCTGCTCATGGTGACCAGATCACAAGGTCCTTTTGAATCCCCTTGCCTCAGGAGCAATTGCACCAAGCACACATTATTTGATAAAAAGGTGATGAATTTATATTCATGAACAAAGAATGAATAGCGTCATCATCATTTACATTCTAGATGTGCTTCAGGGAAAAGATGTTATGCACTGAATGTTTATGTCTTCCCAAAATTCGTATGTTGAAGAGTTAACTCCTGATGTGATGGTGTTAGGAGGTGAGGCCTTTGTGAAGTAATTAGGTTTAGATGATGCCATGAGAGTAGAGTCCCCATGATACAATTAGTGCTCTTATAAAAAGAGATACCAAATCAAGCTCTCTCTCTCTCTCTCTTTCTGTCCCGCATGTGAGGATACAGCAAGAAGACGGCCATTGCAAGCCAGGAAGAGAGCCCTCACCAGAAACCAAACTGGCCAGCACCTTGATCTTGGACTTCCCAGCCTCCAAAACTGTGAGAAATAAATGTCTGTTTAACCACACAGTCTATGGTATTTTGTTATAGCAACCCAAGCTGACTAAGACAGAAGGTTTCCCAAAAGAAAGATTTCTAAAAGAGGGTGAAGTAAAAATATGATGTAGAACATATCACAGAGAAAATCCTTTTAAAGAATATTTTATTGTGGAAATTTTTTTAATTCATAAAATGAGAGAATATAATGAATCCCTATCACCCCTTTAAACAGTTATCAATATTCTGCCATTCTTATTACAAATGTATTCCCCTACATTCTTTTTCATTTCGCTTTGTTTTGTTTAGTGGAACATTTTTCTTTTTTTATATTAATTTTTTTATTTTTATTAACTTACCACCATACTAATCGAGATGGTATATTTTTTTAATTTTTAATTTTTTTTTTGTAAATTCAGATTTAGGCCTACAGAGAAGATGGTGGAATACATATATTGTTTGTTTGTTTGTTTGTTTGAGACAGAGTCTCACTCTGTCACCCAGGCTGGAGAGCAGTTGTGTGATCTTGGCTCACTGCAGCCTCTGCCTCCCAGGTTCAAACAATTCTCATGCCTCAGCCTCCCGAGTAACTGGAATTACAGGCGTGTACCACCACCCCCAGCTAGTGGTGGAATATTTTTAAAGCAAAACCAAGATTTTGCATGCTTTTTTTTGTTTAAGACACAGTCTCACTCTGTCACCCAGGTTGGAGTGCAGGTATGCGATCTCAGCTCACTGCAAACTCCACCTCCCAGGTTCTAGTGATTCTCATGCCTCAGCCTCCCAAGGAGCTGGGATTACAGGCGTGCATCACAATATGCAGCTGATTTTTATAATTTTTTTTGTAGATACAGTGTTTCACCGTGTTGGCCAGGCTGGTCTTGAACTCCTGGCCTCAAGTGATCTTGAGATCTGCCTGTCTCAGCCTCCCAAAGTTCTGGGATTATAGGTGTGAGCCACCATGCCCAGCCCTTTTTTTTTTTTTTTTTTTTTGAGACAGGATCTCACTGTGTTGCCCAGGCTGGAGAGCAGTCATGTGATCATGGCTCACTGCAGCCTCAACCTCCTAGGCTCAGGTGATCCTCCCACCTCAGCCACAGACAGCTGGGGCTATATAGGCACACACCACCACACCTGGATAACTTTTTGTATTTTTTGTAGAGACAAGGTTTGTCATGTTGCCTGGGCTGGTCTTGAACTCCTGGGATCAGGCAATCTGCCTGCCTTGGCCTTCCAAAGTGCTAGAATTACAGGTATGAGCCACCACACCTGGCCTTTTGCATCATTTTTAACTGTAAATATTTCTACAAGTATCTCTAAGAGGTGAGAATTTTTTAAACAACGTAATCACAATAACTTTTTCATATCCCGTAATATTAACAAGAAATCCTTAACTAGGCTAAGATCTAGTCCAGGAGAAATTTAATTTTATCAGAGCATTCATAAATGGATCAAGTTTTCGAGTGATAGCTTTTCAATGAGACTAAGAATTTTAAAAAGAGGAAAACTTTCAAAATTAAAATTGCAATCTCATTTTTTCTTATATTGCTCTGCAAATATAAATCTGGGCACTCAAACTCCAGAAGAGGATAAAAATAGCCCTATGAATCAAAACCATTAATCATATCCTGTTATTTTTAGTTATCTGTTTCTTTCTGATGTTTTAACTCAACATCAGTTTAATATATTTAATCATACTTTTTAAAAAGAAAAATATTTTATATCCATCATGAAAAACTTTAACCAAAAGATAAATTGAAAGCTAAAGCAGGATGGTTGTCTAAGCCTGTGTCCATAACTTTGCACGAGACACTTAGTCATTTGGAAAGTCCTGTGTTAATAGCCTGTTCTATGACTCAATTATCTCCCACATAGAGACAGTACAAAACACCCTTAAGAAAACTCACACCTAGGCCGGGCACAGTGGCTCACACCTGTAATCCCAGCACTTTGGGAGGCTGAGGTGGGTGGATCACCTGAGACCAGGAGTTCGAGACCAGCCTGGGCAACGTGGTGAAACCATGTCTCTACTAAAAATACAAAAAATTAGCCAGGCCATGGTGGCGGGCACCTGTAATCCCAGCTACTCAGGAGCCTGAGGGAGGAGAATTGCTTGAAGCCGGGGGACAGAGGCATCAGTGAGCCGAGATTGCACCATTTCATTCCAGCCTGGGCAACAAGAGCGAAACCCCGTCTCAAAAAATAATAATAATAATAATAAGGCAAAAAAAAACCTCACACCTAAAAAAAATGTAAAAATCACACAACATAAATGACCACTGGGTCACAGACGAAATTACCCTCCATACTAAAAGCAGACCCTAATAATGGCAGTTTTGAGATAGCCTATAAAACGTGTGGCTCAGGGCCAGGGCGCAGTGGCTCACGCCTGTAATCCCAGCAGTTTGGGAGGTCGAGGCGGGTGGATCACCTGAGGTTGGGAGATCGAGACCAGCCTGACCAACATGGTGAAACCCCATCTCTACTAAATATACAAAATTAGCCAGGCGTGGTGGCATATGCCTGTAATCCCAGCTACTCAGGAGGCTGAGGCAGGAGAATCTCTTGAACTGGGAGGCGGAGGTTGCAGTGAGCTGAGATCGCAACACTGCACTCCAGCCTGGGTGACAGAGCTAGACTCCGTCTCAAAAAAAAAAAAAAACAAAAAAAAAACATGTGGTTCTGAGTAAACTCTAAGTACCAGTGTTTTATTTTCACTAAAATGTTTAGAAAGACTCTTTCATACGTAAAAGATGCTCAACAGTATTTGTTGATTCAATTTAATATTGAAACTAAAATTTTCCAACATAGCAAGTATTGAATTTCAGAGTAGGTAAAACATAATGGATATGCATTATCCTGCATCCTGGAACTCAGTAGGGAAAAAAGGGGGCTTTTTCTTTTCTTTTCATTCTTTCTAATTTATTTATTTATTTATATATTTATTTGAGACAGTGTCTTGCTTTGTTGCCCAGGCTGGAATGCAGTGGTGTGGTCATAGCTCACTGCAGCCTTGACCTCCGGGCTCAAGCTATCCTCCCACCTCAGCCTCCTGTGCAGCCAGGACCACAGGCACACACCAACACATCTAGCTAGTTTTTAATTTTTTTTTTCTTTTTTTGAGACAGAGTCTCACTCTGTCACCCAGGCTGGAGTGCAGTGGCGCCATCTCGGCTCACTGTAAGCTCCACCTCCCGGGTTCACGCCATTCTCCTGCCTCAGCCTCCCAAGTAGCTGGGACTACAGGTGCCCGCCACCATACCCGGCTAATATTTTGTACTTTTAGTAAAGATGGGGTTTCACCGTGTTAGCCAGTATGGTCTCGATCTCCTGACCTTGTGATCCGCCTGCTTCAGCCTCTCAAAGTGCTGGGATTACAGGCATGAGCCACTGCGCTTGGCCTAATTTTTAATTTTTTTGTGCAGACAAAGTCTCCTTATGTTGCCCAGACTGAAAAGCTTTTTCTTATACACTTTTTAATCTACATTCAGTACATTACCTGCTGTCCCAAATATGTACATTTATATATTTATATTCAGTGTTCATGCTGAATTTGTGCTGGTAGGATGGAGACATACAGCATCCCTACATTACCCCTATTCATAACTTCCAGGACTGTCCACAGGATGAGCGATGATGGGGACATTTTCTGGATATTGATAGAAAGGCACTTATCAATACTTCCTGTTTACGTATCAGTGAAGTGCTGATTTTTTTTTTTTTTGGAAGAACACCCTAGTTGGTAAGGATGTCGTACCTCTCCAGAAAATTCTACTGTTGCCCTAGACCTAAATACATAGGGAAAAAAAGAAAAAAGAAAATTCTATTGCACCCTTTTCTAGCCTGAAATTTATCAGGGCTATGTAGAATTTACTTATCACGTGTGTTCTAATTATATACCAGCATATATATAAACACAAAATATCAGTCCACATATTTTTCTACCAGCACACTTTCACTCCCAACAGTCACATGAATAAAGTAACAACACATGACCCTCTCCCAAAGTTTTAGGCTATGTTTTGCAGGAAGGATAATATGGGCAAATAAATTCATGTTAACCAGAGCAAAAAACAAACCAACAAACAAAAAAAACTAATGTACCTTGATGCAGTTTTCCTTATAAGTTATGTTTATTCTTCTCCCATTCATCTTTGTGAATAGGAACAATGCCTTCATTATGTTTGCTCCCTCAAAAGAGTGCATCGGAATCACATGAAGAGTTTTTTTTAAAAAAACACCAGTTCCCACGATTACCCTTTATCAGGAACTTCAGAGAGTAGGACTCAAGAATCTATTACCTTAACAGTTCCTCAGATGCTTTTTCTGTTGACCAATACCAACAGCATGTGAGAATTACTGCCCAGGGTACCTACAGCAGCTCACTACATATAGTAGTTGTATATAAATGTTCAATGAATGAGTAAATAAACAAATGAATCAAAACTGGAAATGCACTGGGCTGGGTGGCTCACACCTGTAATCCCAGCACTTTGGGAGGCCGAGACGGGCGGATCACTTGAGGTCAGGAGTTTGAGACCAGCCTGGCCAACATGGTGAAACCCTGTCCCTACTAAAAATACAAAAATTAGCCGGGCGTGGTGGTGGGTGCCTGCAGTCTCAGCTACTAGGGAGGCTGAGGCATGAGAATCACGTAAATCCTTGAGGTGGAGGTTGCAGTGAGACAAGATCATGCCACTGCACTCCAGCCTGGGGGACAGAGCGAGACTCTGTCTCAAAAACAAAAATAAATAAATAAATTAATTAATTAAAATGTATTTTAAAAACTGTGGAAATGAGCAACTCTGTGAGCTCTGACCACACCTGAGGCCTATTGGTCTATGAGTCTTCTAAGTGTCTTGCATCTTACATCATTTGGCCAGATAGATGCTGGCTCAACTCTGATCTGTGTTGCCTCATTGCATTTCACTCCTGAGCAGCCAGCAGGACCCCACCTCAAAAAACAAGCTGCCTGGCATGTGGCTCATGCCTGTAATCCCAGCACTTTGGGAGGCCGAGGTGGGCAGATCACCTGAGGTTGGGAGTTTAAGACCAGCCTGACCAACATGGAGAAACCCCATCTCTACTAAAAATACAAAATTAGCCAGGTGTGGTGGTGCATGCCTGTAATCCCAGCTACTCAGGAGACTGAGGCAGGAGAATCACTTGAACCCGGGAGGCAGAAGTTGCTGTGAGCCGAGATTGTGCCATTGCACTCCAGCCCGAGCAACAAGAGCGAAACTGTCTCAAAAACAAACAAACAAGCAAACAAACTGAAAAAAAAAAAAAAAAGCTTTGCCTTATTTATCTCCTGGCTTGTGAAGTAAGGAGACTGAAATCCTAAATCCCAGTCCACAGAAATACCTACTGGCATTCAATATATTGCTAAAATAATTAATTGGGAAGCCATTAGGCTGAGAAGGCTGCAGTGCCTTGGGTTTCTACATAAGCAAACCAAAAGCCCACTCAGTGTAAACAGTAAAACAAAACATAAGCTTAACCAGTCAGAAACCATAAACTGGCTGGGTGTGGTGGCTCGCTCATGCCTGTAATCTCAGTACCTTGGGAGGCCAAGGTGGGCGCATTTCCTTGAGGTCAGGAGTTTGAGACCAACCTGGGCAACACGGTGAAACCCCATCTCACCAGGCAACGTGAGCGTGCGCCTATAGTCCCAGCTATTCAGGAGGCTAAGGTGGGAGAATCTCTTGAGCTTGGGAGGTTGAGCAGAGCACTGAGCTGTGATTGTGCCACTGCCCTTCAGCTGCGGCAACAGAGTGAGACCCTGTTTCAAAAAGAAAAGAAAAGAAACCACAAGCTAACCTTTAACTAGAGACATTAACAATCATAAACTGCCAACTCTAACCTCTAACTAGGGACTTTTCTCTTTAACCAAATATTTTGTTTGTCTTGCTTGTGTGAGCACCTTATAAAAATTTCCCCCTCATGTTCCCTCAGTGGAGTCCTGAACCACTTGTTATCCAGTGCTGCTTAATTTGTGAATCACTGAATGTTTAAATAAACTCATTAAAATTTTAAGGTGCTGAGGGCCAGGCGCCCTAGCTTGTGCCTGTAATCCCAGCTACTTGAGAGGCTGAGGCAGGAGGATCATTTGAGCCCAGGTGATGGGGCTGCAGTGAGCTACGATTGTACCACTACACTCCAGACTGGGTGACAGAGCAAGATCCTGTGTCTGAAGAAATAAATAAATAAAAATTTTATCTTGCTATGTACTTTTTACTTTGTATATGCCAGGCATAGTAGAGGATACAAAATAATTATAAAGTTTGATACCTGCATGTATTAGTCCGTTTTCACACTGTTAATAAAGACATATCTGAGACTGGGTAATTTATAAAAAAAAGAGGTTTAATGGACTCACAGTTCCACATGGCTGGAGAGGCCTCACAATCATGGCGGAAGGCAAGGAGGAGCAATGCCATGTCTTATATGGCAGCAGACAAGAGAGAGTGTGCAGGGGAACTGTGCTTTATAAAACCATCAGATTTCCTGAACTTATGCACTCACAAGAACAGCATGGGAAAAACCCACTCCCATGAATCAATTACCCCCCACCAGATCTCTCTCACAACACATGGGGATAATGGGAATTACAATTCAAGATGAGATTTGGGTGGGGACACAGCCAAACTATATCAGTGCCCTTGGATACTTTTTACATTTAATGTTGGAAAGAGGAAAAAATGTGTCATATCCTATGCTAAGAACTTTGTTGACATCATTTAATTCATTCCTTGGAGCAATTATGTAAGAGGTGTGGTGCGGGATGTATTATTATCTCTATCTCACAGGTTAAAAAAAAGAAAAAAAAATCCTACAAAGGCTCAAGAGGTAAAATACCAGCTAAAGGTTATATATTGGCACAGTTTGAATTTGAACTTCCCTGACTCAGAACCCAAGCTATTGTCACTAACATGCAACTAACATTGCACTACATGCAAGTGCAATGGAAGTTACTATCCATTCAATATCTACCCAAGAAATATAAAATATGCCTTTACTGTGCACTAGGCCCTGATGTAAATACAGATCACACATGGCAGACATTTAATAGTCACAGCAATGAGTATTATGAAGGAAAACTGTAGGATGTTACACAGTAGCCTGTAACCAGTAACTTATCTTGGTCTGTTAAAGAAAAAATTATTCTAACACTCGTTAAAGACGGTAAAGCTGACTTTATTGGAGGAGGGCCATGGCAATGGATATAGAAACAACTGTAATGAGGTCTTGCAGTGGGGGAAGGAGATTAGACTCAACTCTGACTCCAACAAAAACAAGGGAAATTTGTAACCAAGTAGCGAGATGGGAGTCGAGTCAGTGGTTGGAAAATTACTTAGAGGGAACATCAAGGATAAGGAGATTTCTGGCTAAATCAAATTCATAATATTATTGTTAAGGTTAGCCTAGAGTGGTAAGATATGGGGGTAATGAGATAACAAGGGTGGGGAATTTTTCACTAAATCGACTTAGTGGGATTTTTGTTCAAACTGGATTCTATGAGGACAGAGAGGGAAGCCCAGAGAGGTTTATTCAAGCAGAGGACTCAGAGGAGGCTGACTAGAGTTTTGGTGAAAGGAGAGAGTCTTTGGCAGGTCTAAGGATTCAGCAAGTAGCTGAATCCTAAGTCCAGCAACTCTACTTTCTAGTTTCATGATTTGGGGGAAGGAACAGTTTATTATCTGCAAAATAAGGGATATAATGCAAATCGTAAGTTTTGTGAGGCTTACCAGATAAAATGTTAAAAGCACAGAATCCAACAAAAAGTAAGCGCTCAATAAACATTACTTAGCAATTACTTTAAACATACATATTAAATAAATATTATATTTAAATATTTGTATCTTTTTATGACCAGGCCTGGAGAAAATTTAAGATGATGCAGATGCAGGGATAAAAGCAGATGAAAATGAGCAGTAGAAACAGAGGAAGGAGCACAGGCAAAGGCCCTGAGGCACGAGAAGCAAGGCATCACAGAACTCGGTTTTAAGGTCCAGTCCTGCCTGGCTGAAAAAAAGAGAACCCTGCCAGGGGAAGCTGGAAAGATGGGTAAGGGACACACCAAAATGTCAAAATTTATCAACTTACATACTTTAATTTTTAATTTATTATTATTTTTTAAATTGAGATGAGGCTTTTGCTATGTTGCCAAGGCTGGTCTCAAACATCTGGGCTCAAATGATCCTCCCACCTTGGCCTCCTGAGTAGCTGGAACTACAAGTGTGCACTGCCACACCTTGCTGACCTGTATGCTCTAAATATACACAGCATACTGGATGTCATACATACCTCAACAAATCAATTCAGCATAATAAAATTATAAGAAAAAATAAGTCACTTTGATAAAGACAAAGGTAAAGAGAGGAAAACAAAATAGCAGTGACCTTAATAGTTTACTTAAATGACATATGGTGGTGACTTGGATTACAATGGTGGCAACTGGAATGGGGAAAAAAAATAAGGACTTGGCGATTGATTAGATACAGTGATTTTCAGAATAAAGGAGAAAATGACATCTGGTGGATTTTCCTGATTTCTGGCTTCAGCAAACTGGATAGATGATGGTATTGCAGGCTGGCTTCCTTGGGGTAACAGTCAAATTAGCATGCAGAACACTAACTAGCATGCTTTGGGGAACACCAGGGAAAAGGAGGAGAGAGAAGCAGAATCAGACAGACTGAGAGGTTGATCTATGATAAGTCCCAATGAAGGCTTTTGCCAACGGTACATGGAGTTCTGAAACTGAAGTCTCCGTTCATAATGGTCCTCAGATGAGATAAAAGGCCCAGATCTTTGTACCCTCACACCAATCAGTCATTTAGATGGTGGATGCCTCTGAAAAGAGTTGTGACCTTGGGCAAGGCAGTTCTCATTAGCTGAGGCAATCTCAAAAGAAGGTTTAGTCTCAAAGAGGG
Organism: Gorilla gorilla gorilla; assembly: GCF_029281585.2. Lineage (NCBI taxonomy): Eukaryota > Metazoa > Chordata > Mammalia > Primates > Hominidae > Gorilla > Gorilla gorilla. Next base: position 85,288,450 of record NC_073224.2, on the reverse strand, counting down.
CCATTCTCACCCAGCACTCCCAAGAACTCTAAAATCAGTCATTCCTTCCCCAGGAGGGACTGGGCAGCACATCTCAGTGTCCACCACAGTTGGTGGTTCTCTCACTGAGACACAGAACCCTTACCTCAAATGGATAACAACTTTACATATTATAAAAATACAAGGGAGGCATGGTGGCTCACGCCTGTAATCCCAGCAGTTTGGGAGGCCGTGGCGGGAAGATCACTTGAGGCCAGGAGTTCAAAACAAGCCTGGCCAATATGGCAAAACCCCATCTCTACTAAAAATACAAAAATTAGCTGGGTATGGTGGTGCATTCCTGTAATCCTAGCTACTTGGGAGGCTGAGGCAGGAGAATCAATTGAGCCCAGGAAGTTGCAGTGAACCAAGATCGTGCTACTGCACTCCAGCCTGGACAACAGAGCGAGACTTTGTCTCAAAATAAAATAAAATAAAAAACCCAAACAAACAAACAAAAAACCCCACAACCATCAGTCAAGTGCTATACTAGCTTGTTAATAAAATTTTAAATTTGCAGCTAGACATATGCCTGTAATCCCAGCACTCTGGGAGGTCAAGGCAGGAGGATCCCTTGAGCTCAGGAGTTTGAGACCAGCCTAAGCAGCATAGTGAGACCCTCATCTCTACAAAAAAAAAAAAAGAAAAGAAAAGAAGGAAAGGAAAGAAAAAGGAAAGAAAGAGAGAAAGAAAGAAAGAAAGGAAGGAAGGAAGAAAGAAAGAAAGAAAGAAAGATTAGCTGGGCAAGGTGGTACACACCTGTAGTCCCAGCTACTTGGGAGGCTGAGGCAGGAGAATCACATGAGCCTTGGCAGTTGAAGCTGCAGTGAGCTGTGATCAGCCTCTGCACTCTAGCCTGGGTGGCAAAATAAATACATTCTGCATTTAATGGTCACAAATGGGTTTTAGAATGCTTGCCTTCTGAAATCACACCATTGCAAGAATAACTCCCTAGGTTCTTAAGAGAATAATGATGGAGTTTCTGTGGAAGTAAAAACAATCTGAGGAAACAATCCAGCCCTGCCTACTTCTCTCAACCCCTACTGCAGGATTCAAGCCTCCTCTCACTACTCCTTGGATTATCATTACAGCCCCTAAAACAGCTGCTCTTGTGCCAGGCAAACCATTCTTCACATTTCAGCTAAAGAAAAGCTTCAGACGCTAACCATTTACAGCTGCAGCAGCTAGCACAATCACTGGTACATAGTTTATACTCAATTAATACTTGTTGAAAGAAAAAGTCACTAAGGAATAATATATATTAAGCTGTCTTTCCTATGTGATATCACAAAACTTACACATTTTATCTAGATTACGTAATATCCCAGTTTAAATCTAATCATTGGCTCCTATTGCCCTCAGTCACACAAAGTCAGTTTACATGACTTTTTGCAATCTGGTCTCTGATCATCTCTGAAGTTTTGCTTTTTTGTCCCTTTTTTCACCTTTCTCCCCCCTCCACCTCTTCCCTTTTACTTTATGAACAACAGAGCTATCAAGATGCTTTTTAAAATCCTCAAACATGCCATGCTCCATTTGGCTTTTGGGATCTTTCCATACGCTGGTCTCTCTGCCTGAAACATTCTTCACCCTTCACTATATGCAAGTTAACTGCCTCCCTTTCCCCAAAACTTGCCCCATCACTTCCTGTCATATCTGCACACACACACATACAGACACACACCCTCACTCATAACATATATTCACATGAGTATCTAATTCCTATAAACTGTTGGGGCTTAATTCTGGGCAGAAATGTAGTTATAAGCATTAATCAGCCTGCGCTATGACCCACTTCCTTGTAAGTGAAAGTCGCATAACACCAGATACTGACCATTTGCGTCTTGATTTTCCCTATAGATAGGATTTCTAATATTAAAATCATTAGGCTTTTAAGAACCACTTAAAGTCGGGCACGGCTGCTCATGCCTGTAATCCCAGCACTTTGGGAGGCTAAGGTGGGCAGATCACCTAAGTTCAGGAGTTCGAGACTAGCCTGGCCAACATGGTGAAACCCTGTCTCTGCTAAAAATACGAAAATTAGCCAGGTGTGGTGGTGGGCGTCTGTAATCCCAGCTACTTGGGAGGCAGAGGCACAAGAATCACTTGAACCCAGGAGGCAGAGGTTGCAGTGAGCTGGGATCTCACCATTACACTCCAGCCTGGGTGACAAGAGCGAGACTCTGTCTCAAAAAACAAACAAACAAAAAAAAACTGCTTAAACAGATCCTGAATTCCAGACAGAACAGCTGACACCAACTAGTTTAAAGATCTCCACAGAGCAGCCTAGTCAGCATGAGAATATGGTTTCTTCATCTCCTGCCCCATGACTTTACTCTGCACTCTTCAACCAATCAACTATCTCTACACTTCAGCCCACTCTGAAACCCTTGAGAACCCAAGCCCTAAACTCCTCACAGCCCAGTGATTAAATCTTTCTCTGCTGCAACCCTGCATATTGACTTGCAACAGATCTATTATGGCTACATTCCCTGACCCCCACCATCCCTGGAAATTTGGGTTAGGCGCCTTCGTTTGGACTCACAAGGCACTTTTAATTCTCTCATCAGAGAATTTATCACCTGTGATGGTTATTTTTATGTGTCAACTTGGCTGGGCTACTATGTCAATATTTGGTCAAACATTATCCCGAATGTTTCTATAAAAGAGGTGTTTTTTGTTTGTTTGTTTATTTGTTTTTTGAGACAGAGTCTCGCTTTGTCGCCCAGGGTAGAGTGTGGTGGCCCGATCTCAGCTCACTGCAACCACCACCTCCCAGGTTCAATCAATTCTCCTGCATCAGCCTCCCAAGTAGGTGGGATTACAGGCACGCGCCATCACACCTGGCTAAGTTTTGTATTTTTAGTAGAGTTGAGGTTTCACCATGTTGGCCAGTGTGGTCTCAAACTCCTAACCTCAAGTGATCCACCTGCCTTGGCCTTCCAAAGTGCTGGGATTACAGGCATGAGCCGCTTCATCTGGCCTATAAAAGTGTTTTTGTTTTGTGGGAGGGGGTGGGGGGGTGATTATATTAACTGTAAATGGATGTATTTTGGCCTTCATAATGTGAGTGTGCCTCATACAATCAAGTGAAGGCCTAACGGAAAAAAGACTGATCTCCCCCAAAGGAATTCTTAAGTATGGCAGCCTTTTGACTTAAACTACAACTTTGTCTCTTCCCTGGGTCTCCAGCCTGTTGGTCTACACATCCTATTGGTTCTGTTTCTCTGAAGGACCCTGACTAATATGTCACTTTTAATCATAATTACTTATAATTTCACCCCACTCTCATCCCACTTGAATAGAATCTCCTGAGAACAGGAATTTAAACTGTTTTATTCATTTTTATGTCTTCCTTAGCCTGATAGATCATGACTTTTTTTTTTTTTTTTTTTTTTTAGACAGAGTTTTGCTCTGTTTTCCAGGCTGGAAAGCAGTGGCAAGATCATAGCTCACTGCAGCCCCAAACGCCTGGGGTCAAGAGATCCTCCAGCTTCAGCCTCTCAAGTAGCTGAGATTATAGGCACACACCTGGCTAATACATAGGTAATATGGAATATTGTTTTTTTGTTTTTTATGGAATATTGAAATGAAGAGTTGCATTTCACTGCAATTCCCCAAGGCTGTTAAATACTTTGAGATGCTTTCTCTCAATTCTCTTTCAATCACTATTCCCCTTTCTCTCTTCTATCAAGACCGTGCCCTATGAAGTTAACAATGGTCCAACCTCTAGAGAATTGCACTAATTCCCATTTGAAGCAATTATTCACTAAGACTCTCAGCAGCTCATAGAAATATTTCTGAAACAATTATTTAATTAACCCCAGCAGAAAAAAGAATAGAGAAGAGCCTGTAGTCCCAGCTACTCTGGAGGCTGAGGCAGGAGAATGGCGTGAACCCAGGAGGTGGAGCTTGCAGTGAGCCGAGATCGCGCCACTGCACTCCAGTCTGGGTGACAGAGCGAGGGTCCATCTCAAAAAAAAAAAATAGAGAAGAGAAAGAGAAACAAACCAAATAACCAAACTAGGTACAAGCTACTGGTGGCATTGTAACATATGAAATTCTCTCTTCCACCACAAGCCTAAAAATTATTCAAAATACCTAGTCCCAATGGTAACCAAAAAAAGTACTATCAATCTTACTTCTCTTAATTACTATGAAGCAATAAAATATTTGACATCAGATAGTTTTATTTATACATATACCCAATTGGTTGGGCAGCAGATACATAAAAAGTCTCGTATACTTTAAGAAATGCTACAAGCGACAGCCAGAGTTACAATTTTAAAAATAATTATTGGGCACTGTATTCATATTCATTAGTAATATCTCAAGGATCTGCTTTTTGGCCTAAAAAATTAAGAAATTACAATTTTCTGTATCTTCAGTTACCACCTGGCTATTTTCCTTTTGTAAGCTTTTCCTGTTCTGCCTTTGTTGTGACCCCTTTCCCTTTGTTATCTTCCCCTTCAGATCAGTGCCTTTTATCGCTACTCATTTGCTGACTCAGGTGAACTTACAGCCTAAGGCAAAAATGGGAGCCAGCAAAGTTTGTTTTCTCTCCCCTCTTTCCCTCCCTTCTTCCTGCAGCTCTGTGAGGGACTAAATCTTCCAGATATTCTGTGCTTATTAACAACACAGCACCCTCTTGACTTGGAATCCATAGCTGTAAGAACTTAGTTTCTCCTGTCAGCTAAGAAAACTCTGGGAAAATTTTTGGTGGACAGTAAATGCCAGGTAATCCAAACTTCATTAATTTATGACATAACAAATAAATACAACTTTTAGCCAAACTGTCCCCTTTATTCAATTATAAAAAGTGTTTGCTAAGTCAATAAACAGACTGGTAATTAAAATATTTATCGGCCGGGCACAGTGGCTCACGCCTGTAATCCTAGCACTTTGGGAGGCCGAGGCGGGTGGATCACCTGAGTTTAGGAGTTCGAGACCAGCCTGGCCAACATGATGAAACACCGTCTCTACTAAAAATGCAAAAATTAGCTGGGTGCGGTGGCGGGCACCTGTAATCCCAGCTACTCGGGAGGCTGAAGTAGGAGAATTGCTTGAACCCAGGAGACGGAAGTTGCAGTGAGCCAAGATTGCGCCACTGCACTCCAGCCTGGGTGACAAGAACAAGACTCCATCTCAAAAAATAATAATAAAATAAAATAAAATAAAATAAAATATTTATCCTACTTGGCCGGGCGCGGTGGCTCACGCCTGTAATCCTAGCACTTTGGGATGCTGAGGCGGGTGGATTGCCTGAGCTCAGGAGTTCGAAACCGGCCTGGGGAACACGGTAAAGCCCCATCTCTAAAAAAAAAAAAAAATTACCCGGGTATGGCAGCATGCGCCTGTAGTCCCAGCTACTCCGGAGGCTAAGGCAGGAGAATGGCTTGAACCTGAGAGGCGGAGGTTGCAGTGAGCCAAGATCACACCACTGCACTCCACACTCCAGTCTGGGTGAGAGAGTGAGACTCCGTCTCCAAAAGAATAAATAAATAAATAAAAAATTTATCGTACTTTATATATAATGTAAAATTTTATATATAACATATAATATAAACATTATAATGTACTCAACAGATAGCCTCTCACAAGTTGGCCAAAGGTTTTTTTTTTGTGGGGGGAGAAGGAGTCTTGCTGTGTCGCCCAGGCTGGAGTTCAGTGGCAGGATCTCAGCTCACTGCAACCTCCGCCTCCTGGGTTCCAGCAATTCTCCTGCCTCAGCCTCCTGAGTAGCTGGGACTACAGGCGCCCACCACCACACTCGGCTAATTTTTCGTATTTTTAGTAGAGACGGGGTTTCACTGTGTTAGCCAGGATTGTCTCGATCTCCTGACCTCAGGTGATCTGCCCGCCTCGGCCTCCCAAAGTGCTAGGATTACAGGTGTGAGCCTCCATGCTTGGCCCATTTTTTTCTTAGTTTTTGTTTTTTCTGGACCCCCCGCAAAGGTGATTTGTTGAAGAACTAGCAACATTTTTCTTATCTTTATTAGCAAATGTACAACATCTGTTGATGTTTATAAACTGAGATTACATTTTCATGCAGTATTTGGGTATTCTGGTTTTCTTTACACCAGGCTTATCATGTTTCATAGTTTTTAACTAAATATGATTTGCTGGATCATTCATAAAAAGAAAACAAAATTGTCAAATGCACCTAAACACTTAAGAAACACAACTGCTGATCCTTTTGTAGTTCATAAGTGTGATGATTCAGTGTTCACATGAATGTATGAGATGCGCCGACCTCAAACCTTGTTATGACGTGGTCCATTACCCATCTGATGTGAAAATTTAAAATTTTTAAACAAAGAAGAGAGAAAAAAGGAACATTACTGCTAATAAAGTATGATACTTTCATTGATCATTTTGTTTTTAACTACTCTACCATAAAATTTCAGTGCCTACAGGATTATGGAATCAATCACAATGAGAAGGGTAGAAACTCATTAAATCATTAGCAAATAAGGCTGGACAATCACAAAGAAAATACGTCATATTGTTTGGAGAGTGAATTTGTTTTCAGTAAGAAACTAGTTTGCCTGATTCCACACCACCCAATTGGAAATTTGATAATGTTATTCTAAAGTTATTGTTTAAATAGAAGTGTTGTAAATTAAATGAAAAGTTTTCATTCAATCTGTCATGAAGACATTTTTGTTATAACAAATTTGTCTGCAATGGTGGAGTGTCAGGAGAAGTGCAATCCAAGTCAAGGAGACTTCAGTCACATTTTCCCCAATAAATTGGAAACAAAGGCAGTAAGACTGCTCTTTAAAAGTTAAACTTTAAGATCACATACATAGCTAGGAGCAGAAATAAGCAAAGTCACCTTTAAAACACAAACTGGTTTGATTTAACTGTAACTTGATTTTTATTGAAATAATATTGCAAAGAGGTTTGGGTAGCCATGGAAACAGAGAAAGTAACGTACAGGGGGCACTTTAGGGCCAGTGGCCATCCAAGTGCTGCTAAGGAGACAAGGAGCACAAATCAGCAGCTCAGCAGGATGTCACCACTATATTGGAGATCAATGCGGGAAACTGCAGCCGTTGGAAATTGAGAACTTCTATTTTCGGGACAAAATTGTCCTGTTGTGAAGATAGATGACTCAAGAAAAGTCTATACATATAACTCCACTTGTTCAGAATATGTGCTCATCAAGCAACCTTCTGATAATGCCTTGGTTTCCTGAGTAGGTTTGGCTACACAGAAAATGCACTCAGAGGGGCCAGGCACAGTGGCTCACACCTGTAATCCCAGCACTTTGGGAGGCTGAGGCAGGCGAATCACATGCGGTCAGGAGTTTGAGACCAGCCTGGCCAACATGGCGAAACCCCATCTCAACCAAAAATACAAAAATTAGCTGGGCGTGGTGGCGCCTTTGTGCAATCCCAACTACTCGGGAGGCTGAGGCAGGAGAATAGCTCGAACCTGGGAGGTGAAGGTTGCAGTAAGCCGAGATCACGCCACCTGGACAACAGAGTGAGACTCCATGGGAAAAAAAAAAGAAAGAAAGAAAGGAAGGAAGGAAGGAAGGAAGGAAGGAAGGAAGGAAGGAAGGAAGGAAGGAAGAAAAGGCAGGCAGGCAAGGAAGGAAGGGAGGGAGGGGAGGGGAAAGGAGGGAGGGAGGGAGGGGAGGGGAGAAGGAGGGAGGGAGGGAGGGGAGAAGGAGGGAGGGAGGGAGGGGAGAAGGAGGGAGGGAGGGAGGGGAGGGGAGGGGAGGGGAGGGGAGGGAAATGAGAAAATGTACTCAAGAAAAGATAGCACCTTGGGTCCATGCTGGCATACCAGAGGCTTTCTGTTTCTGGCAAAAATTAAAAGAAAAAAAGAAAAAAAAGTATTGGCTTTGCAGTTGTTGAGTGTTCCGGTGTATAAATTAAAGCTCTCGGAAATTAATAATCTAATACATGTCCTTTTTTTTTTTGAGACAAGAGTCTCGCTCTCTCGCTCTGTCGCCCAGGCTGGAGTGCAGTGGCAGGATCTCGGCTCACCGCAAGCTCCGCCTCCTGGGTTCACGCCATTCTCCTGCTTCAGCCTCCTGAGTAGCTGGGTCTACAGGCACCCGCCACCACGCCCGGCTAATTTTTTTTTGTATTTTTTAGTAGAGACGGGGTTTCACCGTGTTAGCCAGGATGGTCTCGATCTCCTGACCTTGTGATCCGCCCGCCTCGGCCTCCCAAAGTGCTGGGATTACAGGCGTGAGCCACCGCGCCCGGCCATACGTGTCAGTCTTATGACCTTGGTTAATGTAATTTCATCTGATTGCTGAAGTTGTTCCCCATTGCTCAAGACAGATGTTTTGGCTGGGCGTGGCGGCTCATGCCGGTAATTCCAGCACTTTGGGAGGCCAATGCGGGAGGCTTGCTTGAGCTCAGGAGTTCGAAACCAGCCCAGTCAACATAGCAAGATCTCGTCTCTACTGGCAAAAAAAAAAAAAAAAAAAAAAAAAGCCAGGTTTGGTGGCAAGCACCTGTAGTCCCAACTACTTGGGAGGCTGAGACAGGTGGATTGCTTGAGCCTGGGAGGTTGAGGCTTCAGTGACCTGTGATTATGCCACTACACTCCAGCCTGGGCAGCAAAGTGAGACCCTGCCTCCAAAAAAACAAAGAAAGATGTTTCTGTGACCAGGACACTATAGACCAGATCCTAGAAGGTTGTAGAAATTCACTAAAGTAATGCTTCCTTGTCCTCTTGTGGATGATCAGTAGGCTTTCCCCTGGCAATGACCCTATATCAATAAAAAAAACTTTTTCTTTTCTTCTTTTCTATTTTTTCGAGAAAGAGTCTCGCTGCAGCCTCAACCTCCTGTGCTCAAGTGATCCTTTTGCCTCCAGCCTCCCAAGTAGCTAGGACTATAAGCATGTGCCACTATGCCTAGCTAGCTTTTTTTCTTTTTAATTTTTTTGCAGAGGTAGGGTCTCACCATGTTGCCCAGATTGGTCTTGAACTCCTGGTCTCAAGCAATCCTTTTGCCTTGACCTACCAAAGTATTAGTATTACAGGCATGAGCCACCAGGCAAGTCCAGACTTTTCTACTTCAAATTAATATTAGTGGGGAGGGAGGTGTTCATAATTTACCTCTCTTTATTATTTCATTTATTCTAACATTGCTACAGTGACAATTCCATGGACATACGCCAGCTACTGGCGGGGAAGATCGTTCAGACCAGAAGTGGTAAGAAATCCTTGAATTTTAAATATGTCATAGGTAGTTCACAAAGAGGACAAAAGATACCATTTACTAAACATTCGCCATCTGTTCTGACATAATATTATCATCATTGTAGTCTCCCACTTCCAGATACACTCATCTGCCTATGTTACACTTGCCTAGTAAAAGCCAGCATGGGTGAATCTTACTATTCAACGGAGCTGAACACTGTGCTGGAGAGATCATATAAATAAACTGAATGGCTTATCTCACATCCATAATTAGAAACTTAAAAAGTGCTCTCAGCAGCCCATGCTACTCTGTTCCTCACACTGGTTTTACTTTCACTCTCTGTGATAACTTTTCAATACACCAAGACTTCTCAGCTTGCCCCAAATTCACTGAGAACATACTGGCAAACTGCTGGTTCAACCATTTACACATCCACCCACCAGACATAAGAGTGCTCATTTCACTGAGGCTTATTATCAACTTGTAAACGTGGTCAATTCAAGACTTCTTGGAAAGGTCTCAGGTCCAAGCTTTGTCCTGAAAAGATAATTCTGATTGCAGAAACTCCCTCCGTCCAGCAGGAAGCGCCAGCACCCTCTGTCGGGGTTGGGCCGCCACGGAGGCTTCACGTGATCCGGCAGTCTCTGCGCAGGAGTGTGGTCTTGCGGAGATTTGCCCTACGTACTTAGCGTCATGACGTAGTACGTAGGGGCTGGCTAGCCGCCATCTTGCTTCTTTTTCTCGCTCGCTCGCTCCCTCTCGGGAAGCTGCGAAAGTGCTTTGGCGGTTCGTCCATCCGCAGCTTCGGCTTTTCCAGTCTGGTGGCCCTTCCGGCCACCCCTTTAACCCCAGCTTTCCCTCCTCCTTCTTTCGATCAGAGATCGGCGGAGACCCTCGAAGTGCGCAAACTTGACACTCACCCTGACCGGTAAGGAAAGCGAGGGTGTGGGGGCCGCGATCAAAGAGGGCCCCATCGGGAACGGCCAGAGTGCGGCCTGGGGCGTGGGAGCGCACCCAGACCCTGGCGCCCGGAGGCTAGGGGGCCGCGTGGAGAGGGCCTTGGGTCCGGGCATTTCCCTTCTCTTTGGTTACCATCATCTCTGTGTCTGGGGAAGTCGGCCTCCAGCTTGGGGAGCGGGAAACCGGAGTCAGACCCGCCCCATGTGGTCTGCAGCGGGAGTTCTGGACCGGTCTGTCTTGCTCCCACCTAGACCCCAGTCCTGGCCTTGCTAGGGGATTACGCATGTTGCCGGGTAAGCGAAGGGGGTTTCCGTCTTGCTGGACTGGCGGACGTGCAGTCCTTTTTTTTTTTTTTTTTTTTTAGTGTCGGGTATGCGTTCCCCCAAACAACTGAAGGACTCAGCCGGGGCCTTCACTGTCTACCTCTTCCTGTGTAGTGAGGATGGCACTTGCAATGAGCAATGTATGGGAGGGTCTCTTTTAAAGACCTGGCTAGATGAGAGGCTCTTCGGGGAATCAAGACCAACCCTACTTCCGCTAGGGAAGTGCTGCCCAACTCCGGAGGAGGATTTGGGTAGTCTTTTCACACTCTAGGCCGCTCCATCCTCTAACTTGCGTGGTGAATCTCGGTAGCTCCCTGTCTTTGAGATAGCGTTGATATTGGTGGTGTCAGGGTAAAGGCCCCGTTTTAGGACTGAAGAAAAGGGCATGGGGTCACTATAGAGACATTGATAGAGTCTTCCTTCCTTTGCATGAGAGGAGTACCTTTAATTTAAAGGGATGTATGTGTGTTTTGACATTATTTGGGATCTTTTGAGGGTCTGACATATCTGATGTTTGCTGGCTTATAAAGCTACCCGGATTTCCGCATTGGCTGGTTTTCAGCCTGGGTTCATAGATTCATACCTCGTTAGAGTACTTAGAATTGTACAGTAGGCGGCTCTGCTGTAAGATTTTCATTTGGAATGCACCAGAAGAATCGGAGGATTTTTTGATTGTTGAGTACTTAATAGCTTACTCCTGCAAATAAAAATAATAGGGTGGTATTAAGCACCTACCAAGCCTAACCCCACCATTTTTCAAAACTAGATTTCACCTCCCATATTGGTAATTAAGATGCTGCTTTGACTGGAGCCATTTTTAGGTGTGTGTCACAGATGCACTGCAGCATCTTTTCTGGCTCACCCCAAATGCATTGATCCCCTAAAAAATTAGGAATAAATTGAACTTGAATTTTGTCTTTAGCATGTAGTCAAATAGTAATTCTCTCCTTTTCTGTAAGTGGATTTTCAGAATATAGCCTTTTTAAGTGATTGTGTTTGCTCTGCTTAGCTTATGTGTGGCTGTTCTCCATTAGGTGACCTTTTGCTGTACACTGAGCACAGTAATAAGTCCTTTTCATACATTTTTTTTTAATCTCCACAACAGACCTTTGAGAAAAGTGCTATTAAGATCATCCCCATTTTACAGATGAGGAAATGAAATCTGAGAGAGTGGTCTGACCAAGGTCACATAGCAGTTATTGGTGGTATTGTGTAGGTTCAATTCCATACTGTCTGAACCCAAAGGGGATGCTCTAAACTTTCAACCTGCTTTTTAAATTATAAACTACAGTAACTAAATAAGATAAAGCATTATTAACTAGTAGTTTTTCTTTAGCTTGACTAGTATATGAATATTGTTGCATGCTAAGGTTAAAGTGTTGAAAGTTGTAAAAATGGAATATATCCACTTTGGACTTGGGGTAGAGGCTAATTTTTTTGCGTCCTTTTCTATTTGAGTGCTTAGAGATAACTTAAAACTAACTCTACCATGTCATAGATGTAATTTTTAAATTTAGGCGTCTGATCTATATTATTGGTAGAATACTCCCTCATCTGTAAAATGGTGATGATAATAGGACTTCCCTCAAAGGCTTTTATAGGAGTAAAAAAAGATAATGGATAATGTATGTAAAGGGCTTATTACTATGCTTAGTGCATAGTAAAAGGTTAACTAATAATGGAGGGAGAATGGTAGGATATTGGTAGAAGAAAATACTCTCTTCCAAGCAATAAATAATCTGTAAATTCTCAGGGTGATGTGTATATTTCTTTAGGTACATAAGAAAGTTTCACCTCCCCTTATCCCTGATATGTCTATTTATATGCAGGATTTTGCTTCTTAGCGATTTCTTTATGCTCTACAGTAAATATCCCTGGGATGAGTATCTTGTTCATAGCTGAAAATACAGAAGTTCTGGCTCATTCCAGCCCCCTCTCTTCTTACCCCCACCCCACCCTCTTTACTGATAAAATGTCTTTGAAGATTATATTATATCCCTGTCTGCCTCCAAGTGCCACCCCTAAACACTACTTCAGTTTGTTAGTTAGGTAACTTGTGTTTTGGATGCTATTTATGTCATATTTGTAAATGACAAGAATTGATCATTGGTAAAATGTTACATAAGTTAGTACAGAATTGTATTCTTACAGTGAAGGAGATACAAAAGTTGTGTCTGAATTATGACACACTTTGATTTCGGTAAATCATGATTTTGTCACCTTATGAATAGGACAACACAATGAAAGCTTATCTCAGTCTATGTTAATTGTTGCTTACAAGTCTGAGAGTTACTGTGTTAGTTTTATGAGTCATAACATTTTAAATTCCTCGCTAATCTCATCGATGCATGAGACAGAACACCTTTGTGGATAAAAGCGTTCTATAGAGAGGGTAACTTTAGTAAATTTTCTATTTAGGAGACAGACCTAACTCTGTTGCCCTGGCTGGCCTCCAACTCCTGGGCTCAAGAGATTCTCCTGCCTCAGCCTCCCAGGTAGCTGGGACTAGAAGTGCCTACCATTGCTCCCAGCATTGCCAGTTACATTTCTGGTCCTTATTTTCCTCCAGATTATCAGAAAGCATGTTTTGGGGCCTGTGACTACATGTATTTGCTGGCAAATCCAGTCAGACAAGGACTGTTACTTAGTTTCAACCGGAAATTTTTATCTGATTGGCAGACATGATTAGCTGATAACTAAGAGTCTGAACACAAGATTGTAATGAAATTATTATGTGAATTATAGTCAGTGTGATATACTCACACCTGTGTGGTGCTGCTATGTGCTCAACATTAAGGGAAGATGGAATATCATTTGAGGAGCACGTCTAGTATTAAAAAAACTACTGGGTATTATGTATGTAGCATACTACATAGCAATATGTACTACATACTAACTGGTAATTTTTCTGTTTTCTGTGTTCTAATATTAGTTTGTTTTCCTCTACTAGACTGTTTCCATGTCCTCATCACCTTGTATGGTGGTTGGCGTATACCTAGAGTTTATATGTTATTGAATGAATGAGGGTGAGAAACACAAAAGAATAGACCCACAAGATTAACTGATAAGTATATTATTGGAGCAAAAGAAAACGCTGTCAGGTTTTTTTTCCTTTACCTCTAAGAATGGTATCACAGGTAACCTTCAAAGAGTTTGTGTTAAATAATATGCATTGTGAGATTTAGTTACATCTGATTTTTAAAATTTTTAGCTTATTCAACAAAGATTGAAGATTCTTTTAATTTTGTAAGGCCCAGTGAATCAGAGCAATATGGCATTTGGTCCACTCCCAAGGTGTTCACAGCCTTAAGGATTAATGTTAAAAGTTATCTTGTAGTCTTTGGATTCATGCCAGAAGATAAAAAGGTGTTTAAGAAGGTAAGGGAAATTTGGTGCAGAAAATTACAGATAGTACAGATTGAGTTCCTAGTTGATTATAAGTGAAGCTGTGATGGCTAAGAAAAATCAAGAATAATTGTGATTATTAATATTTCTTGAGCACTTACTATGCCATGTTACTAAACTAAGACTATTTTTTGAATGATCTATTTAAATCCATATTGCAGAAAGCCTAAAAGGAAGAGATTTAAGTAATTTGCTCAAAGTTACTTAGCTTTTAAGTGGTAGAAATGGCATTTGAATGATTGATCCAGAGCCTGAGTGCCTAACTCAACTACATGGGTTTCCTAGTGGCCAGTATTTTCCAAACTTAAATCATTCACAATTTCTGCTTCGTCCCAAACCATCTGCCTGTTACTTATTATTTTTCTTCAATTCAACTTGCTGTCTTCTAATTAAATGAATGTAAACGAATTTTTTTTTTCTTTTTTTAGATGGAGTCTCACTCCATTGCCCAGGCTGGAGTGCAGTGGCGCTATCTTGGCTCACTGCAACCTCTCCCTCCCGGGTTCAAGTGATTCTCCTACCTCAGCTTCCTGAGTAGCTGGGATTACAGGTGCCTGCCATCACGCCTGGCTAATTTTTGTATTTTTAGTAGAGATGGGGTTTCACCATGTTGTCAGACTGGTCTCGAACTCCTGACCTCGTGATCCGCCCACCTTGGCCTCCCAAAGTGCTGGGATTACAGGCGTGAGCCACTGCATCCTGCCGTTTAAAAGGAAATTTTTATGATTATTTGGCATTAGCTTCCCCCCAACACGTTTTAAAATAAACATGATTTTACATAATTTTCTGTGGATCACTTAAAATCATCCAGTATACTACCAGTCTTTGTATTCCACCCTTTGGGACATTACCGCTATAAGAAATGAATACTGGATAGGATCAGGCCACAGGTACAGTTAATGCAGGTCGAAAGCCTAGAATGGAATAGATTGATAAAATAGGAAATGGCAGCATTACAGGAATAGACATATGAATTAGAGTCTTAACTACATTCTTGAGACAACCACTTTCATGATAAACCACAAAGGAGTAGGTTTATTTAGATAGAGAAATGTAATAGGATGTCTAGGACAGTCTATGGCAAGGGAAGAACAAGACAAAATAAGAAGGAAGTCACTATATAAATCAGGGCAGAAGAGAATCATCTAAAAACAGGATTATTAGAGTTAAATGTAGCAGAGTTCAGAAAAATATGTGACAAGTAGTCTTTGGATTTGGCTGTGATATCCTTGGTGACCTTAAAATAATCTAGGTCAAGTTACAAAAGTGAAAGGTTAAAGGGGGAAGAGGGAAAATCTCTTGATTTTTAGATATATTGAATACTCAAAGTGGACTCTAGACTAATTGTTTTAAAACCTAGGTTTAGTCCTTTTTGTCACTTTGTGCCAGCTGTTAATTTTGGGGCAAGTTAACCTGGCTCAAGTTTTAAATATATTGATTTGTGATACAAGGATAATATCCATTTCCCCTATCCCAGAGGACTGTTGCAAAGAGTACATTTATGTATTTCTATATATCTTCTGAATTTAATATTCTTTGGTATTACACAATATCAAGACATGAGTCTTGACCATATTTAAAGCAGAAAAGAGAACCACGAAAAGGGAAAATTAAAGATAAAGGGGAAGATACGTTCCCTATAAGGTTGGAAGATCCCTTCTGAATAAATCTTGAGTCTGAAGGATAAGAGATGGATGCATGTATGTGGTTGGAGAGTGGGTATCTAGGTAAGTTAATAATTCATTTTTTCTCCCCTGTTTGCCAGTGAACAATCTGAAGGTACAGGGCTGCTATATATGGTTATGCAGCTTGTATACTGCCCAAAGATGCTGGACTGAAGGAAGCAACAAGTCAGCCTGTGTTCTGCTTACAGAGTCCTGTGCCCTAGCTTAGGCCTCGCAGAGGAAACTGTGCCTCCACTTCTCTCTCCAAGGCATCAGCTCCTTGCCAAAAGTGTCTGTATTTCCCCAGAAGGATGTATTTTTCCTAGTTACATAAAGGCCCTGTGGAGAGCAATGGATGCTCTGAAAGACTCCTTAAGGAGACATATTAAGGATACATTTAGAACAACATCAAAAACAATTGGGAAATTGGAGAAATGGTCACTAAGGAACAAAAAGCTTTGAACTTTTTGCTGAGATGGGTTAGGTGGTTGGGCAAGTACAGAATTCTCATTTATCCAGTGTACTTTAAAGATCTGTATTGTAGCTTATTAAATATTTTTATTAATCAAGAAACTATATTAAATATCATAGTTTATCATATTTCAAAGAGGAGTGATAAGAGTAAAACAATACTTAACACAATTTAATCTTACCCAAAAACTTTGTAATTTTGGGGTTTAAATTAAAATTTAGATTTTTGGTCATGTGGCTGGTAGTTTTATATATAAGTAACTTTTTAATGTTAGGTTTTATAATTAAAGCTATATAAATTTTATAGCTCTTAATTGAAGAAGCACAATAGGGAAGGTACACAGTTACTTCTGAAGGTTAGGAAGATGGAACAGTGGCATTTTATTTTGAAAACAGAAAGAGGACATTGAAAACAAAGGAGGCTTTAGACAGGTGAATTTTAAGTTTATATTTGGAAATTTGATTTGTGGTGTACAGTTCTTTAAGTTTTAGTACGTATGGATTTTTGTAGCCCCCACAACTAGGATACAGAATGTAGAAAGATAAAACATCTCCCAACTGTAGAACTAGAGTCTTCTGGCATTTTGGAGACAGGGAAATTCTCTTGAAGAAATAACTATTAAAGAGGGATGGAAAAAGCCAAGAATGGCCTACCCGTGCTGATTGATTCGTTTTCTGATTAGAAAGAAAAAATATTTTGATTATACTGTTATATTTATGACAAACTTGAACATAGAAAGAATGAAAGTAGGAGAAAGAAAAAGAAGGAGTTGGGTGTTGTGGCATGTGCCTGTGGTCTTAGCTACTTGGAAGGCTGAGGTGGGAGGATCTCTTGAGCCCAGGAGTTGTGGAGGGTAGCGCACTATGTTCTACATATGGACTGAGTGTCTGCACTAAATTCAGCATCAATAGGGTGTCCTGGGAGTGGGGGACTAACAGGTTGCCTGAGGAGGGGTGAACTGGTCCAGGTTGGCAACAGAGCAGGTTAAAACTCCCATGCTGATCAATAGTGGGATAACCATTGCACTCCAGCCTGGACAACATTAAGGTGACCCTGTTTCTTATTAAAAGCAAGAGGGTAGGGGAATTTTTTTAATTTTATTTATTTATTTATTTATTTATTTATTTATTTATTTATTTATTTATTTATTTATTTTGAGACAGAGTCTCTCTCTGTCGCCCAGGCTGGAGGCAGTGGTGCGATCTTGGCTCACTGCAACCTCTGCCTCCCAGGTTCAAGCAATTCTTCTGCCTCAGCAGCCCGAGTAGCTGGGATTACAGGTGTGTACCAGCACACCTGGCTAATCTTTGTATTTTTAGTAGAGATGGGGTTTCACCATGTTGGCCAGGCTGGTCCTGAACTGACCTCAAATGATCCACCTGCCTCGCCCTCCCAAAGTGCTGGGATTACAAGGCGTGAGCCACTGCGCCCGGCTGGGGAATTTAAATAAAATAAAATAAAATAATAAGAGAAGGAAGGAGAGAAAGAAGGAAGGAAATAGGTTTATATGTCTTAAGACTGGATATTTCAGTGGTAGAAGAAGAGGGCCAATGATACGGAGGGATGTTAACCAATTCTCTACACTTATTAAATTTAAAATTAATATTCTGACTTTTAAAGGCAACCCTTTGGTCATCCGAAAGATTAACCATAATTCATAATGCTAGATGAGCATCTTGGAGCAAGTACTTCTCTTTCACTCCCATAACATTCAACATACTTTGGCCTTGCAAAAAACAAAGTTCAATTAACTGGATGGGGTGGCATGTACTTGTAGTCCTAGCTCCTCAGAAGGGTGAGGTAGGAGGATCACTTGAGCTCAAGTTCAGGGTTGCAAAGTGATGGCACTGCTGCACTCCAGCATGGGTGACAGAGTAAAACTGTTGAAAAGAAAAATAATAAATAAAGGTTGACTAAGAAATTATCTATGCTTTGGGCCTGAAGCGATGGCTCACCCTGTAATCCCAGCACTTTGGGAGGCCAAGGTGGGTGGATTACTTGAGGTCAGGAATTTGACACCAGCCTGGCCAACATGGTGAAACCCCATCTCTACTAAAAATACAAAAATTAGTCAGTTGTGGTGGCAGGCGCCTGTAACCCCAGCTACTCAGGAGGCTGAGGTTGGAGAATTGCTTGAGCCTGGGAGGCGGAGATCCTACCACTGCACTCTAGCCTGGGCAACAGAGCAAGACTCTGTCTCAAAAAAAAGAGAAGAAATTATCTATGCTTGGGTTTTTCTTTTTAATATATTAGTTTTGCAAATATTGATTACCACTTAATAAGCTTTTGTTACGGGCTTTACACTATTCTAAGAGCTTTATACACACTTTGTTAATTAAATCTTATAATAGTATTGGAGTAGATATTATAGCCCACCCAGGTGAGGAAGTAAAAAATTTGAGATTAAGTAATTTGCCTGTGGTCACCTAGCTAGAATTTAAACAAAAACAGTTTTAAGAGAAACACTTGTGTAATTTTAACAATTTTAAAATACATAAGTTGTTAAAAAGAATGCCCTGGCAATCACCTCATTAAGTAATCGGTAGACAGAACAGCTGTACTTAAGGACAGCAGTTTTTAGTACAGAAAATTTGACAGCTACATTTCTGTTCTGATTGTTAAGGCTTTATCCTACTCCGGAAACTTAATTCACATGTTTCAGTTTCCAAGAACAGCCTGAGCCCTTCCACTATCCTGATTAGAACTCCAACAGATTTATTTATATTACACTTTGTTTTTTAAAAATGACCATTTTGGATGTTTTTGCTGAACTGCTATTTGTAGTAAAAGAATTCAACATATGGTGGTATTCTTAGCTTTACTATTATAGTGGCAAATGTACTCTTAAAATATTTGACCTTAGAATTACTAGTTCATTTTAACTATTAGAAATGGAAGAGACCTTGTAAGTGGCCAATTCAACTTCTTACTCAAAGCAAGAATTATCTTTATAATATTTCTGACAGGCTTACCTTGCTTTTGCTTGGATCCATCTGATGATTAGTAGGTCACTACAGTCACCCCTTAACATTCACAAAGCATATGTCCTAAGATCTTACAAATTTCCGTATTTAGCACTCAAACCTCTTCACTTTCTCCTTCCGTGATCTACACTAGGATTTGGCCTCCTCTTCACTGCTCTTCCCCACCCTGCCCCCCTCCCTCAAGAAAGAAACAGATTTCTCTTTGTAAGAGTTATTGTATCCCCTAAAAGAAAACAAAGCTCTGGGCCTGTGGTCTCAGCATTAGGAGTGGTGAGGGATATCCAAGCTTATTTTCTAGATGCATACCTCATGGCATGTTAGTTACATTTTGTGCTTTAGCAAAATTACATGTCATTTCACAGCTCTTTGGGTTATTTGGCAAATTGTTAAAGTAATGCTATAAGTTTTAGTTTAATGTAACTT
The DNA here is from genome assembly GCF_029281585.2 of Gorilla gorilla gorilla. Taxonomy (NCBI): domain Eukaryota; kingdom Metazoa; phylum Chordata; class Mammalia; order Primates; family Hominidae; genus Gorilla; species Gorilla gorilla. The sequence continues at coordinate 85,269,029 of NC_073224.2, read as the reverse complement.
ACTCACTTATGGATAAACTGAACAGTTTTTCCTTTGCATTCAGTCGTTTGTTTGTTAATATTTGTCTTCATGAAGCCTGGAGTTGAGCATAATACTCTAAACATAGTGTGACAAACATAAAATTCAGTGGAACTGTTATGACTCCAAATCTGTGCATTAGATTTCTATTAAAATTTTATAAAGCAGTATTGTCACACTACTAGCTGTCACAGCTAGAACCTTTTTCACATGACAGTCTGGGTCTGTATTCTGCATTTATGAAATCCAGTTTCTGAACTGTTAATATGACTGTATAACTAATTGTTTAATTCTGCCTAGCATTCTAAGACCCTTAAAAATCTTGGTCATGGAATACATTGGTACTCCTTCAGATGTATATATTCTTTCATATGCCATGTTTACTTTCCAAGTCTTTATTCAAGTTATTGACATGGAAAAGGACAGGGTCCAACATATCCAGGCCAAATTATTTCATACTGACCACATTCTTTTAAATATAAAATGATTTTCTACTTCAAACATTGTGTGATTCTCATTTGTATTAAGTTTATTTAAGGAGAAGTATGTAAATGACTAGTACTTTCAGTAGTCTTAAAAAATCAAGTGGATTGAGGGAAGGAAGTGACTAAATTTTTTTAAGGTTTATATTTTGTGGATGCTGATTCACTTGGAACTAGGAGTGTGGTGAATATTTGGGCTTTTTTTATTTTAAATGGGCAATTTAGTTAAAATTTGAGTGATAAAATTCTGGTTTTTGAAGTTAATGCATCAGTCTCCCCTCATCATAGTTCAGGCTGCCATAACAAAATAGTATAGACTGGATGGCTTAAAAAACAGAAATTTATTTCTGACAGTTTTGGAGGCTGGAAGTCTGAGATCAGGGTGCCAGCATAGTAGTTCTGGTGAGGGCTCTTCCTAGCTTGCACACAGCCACCTTCTGACTGTATTCTCTAATGGAGAAGAGAGCAAGCTCTGGTATCTCTTTTTATAAGGGCACTAATCCCCTCATGGCCTGTACAACCTCATCTAAATCTAATTACCTCACCAAGGCCCCATCTCCAAATATCAGCCCAGGGGATTTAGGGATTCAACATATGAATGTCAGGGGGGCACCCATCAGTCCATCAGCACCCCTGCCCCCTTTACGATTTTTAGAGCTTTGATTTTTGTGCCTTTTTTTTTTTTTTTTTTTGCAGGGTCTCCCCCTGTTGCCCTGGCTGGAGTACAGTGGTGCTATCTTGGCTCACTGCAGCCTCTGCCTCCCGGGTGCAAGTGATTCTCCTGCCTCAGCCTCCCTAGTAGCTGAGACTACAGGTGCACGCCACCACACCCAGCTAATTTTTGTATTTTTAGTAGAGATGGTATTTTGCCATGTTGGCCAGGCTGGTCTGGAAGTCCTGACCTCAAGTGATCCACCTGCCTTGGCCTCCCAGAGTGCTAGGATTACAGATGTGAGCCACCGCGCCTGGCCTGATTCTTGTTTTTTTACAAGTTACAAAAATAATACAAAGAATTACCATATTCCTTCATTCAGATTCCCCACTTGTTAATATTTTACCATATTTACTTTATTATTTTCTGTATAGTATGCACATAGGCGCGCACACACACACACTGTGCTTGGTTTTTAATGGCTGCTGTCTAAACCCTGTCATCACCAGAAACTTTAAATTTATTTCACAAGCTCTTATTCCTTACTTATACTACAAAATGACATTTCTAGCAGCAAATCGATACATTTGGGGGGTGTGTGTGTGTGTGTGTGTGTGTGTGTGTGTGTGTTTTGTTTTGACAAGGTCTCACTCTGTTACCCAGGCTAGAGTGCAGTGGTGCAATCATTGGCTCACTGTAGCCTCAACCTCCCAGGCTCAAGCGATCCTCCTGCTTCAATCTCCTGGTTGGGACCACACGCATGTGCCACCACACCTGGCTATTTTTTTGGTAGAGACAAGGTCTCTCCATGTTGCTCAGGCTGGTCTCAAACTCCATTGCTCAAGCTATCCTCCCACCTCTGCATCCCAGAGTGCTGGGATTACAAGCATGAGCCACCATGCCCCACCAATACATTTGTTAATAGAGATGTTGCTATGTTTTGTTGCTATTGTGTTTTATCTTTGATATCTTATTCTATATTGTAATGCAATATGTTTGATAATGAAAACATGAATCATTTAGGGTCTCTTAAGTGACATTTATTGTTTTATATTTCAGTTTGTTAATTTCTTAAAATGAAAGTTCAATCCTGATTTTTTAAATAATGAGATTATGTTGGGCACTGGCTTTGAAGTCAGCCTGGATTTAATCTTGACTCTACCACTTTCCAGCTCTGTGTGTTTTGAACAAATTACTTTACTTCTCTAAGATTGCTTCTTCATTGGTAATTTTCAGTGATTTAGGCTTTAAGCCCTTCTTAGTCCTAATCTGGTTTTTATTTTTATTTTTATTTATTTATTTTGAGACAGGGTCTTACTCTGTCTGTTGCCGAGGCTGTAATACAGTGGCACAGTCATGGCTCACTGTAGCCTCAACCTCCTAGGCTCAAGCGATCCTTCTGTCTCAGTCTCCTGAGCATCTGGGAGACAGGCATGTGCCACCAGGCCTGGCTAAATTTTATTTTTTGTAGAGATGAGGTCTCACCATGTTACCCAGATTGGTCTTGAACTCCTGGGCTCAAGTGGTCCTCCCACCTTCGCCTTTCAAAGTGCTGGGATTACAGGTGTAAGCCACTGCGCCTGGCCCTAATCGGGTATTTTTACATTATACTATATCTTTAGAGCTCAGATTTTGGTGGGGCGGTGGGGGGATACAAGGTCTCCTTTTGTCTCCCAGGCTGGAGTGCAGTGGCACAATCATGGCTCACTGTAGCCTCAACCTCCTAGGCTCCAGTGATCCTCCCATCTTGGCCTGCCGAGTAGCTGGGACTACAGGCATGAGCCACCGTACCCAGCTAATTTTTTTTTTTTTTTTTTTAAGAAAAGACAAAGTCTTGCTGTGTTGCCCAGGCTGGTCTTGAACTCCTGAGCTCAAGCCATCCTTCCACCTCGGCTTCCGAAATTTCTGGAATTACAGGCATGAGCCACTATGCCCTGCCAATAATTACTATTTTATTGCTAGAGCTTTTAGTCAACCTTAACTGAAATCACCAGTCCTTTCTGCTCTCCTCCTCATTCTCTTCTGACTTCCTCTCTTAGTCCATTCATGCTGCTGTAACAAAATGCCTGAGACTGGGTAACTTATAAATAACAGAAATTAATTTCTGTTGGTACCGAAGGCTGGAAAGTCCAAGATCAAGTTATCGACAGGCAGGATCTCAGCCACCAAGATGGCACCTTGTTCATGTCCTCAGATGACAGAAGTGCATAGCTAGTTCCCTCCAGCCCTTTCATAAGGCACACATCACATCTGTGAGGGCAGAGCCCACATGGCGCAATCACTACCCCACCTCTTAATAGTGTTGCATTGGGGGTTAAGTTTCAGCATGAAATTTGGAAGAAACATAGGCATTCAAACCATTTTCTTTCACTGCCTGGATTAGACTTCAGTAAAACATTACTCCAGAAGTTCTGGCAGTATCTTCATCCACCTTGCTTTTCTTTACTAGTTTACTGATTACTGGTACAACTCTAATCTCTGATTCAGTCCAGCTGCTTTTGTGCTTCCTGCCACTCCCAACTCCCTGGATGTCCTACTGCACATTGAAGAGAATTGTAACTGCACAAACTTGGAAATTCTGTATACCCTTGCTCTCCAGCTTCTACTGGGCTTTCTTTTTTTGTTTTTGGAGGGGAGACTGGGTCTTGCTTTGTTGCCCAGCAGTTGTGATCATCGCTCACTGCAGCCTTGAACTCCTGGGTTCAAATGGCCCTTCCACCTCAGCCTCCTGAGTAGCTGGGACGGGAACTATAAACATACTCTACCATACCTGGCCAATTGTTCATTTTGTTTAGAGACCGAGATCTCTCACTAAGTTGCACAGGCTGATCTGGAGCTCCTGGGCTCAAGCATTCCTCCCTCCTTGGCCTCCCAAAGTGCTGGGATTATAGGCTTGAGCCATGACACTCAGCCCTACTAAGCTTTCAGTGCTTCTTGCCAATGTCTTGGCTGTCTTTCGCATTCTCCCATTTGCTTTTCAAACCTTTTCCAGCCTCCTCAAATTTCTAAATTCTGCCTCCACTCAGTGGATGAGGAAAGCACGTCTCTTGTTCATCTGTTCCTAGCAGTGCCTGGTATATGGTAGACACTGGGTAAATATTTGTACTAGTGAATAGGGGAACTAATCATTTTGAGTTTGAAGTTCCGACGAGAAATGTAAGTGATGTTTTGTAGATCATTAAAACTGTGTATCTAAAGATTGTAGCTTGAAGGAAAGTTTTGGAATTGTCCTTACTGATAATATTTGAAGCAGTGAACAGCAGATGAGATGGCCAAAGGAGAAAGCACTTATTAATAGAAAAGGGAGAGATGGGCCGGGCACGGTGGCTCACGCCTGTAATCTCAGCACTTTGGGATTACTACTCAGGAGGCCGAGGCAGGTGGATCACTTGAGGTCGGGAGTTCGAGACCAGCCTGGCCAACATGGTGAAACCCTGTCTCTACTAAAAATACAAAAATTAGCCGGGCATGGTGGCAGACACCTGTAATCCCAGCTACTCTGGAGGCTGAGGCAGGAGAATCTCTTGAACCTGGGAGGCAGAGATTTCAGTGAGCCAAGATCATGCCACTGCACTCCAGCCTGGGCGACAAAGTGGGACTCAAAAAAAGACGAAACAGAAAAGGGAGCGATGGCAAGAAGAGACAGAAAAAAAGTAAAGAGGCTGAAAGCTGTCATAGTCATGGAAACCAAAGAAAATGGTTTACACAGAAGCTATTTAACTTTTATATTTATATGTGATACTTGACTATTATCAATTAGTTAATACACATTATTTCCTGATTTACAAATGTTCTGTAAAACACTTGTAGAGTATACTTCTCTGGAAATTGTTGTCGTTCATTTTTAATGTTAACTATTTAAATCTGGGGGACACTGTATTTTCCAGGGGAACTGAACTCTCATCATGAGAATAATGAGGAAAGAACGGTAAACAGAGCTTGGATATTTAGAAACCCATTGTGGCCAGAAAGAAAGTTATGTCATTCAGTTGAATTTAGCAAATTGCAATTTGCTGAAGTATGGGGGTTATTTTTCCAAATATACTAAATTTTCAGTATTGCTTAAAATAAGGTTTTCAGTATTAAAACTAGAATCTTATAGTTTTGAGTACCAAAGGAATTTGAGAGACCATAGCTAATCTCTTTAACAAATGTGGAAACCACTTAGACTTTTTTCTTCCAGATTTTCTCTTTTTTTTGAATTTTAATTTTTTTCATTTTTAGAGACAATCTTGCTGTGTCACCCAGGCTTGAGTGGACTGGTGCAATCATAGCTCACTGCAGCCTTGAACTTCTGCTGAGGCTGTCCTCCTGCCTCAGCCTCTTAAGTAGCTTGGACTACCAGTACACGCCACCATGCCTGGCTACTTTTTAGTTGTTTTGTTAGAGACAGTCTCACTATGTTGCCCAGGTTGTCTCCACAGAGTTTCAATCTATGAGAGCTATCCTTTCATGAAAAACGTCCTTTTGTTATCACTGTTCAGTGTCATTCTTTGATTTTAAAAGGTTAATGTATATATTAAACTGCTGCCTTCCAAATTTCTTTTAGACCTTTTGGAAACAATCTGCTTTAAAATCCCTGGCTTCCTTTTTTTTCCTCCTAAACTTCTTCTTTCATTTCTTTTTTTCCTCCCCCCAAAAACAAAACTGTTACAAGGTAATATTTGCTGTACAAAATATGGAAAATGCAGATGCACATGTCTTGTTTTGTTTTGTTTTTTGAGACAGGGTCTTACTCTCTTGGCCTAGGGTAGAGTGCAGTGGCGCCATCATGGCTCACTGCAGCCTCGACTTCCTGTGCTCCAGCAGTCTTCCCACCTCAGCCTCCTGAGTAGCTGGGACTGCAGGTGTGTGCCACCATACCCAGCTAATTTATTTATTTTTGTAGAGACAGGGTCTCACTACCGGTTCAGTCTGGTCTTGAACTCCTGGGCTCAAGTGATCCTCCTGACTTGGCCTCCCACAGTGCTGGGGTTACTACTCATGAGCTACTGTGTGAACAGGGTTCACTACAGCTTTGACCTCCTGGACTCAAAGCAGTCCTCCCTGCCTCAGCCTCCTGAGTAGCTGGGACTACAGGTGCCCGCCACAATGCCCTGTTAATTTTTGTATTTTTTGTAGAAACAGAGTTTTGTCATGTTGCCCAGGCTGGTCTCAAACTCCTGAGCTCAAGTGATCTGCATGCCTTGGCCTCCCAAAGTGCTGGCATTACAGATGTGAGCCACCACTCCCAGCTGAGGTGTACCTGTTTTGATACATCTAATTACAATGAAAAATGCTAGTTTCTTACCAGCATTGCTCAGTCAGTCATAGAACCTTGAACTTAAAATAATGATTTTCTCTTCCTTAAACAGAGAAAGAAAGGTGTGTTATTCAGAAGGTTTTGTTTTTACAGGCTGATCCTCTGCCCTTAATGATTGAGATTTTTAGATACATGGCAAGTAGGACAGTAATATAAAAAGTACTAACATTGTAAAAGTAATAAAAAAGCTTTTCAAAATTCATAGGTAGAGGGTATACTTATTTTGATATCCTCTATAACTGTGTGGATGGGTTTTGAAATCAGAGCTGGCAAGCTGAAGGCAAATGCTACTGAGCATGCTGTTTCAAGGGTTTTGGGATTACTAATTATGTAAATTGTACCATTTTGTTACTTAAATGTGGTTATGCTGAGTGCATCTGTGCCTACTCAGCAATTGAGATTTTTTTACTAGCTTTTTCCTCCAGTGGCTTTTCTTGCCATTAAAACCTTTTTTGTTTTTTTATTGCAAATGAGAGATGGGGATCTTGCTGGTATTGCCCAGGCTGGACTTGGACTCAAATAATCATCCCACCCCTGCCTTCTCAGTAGCTGGGACTCCAGGCATACACCACCACACCCAGCTTTTTTTGTGGCATTTAGAATAAACTCAAGGATAACACTTCTAATCCAAGGCTCTGCAAAATGTGACTTTTGCCTACTCTGATTTCATCTCCTGCCTGTCTCCCTGAGACATGACTTTTACACTTGAACGTTCTTAGATTGAAATTGGTTTGCTTTTCAGTGGTTCTCAACTGTGGCTATAGTTTAGAGACACTTGGGGAACTTTTCAAAAAATACTGTTGCCAGGCCTGGCCCAAGAAATTCTGATTTAATTGCCTGGCATGGGGCCTTGACATACAATATTTTTTTAAAACTTTGGATAACTGTGCAGCCTAAGTTGAAAACCACTGATTGGTTTTCCTTAACTCCTGTCCCCTTTTCAGAGAGGTCTTCTGGACCTTTGCTATCCTATCCAAAGTCCCCTTTACCTCTTTGCTGCCCCTTTTTACCCAGTTGAGTTTTTCATTCCCACATTTTTATTTACTTGTTTATTGTTTTGTTAAAAGTTCCATGAAGGCAGGGGCATCATCTGTATTTTCATAACATATCCTAATATCTGAAACACCAAAAAAGGCTTGTTTCTGTGTAACCTGTAGAGAATTGTTTTGCTAAATTATATTTTAGAGAACATGCCAACTACTCTAGTAGGCCTTAAAAGGACGTTGATTGTTGTTATTGAGATGGAGTTTTGCTCCGTGCGCAGGCTGGAGTGCAAAGGCTTGATCTTGGCTCACTGCAACCTCCACTTCCTGGGTTCAAGCGATTCTTCTGCCTCAGCCTCCTGACTACCTGGGATTACAGGCATGCACCACACACCCAGCTAGTTTTTATACTTTTAGTAGAGACGGGGTTTCACCATGCTGGCAGAACTGGTCTCAAACTCCTGACCTCAAATGATTCGCCTGCCTTGGCCTCCCAAAGTGCTGGGATTACAGCATGAGCCACCGCGCCCAGCCGACGTTGGTTTTGTTATCTAAGGTTTTAATGTCCAATGGCAAAGGCATATAAGAGAGAAGTAAATACTTTATCCCTTGGAAACAGTGTTACAGATGTGGGTTAGGTTCCCATGCAGGTGCACAAAAACTAGAGGCATTACCATAATCACCTTTGGTGGTAGAAGGAGGCTTATTGATAATGATAGTGCTCAGTGAATGTTCATATGAATGTGTTTGTAGGCCGGGTGCGGTGGCTCACACCTGTAATCTCAGCACTTTAGGAGGATGAGGCAAGTGGATCACCTGAGGTCAGGAGTTCGAGACTAGCCTAGCCAACATGACAAAACCCCATCTTTACTAAAAGTACAAAAATTAGCCGGGCGTGGTGGCACATGCCTGTAGTCCCAGCTACTTGGGAGGCTGAGGGAGGAGAACCACTTGAACCCGGGAGGCAGAGGTTGCTGTGAGCCAGGATCGCGCCACTGCACTCCAGCCTGAGCAACAGAGTGAGACTCCATCTCAAAAAAAAAAAAAAAGAAACTGCCAAATTGTTTTTCAAAGTGATTGTGCTATTTTCATTTCCAGTTCTTTAATATTCTTGCCAAAACCTGATATAATCATTCTATAATTTTAGCAATTGTATTGGATGTGTGGAGGTATTTTATTTTGGTTTAAATTTGCATTTCCCAAATACAAATGATGCTGAGTGTATTAGTTTGTTCTCACATGGCTAAAGACATACCCAAGACTGGGCAATTTATAAAGTAAAGAGGTTTAATTGACTCACAGTTCCACATGGCTGGGGAGGCCTCACAATCATGGCAGAAGGCAAAGAGGAGCAAAGCTGCATCTTACATGGCAGCAGACAAAGAGAGAGAACTTGTACAGGGAAACTTCCCTTTATAAAACCATCAGATCTCTTTAGAATTATTCACTATCACAAGAACAGCACAGGAAAAACCCGTCCCCATGATTCAGTTACCTTCCACCGGGTCCCTCCCATGACATGTGGGAATTGAGGGAGGTACAATTCAAGATGAAATTTGGTTGGGGACACAGCCAAACCATATCACTGAGTATCTTCATATGCTTACTTACGATTTGTATATGTCTGGTGAAGTGTCTCTTCAAATCTCCTGCCGATTTTTAAAAACTGGGTTGGTTGTTATGAGAGTTTTGTATGTATTCTTGATAAAAGTTCTTTCTCAGATCTATGATTTGACAATTTTTTTTCCAGACTCTAGTTTGTCCTTTAGTTCTCAACATTATCTTTCAAAAAGCAAAAGTCCAGTTTATAAATTTCATTTTTTATAGATTATGCTTTTGGTGTTATATCTAAGAAGTCCTTATCTAACCCAGTGTCACAAAGATTTTCTCCTATGTTTTCTCTGGAAGTTTTACAGTTTCAGGTTTTACATTTTGTCTATGGTTCATTTTTGAGTTGAGTTTCATATATGGTGTAAGGTATGAATCAGTGTTAAGTTTTTAATATTATGTACACATAATTGCTCCAGTATCATTTTTGGGAAGACTGTCCTTTATCCAGTGAATTTCTTTGCATTTGTCAAAAATCAAATGCTTATGTGTATTTATATTTCTAGACTCTATTCTGCTCCACTGAACTATTTGTCTTATTTTTACACCAGTACCACACTGTCTTCATTGCTGTGCCTTAAGTCTTGAAAGCAAGTAGTATTCACCTTCCAATTTCATTCTTTTCAAAGCTGGCGGGGTGGGGGGGGATAGGGGGTGGGTGGTGCTGTTCTAGAGCCAGTCCATTTCTTTATAAATTTTAGAATCAGCTTGACAACTTTTGTCCTCCAATAAATTTCTTCTGAGGTTTTGTTGGGGATTGCTTTGAATCTGTAGATAAATTTGAAAATAATTGAAATCTTAATATTGGGTCTTGTGATCCATGAACATGGCATAAGTTCTTATGCCATGTTTATGTAGCTTTTTAAATAACATTTTGTAGTGTTCAATGTGTAGGTCTTACGTATCTTTTGTCAGATGTATCCCTAAGTATTTCAATTTTTTTTTTTTTTTTTTTTGAGGCAGAATTTCACTCTTGTTGCCCAGGCTGGAGTGCAATGGCACGATCTCTGCTCATGGCAACCTCCGCCTCCCGGGTTCAAGTGATTCTCCTGCCTCAGCCTCCCGAGTAGCTGGGATTACAGGCATGTGCCACCACACCCGGCTAATTTTTGTATTTTTAGTAGAGACAGAGTTTCTCCATGTTGGTCAGGCTAGTTTCGAACTCCCAACCTTAGGTGATCCACCTGCCTCGGCCTCCCAAAGTGCTGGGATTACAGGCATGAGCCACCGCGCCCGGCTGTATTTCATTTTTTATTGCTATTACAAATGGCACTATATGTAATTTCTGTTTGTGATTGTTTAGTGCTGTATAGAAATACAATTGAATTTTGTGTATTGATCTTATATGCTCTTGTAAACTCCCATCTAGTAGGTTTTTTAAGATATCAGATTTTCTACATATGTCATCATATGATGCTAACTATTACAGACAATTTTACTTTATCCCTTCCAATTTGAATTTTTTTTGTTGTTTCTTTCTTATTTTGCTGGCTGGAACTTTTAGTATAGTGTTGAACAGAAAGAAGTGTTAAGAGAGAGTGGATATCCTTGTCTCATTTCTCTTCATTGAAGGGAACAGAGGGGCAAGCATACAAACTTTTGACTGTTCCATTCTATTCCTATTTATTGAGGTTTTTGTTTTGTTTCTGTTTTTCAAATCAGGAATGGGTTGATTTTTGTCAGATACTTTTTCTGCATCCACATCATGCACTGCATAACGATGTTTCAGTCAACAGTGGGCCGCATATATGATAGTGGCCTCATAAGATTATAATACCATATTTTTACTGTACGCTTTCTATGTTTAGACATGTTTCGATATACAAATATTTCACCTTTTGTTACCGTTGTGTACAGTATTCAGTACAGTAACATGCTGTGCAGGTTTGAAGCCTAGGAGCAATAGACTATACCATATAGCCTTGGTGTTCAGTAGGCTATGCCATCTACATTTGTAAGTACACACTATGATGACACAGTGGTGAAAAGTAGAGCCAGGGTTTCACCATTTTGGCTAGACTGGTCTCGAACTCCTGACTTTAAGTGATCTGTCCACCTCAGCCTCCCAAAGTGCTGGGAATACAGGCATGAGCCACCGTGCCCAGCCAATTTTGCCTTTATTTTTGGAAGATGTTTTGCTGCATGTAGAATTCTGTTTTTATTTTTTCTTTCAATACTTTAAGCATGTAGCTCTACTGCTTGCAGCATTTCCCATAAGGATTCTGCTGTTATTCTGTTTCTCTGTATGTAAAGCAACATTTTCTCTTGTTACTTTTAAGATTTTCTCTTTATCATTGGTTTTAAATACTTTGATTATGATGGGCTTTGGTGTGGGTTCTTCACGTTTCTTAGACTTAGGCTTTGTTGAGTCTTTTGGATCTGGGTTTGCAGTTTTCATCAAATTTGTACCATTTTGGCCATTGTTTTTTCACTTTCTCAAGCCCCTCTATGTGTAACACCAATTACACATAGATTAGGCTGTTTGAAGTTGTCTTAAGGTTCACTTAAGGTCTTTTTTTTTTTTAAGCTTTTTCCACTTTATCTTTCCCATTGGATAGCTTCTATTGATGGCTTCAGATTCACTATTTTTTTTCTTTGTGTGTGTGTGTGTTTTTTTTTTTAATTGGAAAGGGGAGTTTTCTTTTTCATAAAGGGTTGCAGCGTGCAGTATTGTTTCCTTTGGCAGTGTGTCTAAAATGCTAGTAATACCAATTGGTGTATTTTTTTCTCTACATTTTGATGTTTTCATGTCTTTTGTGTCTCTCTTTGTATTCAATCTTTAGCTTGTTGAACATATAGAATACAGTTATAAAGTAGCTTTTTCTTAGACAAGGTGACATAAGAAAAATAACTTCTAACATTCTTGTCCACTAATTCTAACATCAATAGTCAAGACTAGGTTGGTTTCACTTGCTTGATTCCCCTCCCCACCCCCCTTGATTCTGGGATTCAGTTAAGTTACTGGGAAACTGTTTGATCTTTTCAAGTGTAGCTTTAAGGTTTGTTAGACAAGCCAGACGTGGTGACACATGCCTGTAATCCCACCTACTGGGAAGAACTGAGGTGGGAGGATCACTTGAGACCAGCTTGGGCAACATAGTGAGACCCCATCTCATTTATTTAACATAAAAAGAAGAAAAGATTTGTTAGACAAGATCAGAGCAGTATTTACATTAGGGTAATTTTCACCCACTGCTGGAGGCAAGGCTTTGCTCAGTACTCTACCTGGGTTGGGTGCAGTGGCTCACATCTGTAATCGCAGCACTTTGGGAGGCCGAGGACGGTGGATCACCTGAGATCAGGAGTTCAAGACCACCCTGACCAACATGGTGAAACCCCATCTTTACTAAAAATACAAAAATTAGCCGGGCATGGTGGCAGACGCCCATAGTCCCAACTACTTGGGAGGCAGAAGCGGGAGGATCACTTGAACCCAAGAGGCAGAGGTTTCAGTGAGCTGAGATTGCATTACTGTACTTAAGTAGCCTGGGCAACAGGTTTGAGACTCTGTCTCAAAAAAAAAAAATCTCTACCTAATGCCTGGTGAAGCATGTCATGTCATCTTTTTAGTCTTGGTTGTGAAACAGGTACTATTCCCAGCCCTTTATGAACTTCAGGCACTGTTCCCCTCTGATCCTCTCAGGTCTTTCTTTGCTGGCTTGTTAACAATATTAATTCTTCCAATCTGTGAATGTGGGCTATCTTTCCATTTATTTATGTCTTCGATTTCTTGTATCAGTATTTTATAGTTTTCAGTGTACAGGTATTTTGCTCCTTTGGTTAGATTACTCCTAAGAAGTTTATTCTTTTTGATGCTCTAGTAAATGGGATTGTTTTCTTGATTTCCTTTTCATCTAGGTTGTTATTTGTGAAAAGAAATGCAACTGATTTTTTGTATGTTGATTTTGTATCCTGTTGCTTTACTGAGTTCATTTATTAGTTTCAACAGTTTTTGTGAAATTTTAGAGTTTTCTACTTAAAAGATCATGTCATCTGCAAACAGGGATAGTTTTACTTTCCTTCTGATTTGTGATACCTTTTATTCCTTTTTTTGGTCTGATCATTGTTGCTAGTCCTTCCAGCACTGTGTTGAATAGAAATGGTAAAAGTGGACATTCTAGCTGTGTACTAGATTTCAGGAAAAAGCCTTCAGGTTTTTCCCATTGATTATGATGTTAGCTGTGGGATTTTTGTAAATGACCTTTATTATGTTGAGGAATTTTCCTCTGTACCTATTTTGTTGAGAGTTTTTATCATGAAAGGATGTTAAACTTTGTCACATGGTTTTCTGCATTTATTGAGATGATCATTTGGTTTTTACTTTTCATTCTGTTAAACTGTGGTATATCACATTGATTTGCATATATTAAACCAATCTTGCATTCTAGGGATAAATCAAACTTGGTTTAATGTGTTATTGAGAAGGATTGGTATGGTCTTGATTTTAAGTAGGGAAGTTAAGGTCCATTTTATGATTCTTTTAAGCTTGAGTGTTCTGCGATGGCTAGAGTTAAATCGGATATTCTATAACCCTGTGGTTAAATTGTGTATTACTACTTTGTGTTCCTTCATAAGAATATGGAGAAGCTGAACTTGACATATTATTTTGGTTTTTGTTTAGTTGTAACATTGGACATTTTAATACGCTTGCTTACTAGCATTTCTCTAGTGAATTGTCTGTTCATAGCTTTACTCTTTGGGCTGCTTTGATTTGTTGAGTTCTTATAACATTTACATTTTGTCAAGTGTTGATTATTTTCTTCATTGACCATCAATTTAATTTCTTTTCTTTTTTTTTTTTTTTGAGACAGAGTCTTGCTCTGTTGCCCAGGCTGGAGTGCAGTGGCATGATTTCCGCTCACCGCAAGCTCTGCCTTCCAGGTTGAAGCCATTCTCCTGCCTCAGCCTCCCGAGTAGCTGGGACTACAGGCACCAGCCACCATGCCTGGCTAATTTTTTGTATTTTTAGTAGAGACGGGTTTCACCGTGTTAGCCAGGATGGTCTCGATCTCCTGACCTCACGATCCACCTGCCTCAGCCCCCCAAAGTGCTGGGATTACAGGCCAGAGCCACTGTGCCCGGCCCAATTTGATTTTTTAACCATTATTTTTCTCTTATGCTGGACAGAATGTTTAGTAGGCTTGCTTCTTAAAGTTTTGCCATGAAATAGATGCCTCTCTTCTAGTTAAAAGTGAAACTTCATTCAAAACAAAGAAATGTAAACAGGCAGTGTGGGGATATATTCCTCAGGAGTACTGAGCTGAAGGTAATCAGTTAGTAGTTAAAGCCAAAGGAGCTAATGAGATTTCCTAGACAAGAGTTTAGATAAGAAGGGAAGTGGGGATAGGATGAAGAGCACTAGAGGAAAGATTGACCTTAAATGGAATGAGAAGAAAGATAAACTTTCTGTATTGCAGTGATTCTCAAACTACTTTCAGTTAGAATCACCTGAAGAATTTTTTTTTTTAAAGAGTTGATGCCCAGTTGCCCCCCTGCCCCCAGATTTGTATACAGCAAGAGTTGAGAATCACTGCTTAGAATATATCTGCTTATAATAAGTCAGTAGGTCTTAACATTTTTGTAAGTCTTGGTCAATCTGGAAGACTTGCTATAGAGTGCTGGGCCCCTTCCTCAGAGTTTGATTCAGTAGGTCTGGGTTGGGACCTGAGAATTTTTATTTTTATCTTATTTCTAGAGAAACATGGTTTCTCTAGAATCACATGTCTCAGAAACATTGTTTCTTTTTTTTTTTTTTTTTTTTTTGAGACGGAGTCTTGGTCTGTCACCCAGGCTGTAGTACAGTGGCATGATCTCAGCTTACTGCAACCTCCACCTTCTGGGTTCAAGCGATTCTCCTGCCTCAGCCTCGCGAGTAGCTGGGATTACAGGTGCCTGCCACCATGCCTGGCTAATTTTTGTATTTTTAGTAGAGACGGGGTTTCACCATGTTGGCCAGGCTGGTCTTGAACTCTTGACCTCAGGTGATCGCCTGCCTCAGTCTCCCAAAGTGCTGGGATTACAGGCGTGAGCCATCGTGCCCGGCCAGAAACATGGTTCTGCGAACCGCAGTAGCAGTAGGTGTAGGAAGGAAAGGTTGGATGTTAGATACAGGTTGGTTTGGAGATTTGCTCCTAGGAAGTTTAAGGAGTTCTTTTCTCATTATGTTGCTTTCTCTCTAATATACAGAAAGGGTCTTCACCAAGAGTGTTGCTTGAGTAATAATGGTGTTCAGAAAAGTCCAAGATTTCAGGATTCTTAGTTAAATAACTTCAGCAAGTTGACTGCTTTTCTTGATACATCAGTTCCTTTTTTTTTCACCTGATGAAAAAGCTCTTTGAATTTTAATTTTGTCAGGTAGTGGATATTTACTGTCCTCTTTTGTCACTGTAGATGAATATTCTTTCTATATCTTTGTACATGTTACCGGTAAATTTGCCAATAGGATAGATTTTGGTAGTACATTCTCTTTTCACAACATCATCATCATTAGCGGTCTTGGGGTAAAATTAATTGTATACATTCTTCTACATATAGTAGCAAATTGTATTAGTGTAGTCCTATTGGTTGTAGGTCAGTCTTTTTTCAGGTTGTCGGTTGTCTCAAGGAAAGATGGTTTATTGTAAATGTATACGTGAAAAGCGAAATGGTTATCTACACTGTTATGTGGGAGGAGGCAGCATAGTGTAATGGATTGAACCCAACACCCTAGTTTCAAATTCAATCTAATTTAGTCTTTATGTGTAAAAATCAAGACAGTAACTACATTGTAAAGTTGTTTGACTGAAATGAGATAATAGAGGTGAGAATGCCTGATAAATTTTATGGAACTATACAAATGTTGGGTGGCATTTTACATGCATATAAAATGACATATCTGCTGATTCTGTAATTGACAAATATAAAACTAACAGATGAAACGAAATTTATAAAAGTAAAGTGGATATAGGCTTTACTTTGATGCTTTTTGCGTGGTACACCTATTCTATACTATCTTTGGCTCCTGTGTTTCAGTTCTCAATGTTTTCAGCTATTGATCGTTTCTATGGTAGAATTAGCCATCTTCTACCCTACTGCTACAATAACCCCTCAAAAACAAAAGCAAAAACAACCCTTAGGTTGATATGTATCTACAACTTAATTAAATTGAAGGGAAATAGCATGAGACATAATTTTTCTTTTTTTCGTATCTATTAATAGACCAAGTTAGGGTGCATCACCAAGATGAGGGTACATTAGCTCTAAAGATGAGGATTCTCTTTGTATTTGAATGCTTATGAAAATGTTATTTATTTCTAACAACTTCTCATATGTAAGGGAACTTTATATATGCTTTGAAAAAAATGGATACTATTTTTTGAATATTTAGTCCGCAGTGATGAAATAGGTTATTTTTATATACCTTGTGTTTGTGAGATGTTTTACCTTTTACGAAATGAAGAGAACATAGAATGTTGTTTCTGTTCTAAACTGTTAAAGTTAATAGAGCTTTGTTGGGCACATACTGCCTGATGATACAGGGATGTAATATGTAGGGGAATGAAGATGTTCTCCTGTCATTTGGATTCCATGTGCATAGGTTGATGTGTCAGTCATTTCAAGCATATTAAATTGGATAATATATCTTCTTAAAATAGTCTCAGTGGGTTCACTGTGTTTTAACTATTCACGACAGCATGGAATTATAACCCTTATTCTCTATGATAGAGTTAAGCAGTTATAAACCATATATAACTGATATGTTTCACAAGTGCATGATAGCTTATTGTGATCAATTTTGTTGTGTATTGGTTATTGGAATTTGACAGTTAAAAAGTTCTATGAAATTATCATTGATATGGGAAGTTTTTTCAGAATTTCTGTGAACATTTGAATTTACTGAGTTTTTCATCCTTATTTTTCTTTCTTATGTACATCTTAAGGACTGGGGTTTTAAGGGGTGTGGCAGGAGGTTTTGGACTCGATGAGTTTCCACCGAAATGTCGGAGAAGTCAGGCCAGAGCACAAAAGCAAAGGATGGGAAAAAGTATGCAACACTCAGTTTATTTAATACTTACAAGGGGAAATCATTAGAAACACAGAAAACCACAGGTGAGTAAAATCAAGTGACACTTATGTTTTTCATGGTTTGTTTTGTTACTATAAGTGATACACCTGCTGCTATGAGAAGCTAGGATGTACCCAAGTTAATACAACGCTATTTACATTTGCCTTTTTATTCATGCACACATTTTTCAGAGGATATGTGATAAACATCTTATAATTGAAAATTTATACTTTCATAGAGCCCTTTAAAAATATTTTTGTTTTTCTCTGTTGTCAGCAGAAAAGAGGTAGAACTGTATGGCTCTAAAGGGGAAACTCAGTCAATGAGATTGATAGGCACAGACCTATATATTAGTGGGAATTTAATATCTTTTTAATTATAGACTAGAGAAAGTCCTATGTTTCGTGTGTGGGGGTGTGTGTGTGTGTGTTTGTGTATGTGTGTGTTAGATACTGTGACCTAGTGAATATAGTGAAAACTGAAAATCATGCATGGCATATTAACAGTATTCTTTATGAACATACAGTCAATACATTTATTCTCTAACATTCTAAGTTTTGAGTTTGAAATAGATTCTCTGAAAAAATATCGGTATTATCAATGTTTTCTGTAGTGTGTTGAATTGCATTGTTAAAATTTTTAAGGAAATCTGTTAAATGCTGTTAAATGGCTTGATTTCTACACTGAAATGTGTTGCAGGTGTGTAGCTTAGTTATAAAATTATTATCTTAAAATACATGAATGAAAATCATTCAGGGAATGCATTAATTCCTATTGTTTTTCTATATTGTTTGAGGAATAAAATGGGTAATAAAATAGATGTTCTAAGAAAGTTGATGTTATTGATCTTTAGTTGCAGCTCGACATGGATTACAGAGTCTTGGAAAAGTCGGTATTTCACGGCGTATGCCTCCACCTGCTAACCTCCCAAGTCTTAAAGCAGAAAACAAAGGCAATGATCCTAATGTAAACATTGTACCTAAAGATGGCACAGGGTGGGCATCAAAACAAGAGCAACATGAAGAAGAAAAGTGAGTCAAAGTCTGTTAAAGAATGAAGCCCTTCCCCTTTCTTTGTAGGGAACTTATGTTTGAGTACCTGCTATTTGCTAAGTGTTATGCTGTCTGTATTACATATTACATATTTTATACTCTTTAAAGTCTTTTGACTATAGTAACTTTTGGTTAATTTTCCCTATTAAAAGTATTTCAATTTGTCAGGGTAGAACAGATGACAGAATTGGGAATCACAACCTTGCTTATGTCATAGCCTTTATTAGGCTCCCCGCTCTCATACTACCACCAACTCAGGTATTCCCTTTCCAATATGATTAAGAGTTGACTCCGATACCTAAATTCCGTGATACTAAGGATGTCTGTCTGCCAATTTACTGTGTATCTCCAGCATTGAAACTGCCTGATGTTTCATAGGTGCTCAAGTAATAATTTGTATATACTGTAGCAAGAAAGTTAGGATAGAATTAATAGTGTCCATCTTAGTCATCCTTCTTTCAACAACTATTTAGACTTCCGTGTGTCAAGGATTTTGCCAGACTCTTAGCTAATTGAATGACCAAGCCTAAATAGTGGTAATTAAAAAAAAATAAGACAAGCCATTGGATACTTGATGTTTTCTTGCCTATCTCTTATCAAAATTCTATACTCCTGCCTGGGGAGATTTATATAGTAAATTTGACTACTTCTGTAGTAATGTATCAAATACTTAAATGCTTGTTAGCTGTAGTAAAATTATTTTATAGTAATGAGTCAGTTATAGGTATGAGTGTCCCAGAAACACATTGCATTTTGTGGGCCTCTTAACTACTTTCTTATTTTTAAGCATTACCTCATTACAAGAATTGAATAAAACTGTACACCCTTTCAAAATACCTTTTACTCATGTGAATGCATTAGGCAGGTTGCTGTTACCTCTTTGAATAACAGTAGTAAGTACAGTGGTGATCCTGTTGACTGCCAAGTGGAGAGTTTGCTTAGCTTTAGCCCTCAACTAATTTCACCAGTCCAGACTGTATGTATGTTTATACTGCTATTTTTAATTAATTATAAGTGTTCACTTCTTCAAAACAGATGTTTGGTAACTGTGTTTAATTAAAAGTGTGTGTGTGTGTGTGTGTGTGTGTGTGTTTTAAACAAAATGGAAAACAAGCAAAACTCATCTCATTGGGTTATTCAAAGGTAGAGATGAAAGACGATAAAAATAGCCATAATTCATTTAAAGGAATGTTGCAGAGAGAAAACATTTATAGGAGATTTACCAATGAATAAACATATAGCCAAAATAATTTGTACACAGGTTTACCTTAAATATAATATTGATTTTATTTAAACATACAGTATCTGAAATAATGGATTCATATTTTTTTAAAGAACACCAGAAGTGCCACCAGCACAGCCAAAACCTGGGGTTGCAGCTCCCCCAGAAGTAGCACCTGCTCCCAAATCATGGGCCAGTAACAAGCAAGGTGGGCAAGGAGATGGTAAGTGGACATTAGTTGGGGAAGCTGCCTAGGCTTGATAGTTACTGAACAGCCATGCAGGAGATAAGGGGTGAACTGTGTTTTGGTAGAGCCATAAAGCATTGTTAAAGGATACACTCGAGGCTCTTAAAAAGGTTTTTTAAAAAATCTCTTGGGCTAGCTAAATTCCAATGTCAAGAGCCATGTATGAGTCAATGATATTGGTTAAGGAAAGGAGTCTTTAAGATACCCTGTGCCCCACATCATTTTATCTTTACCTCTGCATATCCAAGCAAAGCTTGTACCTTCAAAGTATCCAGCCATCGCATAGATTGTTAGAAACCATACTCATTTTTCATCTGTGTCCCCAACCTCTCCTGTTTCAGACATGCTGCCACGATTCCTGAGAGGAGAAGAGCTAGAAAGTAGCCATAAAGCACCACTGCTGTAATATTCCCCTTTCCCCCAAGGAGTGATGGAATCCCCAGCAGAATTTAGTTTTCCCACTTTCGAAACAGGAACTGTCTATAAAACATTCTATGGAAGAACCAATCTGGGCCCTCAAGCTAGCAAAACTAGCTCTTTTAATTTATAGAAGTACAAAAAATAGGTAGGTAGGAAGTTGGGTGAATAGTGCGGTGTAATAATCTTAGCTGTAAATTAAATCAAAGTAAATGAAGCAATAAATTAAATAAAGGCATTTTAGCCTCATCTTGATCTTGGAGTCTTTATTCATCAAACACTATTTCAGTAATATGATTTGAACGAATTCTGAGAATTCTTAGCAAAGGAATTTGATGTGTATTGAAAATGTAAGGAGTCATAATGAAAGAGAAACAAGAGAAGCTCTTCACTTGCATGGTCATCTTAAATGAGTCCTCTGGAATGGTACTGGTAGATTACTGTCTTAGACTTTCATCTCCTCATGGCTGATCATTAGCTTTTCAAAGGAGTCTAGGTGAATTTTAAAGTGATATGGCTATGAACAGTCATCACTGAAATGTGGAATAATTTATGAGAAAGAGGCAGAGAGCTCTATCCTGGGAGGGTGGTTTGTATTATCTTCAGTATAAAAGTTACCTTTAATTTTTTTTAAAAAAAATCTATAGGAATCCAAGTGAATAGTCAGTTTCAGCAAGAATTTCCCAGCCTGCAGGCAGCTGGGGATCAGGAAAAAAAAGAAAAGGAAACAAATGATGACAACTATGGACCTGGACCCAGTTTACGTCCACCAAGTAAGAGTACTTTCTCTTTAATACAAAATGAGATCATATGTGTGTATTATCTTGCAATACAACCTCCTGCTTGCTGTTGCATATATTATTTGCCTAGTTTGAAAAGGCAGACTTTGTACTATAGTCACTTGCTACTCAGGTATGATTTTTGCACCGACAGTATCACTATAACTTGAGAACATGTTAGAAATGTGTCATCTTGGGCCTCGCATCCAACTTACTAAATCAAAATCTACATTTTAACAAGATGTCCAGGTGACTTTCATGTATACCAATATTTGGATTTTTTTATATTAGTTTTTGAGCAGGCTTCCCTAATATGTAACTATTTGCTTACTACTGTATTAATATTCGGTGATTCCTCACTTTCTGAGCTCAAACTGAGGAAACAAATAATTTTGGATAATGAGGGATAGTTTATGTACATTACAAAGCAAAAACTAAAAATAAAAGTATAAAATGTTCGAGGGATTTTTAAATGTCTTCTTAATTGTGATAGCTTCATACTGTCATTACCAAGTATCTTAAAGGACCTTGTTTACATGGGGAGGTTCGTCTATGACAGAAGTGTTTACAAATTCCATATTTCTAAAAACCTGATGTATTTCACATTTTTTGGCTCTTGTCAGATCTAAATAAATCTAAATCTTATTTTTCAAGCGTCATAATGTGGTTGGTGCATTTGTATTAGAAATAGATGTGCTGACTCCTCTGTTTTTTTGTTCAGTTGAATTTTCACCAGTTGTCTATTGCTGCATAACAAATTTAGCAATGTAAAACTACATACTGAACTATACTTATGATATCCCACTGTATCTGAAGGTCAGGAATCCAGGGTCAGCTTAGTTTGAGGTTCTGGCCAAGGGACTCTCTCAAAGCTTCAATGAAGCTGTCTGAAACTGACTTGACTGGGGCTGTACTTCCAAACTGACTGGTGTAGCTGTTGGCTCTTTAGTTTCATGGTCTCTTAGTGGGGCTGCTTATGACATGGCTTCTGCAGAATAAATGATGAGAGACAGACACCCTCCACCCAAGACAGAAGCCCACAGTCTTTAATAACTTAATCTGGAGAGGGACATGCTATCACTTCTGCCATATTCTACAGGTTACACAGACCAACCCTGCTATATTGTGAGAAGGGACTACACTTAGTGTAAATACCAGAAGATAAAGATCATTTGGGCTATCCAGGAGACTGGTTACCGTGCAGTGTTTCTTAGCAAAACCACCTAGCTGTTTTATTTGGTTAAGTGTAATTACACCAGATAATTTCACGCAATCTGTTCACTTGGGGGCATCTGTAACTAGCAATGATATACTGGAAACAGACAAATGAGAATATCACTGTCAACCCTTCCAGATTGTAGAAGTCCCATCTTCCTTCCCTCAGGAAACCTCAGGTGTGTCACTCTGAAACATGGCCATCTGATATATGGAGAACAGTGATTTTAATTTCTATACCAAATATTGATAAAGCTTCATAGAGAAGTTCTAATATTTTCTTCTCCCACCCCAGTATTTGCTTGTGGTGACACCCTCTGAGGTACATCCTCTCCACTTTGGAAGCCACTACTACGCAAACAACTTGAAAGCATTAGTAGGACCTGGATTAGACTTTTCCTGCTCTTTCACTCTGCTTACTTGCTTTCATTTTCCTGAAATACATTTTGGTTTCACTTTGTTTCATTTTCAGATTTTTATCTTTTTCCTTTTTTCTCTGCCTTCGTACTAGATGTTGCTTGTTGGAGAGATGGTGGTAAGGCTGCTGGCTCACCTTCGTCATCTGATCAAGATGAAAAGCTCCCTGGCCAGGATGAAAGCACAGCTGGAACATCAGAGCAAAATGATATCCTCAAAGTGGTGGAAAAGAGGATAGCTTGTGGTCCTCCACAGGCTAAACTGAATGGACAGCAGGCTGCTCTCGCTTCCCAGTATAGAGCTATGATGCCTCCTTATGTGAGTATTGTTAAATGAACAAGCATTCAAACAAGTGGTTTTTGATCTGGGGTCCAAGGAGCGAATTGTTATAGGGAAAAGTTTAGGTCTTTATTTTCATTAACATCTAACTAAAAATCAGCATTCTCTTTTATTGTATGGTATATTGTGAGAAGGGACTACACATGGTGTAAACACCAGAAGATAGAGATCATTTGGGCTATCCGGGAAACGTTACCACGCAGTGTTTCTTAGCAGAAACACCTAGCTGTTTTATTTGGTTAAGTGTAGTTGTACCAGATAGGAAACAAATCACAAGAGTATCAGCAGTATCTTTGTTATTAACAGGGATTGTAGATATTTTCATATCACATTACATTCAACATTACTTCAAAATAATTATTAGACCCATAGATAATGATCTAATAAAGAAGCACGTACGTTACCATACCACAGATTTATTTTGTAAATACAGAGAACAGTTACACTAAAATTCTGTTTAAGGTAATTGTTCTTCTTTGCAATATTTTTGTATTTTACATTATGCATTTAAAATGTTTTCCTGAGAGGAGGTCCATAGGTCCATAGGATTCATCAGACTGCCAAAGGGGTGGTTCATGGAAAAAATGATAAAGAACACTTGCTGTAGTTTCAAAGTTTTTATTTGTGTACTTTTAATATTTTTTTCAACTTCTTTTTCTTTTTTTTTTTTTTGGAGACAGAGTCTTTCTCTTTCGCCCAGGCTGGAGTGCAGTGGCATGATCTCAGCTCACTGCACCCTCTGCCCCCTGGGTTCAAGCAATTCTTGTGCCTCCGCCTCCCGAGTAGCTGAAATTACAGGCATATGCCACCACACCTGGCTTTTTTTTTTTTTTTTTTTTTTTAGTAGAGATGGGGTTTTGCCATGTTGGCAAGGCTGGTTTTGAACTCCTGACATCAAGTAGTCTGCCCACCTTGGCCCCTCAGAGTGTTGGGATTACAGACATGAGCCACCTCACTTGGCCTTTAAACTTTTTTTAATGGAAAATTTTAAACATGTACAAAAATAAAGATAACAGTGCAATGAATCTGCCTCTTTTCCTACCACTTTTTTTTTTTTTTTGAAACAGAGTCTCGCTCTGTCACCCAGGCTGGAGTGCAGTGGCATGATGTCGGCTCACTGCAACCTCTGCCTCCTAGGTTCAAGCAATTAACCTAGCCTTAGCCTCCTGAGTAGCTGGGATTATAGCTGCCCGCCACCATACCTGGCTAATTTTTATATTTTTAGTAGAGACAGGATTTTGCCATGTTGGCAAGGTTGGTCTTGAACTCCTAACCTCAAGTGATCCACCCGCCTCAGCCTCCCAAAGTGCTGGGATTATAGGCATGAGTCACCATGCCCACTCTTTTCCTACCACTTTGGATTACTAAAGCAAATCCAAGATATTTCATCAGTAAATATTTTAAGTTCTATTTTAAAGGATAAAGACTTGGGGAGAAGGTTTGCAATGCTGTTATACGTAAAAAGAAAACTAATTCCTTGATATTCTCAAATATTATGTTAGTATTCCAGTAATTGTCTCATAATTAGGATCCAGGCAACATCCATTCATTGAGATTGGTTCATATTTCTTTTAAGAATCTTGTTACCTATAGATATTTCTATCTCCTGTTTCCTTTGGAGCTTATCTGTTATAATTTGTTAACCTGTGAAGTTCCTCAGATTTTGGATTTTGTTGATTCTATCTTTAATTTCATTTATTATATACTCTGGCACCCACCCCTGCCGTCCCACCACGTTTTCTAAATTATTAGTTAGGTTTGGTGTCCTCATTCTTTGTTTACTTTCAGCCCAATGTAAAGTTGTAAAGCAAGTCACATGTGCCTGGATACATCCATTTAGTTTTCCAGAAGACTCATTACTCTCATAGGAAACAAAAATCTAGGTCATATTTATTTAGTTTGTTGTTTAACTCCTAATGTTTGAATCCTAAATATCCATCATACTTTCCATTCCTTCATATTGTTGATTTTATTTAAAAATATGGAATGCTTCATGAATTTGTATGTTATTTTTATGCGGGGGCTGTGCTAATCTTCTCTGTGTTGTTCCAATTTTGCTGCCAAAGTGAGCATATACATTACTATTTTTTAATCATTCTAGACTAACAGAGGGAGATGAATGATTAAATACAATTACTTGTTAAATGTTTTTTGCTCTGACGCCTAGGCTGGAGTGCAGTGGCACCATCTCGGGTCACTGTAGCCTCCACCTCCCAGGTTCAAGCGATTCTCCCGCCTCAACCTTCCAAGTAGCTGGGATTACAGGGGCACGCCATCACGCCCAGCTAATTCTTGTATTTTTAGTAGAGACAGGGTTTCACCATGTTGGCTGGGCTAGTCTCGATCTCCTGACTTGAGGTGATCCTTCCTCCTCGGCCTCCCAAAGTGCTGGGATTACAGGCGTGAGCCACCGTGCCTGGCCATTAAATGTTTTCCTAAAAGAAGTTTGGGAGTATGCTGACCTGGCCTTGAAAAATGATTTATACCCAATTACTTTTTTTCTAATCGTTTTCAAATTGTGCTACCAAAGACCCCTGAACTTTGAGGTGAGAGGGTAGGATAGGAAAGAGGGGAAACCATGTGGGCATCATTCCCACTTTCATCAGTGATTATATTTGAATAAAGTGTTCCACTAATTAACAAAAACATTTAAATATCACTACTGTATACTGAGAATTTAAAATTTGTTTCTAAAATGAATTTTCTGGCAAATTCCTAGACTTTAAGCATTTTTTAAGACCACATGAAATTATGTCTGGAATGACCAGATGAAGGATTTAATGCAACTTTAGCTATGAACATATGCCTCCAGTAGTGTCTTTATTAACTTCAGTATAGAAGTGTGATGCAACTGAAAATTCTCCAGAGAATCCCTCAGTTTCCCCAGCTGAGTTTCAGCTGTTGCTTGACTTAATTAACATTGCTTCAACCTGACTTAAGAGAAATTTCTTCTCCTTTTTTTTTTTTTTTTATAAAGACGGAGTTTCACTCTGTCGCCAGGCTGGAGTGCAGTGGTGCGATCTCAGCTCACTGCAACCTCCGCCTCCTGGGTTCAAGTGATTGTTGTGTCTCAGCATCCTGAGTTACTGGGATTACAGGCATGCCCACCACACCTAGCTAATTTTTTTGTATGTTTAGTAGAGACAGGGTTTCACCATGTTAACCAGGATGGTCTCCATCTCCTGACCTCGTGATCTACCCGCTTCGGCCTCCCAAAGTGCTGGGATTGCAGGCGTGAGCCACTGCACCTGACTGAGAAATTTCTTCTTTAGACAGCATAATCATATAAACATAGCCTTACTTCAAATGTAAGAATTTTCTTATCTAACACACAGTTACTACTTACTTTTTAGAAAAACTAGTCTTCTATTTCAGGATATAAATTATGTTTTTACAGTAATATAATTTCCTATTATTTACATAATTTGACTTGGATATAAGCATATAGTCAATGACCAAGACATTCTTTGACCCTTCTTCCCTTCAAAATCATAGGATGAATCCCTTGGTGTTATTTGTTCTCAGAATCTATCTTATGTCTTCTCTTAAGTTTAGTTTCCCAGAGCCAAGTTCCTACAGAGAACAGTATCTGGACCTGTGTGGGACAGTTTATAATGATCATCTGTGCAGTAACTTGATTGAGAATTCACCTATGCCATATACATAGAAAATTTCTGGATAGCTCTCTGTCCCCCTTTTCCAACTCACTTCCCTGGATTGTGGACTGTCTTTTAATTTTATCTGAGCTGAGTTCTTCTTCCCCATGCCTGCCACCCCTACATTTTTCTTTTTGAGGTGCTGGGGCTGGTGACTGATGTTATCCTCCTTATCCACAAATCTGCCTCTGATTATTCTACTCCTGCTTATGGAGGAAGGCCAACAGCATTTGCTTTTCAAATATTTTCACTTTGCCGTTTGCTAGGGTGCATGTGTGTACATATCCTGTTGATACAATTACTTTAATGTAATTTATATCTTGTTGACACAGTTACTTTAATGTAATTTTACATTACATATCTCATTGATACAGTTACTTTAATGTGTACATATCTTGTTGATAGTTACTTTAATGTAATTTTATTAATATAATACAGAAGTTTTTCATATGTGCTCTAGTTATTCTATTTATAAAGAGTTGGTAGTGGCAGTGGCCTTGGAAATGGGTTGCTATTGAGGATGAACAGATAACAGTCATTAATAGTTTTATTCACTTAAATCAGTGTTTCTATAAATTATAACTTCAGGCCTAGGCTCAGATTTATATATATATATAATTTTTTTAAATAACTAGGTTGCTAAATTTATCACAATTTTTTGTTTCCTTCAATTCAGATGTTCCAACAGTATCCGAGGATGACGTATCCTCCTCTACATGGTCCCATGAGATTCCCACCTTCTTTATCTGAAACAAACAAGTAAGGCTATTAAATGATTAAAGTCTATAAGGAATATATGCTTGTTAAGATTTCCTGAAGGTTGAGTGGATTGTGTGATTCTGAGTTGTGTAATTGATCGTTTTCCTATCCTCACAGTACAGTTGTCATTAGTAAATAATTGGCTAACTCTTATAAGACAGAACAGAAATAATTCATTCTTTTAAGCATTTAAATTAATTTACATAGGATTTTGAAAACTGAAAACCAGGCTGGGGACGGTGGCTCACCCCTGTAATCCCAGCACTTTGGAAGGCCAAGGTGGGCGATTTGCCTGAGGTCAGGAGTTCAAGGCCAGCCTGGCCAGCATGGTGAAACCCTGTTTCTATTAAAAAAGTGCAAAACAATTAGTCGGACGTGGTGGCGTGCACCTGTAATCCCAGCTACTTGGGAGGCTGAGGCAGGAGAATTGCTTGAACCCAGGAGGCAGAAGTTGCAATGAGCCGAGATTGTGCCATTGCACTCCAGCCTGAGCGACAGAGCAAGACTCCATCTCAAAACAAAAAGAAAACTGAAAAACATGGCCCTAAAATTGATGACACTTGTTTTTCTCTTCTTCCTTTCATATTACGGACTCCCCATTTTCTTTCTTTTTTTTTTTTTGCTTATTATATGAGACTTGAACATCCTCTCGAATTATTTTCCTCAAAATATATATTTTGAAGTTAGTTTTATTCATATCGTTATCCTTTTAACATATATTTGTTTTATCTTAAATATTTGAGAATTCTTAAAAACTTTGTCAGCTGTTACTTAAGTTACGTATTATCCTATCATTACATATTAATATTAATTTTTTCATACACATGTCCATGCAGAACATATTAGGTATCTTGGTGTAGAAAACACTAATGTTGAAATGAACTAAATTCCAATCTTTTAGTATTCTCCCAGTTTAGTATCATAAACTTTTGTATCTTTTCCATGACCTGCCTTTCCTTAGAGGCCTTCGAGGAAGAGGCCCACCTCCTTCATGGGCCTCTGAGCCTGAACGCCCATCCATTCTTAGTGCATCAGAACTGAAGGAGCTTGATAAATTTGATAACCTAGATGCTGAAGCTGATGAAGGTTGGGCAGGTAAGAGGCAAAATTAATTAAGTCCTTTAAATTGTTACATGCTTTCAAGCAGCCAGTCTGAGTTTTCCTTAATTTAATAGGTGCTCAGATGGAAGTAGATTATACAGAGCAACTGAATTTCAGTGATGATGATGAACAAGGAAGTAACAGTCCTAAAGAGAATAACAGGTAAGTTGTGATATCTTTTACTAATAACAGTATGAATTTGTTGATACAATATTAGCTACTTATGCAAAGAGGCTTTGTTAATAGACAATTGTTTGTTATTTGTAGAATTTATATATTCTCAGAAGTTTTACTGAATAGAGGGTGCTTAATGAGCTAGATTAATACAGTATACAGCTAATCAAGGAATTAAAATTTGATGCGTCTCAAGAAAGTTTATTTAAAAACATTTAGGGCTGGGTGCGGTGGCTCACATCTGTAATCCCAGCACTTTGGGAGGCCGAGGCAGGCAGATCACTTGAGGTCAGGAGTTCGAGACCAGCTTGGCCGACATGGTGAAACCCCATCTCTACTAAAAATACAAAAATTATCCAGGCGTGGTGGTGCATGCCTGTAATCCCAGCTACTCAGGAGGCTAAGGCAGGAGAATCACTTGAATCCGGGAGGTGGAGGTTGCAGTGAGCCAAGATCATGCCACTGCACTCCAGTCTGGGTGACAGAGCAAGACTGTATCTCAAAAAAAAAAGATATTTAGATGCTTGGCACCTAGTTTGGAGATCTTTTGAGAATTGGTATTAGGAACAATTTTAAACTGTTACATGCTTGACCTGATCTGTATTTACAAAATTGGAGAATAATTCCCTGGGTTACTACAGCTGCTTAAGGTCCTCGATTTCTTAAAACTTAGTAAACTGCATTAGGGCCTTGGAAAATGGGGAGCTTTTTATTTCTTTTTCCTTCATTCTGGAATATTGGAGCACCAGTCAGGAATATATGGGTTATATATCATAGAAGTTGGGCTTTTAAAATATATGGAAGTTTGGAAGCACATTTGGTATAATTTTTCAGTTATGGCATTGTGACAAACATCGTTTTATGATCATTTAACAGATACCTGTGGTTTGTCGTGGCTTTGAAAAAATACTGTAGTTTGATTTATCTTTTTATTAAATCAGAATAAATTAGAATGCAGTTAAATAATAATTCCAATATTACCCAGTTATATTTGGATTGTATTTCTTACGTAGAGGAGATAGGAAATTATGTGATTATATTCTTTTGCCAGGATATATGCCTGACGTGTGTTTAGATTTGACAACTACTGTATTGCACTTTCATAGTATATATTTATTGAAAGAACAAATTAGCACTAATGGGTCACACACCCATCTCATTCCTTAATACATTTCCCCCCTCCAGAAACCATACAGAAATAATTTTTTAATTGCAAAAATAATGTGTGTACTTATGATACAGTTGGTCCACTTTATTTCTTCTGCATTTTGATTTTTCAGTGAGGATCAAGGTTCAAAAGCCTCTGAAAACAATGAAAACAAAAAAGAAACAGATGAAGTTTCCAACACTAAATCATCTTCCCAAATACCTGCCCAACCATCAGTAGCAAAAGTTCCCTATGGGAAAGGACCTTCATTTAATCAGGTTTGTTGGACTCATGGAGATCCTTGTTATTGCAAGGATCTCCTTATTGTAATTACTGTGTAATACTATGGATAATTATTCTTACCACGGAGTGGAACGGGACTTAGAAAAAGGAAACTGTGTATTTTTTTCTTGAATAGTCTTGAATCTATCATAATTTTTATTGCATTTAACCGGAATTATCAATACAGTAGGTAAAATTATCAAGTGAAAACTAAAGCTTCACATTTTTTTTACCTTATGATATAGCTCAGTCATAGCAAAGTGTAGGGATAATATTTTTCTAAAATAAAATAAACATTGCTGAAGTGCTTTATGGTTTATTGAATACTTAAATACTAGTCAGTCTTTTTGTGTGAATGGTACACTATCTATAGGGAAATCACATAGTGAGTAGGGAGATCTAAAGTCTGAATCATTTTGAAGAACATTGTGAATGAAGGGAAATGTGTGTGCAACAGATATTTGATCCCACTTCTGAGATGGTAAATGGTTGCAAAAGCTGCATTATAAACTGGGAATAAAAAGGGCTACTTTCAAGGGAGTCCACTTATCTCTTTATTAAGGAATCAGTATAGTTAGCATGTATTTGTTGGATTCATACAAAATAGATGGAGGAACTTGTCCCTTCTGAGGGCTAAAAGGAGGTAGCTAACAGTTTCCTCGACAGGAAAAAAAAGTCAGTAAGCAGTTACGTGTGCTAAGTGGCGTAATCATAGAGGGTACAAAATAAGTTCTTTGAGAATTCATTTAAGGTAGAAGGCTGCAGAAGACTGAGTACTTGAGCTAATTCTTAAACAAGCATGATTTAGGCAGTATACAAAGGGAATATAGCTGTTACAAGCAGTGGAAACACATGTAGAGAAGTATGAGAAAACATGGCACATTCAAGAAATTCTAAGTAGTTTGATATGGGAGAGAGGTAAGAGAGCTATGTAAGAACCACTTCTTTAAAATGTATGCTATATGAGGGTTTTAATCTTAAGGCATTGATGATCCATTGAAGAATAAATTTATGAACCCTGAAAAAGAAGAATTTTTAAAATAACATTTTAATAACTTTTTTGTGTGACTGTTTACTTATTGGCATAATGGGGAATGAGAATTTTTCATGAAAGAATAGAGGAATAGATGGAATATGTCTTGATGTCTTTGACTTTTTTGTGACAGTCGTGACAGTTTATGTGACAGTTTATATTAGCAAGTGAATGTTTCATATATTTTGTTCCATTATGTTTTAGATTTTCTTTTTTTAAGATAAATCTCATATTTTTAGTTTGCCACTAGAAAAGAATTGAGCTTACATAAATAAAATTTAGTAATTAGAGGTATAGATCTCCTCAGTCAGATTTGCTGGATCAGAATTCCAGAACAGCTAGACTAAAATTCTTTTTTTCCCTCTTGAGACAGAGCCTTGCTCTTTCACCCAGGCTGGAATGGAGTTGCGCTATCTTGGCTCACTGCAACCTCCACCTCCTGGGCTCAAGAGATTCTTGTGCCTCAGCCTCCCAACTAGCTGGGACTATAGTGGTGCACCACCACACCCAGCTAATTTTTGTATTTTTATTAGGGCTGGGGTTTCCCCATGTTGGCCAGGCTGGTCTTGAACTCCTGGCCTCAAATGACCCACCCGCCTCAGCCTCCCAAAGTGCTGGGATTACAGGCGTGAGGCACCACGCCTGGCTAAAATTTTTATTGTAAAGTGCATTTAAGATTCTAACCTTACTGAAATAGCAGAGTGATTGCATAGAAAGTAATCTTGTAATGAGTGATATGCTTTTATTTAAAAAGAGAGGAGAAAGATGTTTAGCAATCTTATGGTATTGAGAAAATCATTACATTCAGAAATATATCTTTTTTTTTTTTTTGGAGATGGAGTCTTGATCTGTCTCCCAGGCTGTAATGCAAGTGGCGTGATCTCCGCTCACTGCAACCTCTGCCTCTCAGGTTCAAGCAATTCTTCTGCCTCAGCCTCCCAAGTAGCTGGGATTACAGGCTCCCGCCACCATGCCTGGCTAATTTTTGTATCTTTAGTAGAGACAGGTTTCGCCATGTTCGCCAGGCTGGTCTCTAACTCCTGACCTTGTGATCCGCCCGCCTTGGCCTCCCGAAGTGCTAGGCTCACAGGCATGAGCCACCATGCCCGGCTGAAATATTTCTAATAGATATATCTTTTCTTTTTCTTTCCTTTTTTGAGACGGAGTCTTGCTCTGTCACCCAGGCTGGAGTGCAGTAGCACGATCTTGGCTCACTGCAACCTCCGCCTCCCAGGTTCAAGCAGTTCTCCTGTCTCAGCCTCCAGAGTAGCTGGGATTACAGGCATCCGCCACCATGCCTGGCTAATTTTTGTATTTTTAGTAGAGACAGGGTTTTGCCATGTTGGCCAGGCTGGTCTTGAACTCCTGACCTCAGGTGATCCGCCTGCCTCGGCCTCCCAAAGTGCTGGGATTACACGTGTGAATCACCGCACCCAGCAGATATATTTTTTCTTATATGGTTCTTTTTAAGTAATTCTTTCAAGCTGGTGTGGTGGCTCACATCTGTAATCCTAGCACTTTAGGAGGCCAAGGCAGGGAGATCACTTGACATCAGGAGTTCGAGAACAGCCTGGCCAACATGGCAAAACCCTGTCTCTACTAAAAATGCAAAATTACCTGGTTGTGGTGGCAGGCGCCTGTAATCCCAGGTATTTAGCAGGCTGAAGCATGAGAATTGCTTGGCCCCGGGGGACAGAGGTTGCAGTGAGCCAAGATCATGCCACTGCACTCCAGCATGGGCGACAGAGCAAGACTGTCTCCAGAATAATAAGAATAATTCTTTCTTCTTTATAATAGGAACGTGGAACATCTTCACATCTGCCACCACCTCCAAAGTTGCTTGCACAGCAGGTAAATTTTAACTAAGTGCTTGTTTATGGATTATATATTTTATTTGACCTTTTGTTTTGGTGGAAAGACACCAAATTTTTTATTCAAAACTTTTATGAAACAGTTACTAACTTTTTACCTTGTGACTCTCACATGTCTTACTCTTCATCCTTTTCATTTTCATTCTCAGTTGATAAGCATGCTTCAAGTTTCACTAAGAAAATAAGAAGTACCTAGGAGATCACTTTTTTTTTTCCATCTCACTGCCCGTATACTTTTTCTTCCTATTGTTTTTGGTGCTAAGGACACTTTTTTACTTGGTTCCTGGTATCCTTTTCCACTTATGATAATGTTATCTCATATTTTAAGAAAAACAACTTCACAAAAACCTCTCTCTTTACATTACTCCATCCCACTTTCCATCCCATTGCAGTGTCTACCCTATTTCTCTGTTCTCCATCAGTGATTTTTTTTTTTTTTTAGACGGAGTCTAGCTCTGTCGCCCAGGCAGGAGTGCAGTGGCGTGATCTTGGCTCACTGCAACCTCTGCCTCCTGGGTTCACAACATTCTCCTGCCTCAGCTTCCTGAGTGGCTGGCACTACAGGTGCCCGCCACCACGCCCGGCTAATTTTTTGTGTTTTTTTTAGTAGAGACGGGGTTTCACCGTGTTAGCCAGGACGGTCTCGATATCCTGACCTCGTGATCCGCCCGCCTCGGCCTCCCAAAGTGCTGGGATTACAGGCGTGAGCCACCGTGCCCGGCCAATGAAATTCTTTTAGTGAACTATTTATACTTACCGTCTTTTGCTGCTCATTCTCTCATTAGCCCTCTCCAGGCATGCTTTCTTTTCCCACTCTACCTTTGAAACTATTATTATCAGAGTCAATGATGACTTCCATCTTGACAAATTCAGTTTTCTTGTCTTCATCTCATTTAAATCTCAGCTGAGTCATTGACATAGTTGATTTCTCCATCTTTCTTTTGTATATGCATATATTTTTAGAGACAAGGTCTTGCTTTGTGGCCCAGGCTGGAGTGCAGTGGTGTAATCATAGCTCACTGCCACCTGGACTCCTGGGCTCAAGGGATCCTCTCACCTCCCCAGCAGCTGGGACTACAGGTGCCCGCCACCACGCCCGGCTAATTTTTTGTGTTTTTTTTAGTAGAGACGGGGTTTCACCGTGTTAGCCAGGACGGTCTCGATATCCTGACCTCGTGATCCGCCCGCCTCGGCCTCCCAAAGTGCTGGGATTACAGGCGTGAGCCACCGCGCCCGGCCAATGAAATTCTTTTAGTGAACTATTTATACTTACCGTCTTTTGCTGCTCATTCTCTCATTAGCCCTCTCCAGGCATGCTTTCTTTTCCCACTCTACCTTTGAAACTATTATTATCAGAGTCAATGATGACTTCCATCTTGACAAATTCAGTTTTCTTGTCTTCATCTCATTTAAATCTCAGCTGAGTCATTGACATAGTTGATTTCTCCATCTTTCTTTTGTATATGCATATATTTTTAGAGACAAGGTCTTGCTTTGTGGCCCAGGCTGGAGTGCAGTGGTGTAATCATAGCTCACTGCCACCTGGACTCCTGGGCTCAAGGGATCCTCTCACCTCCCCAGCAGCTGGGACTACAGGTGCACACCACCACGCCAGGCTAATTTTTTGCAGAGACAGGGTCTCATCTTCATGCCCAGGCTGGTCTCGAACTCCTAGATAAGACATCCACCTTGACCTACCAAAGTGCTGGAATTACAGACTTGAGCCACCATCCCTGGCCTATCCTTAAAACACTTTTTTATCTACTTGCATCTGAGACACCTCGCTGTTTTGTTTTTCTTTGCTTTCTATTCCTTCTGGGCCTCCTACACTTCGAGTGTTGGAGCACTCAGCCTTTTTCTCAGTCCAGTTTAAAAATCTGTATCCTTTTCCTTGGGGATGTCTTCTATGAGCTGATGGCATTCAAATGTACATTTAGCCCGAAAAGCTTTGCACTGACTTTTAAGAGTCATATATTCAACAATCAACTCAACATCTCCACTTGGATCTCTAGTAAACAGCTCAAATATGTCCAAACCATAACACACACCCCCACCTTCCCTGCATACCCACAGTGCTGCTTCTCCTGTCTTTCCCATTTCAGGTAATGGCATTATCATTCACATATTTGCTAAGGCTGAAACTTAGAAGTTACTCTTAACTCTTCTTTTTTTACCGTACATCTAGCTTTATCTATCAGCAGATTGTCACCTGTACCTTCAAAATGTACACTGACTACTTGCTACCACCTTTTATATTTCCTTTGAACTATTGGAGTGGGTTCTTGACAGATACTGCTTTCCTCTTATGCTGCCTGCTCACTTGCCACCTTCATCCCATATTCTTCTGTAGTAGTTGTCTTTTTAAAACTGTGGATTAGGTCCATTACTCCTTGTTCAGGTCCTTCTCATGATCTTTCAGCTCTCTGTCTACTTTTCTAATTTCATCTGCTGTTCTCACCACATACACATTGCTCTTCTTGACTTTTTTACTTGTTCTTCTTTCTAACTAGCAGATTTTCTTTTCCCGAAATCGTTGTTATGATCAGGGTCTCCAGACCTTCTGTAATCACCCTACTGTGATAGCTGCACATATCACAACCATCACCATCATTTCCAGCAGTCCCTCTCCTCATAACCACTGAAAGCTCTTTATAACATTTCTGCATACACAGAAACTAAAACTAAAACATCTAGAAAAAAGTATAGAAGATCAAGTGTTCATGAACTTGGAGCTGACAAAGTTTTCTTCGATAAATAAGACCTTGGCCACGAATTAGAAAGGAAAAGCAGCTGGTCAGTTGGACTTTGGAGAACGTTTCCCAGAGAATGCAAAGATATGTTACAGAAAAAAATATTCCTAATACATCTCACGAAGGACTTGTATCTGGGCTTTTTTTTTTTTTTTTTTCTTTTTTGCGCGACAGAGTCTTGCTCTGTTGCCGAGGCTGGAGCAAGATTTCAGCTCATTGCAGCCTAAACCTCCTGGGCTCAAGCGATCCTCCTGCCTCAGCCTACCAAGTAGCTGGGACCACAGGCATGTGCCTCTGTGCCTGGTTAATTTTTTTGTATTTTTTGTAGAGATGGGGTTTCGCCATGTTGCCCAGGCTAGTCTTGAACTCCTGAGCTCAAGCAGTCCTCCTGCCTTGGCCTCCTAAAGTGCTGGGATTACAGATGTGAGCCACCGTGTCTAGCCTGGGCCGTATTTTTTTTTTTTTTTTTAATATCTTACAACTCAATAATACGTAGTTAAACAAAAAGACTTGAACATTTGTTTCTCAAAAGAAAATGTAAGAATGGCCAGTATGCACATGAAAAGATATTCAGTATCTTTAGTTATTAGGGAAATGCAAGTTAAAACCACTGAGATTTTACTACACTGCCAGAATTAAAGACTGATGACACCATGTGTTGGCAAGGATGTATAGAGCAGCTGGCACGCTTATACACTGGAAAACCTTATAACCACTTTGGAAAACAGTTTGGCAGTTTCTTGTAGATGAAATATCTATTTACCATATGACACAGGATTTTCACTTCTAGCTGTTTATCCAACAGCCAGGAAAACATACATTTACACAAAGACTTACGCATGAATGTTCATAGCTGTTTTATTCATAGTTTAAAAACTGGAAGCAACCCACATGTCTATCATACATGAAACAACGTGCCCACAATGGAATACTATCCAGCAGTAAAATGGAGCAGACTACTCATACATAAAATAACCTCAATGCCATTATACTTAGCAAAAGAAGCTAGCACAAAAGAGAATATAATTTTATACATGTATATAAAATTCTAGGACAAACAGAACTATACAAGGTTAGGGTTGGGGTGCTTGGGGCCACAGGGGGAGGCAGAGGAGTGATGGAAATGTTGTGTCTGCGTTGGAGCAGTGGTTACACAGGTGTATCATTTGTCCAAACTCATCAAACTATACACTTAAAATATGTGCAGCACAGCACATTTTATGTAAATTTTACTTTTATGAAGTGAGTTGTGTAAATTAGGTACTAATATATTTGGTTTTTCAGCTTATCTCTGAGCTGTGGATGAAGAAACTCAGCACAAGAGAGATGAAATAATTTGCATATGATGGCACTATTAGTAAATGGTAGTCTGCATTCATTTAAAAAGATACTCCGTCAAGTGTTTTCGCCGTGTCATTGTTTAATCTTTTTATAAGCATTCCAGCTGGGTTACATATGGCTCTTAAGATTTCTTCACCCTAGTAGGTTTTAAAATCAATATGTTAAAAAAATTTTTTTTAATTACTTTTATTGTTTTTGCATAGTTGCAAGCAGTGATTTTAAAACCTGTCATTGTTTTATAACACATTAATGAAAATTTAGTCATTGAAACTTGGCTATTTCAGATGATCCTCCCATTCTCCACTCCGGGTTCTAGATACGCTTTTCTGGATCTTTCAGTCTAAAGATAGAACTTTTCTTCACCCAGACTAATTTGTAGGAATTTCTTCTCCTTTGGGGTATCATTACAGCACTGACTCTGTCTTTTTCACTTTGCTTCTTTGGCTCTGTGCTTTTTACCTGTAGCTGTACCTTAATTTTCTCAGGGCTCACATGCCATCATTTTGGATATTTAATACCTTCATTTCTCTCCCTTAGACATTCCAACTCTGGCAGCTGCTTCTAAAGTATCCATGCTAAATTTCCTTTGTCTCTAAATTTAGATTTTGAGATTCACTGTTGTGCTTCTAGTTTTATTCAGCAAATACTGAATGAGCAACAACGTCTGGCGCAATAATAGGTACATACTCAGTAAACATTGGACCTCTGGATTAATTATTCTGGTCTTAGTTTGGTGAATTATCTAGATGTAATATATTTCCCATCTTATGTGTTTTCATTTTAATGTGTATGTTCATCAGAGAAATTTCTGATATTTTTGTGGGGTTTTTCCTTCTCCATGCCTGATAACCCAGTGTTAGTCAGAAATAGAGTTGTCATACTCATCTGATACCTTAATGTTTCAGCATCCACCTCCAGATCGACAGGCAGTACCTGGAAGACCAGGTCCCTTTCCCTCCAAGCAGCAAGTAGCTGATGAAGATGAAATATGGAAGCAAAGACGAAGACAACAATCAGAAATTTCTGCGGCAGTAGAACGTGCTCGTAAACGGCGTGAAGAGGAAGAGCGAAGAATGGAAGAACAAAGGAAGGCAGCTTGTGCGGAGAAACTGAAACGATTGGATGAGAAGCTTGGCATCCTGGAAAAACAACCATCTCCAGAGGAAATTAGGGAAAGGGAGCGAGAAAAAGAACGGGAGCGTGAGAAAGAACTTGAAAAAGAACAAGAACAGGAGCGAGAGAAGGAGAGGGAAAAAGAGAGAGAGAGACAGCAGGAAAAGGAGAAAGAGCTGGAGAAGGAGCAGGAAAAACAAAGAGAAATGGAGAAAGAAAGAAAGCAAGAAAAAGAAAAAGAACTAGAACGGCAGAAAGAAAAGGAAAAAGAACTACAAAAGATGAAAGAACAAGAAAAGGAATGTGAGCTGGAGAAGGAAAGGGAGAAATTAGAGGAGAAAATTGAACCCGGAGAACCTAATTTAGAGCCCATGATAGAAAAACAAGAAAGTGAAAACAGCTGTAATAAAGGTTTGATAGTCTTCTTCATTCTCTTTTAAAAACTTTACAAAGAGCTTTACGTTGGTTACAGTTTGGGGTTTGTATATTTTAAATATATGTAATCAGTATAAAAGTGATTGTTTTATGATAGCATTTGCAGTACAAAATATGGGCTAGAGCCATGTTTTCTAATTCTGTATATGAACAGACATCTCTGAAGTGTTTCTCAGTTATTAGATGAGCTTCATTTCTGTTTTATCTGCAGAATTGTATTGGCTTCATAGTCACATATACTGATTCTCCCCCTGCTTTTTTCTGACTCCAAGACATTTAACTAAACAAAATCTCATTTGTTCACATGCATTAATACCTCTAAAACTGAACTGGCATAGAGCTTAATGAGTATGTTGGATTATCATAATTAAATGACTGCACCTAGTTCATAATTTCAGGTTTGCTGTTTAATCAGTTTAAACATGCAAGCTTCTATGGTGTAGTTGATATGCTATTAAACTGTAATTTCCTGGAGTAATTATACTTTAAAATAAAATTATTTTTCTAGATCTAATCAACTTTTTTGTTCTTCTCCGAGTTGGCTTGTAGACTGATTAATGGCATTCAAATATAGTATAAAGCCTTAGCAAAGTTAAAGTTCAGGGTTTTCGTTTTTTGTTTGTTGTGGTTGTTGTGGTTGTTGTTGTTGTTGTTTTTGAGACAGAGTCTCTCTCTGTCTCCAGGCTGGAGTGCAGTGGCGGAATCTCAGCTCACTGCAAACTCCACCTCCCGGGTTCAAGTGATTCTCCTGCCCCAGCCTCCCGAGTAGCTGGGGCTACAGGCGCGTGCCACCACACCCAGCTAATTTTTGTATTTTTAGTAGAGACGGGGTTTCACTATGTTGGCCAGGATAGTCTCAATCTCTTGACCTCGTGATCTGCCTGCCTCAGCCTCCCAAAGTACTGGGATTGTAGACGTGAGCCACCGCGCCCAGCCTAAAGTTTAGTTTTAATGAACGACTTGAATTAAAATAGAAATGCAGTTTTATTTCAGTGTATTTTCTGATGTGGAAATATTGTAAGTTTTCTAACCTGACGTCTCATGCTCTTTTCTGCAAGGCACTGCTGCTTAAAATAATAAGAATGTGTTTTTAAAAATAAAGTTTTTATTTATATGCAGGGTTACCTTCAAAATTGGCTCTTAATGTAACTATAAAGGAGTATGAGTATTTTATCTTTGATTTTTTTAATGAAATAAGGCCTGTATGGACCATTTGTTAAGACTCTAAGATTTCAGATTTTTTTCATATTAATCAATCTAGAGAGACTTTGCTATTGAATAGTGGGCTTATATTACATAAGTACTTATGAAGATTGCTCATAACACCAAAATAGTGAAATAAAGTGTTCACAAGAGAAAGGAAAACATTATCATAGTTTAATAGGTTTTATTTGTGCTTTTATTTTCATTCACATTTTATATATTCTCTCTCACGGCAATTTAATTTTAGCTTGTTTATCAGTGAGATGTACCCATGTGATTTTTTTTCCCCCCTCAATTCTGATACTAGATACATACAATTTTTTTGTTTGTTTTAATGCTCTCTGAGATGTTCTCAAGACACACGTGATTTTAAAGTCAGTGCCTATGTGGCTCTTTTTCCTCCAGTATATTATTTTCCATTCTTTTTTTTTTTTTTTTGCTGTGTTGTCCAGGCTGGTCTCAAACTCCCAGGCTAAAGTGATCCTCTCACCTCAACCTCCTGAGTTACTGTTATTACAGTCATGCACCACCATGACCTGCTCACTTTACAACATTCTTAATATTGAATGTAATCCAAGCAATAAAAATGTTATTTGTGATTCTTAACAGCTTGCTTTTACATTGGGAGATAAACTTCCATTTTAAATTCATTACTAGTCATTTGAGAAAAGAATTTGTAACAAGCGTGGCTTTGTAATTGTGACAAATGACATTCTAGAATGAATTATGTTTGAAGATAACTGGTGATCACTCTGTTGTCTTCAGACTTAAACTCATTAGTTTTCCTTAC
The DNA here is from genome assembly GCF_029281585.2 of Gorilla gorilla gorilla. Taxonomy (NCBI): domain Eukaryota; kingdom Metazoa; phylum Chordata; class Mammalia; order Primates; family Hominidae; genus Gorilla; species Gorilla gorilla. Next base: position 85,228,597 of record NC_073224.2, on the reverse strand, counting down.
AGATAATAGTCCCTTTATCCAATAAATAACTAAATAAACCAACATGCTCTCTTTTTAAGTATTTATAGGCCATTTGTGTTTTCATGTAGATTTTAATGAACTACCAGTAAATACTGACAATTACATTGATGTTTGTTGAAACAAATAAAAAATATGTGGAGTTGGAAATGTTTCATTATTTAAAAAAAAAAAACAGACATAGATTTTATATGATGAAGCATTTGGATCTCTGTTCTCCATCTCTAAGAATGCAGCTTTTAGGAAATCTAAGGTTTTGATAATCTAATGTTACCTCATTGATAACTACCAATGTTAAAGTAGAAAATAATGTTTTAGAGTGTCGAGGATATTTTCTTCCTCATTAACTTTTATTATACCTCAGTCTTTGTAAAAATCCTGTGTTTGATAAGTGTCATAGATGAATACTATTACCTTTCACCTTTTCTTTGAGCAGAGGAGGAACCCGTTTTCACTAGACAAGACAGCAGTCGCAGTGAAAAGGAAGCCACACCAGTGGTGCATGAAACAGAACCAGAATCAGGGTCTCAACCTCGGCCGGCTGTATTATCTGGCTATTTCAAACAGTTTCAGAAGTCTTTACCTCCACGATTCCAGCGGCAGCAGGTAATGATAAAAATATTTTATCATGTATGTGTGATTGAAGTGGTTTATTATGCAATAGTCTGGGAAATTAGACATAAAACTGATAATACGTAAAGCACACAAAGTTCCCTTGAAATTATTTTTCCTTGTAAATAAAAGTTAACGTGGGTTTTACCTTGACCTTCTGTGTCATTCCTTTTGATCTTCTGCCTCATTTATAGACACCATCTTCCATTTCTAGGAGATGGATCATACAGTGCTTGAGTATAAGGTAAAATGTTATAGTTCATCTTTCAGTTTTTTGTCTTGCCAACTCTAACTGTTAAATACCTTTTGAACTCTTACTTTTCCTTCAAGGATTCAAAACAGGCCATTATTTTGTGATATGATTGATTATATTAATTTGTCATGTGGAACTAAACTCTCAAGATATGGCATCTTACTTTTTCAGGAACAGATGAAACAGCAGCAGTGGCAGCAGCAGCAACAGCAAGGTGTACTTCCACAGACTGTTCCTTCACAACCGTCCAGTAGTACTGTCCCTCCTCCACCACACAGACCTCTTTATCAGCCTATGCAGCCTCATCCTCAGCATTTGGCTTCTATGGGTTTTGATCCAAGGTGGCTCATGATGCAGTCCTACATGGATCCTCGAATGATGTCAGGAAGACCTGCTATGGATATTCCACCCATTCATCCTGGTCAGTTGAATTTGCATTTATAGTTTTACAGGATCAAAATTTTTTTTCCCCTGCTTTTAGTTTCAGTTCCTTTGAGAGTTGTAATCTAGGAAAAACTTAAACCTCCGATTTTTAATCAAAATGATGTAACTTTCAGCATCGAGTAATTAAATATCTGACACTCATATTACTTACGTGGCAAGAACAAAATACTAGTTCGTTTCTGTTTTGTAAGTATTATTTAAAACTTCAGATGGAAATAATTATGTATTATTAACAGTATTTGTTATTGGCTACATTGTTGTTCTTCTTTAAAGTGTTTTCAGCATTTGAATTTTGTCCATATGTTATATATATTCCTTTTCAAGTTCTTCTTCCATCATTTACCAACCTAACACTTGAATTTCCTTTTAGGTTAGGGGGAAAAAAAAGTGAATTAGCAGTCTTTTATGGAATCCATCAGAATAAATCAAGATAATCTATTACCAAAATGTTACAGAGGAAAATTTAGGGATGATAAGCTGATCACAAATCATGTTTTGATTTTTACATTTATACTGGTATTTGGAAATTTAAGTGGCATATTTTGTAGAATATTGACCAACTAAGGTAGGTTAATGGAATTTAGGAAAGAATTTTCTCTGAAAGTTATCATAGTATAATTTTCATGATGTTTGTATTGACATCCAGAGTCACAATACTTGGTGTCTGATTTTTATATGCATAATATTTTCTTTCTTTTAAAGTAAAACAGGCTGCTATTGTGATTTTGCTTATTTTGCTTCCTCAGTTCTTAAATGCAATTTTTATTTAACAGCAGTAATAAAATTTCATTCACAGAACAACCCTTACATAATTTCCACCAATCTTTTACTCAGGAAAAAAATGCTTTTAATATGGAGAATTCCACCTAACAATTAATAACCTGTATTCTATGTCTATCATGGTTTTGTTTCGTTCATTTTTCAAAATCCTCATTTCACCTTTTTCTGAACTTTTGTTACAGGAATGATTCCTCCTAAACCATTAATGAGAAGAGACCAGATGGAAGGGTCACCGAACAGTTCTGAGTCATTTGAGCATATAGCTCGATCTGCAAGAGATCACGCAATTTCCCTTTCTGAGCCTCGTATGCTGTGGGGGTCAGATCCCTATCCTCATGCTGAGCCTCAACAAGCAACTACTCCCAAAGCAACAGAAGAGCCTGAGGATGTAAGGTAATAAATTATTTCAGTTTAATAGATGATACAGAATATTTTGGTAAAAGGAAAACTGTGTAGTGTTTCTGAAGATCATTCCAATTTAGGACTGAAGCATAAATCTAGTTTCCTTCTATTTAATTTAGCATGCTACGCTTACTCTTTGGACATATTCTCTGTATTCATTAGGGCATTTTGTAACCTGGTTCTGTACTCAATTGTATGCTGTAATTTAGTATTAGATGTTGAAATTGGTAGGTTCTTTTTTGAGATAGGAACTTGCTCTGTTATTCAGGCTGGAGTGTGGTGGTATGATCTTGGCTCACTGCAGCCTTCACCTCCCAGGCTCAAGTGATCGGCTTACCTCAGCTTCCTGAGTAGCTGAGACTACATGCGTTCACCACCACACCCCGCTAATCTTTGTGGGGTTTTTTTGTTTTGTTTTTGTTTTTTGTTTTTGTTTTTGTTTTTTTGAGACAGAGTCTTGCTCTGTCTCCCAGGCTGGAGTGCAGTGGCGCGATCTCGGCTCACTGCAAGCTCTGCCTCCCGGGTTCACCCCATTCTCCTGCCTCAGCCTCCCGAGTAGCTGGGACTACAGGCACCCGCCACCACGCCCAGCTAAATTTTTGTATTTTTGGTAGAGACGGGGTTTCACCGTGTTAGCCAGGATGGTCTCGATCTCCTGACCTTGTGATAATCTTTGTATTTTTTATAGAGATGGGGTTTTGCCGTGTTGCCCAGGCTGGTCTTGAACTCCTGGGCTCAAGCAGTCTGACTGCCTTACCTCCCAAAGTGCTGGGATTATAGACGTGAGCCATCGTGTGCAGCCACTTGGGATGTCTTTATTGTAGAGTAGGTGTGAAGAAATTTAAGCGTATCTACAATGCTTATATAATATAGCTAGATGTAATTTTTCCATTAGTGAGATGTTTCTTTTTAACAGTATTTTAGGGAACATTTTTAAGGCCAAGATAAGGAGAAATACAATAATACAAAGTTAACTTTGAAATGGCGCACAATTGGTGATGACTGTAATAATTTATAGCCATACAGTTGGAACTTCCTGCCCTTTTATGGGCTATATTTTTTTGGTAATGTTTTATAATTATTTGTAACTAATTGGGACAGATAAGCTTACTCAAGTGTACTCTTTCATTCTAGGTGGAAATTACTGGTCTTGATGGATTAGAAATTCACATCAGCATGGTCTTAACTTTGTTTTTCCTTAAGGAATAAACTTCATTTATTTATTTCTATTTTTTATTTTTATTTTTTGAGAAGGGTCTCGCTCTGTCAGCCGGGCTGGAGTGCAGTGATGCAATCACAGCTCACTGCAGCCTTGACCTCCCAGGCTCAAGTGATCCTCTCACCTCAGCCTCCTGAGTAGCTGGACTACAGGCGTGCAGTACTATACCCGGCTAATTTTTGTATTTTTTGTACAGACAGGGTTTTTTCACGTTGCCCTGGCTGGTCTCAAACTCCTGGGGCCCTAGTGATCCTCCTGCCTCCCAGAGTGCAAGGATTACAGGCGTGAGCCACCGCTTCAGGCCCATTTTTTTTTTTTTTTAAATGGAGTTTTGCTCTTGTTGCCCAGGCTGGAGTGCAATGGTGCCATCTCAGCTCACCGCAACCTCCGCCTCCCGGGTTCAAGCGATTCTCCTGCCTCAGCCTCCCTAGTAGCTGGGATTACAGGCATGTGCCACCACGCCCAGCTGATTCTGTATTTTTAGTAGAGACAGGGTCTCTCCATGTTGGTCAGGCTGGTCTCGAACTCCCGACCTCAGGTGATCCGCCCTCCTTGGCCTCCCAAAGTGAGGATTGGGATTACAGGCGTGAGCCACCGCACCCGGCCCTATTTATTTTTAATGGTGGCAGGAACCACTTAGAACATTAGATATATCCTCTTAACAAAAATTTAATCATATGGTACCATGTAGTTAACTGTAAGCACAGTGTTATACAGCAAATCTCCAGAACTTTTTTTTATCTTGCATGACTGAAACTTTATACCTATTTCCTATTTTTACCTTTACCTATATTTCCTATATTTACCTTTACCTATATTTCCTATATTATACCTATATCTATATTTCCTATTTCCACCTACTCCTAGCCCCTGGCAGCCACCATTATGGTTTCTGCTTTGATGAGGTTGATTACTTCATGTTCCTCATGTAAGATATTTGTCCTGACTGACTGACTTCACTTAAGCATAATGTCCTCAGGGTTTATCCATGTTGTAGCATATGACACTATTTCCTTCTTTTTTATCCCTGAATAATATTCTATTGTATGTGTATACCACATTTTCTTTATCCATTCAGCTATTGGATATTTAGGCTGTTTTCACCTCTTGGCTATTGTGAGTAATTCTCCTCAACTTTTTATATAGTGAGAGAAAGATTCTCATTATGGTTAAGAGTCATTGCTTTCTATTTTAGAGGGATTATTTTGCTATATACTTACACATGGGAAAGATTGCTTTGTTGATTATACCTTTGAATTCTTATCATCATAGGTCTGAAGCTGCGTTGGACCAGGAACAGATTACTGCTGCTTATTCTGTAGAACATAATCAATTAGAGGCTCACCCAAAGGCAGACTTTGTCAGAGAATCAAGTGAGGCAGAAGTACAAAAGTTTTTAAGCAGATCTGTGGAAGATGTTAGACCTCACCATACTGATGCAAATAATCAATCTGCTTGTTTTGATGCACCTGATCAAAAGACCTTATCCGCTCCTCTTGAGGAGCGGATTTCAGCTGTAGAAAGTCAGCCTTCCCGGAAAAGAAGTGTTTCCCATGGATCTAACCATACGCAAAAACCAGACGAGCAGAGAAGTGAACCATCTGCAGGCATTCCTAAAGTAACCAGCAGATGCATTGATTCAAAAGAACCAACAGAAAGGCCAGAGGAGAAACCAAAAAAGGAAGGCTTTATACGATCTTCTGAAGGACCAAAACCTGAAAAAGTATATAAATCTAAATCAGAAACTCGTTGGGGCCCACGACCAAGCTCTAACAGAAGGGAAGAAGGTAATGATAGACCTGTGAGAAGATCAGGTCCCATTAAAAAACCTGTACTTAGAGATATGAAAGAGGAACGGGAACAGAGGAAGGAGAAAGAAGGAGAAAAGGCCGAAAAGGTCACTGAAAAAATAGTTGTAAAGCCTGAAAAGACGGAAAAGAAGGATCTTCCTCCTCCCCAACCACCACCCCAGCCACCAGCACCAATTCAGCCACAGTCAGTTCCACCACCAATTCAACCAGAAGCAGAGAAATGTCCTTCAACAGAAACTGCAACTTTGGCTCAAAAACCATCTCAGGATACTGAGAAGTCTCTGGAACCTGTGAGTACTGTTCAGGTAGAGCCTGCAGTTAAGACTGTAAACCAACAGACTATGGCAGCACCAGTAGTCAAAGAAGAAAAACAACCTGAGAAAGTCATCAGCAAAGACCTTGTTATAGAGAGGCCTCGACCAGATTCAAGACCAGCAGTTAAAAAAGAATCAATTTTGCCTCCCAGGACCTATTGGAAAGAAGCTAGAGATAGAGATTGGTTTCCAGATCAAGGATACAGAGGTCGAGGCCGAGGTGAATATTACTCCAGAGGTCGAAGCTATAGAGGTTCTTATGGAGGGCGTGGCAGGGGTGGTAGGGGACACACTCGAGATTATCCTCAGTATAGAGACAATAAGCCAAGAGCGGAGCATATACCCTCAGGGCCTCTCAGACAGCGAGAAGAAAGTGAAACACGGAGTGAGAGCTCTGATTTTGAAGTTGTCCCCAAAAGAAGACGACAGCGGGGTTCAGAGACTGACACAGACAGTGAAATTCATGAAAGTGCAAGTGACAAGGACAGTTTAAGTAAAGGCAAACTTCCCAAAAGAGAGGAACGGCCTGAAAACAAAAAACCTGTAAAGCCTCATTCTTTCAAGCCTGATAATCATGTTCGAATAGATAATAGACTGCTAGAAAAGCCTTATGTAAGGGATGACGATAAAGCTAAACCAGGCTTTCTTCCTAAAGGAGAGCCTACAAGGAGAGGCAGAGGGGGAACATTCAGGCGTGGTGGAAGGGATCCTGGAGGCCGTCCATCACGCCCTTCCACTTTACGAAGACCAGCTTATCGGGACAATCAGTGGAACCCAAGGCAGTCAGAAGTTCCTAAACCAGAAGATGGAGAGCCACCAAGAAGACATGAGCAGTTTATTCCTATAGCAGCAGATAAACGACCTCCAAAATTTGAGCGAAAATTTGACCCAGCTAGAGAAAGGCCTCGAAGGCAGCGTCCTACTCGACCACCAAGGCAAGACAAGCCACCTCGATTTAGACGGCTAAGAGAGAGGGAGGCTGCTTCAAAATCAAATGAGGTGGTAGCAGTGCCCACAAATGGCACAGTTAATAATGTGGCTCAGGAACCAGTTAATACTCTTGGGGATATTTCGGGGAATAAGACACCAGATTTATCTAATCAGAACTCTTCAGATCAGGCAAATGAAGAATGGGAAACAGCTTCTGAAAGCAGTGATTTCAATGAGAGGCGAGAGAGGGATGAAAAAAAAAATGCTGACTTGAATGCACAAACAGTTGTAAAGGTTGGAGAGAATGTTTTACCTCCAAAGAGGGAAATTGCAAAGAGAAGTTTTTCTAGTCAGAGACCAGTAGATCGTCAGAATCGACGTGGCAACAATGGTCCACCCAAATCAGGAAGGAATTTCTCAGGTCCTAGAAATGAAAGGAGAAGTGGCCCACCATCAAAAAGTGGGAAGAGAGGGTGAGTACTTTGTTTTAAATATAGTTGCTTTTGCACCTTTAAAGAAGCTAAAAGTAGAGTTCTTGGTTGAATTATGCAAAGAGCCAGTCTAGATAAAGGACCAAAAAACATTGTTCTTCCCAAATGCTTTATTCTCTGTTCTCAAAGTGTAAGGGTGCTTAAGGAAGAGAGGTTAAGGTGTCTTAGGAGTCTTTGCCTGCTACGTTACATTTTCCAGAAGAGTTCTCTTGGAAACTTGTAGCTTTGGGAAAATGTTCACATCTAGGGAGGGGGGACATGTACTGTGTCCTTATTTGGTAAGTTATCTTATCTGATGAGTAGCCCTCCCTTCTTTCTCAGTTTCTCCTAATAAACCTCCAATGCTATACAGGTGTCCTCTGAGATTTAAATTAATCTTATAACCATATACTTTGTCACTCTAGAGAGAGGCCCAGAAAACAAATCCCTGTTCTACTACCAAGGACACCAATAACATAATTGCCATGGCAATGGATTTTTTTAAAAAAATATTTTTTCTCAAGTAAGCTAAACTTGGCCTGTTTTTTGTTGTTGTTGTTGAGATGGAGTCTCGCCTTGTCACCCAGGCTGGAGTGCAGTGGCGTGATCTCGGCTCACTGCAAGCTCCACCTCCAGGGTTCATGCCATTCTCCTGCCTCAGCCTCCCAAGTAGCTGGGACTACAGGTGCCCGCCACCACGCCTGGTTAATTTTTTGTATTTTTAGTAGAGACGGGGTTTCACTGTGTTAGCCAGGATGGTCTCGATATCCTGACCTCGTGATCCGCCCACCTTGGCCTCCCAAAGTGCTGGGATTACAGGTGTGAGCCACTGCGCCTGTTGCTTGGCCTGCTTTTTTAAGTATTCAGATGTTGGGCCGGGTGCGGTGGCTCACACCTGTAATCCCAGCACTTTGGGAGGCCAAGGTGGGCGGATCACGAGGTCAGGATATCGAGACCATCCTGGCTAACACAGTGAAACCCCGTCTTCTACTAAAAATACAAAAAATTAGCCAGGTGTGGTGGCAGGCGCCACTGGGAGTGGAGCTTGCAGTGAGCCGAGATTGTGCCACTGCATTCCAGCCTGGGCCACAGAGCGAGACTCCGTCTCAAAAAAAAAAAAAAAAAGGTGTTGGTTATAGTAAGCTAGTATTGATTTATTTATTTAGTGTTAGCATTATAAAGTAGCAGTTAAGATTCAGAATGCCTAGGTTCAAATCTCGGCTCTAGTACTTTCTAGTTGCTTCCCCTTTGCTTCCTCACCAGTAAAATGGGGAGAAAATAGTAGCACTTAATGTGTGAAGATACTAAGATGATACTTGTGATGCACTTAATACCTGGTATATGGTAAGTAATCATTATTATGTGTGCCCTGCTTTTAGAGCAATTGCCAGGTTTGCAGCCTGAGCTGATAAGAATTTAAGAATTTATTTGGACCGTATGGTATTAATCTGAGTTCCTTAGTTTTACATACTTAGCACTTCAGGTTACTATACTCGTAAGGTATATTTGTCTATTTTCTGTTGATATAACTAAATACCTGAGATTTGGTAATTTATAAAGAAAAGAAATGTATTTCTTGCAAATCTGTTGGCTGCAAAGTCGAAGGTTGAGGGGGCGACATCTCATGAGGGCCTTCTTGTGTTGGTAGAGACTCTGCAGAGTCCCAAGGCAGCATGCTTATCACATGGTGAGGGGGCTCACAAGAGATGGCACAACTGGCTTTTATAACAGACCCATTCATGATAACTAACCAACTCCCTTGATAACCCATTCATTAACCTGTTAAGGATCAATCCATTCAGAAGGGCAGAGCCCTCATGACATAATCACCTTCCAAAGTTCTCACCTCTCACTACTGCTGCATTGCCATTAGGGACCAAGTTTCCAACACATGAACTTTTTTTTTTTATTGAGGGCGCGCGGGTGAGGGACGGAATCTCACTCTGTCACCCAGGCTGGAGTGCAGTGGCGCAATCTCTGCTCACTGCAACCTCCACCCCCCTGGGTTCAAGCATTTCTCCTGGCTCAGCCTCTCTAGTAGCTGGGATTACAGGCGTATGCTACCATGCCCGGCTAATTTTTGTATTTTTAGAAGAGACAGGGTTTCGCCATGTTTGCCAGGTTGATCTCGAACTCCTGACCTCAGGTGATCTGCCCACCTCGGCCTCCCAAAGTGCTGGGATTACAGGCGTGAGCCACTGCACATGGCCCAACACATGAACTTTTGAGGGATATGTTCAAATCACAGCATTAGAGAAAATCTTTTTGCTGTTCCAGATAATTTAGAAAAAGGAAATTTTTACTTGGAATTTGAACATTCCCTTAAAATTCCAAGAGAATCAGGATAACCAAAATAAACAAAATAGTTTATTTCCTGTAACCAAACTATTAGAATTTTAAGTACCAATACTCAGGGAAAATTTTGATAAGATTTTTGTGCCATGTAAATCTCAACTATGTAGCAAGATTTTTATGCCACGTAGATAGATAACAACAACTTTGAACCTGTAGAAATGGCAGTGACGATTATAATTAAATGTTTTTTATAAGAGCACCATATAGAAGAAATGAACTCATTCTTAAAATGTTTCAGGTTATGACCAGGGACCTGGTAAGCTTTTATCTTGAGTAATACTATAGGCTAAGATGCAAATGAATTAGTAAACCCATTTCCCATGATCATTTTCACTTGGAAATTTAAAAAAATCAACCTGAAATTATTCTTTTAGGAAATAAGAACTATTAAGAACTGTAGGGGATACATTTGGTTTGTGAAGTGAATTATTTCCATATTAAGATTTTTAAAATAATTATATCAATGTGTAAATCTGATTACATTTTTTTAAATGTACATAGTTGTAAATATAGAATGCTTTTTAAAAATTTTTGTTTCATATGCTGCCCACTTTTGGAGAGCATCCATTTGTGAATACTTTGAACTTGCTTGGATCACAGAAATTTTCTGCTATAAACAGCATTAATTAGCTCATTTATAATATGATAGACAAATAGACTCTAAGAACTTCTGGTATAATTAGAATTCTAGAATTTAATTGCTGGAAAGAACTCTAGGGAGCTAGTCTACTTTCTTGGGAAACCCGGTTTTAGTAAGGTTGTGCTGAACAAAAGTTACTAATGCTTGTTTGGTTACAGTTAGAGTTTTCTATCCCAACAGTGTTTCATCTTAGAATGAACTTTAGAAACTGCCAATAAGAGCATTTTTCTTTTGTTTGGGTAGGTGGAAATAGTAATATCTCAAGTTATTTTTTTGTAGGCCATTTGATGACCAGCCTGCAGGCACAACTGGGGTTGACCTCGTCAATGGCAGCTCTGCACACCATCAGGAAGGAGTACCTAATGGTACAGGACAAAAGAACTCCAAAGATTCTACTGGGAAAAAAAGAGAAGACCCCAAACCAGGCCCTAAAAAACCAAAAGAGAAAGTGGATGCTCTATCACAGTTTGATCTCAACAATTATGCAAGTATGTCTTAGGTTTCTTTCATTTTATTTATTTATTTATTTATTTGTTACATTTTAAAATGTAGATGCCACAATTAAAGAAGTTTTCCAAGAAGGAAAGATTTGGACATTCAAGGTATACATAGTGGCTGATTATGAAACACTAACTGATTGAACTTAAATAACTCCAGCTTTTAGTGTAGCCTTGAATGCTTAATAAAATTTTTGTTAAAAATAATCCAACAGCATTGCACTGTTCTTCCAAAAAAGAGGAAGAAAATTCAGTAACCACTCTACTTTGCCAGATTTGAGAAAGCACAGAAATTTGATTCTTAGTTAGTTATATTGGTATAGATGTATTATTAAAAACAAAAGGAACTAAATGTTAAACTCAATAATTATGTCCTTGGTAAAATTGGTGTCTAAGATATGGCAAATACAGAATAAATAATAGGACGAGAGGCAGTGTCACTGTGGATAAATAGGAAAGCCATGAAGTAATAGAGGATCAAATATGAAGGATAATACAAGCAACAAGAAAATATTGGATGAAGAAAAAACAGACAAGGAATATCTGTGTATAGACATTTGTACATGTAAAATGTACTATTTGCCATTCATTTGGATGAAACTGGAAATACTGAATAAAATTGAGAGATTTACTAAGTTAAGACCAGATAGCTCAATAGTGGTAATAATACTAGTAATAGGAAAGTTGGGTTAGTTGTAGTTATTCTAGTATAAGAGATATAGATGAGGTTTTTCTTTCATCTGCCTAATGGTTATTTGTACATATTAAGCTCTCATTTGAGCACAGCTCATGGACATTATTTTTTGACCAGTGGTTCTCAAAGTGTGGTCCCCACATCATCAGCATTACCTGGAAATTTGTGAGCAATGCAAATTCTTCATTTGTTTGTCTGTTTGTTTGTTTTGAGACAGAGACTTACTCTGTTGCCCAGGCTGGTGTACAGTGATGCAATCTCAGCTCACTGCAACATCTGCATCCCAGACGTCAAGCGATTCCCCAGCCTCAGCTTCCCGAGTAGCTGGGACTACAAGCATGAGCCACCATGCCCAGCTAATTTTTTATTATTATTATTATTTTTGTTTGTTTGTTTGTTTGTAAAAATGGGTTTTCGCCATGTTGTCCAGGCCGGTCCGGAACTCCTGAGCTTAAGCCATCCACCCACCTTGGCCTCCCAAAGTGCTGGGATTACGGGCATGAGCCACCACGCCCAGCCATGATATTGCTATATTAAGACACAATAGGCCCAGGGCAGTGGCTCAGGCCTGTCATCCCAGCACTTTGGGAGGCTGAGGTGGGCGGATCACCTGAGGTTGGGAGTTTGAGACCAGCCTGACCAATATGGAGAAACCTTGTCTCTAAAAATACAAAATTAGCCAGGCATGGTGGTGCATGCCTGTAAAAACAAAACAAAACAAAACAAAAAAGACAGTAAAAACAGATAAAAACTATATATATTTCTGAAGTGGTGATAGAAATTAAGCTATTCATTTCAGCTCATTAAAGTTATCTTTAAGAGTTAGTCATCTTTAGTTCTTTTTCCTGGTAACATTGTTTTTAAGTAATATCTCTAACCTAAAATGTTAAAAAGAAGAGGACATTGGAAACTAAAAAGTAGTGTTCAAATTTTCCATAAATGCTACATGTAGTTGGGTGAACTAAGGAAGTTGAAATAATAAGATAGGCTTCACACACACACATTTTAGTGTAAGTGAAAAACTGAGATGAAATTAGAATTATGATGAGGTCTTTCCATCAGTCTGAAGTAATGTGTGCATGACATCCTTTGAAATGTTTGACTTAGACCTTTCATTGAAATGAGAATATGCTTCATTTTACAGAGTTAATGATTTTTAAAAGGATTTTAAAAACAAGTAGAAGTGTCTTATAAATCAGAATAAACTGGGTTTTTTTCTTTTGAAATCAAGTTTCCCTTCTTTTTTTTTTTTTTTTTTTTTTTTTTTGAGACACAGTCTTGCTCTGTCCCCCAGGCTGGAATGCGGTGGCGTCATCTCAGCTCACTGCAACCTCCACCTCCCTGGTTCAAGTGATTCTCCTGCCTCAGCCTCCTTAATAGTTAGGATTACAGGCACATGCCACCATGCCCAGCTAATTTTTTGTATTTTTAGTAGAGACTTTAGTAGAGGGTTTCGCCATGTTGGCCAGGCTGCTCTCAAACTCCTGACTTCAAGTGATCCACCCACCTTGGCCTCCCAAAGTGCTGGGATTAAAGGCATGAGCCACCGTGCCTGGCTGAAATCAAGTTTCTATTAGAAAAATGGAATAATGGTAATGTCTCGCCCTGTCACCCAAGCTGGAGTACAGTGGCGTGATCCTGGCTCACTGCAACCTCTGCCTCCCAGGTTCAAGCGATTCTCCTACCTCAACCTTCTGAATAGGTGGGACTACAGGCGTGCACCACTATTCCCAGCTAATTTTTTGTATTTTTAGTAGAGAGAGGGTTTTTTACCATGTTGGCCAGGCCAGTCACGAACTCCTGACCTCATGTTATCCGCCTTCCTCGGCCTCCCAAAGTGCTGGGATTACATGTGTGAACCACCATGCCCAGCCAGTTTCTAAGGAGTGAAAGCCAGTATTCATTTTTCATTTCATCTCTGAGAATATGTTAATGCTAAGTTTTAACTATTTTAGAAGAAATGTTTGTAGATAGTTTCTCTGTGACCACTTCCTTGATCATACCTATGTTGCCATACCTAACAAGTATCACCTTCCCTTGTTGCTGTACCTAACAAGTTATCACCATCCTGAATTGTATACTTATCATTTCCAAGAAAAATATTTTTATTGTATATGTAATTTCCAATTAAAACATTGTGTATTGTTTGAAAATTAAATAATTTCTTTAAATTGCTTCACTCTTTCTTGATACTTATTGTTCAGACATTATGCCTATAATAAAAAATTACATCACCTGAAGTAATTTAATTTTTCTTGGAAATATTATTTGATGGATTTATATTTCACATACTGACTGGGATATAGGGTAATTTTAAGATAGCCAAAATAATTGGTTAGTTGGAAAATAAGTTGAAAAATGATCTTGAGTTGTTCATCACCTAGATGATTCTGGTATGTGTTCACTTATGCCATCTTACATTCACACACAGCTTACACATTTATTTTAATTAATTAACTTATTTATTTCTTTATTTATTGAGACAGGGTCTTGCTCTCCCAGACTGGAGTGCAGTGGCTTGATCTCAGCTCATTGCAGTCTCAACCTCCCCAACTGAAGTGATTCTCCTACCTCAGCCTGCCAAGTAGCTGGGACCACAGGCATGCGCCAGCTAATTTTTGCATTTTTTGTAGAGACAGGGTTTCACTGTGTTGCCCATAACATATATTTATTTTTAACAACTCCACACTGTAGACAAGGGTCTACATAAAACAGAGACATTAAGAGTCATAAGACCAGCTAGGCTGGTCATCTTACGTTAAACAAATCAGTTTATTTCATTTTTTAAAACATTATTTATTTATTTATGTGTTTGTTTTTAAAGTAGAGACAGGGTCTCCCCATGTTGCTCAGGCTGGTGTGAAACTGTTGGCCTCAAATGGTCCTCCCACTTTGGCCTCCCATTATGCTGATACTACAGGCATGTGCCACAGCACTAAGCCAATTTATTTCATTTTTTGAAAAGGAGAAATAATAGTAACAGACACCTCTTAGAATGGTTAGATGCAAATGAGGTAGAATGCTTTGTAGATCTTTTAAAGCACTATACAGATCTGAGGCTAAGAGATGGAAGTTAGGTCATAGGATAATTTTGATTTTTTTTTCTTTTTTAAGGCATTACTTCTATATTACTTAAGGAAAAGAAAAAAGACCTATATCATTCAAAACAGGTATTTTTAGGATTTTTTTGGACAGAGTCGCACTCTGTCACCCAGGCTGGAATGCAGTGGCACGGTCTTAGCTCATTGCAACTTCCACCTCCCAGGTTCAAGTGATTCTTGTGCTTCAGCCTCCCGAGTATCTGGGACTACAGGTGTGTAGCACCACACACATCTAATTTTTTTATTTTTAGTAGAGACAGAGTTTTGCCATGTTGGCCAGGCTGGTCTCAAACTTCCGGCCTCAAGCAGTATGCCCATCTCGGCCTCCAAAAGTGCTGGGATTACAGACGTGAGCCACTGCACCTGGCCAGTTTTAGGATTTTTATTTTTAACTTTAAGAGTATGAAATCTTTTCAAATCTTTACAATGAATGGCCATGCGATAGGGTGAGAAATAGGTTATACACTGTAAGTTATAGGAACTAGGCCTTTGGCTAGTTTTTTTTTTTTTTTTAAGTACTACTGTACTAAACATTTTTATTAATTTTCATTTGAAAAACAGAAAATATCTTAAATCCTTTCCCACACCCACAGGTGTTGTTATAATTGATGATCATCCTGAAGTAACAGTAATTGAAGATCCCCAGTCAAATTTGAATGATGATGGTTTTACTGAAGTGGTATCCAAAAAACAACAAAAACGTTTACAAGATGAAGAACGCCGAAAGAAGGAAGAACAAGTCATACAGGTTTAAATCTTGTTTCAACTTGTTGCTAGTTATCTAGATTTGTTGCCCAAAGTGTATCAGCAAATGTTCAAGGTTTTTATACTTGTCAAGGCTGTATTCATTATTCAAGTGTTAAGAGTGACATCATCTTCCCAACTTTTAATCATTTTGACCGGAATCAAAGGAAATTTTAAATAAAATATAAGGACTGTAGTTCCTTATATTTTGACTTACAGCAAAGACCATCTTTTTTTTTTTTTTTTAAATACTGTAAGTTCTAGGGTACATGTGCACAACATGCAGGTTTGTTACATATGTATACATGTGCTATGTTGGTGTGCTGCACCCATTAACTCATCGTTTACACTACGTATTTCTCCTAATGCTATCCCTCCCCCCTCCCCCATCCCACAACAGGCCCAGGTGTGTGATGTTCCCTGCCCTGTGTGCAAGTGTTCTTGTTGTTCATTCCCACCTATGAGTGAGAACATGAGGTGTTTGGTTTTCTGTCCTTGCAATAGTTTGCTCAGAATGATGGTTTCCAGCTTCATCCATGTCCCTGCAAAGGACATGAACTCATCCTTTTTAATGGCTGCATAGTATTCCATGGTGTATATGTGCCACATTTTCTTAATCCAGTCTATCATTGATGGACATTTGGGTTGGTTCCAAGTCTTTGCTATTGTGAATAGTGCCACAATAAATATACGTGTGCATGTGTCTTTATAGTAGCATGATTTATAATCCTTTGGGTATATACCCAGTAATGGGATCGCTGGGGCAAATGGTATGTCTAGTTCTAGATCCTTGAGGAATCACCACACTGTCTTCCACAATGGTTGAACTAGTTTACACTCCCACCAGCAGTGTAAAAGCGTTCCTATTTCTCCACATCCTCTCCAGCACCTGTTGTTTCCTGACTTTTTAATGATCGCCATTCTAACTGGTGTGAGATGGTATCTTATTGTGGTTTTGATTTGCATTTCTCTGACCAGTGATGATGATCATTTTTTCATGTGTCTGCTGGCTGCATATATGTCTTCTTTTGAGAAGTGTCTGTTCATATCCTTTGCCCACTTTTTGATGGGGTTGTTTGATTTTTTCTTGTAAATTTAAGTTCATTGTAGATTCTGGATATTAGCCCTTTGTCAGATGAGTAGATTGCAAAAATTTTCTCCCATTTTGTAGGTTGCCTGTTCACTCTGATGGTAGTTTCTTTTGCTGTGCAGAAGCTCTTTAGTTTAATTAGATCCCTTTTGTCTGTTTTAGCTTTTGTTGCCATTGCTTTTGGTATTTTAGTCACGAAGTCCTTTCCCATGCCTATATCCTGAATGGTATGGCCTAGGTTTTCTTCTAGGGTTTTTATGGTTTTAGGTCTAACATTTAAGTCTTTAATCCATCTTGAATTAATTTTTGTATAAGGTGTAAGGAAGGGATCCAGTTTCAGCTTTCTACATATGGCTAGCCAGTTTTCCCAGCACCATTTATTAAATAGGGAATCCTTTCCCCATTTCTTGTTTTTCTCAGGTTTGCCAAAGATCAGATGGTTGTAGATGGGTGGTGTTATATCTGAGGCCTCTGTTCTGTTCCATTGGTCTGTATCTCTGTTTTGGTACCAGTACCATGCTGCTTTGGTTACTGTAGACTTGTAGTGTAGTTTGAAGTCAGGTAGCGTGATGCCTCCAGCTTTGTTCTTTTTGTTTAGGATTATCTTGGCAATGCGGGCTCTTTTTTGGTTCCATATGAACTTTAAAGTAGTTTTTTCCAATTCTGTGAAGAAAGTCATTGGTAGTTTGATGGAGATGGCATTGAATCTGTAAATTACCTTGGGCAGTATGGCCATTTTCACGATACTGATTCTTTCTATCCATGAGCATGGAATGTTCTTCCATTTGTTTGTGTCCTCTTTTATTTTGTTGAGCAGTGGTTTCTAGTTCTTCTTGAAGAGGTCCTTCACATCCCTTGCAAGTTGGATTCCTAGGTATTTTATTCTCTTTGAAGCAACTGTGAATGGGAGTTCACTCATGATTTGGCTGTCTGTCTGTTATTGGTGTATAGGAATACTTGTGATTTTTGCACATTGATTTTATATTCTGAGACTTTGCTGAAGTTGTTTATCAGCTTAAGGAGATTTTGGGCCGAGACGATGGGGTTTTCTAGATATACAATCATGTCATCTGCAAACAGGGACAATTTGACTTCCTCTTTTCCTAATTGAATATCCTTTATTTCTTTTTCTTCCCTGATTGCCCTAGCCAGAACTTCCAACACTATGCTGAATAGGAGTGTTGAGAGAGGGCATCCCTGTCTTGTGCCAGTTTTCAAAGAGAATGCTTCCAGTTTTTGCCCATTCAGTGTGATATTGGCTGTGGGTTTGTCATAAGTAGCTCTTATTATTTTGAGACACGTTCCATTGATACCTAGTTTATTGAGATAAAATTTTTGGTATGAAGTGCTATTGAATTTTGTCGAAGGCCTTTTCTGCATCTATTGAGATAATCATGTGGTTTTTGTCTTTGGTTCTGTTTATGTGATGGATAATGTTTATTGATTTGCATATGTTGAACCAGCCTTGCATCCTAGGGATGAAGCCAAGTCGATCTTGGTGGATAAGCTTTTTGATGTGCTGCTGGATTTGGTTGACCAGTATTTTATTGAGGATTTTTGCATCAGTGTTCATCAGGGATATTGGTCTAAAATTCTCTATTTTCGTTGTGTCTGCCAGGTTTTGGTATCAGGATGATGCTGGCCTCATAAAATGAGTTAGGGAGGATTCCTTCTTTTTCTGTTGATTGGAACAGTTTCAGAAGGAATGGTACCGGCTCCTCTTTGTACCTCTGGTAGAATTCAGCTCTCAATCTGTCTGGCCCTGGACTTTTTTTGGTTGGTAGGCTGTTAATTATTGCCTCAATTTCAGAGCCTGTTACTGGTCTATTCAGGGATTCAACTTCTTCCTGGTTTAGTCTTGGGAGGGTGTGTGTGTCGAGGAATTTCTCCATTTCTTCTAGATTTTCCAGTTTATTTGTGTAGAGGTGTTTAAAGTATTCTCCAATGGTAGTTTGTATTTCCGTGGGATTGGTGGTGATATCCCCTTTATCATTTTTTATTGCATCTATTTGATTGTTCTCTCTTTTCTTCTTTATTAGTCTTGCTAGTGGTCTATCAATTTTATTGATCTTTTCAAAAAACCAGCTCCTAGATTCATTGATTTTTTTTTTGAAGGGTTTTTTTGTGTCTCTATCTCCTTCAGTTCTGCTCTGATCTTAGTTATTTCTTGCCTTCTGCTAGCTTTTGAATGTGTTTACTCTTGCTTCTCTAGTTGTTTTAATTGTGATGTTAGGGTATCAATTTCAGATCTTTCCTGCTTTCTCTTGTGGGCACTTAGTGCTATAAATTTCCCTCTACACACTGTTTTAAGTGTGTCCCAGAGATTCTGGTATGTTGTGTCTTTGTTCTCTTTGGTTTCAAAGAACATCTTTATTTCTACCTTCATTTTGTTATTTATCCAGTAATCATTTAGGAGCAGGTTGTTCAGTTTCCATGTAGTTGTGTGGTTTTGAGTGAGATTCTTAATCATGAGTTCTAATTTGATTGCACTGTGGTCTGAGAGACAGTTTGTTGTGATTTCTGTTCTTTTACATTTGGTGAAGAGTGCTTTACTTCCAACTATTTGGTCAGTTTTGGAATAAGTGTGATGTGATAGTGAGAAGAATGTATATTCTGTTGATTTGGGGTGGAGAGTTCTGTAGATGTCTGTTAGGTCTGCTTGTTGCAGAGCTGAGTTCAAGTCCTGGATATCCTTGTTAACCTTCTGTCTCGTTGATCTGTCTAATATTGACAATGGGGTGTTAAAGTCTCCCATTAGTATTGTGTGGGAGTCTAAGTCTCTTTGTAGGTCTCTAAGGACTTGCTTAAATGAATATATATGCTCCTGTATTGGGTGCATATATATTTAGAATAGTTACCTCTTCTTGTTGAATTGATCCCTTTACCGTTATGTAATGGTCCTCTTTGTCTCTTTTGATCTTTGTTGGTTTAAAGTCTGTTTTATCAGAGACTAGGATTACAACCCCTGCTTTTTTTGTTTTCCATTTGCTTAGTAGATCTTCCTCCATCCCTTTGTTTTGAGCCTATCTCTGTCTCTGCACGTGAGATGGGTCTCCTGAATACAGCACATTGATGAGTCTTGACTCTTTATCCAATTTGCCAGTTTGTGTCTTTTAATTGGGGCATTTAGCCCATTTACATTTAAGGTTAATATTGTTATGTGTGAATTTGATCCTGTCATTATGATGTTAGCTGGTTGTCTTGCCCGTTAGTTGATGCAGTTTCTTCCTAGCATTGATGGTCTTTACAATTTGGCATGTTTTTGCAGTGACTAGTACTGGTTCTTGCTTTCCATGTTTAGTGTCAGGAGCTGTTGTAAGGCAGGCCTGGTGTTGACAAAATCTCTCAGCATTTGCTTGTCTGTAAAGGATTTTATTTCTCCTTCACTTACGAAGCTTAGTTTGGCTGCATATGAAATTCTGGGTTGAAAATTCTTTTCTTTAAGAATGTTGAATATTGGCCCCCACTCTCTTCTGGCTTATAGAGTTTCTGCCGAGAGATCAGCTGTTAGTCTGATGGGCTTCCCTATGTGGGTAACCCGACCTTTCTCTCTGGCTGCCCTTAATATTTTTTCCTTCATTTCAGCCTTGGTGAATCTGACAATTATGTGTCTTGGGGTTACTCTTCTCGAGGAGTATCTTTGTGGTGTTCTCCGTGTTTCCTGAATTTGAATGTTAGCCTGCCTTGCTAGGTTGGGGAAGTTCTCCTGGATAATATCCAGAAGAATGTTTTCCAACTTGGTTCCATTCTCCCCGTCACTTTCAGGTACACCAATCAAATGTAGATGTAGATTTGGTCTTTTCACATAGTCCCATATTTCTTGGAGGCTTTGTTCGTTTCTTTTTACTCTTTTTTCTCTAAACTTCTCTTCTCGCTTCATTTCATTTATTTGATCTTCAGTCACTGATACACTTTCTTCCACTTGATCGAATTGGCTACTGAAGCTTGGGCATGTGTCACGTAGCTCTCGTGCCATAGTTTTCAGCTCCATCAGGTCATTTAAGGTCTTCTCTACACTGTTTATTCTAGTTAGCCATTCATCTAATCTTTTTTCAAGGTTTTTAGTTTCCTTGTGATGGGTTCGAACGTCCTCCTTTAGCTCAGAGAAGTTTGTTATTACCAACCTTCTGAAGCCTACTTCTATCAACTTGTCAAAGTCATTCTCTGTCTAGCTTTGTTCTGTTGCTGGTGAGGAGCTGCGATCATTTGGAGGAGAAGAGTTGCTCTGGTTTTTAGAATTTTTAGCTTTTCTGCTCTGGTTTCTCCCCAGCTTTGTGGTTTTATTTACCTTTGGTCTTTGATGATGGTGACCTACAGATGGGGTTTCGGTGTGGATGTCCTTTTTGTTGATGTTGATGCTATTCCTTTCTGTTTGTTAGTTTTCCTTCTAACAGCCACGTCCCTCAGCTGCAGGTCTGTTGGAATTTGCTGGAGGTCCACTGCCTGGGTATCACCAGCAGAGGCTGCAGAACAGCAAATATTGCTGCCTGATCCTTCCTCTGGAAGCTTCGTCTCAGAGGGGCATCTGTCTGTATGAGGTGTCAGTCGGCCCCTACTGGGAGATGTCTCCCAGTTAGGCTACGCAGGGCCAGGGACCCACTTGAGGAGGCAGTCTGTCTGTTCTCAGAGCTCAAACACTGTGCTGGGAGAACCACTGCCCTCTTCAGAGCAGTTAGACGGACTTTTAAGTTTGCAGAAGTTTCTGCTGCCTTTTGTTCAGCTATGCCCTGCCCCCAGAGCATACAGAGTCTACAGAGGCAGGCAGGCCTCATTGAACTGCAGTGGACTCCCCCCAGTTCAAGCTTCCTGGTTGCTTTGTTTACCTACTCAAGCCTCAGCAATGGTGGATGCCACTCCCCCAGCCAGGCTGCCACCTCGCAGTTTGATCTCGGACTGCTGCGCTAGCAGTGAGCAAGGCTCTATGGGCGTGGGACCCGCCGAGCCAGGCGCGGGATATAATCTCCTGGTGTGCCGTTTGCTAAGACCATTGGAAAAGTGCAGTATTAGGGCGGGAGTCCCGATTTTCCAGGTACAGTCTGTCATGACTTCCCTTGGCTAGGAAAGAGAAATCCCCCCACCCCTTGTGCTTCCTGGGTGAGGCAATGCCCTGCCCTGCTTTGGCTCACCCTCCGTGGGCTGCACCCACTGTCCAACCAGTCCCAGTGAGATGAACCAGGTATCTCATTTGGAAATGCAGAAATCACCCATCTTCTGCGTCAGTCACACTGGGAGCTGCAGACTGGAGCTGTTCCTATTCAGCTGTCTTGGAATGGCAACCACTACTTCCTCAAGACCATCTTTACTTTAACCACATTTTGTATGCTAGGGACACCTTATTTGCCCCAAGGCAAAGTTGAGTTGATTTTAAATTATCTTGGAAAGCCAATGAACACAAATATCACAAACCAGTAGATTTTGGATTCCTGGCCTACAAAAGTATCTATTGTAATTTATATTAGTTCATTTAAATACACAGAATGAATCAAGGTAAATTATTCATTTAATTGCCTATAACCTTTGGAACCAAATTTTCAGAAGTCATTTATTTAGAAGGGTAAAATAGTTGTGCATCTACCCTATATCATAACGTACCAGCCACACTGCCCAAATTAATGTCTGTGGCAAATATATGAGTTAAGACTGTAAGTAGCATTTTGTTAGCTCAGGTAAGTTTTGCTGCCAGTGAATTTACTGCAAAATTTCTTAGTTCTTGAATTTCAGAATTGTGTACCTGTATGTCAAGAATGTACAATACCTATTTGTCTTTTGTCTCGATATCATTTTGGCTTCTCATCATTCAAAATCTTATTAGCAACCCTGACATTTTGTGGTTTGAGTACCTATTTTGAAAAGTAAAGGAGCCAAGTTAGTGGGAGTTGTTAAAAGTTGCATTTATGAACTGTTGCATTCAGCTGCATTATTGACAAAAATGGTCCCCATTAATTTTTTAAGGTCTGGAACAAAAAGAATGCAAATGAAAAAGGAAGAAGCCAGACTTCTAAGCTTCCTCCAAGATTTGCCAAAAAACAGGCTACAGGGATCCAGCAAGCACAGTCTTCAGCCTCAGTTCCACCTCTAGCTTCGGCTCCACTTCCACCTTCAACCTCAGCTTCAGTTCCAGCCTCAACCTCAGCTCCACTTCCAGCAA
Organism: Gorilla gorilla gorilla; assembly: GCF_029281585.2. NCBI lineage: Eukaryota > Metazoa > Chordata > Mammalia > Primates > Hominidae > Gorilla > Gorilla gorilla. The sequence goes on along the minus strand of NC_073224.2, from coordinate 85,206,075 downwards.
CCTTAACTCCAGTTCCAGCCTCAACCTCAGCTCCAGTTCCGGCCTCAACTTTAGCTCCAGTTCTGGCCTCAACCTCAGCTCCAGTTCCAGCCTCACCCTTAGCTCCAGTTTCAGCCTCAGCCTCAGTCTCAGCTTCAGTTCCAGCCTCTACTTCAGCTGCAGCTATAACCTCTTCTTCAGCTCCAGCCTCAGCCCCAGCTCCAACCCCCATCCTTGCCTCAGTTTCAACCCCAGCTTCTGTCCCCATTCTTGCCTCAGCCTCAATTCCCATTCTTGCTTCAGCCCTAGCACCAACTTCAGCTCCAACGCCAGCCCCAGCAGCCTCTTCCCCAGCTGCCCCAGTCATCACAGCACCAACTGTCCCAGCCTCAGCCCCAACTGCCTCAGTCCCACTTGCCCCTGCCTCAGCTTCAGCCCCAGCCCCAGCCCCTACCCCAGTCTCAGCCCCAAATCCTGCCCCACCTGCCCCAGCCCAGACTCAGGCACAGACCCACAAACCAGTCCAGAATCCACTACAGACTACATCTCAGTCTTCAAAACAACCACCACCATCAATTAGGCTGCCTTCAGCTCAAACACCTAATGGCACAGATTATGTAGCCTCAGGAAAATCCATCCAGACCCCACCATCACATGGCACTCTGACAGCTGAATTATGGGATAACAAGGTGGCCCCACCAGCTGTGCTGAATGATATCTCTAAGAAATGTAAGTTGCAAATGAGAAGTGAGGGGTGGGGAATGGCATGGGAATACTGAGGTTTCTTTTCAATTTTATTTATATACTCTTTAAGTGTTTTCTAGCCATCTTATTTTTTATTGTAGGAAAAAGTAATAGTGATCCTCTCAACTTTCTTAAAATTTTTGTTTTAAGCATGTTTAATAAGCATATTATATTTTATGGAAATAATTTTGTGTTGATGAGAAAATAATAGGCAATGTTTGGGGGGGACTTGTACATGCATATCTCATTTGATTACAGTTTGTGGACACTGCATTTTTGAAAATTAAAAGTTCATGGTAACGGTGTCAAGCAAGTCTTCTGGTGTCATTTTTCCAACAGCATGTGGTCATTTCATGTTCTGTGTCACATTTTGGTCATTCTTGCAATATGTCAAATTTTTCATCATTTATCTGTTATGGTGGTCAGTTATCTTTGATATTGTAATTGTTTCAGGGTACCATGAACACCCAAATAAGATAGTGAACTTAATTGATAAATGTTTTGTGTGTTCTGACCACTCCATTGACCAGCCGTTCCCTGATCTCTACCTCTCCTGGACCTCCCTATTCTTTAAGAACACAACAATGTTGAAATTAGGCCGATTAATAACTCTCTGGTGGCTTCTAAGTGTTCCAGTGGATGGAAGAGTCACCTACGTCTCACTTTAAATCAAAAGCTGGGAACAACTAAGCTTATTGAAGAAGGCATGGTAAAAGCCAAGATAGGTCAAAAGTTAAGTGCTACTTCAGTAATCAACACTAATGATAAGAAAGTAAAACAGTCTTATTGCTGATACAAAGTCATAGTGGCCTGGATAGCAGGTCAATCCAGACACAACATTCCCTTAACCCAAAGCCTAATCCAAAGCAAGTGTTCTATCTCTATTCAATTCTGTGATGCCTGAGAGAGGTGAGGCAGCTGCCAAAGAAAAGTTTGAACCTAGCAGAGGTTGCTTCAGGAAGTTTAAGGAAAGCAGCCACCTCTATCACATTAAAGTGCAAGGCAAAGCAGCAAGTTATCCAGAAGATCCAAAACTGAGATAATGGATGAAGGGGGCTACATTAAATAATAAATTTTTAATGTAGACGAAGCAGCCTTCTATTGGAAGGAGATGCCATCTAGGCCTTTCATAGCTAGAGAGAAGTCAATGCCTGACTTAAAAGGACAGGCTGACTCTCTTGTTAGGGGCTAATGTATCTGATGACTTGAAGCTGAAGCCCCTGCTCATTTACCATGTTTGAAATCCTAGAGCCCTTAAAAATTATGCTAAATCTATTCTGCCTGTACTCTAGAAATGGAACAACAAAGCCTAGATGACATCACCTCTGTTTACAAAATGGCATACCAAGTTTTTTTTTTTTTTTTTTTTTTGAGACAGAGTTTCACTCTTGTCACCTAGGCTGGAGTGCAGTGGCTCAATCTCAGCTCACTGCAACCTCTGCCTCCCGGATTCAAGCAATTCCCCTGCCTCAGCCTCCTGAGTATCTGGGACTACAGGCACACGTCACCATGCCTGGCTAATTTTGTAGTTTTCATAGAGACGGGGTTTTGCCATGTTGGCCAGGCTGGTCTCGAACCACTGACTTCAGGTGATCCACCCACCTCGGCCTCCCAAAGTGCTGGGATTACAGGTGTGAGCCACCATGCCCGGCCCATACCTATTATTTTTAAGCCCACTGTTGAGACCTACTGCTCAGGGGGAAAAATGCTCAAAAGCTTTCCTTCAAAATATAAGCTTGTTGACAGGGCACCTAGTCACCCTAGAGTTGTGATGAAGATACACAGGAAGATTTATGTTGTTTTCATGCCTTCCAACATGGCATCCATTCTGCAGCCCATGGATCAAGGAGTATTTTGACTTTCAAGACTTGTTATTTAAGAAATAATTTTCTAAGGCTGCAGCCTCCATACACAGTGATTCTTCTGATGGATCTGGGCAAAGAAATTTGAAAACCATGTGGAAAGGATTTCCCATTCTAGACTCTTTTAAGAACATTAGTGATTCATGGGAGGATATCAGAATATCAACATTAACAGGTTTGGAAGAAGTTGATTGTAACCCTCATGGATGACTTGGAGGAATTCAAGACATCAGTGGAGGAAATAACTCTGACGCAAAGAAAGTTGTTTTTTGTGATGGAATCTCCTGATGAAGATGCTGTGGACATTGTTGAAATGACAGCAAAGGATCTAGAATATTACATAAACTTAGTTGATTAAACAGTGGGATTTGAGACTATTGACTCCAGTTTTGAAAGAAGTTCTACCGTATGGGTAAACAGTATCACATGCTACAGAGAATTCATGAAAGGAATAGTCAGTTGATGTTACAAACTTCATTGTTGTCTTATTTTAAGTAACTGCCACAGCCATGCTAGCTTTCAGCAAACACCATCCTAGTCAGTTAGCAGCCATCAACATCTCCACTGGCAAGATTCCACCAGCAAAAAAAGTACGATTCAAAGGCTAAGATGATGATTAGCTTCCTTTTTAGTGGTAGTTTTTTTAAAATTAAAAAGTATGCATCTTTTTTAAGACATGATGCTATTACCTGTTAGACTGTAGTATAATGTAAACATAACTTTTGATATGCACTTGGAAACCAGAAAATTAGTGTGACTTGCTTTATTGCAATACTTGCTTTATTGCAGTGGTCTGGAACTGAACCCACAATGTTTCTGGGGTATGCCTGTATGTTGATACATAATAATCTTTGTAAGTCTGATTTGAAAAGTGATTGTTTTATTGCCTGGCTAGTAATAGCTAGACAGTAGGAGATTAAGGAAAGGGTTAAATGGGTTACAGATTATTAGACTCTAAATCTTAATCATGTTTTTTATGGCTTCTTCTTTCCAGTAGGTCCCATTAGTCCACCACAGCCACCTTCAGTCAGTGCATGGAATAAGCCCTTAACATCGTTTGGATCAGCTACTTCATCAGAGGTAAGAATAGGCTTTTAACAGCATAGGTGTGCTGGATTTTCCCTAAGACTTCAGTGCGGCCGGGTGTGGTGGCTTACACCTGTAATCCTAGCGTGGTGGGAGGGTTGCTTGAGTCCGGGAGTTTGAGACCAGCCTGGGCAACATAGTGAGACCCGCCTGGGCAATGTAGGAAGACCCTGTCTCTACATACAGAACAAAAAATAGCCAGTTGTGGTGGCATGTGCTTGTAGTCTCAGCTACTCTGGAGCTGAGGTTGGACTGTCACTTGAGCCTGGGAGGTCAAGGCTACAGTAAAGTCATAACTGTGCCACTGTACTCCAGCCTAGGTGATAGAGCAAGACCCCACCTGGAAAGCAAAACAATGCTTATAGCATGCCTCAGAATTAACTTGGAGGGCAATTAAAACAGATTGCTGAGCCCCATGTCCATAGTTCATGACTTATTAGGTCTGGGTTGAGGTTTGAATAAATGCTAACAATTTCCGAAGTGGTACTCTTGCTGCTACATCTTTACATTTATAAGGTGTGTCTCACTTTTAGACATTAAACACTTGTTTTCAATTTAGTCTCAAGAAAGATCTTAATGATACAGAAAATAAAAGTGCAATTATTGTTTTCTGGACTTTTCTCCCATGTTTCTATCTTGAGGACTTAAGTAGTATAAGTATTTAGAAACTGTTTATAGCAGATTGTTATTCTAACATAATTTCTCAAATGTGATATTGGTAAATGACTGTTGGGGGTCAGTGATTCTTCATTCATTCATTGAATGAACATTTACTAAGCACTCACAGTATTCTAGGTAGTGTTCTAACCTGTGGGCTTACAAAACTGGACTAAAAACAGTCAAAAAGCCCTACTGTCATGGGACTTCCATTGTCCTGTGAGGAGAAACCACTAATAAAAAAACATCGTGATCAGCACTGTGGAGAAAAACGAAGCAGGAAAGGTACATAAGGAATTTTCCAAGGTTCACGAAGACAGTTTAATATAGGGTGACCACGAAAGCCTACTTAGATAATGCTTGAGTTAAAGACTTGAAGGATATAAGAGAGTATACTATTCAAATGTCTGAGGAAAAGAGATTCCAGGTTCAGATAATAGCAAATATGAATGCCATGAGACAGGAGCACACTTGGTTTGTTTGAGGAAGTTCAGGGAAGTCCATGTGGCTGGAATGAAGTAAGAGATGGAAAGAGAATAGATGAAGTTGGAAGTCACACCTGAGTAGCAGGTGGATCCTGTAGGGCCTATGGAAGAGGTAGGAAGACACTGAAGGGTTTTGAGCAAGGAGCAACAGGATCTGACTTTTCAAATTATTCTGGGCTGTCTGTGAAAAATAATTCATAGGTGGCAAGAGTAGAAGTTAGGATATTACAATAATTGAATGATGATAGCTTAAAACCTGGGAAGTGGCATGAAAGGTCATGAGAAATAGTTGGTTTCTGAGTATTTTGAAGATTGAGCTGACAAGATTTACTAAAGTGTTAAATGGAGTATGAGAAGGGACAGAGGAGTCAAAGTTAGCTCCAAAGTTTTTGGGTTGAACAGTAGGAAATACTAGAATTTTCAGTAACTGAGATTGGACAGTTTTTGACGTGTTAGGTTTAAGATGCTTATTATACCTCTGAGTGGAAATGTAGTTGGTTATGAGTCTGTAGTTCAGAAGAGTTCATCTAGTTTGAAGATAATGAATTTGAAGTCATTAGCATATAGATGATGTTTAAAGTGATGGAATGGTATAAGGTTACCAAGGGAGAATGAGAGTAGTTAGGAAAGAGAATCAAAAATTAAGTCTTGGAGCTTTCTGACTCCAGGAAATGTAGGAATTAGAGAAACTAAATGATTAGAGAAGTATCCTAAAAGTCAAGTGAAAGATAAGTTCAAAGAAGGGATAGATTAAGTGTGTCAGATGGCTACTGGTAGGTCAAGTAATATAAGTGTTCAATTGATAGAGTTACATGATGGTCACTGATGACTTTGATAAGAACATTATTGGTGGAGTAGTAGGGATGAAAGCCTGGATGAAAGAGTGAGTTTAAGAGAAAATGAAAGGAAAGATGAGTACCATTTTCTCTCCGTATCTGTGGAGACTGGTTCTCACCACCATAGAAACCAAAACCCAGGGATGCTCAAGTCTCATATAAAATGAAGCAGTATTTGCATGTAACCTATGCATAACCTCCCTGTGTACTTTAAATCATCTCTAGATTAATTATATACCTAATACAATGTAAATGCTATGTAAATTGTTATACCATATTATTTAGGGAATAATGACAAGAAAGAACAGTCTGTTCTTGTATAGCACTGACAACCATTTATAATTTTTTTCTGAATATTTTCCATCCATACTGGGTTGAATCTACAGATGTGGAACCCGCAAATAAGGAGAGCCAACTGTATAAAGAACTTGAACGTCATTTTGCTATAAAGGAGTACAGAAAAAAATGGGGCAGTAAAGAAGATATAGTTGAGATTTAAATTTTTTATTTTAATTTTTGTATAGCCTATAGGTGCTAAAAGATTTTTTTTTTCTTTAAAGAAGTCTTCCTGCTACTTCTGTCTCCACTCCAGTTTTCTGACTTAGTAGGTCTAGAGTAGGCTTCATCATCTGTTTTGATGTTACAGATTCTTCAGGGAACTCTAAAACTCAAGAGTCACTGCATTCAGTATTTAAGAGTCTCAGTTTAATAATTTTTCCTTTGCCTGTTGGTATTAGCATCATGATTAGTCATAGAGAGCATTTCAGGATTTTTCATGCTGGTATGAAGGAAAGAGTGGAAGTTTGTTTCCCAACCGCAAGATTTTTCTTGCAGGCATTCTACAAGTTTACAGTGATAAATGGGTGTTTATGCTTACCTTCAGTCAGTGGTGGAGCAAGATATTTTATTGGTGTCTCATTTTTCTCTCATACCTTTTTCTTCGTTGTCTTTGTGTTCTTTATGTTTTCTGGATGAAAGATGATTTTTTGTGAATGTCATACATTATTTTGGAGTTTTTCCTCATGAAGAAATTTTGTATTAGCAAAGTTGACATTTCATAGGATGGAAAGAATTCCCTAATGGACTTTTTCTTAGATTATTCTAGTGAAATAGAACTCTTAAAGTTATCAATGTTAGTTACACCAACTAGCCTTACAAAGACTTGATTTTATAATATTGTCTAAGCTTTTATCATTCTTTGTATTATGTATATTTCATAAACACTTTCATTTCAAAGGATATAACATTCTCTAACAGTCATTAACTTGACAGTTATTTTTCTAATCATTTAAATATGTACAAGTTCTTAACATTTTTGTATATACAGTTAATAGCCTTCACAGTCTACTTACTGCATTATTTTCTTTTCTAATACTACTGTACACTTACATTTAACTGACTGTAGAATTTCAACATTGACTAAAGCAAAGAAATTTTTATTCTAATGTACATCAGTATTTTCCAATACATTCATGCTTTGCTTAACAACAGAGATACGTCCTGAGAAATGGGTCATTGTGCGAACATCATAGAGTCTACTTTCACAAACCTAGATGGTATAGCCTATGGCTTCTAGGCTACAAACCTATACAGCTTATTACTACACTGAATACTGTAGGCAGTTGTAACACAATGATAAGTATTTGTGTTTCTAAGCATAGAAAAGGTACAGTAAAAATATGATATTATAGTTTTATGGAACCATCCTTGTATATGTGGTCCATCATTGGCTAAACATCACAATTATATGGCACATGACTGTATTTGAAGGTAACTATTTAGATATTAAAAATAAATCTGAGTTGCATGCGTTGTTCATACTCTTGACATTATATCCTGGTAGATGTAACATTAACCTTATGTAGTAATTGACCATGCTAGGTTTAGGAATGCCAAAAATGACATGGAGTAGTGATTCAATTATTAAAACAAGCTTTAGTTGAATTTTGACCCTAGTTTTGCTTTTTATGTTTGTCTTTTCATGAAAAGATTAGTTATTGTAACAAAGCCCTGGGTCACCTAACCTGCTTGTCTGTTTCTACAACTGTTCCCCATACCTGCTATGCTTCAGCCTCACTGACCTTTTTTTGTTCTTGACCTTTACCCTAGGTATGTGGTCTCCCTAAACTCTTTCCACTGATCTTATCTTCTAGGTTCAATGTCAGTGTGTCCTCCTCAGGGGCTTTCTCTGTCTACCAGTCTAGTAGCTGGTCTCTTAACCCTATTTTGCTTTTGCAGATTCCTTATCTGACTTTTCAGTTCTTTATTTGCTTCACCTGCTAGAAAGCAAATTGTGCAGTTAGACTGATTAACACATCTGATTAGCACAAAGAAGATGCTCAACAAATTAGCTGGGTTTGTTTGTTTGTTTTTGAGACAGGTCTCGCTTTGTCACCCAGGCTGGAGTGCAGTGGCGCAACCTAGCCTCACTGCAACGTCCACCTCCCAGGTTCAAGCGATTCTCCTGCATCAGCCTCCTGAGTAGCTGCAATTACAGGCACACGCCACCACGCCCTGCTAGTTTTTGTATTTTTAGTAGAGACAGAGTTTCACCATGTTGGTCAGGCTGGTCTCAAACTCCTGACCTCATGATCCGCCCACCTAGGCCTCCCAGAGTGCTGGGATTACAGGCATGAGCCACCATGCCCGGCCCAAATTAACTGTTTAATTGGTGGATTGATTGCTTAGATGTTTGCTCTATGTTACCAATCACAAAGTTTTTATTATATTTCTTAAATTTCATTTTCAAAGCAGACTTCTGAGAAGCAGGTGACACTTACTACTGTCTTTTATTTCTAGTCTATTCATCTGTTTGTTGGTAGTGGTGTCTTTGTGTGTTGCTTTTACATTTGTTTTAAATGAGGAAACAACTTGAAGCTGTGCTTTGCCCATGATCACACTCATGAGAGCCAGGACTTTAAAAATTTAAGTCTTGTGCTAGTTTCATTTTATCAGTTGTTTTCTAGTACAGACAAACAACAGTTAAGAGAAGATTCTCCTAAAATATACTTAATGTCGGTCTCAGTTAATATGTAGATTGTCTTAAACCTTCTATTGTACTTAAACTGTATAGTGCTTCATAAATCAGTCACATCTGAACTATACTTTGCAAGCAAGTTTTAAAATATTCTTTTACTAGGGAGTGAAGAATGGTCAAGAAAGTGGACTCGAAATTGGAACTGACACAATTCAGTTTGGTGCTCCAGCTTCAAATGGAAATGAAAATGAAGTTGTTCCTGTGCTTTTGGAAAAATCTGCTGACAAAATACCTGAACCTAAAGAACAGCGGCAGAAGCAGCCACGAGCAGGACCTATCAAAGCCCAGAAGGTAAATATACTTTATAATCCAGATAAAATTTTATGAAGGCCACTGACATGAAGAGCAAATAATACTTTTAAAAGTGAACTTAGTTTTAATGAATATCTTTGATCATGGTGCAATGATGAAAGATACTCATCTATCATAAACATAGTTTTATCATAAACATTTGACTTTAGCTTCCAGATTTGAGTCCAGTAGAAAACAAAGAACACAAACCTGGTCCCATTGGAAAGGAACGTTCATTAAAAAATAGAAAAGTAAAAGATGCCCAACAGGTGGAGCCAGAAGGACAAGAGAAACCAAGCCCAGCTACAGTCAGAAGCACAGATCCTGTCACGACAAAGGAGACTAAAGCAGTCTCAGAAATGTCTACTGAAATAGGAACAATGATCTCGGTATCATCTGCAGAATATGGTACTAATGCAAAGGTAAGCCACATGTAGGGATTACCAGTTCAACAGATGCAAGCCATGTCTAAAATGAACGAGAAGAACAGCAACAGTCTCCTTTTTTTTTTCCTGCTGAGGCATATAACTCTATAGATTATTTCTGCAAAGAAGATTTTGTTTCATGATTTGCATATGTAATCTAAAGAAGTTCTTTATAGCAAATTATATTTCTTTTTGAGGAAATTTACTCTGAATTCTGGACTATTTGAGTAGCTTAAAGTGAAAAACATCTATACAAAATCTGAATACTTTGAAAGATGGCTCTATATCACTTTTAATATAAATAGAATTACAGTAGAGCTTTATCTTGCCCACTGGTGACATTCTAAAGTCAGGAAATAAGGCAGACTTTTAGTAACTCCAGTATAGCCAGTTTTTTTTCATAGTTGGAACAGATTACTGTTTCTTTGGTTGAACACTAGAGGCTGTTGACTCACATTTAGGGGCCACATTGAATGAAACATGTATCTAAAAATGCTCATTAAGACAAGATATGTTGATTGACCATGGGAACAGACACTCGTGGGAATAGCAAACATATCTGCGATTTTATGTTGACTCTGGGACATAAACTCTGAGAAAAAAGTTACATGCAATTTTTTATATTATCTGAATATTAGTCTCTTTTTAATTGCCATACAGCTGAATTCATATAAGTAATAGCTTATGTTTTCCTACTCTGCCATATTTCAAAATGAGATTTGTGACAGGAAACAAGGAGTGTACCCTAAAACCTGAGTAATTGCAACAACTAAGATCTTGGTAATTGATAGTAAGCTAAGAATGAATGTGGGAAACACATAAAAGGTTCTTTTAATAACCTACAGAAATAAATATTTGGTACTGTTGACAGTCTCCTAGTACTAAATGTACAAGAATGCAGCAGTAGTTGAAATGCTATCATTTTGATCGTGAGTCCATGTTGTATTATTCCATTGTTAGTTGATTGAGTTGAGTCGAGTCTTAAAGTCTGCTCTCTTCCCCTGCTTTCTTCCAGAACAACTTTAGAACTATTAGGCTATCATTAGAAAGTGAGCAATTTGGCCAGGCGTGGTGGCTCATGCCAGTAATCTCAGCACTTTGATGGGCTGAGGCAGGCAGATCACTTAAGGCCAGGAGTTCGAGACCAACCTGGCCAACATGGTGAAACCCCATCTCTATTAAAAATACAAAAATTAATGGCATGGTGGCGCACGCCTGTAATCCCAGCTACTTCAGTGACTCAGGCACAAGAATCACTTGAGCCTGGAAGGCAGAGGTTGCAGTGAGCTGAGATCATGCCACTGCACTCCAGCCTGCATGATAGCGAGACTCAAAAAAAAGAAGAAGAAGTGAGCAATTAATTCAGTTTAAAATGTATTTTTTTTCTATTACTACTTCACAGGAGTCTGTAACAGACTATACTACACCCTCTTCTTCTCTGCCTAACACTGTGGCTACTAATAATACAAAGATGGAGGATACTTTGGTTAATAATGTAAGTAATCAGTTTGAGATGTGGCAAGTTTGGATTGGAACCTGGCTGTTACTATCAAGCACATTATTTCATGTTTTATTTACTGTAGTGATCAATATTTAACTCAGGGAAAGAGTTGATAGTAAATTTGTGTTTAGGAGTACTGTAATATAATTAGTAAAAATAGTCAAAGCTGAGTTTTTTGTTTTTCCTCTGAAAGCCATCTGCTTTCCATTTAAGATGAAGGTTTGTGGTGCGTAGGCTTGGTTTCATGTAAATACTAATCTTATTAACCTGGTATTGGTAAGAAGTTTTTTTAGCTCTCACATTTACAAATTTAACATGAACGGTTGGTGATTTTGTTCTTACATAAAACCTTTTTATAATTCAGTGAAACCCAACTTATTTAAGATAACTAAAATTAGAATTAAAAGACAACTATAGAATTCCCAAAGAATCAAGTATGTCTTTAAAAAAGAAAAAATACCAACTTCTTAACAACATTCTTGTTGTGTAGATTGAGCTATATTGTATTGTATACATAAGTATGCCAAACACTCTGATATGCTCTAATATAAGGTGATGTTAAGTCATGTTGTAACTTAGGACCTAGTTTTCCAGAGCAACCATGTTACTAATATAATTGAAGGTTGTGTTAAAAGTCTGTACAGTTCATCATTTTGCTTAGCTCACTGACTGATAGATGAAAAATTGTTAGCCCAGAAACATTAGGTAGCTTGTCATAGTTATACAGTGTCATTTATTTAGAAGAACATTTTAAAAGTTACTTGCATGGTCCTTATTTTGGAGAGAGGTATGATGGAAATTTGGTTAGTGCTCTCTGTTTTAAATATAGCCTGCTGTAATAAGTAAAGGCTATCAGACTAAAATGTTGATCATCCTTTTTTTAAAAAAATCCTTTACAGATAAATATTTAAAGGTCTGTCACAAAGAGCTTTAACTATCATTTTGAGTTATAAAAATCTTTATTATCTTCTTACTTTTTTTCTATGCTTTCTATTCTTCCCTCTAGCATCAAGTATATGGAATTTTAGAAAGGTGAGCTGCATTAGGGGTCACTTAATCCAATTTTTGTAGTTCAGCTGAAGGACTGTACTAAATATGTAGCTGAGAAAAGGAATAGAAAGGAGTGAGTCACATATTTTTTCTTGGTGTTGAGAGCTCTCTAGGAGCTGATTAATGTGATTTGTTAAACTTTCCTCCCACCCACCCCCCACTTTTATGAAAGTGGTTTAAATATATATATATATGTTTTTTTTTTCTTTTTTTAACTCCTTATACCTCCTGTGAAAAATAATGGAAGACTTGGGAAGGAGGAAAAGACTTCCTTTCAGTTTAAGTGCTGTGATATCACTGTCTAGATTATGAAATATTCAATCAGTAAGATCTCAATAAAGTTTAATTATACTTTGTGTCTTTTCTCATTTTTAAAAAATACAGAATATTTCTACGATAGTGGTTTTTAAAGTATATGATACTTTTTGCGAAACTACCCTCTGAAAATATGATTTATAAAATATATAAAATAAGGAAGAAAAAATTATTATTCTCAGAACCCTTAAAATTCGTTGAAAATATCCAGATGAGCATTTTGATGGTTTCTGTGTGATCTATAAGGCTAATTAATGGAGCGACTTATATACTGATAACTACTGGAGGCAACAGACCCAGCCTCATATATAGGTGAATAGTCTGCATGCAATTGTTAGCAGTGTAGCCAGGGTATGTTTGAAAGCAGAAAGATCAGTTTGGGTTAGGGAGCATTATAAATGGTCATCAATTTGAAAGGATTTCATGGTGTTGCTTACTTGTGCCAAGTGTGTTGGTGATTCTGAACTCAATGTAGAGTTAAAAACAAATGTCCTTCATGGGAAAAAATTTAGGACCTCTTGAGATGTCCTTTTTTCTTTCACTTGTCTGTTTGGGGGTTCCATTTTGCACATAGAACTTTTGTCTTTCTTAATTATACTTGAAAATGGCTTATTTCTCTTACTGGGGCTTAATCCACTTTTTTTATGGTCTTAACTGGTACATGTTGGTTAGTATTACTCAGTAGTACAATCATCTTGTATCTTGAATGTCTTGAAGATTAAATGCAGGTGGCCTTTTGGATTATCATAGCACAGCTGCTTTCAACATGTATGAAAGAATCTCCATTAGGTAGTCCATAGTATCACAAAGTGATTATCTTAAAACTCTCAAGCATCCCAGTTATTTTTCCTGAACAACTGAACGAACCATCCAAAACGTAATACATAATAAAGTCCCAAGATCCAGAGATAAAGGCAGTGAGTTTCTAATATCTTAAAGTTTCTAACAATATTTGCCATAATTATTACTATAGCAGAACAGTTTTATTATAATGAGATGGTGCTAACAGTCCATACTTTCTTCCCAAGATAACTTTTGTTCTTGAATCTTGTTATAAAAAAGTTAACCATATTGCAGGAAAGAGATTAATTTTTTATATTTTTGCTGTCATGTTAAATACTTCCGGTGGAACCTGTAGATATATGGTGAAGGTTTTATTCCTTAGAGCTTTGCTACACAGTATGCAGCCTGTAGACCAGCACCATCAGCATCACCTGGCAACTTGTTTGAAACCCAGGATTTCAGGCCTTAACATAGACCAATTGAATCAAAATCTCCTTTTTATTAGCATCCTCAGGTGATTTATGTACATATTAAAATATGAGAAGCACTGCCTTCTGAGTATACACCTTGTATCTGGTGCAGACTCTCTTTCTGCCAACTTAATGTAAAAAAAGGCAGATAATAATTTCCCTTCTGAAGTTTTATCTGAGGTATCCTTAATTACCAACTACTATAAACACAATGTGACTCTTAAGTAATCACATATTTCTGTTAGCTCTGATGAAAAATAAACACTACCCTTAGAACACCTTAGCATTGTCTTTAATGGGGCTTTCATAGTAGACACATAGTTAGATTGTGATATGTGTTGCCTACCTTTTCAGGTGCCCCTGCCCAACACCCTTCCCCTCCCTAAGAGGGAGACTATACAACAGAGCTCCAGCCTAACTTCAGTTCCTCCCACTACTTTCAGCCTCACCTTCAAGGTATGTACAACATCCATCTCTAAGAGTCCTTAATTGTTGCATGCGAGGGGACATAAGTTAACAATATTCGTGGGGTATTTTTACTAGATTTATGTGGTAAGCAACAATACTAAGCTGAGGAAATAGAGTGCTGTCAAATTATACCTTACAGTTTTATTAGCTTCTGATACCACTAAGTGGTGACGTGATATCCTCATATTTAAAGTGAGGCCTATTATGCTTGTGAATTTTGTCTTAAAAATACAGGAGAGTATTTTTCCATGTTTGTGTTAAGTTCCTCCCAGAGATCTTAATAATTTTTGGATATATGGGTTTGTATACAAAAAATAAAATCTTAATTATTTCATGTTTTTATGATTGTTACCAAAATATTAAGTACTGATAATAGTAAGAATGTTGTTTGTCTTCCCTGTAAGTTATGTGTGAATTGAATGAACACTGTATGATTATTTTATGGGAAGATAATTGACAAGTATGCTTTATAGATGACGTCAGAAGATTTTCAGTTGATTTTTTTTGGATAATTATTTAATAAGAGGGCAAAAGAGATTCAGCGCTTTTTGATGTCAAAATGTTTTGGCCTTTTTTTTAATCTCATTATAATTTTGAGCTATGTTAATGATTTTTTACAGTTGTGTTGTTTGAGAGTATTTTAAATCAGTTCATCTTTGGAGTAGTCAGTAGTTTAAAAAAGTGCAAACATGGAATTAAAGGAGGTTTTTTTTAATTAAAAAAAAATTTTTTTTTAAATAGAGATGGGGTTTTGCCATGTTGCCCAGGTTGGTCTTGAACTCTGGGCTCCAGCGATCCACCTGCCTCAGCCTCCCAAAGTATTGGAATTACAGGTGGGAACCACCACACCTGGCCAAGGGAAGATTTTTTTTAAGTCTGTTTATCTCATTGATGTTCTTTGTTCATAATCCAGGGAAGTTCTTAATCTCTAATATAGTACGGCTTCCTGATGTTGCACTGGTTGACAATCTCTTCGATGATCTTCAGTTGGGGTCACAGGAACTTTGTTGTTTTACAATGTGGCCAATATTCATTTTGGACTCGTATTACTTTTGTCCCCTTATCTTTTCCCCTGTCTGCCCAACTTCTTTGTAAGAGGCTTAACAAATATAAGTTTGAGATCATAAAATTTTATAAGACAACAGCTTCTGCTTTGTGCCATCCCTGTCTTTGCCTAGTCTTTACTGCCAATTCCTGTTCAGCCTTTTCTGTTGTCTTTCGGCTTGAATGACTGTCTTAATCTGTGTTCCTTACTTAGTCTTACTTTTATGGTTTTTATCATTATACTAGCAAGGTAATAATCTAATTTCACATAAGGAAATATAATGTCATCTTTAATTATTTTTAAGCCAGTATTTCTTTAGAATACCTATTCAACTTTGCCTTTCACTCATGTTTTTAACATTCCAAGAAGAAATATACACATTGAGAATTAAATTTAAGTCAAATTACATTAGCTTAAAACCTCTGATTTCTTTATTTTTACTTCCTGTGCCATCTCCTTTTTATTGGAGTAATACATAAAGCATAGAAAAGTTGTATTACACAGTAAATTCTTACTTATTATCAGTGGGTTCATGGAAATGCAACTTTAAGCAAAACTGTATGATGGATCCATAGAATAGCATCATTTGGTTCAGTGCCACTTGTTCTAAAGTGTATGAGAAAAAATATTGATTATACATTGTTGGGCTTAGTCACAGTTTCCAAGAACCTATTGACGACATTAAGTTTTTATGGACATCATTGACAAAATATGAAAAAAATGAGTATGATTAACTAATTGTACTTTTAGTTTCACTGAATTTCCAAAAATAAAAACTTCAAATTATCTTTCTGCTTAAGGAATGGAATCAAGTCAAACTTGTGGCCTGTATGCATACATGTGGCCTGTATGTTATGTAAGTTTGATTAGCTGTAACTTAATTTATATGTTCCCAGTAAAACAAAATTGGCATGAAAGACATTGTACTCTGTCAACTTGCCGTAAACCACAAAATCTCAGATGGTACAGGTAAATTATATTCTAGCTTACTTCCTAAATTCCCCCAAGACTTCTATTTTAAAATAAAACACATTTGAAATCAACCAAGTGATTTTGAGAAAAACAAAAGATTTCAGATTTTTCTCAAATATAAAAGTGTTCTGTATTTTAAATATCTAATGATAACAGTCTTAAGAAAAGGTTAAATTATGAATACTGTGTTTTTAAAGGAAGGCAGGGTAAAATATGTACTATTTCTCAAAATTCTTTTTTTTTTTTTTTTTTGAGTTGGAGCCTCGTTCTGTCGCCCAGGCTGGAGTGCAGTGGCACGATCTTGGCTCACTGCAACCTCTGCCTCCCGGGTTCACGCAATTCTCCTGCCTCAGCCTCCCGAGTAGCTGGATTTACAGGCGCACACCACGCCCGGCTAAATTTTTTTGTATTTTTAGTAGAGACAGGGTTTCACTGTGTTGGCCAGACTGGTCTCGAACTTCTGACCTCGTGATCTGCCTGCCTCATCCTCTCAAAGTGCTGGGATTACAGGCGTGAGCCACCGCACCCGGCCTCTATTTCTCAAAATTCTTATAACCAAAATAAAATTTTAGAAATTGATACTTTAAGGACCCACAAAGTTCCTAACAGTGATATTAAATATGTTACTTGAAAAAGTTCTTCTCTCGTAAGTCATTGCAGCTGGATCTTATAGCTTATGTTGGATATATACTGCATATGAAATTTTAATATTAAAAAACTTATAAAATATCAATTTATGTTCATTAGTGTTTTAGTTATAATATTATAAATATTGGGTTGAATTAAATGTTTTCAAAGTAAATATATAATCTATTTGTATTTACTTTTTAAAATGTAGCTACTAGAAAATTTAAAATTACATATTTGATTTGCATTTAGATATGTATCTGTTGAAAACTACTGAATAGTGCTGCTCTAGATTGAAATAAGGCCATTTTCTGCCGTTTAAGAAACTAGGAGAAGAAAATACAGCTGAAACCAGGGGTCATAAATGCAAATGGTTACATCTGGTGGTACATGAAATGCTTGAGATCTGGATGTGAAACAAAAGCATTTCTGTTGTACCCAGGCCTAAAACCTATCTTGTTACCTTGCCTTTTAAAACACTGTGAGCATGAAGCAGCCAACCAAAAGATGCCTGCCATTTGCCATTTAAGAAGCATTGGAGTAAAAAGAAAGAATGGAGAGAATGGATATTTAGTGGGGAAGGCCTTTCCTTATTCACTGGTAGGGATAAGGGCTCATGTTTAAATGATACAGGAGCTGTGACTTTAAAGTACGCTGACTTGTTTTCTAAAACCATCAACAAGTTCTCTGTAGAAACATAATTAAGCCCCACTCTCACACTCCCAATTTGAGTAATGGAGCAAAGATAAAGAGGCAAATGGAAAGTCTGAAATCCCTAGGGTCTTAGGGTCTTAGATTTTCTTTAAATATCTTTGTGTGTGTGTGGTTTTTGAAAGATTATATTTGGCACTTAAATACTGATACATGTATATACATACGTATATGCTGTATTAACATCATTTTTTTACTGTAAAATGTCCATTTTATTGCAGATGGAGTCTGCACGCAAAGCATGGGAGAATTCTCCAAATGTAAGGGAAAAGGGGTCTCCAGTAACTTCCACAGCACCTCCAATTGCAACTGGAGTCAGCAGTAGTGCCAGTGGACCAAGCACTGCTAACTACAATTCGTTCTCAAGTGCATCCATGCCCCAGATTCCTGTTGCTTCGGTCACTCCTACAACATCACTATCAGGTAGAACTTTTTCGTTCTGTCTCTTTAAATATCTTACATTATTTAAAATTTTTTATGATCTCTTCTTGTTTACTATCTCTAGCCCTCCCAAAATAGTAATATTCAATCTTCCCACCTCAGCCTCCCAAAGTGCTGGGATTACAGGCATGAGCCACCACATGTGGCCAGTAATTGCTTTTTAAAATGTCATTTTCCTCTAAATTTTTCTAGGAAGTTCACCTTTTGATTGTCATTTTTTATGTATGTACAACTAACTAGATCAGCTCAAAAAGAACAGAGAATCACACCTCTTTTAAATGTTTGACAATCTGTATCTAATTTGAAGGTGCTATTGGCCTAAACCTGTTGGGATAACGTATCTTCTGGTAAAGACTTAGGGATGGAGAATTTTCAGCGTCTGCTATTTGAGTGATGTAATTCATTGGATTTGGCTTTAGTTTGGTTTGGTTTTTGTTTTATTTTGTTTTTTAGGAGAGTCCTTTGGTGCCCAAAGTTAGAAGGTGCTTTTCTTGCTCTTTTTCCTTAGATTTTCTTAAATTTTTACTAGTGTGTGATCTTTTCATTGAACTATCTCATTATTTGGAGACCTTACGGTTCTTAAAGAAACACAGATGTTTCCAAAATGCTTCACTCTAGAAAAGTACACCCTTTTCCTTTTACCATATGTAGAACCAAGTTTCTTCTGTTGAAAAAATAAAATTTAATTTCAAGCTTTCTCAGTATTATCTGCTTCCAAAGCAGTAGGAAGCTCCTTTCCAGTGATATAAATTACTTTGTTTGACTGGTTCTCATTCAATATTGCTTTTTAGTATTCCAGCCCACTGTGCTATTTTTAGGTACCAAAAAGCTGGTCTTAGGTTTATACAAGTTATTTTGATATTGTCTATAATCAGAAGTATATATTAACACAAACTCCCGAGATTCTACGCTGCATTAACATTTTAAATCAAACTGTGTTCCAACTATATTTCTTTTCACTTTAAAACCCTTCCTAGCATTCCTCCACCACTCATTTGCCAAGGCATCTTCACTTATGTTTACTAGACTAGCTTGAGCCCCAGTCTACTTTGGGATGGGGGTGGTTAGTGAAGGTGACGTAAAGGAAACAGGAGAGTATGGTAGGAAGATCTGGAGATAATGGTTCCTAGTTCTTTCTTTGGAACCCAACTAACCCATTTATTTCCCCAGGTCTAGATTTCCTCCACTATGCTTGACTAGGATAATTTTTTTAACAAGGCCCTTATTGCCTAGTCATCCTACTGGTATATGATTCACTAGAAGGATAGAAGCACTTGAATTTTGGTCCACTCTCAAGTGGAACATCATCTGAAGATAATGACAACTTATACATTACTTTTTAATCAAATACCAGTATTGACATTTTGGGCTAGTAATAAAGTCATAATAGCTCACTAATCAATAAAACAAATTAACCCTAACACTTAAGTTTTATAATTCTATTTACTTATTAAGTAGTTTATTTAATTTGTTTTAAAGGTATTACTACATACCAGGTGGTTTTGTTTTGTTTTTGTTTGGTTTTTGGTTAGTTGTTTTTGGAGTTGTGTGGTTTTTTTTGTTTTGTTTTTTAAGAATTGATGTCTTGCTCTGTTGCTCAGGCTGGAGTGCGGCGATGTCATCACTGTTCACTGCAGCCTCAAGCTCCTGGGTTCAAGCAATCCTTCCATCTCAGCCTCCCAAGTAGCTGCGACTACAGGCACCACCATGCCCAACTAATTTTTTAATTTTGTGTAGAGACAGGATCTTACAATGTTCCCCAGGCTGGTCTTATACTCCTGGCCTCAACATGTGCCAATTTTTGCAGGAGAGAGAAATCCAGCCTTAAGTTTATGTGACATTTTAGGACCAGTTGAGATCTTTCAAGGCCCATGTATATTCATAATTATTTCTAAGGTATAGCACTTTTCTCTTTTGTGTCCTTATATCTGTGGTCATAAGTGAATGAAGCTCTTGATTATATATCCTATTCTTTGTGATGATTAAAAAACAAATCATTTCTGGCTAAACTATAACAGTTACATAGGCTCTCAGCCTCATTTTATTAATTTTGTGTTTTGTTTCTTTCTTGTTTTAATTTTCTATTGTTTATTGTTCCATATTTTCTAGTCATATTTACATTTGGTGATAATTACTGTTTTCTTTTATAAGCTACCTCATCTACTTTTGGCCTGAAGCAGTATATAAGTACGTGATGGGTAGAAACATTAATTTTGCAGTTTCTGGTTGGTACTGTGAACTATAGCAACACTTTTAAATATGTTCTATTTTCCCCTTTATTTGCTTCCCCAAATATAGGAGCTGGTACATACACTACCTCTTCTTTGAGCACAAAATCTACAACCACATCGGACCCTCCAAATATTTGCAAAGTGAAACCTCAGCAGTTACAGACAAGCAGCCTGCCTTCTGCAAGTCATTTTTCACAGTTAAGCTGTATGCCTTCCCTTATTGCCCAGCAACAACAGAGTCCGCAAGTTTATGTGTCTCAGTCTGCAGCAGGTAATGTTTTTAGGCTTGAATATAAGGAATTTAGAAAATGAAGACTTACTAAAATGCTTATTTTTGTCTCTTCTTACTCTTTCAGCTAAGCATAAGGCTCTTAAAGTACAATGCTGTAAATATTTAAATTCACAGAATTTTTTTTTTTTTTTTTTTTTTTTTTTTTTTTTGAGATGGTGTCTGGCTCTGTTGCCCAGGCTGGATTGCAGTGACACGGTCTTGGCTCACTGCCACCTCCACCTCCCAGGTTCAAGTGATCCTGTCACCTTAGCCTCCCAAGTAGCTGGGACCACAGGAGCACACCACCACACCCAGCTAATTTTTCTTTTTTTTTTTTTTTTGCATTTTTGGTAGAGACGGGTTTTACTGTGTTGCTCAGGCTGGCCTCGAACTCCTGAGCTCAAGTGATCCTCCTGCCTCAGCCTCCCAAAGTGCTGGAATTATAGGCATGAGCCACCTCACCCAGCCTAAATTGGCATAATTCTTTTTAAAAGTGTCTTGGAAAATATAAGTGTACATACTTACTGTAGTAACAGTTTCATAACTAGGAATCTCATATGGATACACTTAAGCTATTAGAGATTAAGTAAGGGTATTCATTGCAGTATTATTTCTAATAATGACAAGTTAAAAACAATATATAGGCTGGGTGTGGTGGCTCATACCTATAATCCCAGCACTTTGAGAGGCCAAGGCAGAAGGATTGCTTGACCCTAGGAGTTCAAGACCAACCTGAGCAACATAGTGAGACCCATCTCTACAAAAAATTTTAAACATTAGCTGGATGTGGTGGCACATGCCTCTAATTCCAGCTACTTGGGAGGCTGAGGTGAGAGAATCATTTGAACCCAGGTGATAATCATGCCACTGCACTCCAGCCTGGCGGAGTGAGGACCTGTCTCCTCGTAATAATATGTGGAGTTCTGCAGAACATACTACTATATAAAAACAGCGAGTCAGCTAGGCACCGTGGCTCACGCCTGTAATCCCAGCACTTTGGGAGGCTGAGGCGGGCAGATCAGTTGAGGCCAGCAGTTCAAGACCCACCTGGCCAACATGGTGAAACCACGTCTCTACTAAAAATACAAAAATTGGTTGGGCGTGGTGGCGCACACTCAGCTGCTCAGGTGGCTGAGGCACAAGAATCACTTGAACCCAGGAGGTGGAGGTTGCAGTGAGCTGGGATCAATCGTGCCACTGCACTTCAGCCTGGGTGACAAAGCGAGACTGTTTTAAAAAAAAAAACAAAAACAAAAAACCCAGCAGGTCACAAAATATTATGTATCATACATAGAAATGTGTTTAAAATTTATACCAAACTTTTAAAATTAAATGTCAATCCTCTAAATGTTTTGCTAGATTCTAGTAGGTAGGTTTAAAATTGGAGTAGAATTGCTGGTTCAATGGGTAGATTCATTTTCAATTTTAGTAGATTATGTGAAATTTTACCACTGACAAAATCTGCGTATCTATACCCCATTGGCGGTATATAATTTTTTTTTTCATGCCTTCACAAGTACTAGTTAATGTTTGTGTGTACCTGTCTACTAGAAGTTTTCCATCTTTTCACATTTGCATCTTGTCACGTTTTTAGTTTTTCCATGGCTGTATTTTCAGAGGGTGCACTTAATTTGGAATCTGCTACAAAACTTGGTTTTTATTTACTGTTCGGAAAATTCTGAAATTAGGACACTTACTACTGCTTGTTTATCCTGATGGTCTACAGCTCAAATCCCAGCCTTCTATATGGACACAAGTCATTTATTCAATACCCAGCATGCACGATTGGCTCCACCATCCTTGGCTCAACAACAGGGTTTCCAACCAGGTCTCTCTCAGGTAATGTCAAAGACTTCTTCCATCCTGTATTTGTTCCTTCGCATTTCTGTGGTTATAATAGTTATCTTGGAACATAAATAATAGACTCTGAAATTACAAGCCACCCACGATTAGCTTGATATTCTATAAGCAAAATTTAAAATTTTCCCCAAATTTACCAAAGCTTAATAGTAATAATGTAGAATAAGTAGTGGGTTGAAAGGGAAATTTAGATGTTTACATTCAGTTTTGTTTTAAAATGGAGCTGATATATAGTATTAATCTTACTCTTTTCATGTCTCATTTTTATATTCCAGTGTTAATGATTTATCTGTATGATGTTGATATATATGTTTACATACTTTCTCAATGCATTGCAGCCAACTTCAGTTCAGCAGATTCCAATCCCTATTTATGCACCACTGCAAGGGCAGCATCAAGCCCAGCTGAGTTTGGGGGCTGGCCCTGCTGTTTCCCAGGCTCAGGAATTGTTCAGCTCCTCACTTCAACCATATAGGTAAATGCTTTAAAAGTTATGTTTGTAATGATGTTGAAAACATTGTAACTGCTGATCCTCCTTGCCATAATCCATACTGTTTCTTCCCAAAAAAACCTAGGATGACTCTGCTATAAACTACATTGGCTAATTGAGCATGTTGATTATATGTCATGAACTTCAGCCTCTGGTAATTTCAACCATATCTTATTAAAGAATGTCAGGTTTCAAAACCTCTTGAAGTAGTGAACAACAGCAACCCCAAAACTGTTAGAAATTATAGAAAATAGCTGCTAAAGAACCTAAAAGTATGTGTGCCATCTGGCTACCAAAAACTATAAATCTGAATCTCCTCTATGTACGAGCTGAGGCATGGCAGTTAACTACATTATGTTAGGGGGTGCAGGGCAGGGTGGAATATAACAGAACAGAGAGGGGTAAATATCAAAGCATGGAAGTAATGGTGATAAATATGCTGTGTAGTGAAGAAAGCATTTTTTCCAAAAATTCACTCAGATGCACTGTAAGTTACCTTTGCAACTAGGGAAATAATGAAAACTGATTTTTATTGAACTTTCCTTATATATGATAGATATTCAGCCTTTCACATACATTAACTAAATTTAGTCTTCACACAACCACCTAAGATAAGTCACCCTCATTTAACATGTGGATGTTAGGACTTGAAGAGGGCGAGGCTTTTTTTGTTTTGTTTTGTTTTAACCTGAGGTTATACATAAAGTGACAGACCCTCAGTGCCTCTGGTTTCCAGTTTAATGAGGGCAGAAGAGTGAGTAAGAGTCAGATAGTAGGAGCAGTGCATCATGGCATAGCTGTCATCCATACTCATGATGGTGGCCTTAAATCATCATAAAGAAAAATAAGTTACATTCAGGACACTTAGTTTAGGAAGGCTGTGCATCTGTTTTTAGGAATTTGTTTTCAGAAGTGGGTTCAGATAGAATTTCTATACTTTATAGATTAAACCTGTCATCAGTTAATACAGTATGTTTTATATTACCATAATGATACTCCTAGAGAAGCCAGGTTCAGCTAAGGAAACTTTCTTAACAGAGAGCCTAGTCATTAGTAAACCTCATAAATGTGGCTTTTATTTTTACCTTTTGATTAAAGATGCTTTAGTAAAATTTAAGACACCTGTATCATTACTTATATAGCTGTTGTAGGTCTTCCCTCCTCATCTTACTCTCATTTAATTTCGTTATTTTCTCCCATTAGAAGCCCCAACTAGAAGCTAAAGGAAGTCTTGTATTGAATTTGGGATTATCTTGGAATTTATATTAAAAATAAAACTTGAAAATTTCTGACACAGGAATAGCAGCTAGATTTAATCTCACAAGCCAGTCTCCTTTTAAATTATATTGGCTGCTTGAAACACTGTTGAAAAGTTTGCAACCGCTTTTCAGTACTGTGAAAAGGAGTACAGTGATTAATTAGTAATGTCTTCCACAGGCCGTGGGAGGTGGAGTAGCAATGTACTATATTTGTAATCCCCATTTCACTAATTGTCTTGGAAGATATACTTTTTAAGACCAGACGTGGTCAATAGAAATAAAATGAAAGACACATATATAATTGTGGCACTTGGCTACCACATTGGAAAGTACAGGTTTAGATTTTGAAAGCAGTTATTTTATGCCTAAACATTCCTTGCTTGTTCCTTAACCTAATCAGCATAGTGTTTATTGGGGAATCTCTGAATTGGTTTCTGCAAAGACAGGATAGTTTATAGCAGTATATTCATGTTTTCTTACCTCGTGTTTGAAACATAAATTGTAAGTAGGTATTGTAAAGACCGCTATGATCCTAGACTAGCATTCTTTCTTAGTGGCTTTTGTTCCTGCCACATAGGTCAGTTTTAACAAAGCAACAAAGCATAATGTTCTTTAACCCACTACTTTTGATTTAGGTGCTTATTCTTTATCTCTGCATCTTAAAAGTGTAGACTGGAGGCATCCATCTCAGAGATGATAGGGAAGTCTGGAGTTAGATTCTGGCATATTGTGGTTTTGTTTTGGGGGGTGTGTTTTGGCTTGGTTTGGTTTTGGTTTATGTTCTTGTTTGTTTGTTTGCTTACTTAATCTTCGTGGGTTACTCTGACGTGAGCTACGTCTGTGCTTTATTCCATGGAGATCTTGAGGCTAGGCCATTTATATTAAAAATATATGTGGGGAAGTAATGAAATACAAATAAGAAAAGTTGGGGCTATTGGTGCTATAAATTAGAATGTTGCCAAAGAGAAAAAGAGATTTTGTTCTGAACTTTGTAGTGAACACAAAAAGAATTATTCTCACTGTTCAAAAGGAAAGAGCAATCCACTTCTTAGAGAGAACAGGCCTTTTCACAGAACTTTTACATGTGAAGCTTCCTTGTATACAGGGCTTTAAATCTTGAAACAAGTTGCTTTAGACACAGTCTGTATTCTCTGCCTCTTTTCTTGATTTCTGAGCTAATTAGAGTACATCCAAGTATCAGTGATAGGGAGACATTCTGAAGTATGCATCCTTTTTCAAACATCATAGAGTGTACTTACAGGAACCTAGGTGGCATAGCCTGCAGCTATACACCTAGGCTGTAGAGTACAGCCTATTGTGTCTAATTAGGCTATAAACCCGTGCAGCATTTTATTGTACTTAATACTGTAGGCAGTTGTAACACAGTGGTAAATATTTGTGTCTAAACATAGAAATCTAAACAATCTAAACAGAAAAGGTACAATAAAAATATAGCATACAAGATTAAAAATGGTACGTACCATGTATAGAGCACTTAACCATGAATGGAGCTTGCAGGACTGGCAGTTGCTGTAGGTGAGTCAGTGAGTGAGTGGCGAGTGATATTACTGTACACTACTGTGGACTCTATACTACACTGTGGGTACACTAAATTTGTAAAAAAAAAAAAAAAAAAAAAATTTTCTTCAATAATAAATTAACCTCAACTTACTATAATTTTTTGACTCTTATAATAACATTTAGCTTACAACACAAACACATTGTACATCTGCACAGAAGTAATTCTTTTTTTGTTTGTTTTTTGAGACAAGGTCTGTGTCACCCAGGCTGGAGTGCAGTGGCACATACAGCTCACTACCTCGAACTCCTGAGCTCAAGGCATTGTCCAGCCTCAGCTTCCCAAGTAGGTAGGACTACAGGCACTTGCTACCATGCCCACCTAATTTTTTATTTTTTTGTAGAGATGATGTCTTGTTCTCTTGCCCAGGCTGGTCTCAAATTCCTGGCCTCAAGCAGCCCTTTCACCTCAGCCTCCCAAAGTGCTGGGATTATGAGCATGAACACCATGTCTGGCCTTTTCTTTTGTAACGTTTTTCTGTTTTTTAATTTTTTAATTTTTTTTTAACTTTTTAAACTCTTGTTAAAAACTAAGATGCAAACACACACATTAGGCTAGGCCTACTCAGGGCTAGGATCATCAATATACTTTCATCTACCTCCATATCCTGTCCCACTGGGAGGTCTTCAGGGGCAGTAACACATACAGAGCTGTCATGTCCTATGATAACAATGCCTTCTTCTGGAATACCCGCTAAAGGATCTACCTGAGGCTGTTTTATATGTTTTAAGTAAAAAGAGTACACTCTAAAATAACCAGAAAATGTATAGTAAATACATAAACTAGTAACATAATTCTTTTTATCAGTATCAGATATTATGTACTGTATGTAACTGTATGTACTGAATTGTTATGACTGTCAGTGTAGTAGGTTTGTTTATATTTAATACTAGCACCAGCAAAAACACTTGAGTCATATGTTGTATGATATTAGAACAGCTATGATGTCACTAGGTGATAGGAATTTTTCAGCTTCCTTATGATCTTATGGGACCATCAATATATATGTGGTCTGTTAACTAAAATGTCATGCAGCACATGATTGTATTGGGTCATTTGGGATTTGCATTCTTAAGGTTTTCAGATTCCAGATGAAATTAACTTCTAACAATATTTTCTCTTTAATCCTTATGTAGATCTCAGCCAGCTTTTATGCAAAGCAGTTTATCCCAGCCATCTGTGGTCCTTTCTGGTACTGCTATTCACAACTTTCCAACTGTGCAACACCAAGAACTTGCCAA
The DNA here is from genome assembly GCF_029281585.2 of Gorilla gorilla gorilla. Classification (NCBI taxonomy): domain Eukaryota; kingdom Metazoa; phylum Chordata; class Mammalia; order Primates; family Hominidae; genus Gorilla; species Gorilla gorilla. The sequence continues at coordinate 85,179,359 of NC_073224.2, read as the reverse complement.
GGCACAATCCGGTCTTGCCTTTCAGCAAACATCAAATACTCAGCCCATTCCTATATTGTATGAACATCAACTGGGGCAGGCATCAGGACTAGGAGGTTCCCAGCTGATTGACACACATCTTCTCCAGGTAAGTCAGGGGACTAGAGCAATGCACCCTCATTGTATTCCTATGCCACAGATCATTTTAAGGAAACATTTTTAAAAGAAAACATGTTAAAAGATGCAATGAAAAAAACAAAGTCCTTTCATTTATCTAATACTAAAAATTGCTAGACATTGCTTTGAAGTCATAATCTCCACCTCTGAATTTGAAATTTTTTTCAGTCTTACTCATGTTTTCTTAAAAAATTTTTTCTAGGCCAGAGCAAATCTTACCCAGGCCTCAAATCTTTATTCTGGACAAGTACAACAGCCTGGTCAGACAAATTTTTATAACACTGCCCAGTCACCAAGTGCTCTCCAGCAGGTAAACTATGGCATGGTAAATTTCCTCAATTTTCTTTATTATTTTTATTGCTTTTGTTATTGTTTGGGAATTTAAATTGAACCAAGATGCAAGATGGAGGATGGTTTTTAAACTGTTCACTGAGATGTCCTGAAGAATTCCATTGGGTCCACGTAGAAGGGGTTTCAGGCTCATGACACCCCTCTTCTCACCACCATCACCCCCTACTTCAGTCATTCCTGTTTTTTTATATCTTCCAGGTTTTTTGTTGGTTTGGGGGTTTTTGTTTTGTTTTTTTCTGTCACCTAGGCCAGAGTGCAGTGGTGTGATCATGGCTCATTGCAGCCCAACCTCCCAGGCTCAAGTGATCCTCGCACCTCAGCCTCCTGTGTAGCTGGGACTACAGGCTCACGCCATTATGCCTGGCTAATTTTTCTTCGTATTTTTTGTAGAGACAGGGTTTTGCCATGTTGCCCCAGGCTGATCTTGAACTACTGGTTTCAAGCGATCTGCCTGCCTCGGCCTTCCAAAGTGTTGGGATTACAGGCTTGAGCCACCACACCTGGTTGCTTTTTGTTTTTGTTTTTGTTTTTAATTAAGGGGGAAAAAAAAACTTAGGTTTCCATGTAATTATTTATTCTATTTTAACAAAGGATTCAATGAAAATGAAACCTTGAAAACCATTGTCCAGAATATAGTTACATTAAGTGTGATACAGGTGGTTTACCCATTAGTGCTAGGGAGAAGCCTCCCAAAGACCATCTGGCAGGTTAGCATACATACAACAGTGTGCCAGACTGTGATCGCGTATAAATGACAAACACTTATCTTAAGTGTATGAATGCAATAATAATTTTCAGTGAAAAGTATATGGTGCGTTTAAAACTATCTCCTCTAATAATTTCATTAGCTTATTCTTTAAAAGTGATGGAGGGCTGGTGGGGGAACAAGTCATTAGTCATTTTCTTATAACTGTTGTTGTTTGCTATTTTAGGGAGTGATAATTCATGCATATCTTATTGACATTCAGATTAAATATAGTGTTTATGTGAAAACTGAGAGATTCTTGTTCTTCTCATAGCTCATTTTGACCAGCCTTGAAAGTATTATGTAAAATATCTGTTTGGAAACTTGTGAATACTACTTATATTGTGTCCTTATTTATTTTGTGATTATTTGACATGTCCTGTGGATAAATTCAAAGATAGTCCTAATTCTTTCAGTTTCTATTTTCTTCACTACAAGTAGCATTAACTAAACTATGTTGTACCTTTAATAGAAGAATGGAGATACGGTTGAGGGTTGAGTGTCTCTTACCGAAATGCTTGGGACCAGAAGTGTCTCGGATTTCAGATTGGTTTTTTTTTTTTTGTGTTTGCATATACATAATGAGGTGTCTTGGGGCGTGGGTTTCACCCCACGGGGTGAAGAGACGGGGTTTCACCATGTTGGCCAGGATGGTCTCGATCTCTTGACCTCGTGATCTGCCCGCCTTGGCCTTCCAAAGTGCTGGGATTACAGGCATGAGCCACTGCACCTGGCCGATGTGTTCTGTTTTAAATCTTACTCAAAAGTATTTGAAGAGTTGTGTATAGTTGTATGGATATGTCTGTAGTAAACAAAAACAAATTGCTTCAGTTTCTCTTTACTTATTTTCTAGGTTACAGTACCTTTACCAGCATCCCAGCTTTCCTTGCCTAATTTTGGATCTACAGGGCAACCTCTAATTGCTTTGCCTCAGACTCTTCAGCCCCCATTACAGCATACCACTCCCCAAGCACAGGCTCAGAGTCTGAGTCGTCCTGCACAAGTAAGCCAGCCTTTCAGAGGATTAATTCCTGCTGGAACACAGCATAGCATGATTGCAACCACAGGAAAAGTAAGTAAAGAGACATTTGCACAGGTTATTTGAGAATTTAAGGTAGTGTGTTCAGATATATGCATCTGTGTTATCTAAAAAACTAAAATGCGTCAGTTTTTACCACCCTGCAAAAATCTCAAACCCCAGTATATTTACATTTTATCTATTTACTTTTAATGTGTTTGGCCCCATCTAGTTTTTACCTAATAACAAAGAATTCACAAATTTATTGGAAGAATTGGATTTATAGTGTCTCTTGGGCTTATTTAATTATAAGTCTGTTTGGTCTGGTAATTCCATAATACTTGAAGCCTAACTATAGGAGTTTTGTTCTAAGGTTCTTTGCCCTTTCCTAGATTACGTCTTCACGTATAGGACATGTAAACACAGCACTTAGCTTATGGAATTAAAGAAATGTTAAGTTTATTTTATGCTTTTCCTCAGATGTCTGAAATGGAACTAAAAGCCTTTGGAAGTGGCATTGATATAAAACCAGGCACACCTCCAATCGCTGGTAGAAGCACCACACCAACATCTAGTCCCTTCCGGTAAAATGGGCATTTAAATTTGCTTATGAAATTCCAATTTGGTCACTATTTGTTAAATACTTATCAGTCCTGTGTGACATAATCCCTTTTCCAAGCAGAAAAGGAATTATTAAGACATTCTTTTTGATAGTTTTGTCTAAAATGTTAAGCTTTTAAATTATTTAAAATGTGTTTATTGTGCTATATTTTAAGTAAATTATTTTGTTACAGAGCAAATCTTTTTTTCTTTTATTTTTTTCGAGACAGAGTCTCACACTGTTACCCAGACTAGAGTGCAGTGCCATGATTATAGCTCACTGCAACCTCAAACACCTGGGCTCAAGCAATCCTCCTGCCTCAGCCTCCTGAGTAGCTGGGACTACATACACGTGCCACCACACCTGGCTAATTTTTAAAAAAATATTGTCCAAGCTGGTCTCGAACCAGCCAGTCTAACTGGTAACTGGTATCCTTTCTTACCTCTGCTCCTCCAATGTCTCTCTTCTACCAGAATGTTTTGGTAATCATCATAGTGAATTTTTACCAACTACCAAGTATGATGAAAATACCAAGAACGGGGTTTGCAAAAATCTAACAGCATTATTTACTTGGTATTACTATACTGACTAGTAATGGCTTCTTTCCAAGGGCTACTTCTACGAGTCCAAACAGCCAGTCCAGCAAAATGAACAGCATTGTCTACCAGAAGCAGTTCCAGTCAGCCCCTGCCACTGTGAGAATGACACAACCATTTCCTACACAGTTTGCACCCCAGGTGGGCAGACATAATTAAGAAATGAGTATTATTTACTTAAAAATAGTTGCTAATCTGATAAATTATGATCTTGCCTTATGTTAACCAGTTAAGAAGTACAGTTTTTAATAAAAAATAGTTTCTGAATTTAACAATAAATTTATTTTATAAAGATAGTCTGCGATTTATAGCCAGACATGGTAATTGTTTAGTTCTAAAGCAGACAAGAGAAATAGTTAAAAGATTCCCCACACAGCTCTGATAATGAGTCCTTTTCCTTTTAACTTTTTTTAAGGAGTTGACTTTTCAGCGAAGGGTCCCAGTGCTTGAAGTTTTCTAGGTTTAAAGTTGTTTTTTGTTGTTGTTAAGATATTTATGTGCAATTGAGATAAAATTTCCAAAAAGATGTTTTAATATATGTAAAAAATGTTGGCTTCTCTTCCCCTTGCTGATCGTATAAAAGGACTAAGAACTCTCACAAACTAGAACTGGTTCCTGAGAAATTCATATTTGTTGAATTAGTATTGATTTTGTTTATCTTCAGATTACATTTGTTACAGGTGTGTGTCTTTTCTGCAACTACCTTTTGAAAAGATAGCCTAATTAAAAGTCTTTCTATCCCGCCTTCAGAATTTACAACTGAGATGCTAGGACCAACTGAAGTGCCATAGCATGCTTTGCCTAATTTTTCTGTTAAACCCTCCAAGCATGGCCTGTTTATTCCTTGTCCTTGATAATGGAATGGCACAATCTGTACACTTCCTTTCACTGGTAGGATGGGCACAGATTTACTCTGGGATGAGCCAACCTGGTCTAGTTGGCAGTTCTTTTTTTTTTTTTTTTTTTTAACAGTTCAATGTTGTATGTTTTGTTTTTTTCACTCAGATTCTCTCTCAGCCTAACCTGGTCCCTCCATTGGTAAGAGCCCCACATACTAACACCTTCCCAGCGCCTGTTCAGAGGCCACCAATGGCACTGGCCAGTCAGATGCCTCCTCCGCTGACCACAGGCCTCATGAGCCATGCTCGTTTGCCACATGTAGCCAGGGGTCCTTGTGGATCACTATCTGGAGTCAGAGGTAATCAGGCCCAGGCTGCGTTGAAGGCTGAACAAGACATGAAGGTTAGTACAGTGTTAACAGCCAACAGATCAAGAATCTGTCTCTGAACCATGTCTTAAAATGCCTCTGGACCCATAACTGTATATCCAGGCATTCATTGTCTTAGCAGACTTAACCAAGCTAACTACTTTTATTCATTCCCCTTTTTTTTTCTTTTTTTTTCCCCCATTCCCATTCCTTTCATCTTTTTTTTCTTTTTGTTTCTTTTTCTTTTTCTTTTTTTTTGCAACTGTAGTCAGGAAATGAATTAATGTCTTAAACTGCGGCCAAATGAATTGTTATCAAATAAATATTTGAGGGAGATCTGAGTTTAGATGCAAACTTTTTTTTGGAATAGCAAAGAAGTAATATGAATTATTATAGACTTCCCCATTTTCTTTCTTTCTTTTTTTTTTTAATATATATTTTCTTCCCCCCTTTCCCCTGACTCTCCTCCTCCCAGCAGCTTAAAATGTAAATCATGGTTATATGAAAACTCTGGAATGGGTAAGATGTGTTACCTATCTTAGTACTTTTTTCCATTATGAGCCATCAAAGTACAGTTTTCTTCTCAAACTGTTTTCATACCCTTTTTGGCCTACCACATGAGGTGGTTGTATTCCACAGTGGATTGTGCAGTTATAGATGAAGAACTCAGAAAAGCACTTTGGGATCCTTCATGATGAAAGGCACTGATAAACATGAGGTTTGCTAATGCAGAAAGAGTGCCTTTAGGAGTCTGTGTGGGGACAGTTTTGTAGCATAAACCTTACATGTCTGCCAGTACAGCCAGTTGAATCCGTTTATTTCTATATTTACTTTAGGCTTGACTTTCAGGGATCTTAGTAATTTTTGCCTGTTTTGTCACTACATATGTCATCAGATCAGACTAGAACAAAGAAAAGCTTACTGCTTTCAAACAGGGAAATGTGCATAGTAATGCTTTACTCTGAATTAGAAACATGTTTATGATAATCCTATTAGAAAATTTGATTGATTGATTAAAGTTTCTTTTTGGGTCGACATCCCTAGTGTTTCTGATCCTGAGTAATCAAATTTAAAGACTACCCAGCAGCAAAGCTTTTATTAAATAATTATCTACTTTTATTAAGGCTGTATGCCTAGGATTTCCATCTGTTTGTTATAATTAGAAATACCAGTGTGAGTAAAAATCTTAGGAAGTTATTTGGCCTTGGATTCCAGTTCTACTCCTGGCTCCTTGGCTCTTGATTTTCACATATTCCCATGTTGGAAATAACATTAGAGCTTAATAGTAGTAATGGGGTGGGAGAGGGTACAAGCTTCTTGAAAATTGCTTCAGATCTTTGGATAGTACAGGTTACCTGTAGAACATAAAGCATTTTTTTAATATGCAAGAAGGATGGAAACTTAAGTTTTAATTGTGAATGTTACAGTGGTAAAATTTACAGATTTGACGTAAGTATATTTTTGGGGGCACATAGTCAAAACTAAGAAATTATTTACCAGCTCAGAATGTGGTAGGAGCTATCAGAACTTAGTGATCAAGTGAAGTCGTAGTTACTAATTTCTGATGCTCTTCCCCTGCAGAAGAGAGCTGTGGGAAGAGGACTCAGCCACAAGACATTTGGTCCTAGGTGTTGGTAATGCCACAATATAAGTGCTTCCTTTTCATTTTATTGTAGACCACATATTGATAACTAGAAGTTTTAAGTGTTACATGTATGTTTTCAGATTTGCAAGCAGGTTCCCTAAATAAAATTTAATATGAGAGGGCAGACCTTGAAAAGGTGGTGGGAGGTGGTCCTGTGGTTTTTTGTTTTTTTTTTTAAATCACATGAAATATTTCAAAAATAGGAAGAAATCTATGCATTAAAAGCTCAAAGATCAATGAGGTACTTTTGGCTTTGGCCAAACCAGTGTGGGGAAAACTGATTTGTGATTGGTAAAAGAATTTGAACCAAGATTGATTTGACAGGCTTTGGTAATGCTGCAGTATTTTCAGTTGTTCTTTCTCATTTTTTAAGGCAAAGCAGAGAGCAGAGGTTCTTCAGTCCACGCAACGGTTCTTCTCTGAACAGCAACAGAGCAAACAGATAGGAGGAGGCAAAGCCCAGAAAGTGGACAGTGATTCAAGTAAACCTCCTGAAACACTGACCGACCCTCCTGGGGTCTGTCAGGAAAAAGTAGAAGAAAAGCCACCCCCTGCACCCTCCATAGCCACCAAACCTGTTAGAACTGGACCAATCAAACCTCAGGCGATCAAAACCGAAGAAACAAAATCTTAAAGGCTATGGTTTATTGCAGGGGATTGGGAGGGGGGAGGGAAAACATGGAGAATTAAGTCAGATAATGCTGGCAGCCAAAGGGGAAAAATGGCCTGTGACATTATCCTGTTCAGAGCTTGGAGATGTACAAGGGACATAGGAGCAATTTACACTGACACACAGCTGCTGTACCAGTAAAAACGAGGCTTTGCAAGCTTGTACCTACTATATAACGTGCTCGGTTGATGGCCATGCATCTTCAGTCAGAATTTATATATAAATATATGCACCCATTTTTTTGAGTGCATATAATTTAGACCTAAAAATTCTTATGATTAGATGAAACACCAAAAATATAAGGAAAATAACACAGCAGAGGAATAGCTCAGCCTGAACAGTGTGATGGTCCCAGCTACTACATCGGATGCGGTTTTTTTGCTCCCTTACGTTCTTTGGATATGGTTATGGCATTTGTAGGCTTGGAGGTGAAGAACTGAAGATAACTGGTGCTGGATAGAGGAGCCTTATTTTTTATTATGGCAGCTTGCTATTTTTATAACATGGTGATTGAGTTGAACACAATCAAAGTACAGTAGTAACTGATCTCCCCTTCTTCCTGGATGAATGAGCAGATAAACATTGATGTCAGCATCCTTGAACCATATCAAAGTGAGCAGTGTTTAGCTACTGCTTCTGTTTGAAATGGTGCTGTGTTTTGGTTGTGGTCTGAAGCTTTGAAGCGCTACTTAGCATCTCCTTTCTTCCATGGAGCTCTCACTATTCAAACATGACAGATTTGGTAAAATGCTGGTTAGGTTGAGTCTTCCTTGCCCCCACTCAGTCATCTTTGTATGAATCCCATGATTTGGGGGTTTTTTTCTTTCTTTTTTTTTTTATACCAGTTTTTAGCTGGTGTTTATGAAGAACAGTGAGTACCTAGAACTGTGCCACTAATTAAAGGAAATCCTAAGAAGGTGCATTTCTTTACAGAGCTGTGTCATGCCATCCTTTGGGCCCTCTGCTGGAAAAGTAGAATCAAGTCTCAAATAATGCCTTTTTAATCGTATCCTCTAGTATTATAGATATAGGACAGTACTGTATCATACCTCTGTGAATGTAAAATATCTTGTACCTGCTTTATGATACGTAGTAGTGACCGTGCTTTATCAGAGCTGTTTTTAATGATGTTATTCTAGAATGTTTTCTTTCCAGATGATGATTCAGAAGCTAATTTTAAAAAATGGTGCCAGGTACCACAACAGTAACAGAACTTTGCAATTTTCTGAGGTTTTGTTTTTCACCTTTCCCTCCCACCCCTTTTTTTTAAATGGAGTGTGCTGGATGTCTCTATAATTTTATTCAGATGACTGCAGAACCTGGAAAAGCTGTTGCTGCTATTGATGCATAACATACTGCTATTGGTCTTTTTATATAAATATATATATATATATATACATATATATATATAATTTGAATTTTTGGAAACTTTAGCTGTGCTGTCAACTTTGGAAAAAGTATCCCAGTTTACTGTGTTGAGTTGGCATTGTACAGAAATTAACAGCCATATTGGTCTAGAAATGTTAAACTTAATTTTTTTCCATTTGTACAGGGGTAACACACTGTATTAAATATGTAAGGTCTTATCTACATGGGTTTGATTACAGAAACTAATAAAGTATTCTCTAAATAATGATTCTTGGAGCTTATAATCATTTCCTAAAATCTGAAGCAAGAGGGTTTGTCATGTATTAAAAATAGTGGTCAAGAGTACTGGCCAGTCGCAGTGGCTCATGCCTGTAATCCTAGCACTTTGGGAGGCCGAGGCGGGTGAATTGCCTGAGCTCAGGAGTACGAGACCAGCCTGGGCAACATGGTGAAACCCCATCTCTACTAAAAATACAAAAAAAAAAGTACATTATACAGCCGGGAGCAATGGCTCACGCCTGTAATCCTAACACTTTGGGAGGCCAAGGCAGGTGGATCACCTGAGGTCAGGAGTTTGAGACCAGCCTGGCCAGCATGGCAAAACCCCGTCTCTACTAAAAATACAAAAATTAGCTGGGCCTGGTGGCAGGTGCCTATAATCCCAGCTACTTGGGAAGCTAAGGCAGGAGAATTGCTTGAACCTGGGGCGGGGGTCAGAGGTTGCAATGAGCCAAGATCAAGCCACTTCACTCCAGCCTGGGCAAAAGAGTGAAACTCCGTCTCAAAAAAAAAAAAAAAAAAAAAAAATTACATTACACTCTAGAAAAGGATTATCACCCAAAGCCTTGACTTCTCACTTTGAAGAACTCTGAAGATTATTAAACTAAAGTAACTATTGTCATGGCAGATAGTCATGGCCCCTGTTCTGAAGTAGCCAAACTCATATTGAAAACAAATCTGTCAGTCAGGCGTGGTGGCTCATGCCTATAATCCCAGCACTTTGAGAGGCTGAGGTGGGCGGATCACCTGAGGTCAGGAGTTCGAGACCAGCCTGGCCAACATGGTGAAGCCCTGTCTCTACTAAAAATACGAAAATTAGCTGTGCATGGTGGTGCGTGCCTGTAGTCCCAGCTACTTGTGAGGCCGAAGCAGGAGACGTCAAGGAGTAAAATTCTCTTGATGCATAGTGCCAGATGTAGAAGAGTCACCATCTTTTGGTCAGAAGCTGAAGGACCAAAAATAGATCTCAGTATTATTTACGTTTGTATTTTTCATAGCTTTGTTAGCATGTTCATGAACATCACCTGCCCTAAAAGGCTATAGGGCATTTATTCTATCATTTACTCAATTTATGAAATGAAATACTGAGGGATTGTAATTACTTAATCCCATGTTCAGAACATACGGCTTCCAGACCCAGCTTTGAGAAAACTAGGCATTTAGTCACTAATGACACATGTGCCTTCTTAACTCATGGATACTGCGATTCTTAAACACAAGATACTCAAGTTTTGATGGTTTTGTGTTGGGTAGAGACAGGGTTTCTCCATGTTGCCCAGGCTGGTCTTGAACTCCTGAGCTCAAGTAATCCACCTGCCTCAGCCTCCCAAAGTTCTGGGATTACAGGCGTGAGCCACCGCACCAGGTCTGATACGTATTAATAGGCCCTGCCTTGATCCAAGTTTTCAGTCTAGGGTTTTTCTCAAAATATGCTCTAAATTAAAAGCTGTGGTTTATTGCAGGGGATTGGGGGAAGAGGTATGATGGATAAGAATGGGAATCAAATACTTGCCTTACTAAGTCACTGCCATTGTCAGTATTTTTCATATTCTAGTTTTTAAGTTTAATCCTAAATTTTAAGACCTAATGGGTGACCAGCTATACAGCTTGCATTACCCCCACTTGCAAACCAGCAGGCATGTGCTATTTGGTTGTATTAACTGTTAAAATACCACTAATACTTTGGGTCCTTCGCTAGAACCTGCAATGGAAAAATGGCACCAAAAGCATATCGAATGAAAGTAAGATAATGTATATAAGTGTCTCTGCAGTTGGCCGTGTAGTTTTGTCCATGGCTTCTCTGACATGTGACAGATTAACCCAAAAGGTTTTGCAGTTAATAGTTGACTGTAGGTACTTGGTCACATAAGCTTCTGAACATTGTCCCTTGAGCTGCCCTGGTAGAAGGTAAGGGGAGTCCAGGTCCTTGCCCCTAGTTAATAACAAATAGTGCTTATGATAGAAGAGTGATTGGGGGAGGAGGGTTGGGGAATGAGAGGAGGGTATAGTTTATAAAGTTCCAACAAACTCTTGGCCAGAGGCAGGATACAGAGGGCAGAATGAGTCAGAAGCTATTTAAGTGTCTTTTCTAAAAAGTAACCAGTGATTTTTCATGTTGCCATTGCAGCATATTTCATAGATGCTTACCATTTTCAGTACTGACGTCACATGCCCCTGCAACTTTTTTCCACCTTATGGATAAATATAAAACTATATTATAGTTTGACAGACCTAATTATTTTGTAGGTGCTTTAGAAGTGGAAGAACTAGGATTGGTGGTTGGTCACTTAAAATGGAAAGTCACAAAGTCTAGATACTTTGATTGCTTGTATTAGATGTATGCTTATTTTCCATACAATCTTTTAATGAAGGACTACACCATTTCTTTGAGATGTCTGCTGCCTAGATTCTATTACATACGCATCATCTATAGTTTTCAGTTTTGTCTTAAAGAAATCTGAATAGAGAATTCCCTTGAACTTTCACAGATACCTTCCCTCAGTTTTCCAGCTTTCTTCATACCCCTAATTTGACCACAGTTTTTACAGTAAAAATTGTAGAAATCAAGTAATATTGACAACCACCTACTAGCTAATAGTCATCAGTCAACTTATATTACCTTGGAAGTGGTTAAATAGAGTTTGGTTAAGAGCCACAAATTTACTTCATATTGTAATGTAATGATTTTTTTAAAAACTTCCCTCGACAGAAAGGAATAATGTGCTACAGGAAAAGGAAAACTTACCTGAGGTAGAGAGTTTAAGCAAGAGGTGAATCTGGTGTAATCAGGCAAGGAGTCAAGTATTAACTCTATGTGTCAAGTGCTGGGAATATAGAGGACAGTTTCTTAACACAGTCTGGGGTGTAGGTGGGGATACATGTGGTGGCTTTGAGGGCTTTCAGGTTTTCATCACTGATAGATACCTAGCCCTTATTTCATGGATGCCTCAAACCCCATTTTCCAGTCTAAGCTTTCGCCCCTAATCTATTTGCCTGTACTGCATAACCTTCTAAATATGATTAAAATCTTCCAGAGGTTTTTAGTCAGCCCTGCTCTGGCCTTCTCACCATTTCTTCACATACTAGCTAATATTTAATAAGTAGAATTATGTGTAAATTTGGGTCTTCCTGGTATATGAGCAAAAAAAGCAATAGTTTCCTTATCTGAGCTGAAAAAGGCACTAATGTTCAGTGGAGAACAGAGGAAGAGAATTTCAATAAGCAGAGCGTGTGGTTCCAGGTGAATAAGTCTTAAGTTCAAGGATGGTGTGGAGGGACAGAGATGCATTCTGGCCCTCCAGGGTTAGATTTGTCAAGAGGCGAAATAGTTAATTTCAGACAGTTCTCTGGAACTGATGTAATCTGGTTTACTTAGGGCAGTGGTTTTCAGATTGGAAGTACACACTATTAAACAGAAGCAATTCCACTTTAAAATTTTGCTTGGCTAAAGGATTCAGTGGCTATTTTTTTTTTTTTTAATTACCAATGTGAATAAGGTTTATTGGTTCCGGGGAGGAGACACCCTCTCTACCATGAGAAGCTGCAAAGAAGGTTGTACTTGGAGTAAAAACCACACTCTTCACAGAAGCTGATCGTGATACCCATTGAGGAGACTGATTGGGCCTTAGCTTTCTATAACCTGGGAATATAAATGGGTGTTATAAAGTTTCGTGTTACATGACTCAGTTATCAGAATTGTATCTCCAGCTTAGAACCTTACAGGGAAAAACTGGAAATTACACATAAATATCACCCACTTGCCCCCTCCACCCCCCAACTTTATAAGGTAGGTAATATTATTTACACATGCAGAGAATGAGGTATGGTAACCTGCCCAATGATACACAGTAAGCAGAGGAGGCAGGGTTTTTTGGTCCAGACAGTCTAATTCTTAAGTGTAAGCTCTTTACTAAGCTACACTGTTGTGAAAGCACTGTACTTGAAGTTACAGGCATACCTTGTTTTACTGCACTTTGCAGATATTGCAAGATTTTTTCTTCAAAATATCGAAGGTTTGTGGCAACCCCATGTTGAGCAAGTTCATTAGTGCTATTTTTCTAACTGTGTGCTCATTTCCTGTCTGTGTCACATTTGATAACTCTTAAAATTATTTCAGGCTTAAATTATCATGTTATGGTGATCTGGGATCTTGAATGTTACTAATGTAATTGTTTTGGAGCCTCATGAACCACACCCATACGATGGTGAACATAAATGCACGTGTTCTGATTGCTCCACAAACAGGCTGTTCCCTCTCTCCGTCTCCTTAGGCCTCTGTATTCCCAGTGACGCAATATTGAAATTAGGCCAGTTAATAGCCCTACAGTGGCCTCTAAGTGTTCAAGTAAAAGGAAGAGTCGCACGTCTCATTTTAAATCAAAAGCTGAAAATGACTAAGCTTAATGAGGAAGGCATGGCAAAATCTGAGGTGGGCCAGAAAGATAGGCTTCTTGGGCCCATTAGGCAAGTTGTGAATGCAAAAGATAAATCTTGAAGGAAATTAAAAGTGCTACTCCAGTGACTACACAATGATAAGAAAACAAAAGAACCCTATTGCTGATATAAAGTTTTAGTGGTCTGGATAAAAGATTGAAACAGGCCCAACATTCTCTTAAGCCAAAACCCTATCCAGAGCAAAGCCATAACTCCAATTCCGTGAAGTCAGAGAGGTGAAGAAGCTGTGGAAGAAAAGTTTGAAGCTAGCAGAGGCTGGTTCATGAGATTTAAGGAAAACACCCATCTCCATAACATTAAAGTGCAAGGTGAAGCAGCAAGAGTTGATGTAGGAACTGCAGCAAGTTGTCGGGAAGATCTAGCTGAGATAACTGATGAAGGGGCTATGCTAAATAGCAAGTATTTAAGGTAGACAAAATAGCCTTCTATTGGAAGCAGATGCCATCTAGGCCTTTCATAGGCTAGAGAGAAGTCAATGCCTGGCTTCAAAGCTTCAAAAAAGACTGACTTGTGAGGGGTTTATGCAGCTGGTGACTTTAAGCTGAAGCCAATACTCATTTACCATTTCGAAAATCCTAGGGCCCTTAAAAATTAAGCTAAATCTACTCTGCCTGTGCTCTAGAAATAGAACAGCAAAGCATGGATGACAGCACATCTCTATAGCATAGCACATCTAATATTTTAAACCCACTGTTGAGACCTATTGCTCAGGGACGGAAAAAACCTAAAGCTTTCAAAATATGATAAGCTCATTGACAATGCACCTAGTCACTCAAGAGTTGTGATGGAGGTGTACAAGAAGATTGATGTTTTCATGCCTGCTAACATGACATCCATTCTACAACCTATGGATCAAAGAGTAATTTTGACTTTCAAGTCTTATTTAAGAAATATTAGGCCAGACGCGGTAGATCATGCTTGTAATCCCAGCACTTTGGGAGGCCGAGGTGGGCAGATCACGAAGTCAGGAGTTCGAGACCAGCCTGGCCAACATGGTGAAACCCCGTCTCTTCTAAAAGTACAAAAAAAAAAAAAAAAAAAAGCCAGGCGTGGTGGCACATGCTTGTAATCCTAGCTACTCAGGAGGCTGCAGAAGGAGAATTGCATGAACCTGGGAGGTGGAGGTTGCAGTGAGCTGAGATTGTGCCACTGCACTCCAGCCTGGGTGACAGAGTGAGACTCTGTCTCAGAAAAGAATATATATATATATTAATACATTTTGTAAAGCTACAACTTTCGTAAATAGTCCTCTGATGAATCTGGGCAAAGAAATTGAAAGCCATATGAAAGGATTTACCATTCTAGATGTCATTAATAACATTTGTGGTTCATGGGAGGATGTCAGAATATCGACAACAAATAGGAGTTTGGAAGAAGTTTTATTGCAACCCTCATGGAGCCCTAGGGGATTCAAGACTTCAATAGAGGAAGTAAATGCAGATGTGGTGGAAATAGCAAGAGAGGTAGAGTTAGAAGTGGAGCCTGAAGGTGGGACTGAATTGCTGCAATCTCATGATCAATCTTGAACAGATGAGGAGTTGCTTCTTATGGATGAGCAAAGACAATGGTTTCTTGTGATGGAAACTTCTCCTTGTGAAGATGCTGTGTATGTTGTTGAAATGACAAGAATTTAGAATTTTACACAAACTCAGTTAATAAAGCAGTGACAAGGTTTGAGGCGACTGACTCCAACTTTGGAAGAAGTTCTACTGTGGGTAAAATGATATCAAACGGCATCACGTGGTACAGATAACTCATTCGTGAAAGGAAGAGTCAATTGATGTGGCAAACTTCATTGGCTTATTTGAAGAAATTGCCACAGCCACCCTGGTCTTCAGCAACCACCACCTTGATTAGGCAGCAGCCACCAACATCAAGGCAAGATTCTCCACCAACAAAAAGATATAACTTGGTTGGGCGTAGTGGCTCACGCCTGTAATCCCAGCACTTTGGGAGGCTGAGGCAGGCAGATCACCTGAGGTCCGGAGTTTCAGACCAGCCTGACCAACCTGGAGAAACCCCGTCTCTACTAAAAATAACAAAATTAGCCAGGCATGGTGGTGCATGCCTGTAATCCCAGCTACTCAGGAGGCTGAGGCAGGAGAATCGCTTGAACCCGGGAGGCAGAGGTTTCCATGAGCTGAGATCGCGCCATTTCACTCCAGCCTGGGCAACAAGAGCGAAACTCTGTCTCAGAAAAAAAAAAAGATATGACTCACTAGAAGCTCAGATGATCATTAGCATTTTTTTAGCAATAAAGTATTTTAAATAGAACTGTATGCATTTTTTAGACATAATGCTATTGAACACTTAATAGCAACCATGTAAACATAACTTTTATATGCACTGGACACCCAAAAAGTCCACGTGACTTATTTTACTGTGGTAGTCTATAACCAAACCCACAATTTCTTCAAGGTATGCCTTGCTAGGTGAGTAACCTAAGAAAAATCACTCAGCTGGGCGCAGTGGCTCTGAGGGAAGAGAGAGACCTTCTCATATTGTTTTATATTCAGTACCTGTTTTAAGAAAAAAAGAAAAAACAACAAGGAAGTAAAACCAAAGACAGGCAGCCCACCGCCAGGCCTGAAACCAGGCCTGGGCCTGCCTGGCCTAAACCCAGTAGTTAAAAATCAACTCCTGACTTAGAAACCAATGTTACCCATAGATTTCAGGCATTGTATAAAAGAACATGTGGAACTCCCTGCTCTGTTCTGTTTCTCTCTGACTACCAGTGCATGAAACCCCTGTCACGTATCCCCTAGATTGCTCAATCAATCACGACCCTTTCATGTGAAATCTTTAGTGTTGTGAGCCCTTAAAAGGGACAGAAATTGTGCACTCAGGGAGCTCGGATTTTAAGGCAGTAGCTTGCCAATGCTCCCAGCTGAATAAAGCCCTTCCTTCTACAACTTGGTGTCTGAGAGGTTTTGTCTCCAGCTGGTCATGCTACATTTCTTGGTTCCCTGACCGGGAAACGAGGCAGACAAAACCTCGGTAGTTAAGGGGCTACCCGAGGCAGCCCCTTAGGCGGCTTAGGCCTGCAGTGTGGAGCATCCCTGCAGGGGACTCCAGCCAGTCTGAGTGAAGCCATCCGAAGAGCGATCCCAGGTAGAGAATTGCCCCGGTGGAACGCCTCGCCAGAGCAGTGCGTAGCAGGTCCCCGCGGAGGATTAACACAGTGGCTGAACACCAGGAAGGAACTGGCACTTAGAGTCCAGACATCTGAAATTTAGTAAGACTAGTCTTTAGAACTTGCCCCACTCCATCTGAGTGGAAGCGTGGCCTGATCACCCAGGGTGTGCCTGCGTTGGCACTTTTGTTCTGGTTTTGACTTGACTTGAATTGCTGGATACTTTGGTTTTAGTTTTGACTTGGCTTGAATTTTTTGGTACATGGATTTTGAATTTCGTGATTTTGGTTTGGTATAAACAGTAAAAGTGTGTGTGTGCCCTCTTTACCCGTTCTTTGTCTTGTGGTGAGTGTGTGTAGTGTGAGCGTGGTATTTTGTCTCGAAAAAAAAAAAAAATAGGTCAGGTGCAAAGTAAGCCCACCCCACTGGGAACTATGTTAAAGAATTTCAAGAAAAGATGTTATGGAGACTATGGAGTCACTCTGACTCCAGGAAAACTTAGGACTTTGTGTGAAATAGACTGGCCAGCATTAGAGGTGGGATGGCCATCAGAAGGAAGCCTAGACAGGTCCTTTGTTTCAAAAGTATGACACAAGTCAACCTGTAAGCCAAGGCACCCAGACCAATTTCCGTACATAGACAGTTACAGCTGGGTTTAGACCTCCTTCCTCCCCACAGTAGTTAAGAGAACAGCAGCGTAAGCGGCTGGCAGAGGCAAGGAAAGACCAGCAGAGAGAAAAAGAGACCATCTACACCAATTCTAAGTTAATTTAGACTAAACAAGGTCTTATTAATAGCAAAAGATAATTGAAATCCCAAATTTACAAGGTTTTCAACAAAGTGAAGTTTGCTAAAAGTTAACAGTGTAACATGTATTATGGTAACTTCTAATCTTGTAGCCTTAGACAGTCTAGTCCAAAGACATAAAGAAAGTTTGCTTTAAAAAAAAAAAGGAATAGTTATCTTCAAAAAATAAAGAGAAAAAAAGGGGGGAGGCAGAATTTATGTAAAGAGTGTTATATGGTTAATTCTTGTCCTGAAATAAATTAACTGCTTGTTTAAAGAAAAAAATGTTTGTAATAAGTCAGAAAGTTGAGACATGTTGAAAAATTGTCTGCGAAAGTCGTGAAAGAAAAATATTATAAAAAAATTATGCAAAAAATGTTGTATAATTTAAAAGTAATAAGGCCTCCTGAGTACTATTTTAAAAAACAGTTTATGTGCAAAGTGTATAAGAAAAGTAAAATATACCTTTAGTAAAAAGATTATAAAGGGGCATAAAAATGTGGATTTTTACCTACATTAAAAGGTTAAAAAAATTGTTTTAAAAGTTTAAGCAAGTTTTAAAACGTTAACTGTAAAGAAAATTCTGTGTGTAAACATATTAGCTAAACTTGAAAAGGTATCATCCAATTTTTCTGTGAACTAGACATTAAAGTAAAAATGCAACAGGTTTTTCTTAAAGCATCAACCTGCTCTTTAACAAAAATTATAAAACGTTAAAAAGAGTCTATAAAATCTTACCTTATGGTCAAACATAAAAAATTAGATAAATATGTCTACAAGGTTTTATTAAAATTAAGTTTAACATTAATAACACACTAATATAAAAGTAAAATTTAACTTACCTGGTATAAAAATCATACAAGAAGCATTATTAAATATAAAATAGTGTTTAACTTTCTTTGGTCTAAAAACTAATAAAAAATAGATGCTAAAAGAAACATTCATTTTACTAGAGGATCATAGAAGTTAAAGACTTAAAACAAACTTTGGCAATTAAGACGGCATACCAAGATGCAAATGCCTGGTTGAAATAGATCAAATATTCCATCTGCACGTTATACAAAAGCAATTGTTATGCTTGTGCACATGGCAGGCCAGAGGCCCTGATTGTCCACCTTCCACTAAGGTGGTCCTCCAGTCCACCAGGCGTGGGCTGCATGGTAGCTCTTTTCCAGGATTCTACAGCCTAGAGTAATAAGTCATGCCAAGCTCTCTCTGCTATATCCCGAAGTCCCTGCAGGTCAGCCCCCAAAGGCCATCCAGCTTCCGTCTCCCAACACTAAGTTCACTTCGTGTCTCTCACGGCAGGGAGGAGACTTAGCATTCCTTAGAGACCTGAAGGGATGCAGTGAGCTTAAGAATTTTCAATCAGTCAGCCCTTGTTCATCCCCGAGCAGATGTGTGGTGGTATTGTGGTGGACCTTTACCAGGCACTCTGCCACATAACTAGAGTGGCACTTGTGCTTTAGTCCATTTGGCTATCCCTTTCACCCTGGCATTTCATCAACCAGAGGAAAAACAAAAAATACGACATCGTAAAGTGAGAGAAGCCCTTATAGGTCTTTCAACTCTCACATCTATTTAGATGCAATTGGAGCCCCACAAGAAATACCAGATCAATTTAAAGCTTGAAATCAAATATTCACAGGATTTAAGTCAATATTTTTGTAGATGACAGTCAATAAAAATGTAAATTAGATAAACTACATCTATTACAACCAACAGCAATGAGCTTTTCATGAGTTAAAAAGAAAAACTCATGTCAGCCCCCGCCCTGAGGCTACCTGACCTGACAAAACTCTTTACACTCTATGTGTCAAAAAGAGAAAAAATGGCAGTTGGAGTTTTAACCCAGACTGTAAGGCCCTGGCCAAGGCCAGTGGCCTATCTCTCAAAACAACTAGACAGGGTTTCCAAAGGCTGGCCCCCATGTCCAATGGCCCTGGTAGCAACAGCCCTGTTAGCACAAGAAGCAGATAAGCTAACTCTTAGACAAAACCTAAACATAAAGTCCCCCCATGCTGTGGTGATTTTAATAAATGCCAAAGGACACCATTAGCTAATGAATGCTAGACTAACTAGATACCAAGGCTTGCTCTGTGAAAATCCCCACATAACCACTGAAGTTTGCAGCATCCTAACCCCGCCATCTTACTCCTGGTATCAGAGAGACCAGTTAAACATAAACTGAGTAGAGGTGTTAGACTTAGTTTATTCTAGTAGGTCCAACCTCCGAGACCACCCTTAAACATCAGTAGACTAGGAGCTGTACGTGGATAGGAGCAGCTTCACCAACCCCTGCAAAGTGACTCTGAAGAAGGCGACAAGCCCTGCTCCAGTCACACCCGGAAGCTGACTAGTCCACGCACAGCCAAAGCATGAGGAAACTCATCACAGGACTCATTTTCCTTAAAATTTAGACTTGTACAGTAAGGACTTCAACTGACCTTCCTCAGACTGAGGGCTGTTCCCAGTATATACATCAAGTCACTGAGGTAAGACAAAAGATTGCTACAGTCCTATTATTTTATAGTTATTATAAATGCCTACGAACTCCAAAGGAAACCTGTTTGTATAATGACACCCAGTGCAAAGTATATAATCCAAGAAGTGACCAGCCCGATGTGTGCTATGACTCCTTTGAACCTCCCATGATCACAGTCTTTGAAGTAAGACTAAGAACTGGTCATTCTGTAAGTGACACAAGTAAAGTAATAGCTAGAACAGAAGAAAGAAAGGTCCCCAAAAATGTAACCTTAAAATTTGACGCCTGTGCCACTATTAACAATAAACAGCATAGGATAGGATGCGGTTCTCTAGATTAGAAACAAAGTTACACAGCAGAAAATAAGTACATCTGTCAAGAATCATATTTATGTAAGATGTGTCAATACTAGTCTTGTGTCATTTAGGCTATTTAAAAAGAAGATAAAAAAGATCCTGTTTAGCTCCAAAAAGGAAAAGTCAGCCCCTCCTGCACGAGTGGAAGCTGCAACCCTTTAGAATTAGTAATCACAAACCCCTCAGACCCAAAATGAAATAAAGAAAAATACGTATCATTAGGCATTGATGAAAAAGGACTAGATCCTAGCATAAACATCCTAATAAAAAAGGAAGTTCAAAGATGCTCTCCAGAACCAGTATTTCAGACTTTCTGTGATGAACTAAATGTGCCAGTACCTGAGATTCCAGGAAAAACTAATTTTTTTTTTTTTTTTTTTGCAATTAGCCGAGCATGTAGCCCAGTCTCTAAATGTCACTTCATGTTATGTTTGTAGAGAAACTGTAATAAGAGATCAATGGCCATAAGAAGCCCGAGAATTAGTGCCTACAGACCCAGTTCCTGATGAATTCCCGGCCCAAAAGAATCACCCTGATCATTTCTAGGTTCTAAAAGTCTCAATTATTAGACAGTATTACATAGCTAGAAAAAGGAAAGAATTCACTCATTCTGTAGGATGACTTAGTTGCCTAAGACAAAAACCGTATTAATAGTACCACACACACACACACACACACAAACAGTTACATGATAAAGTTCCAGTTACACAGAAAGAGATCCATTCAGTAAATTTCCAAAGTTGAGACTGTTTAGGCCCACCCAGAATCCCACCAGGACTGGACGGCCCCCACCAGGTTATACTGGATATATAGACACAGAGCTTATGCTAAGCTGCCTGATCAGTGGACAGGTAGCTGCGTAATTGCACCATTAAGCCATCTTTCTTCTTACTGCCCATAAAAACAGGTGAACTTCTAGGCTTCCCAGTCTATGCTTCCCACGGAAAACGAAGCATAGCCATAGGTAATTGAAAAGATGATGAATGACCTCCTTAAAAAAAAAAAAAAATTATACAATACTATAAGCCTGCCACTTAGGCACAAGATGGCTCATGAGGATATCGAACCCCCATCTACATGCTCAACCGAATCATACGGTTACAAGCTGTTTTAAAAATTGTTACTAATAAAACCGGTCAAGCCTTGACTGTTCTTGCCCGGCAAGAGACTCTGGTGAGAAATGCTATCTATCAAAATAGACCAGCTCTTGACTACTTGCTAGCAGCTGAATTTAACCTTACTAATTGTTGTCTAAACATAAATAATCAAAGGCAAGTAGTTGAAGACATAGTTAAAAATATGACAAAACTGACACATCTGCCCGTAAAAGTGTAGCACGGATTCGACCCTGAAACCATGTTTAAAAGGTATTTCCCAGCACTAAGAGGATTTAAAACTCTTATAATAGGAGTTATAATAGTAATAGAAACCTGCTTACTGCTCCCTTGTTGGCTACCTGTACTTCTTTAAATGATAAAAAAGCTTCATCGCTACCTTAGTTCACCAAAATGCTTCAGCACAAGTGTACTATATAAATCACTATCAAAGTATTGCACAAAAAGACATAAGTAGCAAAAATAAAAGTGAGAACTCCCACTAATAAAAAGTAAGAGTCTCAAAAGGAGGAAATGAGGGAAGAGAGAGACCTTCTCATATTGTTTTATACTCAGTACCTGTTTTAAGAAAAAAAGAAAAAACAACGAGGAAGTAAAACCAAAGACAGGCAGCCCGGCACCAGGCCCCAGGCCTGGGCCTGCCTGGCCTAAACCCAGTAGTTAAAAATCAACTCCTGACTTAGAACCTGATGTTACCCACAGATTTCAGGCATTGTATAAAAGAACATTGTGGAACTCCCTGCTCTGTTCTGTTTCATTCTGACTACCAGTGCACGAAGCCCCTGTCACTTATCCCCTAGATTGCTCAATCAATCACGACCCTTTCATGTGAAATCTTTAGTGTTGTAAACCCTTAAAAAGGACAGAAATTGTGCACTCGAGGAGCTCAGATTTTAAGGCAGTAGCTTGCTAATGCTCCCAGCTGAATAAAGCCCTTCCTTCTACAACTCGGTGTCTCAGAGGTTTTGTCTGCGGCTTGTCCTGCTACAGATCATGCCTGTAATCTCAGCATTTTGGGAGGCGAAGGCAGGTGGATCACGAGGTCTGGAGTCTAAGACCAGCCTGACCAAGAGGGCGAAACCCCATCTCTACTAAAAATACAAAAAAATAAGCTGGGTGTGGTGGCAGGTGCCTGTAATCCCAGCTACTTGGGAGGCTGAGGCAGGAGAATTTCTTGAACCTGGGAGGCAGAGGTTGCACTGAGCAGAGATCACGCCATCGCACTCCAGCCTGGGCAAGAGAGTGAGACTCCGTCTCAAAAAAAAAAAAAAAGCAAGCAAAAATCATCCAACCTTCATATGTCTGTTTTTCCACCTCTAAAATGGAGATGATTCTATCTTCCTTGCAGAGTTTTGATTAAATGAAATAAAGGGTTTTTTAGAAATATACAATGCTTGTTGTTTGGTAGGTTAGTAGGTTACAATAAGATGATTACTTAATTGCCTTGTTAAATATACACATCTAAGTCTAAACCAGCATCTATACTTATCAGAAAGCTGGATTTTTCCAGAGTGAAATAACTTCTGTAAATACAAAATTTAGGTCATTGTTTCTCTCTCCCACTTCAAATTATGCTGAGAGGTCCTAGATTCCTCAGAGGTGTCTCAAGGTATGAGAAAACCCAAGTTGGTAAACAAATGTAAGCCCTCTCTCCATTTTCATCTGTGTATTAAGGTACCATGGAAGACTGAACTTCTAAAATGTGGTTCTCTAAAAAAAACGATGCTTAAGACCATTGACATCCTTTCTTATTCTATGATTTCTATTCTCATTCTAAGATGTTGGCATGTGCCCAAAGTGAGCTCTGGATTTTTCCCTGCCATTCCAATACCTGTAGGTCTCTGGTAGTTCTTAGGCCCTTCTGTCCATATGGGTTAAGGCAGCATGATATTCCTCAACTCCAAATAGTAATCATTTATTTGTTTGTTCAGCAATTCCATATTTCTCTTTGGCCAGGGTGTACAGAAAACAGTGCAGTCTGTGTTCACAAGTATTCTCATGCTGCTAATAAAGACATACCCAAGACTGGGTAATTTATAAAGAAAAAGAGGTTTATTGGACTCGCAGTTCCATGTGGCCGGGGAAGCCTCACAATCATGGCAGAAGGCAAAAGGCACATCTT
This sequence comes from Gorilla gorilla gorilla, assembly GCF_029281585.2. NCBI lineage: Eukaryota > Metazoa > Chordata > Mammalia > Primates > Hominidae > Gorilla > Gorilla gorilla. The sequence continues at coordinate 85,156,271 of NC_073224.2, read as the reverse complement.
ACACGGCATCAGACAAGAGAGAAATGAGAGCCAAGTGAAAGGGGAAACCCCTTATAAAATCGTCAGATCTCGTGAGACTTATTCACTACCACGACAGCAGTATGGGGGAAACTGCCCCCATGATTCAATTATCTCCCACCAGGTCCCTCCCTCAACAAGTGGGAATTATGGGAGATACAATTCAAGATGAGATTTGGGTGGGGACACGGCCAAACCATATCAGTCAGGGCTTACAGGATACACTGCAAAAGAGACGTGTACAGAAAGTTTATTAGGCCTGCCCTTGAGATCAAACCATAGTGGAGTATAAAATTGGATTGGCAGAGGGAGACGTTCACCTGAGATGCTAATGCAAAAAAATGCCTCAGTAAATCTTGTGATAAATTCTGGAAATAAGATGCTCCTTTAAAATTATCTGGCCTTGAGTCCAAGGAACCAGACTTTTTTTTTTTTTTTTTTTTTGAGATGGAGCCTTGCTCTGTTGCCCAGGCTGGAGTGCAGTGGCGCGATCTCAGCTCCCTGAAAGCTCTGCCTCCCGGGTTCACAGCATTCTCCAGCCTCAGCCTCCCGAGTAGCTGGGACTACAGGCACCTGCTACCATGCCTCACTAGTTTTGTTTTTGTATTTTTAGTAGAGATGGGGTTTCACCGTGTTAGCCAGGATGGTCTCGATCTCCTGACCTCATGATCCGCCCGCCTCGGGCTCCCAAAGGGCTGGGATTACAGGCGTGAGCCACCACGACCGGCCAGGGAACCAGACTTTTATACCCTCACATTGTCCAGTTATTGCCCAAGGATGGAGATGTAGGAAGGGAATGCATGACCTTGGATGAGGCATTCTCTGCCGAGGGCAATTCCCAGAAAGGATTGTGCTCAGAACCAGAGCCAACACTCCCAGCAGCTGGGGAAATGAGTCCCTGAGTCCAGAAGAGGATCTAGGTGGTGCACATAGCCTCCACTATAGTTCACCTTTCACTGCTCAGTGATAAGCTCTGGAAATAGCTCCTCCAGATTAGGATTGGTCTCTTCCTGGGAAACCTGAAGAAGATTAGTGGGTTAAGTATACACCCTGCCATTACAGCTGGTCTCAGCCACAGCTGATGTCCTCCTCTCCTACCCATTCTAGATTTCCCTCACCCTCAGCTAGCACCTCTACTGCCCTTGATGGCTTACACAGGCCCTAATATCTGAGAGGGTCTAAGCCCTTGGTCACTTTGCCTTTCTATGACTGGAAGCTACATTTGTTTATTTCCTGTCAAAACTGGAGAAGCATGTACTAAAAGATCCATCACAAATAACCTGGGAGCCAAATGTATTCTTCCTTGGCCCTATCTCCTCCTTGAGACTAGAGTCAAGTATCCCTGCTGTATAACTTCTTTCCTTAACTACTGGTCTCTTGACAAGATAAGCTCAAAGTGACTAGGTGGAAGCTATAGTGTGAATGGGTCTCTTCCTGTGTCTCTGGTGGATGTATTCCCCTCCTGCAAATGGGAACCTCTAAACATACAGGTCTCAGAGTTGGCAAGGATGAGAAACACAAATCCCCCAAGTGGGTCACTGGGAGTGATGGTGAGACACTTATTTCCACACTTAGTTCCATGAAGGGCAACCTATTATTATCTATTGCTGTGTAGTATATTACCCCAAAACTTAGTAGCTTAAGACAGCACGTATTTCTTTCTTTTTTGTGTCTGCGTTTGTTTGTAGACACAGGGTATATCGATGTTGCCCAGTCTGGTCTCCAACTCTTGGCCTCAAGTGATCCTCCCTCCTCAGCCTCCCAAATTGCTGGGATTATAGGCATGAGCCACTGCACCCGGCCAACAGGTATTTGTTATTGCACAGTTCCTATGGGTCAGGAATGCAGGTGCAGCTTAACTAGATCCCTGTGGCTCAAGATCTTTCATGAATTTGCTGTCAGGTTGTTTGACCAAGACTGCAGTCGCATTGTAAGGCTCAAATGAGAGGAAATTATTTTCCAAAATCACTCACATGGTTGTTAGTTGGCCTCAGCCCCCCTTCACATGGGTCTCTCCACAGGGATGCCTCACGTTATGACATCTGGCTTCCAAGCAAGCAAGCAAGCCAAAAGACAGTGAAAAAGAAAGCATCTAAAACAAGTCTTATAATTTAGTGTTAGAAGGGACAGCCTATCACTTCTACCATATTCTGTTTATTATAAGTCAGTCAATAAGTTCACACTCAAGGAGCAGAGATTACACAAAGATGTGAATAACAGGAGTCAGGGATCATTGAGTCTCATCTTAGAGGCTGCCTGTCCCACCATGTTTGCAGGGTATCATCTCCAAGTTGGTAACTCAATTGTATCTTCAAAGGTCATTCCATTATGCTATCAGGCTGGCAGCTTCTAGATGTTACAGAGTGTGATAATACCACTAGATACCCACGCTTAGTATCTGTCTTAGTCTGTTTTATGTTGCTAAGACAGAATACCACAGACTGGATAATTTATAAAGAAAACTTTATTTAGAGTTCCGGAGGCTGGGAAGTCCAGGAGCATGGTGCCAGCATTTGAAGAGGGCCTTCTTGCTGAGTCATAACATGGCAGAAGGATAAGTGAGCATGAGAAAGAGAAAGAGAGAGAGAGAGAGAGAAAGAGAGAGAGAGAGAGCTGCTTGTGTAGCAAGCCCACTCTTGCGATAAGTAACCCATTTCTGCAACAATGACATTGATCCATTCACCTCTTAATCACCTCTTAAAGTCCCTACCTCTCAACACTGTTGCATTAGGGATTACATTTCCAATGCATGAATTCTGTGGGGACACATTCAAACCATAGCATTCACTCACTGCCAAATCACCTTTGATGTAATGTGGGTACCTTGGTCTAATGAGATATTATGCAGGATCCCATGAAGGTAAAACAAACACTTTAAGCCCTCTGATAGTGGTGCTAGTTTAGGTCTTGCCCTATTTTATATACAATACATGTCAATTCTAGTCATCCAGTGGTTGGGTGGTTTTCCAGTTGTTTTCCTTAGAAGCCTCTGACCAATCATCCAAGCCATTTACCATCATTCATGAGTTTGTATGTATTCTTCTCTTGGGCCACTTCTCTTTCCACACAAAGTAGATGATCAAATGCATTGCCTGAAACTGCCCACTGGGACCATTTTCCCTTGCTGCTATCATTTAGGGCCACCCTGAGAAGAGTTGCAGAGCAGCAGTTTTGCAATTCCTGCTTCCACTTACCTACTGAATTGACAAAACCAAACTTGAGCGTTTTCTTTTTTTCTCTTTAAGCTGAGTATAAGAGACTCCTTGGACAAACATAGGGATAAATTCAGGGAGAGGTGCTGGTGCAATATTAGTGAATAATATGGGGGTCTGGGCTACCTGCTTGTTCCCTTAGGCCCTACTTGTGCACAATTCTCAATGTACCACTTCCATCTTGTAGATTGCTGCTGGGCCTGCTCAAACTCATGACTTTCAGGATCTAATAGAACTACTCGAAATGGGATATTTCAAGTAGTTCTATTACTCATCTGGTTACCTCCCAGGAACTTTGTGTAAAACTTCATTGCAGATGAACTTGCATTGTAATTCTCCTATTGGAGCTTGCCACAAAACATCTTTGTGAGTCACCAATACCTCTTACCAGAAGGTCTTCTGCTTAGTATCAACCAAGTGGCTGTGGGGCCACTTGCCCCACTGCCTGGACCTGCAGGGTCCTTTCCTGCTCTAATATCTGCTCAAAGTCAGCAGACTTTCATGTTAGTCAGTATATGGGTTGCAGCAGTATTCCTAAGTATGGAATATGCTACCTCAGCATCCAAAGAGGCCTACCAGGCATTGTGCTTCTTTCTTAGTGGTGGGAGGTACAAGGTGCAATATTTTGTCCTTTAATTTGCAGGGGATGGAAAATCATGCCCCAGACCTCTGGATCCCTAAAAAAAAATCTGACTGATGGGTAAACTGACATTAATCTACCCTAACAAATATATTACTTCTGTCTCAGCAATTACAATTACAGCTACAACTTGGTTGAATTCATGGTAGTCTTCAGACTGGTTTTTGTAGGGGCCAGAGAAATAAATTCAACAGGGATATTATGAGAACTGTTGGCCCTGTACCCTTTAGGTTTCTTTTCTTTTCTTTTTTTTGAGATGGAGTCTCGTTCTATAGCCCAGGCTGGAGTGCAGTGCAGTGGTGCGATCTCGGCTCACTGCAACCTCTGTCTCCCAGATTCAAGCGATTCTCCTGCCTCACAGCTCCCTGAGTAGCTGGGGTTACAGGCATCCGCCACCATGCCTGGCTAATTTTTGTATTTTTAGTAGAGACAGGGTTTCATCATGTTGGCCCGGCTGGTCTCGAACTCCTGACCTCAGGTGATCCACCTGCCTAGGCCTCCCAAAGTGCTGGGATTACAGGTGTGAGCCACTGCGCCTGGCCTGTACCCTTTAGGTTTCTAAGGGTGTCACCGATCAGGGTTATTCCTACCCATCACATGACATTTTATTTACTACATTGACTTGGGGGGAAGCAGAAAGACTTTCACTTAGTAACTTAGCATTTCCCACTACAATAATTCCTACCTCAGATCAAAAACTAATGTGTGTACAGGCATGGTGGCTCATGCCTATAATCCCAGCACTTTGGGAGGCCGAGGCGGGTGGATCACTTGAGGTCAGGAGTTCGAGACCAGCCTGACCAACATGGTGAAACACCATCTCTACTAAAAATACAAAAAAAATTAGCCGGCCATGGTGGCGCATGCCTGTAATCCCAGCTACTTGGGAGGCTGAGGCAGGAGAATTGCTTGAACCTGGGAGGCGGAGGTTGCAGTGAGCCAATATCGTGCCATTGCACTCCAACCTGGGCGACAAGAGTGAAACTCCATCTCAAAAAAAACAAAACAAAACAACAACAAAAAACCTATTGTGGGAGTACTATCAATTTCCAAGTATGTCCATTCCAATTATACATTCAAAGAGCAAGGAAATGACCACTTGGTAGTACATGGACCAAGTGGGCTCACTGTGAGTTAGAGCTGGGCCAGAACTCACTCTATTTATTTCTAGCCTTCATGTGTCTTTAACTCTGATGGAGGGTCCATGTTTACACTTTGAATACCAGTGTCATCTTGAATGTTGTATTCCACAATCTTCAAAATGTGTGGATATTCCTCTGTCTCCAGTGTATGGTTCCTTGACTAAATGTCCCTAGATCTCTGTGGGAAATCATTACTATACACTTGCCATGGTATTATAAGATCCTTCCTCCTGAGGACCCAATTTATCTTTTACTCAGTGGGTTCTGAGTCCAGAAACTGAACAAGGGATGGTGACCCTAGATATTCATCTGGTTGCGCAAAGGGAGGTCCCAAGGAAAACATGTGTTGCCTTACAAGGTAGAAGCCTCTGCAGCATCTTCAAGCCAAGTTGAGTTCTAGTCTCCAACAGAGAGGACCAAACCATTTCTGCAGGCCTGGAGGGTTCAGGAGGATCTGGGTTTCGAGGTTTCCAAGTATGTTAGCCCATTAAAGACTTCATTTCAGTCTCAGGATCCCACTTTTTCTTGGCTTGCTGGGACTGAGAATTCAACATTCTCTGTGACGCATTTTTTTTTGTTTTTTTGGTTTTTTTTTTGGCAAGACAGGGTCTTGCTCTGTCACCCAGGTTGGAGTGCAGTGGCGCAATCATAGCTTGCTGCAACCTTGAACTCCTGGGCTCAAGTGATCCTCCCACCTCAGCTTCCTGAATAGCTGGGACTACAGGCACATGGCATCACACCTGGCTAACTTTTTAAATTTTTGTAGCTATAGGGTCTCACTATGTTGCCCCGGTTGGTCTTGAACTCCTGAGCTCAAGCAATCCTCCCAAAGTGCTAGGATTACAGGTGTGAGCCACCACACCAAAATCCTCAGCCTTATCCTCAGCTTTTACTGCCCTTTGGCTGTGGGAAATGAAAGCCTCTTTATATGCTGCCAAAGAGGCCTCTGACTTTATCACTTCACCTGCAATGGCTGATTGGCAGTCCAGTCTTTCATCTTCTTTCTCAAATTCATCAATAGCACCCAGGAAGAGGCATTGTCCTCATAATTAGTACTTCCCCTGAATCTCTCAAAAGCTTGAGATAATGCACCTGCCAATTTATTCCCTTCCAACAGTATCCCCTCCCAATTCAACACCAGGCAAAAATTTAACAATTGTGCCATTACAGTTTGCCAAGGGATATTAATGTTCCATTACTGCCAGTTATGAGGTCCACATTGCCTGGTAACCCAGTGCCAAAAGTCTTTTTAGAGTTTAATTCCTCTATCCCCTACTGATACAAATGGTGTTAGGTCAAGTTTCTAACAGAATACTGGGAAAAGACACTGAAATCAAGATTTATGTGCAGAAAGTTCATTGAGGGAGTACCCTCTGCATCAATATCTGTGGGAGAATTAAGTAAGTAGGATTGGGCAGAGGGATCGGTTGAACTGTGGCACAGTTACAATAAAGGCCTCAGCTGACCCTACTGGCACCTCTGCAGCTGGGGATGAACCTTTAGAGTCATCCCAAGTTGAAGCAAGAGGGCTGAGCCTTCATATCCCCAGTTGTGGGCAAGTCATTTGTTGCAGGCTAGCCTTTATCTCTTAGGAGAGGGGCAGAAACGTGGCTAAGGCAACTCTCTTCAGCTGAGAGCAATGCCTGGAGAGGCACTCAGCTGAGAGTCATCACCACCAACACTCCCAGCAGTGGGAGAACAACTGCCTCAGCTAGAAAGGGGATGTGGATGGGAGCCCCATAGCATCCACTGCAACATGCATTATTTTAGGTGTTGAGATACGGCAGTGAACGTGGTAGACAAAAATCTGTGCTTTTTTCCTACATTTTAGACGGAGTTGTCAAGGAAGGCCTCACTGTGCAGACAACACTGAACAAAGACTTGAAGGAAGAAAGAGAACAAGATATCAAGATATTTGGGAAAAGCATATTCCAGGCAGAGGTCTGAGCAAATGCAAAGACCTGACTTGAAGGCAGAATATCTCTGGGTGTTCAAGGAACAGTAAGGAGGCCAGATGGTTGAAACCAGCTGAGAAAAAGGTGAGTGATAGGAATTGACAGATCAAAGAAATCAGGTTGCGGGGAAGAAGGCAGATTGTATCAGACCTTGAAGGCCATTGTAGGGTTTTTGGCTTTTACTCTGTGAAATAAAAAGCCATGGCGAGTTTGGAGCAGAGTAGTAACATGACATGTTTTTAAAAGAGTGCTCTGGCTGCGTGTTGCAAATAGATTGAAAGAGTGACCAGGATGAAAGGGGACCAGACAGGCTTAATCTATGCCAAAGATAATGGTGAGTTGGACCAGGAGGTGATAAGAAGTGGCTGGATTCTAAGTATAACTGAAGAGTAGAGCTGAAAATCCACTGCTGATGGATTGAATGTTGGTTTGAGAGAGAGTGAAAGAGATAAGACAAAGATTTCTAGATTTGGAGCTTGTGCTGCTGAAAGTGAGGGAAGAGAGAGTCCCTCTCATATTGTTTTATATTGTTTTATACTCAGTACCTGTTTTAAGAAAAAACAACAAGGAAGTAAAACCAAAGACAGGCAGCCCGGCGTCAGGCCTGAAACCAGGCCTGGGCCTGCCTGGCCTAAACCCAGTAGTTAAAAATCAACTCATAACTTAGAAACTGATGTTATTCATAGATTCTAGACATTGTATAGAAGAACACTGTGAAACTCCCTGCCCTGTTCTGTTTCTCTCTGACCACCGGTGCATGCAGCCCCTGTCACGTACCGCCTGCTTGCCCAAATCAATCACGACCCTTTCATGTGAAATCTTTAGTGTTGTGAGCCCTTAAAAGGGACAGAAGTTGTGCATTCGGGGAGCTCGGATTTTAAGGCAGTAGCTTGCCGATGCTCCCAGCTGAATAAAGCCCTTCCTTCTACAACTCGGTGTCTGAGAGGTTTTGTCTGCGGCTCGTCCTGCTACAAAAGGATGGGGTTGCCATTAACAGAAATGAGGGGCCAGGCGCAGTAGCTCATGCCTGTAATCTCAGGGCTTTGGGAGGCCGAGGCAGGTGGATCACTTGAGGTCAGGAGTTCAAGACCAGCCTGGCCAACGTGGTGAAACCTGTCTCTACTAAAAATACAAAAATTTGCCAGGCATGGTGGCACATGCTTGTAATCCCAGCTACTTGTGAAGCTGAAGCAGGAGAATCGCTTGAACCCCAGAAGCAGAGGTTGCAGTGAGCCGAGATCGTGCCACTGCACTCCAGCCTGGGTGACAAGAGCGAAACTCCATCTCAAAACAAAAAACAAACAAAAAAACAAAAAAACAAAGGGCTGGGTGCAGTGGCTCACGCCTGTAATCTCAGCACTTTGGGAAGCCAAGACAGGTGGATCACATGAGGTCAGGAGTTTGAGACCAGCCTGGCCAACATGGCAAAACTCTGTCTCTATTAAAAATACAAAAATTAGCCCAGTGTGGTGGTGCAAACCTGTAATCCCAGCTACTGGGGAGGCTGAGGCAGGAGAATCGCTTGAACCCAGGGAGGCAGGGGTTGTAGTGAGCCGAGACCATGCCATTGCACTCCAGCCTGGGTGACAGAGTGAGACTCTGTCTCAAATAAATAAATAACAACAACAACAACAAAACAGAGATGAGGGAGACAGCTGCTGGAACAGGTTTGAAGGAGGTGATCAGGAGTTCAGTCTTGGACATGTCGAGTTTACATGTTTATTGGTTATATTGAGGTGTCAAGTCAGCAGCTGATATATTGGTTGAGTTCAGGAGAGAGATCTGGGCTGGAGAGACAGATTGATGAATGTCATCTCCTATAGATGGCATTGTAAGGAACATGGCTGTGCTTTGGTCAAGGATAGGCTGAAGTAAACATCCAGAGCGACTCAGTGAGTTTAGAGCGCAGGCATGTAACTCCACTTGTTATCACAGCCATGTAGCCATAACATGGGCAGGTTCATCATTTGGTTCTAAGCCACTGTTGTCTGTAAAAGGTCTAATTGCCCTGCTGACACTGTACAGGCATGCTGGCACCTAGAGAAAGAGAACCAAAGCTGTCCATTTTGCAGACAGACAGCAGGAAGCCAGAGCACAGCATGGCTCGGCTTGTGCCCAGAGAGAGAAAGAGTTAAGCTGCTGACCCTGAGGCAGGGGAGAGCTGGCCGCACAGCTGTGTGGGAGCCACTGGACTAAGCAGCTGAGACAGGGCAGACAGTGTGAGAAAGTTCTTGATGAGAGCTGCTGCTGAATAAAATCATCTTTCACCTGCCTATAGCCTCCCAAGTGTTCTTGCTGCTCATCCACCCACTCCCTTCGGACCTCAGCATGGACTGGAACCTGACCCTGAGCATGATAAGTGGTGTAGTTATGAACCTGACACGCAATTAAGCGATGAGACTAGATGCAATCAACAGGGAAATGAGTGTAGAGAATAGAAGAGATTCAAGGGCTGAGGCTCGGATGCTCTGCTGTTATGAGTATAGGAAAATAAGAGGAAACAAGCAGAGGGGTCTGAGAAAGAGTTGCCAGTGACTTTGGACCAAGAGAGAGGGTGGTGTCCTGGAAATCAATGAAGACAATGCTTCAAGGAGGAGTGAGTTATTTCCTGTTTCAACTAACTGGTGGAAAACATACAACCTTGATAGCCAGTCTGGTGACTGAGTGATACGAGACATGTTTTTTAAAGTGGATTTGACAGAGAATTGAAGGAAAGGAATTGGAGGCAGTGAATATAGACAAATCTTTCACAAGCAATTTTTCTGTCTTTGTTTTGTGGTGGGGAAAAGTGGGAACAAGAGAAGGTTTTAAGATGGGAGAAATAACATGTTTGTTCACTGATGAGAAAGATCAAACAGAGAGGGATAATTTGATAATAAAGAGACAGGAGAATTGTTCAAACAAAGACCTCGAGTAGATGAGAGGGAATGGAATCTAGTGCTGGAGTGGAAGGGTTGGCCCCTGAAAAGAGTGCCAATAGTTCATCTAGAGTAAGGTGAGAGGAGACAGAGAACACGGGCACAAAGGCTGGAAGGTGGGCAGGCGTGGTGAATATGGAATTCTCTTATGATTGCTTCCATTGTCCTCAGCTAAGAATGAGAATTGGGAAGATGTGTTGGAGGTTTGAGGACAGAAGAGAAGGTATCTAGGCCTAGGATGAGCACACACTTACAGCTGCAGTCATGAATTTAAAGGAAGACTGGCTATCAGGGTTGTATGTTTTCCATTAGCCACATACAGCTGCACAGGTGCAGGTGCTGAGTGGGTAGAGAAGGGAATGTCACCTGGGTTGGCACTCAACCAACCAAGTTCGGAGACTCAAGAGCTGGTCAAGGGAGCTGATAGTACACTTGATGGACTCATAACCCCACCTTAGTGCTGACTCTCCTTTATCTCATATATGCATATATGTCTGGAAAAAATTATATTGGCCTTAGACATTTTGCAGAGACTGAGAATAACCGAGTCACATTCGTGATAGCGAGCTAGTGCAATAGCCTTTGCTGTTGTGGGGATGACAAGGTAATCTAGTTCCTACATGTGCCTTTGGGGTTCCAGTTCAATTCTTCCTGTAAGGCCCATGAGGGTCACCCATCCTATTCTTTCAAGAGGATCACTATCTCCTTTTTGTTTGTTTGTTTGTTTTTTGAGATGGTGTCTTGCTCTGTCACCCAGGCTGGAGTGCAGTGGCATGATCTCAGCTCACTGCAACCTCCGCCTCCTGGGTTCAAGCAATTCTCCTGTCTCTGCCTCCCGAGTAGCTGGGATTACAGGTGTGGGCCACCATGCCCAGATAATTTTTGTATTTTCAATAGAGACGGGATTTCGCCATGTTGGCCAGGCTGGTCTCAAACTCCTGACCTTGGGTGATCTGCCTGCCTTGGCCCCTCAAAGTTCTGAGATTACAGGCATGAGCCACCATGTCTGGACTCACTATCTCCTTTTTTGCCATGAGTATCCCCCTTTTTTGATATGAGTATCTTTTGACATGAGTATCCTCACAACCAGCCCCTATCGTTTGAGATAATTTCAATCTATTTTTCAAGTAAGAATCTAAGAGAGCTTTTGGTGCACCCAATTTGTTTTAAAATTAGTAACAATATCTTGTAGTTGGATATTTTTCTATTGCTTCTAAAGTATGCATTTTCTTCCTTTATTTTACCCATATATGTATTTGGTGAGTGGAAAATGTGGTTGTTAAATGTATGGACTTTGGTATCAAGCAGACCTTGTTTTGAATCGTAGCTCATTACATCTTATCCTCCCAAATAGCGAATTTCTTCTATTGTGGTTTCATTATCATCAATGTAAAGAAATAGACTCTTTCATTGTTCAACTGCTTTATTACTAGGACTTCTCCTTGTATGAAATGTAAGCTTCATGTTTAGAGGTCAGGATTCAGGAACATGTTTCAGCTAAGCATGACAGATCCTAAAGGATGGCTAGTGTGGGAAATAGTGATTTTTCCTGGATTGAACTGTTGTCAATCACTTTCGATGTATCTGAACTACAACAGACTCCCTGAGGGTTCCTAGCTAAAGCTCAGATTTTGTTTCAAAAGCCATTGAACTAAAACAGCAACAAACAAACACACACAAAACAGATTATTTAAATAAATCAAGGCCGAGCGCAGTGGTTCATGCCTGTAATCCCAACATTTTGGGAAGCCAAGATGGACAGATCACTTAAGGTCAGGAGTTCAAGACCAGCCTGGCCAATATGGTTGAACCCCGTCTCTACTAAAAATACAAAAATGTGGCAGGCACCTGTGGTCCCAGCTACTCAGGAGGCTAAGGCACAATAATCATTTGAACCTGGGAGGTGGAGATTGCAGTGAACCGACACCACTGCATTCCAGCCTAGACAACAGAGCAAGACTCCATCTCAAAAAAAAAAAAAAAAGAAGAAGAGAAAAGGAAAAGAAATCATTACAGTGGCTGTATATCTTCTGAAATTTGCATACAATAATTGCTTCTGACATATTCAAAATATGTCAGAAGCCCTCCAACATCAGACTCCAAGTTTTTCAGTTTTGGGATTCAGACTGGCATTTCTTACTCCTCAGCTTGCAGACAGCCTGTGGGACCTTGTGATCGTGTGAGTTAATATTTAATAAACTCCCCTTTATATATATATATATATATTATATATATAATCTATATATATATATAATCTATATATATATATATATATAATCTATATATATATATATCTCCTATTAGTTCTGTCCCTCTAGAGAACCCTAATACAGGAGGACAGGGCTTACCTTCATTCCATTATATGAAGGTGAGGACTAAACTCTGACTTTTATGTTGCCCAAATTCCTATCTAAGGGGTCTGGGGCATCATGTCCTACAACTCATAAATTCTCATCAGATGGGTTTTATTTAACACTAATCGTGACTTACTCTCCAACCTGACTCTGGCATAATATTATGAGACAAGAAAGAAAATCAAAATATTTTACCCCAAAACATGTTTCTTTGCCATATTTTGAAATGGTCATGCAAAGCTGTTCTTTTTGGGGGCGAATTTGCATCTGTAAAGAATCTCAACTAACATAGCTAGATCTTTTTCTTTCAGACCCTCCCAATCCTAAACAGATTAACTGAGATCTGAATAGGAAACATTTGTCATCTATTGTCTCTAAGGGCAGCCACTATAAGACTTTGAAAGAACTTTGGCCTCCACCATCTTTTATCTTAACCTGAACATTCCCTTTCCATCAATCCCAGGTCCTTAGAAAACTCAACCAATTGTAAAAAAAGAAAAATTTTGAATTCACCTATAGCCTGGAAGCTCCCCCTTCACTGCACTTTGAGTTGTCCTGCCTTTCTGGGCCAAACCAATGTATTTCTTTTTTTTTTTTTTGAGACGGAGTCTCGTTCTGTCGCCAAGCTGGAGTGCAGTGGCGATCTTGGCTCACTGCAACTTCTGACTCCCGGGTTCAAGTGATTCTCCTGCCTCAGCCTCCCGAGTAGCTGGGATTACAGGCGAGTGCCACCACACCGGGCTAATTTTTGTATTTTTAGTAGAGACGGGGTTTCACCGTGTTGGCCAGGATGGTCTCGATCTCCTGACCTCGTGATCTGCCCGCTTTGGCCTCCCAAAGTGCTGGGATTACAGGCACGAGCCACCGTGCCCGGCCTACCAATGTATTTCTTAAATGTATTTGACTGATGTCTCATGCCTCTCTAAAATGTATAAAACCAAGCTGCACCCCGACCAACTTGGGCACGTGTTCTCAGGACCTCCTGAGGGCTGTGTCACAGGTCATGGTCACTCATATTTGACTCAGAATCTCTTCAAATATTTTACAGAGTTTGACTGTTTTCGTTGACAAAGGGAAATAGCTATATTTATCTATGTATATATAGACCTTGTGTAGACCTTGTTTTTAATCCCAGCTTCATTACATCTTATCTTCCCAAGCAGCAAATTTCTTCTATGGTGGGTTTTTTTTTTCTTTTCTTTTTTTTTTTGAGACGTAGTCTCACTCTGTCAACCAGGCTAGAGTGCAGTGGCGCGATCTCGGCTCACTGCAAGCTCCGCCTCCCGGGTTCACGTCATTCTCCTGCCTCAGCCTCCTGAGTAGCTGGGACTACAGGCGCCCGCCACCATGCCCGGCTAATTTTTTGTATTTTTAGTAGAGACGGGATTTCGCCGTGTTAGCCAGGATGGTCTCAATCTCCTGACCTCGTGATCCGCCCGCCTCGGCCTCCCAAAGTGCTGGGATTGCAGGCATGAGCCACCGCGCCTGGCCTCTGTTGTGGTTTTATTATCATTGTAAAGAAATAGACTGCCGCCTTGAATTCCTGGCCTCAGCCTGGTGGGAGGATCACTTGAGGCCAGGAGTTCAAGGCAGCAGTGAGCTATGATCTCACCACTGCACTTCAGCCTGGGTGACAGAGTGAGACCCTGTCTCAATAATTACAATAGTAATAATACATTTTTAAAATTAAAAAAATGCAAGAAAGGCAAAATTAAGGATTGTTTGCAAACATTTTCTCAACCCTCACAACTGCCCTAGAAGATACTATTACTCCTCTTTTACAAGTAAGAAAACCAAGGCTTCTAGAGGTTAAATTACTTGCCCGAGATCACTCAGATCAAAAGTGGGAGTTGCACAATCAACTCCTTTAATTTCAGAGCTGAAACACCTGCCAGCACAGAAGAAGTGCTGCGAGTTATCAGGAAGAGGTGGGATCAGTGATTATTGATGGCGCTGGGAGGAGGGGCGTACGTGAATTAGCTTTTTAAAAAGTAGTCAATAAAGAGACTAGGTCACAATGTGTTTACTAGCATCTGAGATAGTGCTTCCCCATTGCTCACATGACAGAAAGCTCTTCCCCTGCTCTGCCCCCAAGACCCATCCTCTCCCTGCGACATCTGTGGAGATTTCTCAAGGACATGGCTCCAGGGATAATTTGTTTCAGCTGCTGCTTTCTAAGGGCGCAAATCAATCTTATTAACCCAAGTTCCTGAGAGAGACTGACTACAGGAGGTTAAAAGACTAAAGGGGAGGAAGTTGACGTTGGTGGTCCTTTTTTCGCCTTTTCTCTTGTCAAAGAGATGAAGTAGCTGGTGTGTGGGTACAGAATATGTCATAAGGATATTTCTTAGCAAATCCGTGAGTTGGTGCGTAAAAGCAGTTACATGCTAAGCTGACCTGGGACTAAAAGGTAAGTCAGTTGGGCATCCTTATAAGAACAAACCTTTCCAGCTAAAAGATCAAGCTGGCGAGCTCCGGCTGTTGCAATTCATGCTCTAGAATGGCAGAGTCACCACGTGAGTGTGACCTGGTGTCTAGGAATGGGAATTACTCTAATTCCTCTTCTGTTTCTTGGGAGATGACTTGGCTCTGTAATGGACATAATATAGTCTTTGAAGTCAAACAGACCTAGCTTCAAATTCTAGCTCTGTGACTCCCGAAAAGCTACCTAATTTCTCTACTGCTCAGTTTCCCCATTTGTTGAATGAGGATCATAATACTTACCATGTGGGTTTACTGTGGTTATCAAATAAGATGAAGCAAAAGGGCCAGGCATGGTGGCTCATGCCTGTAATCCCAGCACTTTGGAAGGCCAAGGAGGGCAGATTTCTTGAGCTCAGGAGTTTGGAACCAACCTGAGCAACATAGTGAAACCCCATCTCTACAAAAAATACAAAAATTAGCTTGGCATGGTGGCATGCACCTGTAGTCTCAGCTACTTGGGAGGTTGAGACTGCAGTGAACCGAGACAGCTCTGCTACACTCCAGCCTTGGTGACAGAGCCAGACCCTATTTCAAAAAAAAAAGGGGGCGGGGGGCAACAAAGTAAAAGGACATCCCAAGGTGACCGGCAGTAAATGGGTGGCCGCTATCTCTGTTATCAAAATCAACCCTCCAGTCTCTATGCCACGTGCATATCTGGACAAGTAGCATGGCTCCCAGCTGCAGCCTTATTTATGTCCCTTTCCTGTTCTTTAAGGGGTAAGTGTTCCAGGAAGAAAGCTTTGCACATGTCAGTGAAGTCAAACAGCCCTGTGAGAAAAGGGCTCCTCTGGAATGGCGCCGTTAGAGGGGAACCAGCATGAGACAGGGCTGCCGTGCAACCTGGGGAGATTCAGTTCACCTCTCTGTGCCTCCATTTCCTCAGTGTTATCTGGGGGTAATGATAGCTGCCCACTGCATGATTGGAATAATCACATTTGTTCTATATAAACAACCAACAAGTACTTTACTCTTAGCCGCCCACTCCTCATAATAGGTATTTGAGGAAATATCTGCCTCTTGACCTTGCGGGGAAGGGGGATGAAGGCCAGGCTGTAGGGAGGACCCACTGAGAGTAAGGCAGTGAATGTTCTCTGCAAACTGCGCCATTCTGGACCTAGCTGGAGCATTCCTGACCCCTGAAGCATGTGTGCCAGCGCTTGTGTTTTGCATTCACAGGTGCAGTAACTTTAAATTCCTCAAATCCCCTGAGTGCAAGGCCATGGCTCAGAAAAGCCTTGCAAACAACAGCATTAATCTCCCCTACAAGGACTTGACCTCCGAGGTAACCAGGCGCCGAGTCACCATGATCATAAGGTACCCAAAATCTTTCCTCTGGATCGCTTGTGGGGTTGGGATGGAGCATAACACTGAGCCCCAGCAAATGCCTGAAACTGTAGCTGGCACTGGTTTATTTAAATGTATTTAATGCTGCTGCAAGACACATTTCACAGAAAAGGAAACTGCTTTGTCATCCATTGTGGAAAACAGACTTTTCCCACATGGCCCTTCAACGGGTGATGACACCCATTTGTGTATGTTCACTGCGTGGGTGGTCGTGGCTCTTGATAGAGAGTGGGGAGTGGGGATCACTTTGTTTGGTTTTGTTTTGTTTTTTTGAGACAGGGTCTTGCTCTGTCACCTGGGCTGGAGTTCAGTGGTGCAATCACAGCTCACTGTAGCCTCAGCCTCAAGCTCCTGGGGCTTAAGCAATCCTCCCACCTCAGCCTCCCAAGTAGCTGGGACTACAGCCATGCGCCACCACGTCTGGTTAATTATTATTATTATTATTATTATTATTATATTCAGACGGAGTCTCTCTCTGTCGCCCAGGCTGGAGCAATCTTGGCTCACTGCAAGCTCTGCCTCCCGGGTTCACAGCATTCTCCCACCTCAGCCTTCTGAGTAGCTGGGACCACAGGCACCCGCCACGACGCCCAGCTAATATATATATATATATATATTTTGTATTTTTAGTAGAGACGGGGTTTCACCATTCACAGGATGGTCTCAATCTCCTGACCTTGTGATCTGCCCGCCTCGGCCTCCCAAAGTGCTGGGATTACAGGCATGAGCGACTGTGCCCGGCCAGTTTTTTTGTATTTTTAATAGAAACAGGGTTTTGCCATGTTGCCCAGGCTGGTCTCAAACTCCTGGGCTCAAGTGGTCCACCTGCCTTGGCATCCCAAAGTGCTGGGATTACAGATGAGAGCCACTGTGCCTGGCCCAAGCTGACACCTCTAGCTTGAGCTCTTTGTCGGGTACGTTATGAGATTAAAAATAATAATCTTACTCAATTTGATAATAAGTTGGTCAAAAAAATCAAAATTATTGATTTGAAATAGAAAATACAGACTTCCATCTAATGTTGTTTACAATGCCCTTTGACCTTAGAGTTTATTGGGATGTAAGATTCTAGCAAATTGATAGGAATTAGGTGCCATTTCTTAGTTACCATATATGGGAATGCCAAATCTTTGTTGATAGTGGTGCATGGCCAATTTGATACCACGGGTTTAGACCGTGAGAGTGGGCATTGTCTGCAGGAAGTGTGGTCCCTGTGCTCTAATGTCCATCCAAGGACGAGATGGCATAATTCTGTGGCCTGTCCTAGCCGCCAAACAATTCCCTTCCCATCATCCCACATCCTCTCAGCAACATTAGGGATCAGCTTTGATTGGGAGATGGGAGCAGTGAACTTGTGGCCAGATTGAAATTTAAATGTGGATTCCAGTTCTGCCTTCTACTGGTCACATGATCTGGGTAAATCACCTTCTGTCTCAGCTTGCTCAGCTGAAAGATTTAATGTGGGGGCTGAGATTCTACATGTGGTTAGTTTCTAGGTAATTTCTAGTGCCTGGAACATAGTAAATGTTCAGGGAACAATTAAATCTGAACCTGTAAAAGCTTGACAGGCTAGTCCTATGCCCTTGAAGGCAAGGTTTGCCCAGCCCTGAGGAGGATGGGGAGACCCTGGTATACTCCAGCAGAAGGGGAGGCGAACCCCGCAACCTGGGGATGGGGGCAAGTTAGACCAAAGGGAGCTGCGAAGTGAACCTGAGGCTGGACTGGCCCTACGAATAGCTGGAATGCAAATGAAACGTTTAGACACAGCCTGTCCCAGGCTGAAATGTACAGAGAGCTGGCCAGTAGGGGATGGAGAAAGCTAATTGATGGGAAGAACTCCTGCTCTAATCCTAAGATACCCTTGGAGGATGGGGGTGGAGGAGTGAGGGTGCAGACTCTAACTCTGTTGGATCCATGGCACCAACGGGGACAGCTGAGCTCACTCTGAGGAGAGCTGACTGACAATTAAAGTATATCTCATTTCTGCAAGGTGAGTATGGGTGGAGGAGCTTGGAAGGATGTCCTCTGAAATGTTAACTATTCTCTTTAGATGCTGGCATCTGGGGTATTTCTTTTGTTCCTTCTTTTTTGTTGTTTTGAGACAGGGTCTCACTCTGTCACCCAGGCTAGAGTGCAGTGGTGCAATCATAGCTCACTGTAGCCTCGATCTCCCAGGCTCAAGTGATCCTCCCACCTTGGCCTCCCAAGTAGCTGGGACCACAGGTGCATGCTACCATGCCTGGCTAATTTTTATTTTCTTGTGGAAAGAGGGTCTCCCTATGTTGTCCAGGCTGGTCTTGAACTCCTGGGCTCAAGTGATCCTTCCACATCAGCCTCCCAAAGTGCTGGGATTACAGGCATGAACCACCATGCCCAGTCTGTTTCCTTTTTCTCTGTTTATTTAAAACCCTATCTTTATTCAAATGGCATTCAATGTGCCTTTCTTCCTAGAAAAGAGATAATTACCCAGAAAAGTGATGAAGCTAAGGAGATGCTCTCCCACTTGGATTTGGAACAAGCCCCTCCCCCTCACAGGACCTACCTCACAGTACCTCCCGCCCCACCTCCTTCTCCAGCTGAGGATCCCACGGTCTCCTAAGATGTAAACCTTATTTTGAAGTGAATTCTTACACAGAACTCCAGAAAACAGTTTCAGTGGCATTCTTGAGGTTTGTCTTAGAAGACTCTTGAAGACCTTCGTTCTTTCCTATTTTTCTTCACCTAGAACCACCATAGAGCATGATTTACCCTTGCTAATATACTTAGTCATTTTCGGTTTTTTAATCCAAGTCTCTGATATGATATGCATATATTTTGATCTTTATGTTATGCTATAGAACTGTTGCTGCAGTCAGTTGTATTTAAATTAATAAACAGTTATCAGGCCTTGTTGTTTATTACTAAATCTGAATCAGTGAAAAGTCTAGGCCTTTTAAAGTCTAGAATTTAAAGATCTCAGGTCCTGGGAACCCTGAGGTAGCTGGATTTTCAAAACGCAACCTGAGACACTACAGTTGTGTGGCCCTGTATTTTGGAGATGCATTCCCATGCCGTGTGCTGGGGCTAAGGTGGTTGAGTTTCACGTTTATTGACAGTGTTTTTAAAGTTTGTTTCTGGGAGATTTGAAGTGATTTTCAAACTCTGTAACAGAAAACTCTACCCTGAAAAGCAGCCAAGTGTAGAGTGGTTCTGTTGTGGAGAAGTCCATTGCTTGAGTCCTGTCCAAGCTCCTTGACGGGCCCCAGTGTACCTCTAAGGACTTCCGGGGCTCTTCTGAATTGTTCAAAGGCATCAAAAATGTGATAATTCTGGCATACATATACATATAAAAAAATCCCCACATGTCATCCTTTATTTCATCTGCTGCTTCTTAGAGTCCTTGTAGGTGTTCTGTCTCCAGGCCTGCCCTTGTAAATGTGCTCGGCTCCCCTATGAGAAAGGGAGTCAAAGCTTCTGTACACCATTGTGGAGTCGGGGTAATCACTCTGTGATCTCCCCTGATCCCATGCATTTAATAAAACCAGTGTGCCTTCTTTAAAAGTAAAAAGTGCTCCGGTTCTTCTACCCCCATAGTAGTTGGCTGTGCCATTGGTGTGGAAGTCGGACTCCTTACCTGTGGCCTTCAGCAGCACGGGGCAGGGAAGGAGCCTACACTGAGTGTCTGCCATTGCCAGCTGGATGCTGGATATACACATCTCCCTCTCCTCTGTCTGTTGAGGAACGGGCCTGCGCTGTCCAATAGGACAACCACTGGCCACTTGTGACTATTTCAATTTAAATTCATTAAAAATGAAATAAATTCAGTTCTTCAGTCATGCTAGTCATATTTCAAGTGCTTAGTAGATTTGTGCAGCCAGTGGCTACCCTATGGGATGTTGCAGTTGTAGAATGTGACTGCCATTAAAGATAATTCTATGAGGCTGGGCATGGTGGCTCACCCCTGTAATCCCAGCACTCTGGGAGGCAGAGGTAGGTGGATCACCTGAGGTCAGGAGTTTGAGACCAGCCTGGCCAACAGGGAGAAACGCTGTCTCTACTAAAAATATAAAAATTAGCTGGGTGTGGTGGTGTACACCTGTAATCCTAGCTACTTGGGAGGCTGAGGCAGGAGAATCGCTTGAACTCGGGAGGCGGAGGTTGTGGTGAACTGAGATTGCACCCTGTGCTTCAGCCTAGGCAACAGAGTGAGATTCCGTCTCAAAAAAAAAAAAAAAAAAATTCCATTAAACAGTGATGGGGCAGGGGTTAAACATGTCCAAGGACACACCGCCAGTTAGAAATAGAATCAGAGAGGTCAGGCTGGGAAAGAATAATTCTTGTGTTTTACTTCCATTTGGTTTCTGAACACATTCTAGGATGTTCTCTCTGTTCCTTTGTTCAGCAAATGTTGAGTACCCACTATGTAAGCACGGCACTGTTCTGGGGATATATCACTGTACAAGACAATCAATCCCTACCCCATGGAGTTTACATTCCAATGGGGAAAGACTAACAAAAAACATACACAATGTAAGTCCAGGTGCAGTGGCCCACCCCTCTAGTCCTCCCAGCACTTTGGGAGGCCAAGGTGGGCAGATCACTTCAGCTCAGGAGTTTGAGACCAGCCTGGACAATGTAGCAACCTCATATCTACAAAAACATACAAAAAAAATTTAGCTGGGCATGGTGGTGGGCTCCTGTAGTCCCAGCTACTTGGGAGGCTGAGGTGCAATGATCACTTGAGCCTGGGAGGTGGAGGTTGCCATAAGCTGAGATTATGCCACTGCACTTCAGCCTGGGTGACAGAGTGAGACCCTCTCTCAAAAACAAAACAAATACACAATGAAAAAACAGTGAATTATACATCAGGAGGCGATGAGTATAATGGAAAAGATGTGTTAAAGCAGTGAAACAGGGTAAGGGAGATTAGAAGTGCAGGTTGGTTGTAGTGTTAAACAGTGTGGTCTGGGTAGGTGTATGAGTCCATTTTAATGCCACTGATAAAGGCATACCCGAGACTGGGAAGAATAAGAGGTTTCATTGGACTTACAGTTCTACCTGATTCTGGGGGAGTCCTCAGAATCATGGCGGAGGGTAAAAGGTACCTCTTACATGGTCGCAGCAAGAGAAAATGAGGAAGATGCAAAAGCAGAAACCCCTAATAAAACCATCAGATCTCGTGAGACTTATTCACTATCATGAGAACAGTATGAGGGAAGCTGTCCCCGTGATTCAAATTATCTCTCACCAGGTTCCTCCCACAATATGTGGGAATTATGGGAATATACTTCAAGTTGAGATTTGGGTGAGGACACAACCAAAACATATCGTTCCATCCCTGGCCCCTCAAAATCTCATGTCCTCACATTTCAAAATTAATAATGCCTTCCCAGCAGTCCCCCGAAGTCTTAACTCATTTCAGCATTAACCTAAAAGTCCATGGTCCAAAGTCTCATCTGAGACAAGGCAAGTCCCTTCCACCTATGAGTCTGTAAAATCAAAAGCAAGCTAGTTACTTCCTGGATACAGGAGGGTACAGGTATTTTGTAAATACAGCCATTCCAAATAAGAGAAACTGGCCAAAACAAAGGGGTTACAGGGCCCATGCAAGTCTGAAATCCAGCTGGGCAGTCAAATTTTAAAGCTCCAAAATGATCTCCTTTAACTCCAGGTCCGTAGGACCTCTTTAGGAAGGTGGCATTTGAGCAAAGACTTGAAGCCAGTGATGAAGTTAGGTGTGTGGACATTTGGGACAGAGGGAAGAACTAGTGCAAAGGTTCAAAGGTAGAAGTGTGCCTGGTGCATTCAAGGAGCGCAAGGAAGCTTGAGTAGAGTGGATCAGGGACATTTGTGGGATGAAGGCACAGTGGTGGAGGAAGGAGGCCGACGATGTGGGGTTTTGTAAGAACTCTGACTTTGACTTTGAATGAGATGGGAAGCAGAAGCCATAGAGGTTTTCAGAAAAAGAGGCATGATCTGGCTTGTGTTTTAATGGGATTGTTCTGGCTACAGTGTTGAGAGTAGGCTGCATGGGTAGAGGGAACAGAAGCAGGTCATCTGCTATTGTAGTAATCCAGGAACAAGAGGATAGTCATTTAGACCAATTACAGTTGGAGTGATGAGAAATATGGGAAGATTCTGGATCTACGTGTTCGAAGATGAAATCTGCAAAAGCTGCTGATGGATTGGATATGGGGTATGATAGAGAGACAGGCGGGTAAAGGATAACTCTAAGATTTTTGGTCCAAGCAACTAGAGGGATGGAGTTTCCTCAGCCAAAAGAAGAGCAGATTTACCTGGGTGCAATGGTTCATGCTTGTGGAGGCTGAGGCAGGAGGATTGTTTGAGGCCAGGAGTTTGAGACCAGCCTCATCAACATAGGGAGACCCTGTCTCTACAAAAAAAAAAAAAAAACAAGCACAGTGGCTCAAACCTGTAGTCCCACCTACTTGGGAGGTTCAAGCGGCTTCTTGCTTGAGCCCAGGAGTTTGAGGCTACAGTGAGCTGTAATTTGCCACTGCCCTCCAGCCTGGGTGATAGAGTGAGACCTTGTCTCAAAAAAAATGAAAATAAAAGAGCAGATTTGGTGTGTCTGATGAAGAAAGAGAAGGTCAGATGTTCAACATGTGCTAGTTTGACATGCCTAATAGACATCTAAATGGAGATGCCAAGGGGGCAGGTGATATATGAATCTGGAGTTCAGGAGTAATGACTAGGCTGGAGATATAAACATGAGGTTCATTAGCATATGTGAGTTGGAATTTAAAGCCCTGATATTAGATGAGATGCCCAAAGGAGTGAGTAGATAAGAAGAGACCCTAAACTGAGCCCTGGGGTGCTTCAATCTTAAGAGGGAGCTAGCCTGTAATCTCAGCACTTTGGGAGGCTGAGGCGGGTGGATTGCCTGAGGTCAGGAGTTCAAGACTAGCCTGACCAACCTGGTGAAACTCCGTCTCTACTAAAAATACAAAAATTAGCTGGGCATGGTGGCAGGTGCCTGTAATCCCAGCTACTCAGGAGGCTGAGGCAGGAGAATCGGTTGAAACTGGGAGGCAGAGGTTGCAGTGAGCTGAGATCATGCCATCGCATTCCAGTCTGGGCAACAAGAGCAAGACTTCATCTAAAAAAAAATAAAAAGTAAAAAGAGGTCGGGATTAAAGGGAGGAACCAGCAAAAGAAACAAAGAAGGAACAGTCAAAGATGGAGGAGGAATCTAACATTCTGAAAGCTTCATGAAGGAAAAGTTTTTCTTCCCTTTGTTTCTTCTTCCTCCACCCTCTTCTTCCATCCCAAAGCCTGATGCAGCAGGTTATGGAGAGAAAGAACATGAGCCATGGGGAGGGCTGCACAAACAGGATTGGCTCATCTCAGCATCTCAGTTACTTTCCACCTTCCACTTTTCATTCAAACACCTGGCAGGTAGAGGTGCTTAGTAGGATGAATGAGCTCATGCATTCCAATTTCTGGGCTTTTCAGTTTTTAAGAGTCAGCTGTCAGTGGGGGAGAGTGGTTGACACCCAGATGTTATGGGCTGAATGGTGTCCCCACCCCAAATTCATATCTGAAAGTCCTAATCCTTTGTTTTTAACTTTTAGTTTTTTTAGACAGAGTCTTGCTCTGTTGCCCAGGCTGGAGTGTGGTGGCATGATCTCGGCTCGCTGCAGCCTTCGCCTCCCAGGTTCAAGCGATTCTCCTGCCTCAGCCTGTCAAGTAGCTGGGATTACAGGTGTGCACTACCACACCCAGCTAATTTTTAAATTTTTAGTAGAGACGGGGTTTCACTACGTTGCCAGGCTGGTCTTGAACCCCTGACCTCAAGTGATCCTCCTGCCTTGGTCCCCCAAAGTACTGGGACTACAGGTATGAGCCACCACACCTAGCCCTAATCCTAATACTTTAGAATGTAACTGTCTTTGGAGATAGGGCCTTCAAAGAGGTGATTAAGCTAAGCTTAGGTCATTAGGGTGAAAAAGAGGAGATTGGGACACAGACATGTACAGAGGGAAGATAATGTGAAGATGTAGAGAACAGCCAGCCATCTATAAGCCAAGGAGAGAGGCCTCAGAAGAAACCAACCCTGCTGACACCTTGATCTTGGACTTACAGCCTCCAGAATTATAAGAAAATTTCTGTTGTTTAAGATATGAAAGGAAAATAAATCTTGGGGTCCCAAAATCACTAAGCTAAAGGGAAAAGTCAAGCCGGAAACTACTTAGGGTAAACCTGCCTCCCATTCTATTCAAAGTCACCCCTCTGCTCACCGAGATAAATGCATATCTGATTGTCTCTTTTGGAGAGGCTAATCAGAAACTCAGAAGAATGCAACTGTTTGTCTCTCACCTACCCGTGACCTGGAAGCCCCCTCCCTACTTGAGTTGTCCCACCTTTTGGACAGAACCAATGTACATCTTACATATATTGATTGGTGTCTTATGTCTCCCTAAAATGTATAAAACCAAGCTGTGCCCCAACCACCTTGGGCACATGTCATTAGGACCTCCTGAGGCTCTGTCATGGTGCCCTCAACCTTGGCAAAATAAACTTTCTAAATTAACTGAGACTTGTCTCAGCTCTTTGGGGTTCACAAAGCCACTCTGTCAGTGGTATTTGTTATAGGAGTTCAAGTATATTAATACACCAGTGGAGAGCCATTTTGAGATCTCATCCTCTCCCTTCTCACTCATGGCATGTGTAATCTTAATGAGAATAAACTCCCAGGGGAAAAGAAAAGTCAGGCTTGGTATGGTGGCTCACACCTGTAATCCCAGCACTTTGGGCTGCTGAGGCCAGCAGATTACCTGAGGTCAGGAGTTTGAGACCAGCCTGGCCAACATGGTGAAACCCCTGTCTCTACCAAAAATATGAAAATTAGTTAGGCATGGTGGCACATTCCTGTAATCCCAGCTACATGGGAGGCTGAGGCAGGAGAATCAATTGAACCCCGGAGGCGGAGGTTGCAGTGAGCCGAGATAGCACCACTGCACTCCAGTCTGGGTGACAGAGTGAGACTCTGTCTCAAAAAAAAAAAAAAAAAAAGTCAGATTTTTGGCTTTGCTTTCCAAAGTATAGTCTTTAGAACTCAGGATAGGAAGAATTGTCTTAAAGCCAAGGCTTTGACTTTTAAGAGCTGATTCTCTTGGAAATCAAAAGGCTGAGCTCTGGTCCCATGAACAACAACCTGAGAAGATAGGTGAAGAGTATTCCATCTCTACAGTCTGAATAAAGTCTGGAAGAATAAGGGAACTTC
This sequence comes from Gorilla gorilla gorilla, assembly GCF_029281585.2. Lineage (NCBI taxonomy): Eukaryota > Metazoa > Chordata > Mammalia > Primates > Hominidae > Gorilla > Gorilla gorilla. Next base: position 85,130,978 of record NC_073224.2, on the reverse strand, counting down.
AGAGAGAGGAAGAGAGCTTACAAATTAGCCAGGCCTGGTGGTGGGCGCCTGTAGTCCTAGCTACTCGGGAGGCTGAGGCAGGAGAATCGTTTGAACCCAGGAGGCAGAGGTTGCAGTGAGCCGAGATAGCACCACTGCACTCCAGCCTGGGTGACAAAGCAAGACTCTGTCTCAGAAAAAAAAGAGAGAGAAAACTTAGATTCTGGAGGTTTCCTGATAGGACTTCATGTACCAGATAGGTTGGGGCAAGAGAAAGCAGAGGAGACTTGTGCTCATTTCCAGGTGAAGCCTGTGGGGTGGCAGACTTCTAGGAGAAGTGGTCCTGATCCAGCAGGGGCACAGCAGGAGAGAAAAAGGGGACCTGTGTTCCTACCCTGCAGGACAGCTCCCACTGTGTCCTCATATCCTTGGTGGTACACACAACAGGCTGGAAAAAAGCTGCCTTGGCCAGGCATAGTGGCTCACGCCTGTAATCCCAACACTTTGGGAGGCTGAGGAAGGTGGATCATGAGGTCAGGAGTTTGAGACCAGCCTGACCACCATGGTGAAACCCCATCTCTACTAAAAATACAAAAATTAGCTGGGCGTGGTGGTAGGTGCCTGTAATCCCAGCTACTCAAGAGGCTGAGGCAGGAGAATCGCTTGAACCCAGGAGGCAGAGGTTGCCACGAGCTGAGATCATGCCACTGCACTCTAGCCTGGGTGACAAAGTGAGACTCCTCAAAAAAAAAAGCTGCCTCATGGGTCTGGCCATTGGAACTCAGAGGACCCCAAATCTGTAACTGGATACAGAGATGTGGATGCCAGCAGCAAAGCTGTAATCTGCCTGATGGCTAAAATCAGGTGTGAGACACTCTGCCTGGGTTCTTCCCCCTGAGTGCCAGTGCGCCCTCAACCTCACTTGTCTCAAGCATAGATGCCACCTCAAAGACATGGGGAGAGGAAAAGCCTGAATTTGCTGACAACACACCGATGTGATGGAATGCAAGCTGAACTGGCAAATGAAGTGTTCTACCATTAGGTACAATGTCAACTGAAGAGGGAAATTAAGTTTGTTATTAAAAAATAATGCAGCCAGGTGTGGTGGCTCATGCCTGTAATCCCAGCACTCTGGAGGCCGAGATGGGAGGATTACTTGAGGCCAGGAGTTTCAGACAAGCTGGTCAACATAGTACAATCCTGTCTCTACCAAAAAATTTAGAAAATAATAATATTGCTATAAGGGCTGAGGATAATGGAGTTATTAATGGGTGTATTAATAACCGTAAAGTCACCACACTAGCCCTGACTTTTCTTTTCCCCTGGTACATTAATAACTGGAGTTATTAATGTTCTGGAGATGGATGGTCGTGATGGTTGCCCAATAATATGAATGTGTTTAACACTACTGAACTGTGCCCTTATAAATCCTGGGAAGGTAAATTTTGTTATATTTTACTGCAGTTTTAAGAGTTGGAAGAACAAAACTATGCTATAAGCTTTCTCCACCTGAGGTTGTGGCTTATAAAATTCATACCCCTGATGACAGATAAAAACTGAAGTGGAGGGGCTGGGCGTGGTGGCTCACGCCTGTAATCCCAGCACTTTGGGAGGCCAAGGTGGGTGGATGACAAGGTCAGGAGATCGAGACCATCCTGGCTAACATGGTGAAACCCCATCTTTACTGGAAAAAAAAAAAATTAGCCAGGTGTGGTGGCAGGCGCCTGTAGTCCCAGCTACTTGGGAGGCTGAGGCAGAAGAATGGTGTGAACCTGGGAGGCGGAACTTGCAGTGAGCCGAGATCGCACCACTGCACTCCAGCCTGGGCGACAGAGCGAGACTCCATCTCAAAAAAAAAAAAAAAAAATCAAAAGCAAACTGAAGTGGAGTTAGGGTGAACAGAGGGTGGGTTCAGGGGAGAGATGGAAAGATTGCTCGGGTAGTGCTGAGAGCACCAGGAGATGGAGGTGGGAAGGTGTGGATGCTGCTATTTGCTTGGCGTCATCCTGGGCAGCACCTCAAAACCAGGCACAAGCCTCTCAGTTACACACACACACACACACACCACCTTTAACATCCTGCAATCACATCTCCCAACCTGAAGGAATTACCTGATGGTTGGAATCTATATCCTTCTCTTAAGCAACGATTCCCACAAAGTTCAAGGAAGAAAACGTTGGGTAAGAAAACTTTATTTCACAATGTAAAGGGTTATGTGAGACCCAACTGTATTCTATCTGAAGCATTAGAAGCCAACTGTAGTAAATGCATCTTACTTATATTCGATGCTGGCCAGAGGAGCTATTCTGCTTCCTTTAGAAGTTATGCTTTTTATTGTGGCTTGAGGTAACCATGTAACATGCAAGAGCAATGGTTTTCAGGAAGAAACTATTATGCCTTATAGCTTTTGCCCCAAATCACAAGAAAACTTGAACTATGTCATTAAACATCCCATAAATGCTGACAGAAGATAAAGGATATTTATTATATGAAATTGTCTACGCCCTCAGACTACAATTCCTGAATAGTCAGATGGTGACCATGTTTATCCTTCTGGATTAATGAAAACTTGGAAAGCAGTCAAAGCTGCCTGGGCCCTGGCTGGCTGGCTCTCCCTTCAGCCTGCTCCCCCCAGGAGCCCTGAGCATCTCCTTCTGCCATTGCCTGTACAGCTTGGAGGCTTTTCACATCTTGGAGAGCTTGATGTCATAAGTGACCATGTTCAAGTTGTCCCAGGCAAAGAGCTTCTTCTCCAGGGGGTTGTAGTCAATCATGCTGCTGTACTTATAGCGGTTCTTGAATGGGATGGTCAGGGTCTTGCTGATGCCTGTGCCTGTGTCATAAGCAAAGTTGACGGTAGCATCTGCTGAGGAGTAGCTGCTGATGGTGTACAAGGTGCCACAGATGATGAAGGCATTGGCGACTGACTGCTTACGGATGTTTGTCTCCCAGGTTTGTTCGAGTTCCAGATTCTCTGGGTTCAGTTTGGAGAGGACAATGGCACCTTTGGCCTCATCGGTGCTGTAAATGACCCAGAGGCCTGCTTCATCCACAGCCAAGTCAATGTCTGTATAACCACCCCAAGAATACGGGAACTGTCCATGGTAGCCAGCTCCAGGGATTTCCTTCTCAGCCTTCACTGTCTCGGTATTCAGCTCATATCTTATGACAGTTCTGGACTCAGCGCCCTGGAAATAGAGGCTCCCTGAGTACACCACGGCACCCGTGCTTTCCAGTGGCCTAGGCAGTATGTGAACCTTAGAAGGGTAGCCCTGCATAAACTGGCTGATGAGGTCATACTCAAAAACCTGGCGGACATCTGTGCCAACTGTGTCGATTCTCCACGTGGTCTCCTGGGTGTAGGGGTAGGTGGGCTTGGGGTCTCGCATCCACACACCATACTTGCCAGTAATTGTTTCTGCTGTTCTCAGCGTGAGAGGCTCTCCTACCCAAACTAGTTCTCCACATCCTGGTAAATTCAGAAAAGAAAACGAAGCACCACTTAATCCATAATCAATGTCCAAACAGACATTGATCATGTGGAAGCTTGGCAGAGCCAGTAGATGTGAGAGCCCTGGAGACAAATCGTCTGGGTTTAAAGCTAGGCTCTGCCACCCACTGGCTGTGTGACTTTCAGTAAGTTACTTAGCTCTCTACGCCTCAGTTATCACATTTGTAAAAGGGGATACTAATAGTGTTTTGGGTAGTAGGGCTGTTGTAAATTTTAAATGTAATTATATATGTTAAGTGCTTGGTATAGAGTAAATATATGGTAGATGCTATGTGCTCAATCTGTGTTTCATGTTATTGACAATTATTGCTATCACTGAGGGGCATGCATGGGAGTGGGAGCTATAAAATATTTAAAGTACAATTCACTCAGTATCAGTTGTAAGGATGAAAGTTGCACAGAGGGCTTCAACTGCATTTGTAATATTCTACTTAAGCTGGGCAGGGACTCATGGGTGTTCGTTGTATTACTTATTGTGACTTTCACGCCTGGTTTATTTCATTACTATAAGGTAGGAGAGAGAAAAATCAACTCATAAGAATAATCTCCATACAACAAAGTTTTTCAAGCCCTATCTGATGAGTCACATATTTCATACATCACTTTAATATAATAAACATGAAAATAATTATTTTTTGAGACAGGGTCTTGCACTGTTACCTAGGCTGGAGTGCAGTGGTGCAATCACAGTGCACTGCAGCCTCGACCTCCCAGGCTCAAGCACCCCTCCCATCTCAGCCTCCTGAGTTGCTGAGACTACAGGTGCCTGCTACCATACCTGGCTAATTTGGTTTAGAAAATAATTTTTTAAATGTAGTGAAGAGACGGTTGAAAATTTAGAGTTACCAGAATCACAACAGATGCCTGTATTTTTTTTTTTTTTTTTTTTTTTTTGAGACAGAGTCTCACTCTGTCACCCAGGCTGGAGGGCAGTGGTGTGATCTCGGCTCACTGCAACCTCTGCCTCCTGGGTTCAAGCAATTTTCCTGCCTCAGCCTCCCAAGCAGCTGGGATTACAGGTGACTGCCACCACGCCTGGCTAATTTTTGTATTTTTAGTAGAGACAGTGTTTCACCATGTTGGCCAGGCTGGTCTTGAACTCCTGACCTCAAGCGATCCACCCGCCTCAGCCTCCCAAAGTGCTGGGATTACAGGCGTGAGCCACCATGCCTGGTCCAGATTTCTCTACTTTTAATGGCACCTTCGGTTCCCTCACAGAAGGTAGAAATACTTTGCTGCTCATATCTTAGAGAACCGTGTTTTAAATATTTCATAACCCCTACTTGCATGCATGCCCTTCAGTGCTAGTAATCATTGTCAATAACATGGATAGTCAAAGTTTCTGGAAATCACAGTATTAGTCATAAAGTTGGACTTTCAGGGAACACTTGGGAGAGAGCCAAACTGTACTTTTCCTAAGTGGCCAAAGTTCAGAAAACATACTGTTAGTAACAGATTGTGGCTGAGATGGTGCTTGGTGTATACCTGTCCCTAAAATAAAGATATGAAGGCGCTACTGAAAAATGTAACTTCTCAAGTATACCTAATTCTACATGACAATCAAGTGGATGAAATCAATACATCTCTCATCTTGCCCTGTGCAGCCCAGCCCAGCCTCCCAAGTGTGGGTGATAGGATAGAGGGCTTTGTTAGGGAAAGGCTGACTCCTGCAGACCTGCTCTGACAAGGGAACAGAGAGAGAGAGAGAGTGCTGTTCCTCTTCTCCTCCCCTCCCTCTGCTCCCAGGGAAGTTAGTTTCCCCCTTGGGTGGGCATTTACCCTATACTGATTCTCTGAACACAGCACTAGACATGAATAAAGACCATGTGGGCACAAAAGGGAAGAAACCTAACTTCATACCGGTGTCTCCCTCTCCACTCCTGAGATAGCCAGATGGGCTCTCCTTCAGAATTCGGGAAGCAGGAACTTCAGTTAGCTCGGACTTCAGTTCCTGGAAGGCCAAAGTGTCCAAATTCCATGTAGAAACTGCATTAAAAGAAAGAGACAAAATTTTACTGTAAGAAAAAATGGCCCAAGGATTGACTATGTTGAGGATGACATTTAAATAGGCTGCCGGCCAGGCGTGGTGGCTCATGCCTGTAATCCCAGCACTTTGGGAGGCCGAGGCAGGCGGATCACCTGAGGTCAGGAGTTCGAGACCAGCCTGGCCAACATGGTGAAACCCTGTCTTTGCTAAAAACACAAAAGAATTAGCTGGATGTGGTGGCAGGTGCCTATAATCCCAGCTTCTTGGGAGACTGAGGCAGGAGAATTGCTTGAACCAAGGAGGGGGAGATTGCTGTGAGCCAAGACTACACTATTGTACTCCAGCTTGGGCAACAAGAAAGAAACTCTTTCTCAAAACTAACTAACTAAATAAATAGGCTCCCAAAGATATGGTGTTTGAGATTTGATTTTAGATAAGGACTGGGGATGGGTTGGGGGTCAGAGAAGGGAAGATAAAACATGATTGGACTGTGCTGGTAACAGTTGGGCCTGAGTGATGGCTACATTGGAGTTCATTGTAGTCTCTCTACTTTTGTGAATATTTGAACAATTCCATAATTAAAAACCTCATAAATAATAAATTGCAGGGCAATGTGCCTACCTTAGAGTAGGGTATTCAAAATCAAATAATATTTTAATTCCACTAGAAGGGCTGATTTGTGAATAGGTGAGTTGTAATTTCAGGAATATGGAGACAGTCCTCAGCATCTTCTTAGATGTCTGAATTTCAACAATTAAAAATTCATGAAAAGTTAGCTGGGCATGGTGGTAAGCATCTGCAGTCCTAGGTACTTGGGAGGCTGATGTGGGATGATTGCTTGAGCCCAGAAGTTCAAGGCTGCAGTGAGCTATGATCCTGCCACTGCACTCCAGCTTGGGTAACAGAGCAAGGCCTGGTCTCAAGGTCTCAAAAAAAAAAAAAAAAAAAGAGAGAGACCAGGCACAGTGGCTCACACTGAAATCCCAGCACTTTGGGAGGCCGAGGCAGGCGGATCACTTGAGGCCAGGAGTTCAAGACTAGCCTGGCCAGCGTGGTGAAATTCCATCTTTACTAGAAATACAAGAATTAGCCGGGTGTGGTGGCACATGCCTGTAGTTCCAGATACTCAGGAGGTTGAGGATCACTTGATCCCAGGAGGCAAAGGTTGCAGGGAGCCGGGATTGTGCAACTGTACTCCAGTCTGGGCAACAGAGCAAGACTCTGTCTCAAGAAAAAAAAAAAAAAAAAAAAGAAGAAGTGTGGCTCATTTCTGTAATCCCAGCACTTTGGGAGGCCAAGACAGGAGGAGCACTTGAGCCCAGGTGTTCAAGACCAGCTTGGGCAACATAGGGAGACTCCTGTTAAAAAAAAAAAAAAGATAAAAGTTTACTGCATGACTTAAGGTTTTTTCCCTTGTTGTATGCAAATATTCTTGTAAGAAGTAACATATTAAGCTTTATACTTTCAGTAGAAATATTCTGCCTGATTCCTTTCTGAGACCAGTTTTGCATAATGGAGAGGGAGTGTGTGCAGAGTTCCTATAGGAGTTTGGGGTGGGGGCGGTGAGCCATACAGAAGGGAAGCGGGTGGGCAGCATTGGTTAGACAGTAAGTGATCACGGTGTGCTACATGTCTCTACTCTTGCTTAGGATTATGATCTTACAGCAGTCTTGAATACAAGGATGAGGCAACAGTCACAAGGAACAGGCTTGGCTATTTTAAAATGCAGTTTGGCCAGGCCCAGTGGCTCACACCTGTAATCCCAGCACTTTGGGAAGCCAAGGTAGACAGATCACTGGAGCCCAGGAGTTCAAGACAAACCTGGGCAACATGGTGAAATCCCATCTCTACAAAAAATACAAAAAGTTAGCCTGGGTGGTGATGTGTACCTGCAGTCCCAGCTACTTGGGAGGCTGAGGTGGGAGGATCACTTGAGACCGGGAGGTCAAGGCTGTGGTAAGCAGTGATCGCACCACTGCACTCCAGCCCTGGCGTAGAGTGAGACCCTGTCCTCCCCTCCAACATCCCCAAAAACCCATCACATACACATAAAAACAAATAAAATGCAGGTTTGATGATTATTCAGGTGTGGCAAGGCCAACATCCCAGGAGGCAATTGTCACTGAAAAGCAAGTTAAAGCAAAATTATGGAGACAGTAAAAAGATCAGCAGTTGTTGGGTGAGGAAGGGATGACTAGGTGAGGCACAGACGATTTTTAGGGCAATGAATACTGTGTATGATACTATAATGGTGGACACATGTCACTATGCATTTGTCTAAACCCATAGAAGGCGCAACACCAAAAATGAACCCTAATTTAAACTGTGGACCTTGGGTGATGTGCGTGCTGATGCAGGTTCATCAGTTGTAACAACTGCTGTGGCAGGAGATGATGATAATCGGGGAGGCTGTGCATGTGTGGGGGCCAGTAGTATCTGAGAACTGTTTGTACTTTTCTCTCAATTTTGCTGTGAACATAAAACTGCTCTTAAAAAAAATTATCTTTACAAGTTGTTGTACTCACAGATCCCAAGAGGAAGGGGGCACACTAAGCCCAGGAGGCCACCTGGGGAAGCACCAGGGTTGCTCCAGAGGACGGCACCAGGGGAAAATGTGGGAAAGCGCCTTTATTCTTTCCATGGGAAGGAAAGAAAGGGGAGGCAGGGTAAGCAGGTTTAGGATTGGGGAGTTTGAATAATTTCAGCAGGATCTGGGGTCACAGGAGTTATCTCTAATTGTCTGGTACCAGGCCCTGGGTGATTAGGTCAGGGGGACAGTGGCCTTGAGTTTGAGCCAGATGGAGGTGGTCACAGGGTGTGGGCTCTGGATCGGTTGGTTTGCATATGAAAGCTGTCCTCCCAGGTGAGTCCTTTGCTAACTGTAGGAACTGGCTACCCCTGGGAGGGGCAGTCCCTCTCGTGTTTGCAAGGCCCAGACAGCAAAGCATCAGAATAAAAAGACATGCTTAATACACTGGGCTTTTCTCTTGCTGAACCTCTGAGTCACCTCTCTGCCCTTTGAGCAACTTGTTCCCCGCTCAGGATTCTCAGGTGTTCAGGACAGTGGGAGGAAAGTCAGTGCATCCCCTGAGGCCAGAGCGCCTACACAGCTGAGAGGGTCGGGAAGACATGTTCTGCCTTTGATCATTTGTTTGCTCAGCTCTCCTAAATTTAGATTTCAGGCAGAGAGGATCACCACAGAAGTCTTAATCCTCTGGTTCTACCACATTTCATCAAAGCCACACATTATTTTACATTTTCACATCTCCAGAATCAGGGTACCTTGTTTGAGTTGCTGGGGTTCAGCTTCAACAAATTATAGTACCGGAAAAAATTTCTCCCGGGAAGGAGGTGAAGAAAACATTCAGCTAGCTCTCAGGTGCAGGCTGGGCCAGACAGCCATGCTGCCCACAGTGAGCCAGTTCAGTAGCTGCTGCAGCTGCCTGCCCCTGATCCCAGCTACCCTTCTCTCCTCTCCACCCCTGCCTCTGTGTGGCTGCAGTTGTTAGCCTCCCTAAAAGTGTTAATGCCCTGGAGATGGGTGGGTCCTCCATCCCTGGGGTATCCCTCAGTCTAGAGTGCACCATGTAAGTAGTTAAAACCCATAAGCTGGCCAGGCGCAGTGGCTCATGCCTGTAAACCCAGCACTTTGGGAGGCCAAGGTGGCAGGATTGCATGAGGCCAAGAGTTTGGGACCAGGCTGGGCAACATAGCGAGACCCCATCTTTACAAAAAATTAAAGAGTTAGCTGGGTGTGGTGGTGCAGCCTGTGGTCTCAGCTACTCGGGAGGCTGAGGCAGGAGGATGACTCTTGAGTCCAAGAGGGCAAGGCTGCAGTGAGCCATGATCATGCCACTGCACTCCAGCCTGGGTGACAGAGTGAGACCCTGTCTTAAAAAAAAAAAAATTAAAAAAAGAAAGACTCATAAGCCAAAATGTATACGTAACTGAGGACATCCTCAATATGCATTCCAAACTCCAGGGGCAATTGGGAGTACCCCCAGGGACATGGCAGGCCTTCATTATTCCTAGCCTCAAATCCACAGAGCTATTTATCCATCCTTTTAGTCACATCATTGGAGCACCTACTGAGTGCAAGGCTGTGCTAGGTGCTCAAGAAAAAAGGTGTCTAAGACACAAGTTTGTCTAATAGGCTAGTCTATGTTAAAAAAAAAAAAAAAAAGACACAATCGGTCCATGCCCTTAAGGAAATCATAATCTGTCAAAGTCCTCATACCCGAGAAGGAAAATGGGTTTATTCCAGGCTGCTGTGGAATCCAGTTTCTTGGACAATCTGAATGGCTCCTGGAGAGTCCTGGAAACTTTATTTCATTCCCTGCCTCTCCTTCTCCCTATCTGAGGTTGTGCAGGGGTGAGGAAACCCCTTTGTTCTTCATTCTAAAGGTTGCATTGGTCTAGGAGGCTATCCAGGGCAGGGACTGATTCACTAGGTCAAATGGAGTTTCCTTAGATCGACCTGAGACCAGTACCAGCTGCTTCCCTTCTCCTCCTGTGCAGGCAACACACACCTCCGGCAGGGACTTGGTGCTGCCTATGGGGGAGAGGGACAGGGGGCCTGAGGTTCCCTGTTCTTCTGTGCTGCCAGGGAGAGGTAAGAGAGAGTGACCCCCTTCCTGTACACAGGTGGCAGAACCATCTGTAACCTTCCTCTCTGATGCTGCCTCGCCCATTGCCATGCCTTCTCTCTTAGGCCCAAAACACACACCCAGGCTGTTAGGAGCAGCCCACCGCTGCCTGGCCCCCCTCCAGCCTCCTGCAATGTGCAGAGGCTCATTCGATGTGGCAAAGTCTTGCCAGGACAATTTTTCAAAATCAGGGCATTAAGCAAGTTCCTTGAATTGAGCTGGTTTCCTTTCATCTGTACCTCTTCTTGGATCACTGCAGACTCTGCCTCAGGACAATTCAAATTTCTTTTCTTTCATTGTCTCAACTCTCAGAATATAAGAGTTGCTGGGCATGGTGGCTCACACCTGTAATTCCAGCACTTTGGGAGGCTGAGGTGGGTGGATCATGAGGTCAGGAGTTCGAGACCAGCCTGACCAACATGCTGAAACCCTGTCTCTACTGAAAATACAAAAATTAGCCGGGCATAGTGGTGCATGCCTATAATCCCAGCAACTAGGGAGGCTAAGTCAGGAGAATCGTTTGAACCTGGGAGGCAAAGGTTGCAGTGAGCTGAGATTGTGCCATTGGACTCCAGCCTGGGTGACAGAGAGACTCTGTCTCAAAAAAAAAAAAGAAAAAAAAAAAAAAGGAGTTGGTTTCAGGCAATGTGAGGAGAGAGAAATACTGCATGCCATCTGTACACAAAGTCTGGAGGACTGCCCTAACCTTGTCCCTGCACTTCAGCTATGCCACCCACAGTTGCCATGGGAGGGTCCCTTAATAAATGTGTCAATACTAAAATTTCTCTGGAATGTTTCAAAATCACTAACATTTCATGCTGAATGTGGAAGAAAACCAAAAAGAGATTATGAAAATATTAAGGGCTATATTATGACAGATCGTTAACATTTTTAGGGCTTTTTTTTTTAGGTTTTTAAAAAAATATTAAATTCAGGCGAGCCGTCCCTCCCCTGCATCTGGCCCCTTTACACATACAAAATGATGTATTTTATGCTGGTTATTTAATTTAGCAACTTACCGAGAAAAGATGTATACTAAGAAAAGTAGGGGTACATACCTACCAGTCAGTGGGGAGAAAATTAAGAAAGAAATGCCCCTTTTGCTATAGAGGGAAGGAAGAAAGTGAAACCCAAAAAAGTCAGGCATTTTCACAGATGACTTCCTTGTGGATAGCTAAAGTATGTACTGGCTTTGCAACTCTAAAAAACAGCTTTTTTTTTTTTTTTTTTTGTGAAACAAGATGGTTTGTCGGCATTTATAGCTCTTTGCCCATTTCAAGTAATTTTTATGTAATTTTAAAATGTGATCTGGTGCCTTCAAAGTTTCAGAGAAATAGAGAAAGGCTTTAGGACTGCAGATAGCGCCTGATAAAGTTGAACTATCGCTACTACTTATTAAGTGTCTCTTATGAGCCAGGACTGTGCTGGGTGCTTGCTACTCACTACTTTCAAATAATGGTCCTGAAAGTGAACATTAATATCCCCTTTTCAAATGAGGAAACCGAGGTTCAGAGAGGTTAAGTAACATGCCCAAGGTCACACAGCTAAGTGGTATCGCTGGGACTTGAACCCATGTCTTCCGAGGCCATGGCAGCTGCGAACTCTTCTATCCTGTGCTGAGGAGGTGTGTCAGTTATAAACGCATTGCCTCTCAGAGCTGAATGCACCCTCCCATGTATGCTGTCTGAAGAACAAGAGCTTTGAAGTGAGCGGGATGTTGAACTATCTCAGTAGAGGGCGCTGGAGGGACATCGTGGGAGGAAAAAGGTCTGCAGTTTTCCTGTCCTGCGTCCATAGGCGGTATGACTGTGAGGACATTTGTTGGAGTCCTACCCCCGCCACGGACCCAGAGCGAAGTTCTTCTGTGACCTCACAGCCACAGCCTGGCCATAACCTTTCCACAGCCCTCCCAACAAGGAACCCAGAGTCCCTGCACACGGACCTCAGTGCTCTGGAGGCCTCCTGCCTGTGCCTGCCCTGACTCCCACCATGCCCTTGCCACACGTTGCAGGTTGCCCTCCTCACCTGCACTGGGAGGCGGCCTATTGCAGCTGCAGACCAGCTGAGGCCTGCACACCTTAGCCACCTTCTCTGCAAGCTGATGTGCTGAACCTCACCTTTCCCTTCCAAGCTTGTCCGGCACCCTCCCTCAGCCCTAGGTGCCTATGGAGTTCACTTCTATCTATAGTTGCTCTTTCATCACGGTTAGTAATTCTTTAAAGTAAACTTCCCCAGCTTAACCCACTGTGTGATTTCTATCTCCCGACTGGACCCAGATTGCTCCTGGAGGCTTCAGAAGAGTCTCAAAGATGCTGCTCAGCACTTTGTGGGGTGACCCACTCCTGGGGCTGAGCTCAGGTCCCAGTGGGTTGCCTTGTAAACTCTCAGCTCCTGGGCTGTGCACTCAATCCTCTTATCAGTTCTTCTACCCTCACTGGCAAAGAAGAGGCAGCAAAAGTGCCTGGCTGGTGCCAAGTTCCCTGCTGAATCCCACCATGGCCCTTACGGCTCTGAGCAAGGAGCCCTTCAGATTGTGCCTTGCAGGAACCACTCCTTATGTGCATTAGCTGGAATAAACATGAACTGCAATAAAACAAAATGTCAGGGAATGGCTTCCAGGATGACTGCGAGGCCAGTTCCCATTTGGCAGGGGCGATGGTTAAGTTATGAGCCTGCTGGCTTCTTCCAGGTCATGTCAGCCAGGAGCATCTGGCAATGGTCAGCCTCCAGGAATAGAGCCATCTGGCATGCGGGTGGAAGCCCAGAATAGAGGATGCAAAACCCAAAGGCAGGGAAACAATCTCGTAAAGGGGCCTGGACCTAAGCCGGAAGTCATAGCTCCTAGTTCAGCTCTGCCATGTCCCAGCTGTGTGACTTTGGGTAAATGACTCCACCTCTCTGAGCCCCAGTATTCTGAGCTGAGTTGTTTGGATGATTACATAAGTAACTATAAATGAAATGGCCCTCAATAAAGATGTGTCAACACTAAAATTTCTCTGGAATGTTTTAAAATCACTAACATTTCATTGTGAATGTGGAGGAAAACCAAAAAGAGATTGTGAAAATATTAAGGGCTGTACTGTTTCAGATAGTTAGCATTTTTGGGGCTTTTATTTTTTAAGGTTTTTTTTTTTGTTTTTTTTTTTGAGACAGGGTCTCGCTCTGTCACCCAGGCTGGAGTACAGTGGCATGATCTCAGCTCATTGCAACCTCTGCCTCCTGGGTTCAAGTGATTCTTCTGCCTCAGCCTCCTGAGTAGCTGGGACTACAGGTGCCTGCCACCACGCCTGGCTAATTTTTATATTTTTAGTAGAGACAGGGTTTTACCATATTGGCCAGGCTAGTCACAAACTCCTGACCTCGTGATCCGCCTGCCTCAGCCTCCCAAAGTGCTGGGATTACAGGCGTGAGCCACCACGCCCAGCTGTTTTTTTTCTAGGTTTTTAAAAATGTTAAATTCAGTCCTTCTGTGGTTTAAAGGTTCATGTCTATTACAAAATTCTGGAAATGTTCTGTATTCTCTGTCCTCGCTTCTTTATAGACTTGGCATTTTAGAGACCTCAACCCGGAAACTGAATTTATTAACTCGTTTGCCTGTAGACATAGGCATTGTAATAATTTTAACAGATATTTTCTATCATTGAAAAGTTCAGTCCATATTACATAAATGAAAGGAATGAAGTAAAACAAGCTATGCCTAATTATCTACAGGTTGTCAGAAACATCTTAGGAAAGTGAAGACTAGCTAATAGACTATTGTCCTGAGTACTGCTCTAACTTGTACTGTCTCTAGAATCAACGCGTGTTATTAAAATGTTATGCACATGTTGACATATTGATTATTGAATGATGCTTTAAAACAATAGTGGAACCCTGGCCAGGTGCAGTGGCTCATGCCTGTAATCCCAGCACTTTGGGAGGCCGAGGCGGGTGGATCACGAGGTCGGGAGTTCAAGACCAGCCTGGCCAACATGGTGAAACCCCATCTCCACTAAAAATACAAAAATTAGCCGGGCATGGTGGCGCATGCCTGTAATCCCAGCTACTTGGGAGGCTGAGGCAGGAGAATCGCTTGAATCCAGGAGGTGGAGGTTGCAGTGAGCCGAGACCACGCCACTGCACTCCAGCCTGGTGATAGAGCGAGACTCCATCTTCAAAAAACAAAACAAAACAAAAAACAAAAACAATAGTGGAACTCAAGTAAAATAAGCCTTTCTAGTTATATTTTATTCACTGGGTGGCCACTGCTCAGCGCTGCACTGGGTGCTTCCCTGTGTGACTGCTAATTTGCATGATGACTCCCATGAGGGATTATCATCCCCATCCTATTCTAGGTGAGGAAAGGGAATCTGCAGCACTTGTGTTGAACACCTCAGGTTTCTCCCCTCACCCTCCCCTCACATCCTGCCCACTTTTTTGCAGTCATTGCTGAGGCAACCTGCCTCTTGCAGTTATCACCTGCGGGGACCTCGCCTCAGCCACCGTGGCCCAGCTTCTCTGACTTTCTGCATAGAAAGTCTACAAAAACAGGCCAGGCGCCGTGGCTTATGCCTGTAATCCCAGCACTTTGGGAGGTCAAGATGGGTGGATACTTGAGGTCAGGAGTTCAAGACCAGCCTGGCCAACGTTGTGAAACCCTGTCTGTACTGGAAAAAAAAAAAAATACAAAAGTTAGCTGGGCATGGTAGTGTGCACCTGTAATCCCAGCTACTCGGGAGGCTGAGGCAGGAGAATTGCTTGAACCCAGGAGGCGGAGGTTGCAGTGAGCCAAGATCGTGCCACCGCACTCCAGCCTGGGGGACAGAGAAAGACTCCATCTTAAAAAAAAAAAAATCAGTCTGCAAGAACAAACCTTGTCCCCACATCTGAGTATCAGGGAAGCGCAATATACTCCATGGGATAGCCCTTGGCCAAGGGGGTATCAGATCCATGGGTAAACCTCCCCTCTTCTGGTGCAGTCTACACAGCCCCTCTGAAGGGCTTGATGGGATTGAGCCTCCATTGCCCACTGTGGTGACTAGCTGGAGAAGGCCCCCACTTTGTGGCTTTCCTGCCTTCCCTGTCTCACTTTCCCCTGTCTCAACTTCTCTTCTCTAGGATCATGGTCTATATAAACCAACTGCACACAAGCCCTCTTCCAGGCTCTGTTCAACAGGAGACCGGTCCAAAGCAGGGGCTAAATAACAAACAAAGCAGGCCTTCTCTTGTGACAGTAATAACCAACTCTAATTTATCTTCTAGTAAATTATATATGTATTTTATTATATATAATAAAATTATATATATAATTATATATATTTATATGTATTATATGTAATATATATATATTTTTGAGATGGAGTCTCGCTCTGTCACCCAGGCTGGAGTGCAGTAGCGTGATCTTGGCTCACTGCAACGTCTGCCTCCCAGGTTCAAGCGATTCTCCTGCCTCAGCCTCTGGAGTAACTGGATTACAGGTGCCTGCCACCACACCTGGCTAATTTTTGTATTTTTAGTAGAGACAAGGTTTCACCACATTGGCCAGGCTGGTCTTAAACTCCCGACCTCAAGTGATCTGTCCACCTTGGCCTCCCAAAGTGCTAAGGTTACAGGTGTGAGCCACCACACCTGGCTAATTGTATTTTTTTCTACTTTTCAAAAACTATTATATATACATAAAATTTATATATGTATATATATGAAAATTTATATAAGCCCAGAGAAGAAAAAGTTATATATAACTTTGTAGTAATAGTTATGTAGTAAAATATGTCATATTATGTGTATGTATAAACAAGTGATTTCTATGATTATAAGGAATTTTTTTCTACATAACAACTATTAATACATGATCAAGAAAGTGGTGGTAACAATTTGAGCTGCAGGTGGAATACAGAAAGGCTGCCTTCTCAGGCCTTACCTTTGTCCACTCAGCCTCACTAAGCTTCTCTACCCAAACTTCCACACCTAGTTCTTGCCACTCCTGCAAAAAAGCACACCTAGACTTACATTCCAGCCTCCAGAATGCCCCCTTTTCCCTAGATCTGGCCTTGAAACAGATCTTTTGTTCCAAGCATTCCTGTACCTTTCTGTCTTTTACCTTTAGGGTCTATAAACCAGAGGTCAGCTGAAGGTCTTGAAAGTCACTGAACCTCATGGCCAGGTACAGGGAGGGCTCACACCTGTAATCCCAGTGCTTTGGAAGGCCGAGGTAGGCAGATCACCTGAGGTCAGGAGTTCGAGACTAGCCTGACCAACATGGTGAAACCCTGTCTCTACTAAAAATACAAAATTAGCCGGGCATGGTGGCACATGCCTATAATCCCAGCTACTTAGGAGGCTGAGGTAGGAGAATTGCTTGAACCCGGGAGGCAGAGGTTTCAGTGAGCCGAGATTGTGCCATTACACTCTAGCCTAGGCAACAAGAGTGAAACTCTGTCTCAAAAAAAAGAAAGAAAGTCACTGAATTTCAGAGGAAGAGGCCAGAATTCGAGCTTTGCCACTAACTGGTAGATGGCCATGGACAAGCTGAATAACCTCTCTGGGCCTCAGTTTCCATATCTGCAAAAATCAGCCAGCGGTACCGGATGCTCGTTAGGTCCCTTTCCAGTTCCACATTCTTGTACTAATGTAATTTCCTGCTCATGAAAACCATCCACTACCAGAAAAGAACTTCCATGTTTGGTGTTCAATATAATGGGATGTTGCCCTTATTTCAAAAGTGGAGTAGCTGGAAAGATCAAGAAAAAATATAAAATTAGGAAAACATCTAATAAATCCCCAAAGACTTGTTAAATGACCACAAAAGAAAAAAAAAGGCAAAACATTGCCACTATTTTTGTACACACACACACACACACCACCCACACCCACATACACACATGCAGGAGTTTTTATTGAGAATGTAACTTCATTCAACAGTCTGAAATAAGTAATGCCTCATCACACTTCTGGTAATGATGATTCTTTCAATTGTCTCCACAGATTCAAGTCTCAAGCTCTACCACTGACCAGCTGGGCAACCTTGGCCCCTTAGCATCTTAGGACTTCACTTTCCTTGGTTGTAAAATTCAGAATTGGATCTCTTCTAATTCTAACAATCTAAACATTTTTTAAAAATCTTTTACATCTTATAGGTATTTCATGTGAACCCCACAAACATATTCACAGCAGGAATTTTCTTTGTTATGTTACGGACAAGAAATGAAGATGCAGAGGGTTCAATAACTTGCCCAAGGTCATCCCCAGGCTCTGGCTCTTAGGTTTTCTAACCCCATAGCTATGAAGAGCTTGCCTTTCACGTAGAAGGCTCTTTTTAGGAAATATTTTCTCATAATTTTAAAGCTTTTCAAGCCTATAGAAAAACTGAAAGAATAGTACAATAAGCTCCCCATATACTTAGATTCACCAGTTTGTAATTCACCAGTTATTAATATTTTGCCACAGTTGTTTTACCTTTCTTTCTCTCATTATCTATATATTTGCAGTCTTTCTTCAACCATTTGAGAGCAAATTGCAGACATCCTGACGCCTCACCCTGGGTACTTAAGCATGTATCTCTATAGAACAAAGATTTTATCCTTCGCAACCACAGTATCATTATCTTACCAAGAAACCGAACATTAATACAGTAACATAATAGTGAGCAGTCAAATTGCCTCAGTTATCCCAAACCTGTTCCTCATAGCCTTTTTCCCCCTTGGATGAAGACACCAATCAAGACTCATGCACTACATTTGGTTAACACATTTCTTTAGTCTCTTTAATATAGAACAAGCCCTTCCCCACCCCTTTTTTCTTTCTTCCTTGGCACTGACATCTTTGACCAGTCCAAACTAATTGTCCAACAACTGGATTTGCTTGCTTATTTCCTCATGATTAGAACACTTCCTCAACAGGGAATATTTGGGAGCCCACTTTCACAAAAAGTGACACAAATACCATCTTCCCAGCTAATAAGAAGACCTCCCCCAACACCTCCCCCCCCACCCCCAACACACAGACTCACCTTTAGGCAAGAAGGGACCAGGATGAACAGAAGAGCCTCTCAGAAAAAGCCATCTCAAGAATTTGTCTGGTGACTTAAAAGCAGAGGTTCTCAGATTGGACTGAGTAAGAAAACTTTCAGAACAACATATTGAGAAAACTGACAGAGAGGCGCCATCTCTTTATTTTGCCAAGGAAGAACATTTAAAAATGAACAAAAACTTACCACTTATTATCATTTCCCAAATCTATTGTAATTTCATAAATAAAGGTCATTTTAACATCAAAAGGTACGAATAACAATCTGAGCAAAGGTTCAAAAAAGGATAGTTTTTCAAAAGGGACAGTTGACAAATTTCTACTGCTCATATGCAGACACATCTCACCCGGTCCTTTTATTTCTCCTTTTGCTATGGACTGTGAAAACTGACATGGAGGGGCACAAGAACTCTGAACCACTAATCTAAATGAAGCTCTCAGGAGCTAAATTACTAGTAATACTTGAAGGTGATCACTGTGCTTTCCTTAATTCATCTGTCTTGTGCTAGCTGTGCAGTCTCTAGGAGAAAGGGCAGGCAGGGAGGCCTGGAGCACCTGTAGCAGGTCACTATGAGCCATATCACCTGCTGAACTCAGAGTCCCCCCACTCTGCATTCTTACCTTCTCTGGAGCCTGGTGGCACAGCCCGAGCAGTGTCTCGGGTCTGGGGACACTGGCCCCTTCTCAGCCTTGTTACCTCCTGGCTGCTGCTTTCCAACCTCCTGGCCAGATTCTCATTTTCTTGCCTCAGTCGCTTCTTCTCTTCCTCCAGAACTGACTTGTCTCGGAGGAGGTTGCTGTAGGCAGTCTCCAACTCTCTGGTTTGGGTTTCCAGCTGGTCCCGCTCCTGCCTCAGGGTGCCCAGCTCCCTCTGCAGCCCCTCCTGGGTCTCTTGGGGCCTGGCAGCCTGGTCCAAGGTCAACTGGTGGAGGAGGCTCTCCACGGAGCTGAGCCGAGCTTTGGTGGCCTCCAGGTCTAAGCGTTGGGTGCTGCTGTCTCTCTGTAGGTTATGGATGACTGACATGGCCTGGCTCTGCTCTGGGCAGCTGGATTCATTGGGACTGACCACACTGAAGGTATACTGGCATCGGCCACTCTGGTCATTGGCCTTCCTGAGCTGAGCTGTCCTGGCCCCCACATCCCACACCAGGCAGGCCAGAAGCAGCAGCTGGACAGCTGGCATCTCAGGCCCAAAGCTGCAGCAACGTGCACAGAAGAACCTCGTTGCAGAGGCTTGGTGAGGCTTCCTCTGGAAAGCTCTGCTGTGCTGAGAGGTGTCTGGATGGGTGGCCTTGCTGGCTCATGCCCGAGCTCCAGAGAGGCTTATATATACTGGGGAGCCAGCCCTTCATGGGGGAAGAGAGAGGTGGCCACGTGAGGCTGGGTGGGGCTGTGCACAGGGGGGTTGCCTTCACGCTGCCAGCAAGATTCTTAGAAAATAACCTTCCAGAAGTCTGTTTGGAGTTTCTTTTTAAAAAGAACATCCCAATTTATGCACCCATACCCCAATAATAGTTCCTATATCTCCACCTGGTTTTATACACACACACACGTACACACACTTACACCAGGACAACTGGTGTGCTGATTTCAACAAGGATATATTTCTAGTTTATATTTCCATTCACTCTGCAAACTTATTGAGAACCTGCACTGTGCCAGGCACTATGCTAGGAACTGGAGATCCAAACAAGTCCTTTAAGACATGTAGCAGGGACAGAGAAAAATAACAGCCAGCCGGAACACAAGGGCAGCACCCTACCAGGCTCCAGGGAGAGCATTCCTATAGAAGCGGCAGATCTCCCCCCTCACCCCTAGCTTTAAAACAACTGTGTATCTTTGGGAGAACTTTCTAATTTCAGTCTTGCATCTCAGGCACCAATGTCAATGTTAGCCTCTAAATCAGTTCTTACTCTGTGTGTGTGCATGTATATGTGTGTCTGTGTGTGTGTGCATGCCAAGAACCTCATTGGTGAAATCTGGGGAACTCTTCTCAGAAAGATGTTTTCAAATATATAAAATATAGATTACAAAGGAAACAAATGATAATGAAATATAATTATCAAAATGTCAAAATTTTAAACATATGTTGTATTAATATGTTAAAAACAAGATCCAGCAGGAGGTCTAATTTCAAAGTAGTTTTGAGTATAAATATTTCACTTACAACATATCTGCAACAACTGTAATGTAGTATAAAATGTCTGTGATTTCTATTGGTAATGACAAAATGACAGGTACTGTTATTATCACTTTGAGTTTATGGCTCTATTCACAATGGAACCAAATGTTAAATTTAGTTAGAAGGTGGTAAAAACAAAAACGTAATTTTTTCCTCATTCAAATTCACAGGCTTTCTGGACTGTAGGTTAATAATCCCTGCTTTATATTAATAAACCCAAAGAGAAAAAACAAAAAGCAAATGGCAATAGCCAATAAATATACCAAAACTGTGGGAAGTAACTTTAAGCCACTTAAAATAATGATTGCCTTTGAGCAATTTTATGTTGTTAATACCAACAACAGTGTCAATACTTGTGAAGTAAATATTTCCAATCTGCCCTGGCAGACTCACCTCCAGAGTGGAGAAACACAGTTTGCTCTAAAGATTCTATTCTTATTTGATTGGTTCTGCAGCTAAGCCTGAACTTGAGACATTTACAAATGGGTGTTTGTTTACAGCTGACCAAAGGGTACTATTCTCATTTTCTGAATCAGATAGTAAACATCGCTGAAATGATTTTTCAAAAAACCAATCATATAGTCAGCAAGACCTAGGCTTGAATCTGTTTGGCTTTACTCTTAGGCATGTTTTCTTCCTGTTAAAAGAAACGGGATTGCCCTTGTGTTGCTAACTCCACAGAGAAAAAGAGTTCCTAATAAGGAGAAACTAAGTAATCTTACAGCCTCAGTTACTACCTTGTGACTTGCTCAGAATTACTCAGCTTGTAAAGGAAAAATATAGTATTAGAAATCAGGTCTCCCGACTTCCCTTGAACTGATTTTTTCCCCCACAATATAGCCCTGCCTCCTAGAATCCAGGATCACGTGGCCTATAATCCCTGTGGTCAATTCCCACTGCCCTTGAATGAATCTGTCTTTCTTGCCCATACACTATCCCTCTCTTTTTCTTCTCCTCCCCTGCGCTGCAGGTCACTCCGTGCTGTCAGCAGTCACTGCTGAGCTGCGTGGGGTGCTGGTCAGGGTGAAAAGTTTAACAATCTCTGGCATTTTCCACTTGCTCTGGCCCAGTTTTTGAATGCCAGGCAAAAGCTACCACCAGTTAGTCTCTGCATTCTTTTTGGTTATTGGCAAATGCCATTGTATATGCTTAGGGAAGGAAAATGTGGCTGTTGGGTTCATTGAGCTTTCCTGAAGCATTGTGGCTCTCGGTCCTGGAGTCTGACGTGATCAGTGAGGACTGATGGAGCACCCAGGTTCTGCCTGCCTTCCTGTCCCCCTCCACCTCCCCTGTGGCTCAGCTGCTCCAGCTCTGCCTCCTTCCCCTCTCAACATCCCCCCTCACAGAGAATCACAGGGAAGTGTTCACAGAACATGAGAGCTGCAAGGGTCTTTATAGCAGAGAAGACTACGGCCCAGGGAAGGAGAGACACTTGCCCACGGTCGCACAGCCAACAAATGGCAGAACCAGAAAGAAAACCGAGTCTCCTGATTCCAAGGTTTTCGACCGTCTTGCATAAGCCAAGTCCACCACGCTGAGTAGTTGCCCAGAAGACATGAAAGAAAATACTCCAGTCACTTCTTCCGTGAATTAACGGCCTAGGAAATGAGCTCGCTTCCTATATTCCCATTAAATAAAGGCCTTCGTGAAGGAAAACCCATGCACACCCTGGAATTTTAACAGCTGACTTTATGAAACTGCATCCCTTCATGAAATAGACTTCTTCTCCTCCAAGCAGAGAAAAGAGAAAAAGGCTCACAGGAAGCAACGGAAAACTCCCAGCCCCGTGAACAACACTGACCATCTGGGCAGCTTCAGCCTTGCCCTTTTCACCTTCCTGCCTTTCAGCACCCGCTCAGCCCCAGCGTCCCCACTCCCTGCAGTCCCCACCTCCTGGAATTCTCCTGGACATGGAGGCCCCTTTCCCTCTGAGGAAACACTGTCCCCTCCAGATTCTCCGTTAGACTAGTTTCCCTCTCCATTTCCTTTCTGGAGCCTAGAGCCAAGGAGTCTCCAGCTCAGATGCACCAGGACGATTCACGGGAAGCGAGGCAGGCCAGCTGCAGCGCTATGACTGATGGAGGAAGAGGCTTGGAAGACTCGGGCTTGGGGGCCTCCGGGCACGATGGAGGCAGCAGGGGGCGCTAGGGAGGTGGCCTTGTTAAGGGATGCTGCGCACAATTCTTCAAGATGGTGTTTATTTCCCTTCTTTCAGCACTGGTTTTAAGTTGGCTGGCTATGAATTTTCTTCTGCACGTCTTCCATGAGAAACTGTCACCTCCACGAAGGTAGGGCAGTGACTGCTTTGCTCACCATTTTGTCTCTGGTGTCTGGCAGGTATAAGTACTCAATAAATTGTCAATGAATGCCTGGATGAATGAACGAGTCACACAGAAATAGAAAGCAACAGGTCCCTAGAGAGTGATAACAAAACAACCAGTGGCACAGGTGGCACGGGTTGCTCAGGACACCCAGGACCCCGGGTGCTTGCAGGGCTCCCCCAGCTGGAGAGGAAACCTCTGCCGGGGGCTTCAAGGAGTCTCTGGGGTACGCCCTCCTCCCCTAAACACACACACAGATGGCCCCACATGGAACTAGTTTATGTATACTCTTATTTCAGTAGCGATGTGGAGGCTTACCACAAAAGCATGGTGAATAAAATGGTAACTTAGCCTGAAAATGAGGATGAGGGAAGAAAGTGATGAGGACCAGTGGTCTGGGACTAGGCAGGCAGCTCATGGCACCATTCCCCATCCCAAGAATCCCTGAAATTATCACAACTTTTGTCTGTTTCCCTGTTGGTTTAGTAAACCATTCAAGTTATTCCTTATTAAACACTGACCCTCGGCCGGGCGCGGTGACTCATGCCTGTAATCCCAGCACTTTAGGAGGCTGAGGTGGGTGGATCACCTGAGGTCAGGAGTTCAAGACCAGCCGGGCTAATATGGTGAAACCCCATCTCTACTAACAATACAAAAATTAGCCGGGCGTGCGCCTGTAGTCCCAGCTACGCGGGAGGCTGAGACAGGAGAATTGCTTGAACCTGGGAGGCAGAGGTTGCAGTGAGCTCAGGTGTAGAGCATACAGGTAGGTGTAAGACACAGACCCTCACCCTCACGGAGCTTCTGGCTGTAACATTGTGATGCAGAAGTCTAGAATGGGGAGACTTCCTGTGGAGCGGGATGGGCTGCACAGGAGAGGTGACATTTGTAATGGGACCTACTGAGATGACACGTTAACAATGGTTGAGGCACTTGGGTTGTAGACGTGGTTGTAGGTCAGACACATCGGGCCTGTGTGTGAGGGCTATGACAGATCATTCTGAAAAAGTTAGGATGGGACACAGTGATTTCTAATGATTTCTAACCTATCCGGAGCTGGGACACGGTATCCTTGTATGCCTGACTTTATAAAACTGGGACCCATGTCTAAACTGATTATGCATCGCATATTTGTTTTATACTTAAAATGGTTAAAATTCATGATCTTTCAAGAGTTTCTTAAGATTCCTCAAGAAAACTGGCGTTCCTAAAGGCAAATGCCTCAGGGTCCCTGCTGAGGGGCACTGCTGCTTTGAAGGCTCACAATGTTCTGGTTGCCTTTTAACCACATCTTTTGTTTTGCTCTCAGTTTTTCATATTTCCCTTGAAAGTCCAGGCTTAGCCCAGTCAATTTTTGTGTTCCCTGGTATAGACGGGGAGGTGTTGCGAACATGGTCAACTGCCTAATCACCGTTATGAAAGCTTTCCCAGTCCCCATATTCCTCCTGCATTTGCGGAATTTTGATTTTGCTGTTATTGTTATGTCCTTTGCTAACATGACCTTCCTGAACTTGCCTCCCCAGAGTGATGCCATCTGGTTTTTAAAATAATAATCCACTTTGGGATCTGATCAGATCATGCTTTTGACGTTTTTCCCATTTTCCCATCAAGCTCACATGGAGGTCTCTTCCCAAGGAACAAATACTTAATTACCAATTTGGAAACATCTTTTTTCTGAGCTGTTTTCCTTATTCGTTGACTTTTGGTCCTCATCATTTTTTCCTGAAATTAAAAACAAAGGGAAAAGTTTATTTTTCATCATTATTTGCTCTCCTGGCATTTTTCCTTGGGCAAGTGCCCATCTCATTCCTGTTTCTTAGCTCCTGTTTGATGGATTTACCATATTGGATGTGATGTTTCCTGAAGAATAGCTTCTGTCAGGAGCAACATCTGTCACTAAAATAAGAGCAGACACAGCCTGGACACTTTGCTAACGTGAATACTCCTTCTTCCTGATTCTTTATCATCCTGCCAAAGACATACATCCGAATGGAGGCTATACAGTTTATAGGACTTTCACATTGGTTATCTCATTTCATTTCATAATAGCCCTGAGGTAAACTGAACAAAGATCAGAATTCTTCCTTTACAAGTGGAGAAACTGTGGATCAGAATAATTAACTGATTTATTTAAGGTCACATAGATAGTCCATATAGCTATGTGTGTGTGTGTGTGTGTATAGATATATACACAAACTATATATCTCTCTCTCTATACATACGCACATATATACTATATATATGAATATACATATATATATATAGAGAGAGAGAGAGAGAGAGAGAGAGACAGAGAGTCAGTCAACCTAAAATGAGCTACAGAGTGACCAACTCCCCAAAACGAAGAGTTTATTCAGGAATAGCAAGGGATTGCGATTCAGGATATGTGTGCTGTGGCAAACCCCAGGTGCATCTGAGGGGTTTGGGCAAGGGCAAGATTTTAAAGGCAAAAAGGAGAAGTCCACATAGACTGTTTTGAAACAAATACTATTGGTTACAGGGACTTATTGCAGGTGGTGACGTTTGTTCATTGGTGGTACTGGCTATGGCTACGAAAGGGTCTTCATAGAAGTGGCTTAACAGGAAAGTTCAGTTGGAAAAGTCTTTTGTCACAGTTCCTGTTATAGGGTATATGTGTGTGAGGGCCCTTTGACTCTATTTTCTTGGCCTGTTGACTCTATTTTGTTTTTTGTTTGTTTGTTTGTTTGAGACGGAGTCTTGCTCTTTTGCCCAGGCTGGAGTGCAGTGGTGTGATCTCGGCTCACTGCAAGCTCCGCCTCCCAGGTTCACACCATTCTCCTGCCTCAGCCTCCCAAGTAGCTGGGACTACAGGTGCCCACCACCGTGCCTGGCTAATTTTTTGTATTTTTAGTAGAGACGGGGTTTCACCGTGTTAGCCAGGATGGTCTCGATCTCCTGACCTCGTGATCCACCTGCCTCAGCCTCCCAAAGTGCTGGGATTACAGGCGTGAGCCACCGCGCCAGGCCTCTTGACTCTATTTTGTTAGGATTTGATATAGGTGACTCCATTTTGGTACTGACAATTTTCCCAGTAACTATATATATAGCCGATCATATAGCTGAAATACAGCCTTCTAATGCCATCTAATTTCTAAATATTATGCTGTTGTAGGAAAGCCCTCAAGTATGAACTTTAGGCCGGGCGCGGTGGCTCACGCCTGTAATCCCGGCACTTTGGGAGGCCAAGGTGAGTGGATCACCTGAGGTCAGGAGTTTGAGACCAGCCTGACCAACATGGTGAAACCCTGTCTTTACTAAAAATACAAAAATTAGCTGGGCGTGGTGACGTGCACCTATAATGCCAGCTACTTGGGAGGCTGAGGCAGGAGAATCATTTGAACCTGGGAGGCGAAGGTTGCAGTGAGCCAAGATTGTGCCACTGTACTCCAGCCTTGGTGGCAGAGCAAGACTCCCATCTAAAAAAAAAAAAAAAAAAAAATAGAATGAACTTTAGACCGGGCATGGTGGCTCATGCCTGTGATCCTAGCACTCTGGGAGGTCAAGGCAGGCAGATCACCTGAAGTCAGGAGTTTGAGAGCAGCCTGGCCAACATGGCAAAACCCCATCTCTACTAAAAATACAAAAATTAGCCAGACATGGTGGCGGGTGCCTGTAATCCCAACTACTCAGGAGGCTGAGGCAGGAGAATCATTTGAACCCAGGAGGTGGAGGTTGCAGAGAGCCAAGATGGCACCACTGCACTCTAGCCTGGGCAACAGAATGAGACTCCGTCTCAAAAAAAAAAAAAAAAAAATTTATGGAGGCTCTTCAGATATTTTTCTTTCACCCAATCTATTGACTAGCAACTTGAGGACTAGATTTGCCCAAACATATGCAGGACATCTGCCTTGGGCTTGCCCTGTGGTGTGGGATTATGTGTCCTATGCTGTACAGGACCAGAGTGGAAACCATGAGCAGCTGTGGGGAGACCCGGTGCTGGTGGAGTCTTGGGCCAACCTGAGGGCAGCTACAGACTCATTCTGAGTCTTTGTGAAGGCTGCTGGCAGTAATCTCCTTTAGGTGCAGCACAGAGCTTCTCCCATCTTACTTCCAAGGTACAGAGTTTCTTTAGGGAAATGTTTCAAGTTTCTTTAGAGAAATGGGAAAGAGTGTGATGGGGGAGGGAGCTTTAGTCCACTGTTGCATTACTATAAAGAAATGCCTGAGGCTGGATAATTTGTAAAGAAAAGAGGTTTAATTGGCTCACAGTTCTGTAGGCTGCACAGGAAGCACAGCACCAGCCTCTGCTTCTGGGGAGGCCTCAGGAGGCTTACACTCATGGCAGAAGGCAAAGAGGGAGCAGGAATCTCACATGGCAGGAGCAGGAGTGAGAGAGAGAGTGGGGTGGGAGGAGGTGCCACACACTTTAAATGACCAGATCATGTGAGAACTCACTATCCCTAAGAGCACCAAGCCATGAGGGATCCACACCCATGACCCAAACACCTCCTTGTGTAATATAGTAAGTATTCTCCAAAACCAAAACAGAAACTGGCCTTTCAAAAAAGGTCAAGTCCACTATTTTCCCTGTCTCTTAGGAGCTGCAGAGTCTCACTCATCATGGTTCTTGTTGACAAGAAAATCCGTACTCTATAAAATATTTGAAGAGATTTATTCTGAGCCAAATGTGAGTACCATGACCCATGACATGGCCTCAAGAGGTCCTGAGAACATTTGCCCAAGGTAGTTGGGTAACAGATTGGTTTTATACATTTTAGGGAGATAGAAGACATCAATCTATATGTGTGAGGTACACACTGGGTTGGCCCAGACCCAGTAGAGTAAGGGCTTTCAGGTCGTAGGTAGAGTTAAAAGATTTCCTGATTGGCAATGAGTTAAAAGAGTTAAGCTTTCCCTAAAGTTGAAGTCAGCAGAAAGAAATACTTCGGTTTAAGATAAGGGGGGTTGTGGAAGCCAAGGTTCTTGTTATAGATGAAGCCTCCAGGTAGCAGGCTTAAGAGATAATGGATAATAAATGTCTCTTTTCAGACCTTAAATGGTGCCAGATTTAGTTAATCTCTTTGGGGTTGAGAGGGCCTGGAAGGGCAAATACCTAGTTACATTAATTGAGATTCTTTATAGATGCAAACAGTCATTTCAAAATATGGCAAAGAAACATATTTTGGGGTAAAATATTTTGATTTCCTTCTTTATCGGTCATGTGATGCTATATTAGAGTCAGGTTGGATTTTGGTATCTTATTGTTAAAGAAAGAGTTCATTTGGTCGGTCTTAAGATCTGTTTTAATGTTAATGTTGGTCAATTGTGTCTAAATTCTAAAGGAAGGAGGGTATAATAAAGCATGTCTGACTCTCCTTCCTGTGGTCTGAACTAGTTTTTCAGGTTTCTTTGGAATCCGCGTGGTCCCATTCAGCCAGTTGTGGGGCTTAGAATTTTATTTTTGGTTTACAGAATGTTTCTCGGCATCAACTTCATTCTCCTCTTCACCAATATCTAGCTGCTGACTTCAGCTGTAGTCCCTGATGGCTGCCCCAGCCCTGAGCCTACCTCCCTGCATGTGACCTTTCAGCTCATTTCCTCTGTTAACTGACCCAGCCTCTGTGTTTCCCAAACCCCTTCTTAGAAGAGAGCTGATTGGCTGAGCTCCTTCTTTCAAGTGACCATACCAGCAGGAAGTTGTCCAGTAGGCAACTGAAGCACTGGCCTGGGACAGAAACTCAACTTTGATGCATGAAATTATGTTTTATGGAGGGGGATGAGGGCCTGTTTAGAGCAGAAAGATCTATGGGCAAAGAAGAATCCCTTAGAAGGAGATGTGGGTAGGCAAAGGATAATCAGCAATTGTAGTTCAGTGCCTAAAAGTAATCTGTTCCTCACTATGTTTAGTCGGTATGTTTCTTACCATGGAGGTAAAAAGTGTGGGACATTCAATAACATGCTTGGGCCTTCTGTGTGCCTGACACTGTGCTAGGCATGGAAAAGATATTTCCAAAGTTGTCGGTAAAGGTTGTGGGGTGAAAAGAGATAAAGGGAAGATGGAGACAACTTCCTGATGACTTGGGCTTCGCTTCTCACTCACATATAGGAAAAATAATAGTGTACATGGTGACCATATAGCAATAGCATAGGTAAAATAGGCTTTTATGGTTTTTTTTCTGGGACTCTCCTTACCATTTACACTTTTCTATGAGAAAATGGTTCTCATGGTTTGTGTCAAAAAAGAAAAATATACTTCTTTCTTAAATGCACTCAAAGACTATATTTGCAGGGGCCGATGGGAGAAGAAAAGATGAACAGTCGTTCCGTTTGGGCAGGTGTTAGAGCCTGGAGCCTTTATTGCCCAGGTCATGCGTGAATATACATTCTTTTCTTTTTCTTTTCTTTATTTTTTCGAGACAGAGTTTCACTCTTGTTGCCCAGGCTGGAGTACAATGGTGCTATTTCGGCTCACTGCAACCTCTGCCTCCCAAGTTCAAGTGATTATCCTGCCTCAGCCTCCCAAGTAGCTGGGATTACAGGCATGCACCACTACGTCTGGCTAGTTTTGTATTTTTAGTAGAGATACGGTTTCTCCATGTGGCCAGGCTGGTTTTGAACCCCTGACCTCAGGTAATCCACCCACCTCGGCCTCCCAAAGTGCTGGGATTACAGGCATGAGCCACCATGTCCGGCCGTAAATTTTTTCAATGGATACATATTAAAAGCCTAACAGGTACTCCAGAGGGGTTCTGTAAAATATTTTGATGTTTACAATAGCTTCTCATACATTAAAAGTTTATAAATTACTGACCAAGCATAATCCACTTGCTATCTTTGGTATGGAATCAAGACTATTTTCAATCTATCATTATTTAAGTGGTCAGTACTCAGTGGAGGGGTAGTCAGAGGCTCAGAGAGTGCCATGTCGAAGAGTAATGTGTTGGAAAGTGTCCCTAGCCAGAAATGTGGACTGGTTTTGGGAGTGTGAAGACATACAAGCAAAACCTTTTGGCTTTTGGAAAAGTTCACAAATAGATAAAATATTGCTTTACCTTATTAAATAGTCTTTTGTTCCTAAAACATATGTTCACATGTGAAGACACATATAATATCCATCATTCTTTCAACCACCCAACTATATGGTTCATATTTTCTCCACATTACTGTTAAGGAAATTCAGTTTCTACATCTCAAAGAAAAATGTTGGTAACTATAGGAGCTGGGTATGAACCCAACTTTTTCCCAGGGCCTGGGCTCTCTGAGCAACTGGTTACTTCTTCTGATTTGACTGAAGTTAAGTAAACTTACCCTTAGATAATACTTCATTGTGACACGTATTATTAAAGGGAGGGATTTCATGACTGGAACATTTTCATCTATTCATTTCCTTTCTGAGTTCTTTAATTCCACAGAGAACAGAAAATCTCTTCCCTGCAGATCAGTTAAATCCATGTAACAGATTTCAGTAAGCATGACTCAAAGGATTTTTAATTAAGAAAGCATTACAATATAATTTGTTTTTGAAGATGGAACTGTGATCTCCCACTAGCAAAATTAAATGATGAGAGACAGCCAAGGAGGCAAGCACACACACTCACTCAAAGTCAGCAATTTGGCTTTACGTGAGAACTGTGTGTCCTTTAAAAAATCCAGTTCGGGTAGGTTAGATCCAATTCTCAGGGCAGGGGAGGGGATCGTCTCAACAGAAAGAGCTATCTTCTCTGTGGCTCTTTGGCATAAGTAAAAGTGAAATAACATCCGATGTGGAAAATCAGGAGATGTCTTCATGTCAGTGGCCCCTGAGCATCCTCCTGGGAACTGTGTGCATTGCAGATTATCTGTGGTTGTAGTTCTGGTCCAGCTAGCTCCCTACCGAGCTCCTCGTCTCCCAGAATCTAGCCAGCCTGTGCTCAGGAAATTCAGAATAATTTTTGCTATTAGCACCAGCAAGACTGAATTGAAAAGGTAAATCTGCTAAAAACAAAAACAAACAAATAAACAAAGAACATAATGTGACCCAAGTTAAATATAACTTTGGATTAAATTTTAAAAAATAGTTTATATGCTTTTCTCTCACTGCAGCATTTAGTGTTGATTCCACACTCTTTCAGGAATCTTGCTTCCCTCTTGTTGTGGCAACACTGTCATTCCTGGGTCTCCAGTCACTCCTCTGATTGCTCGTCCTCTATCTTAGCTGACTTCTTTTCTTCTTTTTAATCCACATCTGTGGGTGCCCTAGTGCTCTTTCTACAGATCCCTCCTTTTCTGACAATGTATGCAATTTCTTGAGAGCTCATCTGTGGTATACAGCCTCCAAGTTGGCTCTCAGAGATCCCACACCCTGGCACTCACACTCTTCCGTGAGTCTCTTCCCACATCACACCAGGGTTGGTCTGTATTACCAATGGCATTGGCAGAAGCGACAGCGTGCCACTTCTGGGATTAGATTAAAAAAGACTGTGGCTTCCTTCTTGGGCTGCGCAGGCTTTTCTCCCTATGATGGATCACTGACTGGAGGGGAAGCCACATTGTAAACAGCCCATGGAAAGGCCCTCCTGATAAGGAACCAAGGCCTCCTGCCAACATTAGCATGAGTGAGCTCGGAAGTGGCTCCTGCAGCCCGGGTACCTTGACTGTAACCTCATGAGAGACCCTGGGCCACAACCACCCAGCTATGCTGCTGCAGGACTCCTGGCCTGTAGACATTGTGAGGTAGTGAATGCTTGTTGTTTTAATCTGCTAAGTTTGGGGTGTAATCTGTTATATAGGAATAGATAAAACACATCACCTATTCTCATGTCATCCACTACAACCTCCAAATCTAATTTTCTGGCTTTGGATTCTTCACTTGCATTCCAATCCAGGATTCAACACCGTCTGAATGTCCTGCTCAACACAAAGCCAATATCTTCTTCTCAGATCATCTCCCATCCCCAACGGCTCTATTTACATCCTTTCCAAACCCACTTCTCCTCTCAGGTACCCTACCTCCTTTAATGGCATTATCTTACCCCTGGTCATAGAGCCAGTGTCGTTGACTTGCCTCTCCTTTGCCCTCATGTATAAGCAGCTGCTGAGTTTGGATGTTTTTGCCTTCAGAATGTCTCTCAGCATTTCCTAACTCAAGCACATTTCTCCCCCAGCCTCCCAGAGGCTCTCCTCAGTTCTGCTCTCTGCTGCCAGGCTAATCTTCTCCATGCCCTGCTTTCCCTCTCAGTTGTCTGCTTAAAAAACCCAATAGGGTGGATCCCTATTGTTTAGAGAATGGAATCCTAACCCTGGTTCATTGAAAGGCATCTGGCCTCAAAGTCAGAAGACCTAGCTGTGAGTCACAGCTCTGCCACTTGGGTAAGCTGGAGAACCTTAATCTATTTACCCTTTCTGAATCTCATTTTTTTCTCTGTGAGAGGGGTCATAATCACCTCACTGTTTACCACATAGGGTTGTTAGAGGGTTCAAATGAGAGAATGAATGCAAAATCACTACTCCAATTGCTACTTGAGGCACTTATCACCATCATCACCTCCACCCCCACCATATAATTAGAAGCCTGGAAAGGTAATAGGATTCCCTGCAACAATAGCCTTGACTCCAAACAAGCCCATCTTCCTCATGCTGCTCTCCAGCTTCTCAGTTTCCTCCCACTTCTGGTGCCTACTTACTCTTCAGAGTTCAGCTCAGTCTTTTTTCAATGCATCCAAAGTTATTTTATTTTTTTTGAGACTGAGTCTTGCTCTGTTGCCAAGGCTGGAGTGCAGTGGCACGATCTCTGCTCACTACAACCTCTGCCTCCCAGGTTCAAGTGATTCTCCTGCCTCAGCCTCCCAAGTAGCTGGGACTACAGGCATGTGCCAGCACACCTGGCTAATTTTTGTATTTTTAATAGAGGTGGGTTTTTACCATGTTGGCCAGGCTGGTCTTGAACTCCCGACCTCAGGTGATCTGCCCGCCTTGCCCTCCCAAAGTGCTGGGAGACCCTGGGCATAAGCCACCATGCCCGGCCCAAAGTTGTTTTTTTAATGACTTATTTTTTTCAGCGAAGTCAAAGGCTTCAACACACACTCTGTCTTTGTTCTTAAAGACGGTGGCAGACACCTCTCAACTTGCTCTTGAATCATTTTTCACGCATCAGTCTTTTCACCTCAACAGGATTGCAAGTTGCAATGAACTTTATATTTTAGGTGATAATTATTTCTTACCGTGCCTTGCATTGTGCTGTGTACTTTATGTGCATTATGCGTTTTAACCTCACTGCAGTCCTGCAAGGCAGATGTTTTTATCTCTAGCTTATTGGTGAGAAAGCTGAGTTTCAGAGATGACAAGAAATTTGCCCAAGGTCACACACCTAGAAAGTTGCGGAGCCAAGATTTGAACAGATGACACCCTGGCTCATGACCTCATGCGCCTCTTCTATGCCACATGCTTTCCTTGCTCCTGCACCTTGGTCAGGTGAATGTTACAGACTCCTTAGTCATTGACATTGGCTATGTGTATGTGGCCAAAGCCAAAATGGAGGATATGACCAGAGAAAAATAAATCGAAGGAGAAAAACAAATAAATGGTAATATCTAAGGGATATTATTTATTTTTGATGGAAAAAACTTAAGGTGTTTATATGCTAGAGGGAAAGAGCCAACAGAGCAGAAGAGGTGCAAGTTATGACGCTAATAATAGCTGACATTTATTAGGCACATCCATGTGCCGGGAGCCATGCTGAGCACTTTACCAGGATTACTTCACTAATCTTTCATAACACTCTTATAAAGTAGGTACTATTATTATCATAATATTTTA
Source organism: Gorilla gorilla gorilla (assembly GCF_029281585.2). Lineage (NCBI taxonomy): Eukaryota > Metazoa > Chordata > Mammalia > Primates > Hominidae > Gorilla > Gorilla gorilla. The sequence continues at coordinate 85,097,593 of NC_073224.2, read as the reverse complement.
CAGATGAGAAAGTGAGCTTTATCCAAGCTCACGCAATGGGTGGTAATTTAAAAATGGGGCGTCTGAACTGCTGTGCCTAGCAATGAAGAGGTAGACGCCTTTCTGGTGTGGAAGCCAGGCTTCTGTGTGACCAGCACCCAGTAAATACAACACCCAAGTGCTTTATTGACATTAATTAATGATGTTTATAGTATCCTTTCGGGTAAGTCTGTATACATCCCCTTTTTAAAAGTAAGAAAACCAAGATTCAGGGGCTAGTTACTTGCTCCAAGTCTTTTTCATGTTTAACATGAATTATAATATATGTGGGGGTCTGTATCCTGAAAACATTATCAACCTTTGTTTCTAACACTTCTCATCTAGTGAATTGGAATGAGAATTCCTAGCTCAGGAAAATGATGCACTTGGAAGCAGTCACTTGGGATATTTGACTGTTCTAAAGAGGCTTGACTTTACTCTTGTGGATCTGGCAACTGTACCTTTGCTTCCGACAGTGTAACGTTTAGTCCCACTTTATGATAAAGGCATGGTACCGTTTTACAACACATCTCACTGAATAAGACAACTAAATTTTTGTATTTTTTAAAACAATTATGACAGAATATTTTGGTTTAATTATATGCATTTAAAAAATAATCACTCAGTATTATACAATTGAAAATAATGTTGAAAGAGTATAGGAAATGTAATATAAGCTAGATGAATGAGAAGCTTGGAGAGAAAAGACAGATCACAAGTAGAAAGACAGCATTTTTAAAAAATTAATTTTTTAAAAAAAATTTATAGAGATGGAGTTTCACTCTGTTGCCTAGGCTGGTCTCAAATTCCTGGGCTCAAGTGACCTTCCTGCCTCAGCCTCCCAAAGTGCTGGGATTATAGGTGTGAGCCACTGTGCCCAGCCAGTCAGCATGCTATTAATTTTATATTTAGTTGATCAGCAATGTACATGTTGGTTCCCATTTTATAAAGCACTGTCCTCTATATACTTCATTTGCCTTCACAACAATTGGTATATTAGCTGGAAATGCTTTCATCTACAAGTAACAGAAAACCTGATTTAAACAGATGGAGGTTGTTTTCCTCATTCAAAAGAGGCCTGGAGGTGGCATTCTGGGACTGGTGTGGGAGGACCAACAGTGTCTTCAAGGATCCAGGACTCTTAGACCTTCCACGTCACCACTCTTACCACGTTAGCCACTTAGCCTCATGAATGTCACCTCATGGTTGCAGGACAGCTGCTCCAGATGTTACACTTGTGTTCACGACTGGAAGAAGGAGGAAGGGAAGGAGCAGGCAGCAGGGCATCTTTGCTTTTATTAGAAGGCAAAAGCTTTCCCAACAGACTTTCTTTTTTTAATTTTTTTTTTTTAGAGACAGGGCTTCACTCTGTCACCCAGGCTGGTGTGGAGTGGTGTGATCATAGCTCACTGCAACCTTGGACTCCTGAGCTCAAGTGATCCTCCCACCTCAGCCTCCTGAGTATCTGGGACTTTAGAAACATGCCACCATGCCCAGCTAAATTAAAAAAAATTTTTTTGTAGAGATGGGGTCTTGCTATATTGCCAAGGCTGGTCTCAAACTACTGGGTTCACGCAATCCTACTGCCTTGGCTTCCCAAAGTGCTGGGATTACAGGCGTGAGCCACCACACCTGGCCCTCTCAACAGACATTTCATTGGCCAGAACTGTGTTACCTGGCCATCCTTACTTTAAAGGAGAATGATAAAGCAATTATTTAGCATTTACAGCCTGTCTGTAGTGGAGGTAGGCAAGAGAGAAGCTCACCTATTTACAGATGAGACAGCTAGTGTGCTTTCTCATTACTCAGCACAAACCCAAGTCGTAGGATTCCGGCACCTATGTTATTTCACTATACTACTCAGCCTCTCTAAATTCTGCCACAGGAAAGTATATGTCAAAAAGAGGACAACTCTCAAAAATATATAGTAATGGGGGCCGGGGGCAGTGGTTTATGCGCCTGTAGTTCCAGCTACAGGGGAGGCTGAGGCAGGAGGATCGTTTGAGCCCAGGAGTTCAAGTTTGATGCTGCAGTGAGCTATGATCCGGCCACTGCACTCTAACTTGGGTTACAAATTAAGACCCTGTCTCTGAAAAAAAAAAGTATAGCAATGGGATACATTCTATTAAGAAATGAATCACTTTTTAAATTAATAATTTTATATTAATATATGATATCTCTATTGTTGTTTAACAAAAATAATGATTCCATTTTTATAGATTAACACCTAAGCTTTAAAGAGATTGATTGAAGCATTATTATTGCAAAACACTGCAGGGAAACCCACAGGTGTTTGTTTGTTTGTTTGTTTGTTTGTTTGAGACAGAGTCTCACTCTGTTGCCTAGGCTGGAGTGCAGTGGTGGGATCACGGCTTATTGCAGCCTCGACATCCTGAGCTCAAGTGATCCTCCCACGTTAGCCTCCCAGGTAGTTGGGACTACAGGTATGTGCCACCATACCTGGCTGATTTTGTTTTTTAAAGTTTTAGTAGGGACAAGGTCTCTCTCTGTTGCCCAAGCTGGTCTTGAACTCCTGAGCTCAAGCAATTCTTCCGCCTTTGCTTCCCAAAGTGCTGGGATTACAGATGTGACCCACTGAACCTAGCAACCCACAGTTTTCAACAACAGGGTATTGGTTGAAGAAACTGTAGCATACCCATATCCTATGAAATAAATAGACGTAAAATTTCAGAATAATATTGTTATTTACAATATTTTGTTAAATGAAATAAGTAAATTATAAAACTAGATATACAATGCCACCGTACACTTTTAAATATATATTATCTATATAAAAGCTAGATATAAATATAGCAAAATGTTCATAGTGATTATATTTAGGTAATGAGAATATATGATATTTTGGCTTCCATCTTTGTATTTTTTGTAATATAATTTTTAGGAGTCAGGTTTATTGAAGGGTTATTTACATATAGTAAAATTCACCCGTTTTAGGTGTATGTGTTTTGACCAATATCTACAATAATATATCCACTACCGTAACCAAAATACAGAATATTTCCTTTGTCCTTAAAAGTTCCTTTGTGCCTTTTTGTAGCCAATTCCTTCTCCCTAGTCACCGGCCCTTGGCAAACACTGATCTTATTTTAGTCTTGACAGTTTTGCGTTTTCTGGAATGTCATATAAATAAAAACATATAGACTGTAGCCTTTTGTTTCTGGCTTATATCAGTTGGCATGAGTGCTTTTGAGAGTCAGCCATGTTGTTGTATTTACAAGTAGTTCGTTTCTTTGTATTAATGAGCCGTATTTCACAGCATGGATGTACCATAATATGTTATCCTTATCCTTTCATCGGTTAGTGGACATTGGGTTGTCTTCAATTTTGGACTACTTACATCAGCTTGCTAGTGCTGCCATAACTAAGTACCACAAACTGGGTAGCTTAAACAACAGAAATATACTGTCCAACAGTTCTAAAGGCTACAAATCCAAAATCAAGGTTCCAGCAAGGTTTGTTCCTTTTTTTTTTTTTTTTTTTTTGTAGAATCTTTTTTATTCAGAAAAAATAAAACAATCCTCCCAAAAAAGTTTTCCAACCACACAGAGGAGGGGTATGGGTAGGGGGAGGTGTCTGGCCATCAGCCCTGTACCCCAGCCCATGTGGTTTTGGCAGCAATAAGGGGTGTGGGGTAATGGCCCCCAAAATAAAATGGTGTATGGGGAGGGAAGGGATACAAAGCTGTGGGGAGCGGTGAAGGGCAAGGGACAGAAGAGGTCAGTACTGGGAACGCCGAAGGTGGGAGGCCATTTCATAATATTTCTTGTTGATCAAATCACCGTGGACACCTTCTTTGCCCATCAGCAGGACTAGCGTCTTGTCAGTCTTGGTGACAGTGACATTGAAGGTGGGGGCTCCACCGGTACTCTTGGTATACGAAGATCCATGCAAAATTCCCCATCCTGCAGCAGTGAGTCCCGGATCACCGAACATTTCTGGCCCCCAAGTGTCAGCCCATTCACAAAAAAACTTGACCTGTCTTTGCCAACCAGGACACCAACCTCAGCTGGCGTGATGTTGGCGAAGGTTTTCCCGGGGACGGCGGCCCAGATGGAGGGCGAGTCCTTGTAGCCCACGAGGGCCACGTCCTGACAGGTCCCGTCCGCCATAAGGTTATCGATGTCGGTGTCCACCCGGCCATGGTCATGATGTTGTCAATGTAGGCATCCACCCGGCCATGGCGCTGCTGCTGGGGCAGCGGGCTGGGCTCGGGCTGCCTGGGCTGGCGGGCGGTGGGAAGCGGAGAGCTCGGGGCACGCGCTGCCGTCCGGACTGTGGCTCTGCTCGCTGTGCAGCAGCCTTGTACCACTACCTGTTTGTTCCTTCTGAGCGTCATGAGGGAAGGATCTCTTCCCGTTCTGTCTCTTTGGCTATCTTTATGTTTACATAGCATGCTCCCTGTATCTGCGCCTGTGTTCACATTTCTCCTTTTAAAAAGACTCCAGTTGCCGGGCTCGGTGGCTCACGCCTGTAATCCCAGCACTTTGGGAGGCCAAGATGGGCGGATTATGAGGTCAGGAGATCGAGACCATCCTGGCTAACGCGGTGAAATCCCGTCTCTACTAAAAATACAAAAAATTAGCCGAGCGTGGTGGCGGGCCCCTGTAGTCCCAGCTACTCGGGAGGCTGAGGCAGGAGAATGGCGTGAACCCGGGCGGCGGAGCTTGCAGTGAGCCGAGATGGCGCCACTGCACTCCAGGCTGGGGGACAGAGCGAGACTCCGTCTCAAAAAAAAAAAAAAAGACTCCAGTCATACTGGATTAAAGTCCCACTCTACTCCAATATGATTTCATGTTAATTAATTATATCTGTAACCACCCTATTTCCAAATAAGGTCACATTCTGAGGTACTGGAGTTAGGACTTCAACATATTAATTGGGGGACAGGGGGCAATTCAACCCATAACAAATAGTAAAGCTGCTATAAGCGTTTGTGTATAAGTCTTTGTATAGTCATATATTTTCATTTCTCTTGGGTAAATACATAGGAATAGAATTGCTGGATCATATGGTAATTGTATGTTTAACTTTATAAGAAACTGCCAAACTGTTTTCCAGGATGGCTGTACTATTTCAAATTCCTACCAGCGGTGTATAAAAGTTCCTGTTGCTCTATATCCTTGTCAACATTTGGTATTGTCAGGTTTTAAAAAATTGTAGTCATTCTGACAAGTGGGTGGTAGTATCTCCTTGAGGCTTTAATTTCACATCCCTAAAGACTAATGATGTTATTTATCATCTGTATATTTTCACTGACAAAGTGAAACTTTCAACAAAGTGATACTGTACACATCTTTTGCCCATTTAAAAAATTAGATTACTTTCTTTTTACTGAGTCATGAGACTTACTACACATATATATGTCTTATATATATTGTATATTCTGGATACGAGTCCTTTGGCAAACGTGATTTGTAAATATTTTCACTCAGTCTGTAGCTTGTCTTTTCATTTCCTTTTTTTTCCTTTCTAAGAAAAATAGAGAATCTTTTCATTTTCTTAAGAATGTCTTGAAAAGCAGAAAATTTTCATTTTGATAAAGTCCATTTTATCTTCTTTTAAAATTTTTGTTCATACTTTTTGTGTCTTATCTAAGAAATTTGCCTAAGTCAACATCACAGAGATTTTTCTCTTGTCTTCTTCTAAGCATTTTATGATTTTATGTTTCACATTTAGACCTATGGTTCATTTTGTGTTAAGTTTTATATGTGGTATGGAGTATTTTTTCTTAAAATTTCAACAATATAACATTTTTGGTTCTGGAAAGATGACATGATGTGATTTATCATCTGTATCTTTCCTTTCATAAAGTGTCTGTACACATCTTTTGTACGTGTAGCACCAGATATACTAGATAAAATAAAACAAAAACTACTTTTAATGCAAAGCTTGGTTTATAAAAAAAACAAGGAAATTTCATGTGCAAAAAATGAGAAGGGATCTGAAAGCAGTATTGAGTATATGGACCAATACAGGTAGCTGCCTGTATTTTTTCGTGCGGGCAAGGATCGGGGTATAAAGTTTCTACTGACCTAAGGACTTGGGGTAAACAACCTTGTGTGCACAGGAGAGGAGTCTTGGGTTCACTTAACGGTTGCCGATTGTGGCTGAGCTCAATATAAAGTAGGAATCCCTGAGGGGGTACGCTTTCGGTGAAAGAATGGCAGAAGGAACACAACCATTTACCAACTTAAGAAAATGAAAAGGAAGCTTGAGTCTCTCCTGAGAAGTCTCTTGAAAAACTGAAACTGCCTTGCACCTTGCACAGATTTGAGGATTGAGTTGATAACACCTCAGGGGTCCAGAAACCTCCATTGTTTAAAAGAAATAATCATTTGAAAATTGATACCTGGCCCAGGCATGGTCGCTCATGCCTGTAATCCCAGCCCTTTGGGAGGCCAAGGTGGGTGGATCACCTGATGTCAGAAGTTCGAGACCAGCCTGGCCAACATGGTGAAACCCCATCTCTACTAAAAATACAAAATTAGCAGGGTGTGGTGGCAGATGCCTGTGGTCCCAGTTACTCAGGAGGCTGAGACAGGAGAATCACTTGAACCCCGGAGGCGGAAACTGCAGTGAGCCGAGATTCGCACCACTGCACTCCAGCCTGGGCCAGACAGACTGAGACTCTATCTCAAAAAAAAAAAAAAAAAAAAAAAAATTGATACCTGATAATCCCCTTTGAATACTTGGCAGAATTTATGTAAAACAGGGGAGCAATTTCTATTGAGATTCCCACAGGAAAAAATACCCCTATTAAAGAAAAATTACTGATAAAAATGTATAAAACAAGGCAGAATCCATTAGGCACACCATAGATGTCTTCTTAGCTTGTGTGTTTCACACAGCAAGGAAACATGCAGGATGATGATAACAGAGCCCTTGCAGTGTATATATGTTGCGGTGGCCCCAGAAACCATTTACCATCAGCAAGAACCAGCAGGCATTGCAACAGGGGGATTAGAACCCAAGAACTTCATAATATTGCTGCAACAATAATATCAAAGAGAACTCAAAACAGACATTGAAAAATAATTGAAGACTTGACATAAATACTTAAAATTCTAAGAAAATAATATGACATTATGAAAAAAAAGAACAGGCAGATTTGAAATTTTTGAAAAAGATAAAATATGTTGTCGAGATTGCACCACAGAGAACTAAAGAGAGAAAATATGACAGAAAAGAAGGTGCTTGGGGGATGATTGACATGCTCTTTTAAGATGTGGCTCTTTAGCAGTTTTTTTGATAGAAGAGGCTATTACAGGGCAAGAAGTTCTTTAGCTTTCTCCATTTTCTGAGCTGAAAAAGAAAATTGCACAAAGAAAAATCTTAAGGGATCTGAACTTTAGATATTATATATCAAGATAAAACCTCAAGAAAGGGTATTTTATTAGAGAATTAGAATTAATAGCAAGATGACAAACTGCAGAATATAATTGTTATGAAGGCAGATATGGTTGGAACAGACAGAACTGTTTAGGCATCTGATAAACTCCAAGTGGAAGAAGTTTTTAAACATCTTTATGGAAAAATGGGAGAAATAAGAATTAAATGGTGATACTTAATGCTTGAGTTTCATGGAAAAAGAGAGCCTAGATTGTATCTGGGGTGAATGTATTTCTTTAAGTCTTTCTAAAAGTATTTATTTATATTAAGCAAAGTAGTTGTGGGGAAAGTTACATTCATATTTAAACTTCATTGTTAGATCATACTTCGGATTATTTCAATCACATCTGGAGTAAGTTTACAATTGGGGGCTGTTGCCAAATGCAGGGATCCAATATTTACTTGGTAATATCATCTGCAATCAAAAAGCAGAATGCCAAGAAGGAAATCATCAGTCTCTTCAGAGCTGACTTATACTTCCAATTAATACAGTACAGCAAGTATCTCATCAAAATTTCCTTTCAAATATAATATGAACTACTGGCGAATGGATAAAAGCAGGAAGCACTGAAGACTAGAGAGAGGAGAATGCCTTCAGCAAGAGACAATGTGTTTACAAAAACAGGCCTGGACTGCTTTAGAAAGTCATCACCAATGGCCTTCAGCCTTTCTTATAATAAAATAAGGAAGGAAGAAATCACTTCAAATTTTAAAAGTAGATTAGTTAGAATTTTAGCTGCATACTTCTGGGAAAGTGATTTTTCTCTCCTTCTACCCTCTTCCATTAAGTAGGGCATACTGTTCAGAATTCAAAACCTGCTGGCCAAGTTTCTAGGGTAAACAAGACTTTGTGGCTCTAGAATGAGCCCTGTTTTGAAAGCTGAATGATTTTTTGGTAGAAGAGAGAGGAAGAGGAGTTCTTAAATAAAAGGAATATGGACTTTAAAAATAAACAGCGAAGTTTGAAATGCCTGAAGTTTGTTCCTGGCACCAGTATGTCTCCAGGCAACTTTAGGCACATATAATACTGAGCCAACTTGGCTGAGCCTAGAACTGGCGGTGGACCTGAAAACAGCTCAGTGTGAAAGCCATCAAGAACTGGGATTTGGGCTGTGTTTACAGAGATTGGTCTTAGAAGACAATGTAAGCTTTTGGGGAAAGCAGCATAACATAAACTTTTGGGGACAACAAGCTTTTTAGGAACGCTAGGAAACAATGGACACTACTTGAAGGAAAGACATAGTATGGGGAAAATGCTCCATTGAATAAATTAGATAGAAGAATATAAGGTTAAGTATCAGAAATGAAACAAAACTAAGTAAATGGTTGGCTTTTCATTGTTGTTGGCTGATCTTTGTCTGAAATAGAGGATTTTTAACTTTTGTTTTAAATCTACCTTGACAATGTTGAAGAAACCCCTTGACTCAAGATGGGAAATAAAAGTTTCACCTTACAGGATAATAAACAGGTTTAGTTTAAGGATCGCCAGCAAGATTGAAAGTTAAAGGGAAAAAGTTGGAAAACAATGATATTTTCCCAGTTTCCTTATAAAAGAAGCCATTGTTCACTGAGCTAGTAACATTTTTTTCATTAAGAAAATTATATTTTTATAAGGCTAACAACCCTACTTTTTTGCTCTTCCCTTTGTGGAGATAAAAAGGGCTTTGACTTGTAGTTGTTTTATGTTTTTTGTTTGTTTGTTTGTTTTTTGAGACAGAGTTTCATTCTTTTGCCCAGGCTGGATTGAAGTGGCGCGATATCAGCTCACTGCAACCTCTGTCCCCTGGGTTCAAGCGATTCTCCTGCCTTAGCCTCCTGAGTAGCTGGGATTAGAGGTGTGAGCTACCATGCCTAGCCAGTAGGCATGGTGGCAGTGTCTATAATCCCAGCACTTTGGGAGGCCAAGGTGGGCAGATCACCTGAGGTTAGGAGTTCAAGACCAGCCTGGCCAACAGGGTGAAACACTGTCTCTACTAAAAATACAAAGATTAGCTAGGTGTAGTGGTGCATGCCTGTGACCCCAGTTACTCGGGAGGCTGAGACAGCAGAATTGTTTGAACTCGGGAGGAGGAGGCTACAGTGAGTTGAGATTATGCCACTTCACCCCAGCCTGGGCAACAGAGTGAGACTTCTAATCAAAAAAAAAAAGAAAGAAAGAAAGAAAAAAAAGAAATATAGTTCTCATGACTGCAGCAAGGTGTGAAAATTGTTTTAAAAACTGTATGATTTGATGTAAAAGAGTTAATGGCAACCTAAGTTTTTCTTAGTGGTGCATTTTTTTCTAATCCCTATAAAAATTAGTTTATCTCAGGGTTTATCACCCTCAGCACTCTTAACATTTTGGGCCAGATATTTCTTAGAAGTCGGGGGCTGTTCTGTGCATTGAAGGATGTTTAGGGCCTCCCCTAACTAGAGCATCCCCTCTAGCTATGAGAACCAAAAATGTTTCCAGATAATGACAGATGTTCTCTAAAGAGCAAAATCATCTCCGGTTGTGAACCACTGGTTTATTTGAATAGTGTTAAGATACGCTACTTAGGATTCACTTTCTAATTACAGTAGCAATAAAGTAAGCTTGTTTAGTTAATATCCTCAACAATAGTGTGCTTGTGACAAAGTAATTGGAGTTGAGATAATGCATATAAAGAACCTAGACTGTGCCTGGCACCACTTCAGTACTTAAAAATATTAGTGATGATAATGATGGCTCTGAAGGCGATGGAAAGGGGGAAGGAAGGAGAGGAGGGACAGAGAAGAGGAGGAGAAAGGAAATGAGTGAGAGGATGAGCACAGGCATGTATTATACTCTCTTTGCTTGGAAATGTGTAGAGTCAGCTAATTCTGATTCTCACTTGGCACCAGATCAGAGCTGGTGAGCAGAGAGGAGGCAGAGGAGAGGGGAACAGTCAGGTGGGGGGTAAAAGAATTGGATGGGTTTGGCCGGGCGCAGTGGCTCACTCCTGTAATTCCAGTACTTTGGGAGGCTGAGGCAGGTGGATCACCTGAGGTCAGGAGTTCAAGACCAGTCTGGCCAACATGGTGAAACTCCATCTCTACTAAAAATACAAAAATTAGCCAGGCATGGTGGCACACGCCTGTAATCCCAGCTACTTGGGAGGCTGAGGCAGGAGAATTGCTTGAACCTGGGAGGTGGAGTTTGCAGTGAGCCAAGATCACGCCACTGCAGTCCAGCCTGGGTGACAGACAGAGCAAGACTCTGTCTCAGAAAAAAAAAAAAAAAAGAATTGGATGGGTTTTTCATGCAAAATGTTGTGTTTTCTTGTTACAATTATCTCTAGGACTTAACTTCCTTACACACGAGGCATTTTCTGGTACAAATTAATATCGACTTGGCTTTAGAAAAATACACACCCATTGGCCGGGTGCAGTGGCTCACACCTGTAATCCCAGCACTTTGGGAGGCCAAGACAAGTGGATCACGAGGTCAGGAGATCGAGACCATCCTGGATAATATGGTGAAACCCCGTCTCTACTAAAAATACAAAAAATTAGCCCGGTGTGGTGGTGGGCGCCTGTAGTCCCAGCTACTCAGGAGGCTGAGGCAGGAGAATGGCGTGAACCTGGGAGGCGGAGCTTGCAGTGAGCCGAGATCGCACCACTGCACTCCAGCCTGGGCGACAGAGCAAGACTCTGTCTCAAAAAAAAGAAAAGAAAAATACACACCCATCAAACAAGTAGGATTTATTTCCAGGGCAGAGTAGAGAAAGTAGATGTTACGTTACTTGATTCATTAAGGCATTAAACTTCCTCATATTACATTTATATTTACTTAAGTTCACACTCATTTTGTGTATAGATCCCATAAATGTTTAATGCATGTGATTGATGTACTAATAAATGCTAATTGCATGCACTGGTATTAACTTTACTGCAGTGAATACTAGCAAGGGTCTTGGGAGGCAGATGTTCTACACATTTAAAGGGAGGATATGAGACTCAGAAAGATAAGCAGTTGCCCAGGATAACTCTCAAGTTATTCTGACACGTGAGCACAGGTCTTTCTTCCCTCAGGCTGTGGCCCTTTCTGCCACCCCACGGCTGCTCTTCATAAACTCATATGCCTACAGCTGAACGTGGGCAAACCATGCTGCTCCTGAGAAATGGCAGATGGCTTATTTTCCTCTCCTCATACCTTTTTTCTCTTTCTTGTCTCTTTTCCTCCATCTCCCTCTTCCATTCCTTAGGCCTGTCAGTAACGCCCTGCTGCTCCCTGATGCTGCTGAAGGGATCCAGAGTTAAAGATGTTGTTGGGGATGGCATTCCATTTGGGATCTGGCTCCTGCATTAAGAGGGACAACCATTCAGGTAGTTTGTTTGTTTGTTTGTTTGTTTTTGAGACAGTTTTGCTCTTGTCACCCAGGCTGGAGTGCAATGACACAATCTCGGCTTACTGCCACCTCCGCCTCCTGGGTTCAAGTGATTCTCCTGCCTCAGCCTCCTGAGTAACTGGGAATACAGGCACCCACAACCACACCTGGCTAAATTTTGTATTTTTAAAGTAGAGACAGGGTTTCACCATGTTGGTCAGGCTGGTCTCGAATTCCTGACCTCTGGTGATCCACCTGCCTCGGCCTCCCAAAGTGCTGAGATTACAGGTGTGAGCCATCATGCCCAGCCAAATAGTTCTAATAGAGATTTCTTATTGGTTTTGTACCATTGCAGAGAGTGAGAAGAACCCTCAGGGGTGTCAATAGAAGCCTACTGTAGTGCCTGCCTGATATCAGCCAGTGGGTATACGTGAGTACAGCTATACTAGTTTTGTTTGTTTGTTTATTTAGATGGAGGTCTCACTCTATTGCCTAAGCTAGAGTGCAGTGGTGTGATCATGACTCACTGCAGCCTTGACCTCCTGTGCTCAAGTGATCCTCCTGCCTCAGCCTCCTGAGTAGCTGGGACTACAGGCAGGCTTTAGTGTCTGGCTAGTTATTTTTTGTACAGACAGGTGTCACTAAGTTACCTAGGCTAGTCTTGAACTCCTGACTTCAAGTGATCCTCCTGCCTCAGCTTCTCAGAATTCTGGGATTATAGGAGTGAGCCACCATGCCCGGTCAGCTATACTAGTTTTAAATTATTGAACTACTTCTTTCTCTTTGGTAAACAGTTGCTTTCCTGAGCCCCTGAGTGCTCCTACCCTGAGCCCTGGGCCCAGTCCTCCCAACTCCTTGTCGTACAGTACCAATTAAAAAATATTTTGAGTATCACCCTGCTTTGGGCTAGTGCTTTTAATGCTTTTAGCTAATAAATAAGTTCTATAAAAAACATATTTCATTGAGCTTGCAGGTCACACTAAGGAGGGTAGAATATTAAGAGGACAAATTTGACAGTCATGAGGAGTATGTGGTTAGTAAAAATGGGAAGTAATTTTAGAGAAGTGGGATGAAAATATAGCAGCAATCTCTCTGCACCTTGACGTTGATGATAATCATCAATATTCCTCATCTTTGATCTAACTAGAAAGGTGAGAGAAATAAGAAAGAGGCCTGAAAGGGAAGGAGAGAGGGCCTGGCATGGTATAGATGTACCAGAAATATTTGTAACTGAATAAATAGTTGAATACATGACTGGATGACAGTAGAAGTGCCACCACAGAATATTTGCTTCTGAGCACTGAATAAGATAGTCAGTCAATGCAACAAGTGTAAAGCACCTGCTCTGTGTTAGGTTTGGGCTAGGATACAAAGTGGAATCAAACATGGTCTTACCAAAAACTATTAATTAATTTAGAAGAAAAATATAAGGTTGAGAAATGAGAAATGTATGCAGCAAGGAATTGATGGGCCAGAGAAAATTCTGGTATTAAAAAGAAAAAGAAGTTAACATGATACTGGTATTAGTAGAAGTAAAACCACCAAGCTTTATGAGATCCTTCTCCCACTCTACCCAGCCTTACTAAGCTGACACTCAGTATGGGCCCCACCTTTTAAGACAACGTTGAGAATGCGTAAATGCTCCAAGAGAGTAGCCATAAGCAGGGCTGACTTCATGGGCATACAACAAGCGCAGTCCCAGCAGGCCACTCTCAGAAGGGCACTGCACTTGGTGGTTAAAATCTGTGTCATCTTGAAATTCTTAATATTTTATCTTTGAACTTGTGTTCTGTGAGTGAAGTCCAATGGGACAGTGGAGCATGCGCGTAAGCAGAGGAGATACATGCGTGCTGGTTTCCCTCATGCCTGGAGATCCATTTGCAAAACATTCATGATTGCTACCCTGCTTCCATGACACACAAGAAGTGTGTCTACTTGCTTGTACTTGCTTTGAGTCTTGCCCAACTCCTATGTATGTGGGTCCACCAGAATTCTGTGCTCATGTCTCACACCTCATATCAGCAGATGCTCATACTGTCATGTGCTCCACATGTATCAACATGTGCCCAGACCAACACGTCTACAACAGCAGAGGTGCTGATAGCCCCAAGAAGCCATCCTTTCCATTAGAACTGGAACTTGTTTCCAATGCAGAAAAAAGGTAATGGTATTCAGAGAAATAAGAATGACCTAGGAACCCTATCACATACAGTTTTGTTTTTTTTTTTTTTTTTTTTTTTGAGACAGAGCGTTGCTCTGTTACCCAGGCTTGAGTGCAGTGGCGTGATCTCAGATCACTGCAACCTCTGCCTTTCGGGTTTAAAGGATCCTCTTGCCTCAGCCTCCTGAGTAGCTAAGATTACAGGCATGTGCCACCATACCCAGCTAATTTTTGTATTTTTTAGTAGAGACGGGGTTTAGCCGTGTTGGCCAGGCTGGTCTCAAACTCCTGGCCTCAGGTGATCCACCCACCTCACCCTCCCAAAGTGCTGGGGTTACTGGCATGAGCCACTAAGCCCGGCCTCTATCATATACATTTTTACTTGCATTATTTCCTGTATGACCCAGTCACTTGTGTTAAAAATGTTGACATAGAAGGAAAGGGGAAATAGGTCCATCCATAGTTGCCATATTATAAGGAATAAGTTCTTTCTTTCCTTCTTTCTTTCTTTCTTTCTTTCTCTTTCTTTCTTTCTTTCTTTCTTTCTTTCTTTCTTTCTTTCTTTCTTTCTTTCTTTCTTTCTTTCTCTTTCTTTCTTTCTTTCATTCTTTCTTTCTCTCTCTCTCTCTTCCTTCCTTCCTTCCTTTCTTTCTCTTTCTTTCTTTCTTTCTTTCCTTCTTTCTTTCTTTCTTTTCTTGACTGAGTCTCTCCCTGTTGACCAGGCTGGAGTACAGTGGTATGATCTCGGCTCGCTGCAACCTCTGCCTCCCAGGTTCAAGCAATTCTCCTGCCTCAGCCTCACAAGTAGCTGGGACTACAAGCATGTGCCACCAGACCCAGCTAATTTTTGTATTTTTGGTAGAGACAGGGTTTTGCCATGTTGGCCAGGCTGGTCTCAAATTCCTGACCTCAGGTGATCTGCCTGCCTTGACCTTTCAAAGTGCTGGGATTACAGGTGGGAGACACTGCACCCAGCCAGGAATAAGTTCTTTCTTATTCATCAGTGATCCAAAGGTAGAGTGTTGGTAGAATGTGAACATATCAAGAAATAAAATAAAAAGTTTTATGCAGTATTATCATTGTTCTGATAAGAATGAAACAATTTATATTTATGAGCTCTAAAATGCAAATTGTGAAATTTTAGTGATTCCACATATAAGATAAAAGCTCTCGTAATTTCTATTTAAAACTGGCATTGCATAAAATAAGATGAATGGTAAAATTCATTCTAATAATTAAATTTAAACTTTAAAATTTAGAATACTTCTATTACACTTAAAAAACATTATTTTTAAATGTGGTAAAATACATATAACATAAAATTTACTATCTTAACCATTTTTAAGTGTACAGTTTGGTGACATTAAGTACATTCACATTGTTGTGCAATGATCACCACCATCCAACTCCAGAACTTTTTTATCTTGCAAAACTGAAATTCTGTACCTATTAAATATTAACTCCTCATTCTCCCCTCTCTCCAGCCCCTGCCAACCACCATTCTATTTTGACTACTGAATTTGACTACTCTAGATACCTCATAGAAGTGGAATTGTAAAATATTTGTCCTTTTGTGACTGGCGTATTCTACTTTATATAATATCCTCAAAATTCATCCATCTTTTAGAATTGTCAGAATTCCCTTCCTTTTTAAAGCTGTGTAATATTCCATTGTATGTACATTCCACATTTTGCTATCCATTCATCTGTCAGTGGACACTGGGTTGCTTCTACTCCTTGGTTATTGTGAATGGTGCTGCTATGAACATAAGTATAGAAGTATCTGTTCGAGCCTCTGCTTTCAATTATTTTGGGTATATACCCAGAGTGGAATTGCAGGATCATATGGTACTTCTATTTTTAGTTTTTTGAGGAACTGTCACACTGTTTTCTCTGAAGTCTATACCAATTTACATTCCCAACAACAGTGCACAAGGGTTCCAATTTTCCCACATCCTCGCCAACACTTATGTTCTGTTTTTTTTAATAGTATCCATTCTAATAAGTGTGAGGTGGTTCCCTTCCCTTCTCCTCCCCCTCCCCTACCCTCCCCCTCCCCTCCCCCTCCCCGCCCTTTCCTTTCCTTTCCTTTCCTTTCCTTTCCTTTCCTTTCCCTTCCTTTCCTTTCTTTTTGACAGTCTTACTCTGTTGCCCAGGCTGGCGTGATCTCGGCTCACTGCAAACTCCACTTCCCGGGTTCAAGCCTCAGCCTCATGAGTAGCTGATTCTCCTGCCTCGGCCTCATGAGTAGCTGGGACTACAGGGGCATACCCCTACACCTGGCTAATTTTTGTATTTTTAGTAGAGATGGGATTTCACCATGTTGGCAAGGCTGGTCTCCATCTCCTGACCTCAAGTGATCAGCCTGCCTCAGCCTCTCAAAGTGCTGGGATTACAGGCATGAGTCACCATGCCCGGCATGAGGTAGTATTTCATTGTGATTTTGATTTTGATTTCCCTAATAATTATTGATGTTGACCCTATTATGCTTTGTAATTAATAAAAATATTTTTAAAGGAAAATGTCTTATATATTGGTACTTTAACATCATTTTTTCCGTGCTCTTTTTTTCTCACTGCCTCTTTGATCAGGTCTTTATTCAAAAGAAGCCGTCCAAAATGATTTGACCTTTATGGAATAATCAAATTTAAGAGTTTATGCAGCAGGCTTCTTTCCTCTGTAGTAGGTTTCTTTTCTGCTGGCTTCTTTTCAGGGACTGGTTTCTTGGTAGCTGCTGCCTTTTTTCCCACCAGAGGTTTCTTCTGCTTCTTAACACCAACAGCAATCTTCTTTCCTTTCTTACCTACCACAGGCTTCTTGCCTGCAACCCCCTTCTCATCCGATTTGGCTTCTAGTGCTTCAGCTGCTGCTGCTGCCTTATCCACCCAGAGCTTGTGATTCCTGGCCTGGCGAAGAATGGTGTTCTGACACATGCATGGTCTTTGCGTGTAGGTTTAGCTTCAACATGATTCTCAGGTTTTTCAGTGGGTTCTTCTTTAGGACTCTGCGATGAATCTTGTTGCGTGGTGCTCAAAGGGCTCTTTGGATCTCTGGGCTTTTCAAGATTCTGCTAAGATCTGTATTGATCATCTTGTAGATGGGAAGATTGTAGTTACTCTTGAGAGAGGCAGCTTTACGCCAAGTGCCATTAAATTCATCTAACTTCTGGAAAGCACTTTTGGTCCAAATGCAGAAAAGTCCCACATGCCCACCAGGAGCAAGCTTCAAAATGTTCAGTTTGCTTACATTAAGCAGAGTAATTCCAGGGATGTTTCTGAAGGCCTTGATGATACCATTATCCTCATTATAGATGATGTAGGGGCCTGTGCACTGGATACAACGACGGTTTCTCATTTTGCCCTTGCCAGCTCTCATTTGCTGAGAGGCATAGTCCTTTTTGATATCATTCCAGGCTTTAAATTTCTTAAGAAGCGAAACAGCCTCCTTGGTCTTCTTGTACCCTTCAACTTTATCTTCGACTACCAAAGGAAGTTCAGGAACTTCCTCAATACGATGACCTTTAGACATGACCAGTGCTGGTAAGGCTGAGGCAGCCAGGGAAGAACAGATGGCATATCATTTTTGGGTTGTGTTCACTCTATGATCCTAACGGCATCAGGTTTTGGTTGGTGCCAACATTCAGCCTCCACAACACATGTTTCCAGAAGCACCCTGGCCAGAATGGTGAGTCCCATAACACCTTGAACTCTGGGAATTAGAGCCACAGCTCTGCCGGTACCCCAAGACTCAGCACTGGTCTGACGACCTGCTAATTCACTGACAGCACGGGGCTGTCTGTTGTTTTTGTGCAAGTTGGTGTGAACAAAGTTCACAATATCTGGTCGAATAGGAGCCTTGAATACAGCAGGCAAAGTGACATTTTTGCCAGATGACTCCCCACTTTCAGAGTACACCGATATTAGTAGGCGAGCACATGCCATGGTGGAGAGGAGAGAGCCACGCTCCTCTCACCACGGCTGTTGCCACAGGCAAAGTTCTCTGTGCTTTTAAAAATGTGCCCCACATTTTAATTTTGCGTTGGGTCCTGGAAATTATGTAGCCAGCCTTACACATGGGAAAGAAGGTTAATGAAAAAAATGGACTGGGTAGTAACTTAATAATCTGAGTGTATGATACTTGTTTATCACCTGTTTCCCATCTCTATTGACTCAGTGAAAGTCTGAGAGATTTATTTAGAAAGGAAAACTGCCTTAGTGCCTGCAGCTTGCTGTAAAAAATCTGATCACTAGTTCCACTTTGGATTATAGCCTCGCCTCTGTCACACATCACCTGTGTAAGTGCCGGGCAAATCATTAAACCTCTCTCTTGAGCCTTGATTCCAGAGGGGTTATGGGTCTGGTGGCCAGGCAGGTAGTAGAGGGCAGATCCTGAGATGGGCCAGCATCCTCCTGGAAGTTACTTGCCTTGTTTTGAGGCTACTGAGTAGCTTTCAAGCAAGCAAGAGTGAAGGGGGAAATGGGGTTTTATGTTTCAACAAGGGGGACTGGGCCACTTCTGCAGGTCCAGGGAGTTCTGGGGAATCTGAGCATTCAAGATCCTCAAGTGGGCTGAGTGCAGTGACTCATGTCTGTAATCTCAGCACTTTGGGAAGCCGAGCCAGAAGGATTGTTTGAGCCCAGGAGTTTGAGATCAGCCTAAATAACATAGCAAGACCTCATCTCAATAAAAAACAAAACAATTAGCCGGGCATGGTGGCATGTGCCTGTAGACCTGACTACTCAGGAGGCTGAGGCAGGAGGATTGCTTGAACACAGGATGTTGAGGCTGCAGTGAGCTGTGATGGTGCCACTGCATTCCAGCCTAGGCAACAGAGTGAAATCCTGTCTCAAAAAAAAAAAAAAAAAAAAAAAAGGAAAACCCTCAGGGGCGACTACCCAGATATCCCATCCCAAGTCTCTAGGCCCTGTTCTTTCCCTAACAAGATCCTGACTTTGGCATAGGAAACTTGCTGAGGCTGAAAATTCATCCTTCTTTGCAATTCTGCCACCTTAAAATTAATTCTGGGCCTGGTCTTCAACTCTCTCTGCTCTTCAGCTTCAGGAAATAAAGGTCTCTTTAAATACTCTCAATTAGAGAATTAGAGATCTCTGATTCTCATATCTTGCTTTAAATTCACAATTGATTGCCCTGCATCTGTCACATCTGTCGTTTTCTTTTTTTCCAAGCTAAGAATGGAGTTTAGCAGCAGCCGCTCCATGTCAAAATCCTTAAAATGACCGTATCTCCTGTTCCTCTCAAATGCCAGAGATGGCATGACTTTCACATTCCCCTCTACTTGTATCCCTCTCACTTCACCAGAGGTGAACATTTTAGCAATGAATGGCACTGCTACTGCATGTCAGAGACTACTGATATCAGTACTTACCCCACCTACCACCAGTGATGTGATCCTTATTGCTCTCTCTTCAGTGGGTGATCTAATTCCAGAATCCCATCCTTAGAACCTGTTTTCTGGGACCAATACTGGTACTAACCCTCTTCAGTTGGGCTCTTTAGAAACAGTTGGCTACAGGGATTCAGGTACATGTGATTTATTGAAGGAGTGTTCAACTATGTAAGAGACTAAGAGATGCAAGACAATGAAGGGAAAAGGCCAAGCAAAAATGGTCTCAGGTAAAGTCTAGCCTTGGCTAGATTCAAGGGTATGTGTGGCATCTGAAGCATATATCACAACATGGAGTTGTCCCACCTTCAGATAAGGGGTTCAGCCTTTTTGACCCCAATATCAGTCTACCATTGGCTCCAAGGTACCCCCAGGAATGGGACATAATTCAGAGGTGAGGTGGCTCCCATTGGCTGACAGCAGTTCTCCAGAGAAGGGGGCAAATGTGAGCCATTGGCAGCCAACGTTAACAACATCCACAATAATAGCTGGGGAATGGAATCTGGGCATCAGATGCACTTTCTACCCTCCTTTCAGGATGGTGACCAGTGTGGCTTACACCGCTAGGATTCCTTGCCCTTTTTCAATGGGGTTCAAAAATAGGGGAGTCTGGCTGGGCGTGGTGGCTCATGCCTGTAATCCCGGCACTTTGGGAGGCCGAGGTGGGATCACTTGAGGTCAAGAGTTTGAGACCGGGCTGGCCAGCCAATATGGTGAAACCCCATCTCTACTAAAAATACAAAAATTAGCCTGGTGTGGTGGCACGTGCCTGTAATTCCAGCTATTCAGGAGGCTGAGGTGGGAGAATCGCTTGAACCTGGGAGGCAGAGTTTGCAGCGAGCCAAGATTGCACCACTACACTCCAGCCTGAGCGACAGAGTGAGACTTTGTCTCAAAAAAAAAAAAAAGAAAAAAGAAAAAAAGTAGAGTCCTAGCATCAGATCACAGGGAATAAAACAACAACTAGGCCAGGGTATTTATTCCCCTGGCATCCTCCCTGTAAGATCACCTTAGGCTGGCTGCATCCCTTGGCCAAAAGTCAAGGTAGCCCTCTCCACGTGACTTTGTCCTTCCAGGTTTTGGTAACCTCTGCCTTCCCTCAACCCTTCAAGGTGTACTATCCTTTGTAGTTTCTTTAAGCCCTATTACCTTTATAAATTTACCTTTATTAAATTCTCCTTGAATTATTTTGAGTGTGCTGTGATGTAAAACAGAATGCTACCCTGGCAGCAACTGATGAGATCAAGGAAGGTAAGCAGTTCAGTTTTCACTGTAAGTGCAATGAGACTTCATCAAAAGGTTTCAAGTAGAAGAATTATCTGTTTTTGAACTCTCAATTTTGATTTCTCTCTTAGCTGCCAGTATAACGTAAATTTTCCAGTACTTTTTATCAGGAAAAGAGACAAGGACGCTATGTTTTCTGAACTATCATATTTTTAAGAATATTGTGTTTGTGGTTTTCATTTTTTTTCTTTTTAAAGACAGGGTCTTGCTCTGTCACCCAGGCTGGAATGCAGTGGTGCCATCATGGCTTACTGCAGCCTTGACCTCCAGAGCTCAAATGATTCTCCCACCTCAGCCTCCTGAGTAGCTGGGACTCCAGGCATGCGCTACCATGCTTGGCTAATTTTTTAAATTTTTGTAGAGACAGGGTCTCACTGTGTTGCCCAGGCTGGTCTCAAACTCCTGGGCTCAAGTGATCCTCCTGCTTCAGCCTCCTAAAGTGTTGGAATTACAGGTGAGAGCCACTGAGCCCAGCCTGGTTTGCATTCTTTTTAAAAAATTTTCCAATGGTCCATAGAATCCTCAATGGTTTTCATTCTTCTTTTTTTTTTGAGATGGAGTCTGGCTCTGTCGCCCAGGCTGGAGTGCAGTGGCACGATCTCGGCTCACTGCAAGCTCCACCTCCCGGGTTCACGCCATTCTCCTGCCTCAGCCTCCTGAGTAGCTGGGACTACAGGTGCCCTCCACCACGCCCGGCTAATTTTTTTTTTTTTTGTATTTTTAGTAGAGATGGGGTTTCACCATGTTAGCCAGGATGGTCTCGATCTCCTGACCTTGTGATCCGCCTGCCTTGGCCTCCCAAAGTGCTGGGATTACAGGCTTGAGTCACCGTGCCTGGCCTGGTTTTCATTCTTAAGTGACAACTGGTTTGGTATAAAAATTCTTGAGTCACAGCTGTATCCTCTCAAAAATCTACAGATGCTGTTTTAGTATTCTATAATTCAGTGGCAGAAAAGATGGAAGCAAGCTTAATTTTTGCTTCCTTGTAGGTAACACATTTTTCAGGTCTCAATGCTTATAGAATTTACCCCTTTAATCTTATTATTCATATACTCTACTACAAGGTAACTTACTGTGTCTTTTGATAATTTTTTTTTCTCCTGAAGGACTTTATTAAAACTTAAGTGTTCATTAAAGAATACATCAAAGAATAATGTTTCTGATGATTGCTTTGTTTCACTCTTTTTGGATTTCTTCCACAGGAACACTATGTAATTCTTAGTAGTCTTTTTTTTTTGGTCTCCTAGATCTAACATCACACTGTCCATTTACAGTTTTGATGTTTTTCCTCTGTGTTCAGTGGCAGCTTCTTGAACCTCTCTTCTGCATCACTGATTTTCTTCAATCAATTCTACTCCTCACTGCTTCAGTGAAGGGCTTAATGTTTGTGTTGCAATTTGTTTCCTGGCAAATTATTTTAACTTGCTCCCCTTTTGGCTGACCTAACTGTATACACAACACATTTAATTGTACTTCTTTTCTTGCCTTTTCTCTCTTTATGACTTTCTGAATTCCAAAAGCATCGGTTTCATCCTGTTGCAGATGCTGAGGTGCTCAAAATCAATTTAGTTCTTGTGGTACATCATTTCTTTTTGTACACATGCATCTCTTTCTTTTTTTTTCCTTTTTTTTCTTTATTATTATTATACTTTAAGTTTTAGGGTACATGTGCACAATGTGCAGGTTAGCTACATATGTATACATGTGCCATGCTGGTGTGCTGCACCCACTAACTCGTCATCTAGCATTAGGTATATCTCCCAATGCTATCCCTCCCCCCTCCCCCCACCCCACAACAGTCCCCAGAATGTGATGTTCCCCTTCCTGTGTCCATGTGTTCTCATTGTTTAATTCCCACCTATGAGTGAGAATATGTGGTGTTTGGTTTTTTGTTCTTGCGATAGTTTACTGAGAATGATGATTTCCAATTTCATCCATGTCCCTACAAAGGACATGAATTCATCATTTTTTATGGCTGCATAGTATTCCATGGTGTATATGTGCCACATTTTCTTAATCCAGTCTATCATTGTTGGACATTTGGGTTGGTTCCAAGTCTTTGCTATTGTGAATAATGCCGCAATAAACATACGTGTGCATGTGTCTTTATAGCAGCATGATTTATAGTCCTTTGGGTATATACCCAGTAATGGGATGGCTGGGTCAAATAGTATTTCTAGTTCTAGATCCCTGAGGAATCATCACACTGACTTCCACAATGGTTGAACTAGTTTACAGTCCCACCAACAGTGTAAAAATGTTCCTATTTCTCCACATCCTCTCCAGCACCTGTTGTTTCCTGACTTTTTAATGATTGCCATTCTAACTGGTGTGAGATGGTATCTCATTGTGGTTTTGATTTGCATTTCTCTGATGGCCAGTGATGGTGAGCATTTTTTCATGTGTTTTTTGGCTGCATAAATGTCTTCTTTTGAGAAGTGTCTGTTCATGTCCTTTGCCCACTTTTTGATGGGGTTGTTTTTTTCTTGTAAATTTGTTTGAGTTCATTGTAGATTCTGGATATTAGCCCTTTGTCAGATGAGTAGGTTGCGAAAATTTTCTCCCATTTTGTAGGTTGCCTGTTCACTCTGATGGTAGTTTCTTTTGCTGTGCAGAAGCTCTTTAGTTTAATTAGATCCCATTTGTCAGTTTTGGCTTTGGTTGTCATTGCTTTTGGTGTTTTAGACATGAAGTCCTTGCCCATGTCTATGTCCTGAATGGTAATGCCTAGGTTTTCTTCTAGGGTTTTTATGGTTTTAGGTCTAACATTTAAGTCTTTAATCCATCTCAAATTGATTTTTGTATAAGGTGTAAGGAAGGGATCCAGTTTCAGCTTTCTACATATGGCTAGCCAGTTTTTCCAGCACCATTTATTAAATAGGGAATCCTTTCCCCATTACTTGTTTTTCTCAGGTTTGTCAAAGATCAGATAGTTGTAGATATGCGGCATTATTTCTGAGGGCTCTGTTCTGTTCCATTGATCTATATCTCTGTTTTGGTACCAGTACCATGCTGTTTTGGTTACTGTAGCCTTGTAGTATAGTTTGAAGTCAGGTAGTGTGATGCCTACAGCTTTGTTCTTTTGGCTTAGGATTGACTTGGCGATGCGGGCTCTTTTTTGGTTCCATATGAACTTTAAAGTAGTTTTTTCCAATTCTGTGAAGAAAGTCATTGGTAGCTTCAAGGGGATGGCATTAAATCTGTAAATTACCTTGGACAGTATGGCCATTTTCACGATATTGATTCTTCCTATCTATGAGCATGGAATGTTCTTCCATTTGTTTGTATCCTCTTTTATTTCCTTGAGCAGTGGTTTGTAGTTCTCCTTGAAGAGGTCCTTCACATCCCTTGTAAGTTGGATTCCTAGGTATTTTATTGTCTTTGAAGCAATTGTGAGTGGGAGTTCACTCATGATTTGGCTCTCTGTTTGTCTGTTGTTGGTGTATAAGAATGCTTGTGATTTTTGTACATTGATTTTGTATCCTGAGACTTTGCTGAAGTTGCTTATCAGCTTAAGGAGATTTTGGGCTGAGACAATGGGGTTTTCTAGATATACAATCATGTCATCTGTAAACAGGGACAATTTGACTTCTTCTTTTCCTAATTGAATACCTTTTATTTCCTTCTCCTGCCTAATTGCCCTGGCCAGAACTTCCAACACTATGTTGAATAGGAGTGGTGAGAGAGGGCATCCCTGTCTTGTGCCAGTTTTCAAAGGGAATGCTTCCAGTTTTTGCCCATTCAGTATGATATTGGCTGTGGGTTTGTCATAGATAGCGCTTATTATTTTGAGATACATGCCATCAATACCTAATTTATTGAGAGTTTTTAGCATGAAGGGTTGTTGAATTTTGTCAAAGGCCTTTTCTGCATCTATTGAGATAATCATGTGGTTTTTGTCTTTGGTTCTGTTTATATGCTGGATTACATTTATTGATTTGCGTATATTGAACCAGCCTTGCATCCCAGGGATGAAGCCCACTTGATCATGGTGGATAAGCTTTTTGATGTGCTGCTGGATTCGTTTTGCCAGTATTTTATTGAGGATTTTTGCATCAATGTTCATCAAGGATATTGGTCTAAAATTCTCTTTTTTGGTTGTGTCTTTGCCCGGCTTTGGTATCAGGATGATGCTAGCCTCATAAAATGAGTTAGGGAGGATTCCCTCTTTTTCTATTGATTGGAATAGTTTCAGAAGGAATGGTACCAGTTCCTCCTTGTACCTCTGGTAGAATTCAGCTGTGAATCCATCTGGTCCTGGACTCTTTTTGGTTGGTAAGCTATTGATTAGTGCCACAATTTCAGATCCTATTATTGGTCTATTCAGAGATTCAACTTCTTCGTGGTTTAGTCTTGGGAGAGTGTATGTGTCCAGGAATTTATCCATTTCTTCTAGATTTTCTAGTTTATTTGGGTAGAGGTGTTTGTAGTATTCTGTGATGGTAGTTTGTATTTCTGTGGGATCGGTGGTGATATCCCTTTATCATTTTTTATTGCGTCTATTTGATTCTTCTGTCTTTTTTTCTTTGTTAGTCTTGCTAGCGGTCTATCAATTTTGTTGATCCTTTCAAAAAACCAGCTCGTGGATTCATTAATTTTTTGAAGGGTTTTTTGTGTCTCTATTTCCTTCAGTTCTACTCTGATTTTAGTTATTTCTTGCCTTCTGCTAGCTTTTGAATGTGTTTGCTCTTGCTTTTCTAGCTCTTTTAATTGTGATGTTAGGGTGTCAATTTTGGATCTTTCCTGCTTTCTCTTGTGGGCATTTAGTGCTATAAATTTCCCTCTACACACTGCTTTGAATGAGTCCCAGAGATTCTGGTATGTTGTGTTTTTGTCCTCATTGGTTTCAAAGAACATCTTTATTTCTGCCTTCATTTTGTTATGTACCCAGTAGTCATTCAGGGGCAGATTGTTCAGTTTCCATGTAGTTGAGCAGTTTTGAGTGAGATTCTTAGTCCTGAGTTCTAGTTTGATTGCACTGTGGTCTGAGAGATAGTTCGTCATAATTTCTGTTCTTTTACATTTGCTGAGGAGAGCTTTACTTCCAAGTATGTGGTCAATTTTGGAATAGGTGTGGTGTGGTGCTGAAAAAAATGTATATTCTGTTGATTTGGGGTGGAGAGTTCTGTAGATGTCTATTAGGTCCGCTTGGTGCAGAGCTGAGTTCAATTCCTGGGTATCCTTGTTGACTTTCTGTCTCGTTGATCTGTCTAATGTTGACAGTGGGGTGTTAAAGTCTCCTATTATTAATGTGTGGGAGTCTAAGTCTCTTTGTAGGTCACTCAGGACTTGCTTTATGAAACTGGGTGCTGCTGTATTGGGTGCATATATATTTAGGTTAGCTCTTCTTGTTGAATTGATCCCTTTACCATTATGTAATGGCCTTCTTTGTCTCTTTTGATCTTTGTTGGTTTAAAGTCTGTTTTATCAGAGACTAGGATTGCAACCCCTGCCGTTTTTTGTTTTCCATTTGCTTGGTAGATCTTCCTCCATCCTTTTATTTTAAGCCTATGTGTGTCTCTGCATGTGAGATGGGTTTCCTGAATACAGCACACTGATGGGTCTTGACTCTTTATCCAATTTGCCAGTCTGTGTCTTTTAATTGGAGCATTTAGTCCATTTACATTTAAAGTTAATATTGTTATGTGTGAATCTGATCCTGTCATTATGATGTTAGCTGGTTATTTTGCTCGTTAGTTGATGCAGTTTCTTCCTAGTCTCGATGGTCTTTACATTTTGGCATGATTTTGCAGCGGCTGGTACCGGTTGTTCCTTTCCATGTTTAGCGCTTCCTTCAGGAGCTCTTTTAGGGCAGGCCTGGTGGTGACAAAATCTCTCAGCATTTGCTTGTCTGTAAAGTATTTTATTTCTCCTTCACTTATGAAGCTTAGTTTGGCTGGATATGAAATTCTGGGTTGAAAATTCTTTTCTTCAAGAATGTTGAATATTGGCCCCCACTCTCTTCTGGCTTGTAGAGTTTCTGCCAAGAGATCCGCCGTTAGTCTGATGGGCTTCCCTTTGTGGTAACCCGACCTTTCTCTCTGGCTGCCCTTAACATTTTTTCCTTCATTTCAACTTTGGTGAATCTGACAATTATGTGTCTTGGAGTTGCTCTTCTCGAGGAGTATCTTTGTGGTGTTCTCTGTATTTCCTGAATCTGAACATTGGCCTGCCTTGCTAGATTGGGGAAGTTCTCCTGGATAATATCTTGCAGAGTGTTTTCCAACTTGGTTCCATTCTCCCCGTCACTTTCAGGTACACCAGTCAGATGTAGATTTGGTCTTTTCACATAGTCCCATATTTCTTGGAGGCTTTGCTCATTTCTTTTTATTCTTTTTTTCTCTAAACTTCCCTTCTCACTTCATTTCATTCACTTCATCTTCCATCGCTGATACCCTTTCTTCCAGTTGATCGCATCGGCTCCTGAGGCTTCTGCATTCTTCACGTAGTTCTCAAGCCTTGGTTTTCAGCTCCATCAGCTCCTTTAAGCACTTCTCTGTATTGGTTATTCTAGTTATACATTCTTCTAAATTTTTTTCAAAGTTTTCAACTTCTTTGCCTTTGGTTTGAATTTCCTCCCATAGCTCGGAGTAATTTGATCGTCTGAAGCCTTCTTCTCTCAGCTCGTCAAAGTCATTCTCTGTCCAGCTTTGTTCCTTTGCTGATGAGGAACTGCATTCCTTTGGAGGAGGAGAGGCGCTCTGCTTTTCCAGTTTTTCTGCTCTGTTTTTTCACCATCTTTGTGGTTTTATCTACTTTTGGTCTTTGATGATGGTGATGTACAGATGGGTTTTTGGTGTGGATGTCCTTTCTGTTTATTAGTTTTCCTTCTAACAGACAGGACCCTCAGCTGCAGGTCTGTTGGAGTACCCGGCCGTGTGAGGTGTCAGTCTGCCTCCGCTGGGGGGTGCCTCCCAGTTAGGCTGCTCGGGGGTCGGGGTCAGGGACCCACTTGAGAAGGCAGTCTGCCCTTTCTCAGATCTCCAGCTGCATACTGGGAGAACCACTGCTCTCTTCAAAGCTGTCAGACAGGGACATTTAAGTCTGCAGAGGTTACTGCTTTTTGTTTGTCTGTGCCCTGCCCCCAGAGGTGGAGCCTACAGAGGCAGGCAGGTCTCCTTGAGCTGTGGTGGGCTCCACCCAGTTCGAGCTTCCTGGCTGCTTTGTTTACCTAAGCCAGCCTGGGCAATGGCGGGCGCCCCTCCCCCAGCCTCGCTGCTGCCTTGCAGTTTGATCTCAGACTGCTGTGCTAGCAATCAGCGAGACTCCGTGGGCGTAGGACCCTCTGAGCCAGGTGCGGGATATAATCTCGTGGTGCGCCGTTTTTTAAGCCCGTTGGAAAAGCGCAGTATTCGGGTGGGAGTGACCCGATTTTCCAGGTGCCATCTGTCACCCCTTTCTTTGACTAGGAAAGGGAACTCCCTGACCCCTTGTGCTCCTCGAGTAAGGCAATGCCTCACCCTGCTTCGGCTCGCGCACAGTGCGCGCACCCACTGACCTGCACCCACTGTCTGGCACTCCCTAGTGAGATGAACCCGGTACCTCAGATGGAAATGCAGAAATCACCAGTCTTCTGCGTCGCTCATGCTGGGAGCCGTAGACTGGAGCTGTTCCTATTCGGCCATCTTGGCTCCTCCCTCCTGGTACATCATTTTCAAAACTACCATCTTCCTTCACATCTTCAACATAATTAATACATTCAGTAATTATGTGAGCACTCACTGTGACAATTGCTGTTGTAGTGAGTGGTTTGGGATATATCAGAGAAAATTCTGGAATGTTAGAATGCTCTGGAAAAACAGAGGGTAAAGGGATTGGATGG